>NC_042615.1:126599126-127799126 GCF_901001135.1 Rhinatrema bivittatum
ATGCCATAGGGGGAGCTGTTAAGCCCAGGGGTTGCCCTGGGCTGTTCAATGATGGTATTTCTAAATAAACCAGGAAATGCAGGGTTAACCTGCTGCGGCCCCAGGGAAAACCTAGCTGTTCCACCTCTGATAACTTCCTGCTGAGTGAGGGAGTAATTATAGGAGCCAATCAGAACAGCAGGATTATTAAAATATTTGAGTTTCTTCCTGGGTAAATCTTGCAGCAGTAGATTTCAGGAGAGAGCCTGATGGGACAGGAACCAAATGGAGGCCTGAAAGGACACAACTGCTGTTGCAGCTCAATTTAAATAGCCTGGAAGTCAGAAAAAAACCAGAGGAGAGAGGCAAGTTTGGAAGAATAGAGAGCAAAGGAGTAAGCCCAGCTGCAATGAGGTCTTCACTTAAGGATTCTTCAAAGGCCAGGATTCAGACCAAGAACCTATTCCCCTGGACAGAGAAGTGTTATATAAGTGATCTACATGGCAATCTAGCCAGAGGAGGAGCAAGCTTTGGACTGCAGCATTTGTACAGGTACAGACTAATTCCATAGGTACAGCCAGCTAGCACACTGATTTAGTGTGCCAGGGACCTGCTTAATTGATTTTGACTTTGTGCATTACCTGTGGAAAAAGCAGAGGATTGGGCTTTCCCTTAAGTAAATACTCCGGAGACTGTTCTCATCTTTTGTGCATGGCTCATCTATTTTTTTGTTACAATTTAAAAAAGGGCCCAGTTTTTTCTTTCATTTTTGTGTGCACATTAGTGGACTGAATTGGGGTTGAAAACGGGTATTCAAGGACAAAACTGCAGTTGGGAGGTCATTACCTTATTCTGAATGATTATACCAATATTACTCCATTTCCTGCTGCTATATTTATATTGCATAACAAATAGATTTGCTTTGTACTTAGTAGTTAATATTTATCACTTACATGTTTTGGTCACCTAATAATTCATCTGGGTTACTACAAGTTGTCAGTAAAAAGATTTTTACTTATTCTGCCTTGTGGTGATGATTTACCTATGGTATATGGGGATAGCAAGAAGGAGTGTCTAAAAGAAAGTGCCAGATGTGGAGTTTGGGTGAAGTCAGTCTCGCCCTCCAGGCTATAAATTTTTGTTTTATTTATTTGCTTTTATATACCGACATTCATTGGGGTACATCACATTGGTTTACATTAAAACAACTGGAACAGTATGACGAGGGTCATATTGTTTTACATTTTAACATTAACTGAGAATGAGGAACTTATACATTTTAACTAACTGAGAATGAGAAACATAAACAAAAGTCATTTAACATATACAGAGGTCATTTAACAATGATGTTTAACACTAACTGGGTCTGTGAGGCTGAGATTGTCATTTAACATATACAGATATAACATATCCAAAGAAATAGTACATTTTTCTTTCTTCAATGGTGGTTTCCCCTCCAAGGGGTGGCCCCACACACATTTTGTAACAGGGATTCATAAAAACTCAACATTAAAGATTGCTCTAGAGTAATCTAAGTATCAATGGGGTAAAGGAGTTTTACAGGGCACGAATACAGTCCAAGGGAGGGGGCATAAAAGTTTGCAAGTAGTGGAAGATTCCCAGTGAAAGTGAGGCAGACTTTTTGGTTCCTTTATATTTAAGATAATAAGTACAGTATATTGGAATCCTGAGAAGGGAACTTAGAGTTGGACCTGTCAAGATTGTAACTACCAACAGTCAAGCAATGAGTAGCTAAGGGTACACAGAACACAAAATAGGGAATGAGCTGTAAAATACTAAAACAGAGAATATAGAGTGTAGAAAAACATACTTAGAAAAAGCCTGTAGGCAGCGTCCTGAAAAATTGAACAATGTGAGAGAAATTCCTACAATGTTGAAGTATTAAAGAAAAATTCAGAAAAGCAGAAACAAAGTAGATCTAGTTATTTGATTTGATGGTTTGGTCTTTCATACTGCAATGAAAAAAATATCAATTGATATTTTAAATTAGAAACAATATAGAAAGTATTGGCTTTAATAAAATGTGTACTTTTAAATGTACCAGCAGCAACCATTTTTGAACTTAACACATCTGCCTGCTGGTTTAAATTACATAAATATGATTTTCTTTTTCTGTAAGAAAGGTTCCCTAGCATAAGACATACAGATTTCCTGAGATGACTGATTCTGTTGACCTTTGCTTTCCCCCTCCTCTTTAGGCGATGAAACTAGTAGGTTAAATTGGACCCCCACTAATATTTACTAGTAGGGAAGAGGTAATATTGAACCTTTTAAGGTAACCAACTAAGAAGGACCCTTAGGCTAGTACTTAACTGAAGGAAATCCTGATTCTACCATTGATCACCTAAGGTCAGTGTGGGTAAGGGTCTCTGCCTAGAGTAGAGCTTATAGTACTACTGTAACATGCATTTCAAGTTCAGCATTTGTCTTTACTTTAAATCCTACCTGTGCTTATGTATGCTATTTGCTGTTGAAACTAACTACTCAATTCAATTATAGTTCTACAGAGTTAACACTTTACATGATGTATATCTTTATTCTGGTCTTTCTGTAGGAGAAAGTGGGATATGTCTGCCTCCTAATTTGTGAGGGACTTGTGATTGTTTTTTGCTGATCTCACCATGTGCAAAAGTATGTGTTTATGTAGTCAATAGGAAAAAGCTACCAGAGGGAAAGGTTGAACCTTCCTGAAATGACCTGTAATTATTGTATTGTGGACATGGACTAACTACAAAATCGGATAAATGAAGAGGCAGAGAACATGTGCTAACACTATAGCAGAATGAGAAGCTGAAAGCATAGCAGTGTATTTTTAATGTACCTTCAAACCTTGGAATACAAGCTGAATTTGATACTCACCTGCAAAGTTCTATTAGGCCACCCTGGAAGAGAATCAAAACATGAACAATCATGGCTACTAAATCCTTGACTGCAGCCAAGAATGAAAGATTTCCAGGTGTAGCTTTGCCTAGGCAACTATTCTTTGGGGCCTGGTGCCTGATGCTATTCTAACAAGAACTACTACTGTTTGCACAAGGAAGTGAGACTGGAGAGAGGTAGGGGAAGAGGAGAGATTGAAGAAAGAGGGGAAAAACAAACATAAAATGAAAATTGACAAAACATAGTAAAAGCAAATAGGCACTGGATTGCTTTTTTTTCTTTTTGTCAAAGGAAATTTTTACCCTAAGTGTTCAGCAAATTATTCCACCAAATTATTCCACCCCAGCTGAAACAGACATCACAAAGCATCTTATCAAAGTACATATACCTTAACTGGAGCAAGTCACAAAAGATGTACAGTATGAAGAGAAAATAGTGGTTTATTTAATTTTTTTACAAACAGAGAAAAAGGAAAAACCTGAGGCTTTCTCCCCATTACATTTGATTTCCCCTGTATTGAAAAGTAGGGATGTACATTCATTTTTAATGGCACTGTCATATTTGCATGCATAAATTCATATGCTCAAGTAAAATTTTGAGTACAAAATGTGTGCATTCAAAGTAATGAAGTAAAATGTGACACAAAACATGAGGAAAAAAGAATGAAACCATGATCTGAATAATTTTCCTGTGTACACTCCTATTTAAAAGGAAGGGAATCTCTACTGATTCCCTGTACTGATATTTTGGCTTCACTAGTATTTCTCTGAAAATCATGGGAAGATGAACCTATCACCCTGGTCATTATGTGACTACATTGAGCTACCATTACCTACATATTTTACTGCATACTTTCAAAGATGGGACAGCTCAGTTATCCAAAACTTTTGTGTAAATACATACGTGTGCTGCCTTACATACACAAACATGACAGCAGAAAAACACCATTAAAGCCTATCTAGTTTACACAGCCACACCAATTATGACTTTGAGTTCAAAGGTCAAAAGACTCAAGATCCCCCTGCTATTAATTGCATCAATAGCATGGGATCTTCTTAGTGTTTGGGTAATTGCCAGGTTCTTGTGGCCTGGTTTGGCCTCTGTTGGAAACAGGATGCTGGGCATGATGGACCCTTGGTCTGACCCAGTATGGCAATTTTTTATGTTCTTATGCATTGCTGATGAGATGGAGAGTAGGGGTGGCTGTACTTGCTGAGACTGGGTGAGGATGGAATTTGGGGCGTCTACAGATATGGGGCCCTGGGTGCAGGCCATAATTATGAAGGGTAAGAGGCTACGTATTGATATAAAGTTAACCATCAGGGAACACATTTCATATCTGGGTACCATCTCGGACTGATGAGCTATAAATAAGGGGAAAAAGTGCTGCTGTATCTGTCATGTTCAGTCAGGCAGTATGGGAAAACCATTTAATGGCTTTGCCTTGTATAAGCCCTTCTGGGTCTCTGCTTGAAAGGATTAGTCCATCCAGAGAGGGAAGTAGGTGGTTTGGGTTTCAGCTACCCCTTATGGATTGCTGGATTGGTTTTAACCTTCTGCTATAAAAAGCATAGCCCCCATGAATTGTGGATTTTTAGTTTGAGGATGCAGGAGTACTTTTATTTTAGTTTTCCTTTTTTCCTTTAATTTTGGGAAAGAACTCTTAGATCTTATTTCTCAAGGTCTGGGTTTAGAAGAGTGGAGAAGGTCCTGTCTTTGAAATTCTGTTGAAGGTAGTTTTATCTACCCTTCGTGCCCACAAGAACTCAAAGCAAAGATGTCAAACACTGATTACCACCTTGCCAGTTGCCATAAAATTAGATCTAAAGTCAATTCTGATCCTGTACAGGTCATAAAAGTTCATCTTCCTCATGAGTTGGTAATGGTATTTAGATTTAAAAAGGGCAAAATGATCCAAAAGATGGTGAGTACTCTTCTTGGAAAGGATGTTAAACTGAACAGTACTACAAAAAAGTATATTCTAGTCAGCTATGTTGACTTCAAGAATAGTAGCACATGGTTCAGTAAGTTTACCGAACTTAAGGAACACTTCTCCAGCTTCCAGCTCACTCTTCGAGCATCTTTACACTGGGTCTTAACTAAGCATAAGAATATGGGACGCACTTATATACATTTAGCCTACAATGTTTACATACAACTGTAAAGACGTCACCTATAGCTGTTGATTCTAGAAGACTGGCATGGCTGAGTTTCAGAACTTTGTGAGGATGTCCATGAGAAGATAGATGTTGTGTATGCTGGTAACTTGTTTGGAGACAAGGTATGGGAGAGTAGATCTCATAAGACCATTGTAGCTGTTGAGTCTGGGAGCATGGAGCAACAAACAAGTAGGAGTTGGTCTCAACTTTGTTAAACATGCATGAAAAATGTGTTGTGGAGTGACATTATAAACAAGAGAATTTCTGAGACAGTGCAGTTTTATTATCCAAATAACAAATTGTACTAAGTACTAGGTGTAACATCCCTCTGTATACCATTAATCTTTCATCCAAAAATCAGTCAGTAAATTGTCACCTCAGCTGGAGTTCCAGGCTTAGAGATGCCGCCTTTCTTATGTATGAGGGAGCTTGTGTGTGTAATATGAAGTTCAAGGAGGTTGAGTCAGGGCCAATGTCAGGAAGTATTTCTTCATGGAAAAGCTGGTGGATGCATGGAATGCCCTTCCAGAGGTGGTAGTGAAGGCAAGGATAGTAAGAAAATTCAAAAGGGCTTGGGATAAATAGAAGGTTCCTAGTGTGAAATGATGGAGACAAAAAAAGGATAACCTGTGTCGACTGGGATAACCTGCACAGAGCAAGAATATTACAAAACAAATTTAGCTGGGCAGATTGGATGGACCCCTTGAGTCTTTTTCTGATGACATATTACTATATAAAATAGTGAAAAATCTTTATTGTAAGAATTTTTAAATGTGAACTCTTGATATGAGAATTCCAATGTACAGTATGAGTTAATGAATTTGAGTTCTGATGCTGGTACTGACAGATGTACACAGGAACTACATGATCAGATTTGGGATGTCAGTTGCTATTCAGTAATCAGGCAAAGATGAACAGCCATAATATTTTATTCTTGACAATTGAGTAGAGGAGTTCACTTTCTTCCATATATTGCTGGGAAGTAATATATATGTTGACTGAAGTATAAACTGTGTTGCTTTTGCAATTTATTCTGTCAGTTATAAGTGACCTCTACAGAAACCTGTCAAGCATCCCATTTCCTGGGCAGGTCACTAGATTCCATGCTGCTTATCCAAGGAATAAACAGATTTCCCCAAGTCCTCCTTAATGGCTTTTGAGCTTCTCCAAGAATTTGTCCAAACTTTTTTTTTTTTAAACCCAGTGACACTAACAGCTTCTACCACATCCTCTAGCAATGAATTTCAGCTTTTGTGTTCAGTAAAAAAAAAAAGGTGTTCTCCTGTATCTTAAATGTATTCCCTCTATAACAGGGTGCCATCAAGCTAGGGAGAAATAACATAGTACAAAATTTCATCTTTGTGAGACTTTCCTCATTCCAAATAACGTCAAAACTTCAAGGTGTACTGTGCTGTTTGTATGTCTCTCTACATGCAAAACTGGCCCCTAAACTACCACTAACACCGCACCTCAACCTACTAGGTGGCCCTTCTATAGAGAGATAATTATCTAACTACCTTGAGGGCCTTGTAGATAGTCCCTCTCTCTCGATAATATTGATGCGAAGCTGTAAGATACCGCATCACGCAGTAACTGAAAAATTTCCATAAACATGCGTTACTTTTGATGAATGATGGGGTACATTTGTACCTGAGGCAATGGAGGGTAAAGTGACTTGCCGAAGGTCACAAGGAGTGAACAGTGAGACTCTAACCCTGATCTCCTGGTTCGTAGCCTGCTGCTCTAACCATTAGGCTGCTACTCCACTTGCATGTCTTCCAGTCTTTGCAATTTGAGTGAACAACTGATTCACATTTACCTGTTCCATGCCATTTGTTTTATAAATCTCTCATCTCCCCTCAGCAGTCTCTTCCAAACTGAAGAGCCCTAACCTTTCTTTATAGGGCAATTGTTCCATGTTGTAAGGAAGATGTAGCACGACTAACAGAGTAAGTGTATTTTTGGAACCTCTAGTGTATAACACAAAATTTATGAATTTATTTCAACTATGGTCGATCAGAGTTCATTTTAATCAGAACAAGAACTCATGCTTCATGTTAGTTGTTACTGAGTATTTAAAATAAAATGGATTTATTACCATTGAGAAACTAACTGCCTCACTTTCTAAATCACCGAAAGTAGCACTACAACTTATTGACCAGAAGCTTGGCACTGATTTAATTCATAGCGATTGCCATATCTGGGAACATTTGACTTACTGTCACCCTGAGATTGTCGTGGGGGAGCCTAGTAGCAGCATGCACACAAATGCTTTCACTAGCTCACTCACACATACATGCTCATTCTCACACACACCTTTCTCATCCACATACATGCACTTTCTCATACATGCTTCTCTCCCTCTCATACACGGTGAATGCAGAAACCTTCTCCCTCCCTCCCACCCATGTACAGACAGAAGCAATCTACTTTTCTCACACACACAACTCCCTCTCTAACACACACACAGAAGCACCTCCCCTCTCTCTCATACATAGAAGCACCCTCCATCTCTCACATATACAAGAAGTGCCCTACCTTTTTGACATATATACAGACAGAAGCTACCTCACACAGAAGAACCCTCCCGATCTCACAGACACATGCACACGAACACACACAAATGCCCCCTAAGCAGCTCAAGTCTATGGCCCTGCTGGCCTCATCTATGGTGGCAGCCAGCAACTCCCATCTTCGGCCCCACTAGCCTGGTCCCTACTCGTCTTGCTCATGTTGTACAGCCTTGTGCTTCTCATCCTCTGCAGCATGGCTGCTGACACTTCTTCTTCGGGTCTGCACTGCTTTTTCTTC
The DNA here is from genome assembly GCF_901001135.1 of Rhinatrema bivittatum. Lineage (NCBI taxonomy): Eukaryota > Metazoa > Chordata > Amphibia > Gymnophiona > Rhinatrematidae > Rhinatrema > Rhinatrema bivittatum. The sequence goes on from NC_042615.1 coordinate 126,606,977, forward strand.
CAGCCTTCTGCAGCAGGGGTACGTGAAGTTTTCGGGTGATGGCCCAGAGACCCAGAAATTTAAGAATACCGGAGTCTCTGGGTCAAATCCTGAGTTCCAAGGTATGGTGATCACAGCTATCTACCCACACTAAAGGTAACTTCGCATCTCTTAGTTATGTTAGTGTTTCTCACCATGCTGTAAACAGCAGTTAAAGGAGACAGGTAGCTTCTTTTTGAAGGCATTTAACTGTTCTTCAGTATACTGATCTGGTGGCTTTGAGTGCCAACATCAGGCAGCGTCTTTCCACTCCAGAGACCAGGCAGACTTCTGGTCCCCTGGGAGAGCTCTAGGATGGCATGCTCTCTTTCCAATGGTGGGAACCTTCTTGATCCTTTGTTTCATTTTCGTTTTAGCAGACTGCATAATGCATTCCCTAATTCATTTTAAAATGTATTTTTCACCTACAGTGACCATGTCATGCCATTTACATACATCAGTCTGATTCTTAAAATTCCTTATTGAACACTACAGGAAGGACAAGTTTGTCTCTGAAATCTAAGAATATTCCATCTCCTAAGCATTGTTGGGTCACTCGTGGAACTTACTCCAGCTGTTAGAAGGGGAGAGAGACACGCAAACGAAAAAAGCAAGCTATTCTCCCCTTCCAGGAGCGCTGGATAGCCTCAGCCACTTGATGCTTCTCCCCTACTCTTCTAGTCGATGACTCACACTAATGCCTCATAGATATCTGTAAATTTTAGACAGGCTCACCTTTTCTGGCATGGACCAGGAAAATCAAACTCTATACCCTTGGAACCTCCCTTTCCTGGAATCTTCCTCGCTTTAACCATATAGCCATAGTATTCATCCTAAGATAAGGTAAATGGGAAATTTAACTATTTGCTTTTAGGAAGAATATAAAAGCATGTTAAATATTCTGTCTGAGGTGGATTTGGCAGAAATTTTCCTTTGTTTCATGGGTTTTAATATTACTTTAATTTTTGATTGGTTTTTATGATTTTTTTTAATATTGATTTTTATTGGAAAATATGGGTAAAGGTGTCCAATGCTTTCTGAAAATCCAGGTACACTATATAATTTGACAAAGTACCTCATGAGATACTCTTTAGGAAATTAAATAGTCATGGGATAGGAGTAATTGTTCTGTTTGAGAACTGGTTAAAACAGTGGTTCTCAACCTTTTTCCCATGGTGACACCTGACAGACCACACTCACATGTGACAAACTGCTCATTACAATTCACATCAGAAATAAAAGATAAAGGCCCAGTATTTTTATTGTTAATGACACACAAGGGAAAGATAAGTACTCGAACAGAAATTGCATAAATCCCATACCAAAACAGCACCAACTTCCACCAATCAAACAGTAACCAGGCAACAGTGAAAATATTACACCAGTACACCTTCTAGTAGGAAAATGGACCAAGCCAGGCTGCTATAGAGCCCCTACACAACCTCCATGCCAGCAGAATACCTCACCTCGGTCACATGTGCAGACCCTCACCTAACAAAAAATAGACCATAAAGCATAAATAGAAACATGCAGACAAAAACTGAACACTGGAAACCACAACAAGCCAGTCTCTGTATGCAGTGTAACAAAGGAAATAGAGAAACGTCACCAGTCCTCATAAAACAAATCAAGAAATATAAAATCAATAGCAGTAAAACCATACTAACAAAAATAACAGATTTCAAAACAGCTGATGAATGGAATATCCAATAATTAAAAACTCATCAAATTTCTAGGTACCAATAAAATATTTCAAAATAGCAGACAGACTCAATAAAAAAATAAGGATAAAAAAAATGCTTTGCTCTACAAACCTGGAAACATATGATATCCATGTGCCCTGAGATCATTTTGAATTAATAGGAGGAATGGCTTGCTTGCAGCTTTCTCCTCTGTCACACATACAAGCTCTTACACTGGCTCTCAATCACACACACAGATGGTTTCACATAGGCTCTCAGTCGCTCACATATACGCATGCTTTTTCTCTTATATAGGTTCTTAATCACACATTTACACACATGCTGTCTCTTTTCACTTTTACACAGACACAAGCTTTCAATGACACACATACATGCTTTCTCTCACTTACACATGGCTCTCAATCACATACATGCTCTCACCTACACCAGCTCTCAATCACACACACATGCTTTCTATTTATACACACGGGCTCTTAATCATACATACACATGATCTCTCACACACTTCTTCACACAAACAGGTTTTTAATCACACACTTATATACATGCTGGTTCACATACTCACAGGATCTTACACATATGCTCGCTCACTCTCCTTCTCTCCACCCACCAAACTAGTGGCAGCAGCAGCCTCCTACACTTTCAGCTCTCGTGGCCTAGAGAAAGGAGTCCCATAGGCTGCAGGGGCTGACCTTGCGCCTCTTTTTTTTTTTTTTTTGTTCTGCGCTGCTCATTCTTTGGGCCGTGCCTTTTCTCTTTGGGCTGATGCTACATTTTAAGCCCGGGCAGAGGACCTATTTTGCTGGGACAGGGGGAGCAGTGGGGGCCTGGGAAATGTGGCAACACCTGCATGTGCTTTGTTACACACTGGTGTGTGGCGACACAGCGGTTGAGATCTGCTGGGTTAAAAGATAGAAAAGAGTAGTGCTAGATGGTCATTTTTCTCAATGGAGAAAGCTGAATAGTGGAGTGCCCCAGAGATCTATACTGGGATTCACTGCTCTCTATCACTTATAAGTAACCTAGAGATGGAAACAGTGAGGTAAACAGATTTGTTGATAAAAATTATTCAAAGTTAAATCGAAAGAGGATTGTGAGAAACTGCAAAAGGACTGTGCAAGATTTGGGAGCCCAGGTATCCAAAGGCAGATGACATTTAATGTGCACAAGTGTAAAGTGATGCATGTAGGGAAGAGAAACCCAATTTCAGTTGCTCTTCACTGTCATCGCCCAGAAAATGGATCTAGGGTCATCGTGGATATGTTGAAATCCTCCGCTCAAGGTGAGGCAGTAGCCCAGAAAGCAAATAGAATGCTAGGATTTAAGAAATCAATGGAGAATAAAAATATCATGCCTCCGTATCGCTCCATGGTGGAACCACACTTAATATTGTGTAATCCTGGTCACTGCATCTCAAAGATGTAGCAGAATTAGAAAAGGTACAGTAAAGGGCAATCAAAATTATAAAAGGGATGAAATGATTCCCCTATGAAAAGCTGAAAAGATTACAGCTCTTCAGCTTTGAGAAAATAGCTGAGGGGAAATATGATAGAGATCTATAAATGAGTAGAATGGAATGGGTAAAGGTGAATTTGTTTACGCTTTCAGAAAGTACAGAGACTAGGGGAAAAGCAATGAAATTACTAGATAATAGATTTAAGCAAATATATATTTGTTTTAACTGAAGGTATAATTAAACTCTGGATTTCATTGCTAGAGGATGTGGTAAAAGCTGGTAGTGAGCTGGCTTTAAAAAAGGTTTGGACAAATTCCTAGAAGTAAAGTCCATAAACCATTATAAAGGTAGACTTCGGGAAATACACTACTTATCCTTGCAGTATGCAATCGCAACCTTTTGGGATCCTGCCATGTACTTGTGTCCTGGATTGGTCACCACTGGAAACAGGGTACCGGGCTTGATAGACCGTTGGTCTGACCCAGTATGGCAAATCTTGTGTTCTTATGTTTTGCATTTTTCTAGTATTTTATACTATACTGTTTATTTTGTAATTGCCTTTAATATTTTTTTTTTTATTTATCTTTATTATAACCCACCTTGAGCATCATGTTGTATGGGACAGCACCTGAACAAAACCTACCCCAGACCCTCTCTCAAGGGGTCCGGGCACAACTTTGCATTCCCACCATGAATCCCTCCCAGGGATTTCAGACACTTCCCTTGCCATAAAGGCAAAAATCTCCAACATGGCTAGCACAAAGCAGCTTGAATGCAACTGAATGGAAGTTTAAAAGTCAGTGCACATAGGTATTGCTCCTCAGCATCCATGTGCAGTTTCTGGAGCCTGAGAGAGAGAAGCACCATGCACACTTTGGCTCTGGCCAGACAAATTTGCTAACAGTCCCAGTAGGAAAATAGCATCATCTTCGTTCCCTCTTAATGATTCTCTAATCCATTATGATATCTTGCATTCTAAATACAACAGAAGTTTAATTTCAGTATGTATGTAACTCTGGATTGTGGTCCTTCTTGTAGGAGTCCAAGGGCACACAGTTAACCCTGGGATTAATGTTCTTTTCACCACTTATAAGGTTTACCATGGGTGGGAAGAAGAGGATAATTGCTTGGGCCCTGAGTGTTAATCTGTGCCTACTTTCATTGGTTCTAATAACCATGCTGGACTCAAAGCTAGTGTTTCAACACAACTTGACTGAGTTTCTTTAAAGGTCAAATATGGCACTATTTAAGTCTTTTTCCATAAAATTCACAAGTTTTGGTAAATCTGTGAATCTGATTTCAACTGTGTCCCAGCCAGATCCATAGGGGGGACTCCATGAAGTTAGCAAGTAGCACATTTAAAAGTAATCAGAGAATTCTTTTTCACTCAACGCACAATTAAACTCTGGAATTTGTTGCCAGAGGATGTGGGTAGTGCAGTTAGTGTAGCTGGCTTTAAAAAGGTTTGAATAAGTTCATAGAGAAGTCCATTAACTATTACTCAAGTTGACTTAGAGAATAGCCACTGCTATTACTTGCCAGGTACTTGTAGCCTGCATCAGCAATTGTTGGAAACAGGATGCTGGGCTTGATGGACCCTTGGTCTGACCCACTATGGCAATTTTGTTATTTTCTTCCTACTCTGGTGTGTGTTTGGGGCTTTCTCCAAGGATATTCATATCAGTGTAACTCCCATTTACCATACCTTGCCTCAGATGCCCTGGTATCAAATTCTTACTCCTCCTGGGGTTTTTTCCACACCCATTTTTGTACCAGAAGGGTACCTCACAGATCCTTCCCTGAATAACAGATGGATATTTGTAATGGCTATACCCTAGTTGGATGCCATTCCTGTGTCTTTCATCTTCTTGACACTGGCTTCATGTCCAGTCTTTCTCCGAAGTTTTTGTTGAGTGGTGCTTAATCTCTTGGGTTGAGAGAGCCAGATTAAAATTAAAAAATCCATGTTCTAAAAAAAAAAAAGGAAAGGGGGTGGGGTGGAATCTCTCACAAATTGGATAATCCTGTCCCCCCTCTCAATGAGGAAAAATCAGCAAGAAAGTCTGAGCTTTACAAATCCAGGTCCCACTGTGCTGGACCAAGGATTTCTCCATAACAAAAGAACTTGAAAGAAAAATTCCTCTTGGGACTCCAGCTAAGATCCATACATATTCTAGAGGTCTGTCTTGTACAACAGGCAGCAATAACTGCAATAGGCTCCCATGGGGCTGCTGTGGCATAGATGGCATGCCCCTTTCCTGGTCTACATGTATAGCCTTTCTAGAAGGTCACACATTAAGCACCCAATGAGGCCCTGCATGTAGCTTTATTTTGTTAACATTTTACATTTCATTCCTGTGGCGAGTTATCCAAGGTGCCTGATAGGCTGTGATGCTATGGGTTTGGCATCAGTGAGTTGGGCTGCTTCCACCTATTGGCATGGTTAAATGCAAGGTCTATACAGCCAAATCTGGACACTTCCTTTTCCCTACTCATGCCTTTACCTCAAATGCAGCTTCTGAGGCCCCAGAAATGCCTCGAGGATATGGAGAGGCCCTGCTCCTCCTCTGAAGCTGTCACTTCCCTGAGCGCAGGTACCTCATCCACACCAGCAGATAGGGGGCCGGTGGCTCCCTGCATGGACAAGCTGCAGTGACAGTGGCCTGACAGGAGTCTATCCCTGCCCAGACACTGGTGAGCTGGAGGCATCGTTATGCAGAACTAAGAACGAATCATTGCTGGAGTTGCAGGAGTTCACTGGGACAGTTAACACAATGGATGACTTCTGGAGGTGGTTTGCTGGAGCAGGTCTGGGAGAAGATCATCCCTAGAAGGCACACAGTTATCTTAGTGCACAACAGGACATCTCAAAAGCCCTGAAACATTTAATTTTTAATTATGGAAAGCTATAGCTGCACATCAATTATCCATGTCAATCAAATTCAACAATTATCTACCAAATTAGAAATGGGTGGTCAGATTCTTAAGTATTTTAAACTATTTTGCGGGGATGGGGGGAAAATATTGCCATACAGTTGTGTTCATAAGTTTAAATACCCCTAGCAGAATGTGTAGCTTTCTAAGAAAACATGAATGATCAGACAAGACACATAATTTGTAATGTTTCAGATTAAACTATTATGTATCACAAAATAGCACAATCATTAAACTATAGCAATAAAGGAAACAAATTGGTCCTGTTCAAAAGTTTGCATACCCTTGAATGTTTGGGCTGATAATCACTCATGCTGACACACAGGTTCAGATGACAGTGAAGGATAGTTAGCCATTACTGGCCCTTATTTGATTGTAATTAGTGTCTATGTATAAATAGTCAGAGTTTAACTCTTGTGAAATCCTTGTGTATTTCATTCAGGGTTATACTGCCTTTGGTTACTGACGCATGGGGAAAGCAAAAGGTGACAAAGGATCTAAGAGCAAAAGTAGTTTAACTACACAAATCAGGGAAAGGATATATAAAAAGATATCCAAAGGTATTGAAACTCTGATCAAGAAGTAGAAAATTATGGGTTCTATTCATACCAAGCCACAGTCAGGTAGACCAAGAGAGATTTTGAATGCTGCCAGGAAAATTTGTTGGGATGCTATGAAAAACCCACCAGCAACTTCTACTGAAATCCAGGCCTCTCTGAAATAGTGGTTTGGGTGTTTCAACATGCACAATATGGAGATATTTGAGCAAAAATGGGCTGCATGGTGGAGTTATCAGAAAATAGCCGTTGCTGCACCAATGCCACAAAAGAGCCCACTTACAATATGCCAAACAGCACTTAGAGAAGCCTCAGAACTTATGGAACAAAATAATTAGTGATGAGACCAAAATTGAACTTTATGGTCACAACCATAAATGCTTTGTTTGGAAAAGTCAAGACCTATGAAGAGAAGCACACCATCCCTACTGTGAAGCATGGAGGTGGATCTCTGTTTTGGGTGGGGAGGAGGGGGTGAGCTACAGCAGCACAGTGAATTGGAGTTAAAATTGGCAGGATGAATGAAGCAGCTTATCCGAAAATATTGGAGAATTTGCATTAATCAGCCAGGAAGCTACGCATGGGGTGCACTTGGACTTTCCAACATGACAATGATCCGAAACATAAGGCTAAGCTGAAGGTTCTGGAGTGGCCATCAGTCTTTTGACCTCAACATAGTTCAGTCACTTTGAGGAGAATTCATACCTGCAGTGCATGTTAGACAACCAAAGAATTCACAGGATCTGGAGGCTTTTTTCCAAGAGGAATGGGCATGGAATGAAGAGAAGATTTATATTCAGACAACAACCGACAACCAACAAGGAATGAATTATAGTCTGGGTAAACAAATAAGCATGGGTGTAGCTTGCTTGTTACGACTGTTACTACCCCGAATCAATTAAGCCTGAAACTTCACTTAGAATACATATCCAGCGCAGCTCACTGCTTCAGTGGCAGGGGGGGAATGAAGTAAAGAGGATTTATATTCAGACAACCAACAAGGACTGAATTGCACAGGTAGGGTAAACAAGCGTGGGAGTAGCTTGCTTATTATGGCGGTTACTACCCCAAACAAATTAGCTAGATACTTCACTTAGATGCAGCTCCAGCAGTGCTGTCTGCATCGATGATGGGGGTGGAAGGAAATTGGAACCAAAAAGTTACCAATAAGGGCCCTGACCTCAGCAGTCAGAGTAACAGACAAGTATGAAAACAAATAGGTGTGAAAGCTTGCTGGGCAGACTGGATGAGCTGTTTGGTCGTCTTCTGCCATCACTTCTATGTTTCTATGTTACCACATGAGAAAATAAAGGGCCTCATTCACAACTATCACAAGACTGCAAGCCATCAGTGATGCAAAAGGGGGTAATAAATTATATTAAGAACTAAGGGTATGTACTCTTGAACAGGATAATTTTTTCTTCCTTTATTGCTATGGTTTAATGATTGTGCTATTCTGTGGTGCATAATTTAATTTGGAACACATTAAAAATAACGAGTGATCAGATGAGACCTCTTTCCTTAAAATGCTACACATCTTACAGATTCTGCCAGGGGTATGTAAACTTCAGAGCACAACTGTGCATGTATACACACACTATTTACAGTTTGTGCTTCTTACTTTTATATTTTTTATTCAGATCTGAACCAGAAATCTTAAGCCACATATGGTGGTTTCATGTATGCTTAAAACTCTAGCAACATACAACTGTGGATTTTTTTTTTATAATTTGCAGTACTACCATGTAGATGGTATCCAAATTATGTGGGCAGTGATAGGCTTTTGCTGCAGCGTGGTTCTGTTGTATAATGGATAAGTGATTGTGTACTGCATGCAGTACTATTCTAGTAGATTTTACATGTACTGCAGCTCGCATCATTATGCAGTCTGTACGTAATGTTTCTGGTTTTAGTATGTTTTTAGAAAATGTTTGTCTTTATATTTATATTGATGGTGTAACTTAATTCTGGTGAGATAATTTCACACTGGCAAGATATAAATTTCAAAATACTTTGACAATCATGCAGGCCACAGTGTGTTAACTGTTCTTCAGTTGGCAGTAGTAGGAAATGATCACTTTTATAGCCTGCATGATTCATATCTTTTTCATGGGAACTGAATGTATATAAATCATTGCATGACTTGAGACGTTCTGGGAAATTTGTACCATGCATGTTCTGGGCTTTTGCAGTTGTATAAGCAATAGAAAGCCAGTGTAGGCATCTTTTTTTTTTTTTTTTTTTTAATACAACCTTTGTTCTGCAGTGAAAGGAAACGTGTTAGAAGCTGTAGTTCTTTCCTTACTTTCAAAAACAATTTGAGTGTGCTACTTTTTTTTTTTTTTTACAGCTGCAGCTTGTTCTTTTGACCTTGAAGGATGTTTCTAGTAAATAAAATACTTGTTTTGGCCATGATAAAATAGTGAAAATCCACCAGGAATAAGAATCTAAAAATGTACTGAACTCTAAACTATAACCATTTTAAAAAGTAGTTTAATTCAATGTTGAATTGGTCTGAAGCTCAAAATGGAAGCTTTTTGCATCTGGATCTCCCCTTCCAGTTTTCTCTTTGAGAAGCTGGTTGGGTTTTGCTTATTGCTGTTTGTTTATTGATATAGTGTTTCCTACTTTTGATGCACAGTTTAAATTACATTCTCATGCTGTCTCGACTACTCTGAGAACACAGGTCCAAACCTGCTTTTCTAAAAGTTTACATACCCCTGGCAGAATTCGTAAGATGTGTAGCATTTTAAGAAAACATGAGTGATTAGACAAAACATCTCATATTTTTAATGTTTCAAATTGTGCTATTCTGTGAGTCATAATAGTTTAATCAGTAAAACAAAAACAAAAAAAAGCATAGCAAAGGAAATAACAAGTTTGCATGGCCTTAGTTCTTAATATTGTGCATTGCCCCCTTTTTTGCATCAATGATGGCCTGCAGTCTTTTTTGATAGTTGTGAATGAGGCTCAGCATATGCTATCGCTTATTTTTTCCAGTGTCAATAGGATGCTCCTTTAAAAAAAAACAAAAAAAAAACAAAAAACCCCTCATTTTAAGAGATACTTGATATAATGTTAAAACCTGTTATAACGAAAAGAAAGCAGAACCATTTTAATGTGTACGTTTGAGTAAGAATAGCACAACATAGCTTGAATGCTGTTTGTGACTATTGAAGAAATATTTCTTCCTGTCAGATTTTGTCTGCCACAAGATTCAGTGGCTTTTGTTTGATGCCTTGTAGTAATGCTGCCTATTAATTTAGCATACAACTTGATTTGCTATATATATTTTTTTAAATATTGGACAATTAAAACATGGGGGCTCCCAATGGAATCCTCATGTAATGTTTTCTTTTTGTACACACTTTTTTCACCATCCAACATGTTCTTAAAATATTAACATGTGTACTTAGTAATAAAACAGTACCAAACAGTATTTGGACCAGGGCTTCCAGCAAATGCAAAAGAGTGCTTTAGTGTGCATGCATATGCTTTAAGAGTAGATGTGTTTTGGTAGCTGATAAACACTTCTGCTTCACTTAGAGCACATAAATACATATCAGAAAAAAAAAACCTGAGAGCTGGGATTTCTTTCCCATGTGCAGGAAATTAAAATCTGCCTAGTGTAGTATGAATAATTTTCTCCTTGGCAACCTCTGAGGTGGCTTTTTATGATCTATGGCACTATTGGATGATATATTTGGCTTGCAGACCACCCCCCCTTTCTCTCTCCCCTCCCCCATCTCCCTAGTGAGTCCTGCATAACAGATTAATCATGAACACAGCCTGATGTAATTCAGAGGCTAGTTGTTCTAGTCAATAGGAGGTTTTATTCTGAGGACAAGCGTTGTTTCTGTAACATCTGGTGGGGGAAGTGCCGCCAGAAACCGCATAGTGGATTTCTGCATTCTGTTTGGTGTTCGTGATGGAATGAACTGTACTAGCTGCCAGCCTTTTTTTTAAAGGATTACTTGGCTTTGATCAGGGTGAAGCTAAAATACATAGTATGTCACAGTACATGGAGGCAGTTTATTGCTTGTAAATCTTCCACTTGCTCTGAAGACATGTTATGGTCCCCCACGTTTTCCTTATCCAACATGCGTGTGCGGCTGACTGCAAATGGATTGCTCCGCAACCTTCGGCTTCCTTCGGGATATAGGAAGAGCACAATAATATTTCATACAGGTCTGTGGGTTTCTAGCTCTGTATTGTATGCATATCTGTGTATACCTGCTAGTAAAATGGTGGGCACCTTGTTAAATTCTGCAAAACAAGTCTTCCAACAGCCATTTTATTTTTTAATTTGTGTCATTTGGTTTTGATGTGACTCCCTCAGCAATGAACATAAAAATAAGGCATAAACAGATTATCATGAGACCAGGGCTGTGTGAGGCATAAACTGCTCAGCTAGCAGGCATGTATTAGGTTGCCTTTAACATTATGAACTTTGTATAAAATGTGTGTAAATCTTACGTTTAACTTTACAGAGGAATTATTTTGCCATTTTGTGTGCACATTCTCTTCAGGGCTGTGTAACACATCTGGTAGTATTGTAGGATTCCTTTCTGTTTCTGCATATAACTAAGGTTTGGAAACATTTGGATAGGTGTTACAGCACTGGTTTCAAATTATGTTTAACAGCAATGTGCTCAGCAGTACTTTATACATTTTATGTAACGAAAGGATCAGGTATACTATTAGGTTCTTGGCTCCTGAGGCATTTGTTGTTTTAAGCAGCCCTCAACCTTAGGTTTCTAGCCAAACTAGAACCTGCCTCGGCTGGCAATTTGGCATGACAGCACTTAATGCTTGGTTATCCAGGGTTTGTTTTTACCAGGTTTTTGCTCTGCTTCCTCGCCTAGCCCCAGCCATTGCAGCCCCAGGGATATGCACCATGGGTCCTACTGGGATTTGGCACATGTGTAAGCAAGCCAGTGTGTGTCACTGTTTGGTAATGGCTAGCTACCCCTTCTGGTAATGTCCTCCATGCATTTGGCCTGAGAAATGGACACCAATTTAGGAATCAAACCTAGATCTCTCATATCACAGCCTTGATAACCAGATCAATCTTGTTTTCACATTAACTGATCAGACTTAATCATCTTTTTAACCATTCAAGGTCTTTTGTGCTTGGTCCATGCTGCCTTGAGTTTAGATACTATTTTCTCATGAATATATTGGAAACACTTCTGTATTTGAACCCTTCTGTGAAATAGTACAACCCTTCTGTGAAATAGTACAACCCCAGCCGAGGCAGGTTCTAGTTTGGCTAGTGATGGAAGAGCAGACTGATAGCATACCATGGTCCTTGTAGAATTCAGTTAATTAGAAGCTGAAGACTAAAAAAGGAAAAATTCCAACAGTGTTTGTATAGTTACTGGATTTCTTTTTTTAGGCTAATTGGTAATATAGGAAAGATTGCCATCTAGGATTATACAGGGAATATTTAACAGCAAAGAACAAATAAACAAGAGATGTTAAGAATATTATACTTGAATGCCAGTCTTAAAATGTTATACTTAACAACCATGGTGTCTGTTAATTTGCATAAATAGTTGGTTTAAGGGTCAAGTAATAGCACAGCATGCTGGTACAAATGTCAACAGTTTTAGTACCAAATATTAAATGGGAGGGAAGGATCTACTAATTCTCCATCATATGCTCAAAAGTACATATTCCATTGAAAACAAGCAGTGTACAGATGGAATTAAAATATTGTATACAAAGGACTGTGTGATCAGTGAAGTTCACCTCCAATTCTCCTCTTTCCAGACAGAGCTTGTAACATGTCAATATGCGCACAAGAGGGGAGCTACTTTAAAAAAAAAAAAACAAAAAAAAAACTTAAGGTGCTAACCCTAGATGCAGGGTTAGGGTCCTGGAACACAAAGCTAGCATGTATGCTTTTTGATGTGCTACTTGGCATACCAGTTAAAGGGAACCTTACTGTTTCAAATTGGCGCTTATAACTACTTTTTGAAATGGTTGAGTCATAATGCCAAAAGATATCCTACATCTTCTGACATTGAAAAGACTTGGTGGTCTGAAATGCATAACTACTCTCAAGGTTCTGAAAGGATGCTGATAGTGCTATACAGGTCCTGGAGGAAGCTGGAATCTTTGTAGGCTAAGATACATTTTTGACCAAAATAAATATTAAATATTCCAGTATATGAACTTTTGAGAGCAAATAGGTTTGTTTAATGAAATACTAAGTACTAAGGACTCAAATTTTGTGGCAACTTTTTTCTGTTGTATTATAAATTGGATGATATTCTTCGAACCTGCCCCCCTCCCACACTCCTGCTTCTATAAAAGCTTCTGGTGTCAATATCTGAAGTCCTCAAGGTTGAAAGGAAGTTCCTTCGATGTTTTGTTTTACTGCTTATTCCTGAAATGTTTGTAAAAATGGCTATTTGTTGGACAGTTTAATATGTTTTTATTCCCGCTGTCGTCATGGCTTTGTTGTCTTGCTAGAAGTAGCTATCCTCTTTTATTCGTTTTGTCCTTGATCTCAAAGTAGTAAGGATGTGCAGCCCCAAAAGTTTTGGTTTAACATTTTTCATTTTGGGGTTTTTCAGTTCATTTAATGTTTTGAATGGTTCATTTTCTAAACTGGAAAAAAAAATTCAAAAAAATAAAGCCTGAATCAATTTTTTAAAAAATAGACCTCCCCCAGCCCTGTATGTGCTGTTCTGCTCTTCCAAAATTGAACCCAGGTCCCAGGCCTGCTTAGCTGGGCTTCTCCAAAACATTTTAAAATCAGTCATGACCAGGTTGCTCATTCCCTGGCCCCCACTTACCCCTTTCCCATGGTCTTTAGAATCCTTAAGAACAGGTGTGATGTTGGCTTGCTCCTGCCTTGGCAGAAGGAATTTAAAAAATGGCACCAGAGTGATGTCACTTTGGCATCTGCTTTTGGTGCAGCCAGAAAGAAATGAAAATGCCTCATTGCATTTTTGACTCATTTTAAATGAATGCACTTCCCTAATACATAGGCCCCTTGGTTTTTGATCTTTCCATAATGGGAAATTAATTTATTTTGATATGAAATGCTTTAACTTACTGCTAGTAGCGGAAGTAAAAATGTCCAGACATCAGTATGAGTAAAAACACACACTCATTGACATTGCTGCTACATTCTATGAAATTACCTGAATTTTTTAAACTTCAAGAACAAGCAGGATGATAGTCCTCACACAAGGGTGACATCGGAAGGAGCCGTATGGAACCTTGATCTCAAAATTCTAGAACTTTCGGCATGCCCTACTGAGCATGTGCAGCTGTAGTGGTCACTCTGCCCCCTAGGCAGAGTCCCTCAGTCTTTTCCACGTAGCCGTCATTTTGCTATTGTGGAGCTCGTGCTCTTTTTTTTTTTGTCAGAAAACATTTTTGGTATTCAACTTTGTTCTGTTCTTACGGTTTTTGTAAGTGATTCTTTTCTAGAGCCTCAGCTTTTCTTCTGGTAGTTCTATTCTTTCCGCTGACCACATGGTGGGCTCTCCCTGTGCAGCCTGGCAGTCTGCTTAAAAAAAAAAAACTGCTCCTGCAAATTTTGTATTTGTCCTCTCCTTGCTCTATTCTTTATTTTTTACCACAGTGCTGTCAGGACTGGGCTTGGCAATATGGTGATCAGTGTAGGCCGCTGAGCCTGGGGACTCGCCTGAGTTCTACACAGGCTGGAGTTCCATGGCAGTTCACAGATTGCTCTGCATCAATGGAGTCATGTGGTGGAAGAATCGAGGATCATGCTGTTCCTGGGGGGGAGGAGAGCTCTTACTTCTCACATAAGGAACTAGTCTCCATGGGTGGGAGCCTAGGATGAAGGGGTTGAAGTGGTGGTAGGCCCTTGATGCTGTCAAAGGCATAGCATCAGTGCTGCGGCAGCCCTCACCACTGAGTCCTTCCTGTATCCAGGAGGATCTATGCCCTGGATGCTGCGGTCCCCCAATAGGTGGTTGGTGTGGACCCTCAGTGCCAGCATGACCTCAATGCCATCGTGATGCGGTGCTGCCCAGATACCATTGTCTCCATTGAGGTGTGAGGCCACCGGAGACCTTTTTGGACCACCAACACCTCTCATTACCACCTCAACTACATCAAGCCCCACCGACCAGATACCGGATCTGCCATTGAGTGCCCTTTTCACCCCTGTGGCTGTTGACCACTGGGATTCCCTGAAGTCACGCTTGTCCCTCCAGCCATTGGTTGGCAAGGGCTCTTGGTCTCTTATGGATAGAGCACAGTGGTAGCAATCTACTCGAGGCACCCTGATGCACTGGTGAATCTATCTGCAGTGGCCCAGTGCCCTCTGGGATACAGGGTGGTGCCCACTACTTAGCACTAGGAAGCGCAGAGCCGCCCCTTCACTGACAATCCCAGTGTTAGAGGTCCCGCAAAAATGCACATACTATTGATAATGAGCACTAGTGAGGCTCTCGTCAGCCATTCTGCTTGAGGCCATCGAGCTCGCAGCATCAACACCGAAAGAATCTGTGATCTGAGGGGAATTGCCTTTGGCACTAGCGATTGTTTGTTCCTTTTGACATCAATGACCTGTTGGAAGGGCTACAGGTCCTGTCCCTGGTCCATACCATTGGGCATTGGGGCCCCCAAGCAGTTGACGTCTGTGGGCACCTGGGGTGCCAGGAATGGCACTATTTACTGGCAAACTGCTTTTAGATTGCAGATATGTCCACAGTCCTCCATAAGAAGCTGTGCTTGCCAGGGACTTCGCTGTAGTTGTTCCCTGTGGGACTCGCAGGTGAGCCGGTTCCGACGCAGTTTTGATGACTCACCTCTCGGAGCGTTCTCAGATACTGAAGGGGGCAACATCATAGCCTACTACCCTCCACCATGCCTTACCCAGACACCAGTGGTGCTGGGGATGCCGCCATCACACTGTCTTCTCCGCCCCACTAGTTACTATGGTCTTGACATGCGGTTTGTGCGGTTGGGATGGAGGGAGGCTTCTGTTCCAAGAATATCTGATGCTGGCAGATGGTGTTCTCGCTGGCTGTGCAGTCCTCACCCATCTTTCATCCTGGTCTCAACTCTGCATTAGTTTGCAGTTCATAGTGCTGAGGAGCACTGGTGGGGGAGGTGCCATTACACATTGTGCTTGGTTTTGGGATGGCATGTAACCACTGAGAGTCTAGCACATGGTTCTCGATCCTCGATGGTATGCAGGATTTCTCCTACAAGCACGGCGCTCAGGATCATAGGTGTTACCACCATTTGTGGATAGGTTACCACTGCATGAGTTCTGCCCAGCCTGCTTTTGCAGCAGAGGGCATCCAGTGCCCTCTGTTGCCTGGGAGTTTTGTGTGGGTTGTTCCCTTGGGTGGTCACATCAGGTTATGTTCCACAGGTGCAGGACTGGCCTAGGACTGTACTCCTGGTTGGAACCTGAGGTGACTGGACACTGCAAGAGTGGCTCGAGCATCCTTTCCTTTCTCTGCAGAGGCCTGTCTCTTTCGCTCTCTACCATGTTCTTGTGAAACAGTCCCTGGGGCTTTGTGTCTGAGCAGTTTTTTCTCTGATCTGGGGCCTAGATCCTCTGCATCGGCATGTCTCCTTGGAGGCCGGGGAGCGGCAGTGGTGGTCATTGACTGGTCTTCAGCTGGGGCCCCTCTGGGTATTGCAGTGGCAACTTCCCTTATCCGGGCTTGATGCCTGTGCTGGGTTGGTCACTTTGGTGCCTCAGTGATCAATGATAGTGCCTCAGCTCTCCTTCGGGGAGTTGCTTGATCTTTCGAGATTGGGAAGCCCTGATCCTGCTGCTTCCCTCTTCCCCCTTTGAAAGGGGAGATTCGATTGGGTTCCAGAGCACTCCTTTCGGGTTCCCCTCTGGATGTCCCACTGTGCGCTCCTTCCCAACAAGGAAGGTCACTGCTCTAACTGGCATCAGCTCCAAGAATTAGCTGAGTGTAGCACTCTCCCTTGGATGCTCTGAGGAATGGCAGGTCTAACCTCAAGGGAGCCCTGTCCATTGTTGCCTCCCTGGTGACCCTCCGGGTTTCTCCTGGTTCGGGGGTTACCTTGTATTTGCTGGACTCTCTGGGCGTTTTCCTCAAGGATAGCTGTTGTCAGCCATCCTTGCCTGGGGGATCCTCTGTGAGGAGTGTTTCAGTCCATCAGCTGGGTGATCATGCCTTTCACCCTTTTGCCATGTCCATGGATGAGGGAGTTGTGGTCTGAGTACCCGGTATGAGAGGTTCTGCCCTCTGCTCACAGTAACATGCAAGCTGTTCTTTCCCCCTTTTTCAGCATCGCCCTGTCTGCAGACACATCAGTCCTGAGACATGCAGCGCTGTGCATTGCTGGGCCACATACTCCTTTAGTAGGGGAAATATATACACTCATGGCTGGGATAATGATACCAAAGCTGGGTGGCTTGGTACTCTGTTCCGAGATTGCCCTGGACCTGCCCTGATGCCCTTTGAGCTTCCAGGCTGGTAATACAATCAGGTTTTGCCGGGGTGTGCAACTCCCCAGTTTCCAGTCTGCTGGTGGAGCAGTCTGGACTTCTCCCTGAGGGCACTCACTCTGTTTCCATTATTTCAAGAAGACTGAGGGTTCAATCATAGTGGGATACTCCCTGCTGTCTTTTTGAGGTTGATAGACAGCAGGGTGAATTGTTCTTGCCCCGTGGTTGGCTGGTCTGGCTCCTTGAGTTCTTTGCTCCTTCCACCTTCTGATTGGTTGTCTGGGGAGTGGAGATGAAGCGAAAGCACTCATGGTATCTCTCCGAATACCTGCAGGGAGAGATTACCTTAGTTTATCTCATTCCCTGGATTGCCCAAAGGGCCTTCCTGTTATCCCAGGTACAGGCTAGATGAACCGATTGAGTGAGCTTGAGGCTTATTTTATCTCCCTGCGGGAACTTTGGGTACAGATCTCTTGGGGATTGGGCTCATCTTCTGAAACCCATGATCCTGTCCTGCGTGATCAGCTAGGTCTGCTTTCGCACGCAGCGTCTGTCCTAGCCTTGCCATAGTTTACTGATTGTTCTTCCAAGCGTGGTGTGGGTTTCTTTTGCCCATTCAGCCTACCAGACATACCTGGGCACTTGTCCCCAGATCTTTGGGTGTCTGTCGACAGTCTCTTTCTGGAGGGCTCTTGGACCCCAGTTTGTGTTTGTTTTTCACACTGAAGGAAACTGTGCCGTTTTCATCCTAGTGTCACGCTTATTTACATCTGTCCTTCCTGTATCCAGGAGGATCTATGTCCACTGTGTTTTGTCTGGGTTTACTTATCAGGAATCCTGTTTGTACTGTTTTCCGTAATGTGGAGCTTGCTTCTGCTAGGACTCGCTTCACTCCTGTGCCTCAGGCATCCCTGCTACGCATGAGGGTTTCTTTGTAGAACCCAACTCTTCTCCAGCCTGCACCCCTGGTGGGTCGGCTGCCTCTCAGGCAAAGAAGGGAGGTAGTGCTCCAGCACTGTGCGGTTTCCCACTTTGTCCTGCTTGTTCTAGGAGAAAGCAGAGTTGCTTACCTAGGACAGCAGGATGCTACTCCTCATAACACCCTCCTGCCTCCCCTGGGAGTTGGGTTTCTCCATATATTAGCTATATCATGAACTGAGGGACTCTGTCTAGGAGACAGGATGTTGACTTCAGCTGCACATGCTTAGGGTATGCTGAACACTCTAGAATCTCTGAGATCAGTCCCCGTGCCAGGCTCCATCCGATGTCACCCATGTGTGAGGACTAACAGCCTGCAGTCCTAGAACACCTGTTACAGGTAAGCAACTCTGCTTTATTTTAGTATAATGAAATCTTCCTTCAATAATATCTGGTTGAATTTCAAGTTTTTATATAGAAAATCAAAGGTCCTTCTTCAGTTTCAGAACTTACAGCCATAGATTTTGTCTAAAATTAAATTCACATCTGTAGGAATTAACTTGCAACATGCAGCTTTCAAAGTTGCAGTATGTAAGTTAGGTACTGTTTTGCAATTACTTTTGTGTAACTTGCCTTGCAAGGCATTGCTGCAGGGCCTGGGCAGCTCAAGCATAAACTTGCCCAGTGCTGCTGCTGCCTTGAGAGATGGAGGCAGAAATGGATGCTTTAGAGAGACGTTCTTTTTATTTTTGTAGCTGCCTACAAGCAGCAGCAGCAAGGAATTGAGTAGGCACATGTGCCTTGTCCCTGCACTTGCTCCTTCCCCTTTGCTGGATTTCCTTCTTGCTGTATGTAGAATAAGAGAGTTCACCCTTGGGGGCACTGTTTTTACACTGCTGCTGGGACCATAGCACCCCCGGTTGCCGCCTCTTGCTGTTTCCTAATGGGAATGTATGTGCATAGATATTGAAAGTGAAGAAAAATTGGAGTGCAGGGCTGGGAGTAAATGAGCATTAGAGGGTGATGTGAGAAAAATAGGGATATGGAATAATGGGAAAGGAATAAATTGATGGGGAGGATTTAGAGGTGGGAATGGAAGTAAGATGGGTTGGTGGAGAGGAAGGAATAAAATTAAGGCAGGCTAGATGTAGTAATGGTTGGAAGAGTATTAAAAAAAAGATGAATGCTAAAGGAGAAATGGAAGTTGAGAATTCAGTAAAATGGAAAGAAACAAAATTGGCTAATGACAGATATGGAAGATGGACTATAAAGAGAAAAATGAAACTGAAAAGCAGAAAATAGTAATGTACATTTATACACAATATTGAATTTCTGTGTGTGTGTATTTGTTTAATCAACCACTAATCCTGTATCTTCAGGGCCAAGTGCAATCAAATTCTGAAGGAGGGGAGGAGGGACTGGTATCTAAACTATGGAAACTGAGCTCTGAAATTTGTTTTGAGGACCAGAGAAGTCTGTGTCCACCTGGTAGTGAAAATCAGTAGTACTAGAAAGCAAGGCAGGCACATATCAATAGTTTTATAATTTAGTTTTAGTAACATACTTGTTCTGAATATAGACCTAATTACTTCTTTTTTTTTTTTCACATACACAGTAGAGCACCTTTTATCCATTTACAGGAAACTCTAATCTGTGCTTAAAGTCTCCCACACCTTGATCTATCATTGCTTGTATGTGGAATGTCTCTTTAAGGTATAAGTTTTAAGCAATTCATAGGGGATAGGAAAATTAAAATCAGATTTATGCGCTGCACGGATATGAACCAGCAGCATAATCTCATTCTTGTCGTCATGCAGTGGAATGTTAGCATAAATCAGCAGTATTGCTCTTCTCCAGATCCCTGTGTTACTGGCAACGGTGAGTCCAGGAGCTAATGGAACAAAACCCTTAAACACAAGTTGGAAAACCACAGGGTGAGCAACGGTAGAATGTTGCCTGGACTGTTTGGCCTGTTATCTTTTGTTTTTTTTTTTTTCTGGGTTTTGTTCTGCCTTTTAGCTAATGATTAAATGGAAAGGAAGAATCAAGTTTATCCCTCACTAAATCTGAGGCTTCCTCTGTAACTGGCCCAATGGATCAGTTATCTTCTCACAGCCAGTGTACTTTTTTTTTTTCCCATTTCTGGCACAGTGCCACTGGGGATACTGGTGGGGGAAGGAGAGCAGTTTACTTCCCTAGGTTTTGATATAAATATATGAGCTTAGAGATGCAGAGTTCACTGGTTGATCAGCTGACTTTGGTCCCATTGCACTGGCCATCACCGATGTTCAGCTGCTGGAAGCGACACTGCTAGGGAGCAGTTAGGATACTATTGGAACTACTTCTTGCCATAGTGAGCCATGGGGGAGGGGGAAGCTAGTGGCAGATTGAAAATCCTGGGTGCTTTGATAGCTGTGTGATGGGGAACAAGAAGCCATTAATTTGGTTTTGCTGAAGCTACAGGCTCCCTGAGTTCAAGCTTGGTACTGGCTGGAAGCTTAGCCCCTCTAGGACTAGTCCAGCTCTGTTTGAGACCTAATTTCTTAAACTTGTTAATGTCAGTCTGACATTTATACTGCCCCATCACTTCTAGGTGAAAATTAACTCCAGAGACTCTGTATTAACTATACAGCCTATAATACATGCCAAGTGGAGCACAATCACTTAATACTACTGTTGATGGATGTTTTATGTATTAAAAAAAGGTGGAAGCTGGAAAACTACTGAATGTGCTGATACCAATAAAAGTGAGTAACTGCAGGGTCTGCAATAAGTACATGCTCACTAGGACATTTGCATTCTTTTTTCTTACCAAAACAAAAACATGACACTGGTAAGGGCGCAAGAAAAGCAGTGTGCGCCACAAGGCCAAATGAAAAGGGTTAAAAGAAGCCCAATGTACCCCCCTCTTCATCAATACATCACCTGTGACTAGGCATACAAATGGCAAATGAGCCTGATGCAGGATATTTTCACTCTTTTTTTTTCAAGAATTTCTTGGCATATACTGTCAATATCTCCTTCCATCATTACTTAATTTGGTGTGACCTACTGGACTGAAGCATTATCTGTGGGAATAATATTCGTATATGACCTTTGGCAATCCCTTGTGAATGCATATAACTAAATTGCTGCAAAGAAATACATCTGCAAAATATATGGTTGAATTGTAATTTTATTTTTTTACATAAACCTTAGCCTGTTTGGAACTTCTGGATTCTAAGGCTTATAAAATGCTTTTGGTGTTCAGCATACAGTTACTTCCTGATTGTCTTCCCCCCCCCCCCCCCCCCCCCAATCAAACCTACAAAAATATGGAAGGCCATCAGACAACTTGGTATGTTCCTCTCTAGGTCATTTTCTCATCTGTTTGGACAATGAAAGGAGACCTCTTAAGTCCACATTTCAAAATGTGAGAATTGTGCACTATAAGATACTTGGACCCTTGAGAGGTAAAAACTGAAATTTCAAGTGTGAAAGCACTTGTTAATAGTTTTACTTAATAAACAAGCTTTGGAAATGCTGACATAACTTAAGCCTTAACTGTATGAGGACTGAGAGTATAATCTATATCAGCGCTTCTCAACCAGTGTGTCACCAAACACCGGCAGGTGTGTCTGGTCTCCCGCTGTCCCACTGCCCCGTTGTACTTTCCTTCTCCCTTTTTCCAGCCCCCGTGGGCCAATTTGAAGCCTAATTTCTTCCTGCCCCCGTGGGCCAATGGGAAGCCGCCTCCATTCTGCCTGCCCCCGAGCAGGCCATTCGGAAGCCTCCTCCCTACCAGTGGGAGTAGGAAAAAGGGAGGAAGCCTTTGGCCGATGAGGCAGGCATCACATAGCCCGGGGGTGGGGTGGGAGGAATGGCAGTGTCAAATCCTGATGAAGCAAGGCTGCCACTGGAGCCCATCCCCGTGATGGCGAAGAGAAAAACCTGACCCCAAACAAGCAAGGCCACCACAGGAGTCCATCTCTGTGGCAGTGAAAAAAGGACCGCTGGAGTAAAGCTGTAGTGGAACTGGAGCCAATCCCTGCAGTGAAGGAAAAATAAGTTTTTGGTGAGAGTTTGTGTGGGTGTGAATAAGTACCTGGGTGAGAGCTGGTGTGTGTGGGTGCCTGGGTGAGAGCTGGTGTGCATGGGTGCGAGAGCATTTGTGTGTGATTGAGAGAGACTGGTCAGGAAAATGAGACCAAGATTGGGCGTGTGTGTGTGTGACTGGTTGTGGGCACTAAGGAAGAAGACAGAGGACAAAGCTTCAGCAGCCCGTGCTGTTGGCCTGGAAAGGAAAGGAGTAGGAGAGTTGCTGGAGAGGGTAAGTAAAGATGGCTTTTCAAATTTATTTTTCTTGATTGACTGCCATTTTCATTATTGGGTATTATGCGGTCTGCTGTTTTGAAATTTATTATTTGGTCATGTTTTAATTTTGGATTGGATATTCTGTTCAGCAGCTGTTTTGAAACATGTTTAGTATAGCTTTACAATTATTTGTGTGGGGCTCTATAGCAGCTTGGCTTATTCTGTTTTCCCAATAGAAAATGTATTAGTGTTTAGGGCCTGGTTTAATAGTTGTATTTCTTAGATAGGATTGTTACTATTTGAGTGTGTTCCATAATACAGGTGTAACTTTGTGCGGGTTAGTTTGTGTGCATTATTGCAAATCCTGAGTCTGTTAGGTGCTACATTTCTCTTTCCATTTCTCCAGGTTCGCACTGCATGCAGAGTGGCTTTTTTGGTTTTCCATTCCAGTTTGTCTCCATTTGTGGTTTTTCTGTACTTGGTGAAGGTCAGTTTTGGGTGTGCCGAAGTGAGGTAATTTACTAGCATGTAGGCATTTGTATCAATCTTATTTGTTGTGTTTTCTCAATAGGATATGCATTAGTGGTAAATTACTGTCTTTTCATAAGGAAGGCTATTGTGCCTGGTAGTAAAAGGAGTTTGTTTTGCTTTTACTGGGATGTCATCAAAACCAGAATCTTTTTTGTATGGTGAGTTGTACAGGGTAATGACCTAGATCTGCTCTGCACTCATTGCTGGGGGTTGAGGGGATTCCTGTGGATGCAGAGTGCATGTTTACATTTAGCCCCGTGATGGTCACATGTTCAGTGTCACGCATGTGAGAATCATCTGTCAGGTGTCCCAGCCAAAACAAGGTTGAGAACCACTGATCTATATCATGTTACAATTCCTTCAGAATGTCTCCCTCCAGCTACCATCTCTCTCCCCCTTTAAAGTACCAAGGATGAGAGACTGTTAAGAGCCTATCAGCAGTTCTTTTTTTATTGGTTTAAGTGATAGAGGAATGGTTTGAAGAGCTTTCGGTTGTACTTTAATTGTGAATTTTGTATTAGATATTGATCAAGACTGAGCTCTTAGGTAGTTTTCCAGATATAGATGTTTTGTTAATTTACATTTTAGTTTTTTCTGTTGTGGTGAAAGCTGCATAAATGAAAAGGAAGTAATCTCTAACCAGATCCAGATTTCCACTAGGAGATTTATATTAATTTCCTTGAAAATCTTTAAATACAAGATTGTGAGCTATATTTTTAGGAACAATCTGTTAGTCTCCTTTTCAGTGACAAACTAGTCCAAGAGGGTCTTAGTTATATTTTTTGTTTTTAAATTTATGTAGCCCCTATACTATGGGGCCACCTTCGAAGACCTGGGGAGCATTTGGCTGTTTACCCCAGGATGGGGTATATTCAATCTCTGTAAGGCCAAACTGGATGAAGACACCTCTAAAACTGGCCATAAAGTCCAATGTCTACACCTTACTTGTGCTATTACTGGCATCAGTAGCATGGGATCTTCTTGGTGTTTGGCTACTTGCCAGGTTCTTGTGGCCTGGTTTGGCCTCTGTTGGAAACAGGTTGCTGGGCTTGATGGACCCTTGGTCTGACCCAGCATGGCAATTTCTTATGTTAAACATTTATTGTAATCCACTAAGAGAATTATAAAGATCATCAGGTTCATATCACAGTTGAGTATCTTTCCAATCTATCCAAGCATATACTTAAGGAGTATTATCAGTGTCTGTCTACCCCTGATCTGCTGGGCACAGTGTCAGTCCACAACCCTGTACTGAAATAACCAGCTGCAACCCTTCCCAAGGTCCAGCCAGCCCCAACACAGTTCCTGAGCATAAATCCAAACTTCTTCCCCTTCCAGCATTTGGTACTCATGAACTGAATCTGAAATGTCATCCAGCCTCCACACACAGAAAGTAGCTCCTGGGAATGCCCCCCCCCCCCCCCCCCCCCCCGTCGGAGCCAGTGCTAATCGAAAGCCCTGCACTGAAATAACCAGCCACAACCTTCCCCTTAAGGCCAGCCAACCCCCCCCCCCCCCAATACACTCACACACTTCCCCCAGCACAGCTTCTGCATCTAAATTCCAGATCCCAAACTTTTCAATCCGTAAGAATTGGTAATCCCACTCTTGTACTTCTCACTTTTTGGGCTGTTGGAAACCCCAAACTCTCTGCTCACCCCTTGTATTATACTCCGGTCTTGCTCCTCAGGCTGAAACCCACGCTGTAGGTCTTTGATACTATGTGCATTGTAGCACTTCTGGATGAAGTACTAGCTGTTTCTCCTTTACTTCCTCTTGACATGAATCCTCCAGAGCCACCTGTTGTCCTTAATTCTTCCTCAAATGACTAAGTCCTGGCACCGGTCAGTCACTCCTTTTCTACGGCGTACAACTCTCTTACAATTGGCTAACAGCCACGCACCTCCAGTGAGCTGTCTTAGAACACTTTGTGGTATTTTCCTAGTTCAGAAAAATAGGAGAAACTTTTAATCCTTTGAGTAAAGAACACCCAATATGCACCCCTTATAGGAAGGGCTACCCAGATACCTCCTACTAACCATCTTCCTCTAAAACTTTGGATGACCTCTCCTAACTATGACATTCCTATGTTAAAGTAATAGGATAATGTTGTGAAATCCCCTCTTAACCATATACAGTAGTACGTAGACCCAGTATGAGCTACAGCGCCATCTAGTGAACCCTTAGGGTTAAATATATATTCTGCACCTGCTGTAACTACCTGAATTATTATGTAGTAACAAAGCATAGTAAATGGCAAATAAAGACCAAAATGGCCCATCCAGTCTGCCCAGTTGATATTCATCCTATTTTGGTAGATGTGTGTTAGATTGCAGTTGGGGTTTTCCATGCAATCTCTCATCATTCCTATCATGTCTGTCCCAAGCATACCCAAGTCATCATTGTCATCACACTGTTAGACTATCCTTGTTATCTTTGAGACCTCTGTCACTGTCGTAACTGCCTTTGTCTGCAGGTTACCCCCATGCTTTTTTTATGCTCTGAAGAAATTGTACTGCTGTTTTAGCTTGCAACTGTTAATCTACAGTTTATCCCAATATACTTCAATTCCATCTTCTTGCCACTATGGAACTTCTGTGCTTATCGCATGCATTTTTTTTTAAAAATTCTACTGTTTTTCTCTTTCATCTCCTCTAATAGGGTATGCCAAGCATCCACCACCTTTTCTATGTGAAAATATTTCCTAACATTGTTCCAGAGTCTTCCCCTTCAGAGCGTCGCATCATAACCCTATTTCTTCATCTTAACTTTTGTTGAAAAAGATTCACCCATTGTGCATCATTAATATCTTTCAGGTATTTAAATGTCTGTCCCCTGTCTCTTTTCCAGGGTGTTTATCTAGTTTTATATTACTCAACTTCCTTAGTCTGGAGCAGATTGTAAATATAACATTCATATAAGATTCAATTGACAAATATGTAGACTGTCATACAATACCATAAAACACATACAATCATTCATTGATAAGCTTCAGTTAAAGCCTTAACTTTTAGGAAGAAAGTTAAGTATTTTTCTTCATGTACTTCAAGCGGGACTTTATTTCATAAAACGGAATTGATGCACAAAAAGGCCCAATTATGGGTAGATTGAAACTTATATTTGTGGAGAGGTTATCTTTAATAACTATTACTCCCACCACGCCATAAGGAACACAGTTGATGACCAGGTTGATAAAACTGTAATTTGTTGACATATTTAACATATCAGCATATAGAAGTTTGTGTCTAATCACAAGAAGCTTAAATTAAGCACATAAATCTATAGGTAGTCAGTGAAGAGCCACTAAACTGGAGGTGATGTGGTAACTCCAATGATCTTCAAAACCTTGTGGCAGAATTTTGAATAAGTTGAATTCTAACAGTTTTAGGAAGACCTACATAAAGGTTGTTAGAGTAGTTGAGGTGGCCAAAAAGGCAGCAATGTAATACTGTACATAATAAACCAGATGATGAATTTAATGGCCTCAACAATTTAAATGTGTGAAAAAAAATCTGATCAGATTAAGTGAGATGTTAATGTTAATTGTGAAGCAAGTATTTCACTCAAATTGTGGACTTCACCTACTATCTTTAACTGAATATTTTCACATACAGTTTTAAATTCACACAAAGGTAGACCCATTCCTATCCACAATATAATGCTTTTGGCAAGATCCAAGGCTAATGTAGTCTGATGAAGCTAATAGATTACATACAATGTTGAAAATGGGTTCAGGGAATTCATCCTTATTTTATTTGATGGGTTTATAATCCACATCATCTAAACTAGTCAATCTGTAGAGAGTATATATCTTATATTCATAAACATAAAACAGATTAAATATTCGCTAAATGATTTGAAATGTTTTGTAAAGACAAATCTTCAGGTGTTGCCTAAAAAATTTCAATTCATCGTTCCTCCTTATTCTGACATGGCATAAACTGATTGGCGTATCCCAAAAAAATAACGGGCCCAATGACTTCAGGACATTTTGAGTATAAATAAAGATTAAACAAGATTAAAAAGACAGAATCATGTGACTTCATTTTTTTTGCGATCTTTTATGCTCTCACTTAGCTTTTAAATGCTGACCAGCACATCTGTTTCCCCCAATATATCTGCTACATTTTGCTCTGAAACGCTGGTAAGCTTTTTCAATATTTTCTCATTTACTCATGCTGGACAGCTTTAATATATTTCAGGTTTTGTCCTATTTGTGTTTTCCTTTCTTAGGATATATTAACTGGATTTATGTACAAACATTAAAAAAAATAAAGTATAAAAGAAATTGCCTTGCTTTTGATACATCCAGTCCACACACTATCTACTGGTTAAATAAGTTTTTATAAATATTTGACCATTTAACTTCCTGTGCTATTATTTTTTCATCCTTTGTATTCATGCATAATTCTGGGGGTGGCAGAAAATGGCTAATGAAATTGATATCACTCCCAAGCAATACAGGATGTGGAAGGAGAAAATAAAATCAGCTTAAAAAAGCAGAAAAGGTGCCTAAGAAGTGCAACAAATCAAGGGACGACTACAAATGCTCCTAGTTTGAGCAATAAAATTCCAGACCCGCAGGCCCTAATGGTGGAGGTGGACTTGGACATTGTTGCTATTATGGAGACATGGTTCACGGATTCTCATGTTTGGGATACGGCCATACCAGTCTATAACTTAAGGACATAAAAGGGGGAGTAGCAGCACTTTGTCAAAAACAATATTCAAGCAACTGAGCTTCAAGGAATGTGGGGACTCAAATGGAAGAACTAGACAGATCTGGTCGAAGACATCCAAAAGGTGGGAAAGGGAGAAGTGTTGATTGTTGGAGACTTTAATCTGCCGGACGTAGCCTGAAGAATTTGTTCTGCGGAATAGAGAGATAATGGATGTTCTGCAAAGGTGTTGTCTCCAAACAAATGGTAATGGAACTCACAAGGGGGCAGTTATACTCAACCTAGTGTTCACTAAAGGGGGATAATGTTTCTAATGTCCTGGTGGGTGCCTACCTCAGCACCAGTGATCATCAAACAGTATGGTTTGATGTCACAAGTAGGATACAGAGAAGTCACACGAAGACCTGACTTTTGCATTTCAAAAATGCGGACTTTGTCAAAATGAGGATGTACCTAGAGGTAGAACTAGAAGACTGGGACAAAATGAGAGATGAAACTTTGTGCCAAACTACAAGGAGCAATTACAAAAGCAACAGATCTGTTAGAAAAGAAAAAAGTAAAA
Organism: Rhinatrema bivittatum; assembly: GCF_901001135.1. NCBI lineage: Eukaryota > Metazoa > Chordata > Amphibia > Gymnophiona > Rhinatrematidae > Rhinatrema > Rhinatrema bivittatum. Next base: position 126,635,060 of record NC_042615.1, read on the forward strand.
GAAATAAGCTGATTTTGTTTCTCAAAAGAGGTGGCAGACAAGGCAAAAAAAAGCAGCATTGAAGAAATATAAAGGATTCTAAAAAGAGACAGGGAAGAATATCTGGTAAAACCGAGGGAGATGAAGAAAGTAATCAAAGCAAAAAGTCAGGCAGAAGAAAGGATTGCCAGAGGGATAAAGCGAGGTGACAAAACCTTTCAGATACATCAGAGAGAAGAAAAGGTCCAAAGAGGTATAGTGAAATTGAAAGGAGACAAAGATCAATGTGTGGAAAGAGATGAAGAAATGCCCGAAATATTAAACAATATTAAACTTCAGTTCGGTGTTCACTAAAGAAGATCCTGGAGAAAGATAGTTGCTAGTTAACAAGACTCTGGATGGGAGTGGAGTAAACAAAACTCCATTTACAGAAGAAAATATATGGGAAGAGCTAGTAAAACTGAAAGTGGACAAAACCATGGAGTCTGAGGTTCATCCCAGGATACTTATGGAGCTCAGATGTGCTGGTGAGTCCACTGTGTGACCTGTTCAATAGATCCCTGGAAACAGGAGTGATAGAGTGATTGGCGAAGAATGATGGTCCCATTTCACAAGAGTGGGAGCAGAGAGGCTGAAAACTACAGGCCAGTTAGCCTCACCTTAATGGCAGGAAAAATTAATGGAGACTGCTGAAGGAAAGGATCGTGAACTGTCTACAATCTGGTAAGGTGCTTGATCCAAGGCAGGGGAAGGCCTTGTCAGATTAATCTGATATTTCTTTTTGATTGGGTGACTAGAGAATTGGATCAGGGAAGAACACTTAATGTGATTTACTTGGATTTTTAGTAAAGCTTTTGATACGGTCCCACATAGACTCATGATTAAAATGAGAAGCTTGAGAGTCAGCGCTAAGGTAGTGGCATGGATTACAAACTGGTTGATAGAAGACAGTGTATAATGGTAAATGGAATCTACTCTAAAGAGAGCGATGTTAAGTGGAGTGCCACAGGGATGGGTGTGGGACCAGTTCTGGTCAATATCTGAGTGACATTGCAGAAGGGATAGAAGGTAAAGTTTGTCTATTTGCGGATGATACTAAGATCTGCAACAGAGTGGACATGCCGGAAGGAGTAGAGAATGAGATGTGGTTTAAGGAAGCTTGAACGGTGGTCCAAGATATGGCAGCTGGGATTCAATCATTCAAAATATGAAGGAATCATACAGTATATTCAAGATATATTACAATTACCTTTAAGCGACATTTGCAACATTTTAAAAATTACAAAGTAAACCCCACACACCCACAAGACAATGCTATGTAATACAAATAGGACATCTATCCTCTAACATTTTGTTGATTAAAAGATACATTGTTATATATATATATATATATATATATATATATATATATGTAGTGTATGAGTAAGATATGTGAATTGTATATATATTTTAAGCAAAGATAAATGTTTGATTATGGGTAGAGGATAGATGTCCTGTTTATATTACATAGCATTGTCTTGTGGGGTTTTTTGACTTTGCAATTTTTAAAATTTTGCAAATGTTGATAAAGGTAATTGTAATATATCTTGAATATATTGTATAATTCCTTCATATTTTGAAAGATTTTGTATTTGGAATCTTGTCTAATCTACCTTTTGTTTGCTTGTCCCTAGCTGGGATTCAATGCCAAGAAGTGCAGAGTCATGCATCTGGGGTGCAGTAATTGAAAGAGTTGTATGTGATGGAGGGTGAAGGGCTGTTATGCAGGGAACAAGAGAGGGACCTTGGGGTGCTAATGTCTAGTGATCTGAAGACAGCAAAGCAATGTGAAAAGGTGATATCTAAAGCCAGAAGAATGCTGGGCTGCATAGAGAGGAATAACCAGTAAGAAAAAGTCCTCCAGGTGAGGCCTCACCAAGGACCTGTACAAGGGGATCATCACCTATGTTCAGTTCTGGAGACCATATCTCAAAAGGGACAGAAACAGGATGGAGGCGATCCATAGAAGGGTGACCAAAATGGTGGTGGGTCTCCATGCAGTGACTTATGAGGAGAGGTTTAAGGACCTAAATATGTATACCCTAGAGGAGAGGAGGTGCAGGGGAGATTTTAATGATGTACAATCATCAACAAACTTTTTCTGTTGGAAAGAAATCAGTAGAACTAGGGGTTATGAAATCAAACACCAGGGATGACTACTCAGAGCCAATGTCAGAAAATATTTCTTCACAGAAAGGGTGATGGATACTTAGAATGCCCTTCTGGAGGAGGTGGTGAAGACAAAAACAGTGGAAGATTTCAAAGGGGCATGGGATACTGTGGATCCCTAAAGACTAGAGGATGGGAATGAAGAAGAGTGCACGGGGTTAACTTTGAGTGGCAGTTACTACCCATAACCAATAAGCCTTCATACTGTTGATGCAACTCCATCATTGCGCTCTGCTTCAGTGGCAGGGGGGAAAGAGGCATTAGATTTGGACAGCAACCATCAAGGACATTGAATTGGTTGTCTGGGAAAACAAGCAAGGAGGTAACTTGCTGATGTGGTGGTTGCTACCCTTAACCAATAAACCCGATACGTTTCAATCAACTCCAACATTGCTCTTTGCTTCAATGGCAAGAGGGTAATGGATGTCAACTCATTGCAGATCTTTGTATCATTTACAAACTATTCATGCCCTTTGCTTGAAAAGGCCAATTTGGAGACTCCTCATCAAATTAAACTACTGTATTTAACTTGAACATAACCTACTACTGGTGAGCTCGAGTACATCTTGCTTCTGTCTTACTTTTAACTAGTAGAACCATGTTGGGAAATCAGTCATGCTATGATGTCAACTATTCATGCCCTTTGAAACTTGAAAAGAAAGATTTGGCGATGGGCTTTGGATACTTCTCAGAGCATATGCTTAGAGTAGTTTAAGATGTTGGATAAACGGTTTTCTTCTTATCAGGCTGTTCCATTATGAGCTATAATACTGTTTGAATATTCTCACCCTATGTTTGATCAAGGCAGATATTGTCCCCATAATATAACCATGAAGTGACTAAAGGAATTTGTGCCATCTTGGTATGCAATTTCAAAATGCAAGATTATTGCTCCTGATTTTAAAACTAAGATTAGGCTGATAAATACTAGATTTCTTAGTCAAGACTGAGAAGAGATGGGTTTAAATTCGGAACAGTTTTTAACTTTGGTTTAAACTCCTCTTCTTCACAGGAAGGCACTGAATTTCCTCAGTCAGGCTGGGGGAAAGAATTTATGGGTCCTGTGGAGTAGGGGTAGGAAACACCTGTATGGCCAAACTGGGCAGAGGCTACCTTAAAAAAAAAATAAAAAAAAATCAAACCGGCCATACTAAGGTTGTGCACCAAACAGAATAAAGCTGACGTGAAAAGTAACAGTTTCAGAGAATACAAAAATAGTCCCCAGAAAAATAGCTGAAAATCCAGACACAAGACTACAAAAGTTCAAAACTCTCTTCCAAACTTACTGTTTAGAAATAAGATTGTATATACCATAAGTATTTTTCAGAATTAGTCCTCTTCTTCCTCCCCACTGTTACCTTGTCTCTCTAACTCTTGCTTGCAGTGCTGGTAACATAGTGACCCATAGAAAATCTTCACATTGGTTTCTAGTGAAGATGTTGCAGGTCCCACTTTTGGGCTGTCCAAAGAAAGGTTCTTCTCTTTCTCAGTAACAATCCTGGAGCTGGAAAGTCAGGCTAGGACAATATCTCCTTGTGCTTCTTTTTCTTCCCTTCCTTATATTTCAAGGTGGTTATTTTAGCAAAAACAGGTCTATCAGCTTAAGCAACTCTTGCAACTAATTCCCCTCCTCCACAAATTCAGTCCCCTTTGGAGAGAACTATTCGGTCAATCATATAAGCCACCTACACCCACTGAATGTTCTGTGAACCTTGTTGCTGCTAGAAAGTACTCAGTATTAAAGCATAGGTTCCAGTACACCTCTAGTGGCCAAAGAAGGTGCTGACATGATTCTGAATGGGCTTTGTCCTGGTTATAGTTGAGTCTACCTACCCAGGCTTGACAAGTAGTGGAGTGACTGTAATTTTAATATCATTTATTCTGTTTTACTCCTCTCTCCTAGCAGGGTTTTTGAAAGTTTAATATCTTGCTGATAACATTGTGCTTAGTTTACCAGCCACCAGGACCAAAGGATGTGACCTTTTTTGGCATAAATTCTTGTTGTCTTTGTTTTTAAAGAACCTGTTTCTGTGATATTTTACATATCTTACATTATGAGCCTCCTAGGGGCCTTATTGACTATTTTTTGAATCTTATGTTTTTCTTAGGTATGTCTCAATAAGTAATTGTTTTGGTTTTTTTAATTCCAACTGCTTATATTGATTTGTTAGTGCTAAATACTATTGTAACACCACCCCAGGGTGCTTACTACACTTCGGTAGGCCATAAAAGTTTGTCTCTTAGGGGGCTATTCCTGGCTAGCTCTTAACATTTTTCCCTTCTCCACAGGGTCAGGATCCTTTGGAGGGAAAGTTCTGTTTTCAAGGCCCAGAGTGACAAGGATATTTTCTTGCATATTCCTTTCTCTAGTTTCCTGAGAGGAATACACATTTTCACTGTGTGCTATAAGTGCCCAAAACACTACTCCAGAGTCACTGGGAGAATGTCCAAATCTTTACAATTGAAACACTGGTGAATAATGGCACAAAAAACCGTAAATTGCAGATCCACAGGATTCTCTTGTTAGATATTTTTTTACATTCTCTTTTCTCTGTCTGTGCAAGTGTCATACCAAGGTCAAGGAAACTTCTAGCCTCCACAGCTTGGAAACTAAAGTCCCCAGGTGGGCAAGGTATCACTTAGTGAGCGGGAAACATCTTCCAAATTGGTAAAAAAAAAAAAAAAATCCCTGTCTCTGCACAGAGAGCTCCAATACTCTCTCTCCCCCAGGGGTGACTACGCCTGTGAGGTGTCCTCAGTGATCTTGCAAAGTTATTTACTCAGTGTTTTCAATATCTTGCTCTTAGGATTCCAGGCTAGATTAGCAACTTCAGTCCTTAGGGGAAGCAGAATCTTCCTCCCAAAACGGTCTTTCTCCAAAAAATGATGCAAAAGCTGCAGGTGGCCAGCTAGAGGTGGTGACCTGCCCTTGTCACCCCCCTCCTCTGTCCTCATTGAGAGTGTAGAAGGGGCAGTCTTTCCTAACCTACACAGCCCCAAAAACAGGGTTTCCCATTCCCTGAGTACAGGTCGTGTGCAGGGTCTCTCCTGCTGCCTACCTTGTAAAAAGTCTTTAAGACCAAAATATTCCTGGAATACCACTATTACTTACCAGTGAGTGCATAGGAAAAAGCAGATCTCTGGCTCAACTTGCAGGGTTTGCTGGAGCCCTAAGAGCAGGCCCAAAAATCCAAATTTAGGCAACACCTTGAAACACCACCTAAAACTCCTGGTCTAGGGTCTTCAAGCCTTTCCAGATGGCGAATCAGCAAAGCAGGTTCTTGTTGTGGAGGCTAGACCGTGCTGGAGATTCTGGGTAAGTTCCAAGGTGGGCTTACTGAAGTGATCTGGTACAGCTTTTGGCAGGAATCTGCCTGTGCTACCGTGTGCTTGGGTATTATGTCTGTGGATGGGACATGTGCTGTTTAGTTTTTTGTCTACTAACTTTTGAAGCATTGCCAAACTGATAAAAACTACTGTGTATTTCAGGACAGCTCTGAAATGGTGGATTCTGGGGTTTTGTTCACTACTTCTTCTTGCCATTTTGTACCTCATTCTCTCTCATATAAGTACTAGCCTTGCACTTTCTCTAAAGCTAAACACATTCAACTGGACACCCAGAATCATATCTACATTAGTATCAGTGTCATGTAAATAAAATCAATCATTTAATTATTCATATAGAAATACTACTGTTAAGCCAATAGTAAAATAAGAATGTGAGTTCCCAAAAGCTAAAAGTGCACTCTCATCCATAGGGTCTGTGAATCTTATATCCAGTTTATACTTTCCATAAATTAAATCTTGGCAGATGCCAGGTATTTTCTTGCTCTCAGCTCTCACTGTTACAAGCAAAACTGCAAGTTCTATACTTCACTGAGTATCAAGAACAAGATTTAACTCCCTAACTGTGAGCTGGCTCTAAGTGATGTTCTTATTCTCTAATTAGGTCTTATCTCCATCTTCTATTCTGTATTTCTGTTTGTGACCTTGAAGTTTTCAGACTGATTCTATCAAACTAGGAGAAGGAAGGTGTATCTAACTGCCCAGAATCCTGCACTTGCTTCTTTATGCTTTCAGCATTGTAAATGCGCATATAAGTAGTACTGTCTGTCATCTTTTCTGGCAGAATATTCAGTACTTTCCAAGCAAGCTAGGTGCTGACCTTGTGCTATAATGGAGTATAAGTTCTATTCTCTCTCAAATCCTTTTTTGCGATTTTACAACATACTTCACCATTTTGACAGTACTAACTCTGATCATGCTTTCACACACAAAATGGGGCCTATCTTTCTCCTCATACATACATATATTTAATCTTCACATCCACCCCTATGCTAATACTCCTTTATAAAGTTTAATGTCAGTAGCCTACTTTAGTTAAGGTGGAGCCCATACTCTTGGAATAGTCTCCCCGCTTCCCCAAAACGTTACCCAATTCCTACCAAAGTAAAGCTGTTTAAAATGCTATCCAGTGAACAGGTAGGATCCAACCACCTTCACGCCAGGTAGGCAGATTACCAAATGATCCTCAAGTCCACCAACCATCCAGCTATCTACATTCCTAATGATCAAAGCACCATCTAACAGCCAGTTTAACCCTTCTAGGCTCATGGCCTTGGAGATCCAGCCTCTGTGCAAGAGGATAATGCATCACCTGAAGATCAGGACCTAGCTACAGGATCAATTCTGCTACACCAAGATCTCCTTTCAGGTGAAGTTGTTGCTCCAAGGCAGTACAGGGGCTGCCAGACAGGACTTGACACTTGGTTATTATGTCCCTGAAAGTCTACTCTATATACCTCTCTATGCCTCAGCTCCTCCAGGTCTGCCACTCTAGCCTCCAGTGATCACTTGTTTTCTGAGAGCTAGGAGCTCTTTGCACCAGGTGCACATATGCATCCTCACCAACTGGTAGATAATCATATGTGTGACCTCTATGCAAAAGACTGGAAGGCTCCCATCTCACTGCTGGACTACTGTCCATTTTAATTTTGTTGAGGTCTTGGTTAATTTAGATAGCTATAGAAGTAAGAATATTAGAAATCAGTCCTTTAAATCGGGGGTCCCCAATTACTGGGCTGCGGATCATTTGGTACCGGGCCGCACAGAAAGAATAAAAACATTTTCATTTTTATTTTATTTCCATTGTATTTACTATTGTAGTCTGCAGGGTGACCACTTCCGTCTGTACCTCGTTTCCACATTTGCGCACTCAGTCGCGGTTTTTTACATGCATGGATAAATTAAGCCCACAAGCTGTTAGCTGCTAACCCACTTTGTAAGGCTTATAAAATAAGTAAAAAGCAAACATTGCTGGAGAGCTGGAGAGACTACCAAAAACAAAAAAGCTGCATTTAAAAGAAAATACCAAGAGTCCTACTTAAGTTATGGGTTTATCGCAACAGGTGATGCACATGCCCCAAGCCTGCTCTAATATGTGGCGACAGGCTATCTAACGAAGCCTTCAAAACTGTTTCGCCACTTAGAGACCAAGCACCCTGCATCAAAAGACAAGCCTTTGGAGTTTTTTGAAAGAAAAAACGTGAACACAAAGAACATAAGAAAATAACATGCCATACTGGGTCAGACCAAGAGTCCAAGCCCAGCATCCTGTTTCCAACAGTGGCCAATCCAGGCCAAAAGAACCTGGCAAGTACCCAAACAACAAGATGATCCCATGTTACTGATGCAATTAATAGCAGCAGTTATTCCCTAAGTAAACTTGATTAATAGCAGTTAATGGACTTCTCCTCCAAGATCTTATCCAAACCTTTTTTGAACCCAGTTACACTAACTGCACTAACCACATCCTCTGGCAACAAATTCCAGAGCTTAATTGTGCATTGACTGAAAAAGAATCTTCTCCTATTAGTCTTAGAAGTGCTACTTGCTAACTTCATGGAGTGCCCCTTAGTCCTTCTATTATCCAAAAGTGTAAATAAAGATTCACATCTACTCGTTCAAAACATCTCATGATTTTAAAGACCTCTATTATATCCTCCCTCAGCCGTCTCTTTTCCAAGCTGAACAGCCCTAACCTCTTCATCCTTTCCTCATAGGGGGAGCTGTTCCATACTCTTTACCATTTTTGTTGCCCTTCTCTGTATCGTCTCCATTGCAATTATATCTTTTTTGAGATGCGGCGACCAGAATTGTACACAGTATTCAAGGTGCAGTCTCACCATGGAGCGATAGAGGCATTATGACATTTTCTGTTTTATTAACCATTCCCTTCCTAATAATTCCTAACATTATTTGCTTTTTTGACTGCTGCAGTGCACTGAGCCGATTATTTCAAAGTATTATCCACTATGATGCCTGGATCTTTTTCCTGGGTGGTAGCTCCTAATATGGAACCTAACATAGTGTAACTACAGCAAGGGTTATTTTCCCTATATGCAACACCTTGCACTTGTCCACATTAAATTTCATCTGCCATTTGGATGCCCAATCTTCCAGTCTTGCAAGGTCCTCCTGTAATGTATCACAATCCGCTTGTGATTTAACTACTCTGAATAATTTTGTCATCCGCAAATTTGATAACCTCACTCATCGTATTCCTTTCCAGATCATTTATAAATATATTGAAAAGCACCGGTCCAAGTACAGATCCCTAAGGCACACCACTGTTTACCCTTTTCCACTGAGAAAATTGACCATTTAATCCTACTCTGTTTCCTGTCTCTTAACCAGTTTGTAATCCACGAAAGGACATCGCCTCCTATCCCATGACTTTTTAGTTTTCTTAAAAGCCTCCCATGAGGGACTTCGTGAAACGCCTTCTGAAAATCCAAATACACTACATATACCAGTTCACCTTTATCCAGATATTCTTCCCTATGTCAGTGCTAATCTTTTTGTCTCTTACTTTTTCAGCCACCTTTTTGGTAAACTCTGCTGGTTTCATTTTTTTCTTTTACTTTTCTGAAATAGAGATCTGTTGCACTTACTGTAGCTCCTCTTTAGTCCATGCTTATTCACTTCACTTCCCACTAAATATCCTTAAAATAGTTGCCCATTTTATCAGGCAGGTTTTGTTGTTTTTTTTAATTGAGGACTTTGCAATTTTGCTGCATAGACTAGGAGCATTAGTATTTGTAACATACTAGTTTCCTCTTGACTTGCTTATTCTCTCTATAATCTTACACCTGTTCTCTTCTATCCTCAAGCTCCAGAGTAGACTAGAGAATTCTGTTTTCCATATTTCCCCATTTCCCTTTGTTACATAGACTGCTTGGTCTTCTGCCATCATGTTTCCATCGAATCTGCCTATCCACGCAACTACTCAACTCTACAATCCTAACCACTCTGACGTCCCTAGTGCTTTCTCAAATTCAGATACTGATCTAATCTCCACCATTTCCACTGGGAGGCTGTTCCATGCATCTACCTTATTTTCTATAAAAAGTAATTCCTTCGATGACTCTTCAATCCACCCCCCCTTTCACCCTCAATCCCTGGACCCATCATTCCAGAGTCTCCTTTCTGTTGAGAGACCCGCCTCTGATAACTCTGAGGTATTTAAATGTCTCTCCCATCTTGTCTTTCCTGTACATGTTTACATCTTTAAATTTGTCCCCATAAACAGACTGTAAACCATTTTAGTCACCACCCTCTGGACAGACTTCGTCCTGTTTATTTCCTTTGAAAATGTAGTCTCCAGAACTGAGCATAAGATTCCAAATGAGGTCTCATGAGGGACTTACATACGGGGCAATATTACCTTTTTTTTTTTTTTTTGGGTTAACTATTCTCCCTTTGTACCATGTATGTCTGGTTTTTGCCATTAGCTTAATAGGTTGCATTAGATACTCTTCCAGCTGGGTGTTCTAATATGCTATTCCTCTTTCAGGACCCAGTATAAAAGGAATAAGCATGTTAAGAGGGGATAAACCACCCATTTATTTTGATTTGAATCATACAATTAGAGTTGAAACCTGAGTCAAAATATAAATAGAACAGTTGTTATGAATAAGGGCAACATGATAAAAAGAGAAAAAAAAGTAGCTGTCAACTGTAGTAGTCATCATCCCGCAGCAGTTCCGTCGCCCCAAACTATATGTAGCTAGTACGGGGTGCTCTTTATGATCTCGCAGAACTTAAAAAAAATCTTCCGTTACAGGAAGAAGGGTGCAGAATGTAAGTACTAGTAATGAACCTAAACACCACATTGCTCACGTTGGGTAAGAGGTGAGGCACTGCCATCTTGTGGTAACCTCCAACTTAGGATTCTTGCATATTGATGTTGAGGACATTACTGCTTCATGATCAGTGCACATGAAAAACTCTTGTCTGGACAATGTTTATAACACAGGTGGGAAGCAGAGACTGGGCTTGGCAAATCTGTTCTTTCTCCCCCCCCCCCCCCCCCCTTACAGCATCAACACAGAGAACAAGTCCAGATAATGCCAAATAACTGTCAAAAACTTTTGAAACTTCATAAGCAGATAAATGTGGTTATCTAACATACTACCAAAACTTCCTGAACATATTGATTAATTTTCAAGCACTTTGCACCATTTTCTTAAATCTTCTGTTTGGCCGCCTTGAGATACAGATACAATCACACCCAGATCCTACTCTTGTTTCATGCATAGAACAATTTCACCCCTTAGACAGTATTTCTCCCTTAGATTTGTATTGCCTGAATTCATAACACTGCATTTTTTAAGAATTAAATCTTAGCTGCTAGACTTTAGATGATTTCTCATGCTTAGATAAATACCTTGTCATGTTTTCACACCCTTCTGGAAGTGTACTCTGAGCATTTTGGTATCTGCAAAAAGACAAACATTTCCTAATAGACCTTCCACAATAGCATTTAATAAAAATGTTGAAAGCCAGTTCGAGTAATCCTTGTGGCACACCACTGGTAACCCTTTCTCCTCTGAGTGAGTTCAATTTACCACTACCATTTATTGCTTCCCATGCACTTAGTTTCTAACCCAGTCAATCACTTTAGGGCCCATCCAACGGGCACTCTATAAGTGGCTTATGTGGAACAGTGTCAAAAGCCTTACTGAAATCCATTATATCTAGCACTGCCCTTTGATCCAACATTCTGGTCACATATTTGAATAAATTATTCATACTTGTATGAAAAGACTGACCTCTGATAAACCATGCTGCCTCAGATCTTGTAATCAATTTGTTTTCAGAAACTGCACTAACCTTTTAGTAGTGATTCTATTAATATATTCACCACAGAGTTTGGGCTAACTGGCCTGTAGTTTCTAACCTCCACTTTTGTGTGAGGCAGAACCACATCTGCTTGTCTCCTGTCCTCCAGAACTACTCCCAACTCTGAACCACTATAAGTCAGCCAGCGGAGCTGACAGGAACTTTTTCTAAGTTGACTTAAAACCCTCTGAATCCTGTTGAGCCACCTAAAAGTAGCTGTGCTGGGTCAGATTACAGCCTATCCAGCCCAGCATCCTGTCTCCAACTGTGGCAAATCCAGATCACAAGTACCTGGTAGATCTATAAAGTAGATCTATTTCCTGTTACACACAGGGATAGCAGTAGCTTTCTTTTGTCTACCTTGTTAATGTTAGACTTTTCCTCCAGGAACTTGTCCAGGTCTGTTAAACCCTGCTATGTTAGTCATCTTCAGCACAGAAATTTAAGCAATTCTGCCTTTTCCTCATCCTCCACATTTTTCTCCCTTCTTGAGTCTCACAGTATTTTTCACTGCCTCCTATTGTCAACAAAATTGTATGGGGTCTGTATTGAAAGTCATATGAAAGAGACCTGAATATCTATTCTCTGGAGGAGAGGAGAGAGGAAATATGATAGACTTTTAAATACTTGAAAGGCATTAATGATGCACAAGAATCAAACTTTTTTCAGCGGGAAAAAAAAGCAGTAGAACTAGGGGTCATGGTGTAGAACTCCAAGAAGTTAGACTTGGGAATAATGTCAGGAAATATTTCTTAACAGAAAGGGTGGTGGATGCATAGAATGCACTCCTAGAAGTTCTGAAGACAAGATCAGTAATGGAATTCAAAAGGGTATGGGATAAACTCAGTAGTTCTTTATGGCTAAAGAATGGAAATAACCTAGATAGCATATTACCTCTTTTAACCTTTATGGAGCGGCATGGCGCTCACTATACTAAAAAAAATAAAAATATAAACTTGCTGGGCAGACTGGATGGGCACAATGAATCTTTCTTTGCCAAGTTTTATACTGTTTTTCCCTATCTGTTTTTCTCTATTTGTCATCTTCCGTTTGTATCTTTGTTCTCCTGACTGCTTTCCTAGCTTCTCATAGCTTTTCCAGATATTGTTGCCTAGTTTCCTCTATCTGCAATCTTTTGTAGTTTATAAATGCCAATCTTTTTTTATTACTTTTTCAGTAGCTACTTTATAAAACATAGGGCCTTTACCTTTCTAACAAAAAGATATCTGCTTTTAGCTTTTCCCACTGCTCTTCTCTCTTTCCCCTAGGTTTTCCTATCCAGCTAAATTTTCTCCCCCATTTTAAGAAAGTTAGCTTTCCTGAAGTCTAGGACCCATGCCTTAGAATGAACTTTCACTGCCTGCATGCTAATATTGAACCACACTATCCAGTGATCACATGATCCCATATTATCCACTATATCAAAAAGTCTCCCTTGGTAAGCACTAGGTCCAATATCATCCCCTCCCATACGGGTACCATTACCATTTTACAGAACACTTCCCCCTAAGAGAATCCAGGATCCCCTCTAGAAAATATTGCAGCCACGATGCTCCAATTTACATCTGGCTGATTGAAATCTGCAGGAATAGCACCTTTTTCTTTCATTGTAACTTCATGAATATCCTCCTGTAACCATTTTTTGGTGGATGGCATGTATTCTGACTGTCTGAAAACTAAGCATTAAATATTTAACCTTTGTTAAGTTATGTTGCACAGGGGAAGCATAAGGTAACATTTCTCCTTAATTAAGGACCTTCTCGCAGATGCTCAGGTCTTCAGTGTCATTATCAATCATCAATCGTAAAACTAAAGGCAGAAGAATTTTTTGGTATTTTTTTTTTTTAAATGCTCATAAAAAAATAAAGCAACATTACTTCCCATTTATGATGCCTGACATGTTTTGAGCCACTGCTTAAGGGACTTATTATTTGTGAAGCACCATTAGTGAAGGCTTTCTTTATTGCAGACTGGCTACCTTCTTGTCAACGACCGTTAAGAGATATTATCTTATGCTTCCCCTGTGCGACATTACTAACACAGGTTGAATATTTTGTGTTGAGACATCTATTTTTTGGAATTGATTTATAGGTCTGCACTACATTTGACTGTTTTTGTATGTATCCTGAGGGTCCATAAAAGAATTTATAAGTCAGAACATTCTTCTGTCATTTCTCCCAACTCTTCTGTCCCCAAGGGGTGGATTCTTTTCTGTGGGGAGAAGGTTAACCACCTTCTCCCAGGCAGTAGTGATCTCCCATGTGTGTATTACCATAGCGTTTCAGGACACGTATACTTACAAATCAGACTAGACCCTCTGGATGGGTGTTCACATTAGTTTACTGTGATTGATTTCAAAAGAATAGGTGCAATAAATAGTGTCCAAGTACATCCAGGTTCCTCAGATTTACAGGAGTCAGGTTTTAAAGGATCTTTGCATCTGTATGTCCTTCCACACAGGGGCTTATCCTCCATGGAATGGGGTAAGTGTCTCAAGTGGGCTGGGGTGACCTAACTGTGACTGGATCCCTTACTACAGTGCCCGAAGTCCATGAAGAATCCCTCATTCTAAGGTGGCAGTGTCCCATGTTCATATGCTTCCCTTCACTCTTGCTACCATCTTTGACTGTCTATTTTTCATATCATTTGATAAAAAGTCAGTCCCAGGTAGTGCCTAAAATAGAAACTGTTATGTACCAGCTGTCACTTTGTTTGGGTGCTCAATAGCCATTTGTATAGTGGGCTAGTGGTTAGAGCAGCAGGCTGAGAACCAGGGAAGCCTGGGCTCAAAGGTCAATTTTCCCACTGACACACCTTGTAACTGAGCAAGTCATTTTGTCCTCCATTACTCAGCATGCATATACTGTACCTGAAATGTAGCTCTATTTGAGCATGGGTTTGGATAAGAAAAAGAGAAAATCCAGATACAATAATGCTTATATTTAAAACGGTTTTAGTCCAGACCATGCTGGTTAAAAAGTGCTTTACTGTGTATACTCCTTAGTACATCCAAGCCTTTTTGCAGCTTAATTGGCAATACAGATCAGAAGTGTTATTTATGGACATAAGCTTAGAGAAATTTTACAATGGCAAGGCTCTCAAGGGTCTGTATTCTTATGATTTGTATTTCTCAGGTGATTTAAAGCACTTACTGTCTTTGATCTTTTGGTTTAGAAGATACCAGAGATGAGAAATAATAGGTTGAGAAAACATGCAGTATTACTATAGTAGCTAGCATACCTTGCATTATCAGTTAAAGCCTAGACTGAATTGATTTTTGATCTGCTTTTTAAAGAATTCATCTCCTCTTTAAATATGCCATTTGCAATAACTGCTCCCATACATTGGGGGGAGTGTAGATCACTAACAAACTATAAATTTTTATTGGAGTATGTGGAAAGAATATTGCTTTCTGTCGGTGCATGTTGTAGTCTGGCTTCATGGAAATTTCAGGGAAGGATTTTGTAATATAAAGAATTACAACCCTGTCTGTATGTTTTGTTTCCAAGGCAAGGGATTTGATCATAGGATGCAGACATCTGGCACTCAATACTGTGTTGGTTCATCAGTCAATGGGCTGAAAGGTGAAACAAAAACTTGAGTGGTAGGGGAGGATGAGTAAAGCAATGAGCATCACGGTGGAAGAATTCAGGAAGCAACAGAATCAGTATTTCCTAAATATCTGAATTGTGTACGTTTTTCAGAAACCTTAAGGGAATGTGAAAAACAGCAAAGGAGGAGCACATATTTCAGTATGTGAAATCACTTCTAGTCTATACGCCTTAAAACAATAAAGGGAAGCTGAAGGGAGTGGTGATAAGAGATGTAAGAATTGTTGCCCAGCAATGTATTGAGTTTCACTATGGGTTTCAAGCTGCTATTGTCTTCGATGCAATGTTTTGAAAAGATGACAGACAGATATGGAATAAAAGTAGGTTTCAGTGCCTGCAGTGATAATTTGTGTAGCTTCTCTTATTTCTACAAGAAATAAGCCAAGATATGTTGGCAGATTGAGTGTATTTGCGGATTAATCTTCATAATTTCAGTGGCTGTGTTAAATGGGATCTTGTTTCAAGGATAAATTCTTATTTCTTTAGATACATCAATATATAAAATAATTGCAAACAAAAACAGTAGAACTCATGGAAGTGATGCAAACTTATTTGGAAAAAGAGGACCCTTGAAGCAGTTTGGTTGTGATTCATCTGTCTCTGCTTTCTAGGCTTGGATTTGGATTTAATTGTTCAACTTTCTAAACACCTGTTTAAGGTAAGTTATAATTCAGGTATGGTAGGTATTGTTGCCCCAGAGTCCCCTAAATTAGATTGTATCTGAGGTAGTGAAGGGTGAAATGACTTGCCCAAGGTCAGAAGGAGCATCAGTAGAAAAGATGTTAACAGTGCAACGTATTACAGAGCTTCAAGTACTATTTTAAGAACTCTTGAGTTGTTTGGGTGGAAGGGGGAGACATGACAAGTGAATTTTGTCCCTAGTAAGTAAGCCATGGAAATATTTTTCATAGTCTCAGGTGTTCCCTATTTTAACATTGAAAATGAAGTTTTGTATGAGCCTTCTGTTTGGCTATTATAATAGACCGGTGGTTCTCAACAGGAGTGAAAGGACATGAGCGTGTCGCGAGGTCATGAAAGGTGTGTCGCAGACCCAGCAGAAGGCTGCTCTTTCCTCATCAGTCTGGATAGGAGTTGTCTGATTTCTTCTTTATTGGGTTTGAGAGGAAGCTGCTCTTGCTTCCTTCTCCTCTTCCTGGCCCAGTGGGAGGTTATTCCCTTCTCTTTTCACCCAGATCAGAGCGAGATGTAGTCAACTTCTGTTCATATGGGCCCAGCAGGATACCAATATCTGCCTGGCCTGCCAGTGAGGCTGCCAATTCTCTCTTCACCCCACTGGGGCCTGGACATGAAAGCAGGAGCATGAGGAAGAGAGGTGCGTGCTCTATAGATCAATTGCTGACTGCTGCTGCTGACTCATCTTTTTCCTTTCCACAATGCTGCTTTCTCTCATCTGCTGCTGGTAAAGCAGGGGGGAGATTCTGGATTGGACTGAAGACTTATGCTGGCTGGGAGCCAGGAGGAGGGGGAAATGTGCTGGACAGGAAGGCCTGGGGAGATAGGGAGTCAGGAGTCTGGGTAGGAAGAGGTGGGTGGGAGAAAGGAGGTTGGGGTTGCTAGGTAGGGAGAGGTGGAGGAAAGAGGCTGGGAGTTGCTGGGCAGGGAGGAAAGATGGAAGTGGAGGGAGAGATGGAGGTGTGGGGCTTGCTGGGTTTTGGGGGAAGGGAGGTCAGAGGATGCTGAGCAGGAAGGGGGTGGGAAAGAGGTGGTTAGATGTATGCTGGGTAGGGAAGGGCAGGGAGACTTGAGCAGGGGAGAGGGAGCATGAAGAAGAGGATGTGGGGTGGGAGGTTGGGAGGAATGTTGGACAGGGATATGTGCATGTGAAGGAGGATTGAGTAGATGGGAGAAGTGAGGGGTGATGGGGCCATGGAGGAGAATGACTGGCTACAAGGGCCATACTATGTCAGTTTGGAGAATGTGTTTCTTCTTCTCTTTGAACTTTGCTTAGTGTAAGAGGAAATATTTTTGTTTCTAGTTCTCCAGGTTTGCACTGCATGCAGGTGGTCTTGGAGTTTCCATTCCAGTTTTTGTTTCTGCATTTGTAACTTGTGGTATTTTATTCTGTTAGGTGAAGGCAGGTCAGTCAGTGTTCTGTATGTGTATGACTGAGATGAGGTACTTCACTAGCAAGCAGGGATTTGTATCAGTCTTATTTGTTGTATTTTCTCAATATGATGTTGCAGTGGTCTTGAACTGCTGCCTTTTCATGGGTAGGGCTATTGTTTCATTTCTTGTAGTTAGTGCTGCTTCAGTATGGCAGGTTTGATAGACATGTACAGAGGGGGTTTGTTTGTATTTTACAAAAAAATACAGTGTACCTGTTGTAGAGGAAGTTTGTGATGCTGTTGAGGTCAGAGAAGAATCAGAATATCATTTTTGTATGGTAAGTTGTACAGGGAAATCGCTAAGTTCTGCTCTGCACCCATTGTTAGGGAGATTCCCGTGGATGCAAAGTATGTTTATATTTAGTCCCATGTTGGTCAGTGTGTGTCACATGTGAGCGTCCTCTCAGGTGTGTCCTGATAGAAAAAAGGTTGAGAACCACTGTACTAGGACATACATCACTGGAGCTTTGCTCACATACCTACACATTAGAAGCACATTCTCCACTTGTAAGTACCAGGTCCAGTACCACTATTTCCCTGAGAAATAGATCTATCTATCTTCTGAATCCATAGTGAATGTTCCAGTTCACATCTTGCAGTATTACACTCTTTGTTGCTGTATTTGACTAGACCTTTACTCAACTTTTCTGCCTTCCAGAGAGATCTGTAGGTTACTCCATTGTAGATGGAAGTTGCATCTCTCTCTTTTCCATGGTAAATCACAGTGCTGCCTCCTCTCCCCATGCTTCCTGAATTTGTTGCCTTATTGTTTTGGCAAAGTACTATTTCCACTTTTTGTCTACCCTGTAATTCCTGAAAAGATTGCATGGTAAGACTGTGTCCCTATGACTAGGAAACTTGGAGCCACATTTTTTACAGCAAAAATCTCTAAATCTGTCCACTATTTTTTAAGATATATTTTAGTCCATTTATATTTTGTACTATTTCAAGATGTCATAGTCCATGTTAAACTGGTTTTGAACCCTTGGAGAGGCAAGCCAAATTGAATTAGGGATTGTAAATCTAGATTAATAAACTGAGTATTTATGCTTAAAACCTTCCACATGTTCCTCTTTCCCTGGCCTTAGCTTTGCATAACCTCAAACATGCCCCCTTTTGTCCTTTCACTTTACATGTAGCCTTAAGAGATACTTCCTTGTTTACTACTAACTTTAGAATGACAGATTTAATCATTTGCCATACATTGCTCCTTCAACTTGTTGATACCTCATCTTATTTCCCTTCAGTCCTGCCCTCTGTAATGATCAAATTCCTCATCAGAAATAATGTCCAAAGCAATAACTGGTGAAATTTTATTTTTGAACTATATAGTAAGTGTATCTACCTACATATGATTCCCCTAATGCTCGCAGCAAAAGCTATCCCACTTCTGGCAGCCGGAATTGCCATAGCCTCAAAAGTTGAAATGTTAGGTCAGGAGTAGGCAACTCTGGTCCTTGAGTGCTACAAAGAAGTCTGGTTTTCAGGATCTCCAAAATGAACATGGTGACAGATTTTTGCATACAATGGAAGCAATTCATGGCAAATCTCCCTCATATAAATTCATTATGGATATCCTGAAAACCCAACCTTTTTATGGCACTTGGCTACAATTAGCTACCTCCTGCATTAAGGCATTCAGCTGAATGCTGGGGTATAGTATGGAAACACTTTGGCAAATCTTCATCATGGAGCATGCAACATTTCAGATTAAACTAAAACAAAGATTTTATTTATAGTTTCCTGTTCTAGACTTTAGCATAACTTTTTCCTTGGCTTATTTTAACCCATTTGAATCTTTAATCAGTATAGTCACACATACTGTGCTATCTAGATGTCATAGCTGATCAAATAACTGTACCCAAATAGATAGTGATTGATACTGATGCATTGTTAGATTTTGATTTTTCTCAAAATTAAGTCTGAAAGTGGTGTTAGCCTGTTCTTTACCTTTAGAAAAAAAATTCCAGTGGATAAATAAAAATAACTTCTATTAAAGGTTACATTTTTATTTTAAATAGGACAAATGACTACTTTGAGTAAATTACTCTCGATTTCCAGTAGAGATGTGTAACCAAAAAAGCTAGTTTCATTTTAGTGCATACAAAAACCTATTTAGTATGCGCTAAGATTAGTATGTAACACATTTGATTTTATAATATACACATTCAGTTTATTGTACAGAAAAATGTCCACATGAAACGAAACAAATGACAGAACATACCTACTTTTTGGTACTATATGTATTCTGGGATAGGATGTTGTGGTAAAAATATAAACAGCAATAGGATTGCTGGGATATTTTTATCATATTGTATATTGCATATATCTCACACATGCTCTAACCTTGACAGCCTTTGTAAGTCCAATGTGTATATTTAGTATAATCAGCATAATACTCTAGTAATATGCTCCCTATCCCCCTCCCTTTCCAAATCCTTGGAAACAAAATACCTTTCACTTGTTGCCTAACCTAATGAAGACGGACAGTAGTGCTGATGTTTGTTTTTTTATGTTGGAAGTACTTGAAATAGACACTAAATTTAGCAGGGAAATAGGACACCTTTCCAGAGCATAACTGGCTGCATCTAAGTTGTTGGGCTCAAGTTATGCTTCTCCCGTCCCTCGGCAAAGTGCTTACAGAAAAGGTTTTGTAGGGAAGCAGAGGTTGCAGGCACAGGGCAGCAAGGAAACTTCTGGATTTAGTTAAAAAAAAAAAAAAAAAAGGTAGTAAGCTGTAAACTTTAGTAGCTCTGGACTCTGCTAAAGTTTACAGCTTACTACTTTTTCTGCTAAACTATACCATTTCATCTTGGTCTTCAGTTTACTTCCGTTTAACAAGTGTTACAGTAACTTCAATGTTTCGGTATAATTGCACTCTAATGCAGTTTCTGTATGGCACATGATAAAATGAAGTAGCTTATATTTGAAATTCCAGGGGTTAGCCTGGTGGCTTATTGGCAGAGGTACAGCTGAGCATGCTGCAGAAGCAACCTTCACAGCCCTTGGGACAAAGGGATCTCTGCTATTGCACAGGAGCAAAACATAGACATGGCTTAATGGAAGAGTCAACATGGTTTTAGCATAGAAAGTATTACTTTATCAATTTTTTACTATTTTTTGAAAGTTTAAAACACACAGATAAAGGTTAGCAAGTTGATAATGTGTTTGTGAAATGACTTCTGAAAGTCCAAAATGCCCCATGAGAGACTCCTCAAGAAATTACAGTCATGGGACAGGAGGCAGTGTTTATTATGGAATTGGTAACTGGTTAAAAGGCCAGAAACAGATAATAGGACTAATGGTCAGTTTTCCAAATAGAGAAAGGTCATTAATAGAATACTATAGTTAATAACAGGACCTGCTGTTTAACATACAAATGATCTGGAAAAGAGGGCAATAAAGTGATCAAATTTGCAAATGAGACAAAATTAATCATATTTGTTAAAATTTTGGGGAACTGCAGAAGGTCCTTGTGAGACCACGTAACGGAAGATTTGGCATTCTTGTGGACAGTATTCTGAGATCTTAGTACGCAGCAGTTATCAAAAAAGCAAATAGAATGTTAGGAATGGAGAATAAAATGGAAAATGTATCGAGCCATGGAGCAACCACATCTTGAGTACACTGTGCAGTTCTAGTCACCCCATCTCAAAACACACAACAGAACTAGAAAAGGTACAAAGGAGGGTGACAAAAGTTAGAGGATGTAATATTTCTCCAGTGAGAGGCTATGCAGTCTAGGGCTCTTCAGCTCGGAAGAGAAATGTCTGAGAAGGAGACATGAGAGTTCATAAAATGAGTGGAGGTGGAATGAGTTAATAAAGGACAGTTTTATTTATCCTTTCAAATAATACTAAAACTAGGGGATACTTCATGAAACAACCAACAGGTTCCAAACAGATTGCAGAAAATACTTTGACTCTGTGTGCTGTCAGGCTGTGGAGTCTCTTGCCAGAGGATGTAATCAAGGCCACTGGCATAGCAGGGTTTGAGTTTGGATACGTTCTTGACGGGAAAGTCAATAAATATTAACCTAGTAGACTAAAGATAGCTATTGCTATCCCTGGGAGTAAGAGGAATTAGATCTATTTTATGGCATCTGAAAAGTACTTGTGACCTGGATTGGCAACAGTTGGGGACAGGATGCTGGGCTCGATGGACCTTAGTCTGACCCAGCATGGTAATTCTTATGCTCATAGTGGCCAGAGTTAAGATGCGTATGCCTCTGGTTTTGGTAAGAGCTGCTAACTATTCTTTAGCCAAGGATTGTTGATGTCATATCTGGGCTAGTTTGGGGGAGAGTTATAAAGTAAGGGTAGCAGAAATAAAGGCTCCTGATGCTGTAACATAGGGAAGCAAGACCATCAGTTTGCTCCCAGAAACCCCCTCTCCCTCCCCAAATAAAACGTTAATGCCATAAATTGTTGAACACAAGGCCGCAGTTTATTACAAAACCTAACCCGAGCCCAGCATAAGCATTAAATGTTTTACCCCTCCCCCACCGCCATCATGCCCCTCTTCACTTACCACCGCATCCCAGTGGTAAGACTCACTTGACGCTCCCCCAATTCTTACCCCACCACGGCTCCAGCGAGGGTAAGCGTGCAGTCTGAGCATCGTCCCCCCCCCTTGCTCTTAGGCCTTCCCGTGTAGCAGCCCCAAACTACATGAGCATTTCCTCCCCCCTCCAAAGTCCTTCGCAAACCAAACACAACACATTTCAACTTCGGGCTCGGGTTTTCCGCCACAAACAAAAGTAACCCCTGTTACCTTTGTTCCCCCACTGCGGCCCTCTATTCACGCAGCTGTTGCATGAATCCCTCCTCCAAGGCATTGTTAAACAAATCCAATCCTATCTCGGAAAGGTGCACCCCATCCCCTACAAAGAAACCCCCAAGCACTTCCTACAACCAACTATGCCTCACCCAGAAACCCCCCCTGCTGAACCAACCATTTGCCAACCTGACGATTCAGTTTCTTAACCCCTTTACGCCATAACAGTTCTGAACAGTATTTGATTCGAACTATATCGGACCAACCTACCCTCGTGACTGGCAATAATCATTCATTATAGTCGCCAAGTCCTTCCTTATAATTGCCACTAATTTACGGCAAGACATTTTTCCAATGTCGTTCCCCCCCCTAAATGAAATACCATCTGTGGAGCACCTCCAATTTGCACTCGCCTTTGGAGGAAAGATCGCAACTCCTCCCACCGCATGCCTCCCTTCCCAAACATCGCACTGTCAAATTACAACTATTCAAATTTAATTGCTCTCCGTAAGGCCTCTTCACAGCCCTTCGCTGCGCATGATGCACGAATGAATGGCCCACGACCCAGGCACATTCGCATTTGGATGTCACCCCCTTCGTATCTGCGAAAACAAAGGACTGCATTAACCTGTATCGTGTAAACCCCTTTGATCCCCGCTTACCCTCATTTCTGCACATATGCCCAGAAAGCATCTGATCTCCATCTTCCCATCGCCTGAATCCACGTCTCTGACCATCCTAACTCTGCCGCCGTGGTTGCTACACCAAAATGGAAGGAATGCGGCAAGTAAACCCCCCGCATCCTACCCCAAGCCCTCAACTACGCACTGCAACACACAAGCGAATTGGAAGATTGTTAACGGTAAACCATCTTCGTGAATCAAGAATGATCCCCCGACTAGCGACCGTACCTGTACGAAAGCTTTCATGCACCTGACCGGGCACGCTATCTCGTCTCTCGCCTGTACCAATGAAATCCCACACCCTTTACCTTTCTGGTCAGTCTTGGATTTTAGAAATTGCAAAGTTACCTTACGCTCATATACCCACATGTCCTGGGCTCGCAACCCCTCTCCACCTGTGTTGACCTTTGATCGCGTGACCAATTCCCCGACTCTCATGGCCCCAAAAAAGGCTAGGGAAAACCCCACTCTAAATAACAATAACTCATATTGAGACTTACACACTACTGCTAATTGTTTTGCCATTGACAAAAGGTAGACATACCTTATAGGTTGGTTTGTCACCCTGCTCTGTTTGAGCTCTACCCCAGCCCCACAGCTCCCACTGTATCATGAAACCCTGTGTTGGGTTTCCATGTCCCCCCAGCGTTTGAAAAAAAAGCGAAACCAGCTAGCTGGCAACGCACAGATGACATGGAATACCCCGCCCCCTTTGCCCATAAAATATACTGCATGATGTACCCTTCTTGAACTTCCCCCCGCTCCAACCCAAAACCCTCAAAAAACGAGACACCAGTGCTCTGCCCATCATATAGGATCTCCACGTAAATGGCGCGAGGGATCAATGAATCAAGTGCCACATCTCAGCAATCCAAGGTTCCACAGATGTGCTGGGATTGTCTCTTCTGTCAGACATGCCTGGTGCGCCTCGGACTTGCCTGGGGCGCCTCAGCCCAAAATACGTCCCACTTGAAACGAGAGAGAGCATCAGCAATCACATTCCTGCTACCCGGCATGTCTTGCCGTGATCATTACATTCCACTGCAAGCATAAGAATACCAATTCCCTCAGCAATCCTGACACCAGCGAGCACCTGGCGGATTGCCGATTAACTACCTGCACAACCCCCAAATTATCGCACCACCAGACTACTTTCTTGTTCTGCAACTTCTGACCCCATATTGTTAACGCTACGATCATCGGGAACAGCTCCAAGAAAGTGATGTTGCTTGTGATACCTTCCGTCTGCCAAGACTCCAGCCACCGTTCCGAGCACCACTGCTCCTGCCAGTACACGCCAAAGCCTGTTGCCCCCGCTGCATCAGGGTATAATTCCAAATCCACGCTCGCTGTCTCCTTCTGCATCAGGCGCACTCCATTAAATGAATCCAAGAAACCCTCCCATATACCCAGTTCATCCTTTATGCCTTTTGTAACCCGAATAAAATGATGCCCAGCTTTACCCAGACTGTCCTGGCAGACAGCCTTCGGATAAAAGCTCTCTCCCCATGGGAATGACTCGACACGCAAAATTGAGCGAACCTATCAAGAACTGCATCTGCCTAAGCATCACTTTGACCGATCCACGAACCAACTTCACCAACCCTTTCAATTGGACAACCTTCTCCCACGGCAGTCGTGACACCATCTCGTCTGAATCTAATTCAATACCTAAAAATGTGATTCTGGTCACCGGCCCTTCCATCTTAGCCTGCGCAATGGGCACACCTAAGGACAGTGCCACCTCCAAAAAACCAGTTAACTGGTTTTGACACGCACTTCTCCTACTTGGACCCACAAACAAAAAATCATCTAAATAGTGTAACATCTCTTGTTGCCCTGTATGCTACATCGTGGCCCATTGAATGAAGGTGCTAAAAGCTTCGAAGAACGCACAAGAAACTGCACAACCCATCGGGAGACATCGGTTCACAAAGTAACCCCCGCTACTCCCATTGCCCGGGGAGTGTCCATTAGCTTGGCGTCCACATATTGCTGGATCATCTGCTACCATGGCTGCATCCAGGCTCCTGCGAAGCGTTGACTGCCAGGCGCAGCACCACCCGGGCCAGCAGCGCAAGGCCGGGCCATGCACTCTTGGGAGCCTATTGCTATCCTTCCGGTCCTGCCCTTTGCTTTAATCTTGCCCTCCCCCCCCCCCCCCCTTACTGCCTTTACTCGTTCCTACCCGGCCCGCCTGGAAGGCAGAGCGCTTCGGGGCCATTCCCACATGGGAAGGCTGATCACCCCTCACCCCTGTCCTGCCTATTGCTCATCGCCTGCGTGCGCTCTGAAAGCAGCCCAAGCCTGGGTCTGCCACAGGAGCACCTTCTCAGATCCCCTGACGGGGGCAGGAACGGGGAGGTGCGAACTTCGCCTGCTGTTGCTGCTGGGGCAGAGCCCGGGTCGCGCTCCGCTGGGGGGAGGCCCGGCGAAACGACTTCTTCGCCGTAAAACTCCTGGCTGGACGTATGTAAGTAAATTGCTTCTTCTAGCTCGGCAGGCAGCTGCCGGGGGAGGGGGCGGCTTCAAATGGTGGGACCGGGCTGGTATCAACGAAGTCGGGCTCAGGGCTGCTCTCCCCGAGTCTACCTGAAAAGGGGTGGAGGGGCGTGGCACGTGGGCCCGCAATCCGGCCATCGAAAGTGGGCTGTACGTCAGAGGGGAAACCCTAACTTACCAGCCCGATCCTCGGGGGGCGGGCTGGGACCCAGGACTTCCCTACCACCAGCGCCTTTCTGGTAGCAGGGACCGCCCCGTGGGGTGCATCCGTTGACTTGGCCCTCGCTCTGCGCATCATTAGATTGCCAAACCGCCAAAAACAATTTGTTTTTGATTACCTAAATGCCTGAATAACGCTCCTGTCAGGAACCAGCACCAGAGCAAAACAGCAAACCTGTCCTCTGCTTTGCTGCTGGTTTCTGACTGCCGTTAATCATGCCACCCTCCCCGCAAAGAACACCCAGTGGCCAATCGCAAGGCAGCAATTTAAAATTGTTGCCATTGCTATCCGTCCTCTTCCCCTCCCCCACCCCACCCTCTGTCCCCGTCGCTCCCAGCAGCTTGTACCCATGTTACAAAGGCAGCATGAAACCAGTTCACGCTGCCTTCTCTAGTCTGTGGAAGGTTCTAATTGAAGCTATGATCAGGAGAAATGCCAGCAGGCCAAAAAAAAACTATGCTCAGTTGTCCATCAGTTAGGCCTTTAGTCTTTTCTGCTTTTGTCTTAGACTATAATAAATGTGTTCAGCAATTGAGCTGATCAGCATAAACATATACAGAGGAACATAAGAACATAAGAAAATGCCATACTGGGTCAGACCAAGGGTCCATCAAGCCCAGCATCCTGTTTCCAACAGTGGCCAATCCAGGCCATAAGAACCTGGCAAGTACCCAAAAACTAAGTCTATTCCATGTAACCATTGCTAATGGCAGTGGCTATTCTCTAAGTGAACTTAATAGCAGGTAATGGACTTCTCCAAGAACTTATCCAATCCTTTTTTAAACACAGCTATACTAACTGCACGAACCACATTCTCTGGCAACAAATTCCAGAGTTTAATTGTGCGTTGAGTAAAAAAGAACTTTCTCCGATTAGTTTTAAATGTGCCCCATGCTAACTTCATGGAGTGCCCCCTAGTCTTTCTACTATCCGAAAGAGTAAATAACCGATTCACATCTACCCGTTCTAGACCTCTCATGATTTTAAACACCTCTATCATATCCCCCCCTCAGTCGTCTCTTCTCCAAGCAATTCTCTTCTCAATGCAATTCCAACTGTACATATTTACAAGAACTGGGAAACAAATGTAAGAACTTGAGTAAAGAATACTCAAAACCTGTCACTCAATAGTTGTGGTTCAGGATCAGACCTCTACATGCATTTTGCAGTATCTACTAATGTTCCTCTGTAGTCCAAAAATAAGCCATTCAGAATCAGTGTGACCCATCAACAATAAGGCAAAATGGGTGTCAAATGTTGAAGGAAGTTAATGATTGCAAATGACAAGCAAGATGAAACCATTTTGCTCTAATGGTCAGAGATTTGAACATATACTTGCTTTATGGAGCAATTGGAAGAAACTGAATTTCAGTTAAAGGACAAAAAATGGAGTATAAACCCTTCAGATTTTACTAACCTTCAGATGCATCCGAAGATCTGCAAGGTCTTCAAAGTTCATGTACTGTATAGTTTTTGTTTGCTTTAAATATATAAAGGAACACAACGAACAGCTTTATTAAAGTAGCAGAATAGATAAAAATGGCTTTTCTCAGATTGTTTTAAATTAAAATCAAGAAATCCGATGGATGCTCTACCAGCAATAATGTCCACAAAATATGGAATTCGGCGATTTCTCTTGTCAATTCTCATTTAATGTACCAGTAATTGTATAATAAAAGAACAAACATCTTAAAGGGAGTTAACACACAAAGTTGTGCAGTCAGCACAGACTTTAAAGGAGCTGACAAATATGAGCAAATTTCAGAATATATCACTATGGTAGTCCAAATAGAAATAGATTTTCAGTCATTGCTTCATTGCCTTTGATACCATAGTGCCAATTTGTGTAGAAATGGATCTCCATTGTGAAAGCTGAAAAATTAAATTATACAGTAAGCATGGCAGGAACCATTGGAAAGTCATTACCTTAACCAGCTGGTAGCTCTGTTCTTATGTGAATTTTTAAGTGCCTTAAGGTTATAGATAAATCTGTCAGAACCAATGGTGCCATATTGGGTTACTCCATTGTTGGGTACCATAGTTAAATGAATAACTGCCCCATACTTGAGAGAAATAAATTTTATTTTATTTTTCTTTCTTGTTCAGTGCTGCTGGCATAGAGCATATTTCAGAATGATTTTTGAGTTATTGGTTTTAATTTATCAAGTTTAAGCATCTTACATCTAAAAAGAGATAATGTGAATATACAAGATGCTGAGCATCAGTGTGTTTGCATATTTGGTATGTTTACCAAACAGTTTAGAAAGTCTATTCATGATGTCAGTTTGCATATTACTCGCATTGCACTTGGTAAATGCTCATGATGGGATAATGCCAAATTAACTGGTTACCCCATTTTGTTGTGCCAGTTCTTTAGCTTCCTGTGAAATACTTAAAATTTTAAGATGAAAAGTTGTAATTAATGCTAAATTTGGATTCCTAAGTAAGTCAAGACACTTAGGATGATTCTATCCTAAAAGTGTTCTAGATGTGCTAATTGATTTGGGAGGCATTCAAAGTTGCTTAGACATCTTGACTATTCATCTCTTCCACCCCTCCCCCTCATCAATTTTCCTAAAAAGGTCCCTTCCATAAAGACATGCCATACTGGGTCAGACCAAGGGTCCATCAAGCCCAGCATCCTGTTGCCAACCGTGGCCAATCCAGGCCATAAGAATCTGGCAAGTACCCAAAAACTAACTATCCCATGCTACTGTTGCTAATAGCCGTGGTTATTCTCTAAGTCAACTTAATTAACAGCAGGTAATGGACTTCACCAAGAACTTATCCAATCCTTTTTTAAACCCAGCTACACTAACTGCACTAATCACATCCTCTGGCAACAAATTCCAGAGTTTAATTGAGTTGAGTGAACAAGAACTTTCTCAGATTAGTTTTAAATGTGCCACATGCTAACTTCATGGAGTGCCCCCTAGTCTTTCTATTATCCGAAAGAGTAAATAACCGATTCACATTAACCCATTCTAGACCTCTCATGATTTTAAACACCTCTATCACATCCCCCCTCAGCTGTCTCTTCTCCAAGCTGAAAAGTCCTAACCTCTTTAGTCTTTCCTCAAAGGGGAGCTGTTCCATTCCCTTCATCATTTTGGTTGCCCTTCTCTGTACCTTCTCCATGGAAACTATATCTTTTTTGAGATGTGGCGATCAGAATTGTACACAGTATTCAAGGTGCGGTCTCATCATGGAACGATACAGAGGCATTATGACATTTTCTGTTTTATTCACCATTCCCTTTCTAATAATTCCCAACACTGTTTGCTTTTTTGACTGCCGCAGCACACTGAACCGACGATTTCAATGTGTTATCCACTATGACGCCTTGATTTTTTTCTTGGGTGGTAGCACCTAATATGGAACCTAACATTGTGTAACTATAGCATGGGTTATTTTTCCCTATATGCATCATCTTGCACTTGTCCACATTTAAATTTCATCTGCCATTTTTATGCTCAATTTTCCAGCCTCACAAGGTCTTCCTGCAATTTATCACAATCTACTTGTGATTTAACTACTCTGAACAATTTTGTATCATCTGCAAATTTGATTACCTCATTCATCGTATTTCTTTCCAGATCATTTATAAATATATTGAAAAGTAAGGGTCCCAATACAGATCCATGAGGCACTCCACTGCCCACTCCCTTCCACTGAGAAAATTGTCCATTTAATCCTACTCTGTTTCTTGTCTTTTAGCCAGTTTGTAATCCATGAAAGGACATCTCCACCTATCCCATGACTTTTTAATTTTCTTAGATGCCTCTCATGAGGAACTTTGTCAAACGCCTTCTGAAAATCCAAATATACATCTATTGGTTCACTTTTAACTACATGTTTATTAACGCCTTCAAAAAAGTGAAGCAGATTTGTGAGGCAAGACTTGCCCTGGGTAAAGCCATGCTGACTTTGTTCCATTAAACCATGTCTTTCTACATGTTCTGTGATTTTGATATTTAGAACGCTTTCCACTATTTTTCCTGGCACTGAAGTTAGGCTAACTGATCTGTAGTTTCCAGGATCGCCCCTGGCACCCTTTTTAAATATTGGTTACATTAGCCACCCTCCAGTCTTCAGGTACAATGGATGATTTTAATGATAGGTTACAAATTTTTACTAATAGGTCTGAAATTTAATTTTTTAGTTCCTCAGAACCCTGGGGTGTATACCATCTGGTCCAGGTGATTTACTACTCTTCAGTTTGTCAATTAGGCTTACCACATATTCTAGGTTCACCGTGATTTGGTTCAGTCCATCTGAATCATCACCCATGAAAACCTTCCCTGATATGGGTATCTCCAACATCCTCTTCAGTAAACACTGAAACAAAAAAATCATTAAATCTTTCCGCGATGGCCTTATCTTCTCTAATTGCCTCTTTAACCCCTCGATCATCTAACGGTTGAATGGACTCCCTCAAGGCTTTCTGCTTCTGATATATTTAATTTTTTTTACTGTGAGTTTTTGCTTCTATGGCCAACTTCTTTTCAAATTCTCTTAGCCTGTCTTATCAATGTCTTACATTTAACTTGCTAACGCTTAAGCATTATCCTATTTTCTTCTGTTGGATCCTTCTTCCAATTTTTTAATGAAGATCTTTTGACTAAAATAGCTTCTTTTACCTCCCCTTTTAACCATGTCTGTGATCGTTTTGCCTTCTTTCCACATTTCTTAATGTGTGGAATACATGTGGACTGTGCTTCTAGGATGGTATTTAACAATGACCACGCTTCTTGTACACTTTTTACCCTTGTAGCTGCACCTTTCAGTTTTTTCTAACTATTTTTCTCATTTTATCAAAGTTTCCCTTTTGAAAGTTTAGTATGACAGCCGTGGATTTGCTTACTGTCCCCCTTCCAGTCATTAATTCAAATTTGATCATATTATGATCACTATTGCCAAGCAGCCCCACCACAGTTACCTCTTACCAAATCCTGTGCTCCACTGAGAACTATATCTAAAATTGCTCCCTCTCTCTTCGGTTCCTGAACCAATTGCTCCATAAAGCTGTCATTTATTCCATCCAGGAACTTTCTCTCTCTAGCATGTCCCGATGATACATTTACCCAGTCAAAATTGAAATCTCCCATTATTACCACACTACCAATTTGGTTAGCTTTCCTAATTTCTCTTAGAATTTCATTGTCCATCTCACCATCTTGACCAGTCTTAACTTCAGTTTATTTCCTGCCTTACTGACTATTAAAAGTACAAACTCACACACACTAAATATTCCCAAAGAAAATTTCCCGAGCAAAAACTTACTGATTCCTTTCAGGCACCAGCAGGAGGTGATCCTCTCCTCTGGGCTCCCACCATATTGATAGTACTTGCAAACATACCTTCTGAAATGGGAAAGACACAGTATCTCATTTCTGCTCAGAATCTTGTTACTGAATAAGGGCTCACAGGGTTCATTTGGATTACTTGAATATTGCCCGGTATGCCAGTTCTAGCATTCAAACACCCTAACCTGAAACAAAAACGTATAAAGTATGTTAAACCCAAATATAAGAAAATGGCACCAAACCCTACAAGACACCACAGTGCAAGTTGTGACCCTACAGCTACTCACATGGGAAATATAATCAAAATGTTCACTTTCATATGAATATTGTATATGTACATACAAAGAAATGTGTGAAGGATGCTACATTGATTCTTGTACTCAATTTTCTTCTTGTTTCACCAATTTTCATAGACAGAACAATGAAAGCATAGTAGGTGAAAACTTCAAGGCAAGATTGATCCCTTAATGAACTCACAATCAAGGTACTTAAAGAACTTTAGGAGTACATAAGCTTGGAAAACCTTTGAAATTAGAATGATCAAACATAAAAGGACTCAATATCAGATTTAGGCCCTTTCAGCTTCAGAGTTTGTCTCCTCTTATTCTACTCCCTCCCTTTATTGAGTTGTAACAGCAAATGCAGGCAGCCTATGACACAGATAATGCTGTACTACTTAGTGTAGCTGGAAGGGGTGAGGGGCAATGGAAAAGTTCTGGAGGTTGTGGAACAGTTGAAGAGGCAAAACAGAAGGGGAGCTCAGAAACCAGAGAACAGCCACACTACACTGTTCCTGAACACAGCTTTTCTTTGTCTTCCCCCCCCCCCCCCCCTTCCTATATTGCAGGGAAGAGAAGGGGGAAGAAGTGATATTGAAGTAGATACTGTTGTAGAGCAAAGAACAGAAAAAAAAAGGGATTGAATTAGCACAAGTGTGAAACTTGTGAGCTGTATTTAACCAGTTTCTATTGCACCGATCTGAAAATCGCAGCAGATTTCAGCTTCACATACATAGTTATACAGTAGTACAACTACTTTATATAGTGAAATATTTTAAAACATAAAATGCAATAATAGCGCAACATCAGTACTGAAATTCAGTCTGCAAAGGTATGCTGAAAGTAAGATTGTAGGGACTTTCTGATGTGGGCAAAGCCTTCCTCAGCTCTATTTATTTTATATCTCCCGGTTTACATTCAGGTACTGTAGGTATTTCTCTATCCCCAGAGGGCTTACAATCTAAGTTTTTGTACCTGAGGCAATGGAGGGTAAAATGACTTGCCCAAGGTCACAAGGAGCAACAGCAGGACTCAAACCCTGGTCTCCTGGTTCATAATCCACTGCTCTAACCACTAGGCTATTCCTCCTCCCTTCTCTAATCTCTAAGAGTAGGGAGTTCAGAATCCAAGTCCCATAATTTGAAACAAACATGCTCTCATCTCAGATAAATGAACCACTGTAAAGGAAGGAATGTCCAGGAGAAGCTTTTGGGTAAATTGGAGAGCACAGGAATGTTTCTCTGCACCGACTGTCAAGCAAGGGGCAGATTTGCCATGAAGGGCCTTGAAAATTAAGGACAGAACCTTAAAACATATCCGCAGACTAACAGGTAGCCAGTGAGACTAGCCACAATTGGGGAGATAAGTGCACAAGAGAAAGCACCTGTACTTAACCGAGCTGCTGAGTTTTAGATAGTAGGGATCTAATATAAGAATTTGGCAGGCCCAGAAAGACAGCATTACAGTAGTCTAGTGAAGGAAGCATGATGGATTGGGTGACCATATTGGAATTAGGAAGAGAGAATTAATTTTAGCAGGCAGAGCTTAGAGTATGAAAATTGGATAAACGTATTATAGGGGCGCATAGAAGGGATCAAGTATAACCCCTAAATTGTGGACCTGAGATTTATGGGGGGTAGAAAGTCCATCAAATGAGAAATGTGTGGGAAGGCAGGCTAATTCTGAACGTGACAGGTCAATCTGTTTTCTTTAGGCTCAAAGCAAGTTTGTCATGTAGCCAAATCTTGATCTGAGCCAGACAAGTCTAGATGATAAAAGGCCTGGTCCATCGTTGAAGTGATTGAGGGGAAAAAGGAATTGGATGTCATCTGCATAAACTTTGAATGACTTTCCTAAGCAGAGCAGTATGGAATATAGTGATGCAAGGTACAAATTGAAAAGCAGTGGTGAAAGTGGAACCTTGAGTATCACCTGTTGTCAAAGGATATGGAGGTGATGTACCACCCATGTTTACTGTGTAAGAACGATCAGTTAGGAAGGAGGAAAACCAGGCCAAGACAATGGGAGGAAATACCCAGAGTTTTCAGTCTGTTAATCAAATTGTTATGGCTGTGCCAGATGCTGTTAAGATAACTAACAAAACCAGAATAAACTGTTTTCCTGTGTCAAATCCAAGATGGGTGGTATCAAGGCTTGATACAGGCAAGGACTCTGCAATGTACTAGGTACAAAAGTCAACTGAGTTATCCAGGAAGCCATGTAAGTCAACGAACTCCTTGTAACTGGGGAAAGTGCAGCCGTTCCATGATTCTAGATAGGAGGAGGATAGAGATAGGGTGGTAGTTGGCTGGATCAGTAACGTCCTCATTGGATTTCTTGAAGGGGATGAATTACTACTGATTTCAATGGTGAAGTAACCAGACCCTCAGAAAATTTATTTTCCCTATTACATTCCCAATGTCTGAAGTACTTTGAGGGCAGTGAAAGAGGAAATGAATGGGCAAATCCCATCCTTTATTTTTCCTTGTACCTTAATTACTTCAGAGGTGCAGATAAATATGAACTCAGTCCTATTTCGTTTCTTTGAGAGAGATGGTTTTAAGACTAACTCTTTATAGGCTGTGAAACAGGTGTGTTGTAGTTACTGTATATTTCTTGCACATAGCATTGGGGAGTCCATTAACTGCTATTAATCAAGTTCACAGAGAATGGCCTCCGCTATTACTGTCATCAGTAGCATGGGATCTTCTTGGTGTTTGGGTCCTTGCCAGGGTTCTTGTGGCTTGGTTTGTCCTCTAATGGAAATAGGATTCTGGGCTTGATGGACCCTTGGACGGACCCAGCATGGCAATTTCTTATGTTCTTACGTTCTTAAATAGGCTTGGAAGGCAGCTTATGAAAATTGTGAAATAAAATCCTGGTTAGATCCCTCTGCTAGTATCCCATGTAGAGATGTAAAATACATTTATAGCGCAAACCAGGTGGTTCCTTGCTTAATGAGATCTTGACTGTTTCCGTAATAGTATATTTATTCAAAAGAAAATGTTAATTTTGGGAGGCAAAAAAGACATGAAAGATCAAGGAATATAAAAAGTAAGCCAATAACAAGATATGTTAGTGATAAGGGATAGGTTTTGCTGAAAAAGTTTGGTGAAATGGGAAAGGGGTAATTTAGCACCTTGTGAGAAAGTTATGATGCAACTTTGTGCCTGAGTTCACTGTGAAGCTTATTGTGTTAAGTGGCCTTCCCTTTGCAGCCCTCCCTTTTCCTAGACTGATAAAGCAATCTGGAAAACTTCAAGGATGCAGACAGATAAATACAAGATGGGGGCATTACCTAGTCAGAGAATAAGAACACCTCTTAGATGTGAAAGCAATCAAGCTGGCTGTTAGGGAGTTAATATCTTGTCCTTGATGCTCAGTGAAGCATACTAGCAGTTCTATTTGATATGGCAGGGAGGGAGGCTGAGGGCTGGAGAACTTGGCATCTGCCCAGATTTAGTTTGCAGACACAATATAAGACTGAAAGAAACCAAGAAAACTATACAGCACGTGTCAACCAAAGAAAGGCCTTAAAATCTGAGAAGAGGGGCAAACTCCTATCAAGCGCTGAGCCTGTCCAGGTCAGCACGACCACCTCTGCAGTGATTGAGTTCACAGTATCATTCAGCCCTCATGAGAGAATGTTTGCTGTCACACCTCGGAAGAGATAAAAGGAAGCTCTTACAGGAAAGTGACTGCTTACTGCTCGGCCACTTGTATATGTAATTATTCATTTTAGCTGGGGGAAAGATTTACTTGGTGCACAGTGCTTTTATGACTTTTTTCTACTTTGTGCTGTCATTCTTATAACTTTGTTTTATTACTATACTCAGCAAATACATATATATACTCATATGATATACTAAATGATTACCTCGCATTCGTTGGGGAAAATCAGATTAATTCTGTTGTGGCCCTCTGACTCCTCTCATAACCTTCCACTCGGTTCCACCTGTGACACAGGATGATTTTAAAAGCAATTTACATGGGTAAAAAGCATTTTATCTGCATTAATTGTCTGCGCCTTCCAGTGTGGTAAGAAATCTAAACTCAGCTAAATGGGTTCTGGAACAATGCGTAAAGGAGGGATTACTTGGGGTACATTTAGTTTAGGAAAAGTATTTGTGTAGATAGCATTTTAAAATCTTCATGCCTACGTTTCTAGGCAAAATGTACTCACTGAAAAAGCAGGGCAAATGACCATACCTACTTTGAACCTGTGGCAGGTTTCAAATAAAGTATGCATGTACTTAAAAAAAAAAAAAAAAAAATTGTAAAAAGTGCATGGGTATAAAGTGTGTGTGATCTTTGCCATATCTATTTGCCTTTTCCTTAACAATTAGCATTTAAAGTCAATTTGTTAAATTTTACACACCAATTTTTTTTTTTATGGAGGGAGAGTGGAAAAATAGAATAAAATAGCTCCCAGCACAAACTTTGCATCTGTATACTGAGGTACTACAGTTTTCCTAGAAAGTTTAGTTTTCTGATACTTTGTGCTTTAAAACTGACACACCCTGGCTCATGTATTAACATTTCTTAGTCACAGGACTTTTTCCAGCCCTTACAGCTATTATCAGAGTAGTGTTTTGAGTATCAAGGGAGAGACTTAGCAGTTGGTGTGAAAAGAGGAATGAGAACTGCCAGAAATCTGACTGTGGAGAATGAACAGAAAACAGAGAAAAGGAGAGGTCTGTAGTAACTGCTGATGCAAAGGCAGATTTATTGACTTTGCTTATGGAGGGAGTATGCTTGAAACTTCAGGAAACACTAAGTTGTGTGAGCAAAATAAATGGGCTATAATGAAACCATCATTACATGCATTGGACTTAATTTATTTCCAGGGTTTGAGTTTGCATAAAGTGAAATGGGAATGTGTTATTGTGTAAAAAGGAAGAGAAACTTGCTAGCCACATAGTTTATGTAGTGGACCAGGCCCAAGGCGATCTCTTTACTAAATAGAAAGAACAATCCACTATTAGTCTACATTTGTAAGAGAACCCAGTAAACAAGAAAGTGTGTAGCGCACTCCTACCAGCAACTTGTTACATTTAGTTTCCTGATAAACCTTTTTTTGGTTGCTACTTCCAGTGATGTGGGTGGGGGTGGTAGAGGAAATGTTAAAATGAAAGTAAGCATCAAAGCTAAGTCAAACATCCAACTTAAGTTGTAATATAATGTTAACATAGTCCATTCCATCTATAAGGTAAATTACTGGATCTGGTGTTAAAATCTCTAAGCTGTAGTTTAGTTCTTCTACAGTAAGGATTTGTATTTCTCTGTAGAATACTCAAATATGAATATAAATATTTGAAAATGAACTAACATGTGTAAAGTGCAATTAAGTGTCATGTTGTGGGTGCATACTAATACAATTGAAAAGGGTAGAACACATTGAAACAAAAAATATACGTGCTGACCAATGTAGGTCCTTGTTAGTCTCTCAGTATGCCATTTTTTAAATTGGTTGCTATTCAGAGCCATTCTGAGAAGGGTGATTTTTCACACTCTGGAAAACTCCGTAATTGGGGTTTTTTTTCTGTTATCAGATATAGAGCATTATGTTGCAATTGATTAGTATAATAGCAGCTGCTTTTGATAAGCTGTTGAAAAATATACTTTTTTGAATATCTTTTATTGAAACCAGAGAATTCTAGACAGTAAACAATAGCGAAAAGTTAACATGATAGGTACAGTTAATGCTTTTTACATACACAACAGATATCATAGAAAGCAGTCATTTCTTGTTTCATTTTCCTTTTTCCAATACAGTTTTCTTCACCTCCCCCACCATTCACGCACCATATATTTATTTTATTTATTTAAACTTTTTTTATACCGACCTTCATGAAAAAATCATATCAAATCGGTTTATAAAGAACAGAGTGATAATAAACTTTAACCTTAACATAAAATAACATAAACAGGTTGCAGGAAAGTTACAATAAAACAGGGGTAAATGGGTTGGGAGAGGAATACGCTAGAGGCGGAAAGAGTAACTTTGTAACAATGATGGTACAGTAACAGTGACTTTGAGGATTATCTAGTTACATGACTGGTGTCTAAGACCTAATCAATAGCCTAGCTGGTATCGGGATAGTTACAGGAAGGCTTGGCGAATCAGCCAGGTCTTAAGTTTTTTCTTGAATGTTTGCAAGCAAGGTTCCTGTCTGAGGTCTGGTGGGATGGCATTCAATATGCTAGGTCCTGCTGTCGAGAAGGCCCGTTCTCTAGTGCTTGTTAGATGAGTGGATTTAGTGGGGGCGGTGTGTAGGGATCCTTTGTATACGTCTCTGATGGGTCTAGTGGAAGTGTGGAGCCTGAGTGGGAGTTGCAACTCTAAGTGGGTCTGGTGGTGTATGGTTTTGTGAATGATGGTAAGGGCTTTGTGCATGACTCTACTTATAGGGAGCCAATATAGATCTTTGAGGATGGGTGTAATATGCTCTCTTCTTTTGGTGTTTGTAAGGATTCTCACAGCTGCGTTCTGGAGCATTTGAAGTGGTTTGGAGGAGGAGGGGAGACCAAGCAGAATGGAATTACAGTAGTCAATTTTCGAGAATAGAATAGCTTGTAGGACAGATCTGAAGTCTCGAAAGTGTAGGAGTGGTTTGAGTCGTTTGAGAATCTGTAATTTGTGAAAGCCATCCTTAGTGGTTTGGTGGTTGAACTTTTTGAGATTCAAATGGTTGTCAATTACTACTCCCAGGTCTCTAGCTTGAGTGATAAAAGTATTGGGTTGGCTTGGTTGAGGTGTGTCACTATGTTCAGGTGAAATAAGTAGGAGTTCCGTTTTGGCTGCATTGAGTACCAGGTTAAGGTTGGCGAGGAGGAGATTGATGGCTTGAAGGCAGTTGTCCCAGAAATTAAGAGTTTTTGTAAGGGATTCGGTTATAGGGATTAGAATTTGAACATAGTCTGCGTAGAGATAATGTTTCAGCCCTAGATCTGTTAGCAATTGGCAGAGGGGGAGGAGATAAATGTTGAAAAGGGTGGGAGACAGAGAGGAGCCCTGGGGAACTCCTAGTGAGGGCTTGATGAGTGGAGATTCTTTATGGTTTACTTTGACTTTATAACCTCTATTGGTGAGAGGATTCAAACCATCTGAGGGCCGTTCCTGTTATCCCTATGTCGGATAGTCTGTTCAGGAAGATGGAGTGGTTCACCGTGTCAAAGGCCGCCGAGATATCGAGTAGTACTAGCAGGAAGGATGTTCCCCTATCAAGACCCATAATGAGATGGTCTGTAAGGGAGATGAGCAGGGTTTCTGTGCTTAGCGATTTCCGGAATCCGTATTGAGAGTTGTGAAGTATGTTGTGGTCCTCAAGATAGTTCGAGAGTTGGACATTGACTACTTTTTCCATTACCTTCGCGACGAAAGGTAGATTAGAGATAGGGCAGAAGTTGTTAGGGTCTTTTGTGTCCAGGTTAGGTTTCCTAAGGAGTGGTTTGAGAGTGGCAAGTTTTAGCGCTTCTGGGTAAATTCCTTGACAATGAGCAGTTAATTATATCGGCCAAACATTTGGCGATAGTGTCTGGTACTAATAGAAGCAGTTTAGTCGGGATATGGTCGGAAGGATGAGTAGAAGGTTTCATTTTTTTCAGAATGGTTTCTATGTCTGAGGCGGAAGTGGGTTCAAAGAATTCCAATGATGCTCCCATATATGAGAGGGAGGCCAAGGGAGGGGTTGTAGAGCTGGCAGGGAGGCGTGTTAGGAGATTGGAAATTTTGTTCTGGAAGAAAACTGCCAGTTCATTGGCTTTAGTTTGTGCTTGGTTGTCTGGGATGGGTGGCGTGGTGGTTTTGGTGAGTTCGGTTACATATGAGAATAGTGCCTTAGCATCAAATATAAGGTCATGTATTCTAAGAGCGTAAAAATCTTTTTTTGTTTGTAGTGTTGAGATCCTGTAGGAGTGTAGTGCAGATTTGTAGACCGCAAGTGTACTAGGGCAAGGAGTCTTGCGCCATTTGTTTTCCTTTTGTCTAAGGTCTTGCTTCATTTTCTGGAGATCTATGGAGAACCAGGGTTGTTTGTTTTTTAATGCCGGGTTGATTGTTTTGGTCGATAGAGGGCATAGTTTGTTTGCTACCAGGTCGGTGATGCTATGCCAAGAGCCTAAGGCTGAATTCGGGTCTGAGACACCCAGTTTGGTGAGATCTTTGGCTAGTTGCTCGCTTAGTGCCTCTGAGGTGCAAGTTCTTCTGTATTGAAAAGTGGATTGTAGTTGGTGTTATGAAGGATTTTCTTCCATCTTGAGGGTAGTGGAGATCAGGGTATGGTCGGACCAGGGTATGGGGACACATTTGGGAGGAGTGGTGTGTTTGAATCCTGAGTTGATGAGGATAAGATCCAGGGTATGACCAGCTTTGAGTAGGCTTATTAACTATTTGCTTGAAGCCCATTGCACACTCTCACTCATTGGGCTGAGATGGTAGCGCCTTCTAAAGATGGTAGCGCCTTCTAAAGTAGGGTGGTTGCTCTTTTCCACAAGAGGCAATAGTCCTTCAACAAGAGCAGGCACTTAGGATGATATCGCCTTTTTCCAGAGCAATTCCAGCTGATCCTGTTGCATTGAAATTCACCAATTGTATACCGAAGGCAAAGAGTGAGTTCCATTGGAGCCGAATGCTCTTTTTGGCCAGGACCAATGCAATAGAAACTGGCTGCCTCCCCTTGGAAGGGAAGCGCCATCGCTGGACACATGCAGGTAAAATAAAGCTCCCAACCAGGGAACCGCTCTGCCAAGTATTTTTTTTCCACGTCCCCGAATTTGTGTACAGTATCCATTCAATTTAGGACATCCAGTGAACATAAGACAGAATCCCCGCTTGGACATTGCATTTAAGGCAGTTGTCAGAGCCCCAAAGATGCATTTTAACCCACTGTGTTCATGACAAATAATCCCTATGCAGCAATTTAAATTGAATCTCTCACAGGGTTGTGGACGGTAACTGCTGCCAAAGTCCCAAGAAGGCCTTTTTCACGATTTCAACTGACAGGTTTCCCCAAATCAACCCTCTACCCTTCGGCCAAACAGGTTAGATGTAGGTCGGGTAGAATGGCCTTCAATTGCATGATCCAAACTGCAATTTTATTAAACTTAGGGGGCGTGTCAGTCTTCCATGTCAGTCATGACTAATAAACTAAGGTCTCCCTTACAAGTTTGATAATTTATAGTGATGTCCTTGCAGATACGCAAAGAACTGCATTTGGGGGGGTCTCCCACTGTTTCTAGTTGCTGAAAAAAATAAAAAGCTTTAGTTTCCTCATCTACCCATTGGGAGAGAATGTGGAAGCCTTTATTGGCCCATGTCTTGAAGACCCCAATCCTCTCTGGTATGAAATTATTACCCACAAGGGATATGAAGGGAGACACGCAACAACTAAACCCAATTGACTTGACGCCACCATCACCACGCCTTGCCATAGGCTGTCAGCTAAAACAGAATGGGGAGCACTGAGGC
Source organism: Rhinatrema bivittatum (assembly GCF_901001135.1). NCBI lineage: Eukaryota > Metazoa > Chordata > Amphibia > Gymnophiona > Rhinatrematidae > Rhinatrema > Rhinatrema bivittatum. The sequence continues at coordinate 126,675,401 of NC_042615.1, forward strand.
TATACTAGTAGGAGGTAAGTGTAGAAGGTTGAGGGGCAAAAGGGCAACCCAGTCTTGGAACAAACCTTCAACATTGAATTTGGTATGTCCTGCAGCCCAATCATGAATTTGACACAAGGCAAGCAATTTTGTATACAGGTAGGTCAGGTAGCGGCATTCCACCCAGTTTCTTGTCAGGCCTGAGTACATCAAATTTAACCCTAGCCCACTCCCCCCCCCCCCCCCCAAAAGGAATGAACCAACCATAGAATGAAAAGCTCTAATATCCTTTTCCTTCAGACCAATTGGGAGCATCTGAAGGCAAAAGAGAAACCTTGGGAGGACCACCATCTTGACAAGCCCATTGCTCCAAAAAAGATAGTGGAAGGTCTTTCCAACGACTAAGCTGAAGCCTTGATCTTTCGATTACAGGTGATATTTGCCTCATAATTTTATGTTCCTGGAATCCAGGCAAATTCCCAAATAACATATAGAAAATTAAGCCCAGCTCAAGGGGAAGGGACCCTGCCACCATAGTGGCAGAGACATGTCAAGAGGCAAGGCTTCAGATTTGTCATAATTCAAATGAAGGCCCACAAAAGAGCTAAACATAGATATAGTATGCAATATATCATTTAGCGCTTCCCTCAGGTTCCTAATAAAGAGCATCATATCAGTGAATAATCCCAACTTCACCTACTGATGTTGTAATAGAATACCTTGATAATGGTCTAAGTTACATAGAAATGACTGCAGAAGACAAACGGCCCATCCAGTCTGCCCAGCAAGCTTTCACACTTTTTTCTCAAACTTACCTGTTACTCTTGGCCCTTATTAGTAACTTTTTGGTTCTAATTACCTTCCACCCCTGCCATTGATGTAGAGTAGTGCTGGAGCTGCATCAAAGTGAAGTATCAAGCTTAATTGATTAGGGGTAGTAACAGCTGCAATAAGCAAGCTATTCCCACGCTTATTTGTTTACCCAGCCTTTGCAATTTAGTCCTTGTTGGTGGTTGTCTGAATATAAATCCTCTTTTCTTCATTACACCCTGCCATTGAAGCAGTGAGCTGCGCTGGATATGTATTCCAAGTGTTGTATCAGGTTCAATTGATTCGGGGTAGTAACCACTGCAACAAGCAAGCTACTCCCCTGCTTATTTGTGAATGCAAATCCTTTTTTTCCACATTTCCTCTTGCTGTTGAAGCATAGAGCAATGTTGGAGTCGCATTAACCGTGTGTGTTTATTGAATAAGGGTATTAATCATTAGGTAGTAGCTGTCATTCCTGCAAGCCACCCCCATGCCTCTTCTCTTCATTCACATCCTCTAGACTTTATGGATCCACAGTGTTTATCCCATGCCCCTTTGAAATCCTTCACAGTTTTGGTCTTCCCCACTTCCTCCAGAAGGGCATTCCAGGCATCCACCACCCTCTCCGTGAAGAAATACTTCTTGACATTGGTTCTGAGTCTTCCTCCCTGGAGTTTTAAATCGTGACCTCTGGTTCTTCTGATTTCTTTCCAATGGAAAAGGTTTGTAGTTGACTTTGGATCATTAAAACTTTTCAAGTATCTGAAAGTCTGTATCATGTCCCCCCGCTCCTCCTTTCCTCCAGGGTTTACATATTTAGATTCTTCAGTCTCTCCTCATGTGTCATTTGATGAAGACCATCCACCTTTTTGGTTGCCCTTCTCTGCCAATGGTTCCAATGAGAGGACAAAGTGTAGGGGAGAAAGAGGGCATCCTTGTTGGGTGCCTCTGCCCAGTGGGAAAATATCTGAAAGTACCCCGTTGACCAGGATTCGAGCCTGTTGTTGGCAATAAAGAAGCCAAACCTCTGCAATGAAATCTTCCCCAACACTAAATCTGTCCAGAGACCAAAAAAGATAAGGCCATTCCTCACAATCGAATGCTTTAGCCACATCTGGATTGCTTTGAATGAGAACCTGCAAGACCAAAATGGACTTAAATTGGACACTGAAAGGTGGCCTTTAATAAATCTAGTTTGAGCCTTATGCACAACCCATGCTATAGTTACACAATGTTAGGTTCCATATTAGGTGCTACCACCCAAGAAAGATCTAGGCATCATAGCGTATAACACATTGACATCGTCTGTTCAGTGTGCTGCGGCAGTCAAAAAAGCAAACAATGTTGGGAATTATTAGAAAGGGAATGGTGAATAAAACGGAAAATGTCATAATGCTTCTATATCGCTCCATCATGAGACCACACCTTGAATACTGTGTACAATTCTGGTCACTGCATCTCAAAAAGATATAATTGCGATGGAGAAGGTACAGAGAAGGGCTACCAAAATGATAAGGGGAATGGAACAGCTCCCCTATGAGAAAAGACTAAAGAGGATAGGACTTTTCAGCTTGGAGAAGACTGCTGAGGGGGGGATATGATAGAGGTGTTAAAAATCATGAGGTCTAGAACGGGTAGATGTGAATCGGTTATTTACTCTTTCGGATAATAGACTAGGGGCACTCCATAAAGTTAGCATGTGACACATTTTAAACTAATCGGAGAAAGTTATTTTTCCCTCAACGCACAATTAAACTCTGGAATTTTTTGCCAGAGGATGTGGTTAGTGCAGTTAGTATAGCTGTGTTTAAAAAAGGATTGGATAAGTTCTTGGAGGAGAAGTCCATTACCTGCTATTAAGTTCACTTAGCGAATAGCCACTGCTATTAGTAGCAACAATAACATGGAATAGACTTAGTTTTCGAGTACTTGCCAGGTTCTTATGGCCTGGATTGGCTACTGTTAGAAACAAGATGCTGGGTTTGATGGACCCTTGGTCTGACCCAGTATGGCATGTTCTTATGTTATTAACCTGCTGTATTACCAAATTCAAGCATGCTGCCAGTACGGCCGCTAATATTTTTATGTCTTGGTTCAATAGCAATATAGGCCTATAGCCATCTGGTGATTCCACATTCTTCCCTGGTTTGGGAATTATTACTATGGTGGCAACATTTTGCTTTCCCCCAAATAAGCCCAGAGTGTGCGCCGCTTGAAACATGCAGATCATAATTGGTGCCATCTGAGGTCCTAATAATTTATAGAACTCTGGGTGAATCTGTCTGCTCCTGGGGACTTGGCTAGGGGTAACTTCAAAATAACTTCAAGCACCCCTTGCAGCTGAACAGGGGTCACCAAATGTTTGGCCTCTTCGGGGAAATGCGGGAGAGTCAAGTCTTTAAAAAATGCATCCTTGTTCGAATTGGAAGAAAGTACAGAAGTGGGAATTCGCTGAAAATAGTCAGCGAAACTGGATAAAATTTCTGGGGTTCGAGTAACATACTCGGATTGCACCTGAAGATGCTTTATTAGCCCCTGCAGGCCCCTACTGCTTTTAAATCCCGGATTTGTTTCCCCACTGATATAATTTAAACTTGTAATACAACATTGCGCTGTGCTTTTGCTGTGAGGAGAGCATTAATCTCCTGTCTGGCTTTTTTGTGGAATCAAAGTTTGAGTATGCAGTTGTTTTAAAAAGTGTTTTGTTTTTTTTTTGTAAGATCGAGGATGTCTTGCTGGTATTTTATTTTGTATGCAGAGTAGGCCAGTATATGGCCTTGTTAAAACTGCCTTTGCAGCATTCCAAAAAGTAATACTGTCCACATCCTCTGTCATTAAGATAATTGTAATCTTCCCTTTTCTCTTTAAGAAATAAAGTGAATTGCGGATAGTCGTGCAGCCAGGGGGACATTCTCCACAGCCTGGAGGGCTGGACATCAGGAGCAAATTCTAGATGGCATAGCACAGCGTTGTGGTCTGAGAACTACAGGGTCAATATTACAATCTTCTACCATAGAATATAGTGTTTCCGATAATAGTAAATAATCCAATCTGGCATATACCGAGTGAGAGTAGTGCATGAAACCCGCCTCCTCCATCAATTAGCTGCAAATCTTTACATAGATAGCTGATGCCTATATTCTCTTGGGGGGGGGGGGGATTTGAGTTTTTGGAGGTTTGCAATCTATGGTGGGATTATCAGTGGTGATAAAATTTCACCCCATTACTATAGTATACTCAGTCCAAGAGGCCAATTGAGAGAAAAAAATGTGAGTAGGAATTAGGGACATAAATATTTACTAGCAAAACGTTGAGCCCCTGCAAGACTCCCCTCACAATTAAGTATCTACCTTCTGGATCCAATGTTGTGCCCTCACAGGTAAAAAAGAGATTCTTGGCTATCAGGATGGCAGCACCCCATTAACTGGAGGAGAAGGAGGAATAAACATGACCAACCCACTCTCTTGAGCTTCTGGTGCTCTGCAGCAGATAAGTGTTTCCTGTAAAAAGGCTACTGCAACATTTTTGCGTTTAAAATATTGTAGCATTTTCTTTCTTTTAACAGGGGAGTTTGTCTGCTATATTAAGAGATCCAATAGTAAAGTTAGATATTAAATAGTATAATTTTCCACCAAACTACAGCATAGATCTCTGGCAGCAGAAGTTCCCAGCAGAGACTCCAATACGTTGCCATTGGTATCCTATGAAAGACCATTAGAATATTTTTACAGAAAAAGCCATGAACATCTACAGCCCCTCTACACATCACATACACACTCAAACAGACCCATTCACACTTAGTATTACATTCATACACACCCAATTACCCACAGCAACTATATTGCCCAAAGCCCTGAATTCTGAGCCCTGATCCAGGCCTTGTGGCAATGCCAGACTCCCACCTAATAGTCCACACTGGCCAGGAACCTCAGGTGCTCTGGTGGTCTGTGCCAGACTGAACTGCATGGATCGGGCCCCTTGAAATGACCTGCTTGGCCTTGGTAGCGTCCTCATCAAAACAGATACTAGAATATGCAAGTTTGTAAGCTAGACTGCCACTCATAGGTCTATTGCAAACCTTCCAGAAACGAGCAGGCCTCGTCCTTTGTCATGAACTTTGGCTTCTCCGTGGTAGTACGCTCTCAGTCGAGCAGGAAATTGAAGGGCAAACCGGATCCCTTTATCAAATAGCTGGGTGCAGTATGGTGTCATCTCTTTACGGGCAGCCATTACTCTGGAAAAATCAGGGAATAGAACGATTTTGTGATCTTCATACTGTAATTCTTTTTCGATATGCTTGGAGGATATTTTTGTTCATATAGTGTAAGTAGCAGGCAATAGATTTCTGCGGTCTATGATTAGAGTCCACCGGAGGACCCAATCAATGCGCCCGCTCTACCAATATGGATCTCACATTGACGCTTCATTCCCAGGGCATTGGGCATCCACACTTCAAACCAATGATGTAGTGAGTCTGCTTGCAGTGATTCTGGCAAGCCCACAGCCTGAATGTTTCTCATTGAGCGATTTTCCAGCTCATCGAGCTTCTCCTCCAGCTCCAAATGTTTTGCGCATAAGGCCTCCATGCTGGCCTCAGCCTGCTCTTGTCATTCTTCCTGGTGTGTGACGCATGCATCTATCATCATTCGGGATTGCTTATTCGCCCACTTGTGTAGTTCGAGTGATTGCAGTTTCTGCAATTTGTCGTTTAGTGCAGCCGACACCACTTTGGTGATTTCCATGAGTAAGATCTCAGATGCCGCCTAGTGTTGTGTTGAGCTCGGCTGCCATTTTGTCTTCTGAGCTGGATGCCTTACCACAGTCATCCTCTTCCCCGACTCGACATGATACAGGGTAATAGTAGGGGGAGAAGCAGCAGAGGTTCACAATAATTCAAAGTAGAGATATCGTGTGATTAAGATGGGATTTGTTTAAGTTCTCATTTGAAAGGCCATGGACCCCCCCGAGGAGCATCGAGAATAGACCACCGCTCAGGAAGACATCATCGCTGGAAGTCCTGAAAAAATATACTTAACATGCATTGTTACAAGAACAGTAGAAAAGGAGTTTTCAAACAAAAATGTGCTTGCATTTGTGATCTCTCACTCATGAACTATTTTAGAAAGATTTAGTGATTTTAATTTTTTTTTTCCTGTGCTTTGTGTGCAGCTGTCTTTTCCTCCTATTTAATTGAAACCTGGACTAACCGGAGCTTTGGTATCATAAACCTTCATGCTACTTGTGATCTTTTTTTACCTGATTTATTTTCTTTCCCATTCAGCCTTGCCATTAGTGGTTTTAGATTGAGGTAAAGACCAGAGCTGCAAATGTCCTGAGTCAACCAGTAGATGTCACTTTTTGAGTGACTATTAGGACTTGTTCCTTCCTAAGGGGCTGTAAAATCTCTACTATTTCCTGACAATATGAAAGCAAGATGGGTTAACAAATATGAATTTCACAGTATATTTGTGCTAAACAAACTCATGTTTCAAGTACCTTCTGGAAACCAGAGATCTCCAGAGTGGATGATTTGTAGTTGGAGGTTTTAAAATAAAATATCTGAGAAATCCAACCACACTTGAGAAGGTAAGGACACTTGGCCTTCTTCTGAATACCTTATAACACATGTAAGGTGTGTCCAGTATTTTGTATCACCACACCCTGTTTGTTCTAATTAAAACTAAATTATTTTATCTGAAGGTTTGCCAGTCTCATGGCTTTGGATAGGATGTTGTAATTTGATAGTGTACATAAATAAGAGGATTTTTCAAGTAGAAATGTTGCCTTGGAAAAATTCTACAAACCAGTTATAAATGTGAATTTTTTTCATATCCAGTGGTGTCCATATCACAATGAATATGTATGAGGTTATATTTGTATGCAATGCCTCAACTGTATGCAGATCTCTCATGCATATCATATTGTGAATGTCCTGAAAACACTTGTTTGTAGCACTCCAGGATTGAAGTTGCCTATTCCTGCCATAGATTCTTAGAAATTTCAGGTTGGTTGGTCTAGTCTATGGCAGAATGTATTTTTAAATGGTTACTTTATTTGAATGGTGGTTGCAAGACTATTAGGCTTAATTTTCAATTTACAGCTTAAACATACCCATACCATTTGTATGTCTCTTTTATTTGGGAGTAGATTGAGTTTGGTACAGTAGTGGTATGTATATATTGCTTACTGCATAACTTGCCTTTAATAGGGTAGCTTGAATTTGATACTGCAGCAAACTCAAGTAAGATTAATTGATGAAGACTGTAGTAATCCTCTGGGAGATGGGAGAGCCAAGGACAGAAGCATCTAATACAGTATACTGAATTATGCTTGACAGCTTCTGGGAATAGTTTCCATTAAGAACACATAGTTACGGGTGGAATAACGTTACATGATCTTTAGTTGATATAAAGGGCAAACGTGACTGAAATGCAAGCAGTGTATTTGTGATATCAAAGGAATATAATTAAAGAAACTGAAAAATATATTTTCTTAGATGGCTAAATGATCATACATGATAAAAATGAAAAAGCAGTCTCTGAAAAATAAATCAGTGAGAGCAAGTCTCTAAGCCAGTTTGAGCCCCTAGTTCTCAAACTGCCCACAAGTGTGGATTTCAGGATTTGTAATATGCAAATCTCATGCATATTAGGGATATCCTGAAAACCCAACCCATGTGCAGCCCTCAAACTGGAGGTTTCCTTCTCCGTGTTTTAAGCCAATGATGGTGAGAAAGTCCTCTTTGTATGTGAAAACATAAATTAAAATGGTCCTGCTTTATATTCAGGTGGGTATGCTAATGGCAAGATATATTTTATTACACTTTTATCTGTTGGATGTAATTTTCATGCTACCAGATATGTGGTCCTATGGCTGCTTGGAACTCTTGAAACTCTTCACACTTTTTAAATTACTTCCAAGTAAATTAGGTAAAAATTTGAATGACAATTTTGGAATGTGTGCATTCATTGAGTAACAAATTGAATAACACTGCTTTAATGTATGAGACCTTGTTACTAGGAAACCTCCCTCCTTGAACTAATTAGAAAAAAAAAATCCTGGTATTGATAGACCTATTTAAGTATGATTCCAGTGATGTATTTTGCCTGACCAAGTCTTGGCTGTTAACATCTGACACTGTTTTGTTGAAATAGTACATTGCTGCCTGTCTTTAAACCACTGGAAAAAGGGGAAGATGGGATCCTTATTTTTGCCAAATCTTTGCAGCTATCCTGGGTCCATACTGAGAATATTCCCCTATTAGAATTACTTTCTGATCTCTCCTCTAAATTGGGGATCTCTGTTTAGTTTATGCTTCACCTGGTTGCTTAGCTTCTAAATTATCTGTATTAGTTTCTTAGCTGCTAAAGCTGACAGGAATGCCATAATCTTGGGTGGTTTTAACCCTCAGGCTGATACTTGCATGCAAGGACTTTCTGGCCATTATGCAGTCCCTCAAGTGGACTCAGCTGATTAATTTTCCTATTCACACACAGTCACACCCTTGACCTGAGCTTGGTCCACAGTGATTGGGTATGAGCTAATATGTGCCTTGCACCATTCATGCCTTAATTTACTGAATGATAATCATCCGGCTTCATTCCCATAAGGCTATTGTTCCTCATAGGATTTTGAGATGACCACGGAATGAGACTGATCTACTGTGTTCTCAGCAGCTTCCTGCTCTTGCTCAAGCCCTGGTACAAGATGTTAAGTCTAACCCGATCATTGGCAGAGATCCCATCATTCTTCCTTGAATATTCTAAGCCAAACGAAATCCCTGCTGCTCATCCAATGTCATAAAACCACCCCATGGTTCACTTCTCTCAGAATTTCAAAACACAAACTTTGGGCCGCTGAACGCAGCTGGCATAAAGAATAAGTCTGATGCCAACTTTGCCTCTTACTGTACAGGTTAATAGCCTATAAGGACACCATGGGAGAGACAAAACTGTTATGTATTCCACCCAGATCTCTGAATCTGATTTGCAGACTCCAGCAAAGTTTAGTATCATTCACTCACTTCCCTGCCCCAACAAGCAATTCCTTAATTGCTTCACAATCCTTGTGTGCAATATTTACTGCCTTGTTTTCTAAGAAAATTGCTCAGATAGTTGGATGCTTTGCCCCTAATGTACCAATATGCCTGCTTCCCTCACATTCCTTGCATGCTGCCTGCACAACTTCTCGTCTTTTTGTTCTCAAGGTCATTCTATACTAGGTCATTTGAAAGATAAATTGTGTGTATTCAACTCTGCTCTTCAGCCCTGATTAAAATACTGTGATCTGATGTATTTAAAATTTTTTCTATACTGTCGTTCAGTTGAATACCATCACAACTGTTTACAGTGAGGCACATAAATACATCGTTGGTAAATTGTATAGGTTAGTACTATCTCTAGAAAGTGCCATTAAAGTCGGGTAACAAAGTTTCATAATAAATACTATTTGTAAAGTGTTATAAATCTTGTCCTTTTCCACGCTTATCAGACTTAATTACATTTATAATTCTATTGTAATGTATATTTTGTTTAAATAAGATACACATATTGAACAATGAGGTGCTGTGTGCTGATGTTCTGCTGCCGGATTTCATATTCACTATTCTCCGTTTTCTTTGTAAAAAAAAAAAAGCCAGGTTTTTAAACTTTTTGAAAAAATTGAAATCTCTGTAGTCTAATTTCTAAGGGCATGGGGTTCCATAGTATTGGTCCAGCTAATGATAAAGCCCTATCTCTAACTTGGGTCAGTCTGGCTGTTTTAACAGAAGGAATGGTTAGGAGGGCTTTGTTAATGGATCTGAGGTTTCTATGTGGGTCATGAACATGTAGTGCTGTGTTTAGCCATTCTGCTTTTTCGTCATGAATCAATTTATGAATTGTGCAAAGTGTTTATTACAGGGATTAACTTTACCTCTATCTGAGGGTTCTAATCTGTGCCTCCCTTATTAAAAGTGGCAGGTATCTATACACTAGTTAAAAAAAAAAAAAAAAAAAAAGCCAACCTAGATTCCTTAGATCCATCAAATTGCTGTCCCATGTCCTCTTTGCCCTAATTTATCAAAAACAAATTGTCCATACCCAGCTGCAAGAATATTTGGAGGCTAACAACCTCCTTGAGAGCTCACAGTTTGGATTTTGACCACATCACAATTGTCAACTACTTTTTTGGTTTGACAGTATCCATCAGGGCTTTGATATAGGGACTAGATATCTTCTAGTCTTGATGGATATATCTTTGGCCTTGGACACCCTCAGCCATAAACTATTGGTTGTTTGGAGTCACTGGGTATTTCTGCTACTGTTTGCTCTTGCTTCTCCTTTTTTCTGTCAAATCATTTTTATCAGGGGATGATGCCTCATCTGTTTTGTACTCTTTAACAGAATATTCCTCAGGGTTCCTCTTTCCCCACAACCCTCTTTAATATCTATCTTGCCCCTCTCTGTTCTGTCTGGCTTGAATGTGTCTTTAAACTGAATGCAGACAATATACAGTTTTTCTTCTCCATTTCTTCAATATTTGCTTTAGAAAGATTTGCCTGACAAAGATTAAGGGATGAAATATGCAGTAAGTTGGTTCTCAATATTAAGAAAACTGAAATTATGCTCCTTACTAGAGTTCTGCCAGACGATGCTCCTACCAAGTTTCTATTTCCTAGTGTGTAGACAGATTGACTCAGGACTAGTTGGTTTATGCTCCCCTGCCAGCAGATGGAGACTGAGCAAGCTGAAGTCACAGTATACATAACCCTGCAGTGACCCCAGCTTGCCAGTATTCTCAGACTCAGCAGATGGTGGAAATGCATCTCCCTATTGGGATTGCTTTGAGTTTTTTGAAAGGAGAAATTTGAAATTCTAAAATCAGGAAAAGTCCTGCTCTTCTGTGGTGATACCTAAAGTTCCTTCCCCCAGTTGAGAATTCCTGAGGTGCTTTTCCATGGTCCCTCAGAGGTGCCTTGGTCAGGTAGCTGGGTTTTAGCTGCTAGCTCAGCTGAAGGGCAGCGGGTGCAGGAGGCAGACAGCGGCTGTGATGGCAGATGCCCTCTACCCCTGCAGCTGAAGACTTCTCTCTAATCAGCTGGTAAGCACTAAGCTCAAGTAAGGTTTAAAAAAAAAAGTACCTGAATAAGAGGCAGAGGGGTTTCAGGACTTAAGCCCACTGGTCCTGAATCCATCTGTCTACACTAAGGAAAATGAAATTATCAATTTATCCATTTGACCACACCAATCTGATTCAACGACTTGTCACGTCAACCTCACATTGACTCATCATAAAATTATTGGATCAAACTCCCATCTGTTCCGTGTTCTGAAGTTGTTTCTTTGCTACTGTGATTTTCACTATTAGCCAATCTCTCACTTTGTCCTCTCAATGACTATCCCAGTCTGTTTCTAGGCTTACCAAACTTCTTTCTACAAGCATATCAGCTAATACAAAATTCCACTGCTCAGTTAATTTATGGTGGTTGTTTGCTTAACATCTTGCCTATTCTAGCTGAAAACTGCTTATCTGTTATCTGGATGATAAAGTTTAAAACTCTTGCCTTGATTTTTTTAAGGCCTTTCATGAGCTTGTCCCGCCTTCCCTGATTTCATCAGTCTGGAAATATCAGCCGGCCTTCATCTCTTACTTCTCATTGCAGCATTTTCTAAGAATTCCTCCTCGAAAACAGGCCCAACTGACAGTCTCAGAAGCGAATTTTCAGTAAAGCTGGCCATGCCCTATGGCGTTGTCTCCCTGAGGAGATTAGATCCCAAGAGGGGACCTGCTTTGTTTCAGGAAATAACTTAGGTCCTCTTACCTCAGTGGGTTTTTTCGGACTGAACTTCTCTTGGTCTCTTTTGACTTGTGATCCTTTACTATTTCTTTCAGCTTGTTTTGTTAGCTGTACAATTCCTTGTTTAACTCTGACTTGTGATTGTTTGACTAATTTGTTAGTTTTACTCTTTGTTCTGCTGTCTTTTATGTATGTTTTAGTGTAATCCACGGAGCTTTGTGGATCAGTGGAATATGAATCTTTAAAATAAATGATCCATGCAGCTGCAGTTAAAGTATATTTCCTTTCTCTTCAGTGTATGTCTTGAGATGTAGTCAACATGGACATTGTTTTATTTTTTTTCTTATTTCCCTACAGTTGAGAAAAACAAGCAGAAGACGAATCAGAGAAGTCCATGCACACCAACATATACGTTCCCAGATGAGACGCAAGCTCGCGAGTTGGCACAGAGCAGAACAAAATGTGAGACACAAAGTGGAATCATTCTGCAACTGAAGCAGCTCCTTGTAAGCAGTAACCAGAAATGTGAGGCTTTAGCTGTGGTAGTCCAGAACTTACTGTCACAGGTAAGAATCTAAGCAATCGTAGCTATGAATATTAAGTTCTGTAATCTTAAGATTAATTTTTTTGGAACCTAGAGTAGCATTGTGTTTTCTCACAAACTGGGTGGGTCATTAATGAGAGCTGGAAATTATACAGACCTTTTCTAAAGATGCATGTTTGATCTAGCATCTCCTCCTCTCCTTCCCCTTGGGGTCTTAATGCTTAATGAAACTGCAGCTTCATCTCATGTAATTCTGCCTAGTGAAACAAGCAATCCAGATTTTTAGTCACCTTTAGTAGTATGCAAGTGTTAGTGTATGCTTATCATTTGCAGCAATACTTTGCATTTGCTGGGAAAGTTGATTATGTAAGCATTTGTCAACTACTTTTCCAAGCATGACCTGCCCAAAGCAGAGTAGTACAGTCTGCAATAAATAGCACATGAATTCCTGTACAATCCACCATTTTAATTAAATTTCAGAGTTTAATGTACTCAATTGTTCTACCATATTAAAACTTTCTTTGGTAGTAACTGATCAGCAGTTGCTGCTGCCAAATAAATCCCTGCTCCTATTTGCTCAACATGCCAGTTGAAACTTTCATAGCTTTCAAGCTTTAATTTGTTTCCTAGTACTTTAGGCTGGTTGAGACTACCATACACTGTCCTACAAGAAATCATATAAAACTAAGTATAAGGCTTTGCTTTGGGTTGGTTTTTTTCAATATTCAATATATAGTACCACTCGAAGACAACACACATATCAAAACTACAGCATAAATGTTATACTTTAATTATTTTGCTTACCAGAAAAGGCATGCTGGTAAGCCTTTCTTAGTCCTAGAGTTTTCTCTGTAGATAGATGCTGTGGTGTTGGGAAAGGGTGAGACGCATGCCCAGTCTTTCTATATGTAAATGGGTAAGGATAAGTTTACATAGCACTGATCAATATGCATGTGAACTGAGCAAACGTTGTCTGTCAGGGCTTAATTTGTAGTCAAAAAGGAAGTGGAACTGTGTGTGGTTGGGAGAGGGGGAGGTGTGACCTATGGAAAGGAGCAGGGCCAGAAGTGCGCTCACATACCCATATTACCTGATTTGGTCATGGCGCTGTCCTTGCCCCAGGGTAAGCAGGTCCAACAATCTTTGTTCTTCTCTGCTTCCTGCAAGGGCTAGAGGACCATGCAACTACTTGCTGTCTTCTGTTTCTTCAGGGGAGCCAGAATTGATTTACCCTGCTGGCTCTGCTCCGCTTTCTTGGGTCCCAGAAAAAAGATAACAGAATGCCGTTCTGGTTTGTTCTGCCAGAAATTAAGCCCTCAGCAATGGACACAAAAAAGGGGTTGAATTAGCACAAATCTTTATAAACAGCAGTGCCAGGGTTGAGACCTTGATAATTGGCAGTACTTCTCACAAGTTTCATACTCGTGCTAATTGAAAATCTTATTTTTTTTGTCTGATCTTTAGTCTATAGTATCTGCTTCAGTATCACCTCTTCCCCTTCTGTTCTCTGTGATTCAGGACAAGAGATGATGGGGAGGGAGAACAGGAAGGGAAAGGCTGGATTAAGAAATAGAGGCTGTTCACTAGTTTGTTCTCTGGTTTACCCCTCCCCTTTTCTTCCCTTCAGATTGTTGGGAGTGGAGGGGCTAGAGCAGAACACCCTTGCTACTCCACCTCTTAAGCCTGAAAAGAAGTACCAGTACTATGTTCCAGGCCATTCCCCCCACAAATTAAGCTTTGTCTAATATAACCTTGTCTCATTTCCTCATTAGGAGCTAGTGGTTACACTTATCACTTTTGACTGCAGGTAGCATCAAATAGCATATGGTCAGGCATGAACTGCAGAAAAGTCCTTCATTAAGGCCAGGGATGGCCCAAAGTAATCTGACTGAAGCAAGGGATGAGATGGCCTTTCCAACCCCGCAAGGCCCAGCACAGGTCATATCAAGAGGACTAAGGTGGGAGGGTCCTCTTGAAGTCTAGCCCTTTTGGTGATTTGAAATGTTGCAAGAGTGGGAAAGCAGGGGTCAAAGTTCTCAGAGGAGTGGCAAAGTGTCAGTGATATTTCTAGGAAGCTGGAAACCATGCCATGTTCCCCCAGCATTTGCCCCCTGGAGAAGTGGGGGATGGGTGGGGGTCTGTGTGTATGGCAGACTCTCTAGGTCTGTGCAAGGGTAGTAGGCACTCTGGGCGAACTTTAAAACCTTATGCTCTCTCCTTCCCAGCCCTGACCACACAAATAAAAACTGTGCATTTTTAATTTGTATATTCCACTTTTTAGGAAGATTTTACATAACAAAGGACATTTATAGTTTCCTGAGGTAAAACTAGTATACATGTGATATTTTTATATGCACTGCTGTGGTGCCAACTAGAAACCCTGTAAAAATTCTTGGAGCCCATATGGTATTAAGCATATTTAGACCTTCGTTTTCAGTTTATTTTATTTTGCTTGGGAACTTTAATGTGACAAAAATCAGTCTGAAAAAGAACTTTTCCACTTTTTTTTTTCACATTGAAATTCCCAAGCAAAGCAAATAACTGAAAATGAAGGTCCCTAGGTGTACTGTTCTTAGCTCTCGATCTGTAGCTTGAGTGCCTAAACAGTCAAACCTTAGTCCCAGCTTCAAATACCAGAAAACTCAGTCTTGAATACCAAACATTTATTCAAATGATGAATAGTTCAGACACTCACAGAATGAGGAGGAATTAAGAGTAACCTAAAAAGTTCTGTCTGGAAACTTAGTATTCTGATGGAGGCAACTGGAGCTGAGAGAAGGTGCGGAGAGTGAATGGTGAAAAGTGATGCTTTTGCATTGCTTGGAACAGGAGAAAGAGGATGCTAGCTTGCAGAGAGCCCAGTTTCAATGGAAGAAGACACAGCAAACTGTCCCAAGCATTCCTAGCAGTAAGGGACCATTGAGAGAAGGCAAGAGAAAGTAAACAGGGAAACAAAGCATAACAGGAAGCATCCAGTAAGGAGCTCAGTATCATTCAAAAGTCAATCAAGCAAGAAAGAGCTCAACATGCAGAGAACCAAGCTGTGCAATATCAATATGATGACATAGTGACAACATAACCAAGAAACACACATACATATTTTCAAACACATTGCTGAGGCAGAACACTAGGCATATTGTAAAGTGCATGTGATGTGGGTTTGGCCCTCCAGAAAGCCATGAGTAAACAGAATTACAATCACAATATAGTAAACATTCCATACCAAAACAGCACTAAATGCCTGCACTCACAGTAACAATCCTATCTCTGAAAAGGCACCACTGCAAATATTGCACCAGGCCTTAAAACACCACTACACGTCTTATTAGGGAAACAGAACAAGGCTGCGCTAGATCTCTGCACAGAAACTGCATGCCAAAAGAATACCTTACATCAGTCACACATGCAGAACACAAGACCTTCGCCAAATAAAGGATAAAGTAACCATAAAGTATAAACAAACATGCAAACAAAAACTGAACTGGAAATCGCAATAAGCCAGACTCTATGCAGTGCAACAATGAAAAGCAAACCATAATTCCTCATAAAGATGTAATAAGAAAAAAAATGTGACACTCCAGTCTTAATAGTAAACGGGTACTAATAAAACAAATATTTCAAAACAGCTGATGAACAGAGCAGCATTCAAAAATTTAAATTCTAGACCTATTTAAAATGTTTTCAAAAACCAATAAAATATTTCAAAACAATAGATAAACCCACCCAACAATGAAAACTAATAAAAAAAAATTCTCCACCCTCTGTACCTGGGATGGATTGGGGGAAGGGGGATGTACAAACTTCATACTCTTATGCTCTCTCTTACTCTTACACGCTCTCTCTCACTCACACCCTCTGTCTCCTTCATACATGCACACAGGATCTCTTACACAATCTCACGCTCACATGTATACAGGCGCTCTCTAATGACACCCATGCTCTTAGGGGCTCCCCACCCTTATTTGCCTTTGGGCAGGATGGGCTTCACCTTGTCTCTAGTGGACATTGCTCTTCAGGCCATGGCAGGATTGGCTGCTGTGTGACCTCACTCTTCAGCAAGATGAGGCCACTGCCACCACACGAGTGTTTGGGGGGGGATGGGGAGCATTTTGCTGCTCTCAAAATTTTGGTACAAGAGGTAGCTGCCTTACCTTACCTCACCTCATGATAGAACTGATTAAGGCCTAAAGCATGTTTCTTTTGAATGGGCAAACAAGATTAAATCTGCCACAGCTGTGGGGGGTGATATCCAGCACAAGGATAGAACAGGTTCTTTCCAGAATAAGAACTAGAATTTCTTCCCACTCAGCTGCACTCTGTAAGACTTTTAGACTCTTTTTGTGGAACTAGACAGACATGTTCCAGAGAGACTAAACTTTTTTTCACTTTGGTGGCAATGATTTTTCTATTTCATTTTAAACACCTTGGCCTTGACCATGAGAAGCTTTTGTGGTTGTTTTTTGTTGAAACTTAACATTTTTTTAATGTCTATCTCCTTTCCCACAAAGTTGATGGACAATAAAGCCACAGGGTTCAAATGGTGCCCAAATGTAACAGAAAAATGTCCATTACCAGTTACCATACTGGTGCATGCATTGTCTAGGGTTTAAACATATGCCAAAATATTTATTTTGTCTCCTACAGCCATAAAACTTCAAAAGTTCCAGCTTCAGGATACCAGTACCTTCATCTAAACTAACCATTCCAACTGTCAAACTTTTGACATCACAGGTTATCACTGCCTTTTTAGAGCTCAGTTAAAAGGCAAAGTAAGAAGACCTTTTAAGCACAGCTACTCTTCACTTCCTTAGTCAAGGTGTCTGGTTTAAATGAGAGAACTGTTGAATCCCAGTGTTTCATCATCAATTTAATCCTTTCATTTCCAAAGCTATCTGTTTCTTGGTATGTGCATTTGTTTTCACCAAATTTGCAAGATGCAGCAAATGAGTTAATTTGTTGCCTGAATTAAACACTTTTTTCATTTAATTCAGTTAAATTTCTGGTCAGGCCTATGCCTAGGTCATAGGCAGAGATACAAAGCAGCCATGGCCTAGGCCAGAGTGTAACACCAAAGTATCAGCTTAGGCCCAGACTAATGCTGGGGCTTTGACAGAGGCCTGAGCAAGGATAGGTCCTCCAAAATATTTTTCCCCATATACTTGATCTGTCAGGTATCTGTAGCTGCAGCCAGCCAGGTCCTGGCTCCTGAGCCTCCACAAAGGCCCAATACTGGGACCTGACCCAGAGACCTGGTCTCGATGCCTGGGCCTTGGCCTAGGTCCAACACAGGGACAGGGCCTCCGCCTGGACTAGGGCCTGAGGCCAGGTCTAGTCACCTGGGCCTCGGCCCAGGCTTGATGGCATAGCCCGGCCCAGAGACTAAGTCCCAATGCTGGGGCCACATCCCAGACCCAGGCTTGATGCCGGGCCCCACAGTTCAGTTAGGCTGCGGTACATCAAAATGGTGCCATCTGAGGAGGATGCACCAGAATTAATTAACTCTGTGTGATCCCAGTGGACAGTGTCAATTCAAGAACAAAGGTGAAATATTTGAGAGGAGAGCTCCAGGCCTAATCCTGGGCTAAATAAGCTGTGCTTCAAACTGGTAATATGCCAAGTACACTGGGATCCTTCATATTGATGCTGAGTACGTCAGAACAGGTGGAGCCTATATTGGAATCTGGTCATTTGTAAACACAGCAATCTTCAGCACTGAGTTTCACCTGCGATGTGCTTTCAAGATAACCCTTTCAGATGCTGGATATTTCCACATCCTCATAAGGCTATGCTTAAGAGCACACCTCCGAAGAAACACACAGCTTACTACACTACTCTACATAGTTTTCTCTCCTGTTTGAGTCTGAATCATTCAGAGCATTTATGGGAGGTTGTTCCATAGATTTGGATTTTGGTAGAGATGACTCACCAGGTCTATCATCTGAACTATCACTTTCTCTAGCTTGGGGGTACTTCACCTCCAGAAGACTTTTATTTCCCTGTCTTCAAGAGGGTGTTTGCAAGTGATTCCTTTTGATTTTCAGGAAGAACTAAGTTCCTAGGCTAGGAATTTTTAAACAATTTAATGTACTTATAGATATTGTAGTAATTCCCATATATCAAATTCTAAATGAACTTAAAATAAAAATCTGGGAGTCCCATATACTAATCCTTCAGTGGGCAAAAATGTAGGTATGAGTTACCAGGTACAAGCAACTGCTGTCTTAAAGAAGACTCAATTACTCCACCACTCAGTAGTGATAGTCACTAGTCAGCTCTGTAGTCATTAAAAACAAAACACTTATCAGTTCATCCAAGGAAGGAGCCACAAGTTTTAAATCTATTTCGCAGGAAATTATTACAAAACTCCCTGCTCTGTTCATGAACATTGACTAATTTTTTATGGTTACAATATATGCACTTATAGCGGAACTACAAAAATTCAAAGATTTTTCTTGGTCTGTTAAGAGATGAATATGGTAAATATCTCATACAATGACATGTTAATGCTTCCTAATCCCCAGAAAATCGAGAGGGGGAGGTCCTTTGGTTCATATTGGACTTTGGTTCATATTGGACTTCAGAGCCTTAAACAAATTTCTTCTCAAAGACTTTAAAGATGACCACGTTGTCCATGATCTTGCCTCTCAGACATGGAAGTTTGATTTGGATGTGTATGCATTTTTCAGGTCTAGAGAGCAAAGCCAAACTATTCATCATTCGATCTCTTCATCTTCAGTACAGGGCGCTACCCTTCAGCCTATAATCTGGCCCTCACGCCTTCACACAGTATCTAGCAGTATGCATCTATTTTTGCAGCAGTGGAAGCATTAAATTTAGTAATACAACTCCTGGAACTTCTAGAGTTGGTTATAAATTTCCCAAAATCCAACTTGAATCCAGTAGAGATGTGAATCGGAACCAGAATCGGTTCGGATTTCAGTTCCGATTCACATCTCTACAATCCAGTGCTACATCTGGAGTTTATTGGGGCGCTCTTCATTTCTCAGAAAGCAATGGTCATTCCCACCTATAAAAAAAAAAATCTATCTACTGTGAACAAGTTATTTAATAGCTAAATAGCTCAGCTCGCAATTTCCACAAAATGTTGGGCTATATGACTTAGTACATATTATACCTATGACATGATTCCACATGACAGTCCCAGTGGACCTTAAAAGCCCAGTGGAATATATCTTCACAAAGTCTAAAATACCAGGTAAAGATCAAAGAACTCAAGCTCCCTATTTTGGTGGTGCTATAAGTACAAACTCACAACTGGTTTGCCCTTTCACAGATCCCCCACATGAGATTATCCTAACTAAAGATGCTTTGTCCCAATGCTGGGAGCAAAGGTCTCCTTGGCACAGAGCCATTGGTCTACCTAAAAGATGAATTACCTCATCAATCTGGTCTAACGAGATTATTTTAATCCAGTCGATCCATGTTCAGTATCAAGGAGGAATTGCGTCTTATCCTCCCTATGGAAACCATCAGGATTTGGAGCTGTGTAATAGATTTATCATCTGGCCCACATTTACCAGGAAAGAATGAGTTCTTGACCCTCATGGATCATATTTGCACCAACATATAGCAAACATTCTCTACTGGGGACTTCCAGAGATAGTTATTAGCTACCCATCTCAACAAGGTTCAGCCACTTTGTTGCAGAGTTTAGCATTAGATCCTTCTCAATGTACTCAAATGGACCTTCTCTATGCCTACCCTCCATTACCACTAATAAAGGAGACCTTGGTAAAACTGAAAAGGTCAACAAATTATGCTACTAATGACCCTTACTGACCCAGGCAGGTATGATTCCCTCTTCATTTAAGGAATCCAAGCCATTTGAAGCCTTTTCAAGTCCTCTTATCACTTAACCAGTGTACATTAATGTATCCAGACGTCCACATCTTAGCTGTGGTGGCATGGATGTTGAAGGAACTATTTTTTTTCTTTATTAGGCTGTTCAGATGCTCTTGGTGTTAGGGTTGCTAGTAAACAATAAATACCAAAAGCCAGTAAGAGAAAAATCTTTAGTCGTTTATTATAAGATACCTCATAATAGCACTGTACTGTGTTCAGTTCTGGAGACCGCATCTCCAAAGGGACAGACACATGATGGAGGCAGTCCAGAGAAGGGTGACCAAAAAGGTGGATGATCTACATAAAATGACTTATGAGGAGAGATTGAAGATCCTAAATATGTACACCCTGGAGGAGAGGAGGAGCAGGGGTGATATGATATACACTTTCAGATACTTGAAAGGTTTTAATGACCCATGGTCAACAACAAACCTTTTACGTTGGGAAAAAAATCAGCAGAAACTCCAGGGAGGAAGACTCAGAACCAATGTCAGGAAATATTTCTTCACGGAGAGGGTGGTGGATGCCTGGAATGCCCTTCCGGAGGAAGTGAAGACTAAAACTGAAGGATTTCAAAGGGGCCTGGGATAAACATTGTGGATCCATAAGGCTAGAGCAGGGGTCAGGAAACCTTTTTGGCTGAGAGCCATGAACGCCACATATTTTAAAATGTAATTCCATGAGAGCCATACAATATGTTTAAAACTAAATATAAGTAATGTGTGCATTTTATGTAAGATCACACTTTTAAAGTACAATAAGTCTCTGAAATATTACACCAGGCCTTAAGACAACCAATACTTCTCCTATTAGGAAAATGGACCAAGTCAGGCTGCTATAGAGTCCTACACAGAAACTACACGCCAGCAGAAAACCTCACCTGAATCACGTGCTGTCCCTCACCTAACATAGAATAAAGAGACCAAAACGCATAACAAGAAGCATGCAGAAAAAACTGAATTGGAAACTGCAACAAGCCAGAGTCTCTGTATGCAGTGTAACAAAGGAAAAAAGAAACATCACCCATCCTTATAAAACAAATCAAGAAATATAAAATCATCAGCAGTAAAACTGTACTAACAAAAAGAAACATATTTGGAAACAGCTGATGAGTGGAATATCCAATAATTAAAACTCATATAAAACATTTCCAGATACCAACAAAATATTTCAAAATAGCAGGCACAAAAGACCCAGTAATGAAAAATAAGGATACAAAAATTTTTTTGCTCTGCATACCTGGGAACGTTTGATATCCAGGTGTCCTGAGATTGTTCTGAATTAGCAGGAGGCGGGGTGGTTTGCTTGGAACTTTCTCCTCTGTCACATACCAGCGCTCTCTCACACTGGCTCTCAATGACACACCTATACACACATGCTCTCAGTACTCACATATACACATGTTTTTTCTCTCACTTATATAGGCTCTTAATTACACATTTACACACATGCTGTCTATCTTTTCACGCTTACACACACAGGCTTTCAATCACATAAATACATGCTGTCTCTTTCTCTCACACACAGACTCTCATTCACATGCTTACAAACATGTCCTCTCTTTCTCTCATTTACACACAGGCTCTCAATCACATACTCACATGCTCCCTCACCTAAATCAGCTCTCAATCACATACAGACACACATGGTCTCTCTCTTACTTATACACACAGGCTCTTAATCATACATACACATGATTTCTCTCACACACAAAGGATCTCAATCATACACACATACTCTTTCACACAACAGGTTTTCAATCACAAACTTACACATACAGGTTCCCAATGGTAAACTTACATTCATGCTCTCTCTCACAGGCAGGCTCTCAATCACAGGCAGGCTCTCAATCACAGGCAGGCTCTCAATCACAGGCAGGCTCTCAATCACAGACATATTCTCTTTCACATATACAGGCTCTCAATCATTCACATACATGCAATCTCTCACTCACACACACAGGATCTCAAACACATGCTTGCCTCGCTCATTCACTCTCTCCTCCTCCCAACGCGGCTAACCTCCTTCTTTTTCAGCCCTTGCAGAGGAGTCCCATCGGCCATGGTTGAACCTCTTCATTTTCCTCTGAGCCGCGCTGCAGTCTTCTTTTCGTCGGACCGACGCAGACCACACTAGCGTGGCCTCTTCTTGCCGCGCACTGCACCCGATGCCTCTCCACTTCCTCTTCCGGGCCACGGGGGAGGGGGGCGGGAAGAAGAGACCACACTAGCGTGGTCTCTTCTTCCCGCGCACGCACCCGATGCTCACCACTTCCTCTTCCGGGAGGGGGGGGGGGCGGGAAGAAGAGAGCATGCCGGTGCCGCCGACTCCAGCTATTCTGCCGCGTTCCACCCGGGCTGACAGCATTTTAAGCCCGGGCGGAGGAGGACCAGGGAGCAGCTGGGTCAGCAGGGGACTGGAAAGTGTGGCGACACCTGTCTGCGAGCCAGATGCAGCCCTCAAAAGAGCCATATCTGGCTCGTGAGCCAGGGGTTCCCGACCCCTGGGCTAGAGGATGGGAATGAAGAGAAGAGCCATGGGGGTAGATTACTGGCGTGGAGGCTAGTACCTCGTGATTACTATACTTAATAAGCCTTCGCACAGTTAATGCAACTTCAACATTGATCTCTGCTTCAATGGCAAGGGGAAATGTGAAAAAGAGGATTTGCATTGAGAGAAATACCAACAAGGTCTGAACTTCACAATCTGGTTAAACAAGCATGGGGGGTAGTTTGCTTATTATGGCGGTTACTACCCTAAACCATTTAAGCCTGATACATCAAATTGAATGCATAAATATCATTGCACTCTGCTTCTATGGCAGGGGGAAATGTGGAAAACGGGATTACATTCAGACTACATCTAACAAGGCATTGATCTGTGCAGTCGGGGTAAATAAGCATCAGGGTAACTTGCTTGATGCGGTAGTTACTACCCTTAACCATTAAGCCTTATGCTCACCCTTGATGCAACTTCAACATTACTCTCTGCATCAATGTCAGGGGAGGGCAGGAAATTTGAATCAGTTACCAACAAGGGCCCTGAACTTGGTAGTTGATGAAACAGATATGGGAAAATAAGTGTGGGAGCTTGTGGGGCAGACTGGATGGGCCAATTGGTCTTTTCTGCCATCATTTCTATGTTTCTAGGAGCAGTGCAGTTTACCAAATATAGAGTAAACCTAGCTAAGCTCTTCGGAGCTGTTAGCTAAATTTGTCACTGCCTCTAAACATATACACCAATGGGAGAGTTTGCATAGGGTTTTTCAACTGGTTGGCATAATTTAATCTGGATTCTCGTAAGTCATATGATTTGTAAATTGAGCCCAGAAGACAGAAACTAAACTTAATGCTGACCTTTAACACACTGGTTAACCCTAAACATTTTAGCATAACAGCCTTGACTACTTCTACAAGTCTGGTTAGTGCAATGTCATTGTGCTGTGATTTTTCTTTCTATTCCTCCCCACCACCCAAACTAGTCTGACTACTTAGAAAACTTTCTCAAAGCACCAGTATCAAGAGACCCATCAATTAGAACCTCTTATTTTTACGGTAGGAAATGTTGTTTGTGGCATCCTGTGGACCCTTAGTCGCAGTGGAGATGACTCCTCTCATGGGGAGGGGCCCCATGAGAAACCACAGCGATAAGCTAACCTCAGAGAGCAGACACTTGTAGGTGGAAAGCTTTATTGTACTGCTGTAGATAGATGGTATGAGGCAGGAAGGAAAGGCACTGAAGTCCAGCAAAGTGCCAATACGCTCAGACAGTCTCAGATGTAGAAGTCTCACCCAGGTGTTCATGGAAGATAGGGACCTGCAGTGCGGGCATAACTGAGCCTGGTGGGTGGAATTGGAGAACTGGATCGCAGAGGTACTCACAGGAGAGTAGTGTGGACGTCTTCCTGGCAATGGAGATGGTGGGACCGAAGATCCGTGGTGCAGGATAGACTGGACTGATAGGCCCTCGAGGAGCGAGTACCAAATAGTGCAGCAGATCCTGAAATGAAAGAGAGAGACCCCCGAGGAGTGGTTGTCTAGTTAGTAGAAGCCTCAAAGGGTTGTAGGAAGGGAGAAGCCCCCGAGGAGTGGGTGCCTAGAGCTTCGTCAGAAGTGAGATTCCCTGGAGGGTAGAGAGGCGTCTAAGCAAGCAGCTTAGAGCAGTCAGAGTAGCTAAACCAAAGTCCTTGCTAACTCAACATAGGTAGGGTAGGGGAGGCTTAAATGCCCAGAGGTATTGACTTCATGCAGTGGGGACACCCCCGAGGTTCCCGCCATGACGTGTATTTAGGTGTAGGCAATGTGCATGCGCGCACCCTAGGAGGCCATGGGAAGGAGCATGGCAGACTGGGATGCCCATGCTGAGTTGGAGACACTGAGGGTTTCGGCACTGGAGGCAGCCATCTTGCCCAAGGAGGAGGAAAAGGGTAGAAAAGAGGTAAGGCAGAGTGGTCACAGCCGTCTGCGACCAGACGCAACAGGAAAGTTCCACTACATGAATCTCTCTCCTGATCCTCTTCCCCCCCCCCCCCCCCCCACTAGAGATACTAGACTATCTTGATTTATCTGGATCTAGCTTAAATAAGTCTTGTCACGATTCATCTTAGTGCTGTAAATGCTTACCATAATCAAGAGCCAGAAATCATCATAACTACAATAAAATAGCAATCATGAGAATAGGTGCAGAGCTAGGACAATTTACATTACAACCAACATGAAAAAAAATTCAAGTTCTGGTGTCACCTTAGCAGAAAATATCCCTCCACTGCTAAACATTTTGTGAAGCAATGTTACCTCCTGCAGAAGAAACATCTAGAAGCTTGCCATATCATACAGTCACAGCATTGACGCTCGGGACTCAAAAGTAACCTTATTAAAAAGCAGTAACCGGGTCTGCAGAGGAGTGTCAACTTCTTGACTCGCTAGAGGAACCCTGAGCTTCCAGGGGAGTGCCTTCTCTTCTTTGGTCCACATTGGTTCCTGCCCTGGCTGTGCCGGGCATCCTGACATCAACCCAGGATGCCAGGAGGGGCCTATTTCTTTGGACCTGCAGTGTTGCGCTGCCATCAAAGGGACACGTGGCTTTGTCGAGCTCCCAGACGCTGTCCTGCTGCTCTTTTTGGAAGATCTTTGCAAGTAAGTCCCCCTTTCTCTGGATATTTGCCTGTTTTATTTTCCATTCTTTGGTTTTATGGGGAAGAAGAGAAAAGGAACTGTTTTCCCTCTCCAAATCCTGCAGTTCCCTCCGTCTGCTTACCATTGATGGGTTTATGCAGCTGTTGAGCTCCAGTACTTCAGGGCTGCCTCGGCTTGGCATGGGATCCCTTGCTTGCTGCTTTTTGGGAACTCCATCTCCCTCACCCCTGATCTCCACTTACCACCTGGACTGGACTCTGTGCTATCATGTGGTTCTCAGGAGATCCCGATTCAGCCTTTGGGTGTTCCAAAGATTTCTCCTGTGGTGGGAGAACCTGTTTTGATGGCCTCTCGGGCATCTGCTAAGATCACTTAATGGTTTTTTGGGTGACACCAGCTTTTGGTACTTTACCATCATCTAACCTCCCTTAGAGACCTGCACAGATTACCACGGAGACACTTTGGATTGCTATTAATGGATTGGAACAATCCTTAAGGTCTAAATTTGAAAATGTGACTGCAGTTGGGAAAATTCAAACTCAGGTCACGGGGCATGATCTAGTTATAAAGGGAACTATAGAACATATCTCTTATAGAGAAGCAGTGTGAGTCATTGATCAAATGTGATGTAGTTTTAAGAGTCAGGAATTTATCCAACGAAGATTAGAAGCTTTAGAAAATAATTCTAGGAAATTAAATTTGAGAATTCTTAATTTCCCTAAGTCAATTAGTATTTCCCCAGTTAAACCTCTTAGGAAACTTTATGTTGAGGTTCTTAAAGTATCTCAGGATTCAATTCCACCCATTACTAAAGCTTTCTATATACCCTCTAGACCAGTGGTTCTCAACCCTGTCCTGGGGACCCCCCCAGCCAGTCGGGTTTTCAGGATATCCACAATGAATATGCATGAGAGAAAATGTGCATGTTATGGAGGCAGTGTATACACATTTTCTCTCATGCATATTCATTGTGGATATCCTGAAAACCCGACTGACTGGGGGGGGGGTCCCCAGGACAGGGTTGAGAACCACTGCTCTAGACTGCTTTTTCATCTAGCAGTCTATACAATTTAATGCAACAGAATTTAACAGCTATGTGCCAAGATTGCCAGATTGAAATTAAAGGTTCTGCCTCTTTACTTGTTATATGCTTTAGAACTTGATAGAATATGGACCATGAAAATGTTTTTTTTGTGCTTCTGATAAGTTTTCTTGGCCAGCAACTAGCATTATTTCGTGATGTTGCTCCAGTTCTCAGTTGAGGCAGAAAGATTTTTTGCTTAAACAGTGGGTGGTTGATATTGATGCATCACTTCTTCTTCAGTTTTCTTGTAAATGTATTGCTAAATTAGGTACACTTAAGCATCTTTTCTTTGATCCCGATCAGCTAGAAGGTTTTTTTGCAGAATACAGAGACTCTTGTCTATATCCTCTTAGGTTTGCATTCCTGCATTGTCTGGTATAGCGGGTTATGTTTATTAATTGGGAGCTCTTTTTTCTTATTTTCATTTGTTAAACTATAATCCCCAATTTGAAGCCTCATTTGGACAACAGCATTGTTTAAATTTTTTTTCCCCTCTAATGGTGGTTCAATATTTTGTTTCAATAAAACATTAATACATTGCGTACTGGAATAACAGAACAAGCTGGACTACTACAGAGAAATTGCATACTATCAGGAATACTGCATTTCAGTGAAACAGGCGCGCAAGCCCAGCCCTTACCTAATATAGAAATGAGACTACAAATTAGAAACAGAAACATGCAGCAAAATGGAAATAGCCTGAGAAACTAGACTCTGAGCAGTGGAATACTGAAGAAAGAGTAAAATATAAGAAATGCACTTTCCCAAAGATGGCATATGCCAATTGCTAAAATTTCAATTTTTTACCTTTGTTTGATCTTTGTCTTTTTCTAATCAGTTTGTCCTAGTCTTTTTTCCCATTTTCCCTTGTTGGTAATTTCCTAATTCCTTTTTAGGGTCTCTCTTCATTCTGTTTCTTCTCCTACTGTCTTCTTCCCTTTCTCCCGCTCACACACAGCTCATGCTTTGTCACAGACTCCCTCACACAAGCGCGCTCATGCTTTCACCCCAAGCTCTCACTCACATGCTCTACCACAAACACCAGGTCTCACTTGCTCTACCAGTCTCTCACACAGATACGCACCCAGGTTCCCATTCTTATGCACACCCAGACTCCCATTCTCATCCACAGACAGATGCACACTCAAGCTCCAATTCTCACCCCCTCCCCCTATTACCCTCAGGCTTCCCATTTGCTCCAGCCAAACTTCTATTTCTGCCACTGCAGGGATGGGATCCCGCCTTGGTCTTGTTCCGATTCTCCTCTTCACGGTCATCGGGATGGGATCCTGCGATGGTATTGATGCTCCGGGCAACGGCCCTTTTCTGGATCAGACAGTCCTGGTTTGGTGGGTCATAGCCCACCTAGGCCTACCAGTGGAATGACAGTTTCATAGGTCTGGCAGGCTGTAATAAACTATGACCCAGCATGGGCATGTAAGATCATAAAGAGGCCCCAGTATTTTTTGCAGCACAGAGTCCCACCCAGCACCATCTGTGCGGATGTTTCTTTTGGCTTCATTTTGGAGCCAGCTCAGCGAGCAAGGCTAATAAATTCTTCAGCTCGTCACGTACACAGCAATGAGAAGGCTCTCTCATGTCTGCATTTGACTGTATGTAGCCCATATAGGCCAATGTCAATTTTTACTGATATCAAAGGGTCCATCTTAGCTGCTTGTCTTAGAAAGAGTTGGGATATTTCCTACAATTCAGTCTGTTATTTCAGTATCTAGAAACTTTTGTGATTTGGCTGTTTGAGAGGGCTGGAAAATTCCCATGAAGATGCATTTTGGCAGTGAAAAATATAGTACTCATTTGCAAAGTGGCTCAATCAGATCATAGAGATCTTGATTCTGAAATTATAAAAATAGAAAAAGGCAACATGTCGATTTTTCAAAACAATATTGCATTTTATATTAGAATAAAATCATCTTTTTGGGAAGGGATATTATGATGCTACTCTTGTAATATCTTATGAGCATATACCTTGGATAACTGGATAATAGACTAAAGTGTAGATGTTTGTAGTATAGAGGGTATTTTTTTTTCTCTTTAAAAGGTCATGGTGCTGCACCCATGTGGTGCACACCCATGGAGCATTTCAGTATAATTAACTTATAGTTCTAACTTCATTCTTTGATAAAGTGAAGTTTGAAAAAAAAAATCCTTTTCAAGGCTTTACATTCTTGGCTAAATCCTCTTAAACTGAGTGATGTAACTAGATTAAATTTACTTAGAACTTTGTGATGCTAGAACACATGAATGCAGTTTAGTGACTTGCTTAGAAGGCAGAGGAAGTGGGAAATGAATCAGACAGGCCAAAGCTTATTTATCCCACTAAGTGATGGCTACTGCTGCCACTTAGAACTGATCTGCCTCCCTCCTTCTCGACTTAAAATGGGCATTCAGCATGTGCCAAATGCACATATTACAGGTATGTATTAGTATAACATTAGCTTGCTGCATCCGGAGTTTAAAAAAAAAATTAAATTAATCTGAGTGTTAAACTTGTCCGTTGAAATCTAATGCACAGTGTTTAAACGCTCAGATTGCTGCATCAGCCTGAAAGTGAATTAAGATTTGCTCTAGTTTTGAAAGGGCAATTGTTCTTGCCTTTTTTTTTTCATGAAAATTATTTGTATGCTTTTTAAGGGCGTGGGTGGTATGATGCCTCTCTCAACTTAAGCCATTATAAAATGTTAACCAAATTCAGGTCCACTTAAGTTCTTTCCATACCCAGATATATGCACCTTTCTGATAACCTTTTCATTATATACTTGGTATTTAGACTTCTTACCTAAGAGGCTGATACAATAAGGTGTGATCAGAAGGCATAGTTTTCTTCCGAGTTGTGCACACATTTTTGTGTGCATAACCCTTAGTGCAGCCAGGAACTACACATGCATAAAATGTGCATGTAAAAGTGGGCATGGTGCTTAGTGCCTTTGAATGGAAATACCATGCAAATGAAGGTATTAAACATTACACTCCCATGCAGGAAGGTGCGCTGGCCTGAACCAGATTTTCTTAGCTCTGGCAACTTTACTTGTCAGATGTGGTAAATTTTCCAGCACTGCTGTGCTGGCACTTAAGTGCTTTTGCTACTCAGGTGGCACGTATTAATATTGCAGTTTTATAGAACTGGCAGCAATATTGTAAGCACTGGTTTCTTGGTAATGCCTGGGTAGGGTAGTACATCTGTTTCCTCCACCAGAAATTTGCAGACTTTACTAGAGCTAGGCATACGTCTTGTACTTGTGATAAAGGGGCTTTGAACCTGAGAATAAGATCAACTTTGCCCTGCTCTTCTTCACCTTAATTTCTAAACAGTCTAAAATAGCTTTCTTTTGTAATCATTAGGATTTTTTTTTTAAAGCATGAAACTTCCCGCCATGACCTGTTAGCTCAGAAAACGCCCTCTGAGCTGTAAATAACCCTCCTCTTACAGCACACTGTTCCTCTCCCCCACCCCCTTCCTTGCATTAGCAAAGTCTCAGCTTATCTCATGAGGATATTACTTTCTGCTTAGTGACTATTTAAGGGGAAAAATGTATAAGTACATATAATGTTTAAGGAAATTTAAATATGAAATTGAACTGGGTGAAAGAATCCTGCCCTATAAGTAGACATCTAAAGTTTTGTTTCAAAATGTAGAAGAAAAGGCCTTTAGATGAAAGCAACAAAAATGGATTCAGGGCTGCATGCTGGAAACAGGACCTGAAGCATTTGCAGACTGATTTACAAATATAAAAACTAAGTACCAAATTGCAAAAAAAAAAAAGTCCTTTTCCAATTCCATTTTGCTTGCAAACATTTAAAATGTGCTGAATGCTCATTTTAACTCCCAATGCATTAGCATAATATTAGCTTATTGCACTGGGAGTTTAAAAAAACCAAAAAACAAAAAAAAAAAAAACCTTGTGCATTGGAACAACTATGAAGTAGTGCTCAAGCTAATCTTCATTAGTATGAGGGTTCTTCTCCTGGATCATAGGCTTCCCTTTGCTTTCAAATGATGGATTATTTGTAGGTTGTTATACTTTTCTGGGGATCAACAAACAATCCAAAGTTGTATAGATTTTTTTTGAGAAGATCTGTGTGGTTTTAGATTTATATATCAGAAAATTCTCATCTTCAATGAAAGATTTCTCAACTGACAAAGAGCATGTTCTCAAACTTAACATCACTAGAACTCTGCACCTGTTAAAGGTTAATAGGGATAAGGCCCTTGGAAAGGGAGTATTCTAAATCTGTGCAATGATAATGCAAGGATTGCAATCAGGCTTTTGTAGCATTCTATGATTTCCTATGTCTTGGAAAATTACTACATTGTGCTGCACTGCAAGTCTCATTCTGGGTTTTGGGTCACTGCACCAGAGTTGTTTATACAGAGTATCTCCTTCCTCTGGCATAGAAGTACTTAAAAAAAAAAAATAAAATATATATATATATATATAGACACTAAAGAGCTTGCTGCCATATAGACATTTGAAAGATTTTTTCTCTAAACAAGCCAAAAATCAGACAGTCCAGAAAGTAAAACAGCCATTTTTTCATCCCAAAGAGAACTGTCATGGCCAGTAGTAAATAGGGTAAAATAAAAGTTGCTTTCATGGCATCAGTGTCTAAAAGGTCCAAACCAGACACTCATCACAAAGGAAACTAACTTCCCTTACCATGATCATGAAGAAGCTACAGTTTCTAAAAGTATGAATGACTGGGTATAAGGATGCAACTAAAGCAACTGAAAATGGAAGTGGCTTCTTTATGGCTCAATTGTTTCAACAGTAGATAAATAGAAAGAGAAGACTTGTTGGAAGATATTGTGGTACTGCTACATGATAGTCAAAATCATTTTCTCCAACTCCTACTTGGATCTTTGAATATTTTTTTTGTTCAGCAATCTTAGAATTCAGGGGCTTCCAGAGGAAATAGGTCCTGTGAAATTTATGAAGATATTGCTACAAAGTTGCTGGAAATTCAGTTTATGAATCACTTGGAGACTAAAAGAGCACCTAAGAGTGCCCTCCCATCACACTAGCAACAAAAATAGCTTAGACCAACCAATGGTGATTAATATCTTGATAGCCCTAACTACTGGAAATCTTGAGAAAAGCCAAGCATAAGCACCTGAATTTTGGAAGGAAAGAAAATTGTCTCCAAATAGACTGATACTAATATTTAGTTTGTCTCCTCCTGCACATATAAATTAGCCTATTTTAAAATGAACCAAACTGTTTTGGCAACAGTATGTGCCTTTAATGGAAAATATGGAGGAGGTGATATAAGAACAAATGAAGTAATGGACATGCTCTATAAAACTGTTTGTATTAGGTGTTTTATAGACTTTAGTAAAACTTACATATTCCTTGTTCAAGAATATCAGTGAGTTAAAATTAAAATTCACAATATCCAATTAACCTCTCCATCCAAAGCCAACCAATCTATACAAGTCCACAATTAGTATAACGCAACTCAACCATAACTATCCTTATTTTAGAACTACTTCAATGAACTCTCAAACCACCCACTCAAGTCTTTTTTTTTTCACTAACTTTTTCAAGGCGCATACAACATAAAGGATGAAATGAGAAATTTAAATTGCTTTTTCACGTTCAACCTTTTGTTTTGGTTACTGTTCTTGGTTCAGTTCCCCTATTCGATGTGAACCGACCTGATATGGTCTCTACCATGAAGGTCGGTATAGAAAAGTGTTAAATAAATAAATAAATAAATAAATAAATTATACAAAGAACTTCCCCCATATAAACAGTAAGTTTTGGGTCAATACAATCAATGTAATCAATATGGCTGAATTACCCTAACATATATTGTCAGATACAGAGTATAGTCCCATGTATTAACAGGTCAAGCAAACAATGAAGTACCTTCCAAGTACTCAAATATGGACCCCAAATGTGCATATATTATGCATACTCATTTTTTAAGGCAAAGCATAATTCAATATTCACAATAACTCTAATCCATGAATGCCATTGCTCAATGCTGGGACAGACCTTCCAAAAAGTAGCTATTGTAAATATGGCCGCTAAAAGCAGCTACCCCATTAATGTTCTATATTTAACCAGCACTAAAGACCTGTTCCATCGACCCAGTAATCCTAACTCGGGTGGTACTTGAATAAGGATACCAAGAATATTAACAATTTCCTGAGTGACTTGTTTCCAAAAACCGCTAACCATCGGGCAGAACCAGCATATGTGCCCATCTGGCTGCAGCCTCTCCAGCAATGAACTCCAATACCCAGAAAGCATTTAAAATAAAATGAGGATACGATAATCTATTCAGTAACTTCACCGTTAATTGTTCTCTTACCACAAATGGAAATATGCACAGACCTCAATATACACTTCCAAGTTCTGTGATCTAGCTCTAAATTTAGGTCATTTTTCCAGACATCAACTATTAATTGTAAGGATTTTTCCCATATTTACTAAGTAGAATTCCTGAATATGAGATACCCTTCCCATTTTAATCAGGATCACTTATAAGTCTCAAGCCCATCTACTTTTTATAGTGGCTTTTGCTCAGTGCCCTTTGTAGCTAGAGGTAAAAAGCATTGGAATGAGGGGAAAGGTCAAATTCCCAAGGGATTGACAAGAAAGCAGCCTTCATCCCATAGTTGAGCAACATAAAGAAAACCACTGTCTCTGCAATTCCTAAAAGTTGAAGTGTACATCCTGGGAGTCGGGTTTTCATATATAGGTGCAATAGGAGAATTAACATCGCCCGCCCACATCTTCAGGACCTGTCACCAAACGAACGGTTTGAGCAAGCAGGGGACTGATCCTACAAACTCTTCTGCTATTGGGAGATTTATGAGCAAGAAAAGGGAGAACAGCCAGGTTATGTGCATCAGCCTGAAGTTTCTCAAACTGCAACCATGCCCCTTTAGAGCCATTGACTAGGCTTTCATAAAATGTCAAATGGAGACACACTTGTTCAGGTCCTTAAACACATTGATGGGATTCTGATGCGGTACATGCTGAAACATGAGTGTTTCGGAAGTAAGGTCCTTTTAAGTAAATTGATTCTAACCGTCCATGAGATAGTGGAGTTCCCAGCTCTGCATTTTTTGTTTTGTTTGAATTATTAATGGGGAGTAATTTTTCACATAAAGATTCTTAAAGTTCCTTGGGATAAAATCCCTAAATACTGAAAACCAGTGACCACCACCTTGAAAACCCTGAGAGATTCTGGGACTTCCATTTTTAAATCTAGTAAACATTTCAGATTTGTCACAATACTTTATACTCCCACCAAGGAACCAAACTTTGCTAAGAAAGCAAGAAATATTGGCCCTGATGTTTTAGATGTCATATATACCAGCACATCATTTGCATATAGAGAAACTTTGTGAGCTCTACACCCCCCAAGCGAAACCCCTGAATACCAGGATGCTGTTGAACAGCAGCTGCTAGGGTTCAATGGTTGTCAAATAGGAAGAAAGGGCATCCCTGCCTCATCCCTCAAGGTATATCAAAAGAGGGAAAGAATCCAGTTATTTAAATGCACCTGTGGCTTTTCGTACATAGCTTTAATCCACGTAATAAAGCAATCAGGTATACCAGCTCTTTCTAGTACTACAAATAAAAAGTGACATGTAAGGCAGTCAACTGCCTTTTCGGCATCTAAGGAAATTAACACCCTCGACATTCCCTTCACTTTAGCTGAATGTAAAGGTTAAATTAACTGCCTTGTATTGGAAATGGAGTTCCTCCCCTTCACAAATCCAGCTTGATCAGGATGCACTAAATGCAGGAGCAAAGTCACAAGACAGCGCTACACTACCTTGGCGAGTATTTTGATGAGTTGAGAGGATATTGTCTTATAGGAGCCACATTGCAGAGCATCCTTTCCCTTTTTATAAATGTGGTGTGGCATCTGCCATGGTGCCTAGTGACTGACCAGTCTACCACACAGCATTAAAAACCAGTAGGAGATGAGAAATTTGCAATAAGTACTTCTGAAAAAATCAATAGAGAACCCATCTGGGCCTGGTTACTTCCCACCTGGTAAAGCTTTAATAGACTGAATTTCCAGTAGGGAAATAGGCTCTTCCAGCATCTTCATTTGGGCCTCAGGAAGGGAATGTAACGCCAGATTCTATGTTAAAAAAAAAAAAAAATCATGAATCTGACATGTTCCCTCCTTCAAGCACTTTATAAAGATTAGAAAAATAATGCACAAAGGCCTTCTCGATCTTAAAAGATTTAGCAGTAGTTCTACCCATTTGCTGCCTTGTTTGAGCTATGTGAGAGCTGCACACTCTTTTCTTAGCCATTCGAACAAGAAAGGCCCTGCCATTATCCCTATGCTCATAGAACCAAAGTTTAATATATTTCAAGGCCTTCCCAACCCTGTTTTTATCTAGAATTTTCAATGCCTGTCTACATTTCTCCAAAGCTTTGAAAACTCAGGCTGAATAGATCTGTTTATGCCTGATCTCCAAAGCTTGAGTTTCAGCTAACAGCAAAGATTCCTTCCTCTTTCTTTCCTTTTAAATATTACTAGCAAAACTGTTCCCCTCCGCTAAAAAAAGAAAAAAAAAACTTTAAAGATCTCCTACCGCAATGCACTTCATGCATATCCAGCATAGCTCTGCTTCAACGGCAGGGGGAATGAAGAAAAGTGGATCTATATACAGACAACAAACAAGGACTGAATTACATAGTCTGGGTAAATAAATAAGCATAGGTGTAACTTGCTTATTGCGGCGGTTACTACCCCTAACTAATTAAGCTAGATATTTCACTTAGATGCAGCTCCAACACTGCTCTCTACATTAATGGTGGGGGTGGAAGGGAAATAGAACCAAAAAGTTACTAAGAGCCAAGAGTAACAGATTATTATGAGAAAAAAAGTGGGAAATTTGCTGGGCAGACTGGATGGGCCATTTGGTCGTCTTCTGCCATCATTTCTGTTTCTCTAGTTCCCCTCCGAATTATGGAGGTCAAGTTCTTCTACAGTGTCCTTAACAAGATTAGAAAAATGTTTATCACCTAAAAGAGAAGTATTAAGTTGCAAGTAAGGGGCTTAGCTTGAGCGACTTCAAAGATGAAGCAAAGCTCCACATGTCAAAACTTTACTACTTTCCAATTTAGATATCAAATTTGGAGTACAAAGAAAAAGTAGTCTATCCTACAATAAGTTCTGTGCCTTGAGGAGTAAAATGTGTAGTCATTTTTTTTTTCTGTATCTCAAGACGTCCTTAAGTTTAAATGTAGCAATTAAATCCCTTGAAACCCAAATTAGGAGGGATATTAAGCCTGGATTGAGAAGTTTTATCTACTAGTGGGTCTGGACAGATATTCTAATCCCCTCCTATGCATAAATATTCAAACCCAAATGCTGCTATCTTATTAGTAAGGTTATGATAAAATTCTGATTGTTCTGCATTGGGGCCATACACATTCACTAGTGTAAAGCGAACAGAATATAATAAACCCTATATTAAAGGAAATCTTCCTGCTATATAGAGTGGTGAAAAACCAAGGGCAGGCTCTTGTGAATAAGAATACATACTCCCCTGCTCCTTGAGCTGTAGGACGAGTAATAAACGTGCCCCACCAAGCCAGCTTTGAGTTTTTCATGCTCCTGTTCAGTAAGATGCATCTCCTGCAGCAGTAGTAATTGAGCATTGTTATAATTAGTAAATTGCAAAATACTTTTGCTTAATCGGAGAGGAAACTCCTCCGACATTGAATGAAATGCAACATATGGTCATAGCTCACTAAAAATATTGTATATCTGAAACAGATTATTGAATATAGGCATATTTGGAATAATTCCCTAGAAATACAACTCACGAACAGACCAATACAGTAAGGTGTGCTCTATTACCCCTTATACAATAAGGGGTTTAATGCATAAAAAATGCTCTGCCAAACACCCCCCCCCCCCCGCCCTGAAAACTAATAGTGCTTATCACATGCAAATACATGTTAAGGCTATTAGTTGGTCCCCAGGATACTGAAAGTAAAATGTGTGGCCAACCTGGTAAATTGTATAGAAAAGCAGAAAATACTGCTTTTCTGTACACCCTCTGACTTAGCAATATTAAGTCGGAGGAACCAAACAAAAAATGTTCTGCCTACTGGTGAGCGGTTAACAAAACAGACGCTCAATTTTACTGGCGTCCGTTTTCCTAACCTGTGGCTGTCAGCGGGTTCGAAAACCACCAGTAAAATAGAGCATCGGTTGTCAGACCCACTGACAGCCACCTCTACCACTAATAAGAAGATGCTAGGGATGCACTATTGTCCCTAGTGCCGCTTCATTAGCACACCACGTCATTTAAATTCAGATCGGTCTGCTAGAAAATATGCAGGAAGAAGGTATTTAGAACTAGACAATCCAGCTTTCATAACTTTCACAAACCATAATACACAAAATGCCTCCTAACCTTTAGGAAAAGACTCAAGACATGGCTGTTCAGGCAAGCCTTCCCGAACCCCATCTAATACGCATCACCAGCAACTCTCGACACAGCTGTATATATTGTACACTGTACATTTTGTATATTTGTATATAATTAACCGCTTCTATCTCTCTTTAATTCCTCCACCCCAGTTCAACAGCCCTTGTTAATTGTAACTGCATCTCTTCTTCACGTTTATTTATGTTCATTGTTGTATTCATCACACCCCTGTTTTTTATGTAAACCGACATGATGTGAATTTTTTCATGAATGCCGGTATAAAAAAACCTTAAATAAAATGTTGCATGCTATTTAACCCATTTCTCCAATGCAATAGTACCTCCAAAACTAACCCTCCTCCCTCCATCCAACAATCCTTCTTATCCTCCATCACCCTCTTCCCCCCACACCTCCTCCAACAGATCCTACCAACCACTAATAATCCCCCACCAAGCTCATTAAATCTCCTTCTCTATTCGAACGTACCCAAACCTCCAAAGCCATAGACTTCCTAACCTCTCGGTGGGAAACAAATTGGGACCAAGGAGGTAGTAAATACCCCCCTATCACCTTAAACCTTCCCAAACCACTCCTACAATCCTTGCCCAACCTGGGTATTTCTACCTTAATTGAAGCCCCCATAGAGCTGAGAACATAATTATATACATAGAAAATATATAAAAAAAAATAAAGCAGCATATTTGCAAAAAAAAAAAAAAAGAAATTAGGTTGATCAACAAATTCCAGCAAACAAAGAAATATTTTGTTCTGCAAAACAGATCAAAGCCAAAATAAAATCATGCAACATCAAAAATCACCTGAATTTACCAAAAAATATGGCACTTACTGATCATAAAAAGGAAGTGTATAAAAAAATAAGTAGACCATAGGAAACCAATCATTCATCTGCGACGCATCTGATTCAAAAGACAAGTTAGTAGTACAGCCACAGCAGTCAGGCCTCACATGGGGGCTGATGCAATTATGTGCACTGAAAGCGGGTGCTGACTTTTCAGCGCCTGCTTTTTTAATGCACGCATGGCGCCCGCAAGGGCGGTCTCACCACAGAGCGATCGAGGCATTGTTTTATTCACTATTCCCTTCCTAATTCCTAACATTGCTTTTTTGACCACCACAGCACACTGAGCCGACTATTTCAATTTATTTTCCACTATGACACCTAGATCTTTCTTGGGCGGTAGCTCCTAATATGGACCTAACATTGTGTAACTATAGTATGGATCACCTTGCACGTATTCACATTAAATTTCATCTGCCATTTGGATGCCCAATCTTCCAGTCTCGCAAGGTCCTCCTACAATGTATCACAATCTGCTTGTAACTTTAATACTCCGAATAACTGTCATTTGCAGATTTAATCATCTCACTCATCGTATCCCTTTCCAGATCTTTACAAATATATTAAAAAGCACCAGTCCATTTACAGATCGCTGAGGAATTCTTAACTTTTTCTACTGTGAAAACTAACCATTTAATTGTATTCTATTTTCTGTCTTTTAACAAGTTTGCAGTCCACAAAAGGACATTACTTCTAGCATGTCCTGATGGGATAGGAGGCAAAGTTCTAATTTTCTGAGCTGTCATGAGGGATTTTGTCAAACACTTTATGAAAATGTCTCCCAGTTCACCTTTATCACATGTTTAACCCCTTAAAAAAAATTGTAGCAGATTTGTGAGCAAGACTTGCCTTGGGTAAATCCATTCTTGCTGTGTCCAATTAAACCATGTCTATCTACATGTTCTGTGATGTTCTTGAGAATTGTTTCCATGATTTTTCCCAGTGCTGAAATCAGGCTCACCAGTCTATAGTTTCACAGATCACCCCAGAGCCCTTTTTAAATATCAAGGTTATATTGCCCCCCCCCCCCCCCTCCAGTCTTCAGATACTGTGGACAATTTTAATGATAGGTTAGAAATTACTAGTAATAAGTCTGAAACTTCATATTTTAGTTCTTTCAGAACTCTGGAGTATATACATCTGATCCATGTGATTTGCTACTCTTAGGTTTGTCAATCTGGCCTACTACATTTTCCAGGTTCACTGTGATTTGGTTCAGTTCATCTGAGTCATCACCCTTGAAAACCATCTCTGCAACAGGTATCATTCCCCCAACATCCTTCTTAGTCAACACCGAAGCAAAGAATTCATTTAGTCTTTCCATGATGACCTTATCTTCCCTAAGTGCATGATCATCTTACAGTCCAGCTGACTCACAGGCTTCCTGCTTTGGATATATTTACAGTTTTTGAGATTTTACTTCTATAGCCAACTTTTCAAATTCTCTTATCTTGTCTTATGAATGTTTTACATTTAATTTGCCAGTGCTTATGACTTTTCCTGTTTTCTTTAGATGGATCCTTCTTCCAATTTAAGAAATTCTTTTGGTTAAGTCTTCTCGCCTTTTAACCATGCTGGTAATTGCTTGGCTTTCATTCCATTCTAAACAGCATGCAGGTGCATGATCATAAGAGGTTCTATTTGAACTTCATCCACTGTGTGACGGAGTTGTGTGGAAATAGGATATAATCTATCCAGGATAGAGTTCTGTGTCCCCTGGAAAGATGTGTGAAATCTGCATCAGTAGAATTTGAAAGTTGCCACACATCTACTAAATCTGTTTACATACAAAAGGAATACCTTTTTCCATCCCCATGGCCTTCCTCATTAGGTTTTTGGGGCAGCCAGACTGGGATTTACCACACAATTTTAAAACACCTCCTAGAATATATGAAACTAGGAAAGATCAGTGATAAGATTTATCAAAAATGAGTGAGAATTGGGTGCAAAGACTGAAGCAAGCACCATGGATTTAGTGTACGCTTTCCCAACCATTATCACACACTTAGCTTCAACATCAGTAGTAACATGCTCCATTTGAAATGGTTTTTCATGTATCAATATGGCAACACCACACAGTTCAGCCAGAAGAAGAAAACCCTTCACTCTGTCATCTGTTTCTGGTGTCCAAGTCTGTGAAGTCTCCTGCAGAAAAACATTTACTTTCAGTTTATACAAGTTACTAAACAATGTAGTTAAGGTGGCTCAACTGAAGTAATATAGTAACAGAAAAAAATGACCACTTCCCAGCCCCAACAGTGGCCATCCAGTTATACCAGACTCGCCCAAGTGTGTATCAGATGAAGCCTACACTCACACCATGCCTCACCTAATTTTCCCACCACTCACTCCCTACCACTCTTCCTCCCTCCCCTTCCTCTCACACCCCACCATCCCAAGAACAACATAGAACACACCGAAAACATTTTCCACATTGTTCAAAATCTGGAATAGTGGCCCATCATTCAGTTAAACGGGTGCCACTCCCAGATAATATTCAAACCATCAAAGCAACTTAACATTACATCAAAATTGCTACTTCCTCAGAAATGTCCTTATCTGTCCCAGAACCAAGAAATCATAGGTCAAATACAGTGCAAAGGCATGGTCAGCCATATATGTGAAACCAACACACAACATACTGCTCCGTAAATTGCAGGAAAACTGTCCTCATGGCTACATAGGTACCTTCATCGGTCATCTGTGGAAGAGTCAAAATACAATTTAGCATCTGCTGCTGTATCAAATGTTAGTTTGTCCATTGTGCCATACCTTCAACTTTGCAAGATTCAACAGGTTGAATTGGATTTTGAGTGAAGAAGGCAGAAGAGGCAGATGAGAATTCTGTGCTTTATGGAGACCTTGGAGGAAAAAAATCCTTAATCGGCAATATTATATTTTCCTTGAAGAGCAGTCCTTTATTTGACAGGCCTGAAACAGGGGAGATTTATGGGCATAATTTAGTAGTAGTGCAATAACTATGGGTCTGGATGCACTTTGACTGCACACCCCTTAGTGATGTGCTATTTCAGATAAAGCACCCTGAGCTCTGACAGGCCCAACTGCTCAGGCAACAAAGACTCCAGAACCTGTATCAGTTCAATATCCAAGATCGATTTTTCGCAAGCCCCCCCAGGTGTAAATCTTTGTGCCTAGATTGATTCTTAAGATCTTCTAATTTCTCATTGATCTCCATTTTCTGCTGCTCCAGTGCTTTCACATTAAGCCTCAGGGCTTGAATGTCATCCTCTGCTCCAGACAAGTGCTTCACTGCTTCAACTATATTACCAACTACTTCTGTCAAAGCATTGAGAACCCCCAGCTTATCATTGTTTGTCAAAATCCAATTTTAGAGCTGCTGCCACTTATGCTGCTACCTTCTGAATTAAGGCATTGTATAGTTCTTCAGTGACCTTGCTGTCTGCAACCGCATCCACCATATTGGGATTGGCATTCCTCTTAAATGTGTTGTAATCGCAAGCGGCATTGTCCCCAAAAATGGAAACCAAAATCCCTAAAGCAGTAATCATTCTGCAGCAACAGCATCTCACAAGGTAATGGGTTCAAATAAAAGATTTGTGGAGCTGGCTCCTAGAGCTGATCTGCTTCATCCCATTGCCCATGTGACCTTTTTTTAATTCTGTCTTTAATGCCAATTACATTAACTAAATTGCTTAGCATTGTTTTGAGTACTGCCTCAGACTACAGAACCTGATCCTCTTGCTTCTATTCACATTGCAAGGACAATGCTTATTCAGAAATATTTCATTAGACTTAGGATGATTTCCAGGTCACACCCTTGTTTACTATTGCAAGTTTTTGCTACATGTTCTTCACCTAATGAGTAACATTGATCATCTTTGCCATTAATTGGCCGTTTCTTATACATGAGGATTCATTCCTTACACTTTTACTCAATTATATGTACCATTAATGCCAATCTCACCTGTAACCACCTCTTTGATACCCTTCTTGTCTTGGCCCAAAGCCTTTAATTTTTTGTTGCATCTTGTTTCTTGATTGTATTGCAAGCTCCAGGGAATTGTGCTCTCCATAAAGTGCCTCAATACAGTGCTGGATACATCTAGTATGCACTGTAGAAATAATGATAATATAGAAACTTGCACATTTGCTGAATGTCATATTTAAGGACAAATGCAGATGTTGAAACATGAGCAAACCTAAAATCTATCTCTTTAAATCATTAATGCCTAGTGTCAATGCATGTCACTTCTTCAATCCACATGCATTAACAACTTAGGATTTAATACGTTTTGACTGGCAAAGCCATTTTGATCCACTCTGCATTTTTAGGATATGCTACCTGTAGCCTACTGTTATCTGATTAAAAAAAAAATTTAAAAATGTGTGCTAAAGCACAGCCACTAATTTCATTAATAAAAATACATTCCAAAATCATTAAACATAATATACTTTTCATGGAATGTATATTTTATTTGAATATAACACAAATAAGTTAGTAATCATAAAAAAACTGCACTATAACCATGTAATAGAAAACTAGTAGATACATAATTGTAAGCAAATTTAGGGGTGCAGGGACCTGTTTGCTACAGGACACTTCTAGTTGCCCTCCCACCTTACTTCACGATCCTAAGTCAGGAAAAAGATGTGTTCTCCTCAGAAATTGATTTTTATTTATCAGAATTGGCAGGACTTAGCATTTAGAAGATAACAAATCCTGTCTCTAACATCCTGGCCACTAAGCACCAGTTTACCCTAAAAGTTCTGTACCATGGGTGGTTACAAACATGCCATAAACCTTAGCCTGCTTAATATATTAATACGGCTAACTTACCCCTGGTCCCAACTTCAGGTGATATCCCTCTCTTCACCTCTTAAGCAAATGTTGGCTGGGGTCTGGAGAATGTGTGCAGGGCAGGAAATTTGCTTCCTGGGTTTGTAACTGGCAGATCTGGCAGCGGTCCCGGAAGGGGTCTTGCTTCTGGCTCTGATATTTGCCGGGCTGTCTGGGGTTTGCTCTCGCCCCTCAGTCTCACTCTGTGTCACACTCCAAACCTGAGTAGGGTGTCTCCTCTCTCAGGTCTCTGGTCCCAGTCTCCTGCTGGTCTGCTTTGGACTCCCCTTTCACTCTTCTGGTTCCTTTTCTTTCAGGGGTCACTTCTCCGGTTTCAGGGTCACTTTTATGGCTTTGCATCCTTCTGTTAATCTGCCCTCATCTTATACTTTCTAGTTGATAAATATGTATAAGCTCAGGCATAATCACATAGTGGGTGGAGGGTATTTGCCACATTGCAGGTCTTCCGCCCCCCTCCCCCCCCCCCCAACACCACCATTTCTTCTGGAGGAGTACTGCCACATCTGTCTGCCAAGCTGAATGCCAGAGTCATTGTTTTTCTTCATCTCAGACTGCAGCCCCTTCTTCCAAGGATGGAGGGGACCTTCTTACCTCTGGACTCCCTTGGCCAGTCCATGACTCCTGTTTATGAACTTAACTGCTGCATTCTTTCTGCCTTGGTTTTTATTTACACAGGAGCATACAAATAGGTAGTTCTTGATAAAGTATCTTTCAGTATAAAGTTTTCACCTGGGCAAGGTCTCTTCTTTTTCCACTGAGACAGTATCTTGGCCTGTCAGTATTTGTCTGCATACTTCTTTGGCTATTATGATTCATATTTGGTGCTTTCAGTGGTAAAACATGGGATAACTCCCTATATAATCTTATAGGCTGTGTTCTTCCTCATACAGAACACAAGATTACATAAAAAGATTGAGCAAAAGGGTTCTTTCAAGCAGCTCTCCAGTGTTTTATTACAACTTACTAAAAACATAACAGGATGCTTTTGCACACAGTATTAAAAAGAAATCTTACTGCATAAAAAAATTAGTCACAAACTAAGTACATTCCTTTTTAATATATTCCATTGTAAAACTTTAATTCTAAAGGACATGGACTGTAGCTGAATTTATTTCAACCCAAATTTCTACCTGGTACATATACCCTTTCAATCAAATGTTATTGCCTTACTTTATACTTCATTACTCATTGATAAATTTGTTGTGAGGAAGGGTGATGGTTTCATATATTTATCATTAGGCGCTCTCCATTTTGCCTCACCTGTTTAATCATTAACTCACCTCCCAACCTCCATTTATTAATCAAAATTTTCTTTTTTTTAAAAATGTTTGGCAATAAAATTTGCTCTGTATCTTCCTTTTTTGTATGTTTTTTAAAAAACTTTATTATATACACATACACCTCCTAAATATTATCTGTCAGTATAGCATATAAAATTGCTATTAATTGATTTTGTTACTTAGTTTTTGCATTCATAGTGTTAAATGGCGGCAAGCTCCTTTTAAAAAAAAATAGTGACCATATCCTCCTTGTGAAAGGTAATGTTCAATGTTCCATTCTTCAATGTTCCATTCCACTTGTACAAGTTTCGGCAACCTTGCATTCTTCAGGAATTGTCTTCTTTCAAAGGGTTAAATCTAACAAAAAGCCGCTGCTGTTCTTCAATGATAGTGCTCTTTCTTCGGTGCCCGAATGCCTCCGCTCAATGCTGTGCTGACGGTTCAATACCACTAACTCTATCCTGTTCGTTTTTAAATTCACCAATGGATACTATCATAGCCAATCACAGTACTTCTTGTTAAGGACATCCAATCTAATTGGTCGTTGAATCCACCGGGTTGTTCTGTATGTAATTTAAAGATCCAAGCTTGCTCACAGTGGTTCAACAAGGTCAGATTCTCTGTTTTGTGTCTCAAACTCTCAATAACTGTCCATTTCAACTGATCCAAATGTATGATTTTGTTCTATGCAATGGGGAACAATGGGTGCTGTTGTGACAGCGATATTTATTCGAGACCGGTGCTCAGTGATTCTTGCTCT
Source organism: Rhinatrema bivittatum (assembly GCF_901001135.1). Taxonomy (NCBI): domain Eukaryota; kingdom Metazoa; phylum Chordata; class Amphibia; order Gymnophiona; family Rhinatrematidae; genus Rhinatrema; species Rhinatrema bivittatum. The sequence goes on from NC_042615.1 coordinate 126,719,773, forward strand.
TATTGTTCTACTGGTATGGCCGATGTTAAACCTTTGGGCAAGGGCACTTGATAACGTAAATAACTGATTTAGTGGTACAATATGTGACTTTGTTTCTATACACATTGATTTTGTTACTTAGCTTTTGCATTCATGGTGTTAAATGGCGGCAAGCGCCTTTTAAAAAAAATAGTGACATATCCTCCTTGTGAAAGGTAATGTTCAATGTTCCATTCTTCAATGTTCCATTCCACTTGTACAAGTTTCGGCAAGTGTATCCCGTTACTGGATGTGTCCATGTGGGTCCTTCAATCGTGTTACAACACGCCATACATTTCCCACATTTACTGTGTGTTCCCCCAGTATGTACTGGAATCTTTTATTTGGGCATGCACCACTTTATCCCGTATGTTCCTGCCCCCCTTCATGGTTACTAATGGTTCCTCTTCAAAAATTCCATGCAACGCTACAATGTGCCAATGCCTTTGATTAAAAGGGTATATGTACCACGTAGAAATTCGGGTTGATTAGAACACATTAAAACCTGGGTAATTAATCTCTAGTATTAATAGCTGAATTTATTACAGCATCCTATTTTCTTTCCTGAGTGTTACCAGGGAAATGAGTGGCATCAGAGCAAAAGTTGTTGACTTGTGTGCGCTACCATGCCTGGAAATTCATAGCCTTATACTTTTTTCACATTCTGCTGTTGAATAAAAATCAAAATGCATTAAACTGGTAGTTTTTTTTCACTGATGTACACAACATGCTCTACACTTCATTATGAAAGAATAATTATAGAAATATTCCAAAAGTTACACAGCAAAAAAGTCCTGGTTGCATAACTTTTCACACCCCTTAACACAATGTGGAAGTTTTTTGCAACAATAACCTTCCTAAAGTATATACCAACTTTTCACAGTGGGCTGGTGCAATTTTTGCTCATTCCTGGCAGAAGAGCATAAAGAAAGGTGGAAAGAAGGTCAAATGATTACTTGATGGTTAAAAGGTGAGGTGGAAGAGGCTATTAAATCCAAAAGATCTTCATTCAAAAATTGGAAGAAGGATCCTTCAGAAAAAATAGGATAAAGCATAAGCATTGGCAAGTTAAATGTAAGACATTGAAAAGACAGGCTAAGAGAAAATTTGAAAAGAAGTTGGCCATAGAGGCAAAAACTCACAATAAAAACTTGTTTAAATATATCCGAAGCATGCAAGGGTGTCGGTTGGACCATTGGATGATCAGGGGTTAAAGGGGCACTTAGAGAAGATAAAGCCATTGCAGAAAGATTAAACAATTTCTTTGCTTCAGTGTTTACTGAAGAGAATGTTGGAGAGATACCTGTTCTTGAGAAGGTTTTCATGGGTGATGATTCAGATCAACTGAACCAAATCTTGGTGAAACTGAAAGATGTGGTAGGCCTGACTGACAAACTGAAGAGTAATAAATCACCTGGACCAGATGATATACATCCCAGGGTTCTGAAAGAACTAGAAAAATGAAATTTCAGAACTATTAGTAAAAATGTGTAACCTAACATTAAAATAATCCGATGTACCTGAAGATTGGAAGATGGAAAATGTAACCCTTATATTTAAAAAGGGATCCAGGGGTGGTCCAGAAAACTATACACCAGTGAACCTGACTTCAGTGCCAAGAAAAATCATGGAAACTGTTATAAAGAATAAAATCACAAAACATTTAGAGACATGGTTTGGGACACAGCCAACATGGATTTACCCAAGGGAAGTCTACATTTTTTTTTTTTGGAAGGGGTGAATAAACATGTGGACAAAGGTGAACTGGTAGATATGGTATTTGGATTTCCAGAAGGCGTTTGACACAGTCCCGCATGAGAGGCTTCTAAGAAAACTAAACTGTCAGGGGATAGAAGACGATGTCCTTTTGTGGATTGCAGGTTGGTTAAAAGACAGGAAACAGAGTAGGATTAAATGGTCAGTTTTCACAGTGGAAAAAGGTAAACAGTGCAATTTCCTCAGGAATCTCTATTTGGACCTGTGCTTTTTAATATATTTATAAATGATCTGGAAAGGGTTATGACCAGTGAGGTGATCAAATTTGTGGATGACACAAAATTATGCAGAGTTGTTAAATCTCAAGTATTTTGTGATGAACTGCAGGAGGATCTTGTGAGACTGGTAGATTGGGCTTACAAATGGCAGATGAAATTTAACATGGACAAGTGCAAAGTGATGCATATAGGGAAAAATAACCTTTGCTGTAGTTACACAATGTTACCACTCAGGAAAGAGATCTAGGTGTCATAGTGGATAATACATTGAAATAGTTGGCCCAGTGTGCTGAGGCGATCAAAAAAGCAAACTGGAATGTTAAGAAATATTAGGAAGGGAATGGAAAATAAAATGGAAGATGTCATAATGCCTCTGTATTGCTCCACCTTGAATACTGTGTACAATTCTGGTCAAAGCATCTCAAAAAGCTGCACTGGAGAAAGTGCAGAGAAGGGCGACCAAAATAAGGGGCATGGACCGGCTGCCCTATAAGGAAAGGCTAAAGAAGTTAAAGCTGTTCAGTTTGGAGAAAAGATGACTGAGGGGGGGGGGGGGGGGGGTGGATATGATAGTCTACAAAATCATGAAAGGAGTTGAACAAGTTAATGTAAATCTGTTATTTATTCTCTCAGATAATAGGTCCAGGGGGCACTCCATGAAGTTAGCAAGTAGCTCATTTAAAACAAATCGAAGACGTTTTTTCACTTAGCGCATAGTTAAACTTTTGAATTTATTGCCAATGGATGTGTTTTCAGCTGTTAGTGTTACTGGGTTTAAAAAAGGTTTGGATAAGTTCCCAGAGATTAAATCCATAAACTGCTATTACGGTATTTAATAAGCTTGTGATCTATATGTTTGGGTACTTGCCAGGTAGATGTGACTTGGATTGGCCACTGTTGGAAACAGGATATTGGGCTTGATGGACTTTTGGTCTGACCCAGTGTGGCATATCTTATATTATGACTTAGACTTGCCACAGATTTTCTGTTTAGGTCTGGGCTTTAATTGGGCTACTCGGACATTTTCTCCTTGCTGATTCACTCCATTGTTGCTTTTGCTTTGTGCTCAGGATCTTCATCCTGCTCAAAAGCGAATCTTCTGCCCAGTCCCAGGACTGTGGCAGACTAGGGTAAGTTTCCTACAAGATCTTCCTGTGCCTGCTGCTGTAAAACATCACCACAACATAATGCTGCCAGCAGCATGCTTTACGGCAGGGCGGTTTTTAGTTTGTTTTATGCCACCCATCGCTTAGCATTCAGATAAATGTCCACTTTGGTCTTACCAGACTACAAAAGCACCTTTGTGAGGCGGCACTTAGTGTCTCCTAAGTGCTGCCTCAGAAAGGCTGTGCAGCATAACATATATGGCTTTTCAGCAGTTGTTTTCTCCTTGCTACCCTCTGAGACAAGCCATGGTTGTGAAATTGTTGGAAAAGTCAGCGAGACCTCTGTTGTCTCTTAAAGTAGTTTTAGCCTTCACAGTGTACTTAACCCATAGCTACTGACTTTGGAGGGGCAACTTGATCACAGTAGTGTCTTAGAGGTGCCCTCCTGTTTACACTTTACATTTGAGGGACCTAATAGTGCACCGAGATATCCAAGCACATTGACATTTTTCTTACAGCCTCCCCCAATTTGTACTTTTAAATAACGTTATCCCAGAATTCTTTTGGCAGCTTCTTTTGCATATTTTCACACCTGTTTCAAAATCTCTTCATATAACAAATTGATTCTTCACCCAGGAGTATTCAGATAAATTGCTGCATTTGGACACAGCAATTTATGGATCTTGTTAAGGCAATTTTTTGAGAGCTGTGACAAAGGGTGTGAAGATTTAAACAATTTTTGGTTTTTTGTTTTCTTACTTTTGAAATATTTCTATAATTGTCCTTTCATGATGAAAATGTTAAGTATGTTGTGTAGGTGAGTGAAATAAACTTGTACTTTGCATTTTGATTTGTATTTTTTAAACAATGTGAAAAATGTACGAGGATGGGAAGATATTGACACAGCATTGTTTCTTTACACCATAAACCCAGAAAACATGACCCCATTCACACCCCTCTGATTGTTAACCATATTTTACTCTGTTGGGCTTTTTAAGTAAAACTTGCAAGCGGCTTATTTTATTAGACCTGTTTTGACATGTCAGCGTGGCTGCTAAACGTCAGTAGTGATTGATGCTGGGATTTAACACAGGCAACTCCATATGCATATTTGAACTAAAATAAAACAATCTACGGGATGGTTTAATCACCATCTTTCTCTGGTTCACTTTGGCAACTTGTTTATTATCTCATTTCATGATCTATTCTGTTCTTCAATGTAATAAGCAAAACTTTGACTGTCCATGCCGTTTGTATCTTTTTTTTCCTTTCAGCATATCTTGATTTCTTTACATAATCTTAAGTCAAATTTTTCTGATTATGATCTGCTCAGAAGCACGCACAAATCATTTTACAATTGAGTCAATCCGGCAAAGTTTATTCTCTACTGGAGGTGTGCGTTTGTTGATCAATTCATTTCAACAGTGCACATGTATTGTATGAATGGAGGGTATGTGGGCAACCATCTACATGTGCGCATACCTTCCATTCGTGAGATGTGTGCACCGCCGAAATGAATGGAGCAATGAATAAACATCCTATTCTGTATTGCTGTGGTCAAATTCAGATAACTTTATTGGCATGACCATTTTTACATATGTTGCCAAAGTAATGTTATGATTACAGAATGACCTAAACATGTCCCTGGAGCAGATTGGGTATATGGGGGTATTCTCTTCCTTATGTAATGGACACTATGGTCACATTACCAGTAATGGGTACTTCGTAGGTTAGCTAGTGCAGTATCAGTTAGGGGAGGCACCATTCCCTTTGAGGGAGCTGGAATGGCCCTCTTCTTTGAGAGATTATATAGCAGCTTTCTACTAAGCTCTGGGAGTAGTGTAGCTTTTGTTTTGACGTTATTGGAGGTGTGTAGAAGTTTTTCTGAGTTTGGATTTTTGGGCCTGCTTTATGGACTCTAGCATACCCTGCAGAGTTGGGTCAGGGATCTGTCTTCCTAGTCCACTCCCTGGAGGCTAATGGCTGGTGTATGTGTAGGAAGCCTATGAAACCCTGTGCACCATCTGGGCTCAGGGCAGGGGGTACCCCGGGGTTTGGGGCTGCCCAGGTTAGGGGAAGACCTCATCAATATCCTCAACAAAGACAGGATGTGGTGACCTGATGCCCGGACCTCATCTCATTTCTCAGTTGTGGGGAAAGATTTTTGAGATCTGGGAGGACCCCTTTTCCTGCCCATCAAAAGGAGCCACTAGAGCCTGGCTTGTTCTGCCCTGGATCCCTCCCATCAGGGATAAATCTAAACCAAGTCAACATTGACATCCAACTAATTGTGAATAAGGAATGAATTGAGAACACTAAGGAGACCCATCTGGAGTCTTCACTCTAGGGAGACAGAGGCTGGGAATATGCAAAGACAGTATTGCTTTTTTTACCAGTTTGGAATGGGGTTTCCATCCAGTTAGAGGATATCCTGTCCACCTGGGAGCTCCACTTAGCCAAGCCGTGGAGGGTGGATGTCTCCCTTTTCCTAGTTTACAGATTCCTGCACAGACTGAGGAAAGTGACTTTTACAGACCCAGGAATCCTGTGGTGCTGTGGATTGAGGTTGTGCCATTACTTAGTGTCCAAAATTAAAACTTTTGGCAACAATTTTAACTTTGGACACTAAATAAGTGACTACACTGTGGTTATTGGCACATACAGCATCCACAGTGATTTGTACTTGGACCAGTGTTTTTCAATATATTTATAAATGATGTGGAAAGCAATACGACGAATGAGGTAATCAAATTTGCAGAAGATACAAAAATTCATCAGAGTGGTTAAATCACAAGCAGATTGCAGCATGGCCTTATGAAACTTGAAGATTGAGCATCTAAATGGCAGATGAAATTTAATGTGGACAAGTGCATGATGATGTGCATAGGGAAAAATAATGAATGCTGTAGTTATGCGATTTTAGGTTCCATATTAGCAGCTACCATCCAGGAAAAAGATCTAGGTATCTTAGTAGATAATACATTGAAATCAGCTGATTGTGCTGCAGCAGTCAAAAAAGCAAACCATGCTAGGATTTATTAGGAAGGAAATGGTTAATAAAATGGAAAATGTCAATACTTCTGTATCGCTCCATGGTGAAGACCGCACCTTGAGTACTGTGTATAGTTCTGGTCACTTCATCTCAAAAAAGGTATAGTTGCAGTGGAGAAGGTTACAGAGAAAGGTGACCAAATTGATAAAGGGGATGGAATGGCTCCCCAATGAGGAAAGGCTAAAGAGGTTAGAGCTCTTCAGTTTGGAGAAGACAGCTGAGGGGGGGGGGGGGATATGATAGAGATCTATAAAATCATGAGGTCTAGAACGGGTAAATGTGAATCTGTATTTACTCTTTTGGATAATAGGACTAGATGGCAATATGAAATTAGCAAGTAGCACATTTAAAACAAATCAGAGAATTTTTTTTTCACTCAATGCACAAGATTTGGAATTTGTTGCCAAAGAATATGGTTAGGGCAGTTAGTGTAGCTGGGTTTAAAAAAGGTTTGGATAAGTTCTTGGAGAAGTCCATTAACTACTATTTATCAAGTTGACTTAGGGAATATCCACTGCTATTACTGGCATTAGAAGCGCACGATCTATTTAATGTTTGTATACTTGCCAAGTACTTGTAACCTGGATTGGCCACAGGTGGAAACAGGATGCTGGGCTTGATGGACCCTTAGTTTGTCACAGTATGGCAATTTATATATATATATATATATATATATATATATATATATATATATATATATATATATATATATATATATATATATATATATATATAAAAGCCAAAGGATTACATATTGCAGGAAAAAAAAAAACTAGAATGATCCCTATAATTCAAGCGTTCACTGCAAGACAAAATCATTAAGAGCCTAATGCTTCTAAATCAGCCTTTCTTAACAGGTGTCACGACACACCAGTGTGTCACCAAGCACACGCAGGTGTGTTGCCACACTTGCTGGTCCCCTGCTGACCCAGATGCTCCCCCTGCCCCGGTGAAATGGAACTCTTCCTCTGCCCAGGCTTAAAATGCAGATAGCTTGGGCGGAACCCAGCAGGAAAGCTGGAGTCTGTGGCACCAGCAGGGTCTCTTCTTCCCGCACCCGCAGCCTGGAAGAGGAAGTAGTGTGCAGCGGCTGCGCACGCGGGAAGAAGAGACCCTGCTAGTGTGTACAGCATCGTCCTGAAGAAGAGAGGTGAAGCCTGAAGAAGAGCAGTGTGACAAGGAGCAACGTCAGCCCCTGCAGTGGATGGGAGACCTTTCTCAAGGCTGTGAGGGCTGGAAGGTGAAGGAGGCTGCTGGTAGTTCTGTGGGGTGGGGGTGGGGGGAAGAGTGAGAAAGCATGTGCTTGAGATCCTGTGTGTGACAGCATGTATGTAAGTGAGTGATTGAAAGCCTGTATTTGTGTGAGACTGAAAACCTGCTTGTGTGAAAGTGTGTGATTGAGAGCCTGTGTTTAAGTGAGAGAGAGAGAGCAGGTGTGTGTGAGTCTGTGACAGCATGTGTGTAAATGTTTGATTAGAGCCTATATAAGTGAGAAAAGCATGGGTAGATGTGCATGATTGAGAGCCAGAGAGAGAGAGCTTGAGAGAAAGTTGCAAGCAAATCATTCCTCCTGCAAATTCAAAACAATCTCAGGGCACCTGGATATCAAACATTCCCAGGTATGCAAAGCATTTTTTTGTCCTTATTTTTCTACTATTGGGTCTTAGGGCCTATTATTTTGAAATATTTTATTTGGTATCTAGAAAATTTTGGTATGAGTTTTTAATTATTGGATATTCCTTTCATCAGCTGTTTTGCTTTGTTAGTGTGGTTTTACTGCTATTGATTTTGTCTTGATTTGTTTTGAGGACTGGTGAAGTTTCTCTTCTCTGGCCTGTTGCGGTTTCCAGTTCAGTTATTGACTGCTTGTTTCTAGTTATGCTTTATGGTCTCTTTATTCTTTGTTAGGTGAGGGTCTGCACATGTGACTGAGGTGAGGTGTTCTACTGGCGTTTAGCTTCTGTGTAGGGCTCTATAGCAGCCTGGCTTGGTCCGTTTTCCTAATAGGAGGTGTATTGGTGTCTTAAGGCCTGGTTACTCCCCGGGGGAATTCTGCGCACAAAAACTTAAAATTCTGCAAACTTTATATTGGTCAAAATAACACAATTTACATGACAGTCTTTAAGTAATTACATTTTAAATTATTACAGAAAAGTTATTACTTAGAGATGCAGAATTTTAAATATTTTGAGCAGAATTTCCCTAGAAAATTCACTGTAAGAGTCTCCCTTCCACTCACTCTCCTTACTCCCCTGGCCACTTTGCCCTCTCAGGTCCCAACTCTTCCACCTGCCAGTATTTCTCCCCTCCTCCTCTAGGCTCAGCCCCTTCCACTCTATCACCAGTCCCAGAGTTTGACCCCTTTCTCAGTACTGCCCCTCACACAGGCTCCCCCTGTCCCTCCCTCTCTCACTCACATGCTCCCTCTCTCACTCAGGCTCCCTCACACAGGCTCCCTCTCTTGCATACACACCCACACAAGCTCCCTTTCTCTCTCACACGTACATCCTCACACAGGCTACTTATGTCTCTCTCATGCACCCCTTCACACTGGCTAGCACCCTCACATACACACAATCCCTTTTTCATACACATGAGCTCCCAATCTCTCACACATCACACACTTTAACAATCTCCTCACATAATCTCCCACACTCAAGCATCCCCTTCCCTCACCTCCCATGCTCTCTCACCCCTTCCCCTCTCCTCTCGCGCACACACACACATTCACTGTCACCGGGACCTTCATCTTCACCTGTTCGCGGCACTGGGGGCCTTCATTTTCACTGCGAATGGCACACCAGGGCCTTCGTCATGAGTGTGGCATGCCAGGGCCTTCATTTTTGTGCGCTCCATTCGCTGGCATGCTAGGGTCCCCTCTGCCATTTTCTGCACAGAATTGCCAATTCTGCGCATGGGGGAAATTCTGCGCAAATTCTGCGCTCTGCAGTAGCGCAGAATTCCCCCAGGACTACCTGGTGTAATATTTTCAGTGTTGCCTTTTCTTAGGTTAGGTGGCTACTGTTTGAGTGCTGGAAATTGGTATTTTGGTATGGGATGTTTACTATTTATGCAATGTCTGTTCAGACAGTTTTTGTTCTTAACAATAAAAAAAAAATAATGGACTTATTTATTTTTTTTTTATTTCCACCATGAATTGTAATGAGCAGTATGTCACATGTGAGCGTGGCATGTCAGGTGTGTCACGATGGGGGGAAAAGGTTCAGAACCACTTTTCTAAATGATGGAGGAAATTCCATTTGCAAGTTGTGATACTTTAAATTCTGTACTCAAACTTTCTAAAAAAAAAAAAGTGCATTTCATGTTCAGTTAATCTCCATCTGGGGTTATGCAACTTTCTTACCTGATATTGGCAAGTGGAAGTAGCTGCTGTGTGTAGTGCAGCTAATTTTTAGTGCTTCAGTTCAAAAGACCCCAAGGCATATGGTCTGGATACAACATAATATGCAATAATGAAGACAAATTTCATATTAAAACATACCTGTGAATCAGCTGAAAAGGAGCAAGGATGTTGTGCTTGTTACAGTAGTGCTTGTAAATGTGCAATGTGTGCTATACAGGATAATTCATGTGGTTACTCTACTTCCAAAAGACTGGTTTAAACTTGAGCACAAGAAGGATAAGAGAGTGGCTCAAGATTAGCATTTTGGCTGGATTGGAGAATTAAACCAGGGTCTCTTGTCATTGCAGCTTTGTTCTCTGAACAATAGGCTATATACTGCAAGCTCATCTACTGGCCTTGGTTTTTGTTTCTCTTAAGTATGTGCTTTATTATGATGCTCAGGATAATCTCTGTAAATAGACTGACACTGAGTTGCCAATAGTTTTTTCTCATACAGAAAAAGTATATTTTGAATGCATGGTATACTGTTAATTTTCACAAATGGGTTCCATAATTGTTTTGGATGTTTATCATGTGTTTAGTTTTTGTTTTTAATATTTTTATTTATGTATTTTGTGAAGTAAAAAAAAACATTAAAAAGTACATGCTCTAAGTATTGTGCAAAGCTGTGTTTGCAACATGTACCCATAGTAGGCAGCATAGGCAGAGTGGAATGGGCTGCAGGGTCAACAACCAGCATTAATCAGATTGGTGGACTGTGCAGAGGAGACTGGAACAATGCCCAAAGGTATCTGTTTAATCAGCAGTTCTGTGTGATTGAACATGGAGTTGCATGTAAAGGATTCTGGGATACTTGACCATCTTTATTAAGAGAATTGTCTATGCTGTATAGTTTGGCACAGTGCCAACTAGTCTAATATTTAAATCGTCTACAATCTAGTTCATAAGTGCATCCTTATCAATAACATGTCTTTTTTTTTACCAGCTATGTGTCCTTCCAACCACATTTTTGGATTTTGATGTAATTACTTGCTTTTTCCAAATCTGAACTCAAGACAAGTTAATGCTTAATTCTTCTGTGTATTTAGACATAAACTACTATTCTTAGTAATATCTTGCAGGTTTAACATAATTTCTGTGCATGCTGATTAAGGTAGTGTGCCTTCACAAAATATTACAGCACTGTTTCTTTGGAAAATACAAAATTTGAGGATTAGTTATAGTGTAATTTTAATGTCATAAAATTTAGGAGCATTTATCATTTAATTAGCAGTTTAGATATTAGTGATACCAAACTCAAGGTATATATATAGGGCCATTCATTTTCAGTTTAAAACAATTTAACTAAAAATCCCTTGTTCTATATAAAAAAAAAAAATTAGTTTTTTCCCCTTTGTAATACAACATATGCAGGAATTTTTTTTCCTGATTGACCTGGGCTCCTGCTCCATTGCCAACACTTGAGACACCACCCACACACCCCCAGAAAGAATTGGGCACCCTCTTCCCTGCCCCAGTCATTACCTGTTGTCCAGCTTTCTTAGTGGCTTGGCAGCATTTATTTCCATTCACCAAAATAAACCCTTATTTACCTAGAATCACTTTTTGGCCCAATTTCTCCCATTTTGTTATAAATCATGATGAATTCCCTGGGGGGGGGGGGGGGGAAGCCCTGCTCCAATGCCCCTTTTGACTTTATACTACTGCTAGCTGCTGAGAAATGCCAGCAGGTGGTGGCAAACCCAGTTGGAGCCATGCCAGCCCTCAGCAGATGACACTATACTGTACTAAAGCTAAATATATTCTAAAGGCGGAGAGATCAGACAATCTTATGCAATAATTTTACTACAGAGTGGCATGAGTTTTAACAAACAAACCATTGGTGATAACTCTGAAAGCTTTCTAGCTGACTCTGTGTATCTGGTATCACCGAGCACCAGATGGGTATCTGTCTGAATACCCATTTCCCTACCACAGCACGTGGATACACTGCACTCAGCCGTGTTTCCGCAGTAGGGCGGTCGTCCATCAAAGTTTAGTGGGCTCTTGAGAAATCTTCAACTTGAAATCGAGTTAGACATGTTTGATTCTAAATGTAAATCGCATGACACGTCTCCCCCCAAGTCCGGTTGCTGTCCGTTGCCAAAAGTCAGTCCTATTTCCAGACTTGTGTTTTCCGTAAAAGAAATGGGGCGTCTCCTCGGTGACGTGGGGCTTAGGTGACTGAAGCAGTTTTTGCAAGAAAATCACCTGCAGAGGCACAGAATTGTGTTCTAAAGGTGGGGTCGCCTGTAAGGTTCTCACCATCTGCTGGTCGCTGTTAGCTTTTAGCTACCATAGTTGCTAGAGTAGTGGCCTTTCTAACTTAGGTTCCCGATCCTTTTTTTATAGAACAGCTTGTAATATAGAATGCAGGAAAGAATTGAGGAGTTTCATGCAAATATGTGATTAGCAGAAGCTAACACTTTGGATGTGGTGTGTTCCAATATAATTTTTTTTAAGTTTACCTTCGGTATTCTTGACGGGCACATGTGGAAGTCTTTAAGTGTTTTAAATGGATACAGTGGCAGGGGGAGATTAAAAATAGACTCCTGTGCCTAGGTCATTTTTCTCCCCACTGTACCAGCTCGTGTGTGAATAAGTGGCAATCGATCAGTCGAACGTCTGCGTCTCGCTTTTCTTGCATGCGGGGCTGTGGCTTTAAATAATCACTGGTTGCCTGTGCCAAGTGCAGAAGCTGCAGTGTGTCTGCTGCTGTGGCGAGGGGAGAGCAGTCCAAGGAGTACGGTAACCTGCAGAGAGGACTCCCAGGCAAGGTCCAATGGAGCTCTTGCCAGCCAGCTTTTCGGTGCGGACAGACCAGTTTGGGTTGTGCTGTACCTGTGCTTTCTGAAGTGTACGCAGCCAGGGGAGGAAAAAAAAAAAATCCGGGGGGAATCCTAAAGCCGTGAAATGGGATGCTCCGGTAGCAAAATGTGCCTCTCTTCTCCGTGTACTGCAGCCAGGGTAATTAGTGTTTTGTTTCGTAGTGCTTTTATTTTGTTTTATTTTTAGAAAATGAATTAGATGATGACTGGAAGCAAGATGAAAGGCCAACAGAAGACAAACTGCTGGCTGAAGTCTGGGTGGGTTTTTTTTTTAGTTAATGCTCTCTGCAGTGTTATGGTTTTGTACGCAGCACTGCTTGCATCTGAGCGGATCCTATACAGGGCACTGAGACTAGATGATGGCACTGTCATGCTTTATACCATGTGTGCTGGGGATGGTAAGGCTTGAATTGTATTTCGTACTGATTGGATCTGAGCGAGTTCATTCCCCCCCCCCCCCTTATGCTTTATTAGATTAGCGTGCTCAGTTTGTAGGCGGGATTGCTTGGGGGGGTGATGCTAATTTGGTTTTGTTTTTTTTCTGTTGCCAGTTTGGGAGTGTAGCTTAAAATCTTACAGTCCTGCCAAACAAGCTGAGCAGTTTCTCCGCAGACCTGAGTCAAATTCTACTGTCAAAGGATTCTACTCAATCGCTGTAAACAGCATTTCTTTTAAAAATGATACATGTGAAGGAGCTTCATAGAGGATTTAAGGAGGTCCATTTTTATCCCTTTAATTTGGGATGTAGTGTCTCTTTTTGGGGGGAGGGGGATTTGTTTTTAATTTTTCAACATAGAAAGAAAACAGACTAGCATTCCATTAATGTACTGTTTAGAAACCTCTCTAGTCTCTGTTTTGCCATGGCATATAGTTTCTCTTTCAGTGGAGGGAATCTGTTCTATACACTCCTTTAGGATTAAACGTTTAAGCCTGCTTTTATCATTTAGGGATCCTCCTGTTCGAAGGATATTTGGAGTAAATATTGCTGTTAACAAAATGACACAGCATCTGTGTGTTTGTAACAGCTCAAAAAACTCTCCTAAATACTTTCTCTCTTGGATATGCTCATTTGGGCTCTTTTTTTTTTTTTTCAATTTTGCAGCTAGAATGTGAGCTATTAGTTTACAAGCATCGTATTCAAAATATTTACTTGGTAACATGTGGGTTCTTTTTCCAGAGGGAAGAAACACTGAAACGACACAAAGATTTATCTCAGGAACTTGCTAACCTTCGTGGAGACCTGGGTAAGAAGAGACCTTTTCCATGACTTTGGGTGTTGAGGATTTTACCAATGTGTTAAATTTTTTTTTTTTTTTTTGCTTCTGCAAAAATCATTATCCTGTGATCTAGCTGTGGTTCATTCTGTGTTAAAACATTTAAGTTCTGAATTTCCCTTGGCTCCCACAGTTTGATCCAAGGTTCACTGGATTCCTGGCATTGATCTCTGTCTTGAACAGTTACTTCAGGAAACCTTCATCTGATGGCCAAATGATTTCACCCTCAGAAAGGGAGTGGATTACAAATACAGTTCTTGGTTTCCCAGTTAACTGTTGCATTTAGGTTCCACTTAGTGCCTTTTGAACCATTTATACAAGTCCACAGAATTTTAAAGTAAAAACCCTAAAATGGGAAGAATTTTGTTTTTTGAGTACATACCCAATGCCTATAGATTGAAGTACCTGAGTGAGACATGTATAGGATGAAATTTAAATATTTCAAAACTTGAGTGGAAAGCTACATTTGACTAAACCTTCTTTTGTCTTCACACAAACTCCAGTGTTTCAGATTTAGCAATTGTAAGCAGTATTTCTTTTTTTTTTTTGGGGGGGGGGGAGCAGGAGAGGCAGGAGGGTTGGAGAGAAGATGACTTAGGCAAGTTGTTGACCTTTATGCCTTGGTTAGTAAGTTTTGAAAGCCAGACTTCTAGATGTTGTTGTGATACAGTAGAATTCTGTAGGAAAGGACACATCGCATGCTGTAGCAGAAAATAGTGTATAAGGGGGAAGCTTGTGGAGTAGCGTGCTGTTTAAATAGCAAAGTAGGTTCTTATCTACACTTGACACTACTTGGTTGTGCAGGCAGGTATCTGTAAAACCAGCTGCTGGGTGTAGTTCAAAGGGGTTTTTTTTCCAGAGCCATTTTCTTGATTAACTTAGCTGGAAGTTGAAATGACCTTCAACAAATGCGGTTCCCTAACCATCCGTTTTCAGTGTCACTGGACTGCACATTATTTGAATAAACAGTTGACATATCACTAATATAAATTTAAGTACTGTAAATACATTTGGACATTTAGGGAAATGCTGTTTGGGAATATTTGTCAATATGAAGAGTTCTTCCTTGTTCTAAGCATGTGTGTGTATAGGAATAGGGTAATATTTGCATACCAAACATCAGAAACCATCAGGCTTATTTATTTATTTTTAGATTTTTATATACCGGTGTTCCTATATGAAATAAAGATCACATCGGTTTACATTGAAACAGAACATGAAAATTGCCAAAAGGCATTACATAGAACAAGGTTATGAAACTTGGAACAGAGTACATAAGTTCAAAATTTAACAATAACGTTGTAACATTGATGACCAAAAGATAAAGGAAAGAAAAGAAAAAGACTTAAACAATTAAGTTGACAGGTCTTATTGAGCATAAAAATTATAACGTATAAGTGAGAAAGTCTCAAGTGTCCTGCAGCAAGAGATTAGATACCGAAGTAGGTAGTGGTATGGAAAATGGGGGTTTGTGAAGAAGATATGCTCTTGCTGGTTGGAGGGGAAAAAATGATGATCATGGTCCTGGAAAAGCTTGGCTAAAGAGCCAGGTTTTAAGTTTTTTTTTTAATGAAGAGTGGCAAAAGGCTCACAATTTGGATATTACTAATTTGAGCTACCCAAAAATTGGGGGATTTAGAGGAAATCAGACTACATTTGGTTAGAAGAAGGTATACCAGAGTAAAAAATGCACTACACTTCCAATCTGTAGCCCAGCACCACACTACCTCTGTTCCAAAGGAGTTTAAAAAAAAAAAAGTCAGGTTACTTCCATGCCTGATCCTCAATCTTTCTGAACTTTTTAAACTCCTTTAGAGAAGAGGTAGTGTGGTGCATTTCTGACTCTGATATAGTTTCTTCTAACAAAGGCAGTCTGATTTCCTCTAAATTCCCCAATTTTTGGGTAGCTCAAATTAGTAATATCCAAATTGTGAGCCTTTTGCCACATAAGCCTGATGGTTTCTGATGTGTTTGGTAGGCAAATATTACCCTGTTCCCAGAAGAATCTTGCTTTTCAGGTCTTTAGAAATTTATTTTTTTTATCAGCTACCGTAAGTGCTCAGATTTATCCTTTCATTCTGGAACTTCCCTGCATCACCTCAGATGGGACAGGGGAGTCCAAGATAAACAGATGGGAAAAGCTCCATGACTGTATCTCTGAAAATGTGTAAAATGTAACTACCTATGTATGTAGATTGACTAAGTTGAAGGTTTTTCATTTTCTAGAAAGCAGAGATTTCTTAAGATTTTTTGGGAATGCACTACCGTTAATGTACTCACATTTCCCCCCTATCCTCTTTGTAGTTTAAAATCAAGTTTTCATTTTGTTGCCATGTTTAGCAGTGCTAGTGGCATCTCTCGACAGGTCTGCTATTGACCAGTGTCGATTGGGGAGAGAATGAACCAGTGCACTATTAAATACATTTGTCAGCTTAACAGAGTTCCTAAGGCAAGTATGCTTAGCTGTCTTGAATAGGATTCTTAATATGATTTGCCGCTCATGAGATATGCAGGTCAAATATTTTGTATAGCCATACTGAGATGTAGTCTCTCAAGCTACCACCTTGGAGACTGAAATGCTGTTGCCATAATCCACACTGACCAGGTGGAAAGGACTTTTTCTTAGTTTGTGTAGTGTGCTGAGGATAGTGCAGCTTCAGTTGTTTACTTACTAGAATGTATACATTTTTTTTTTTTTTTTTTTTAGTTGCTGTTTGGAAGACAGATCGCTGGGAGAGATGCTTCCCTGTGCATCTGAGGGCTGTCTTTGATAATCTTATTTACCCATTATTTCATGCAATAAAGGTCCTTGCAACCCAATGTTCTTCCCTCTTAACATTTTCAGCGTTAATGGTCTCTAAACCATGCTATATGATAGGCTACCTATAGAGCCCATCTTTTCAAGAAATAGATTGCTAAATGACTTAGCAGTCAAAAAAGCAAACAATTTTAGGAATTATTAGGAAGGGAATGGTTAATAGAATGGAAAATGTCATAATGCCTCTATATCGCTCCATGGTGAGACTGCACCTTGAATACTGTGTACAATTCTGGTCACCGCATCTCAAAAAAAGATATAGTTGCGATGGAGAAGGTACAGAGAAGGGCAACCAAAATGATGACTGGGATGGAACAGCTCCCCTATGAGGAAAGGCTGAAGAGGTTAGGGCTGTTCAGCTTGGAGAAGAGACGGCTGAGGGGGGATATGATAGAGGTCTTTAAGATCATGAGAGGTCTTGAACGAGTAGATGTGACTCGGTTATTTACACTTTCGAATAATAGGACTAGGGGGCATGCCATGAAGTTAGCAAGTAGCACATTTAAGACTAATCGGAGATAATTCTTTTTCACTCAACGCACAATAAAGCTCTGGAATTTGTTGCCAGAGGATGTGGTTAGTGCAGTTAGTGTAGCTGGGTTCAAAAAAGGTTTGGATAAGTTCTTGGAGGAGAAGTTAATGGCTATTAATCAAGTTTACTTAGGGAATAGCCACTGCTATTAATTGCATCAGTAGCATGGGATCTTCTTAGTGTTTGGGTAATTGCCAGGTTCTTGTGGCCTGGTTTGGCCTCTGTTGGAAACAGGATGCTGGGCTTGATGGACCCTTGGTCTGACCCAGCATGGCTATTTCTTATGTTCTTATGTACAGTTTCATCAGCTAACATAATTGTAAGGCACGCAGTGTAAGCGAGTTGGGCATGTTTACTTTTGAACTCATTTCCTTTCTGCGTTGGGTTATTTTCATTAGCTCAGTGCCAAATCTGCATCCTGTACTTGCTGTTTCCACTTTGTTTATGTGCGTAGTGTGCGATAACTTTGGCTTTGAGTAGTACTTCTGAGCAGGCTTGCTTGACGGTGTATTCACCAGTCTACAGTTTTCAGGATATATTTTATCTGACTCTAACATCCTGTAACAGATGGCCTGTTTGTTGTTAAAACTTAACCTGTGCAACTTTTACAATGGCTAATTTGTTTTTATTTTTTTATTTTAAAGATTAATTCTGCTGTTTTAATAAGACCTGAGTTTTTTAAGACTGGCATTTTCATGCAGAAAATGGGAGCTAATATCACTGTGCACATCTTTATTTTTTTTTTGTACTGTGCCATGATTTTGAGACTGCATCTCAATTTCAGTCATAAAATATATCTAAAACTACTTATTTTTCTCAACTCCTGTATCAATTAGTTTTCAAGAGTTTGAATGACACACCTATAAACTAAAGAAGTACCTGAATTGATGTTCCTCTCTGACACCCCATTAGATAAGGGAATAAACTGATTCACTTTCTTCATTCGTAGCTAAAACTATGGGGCACAATGGTGCATGAAGTTTGAAAGTTGCAATTAACTGAAAATCTTTAGAAAGGTCTTCTGGGGAATTAGACATTTAATGTACTCAATGCTAGATATACCATTAAATGCTTTAACAAAGTGTAAAGTATAATGGCTTGAAAAGATGCATTGGTCACTTTGGTTGTGGCTGCATCAGGACCTGTAATTCAGTAGGGATATGCACCGCTGAAATCTTCAGTTCATGTATCATTTTTTGGCAGTTTTTGGCCCAGATTTTGTTTTGGGAATGGGTTGTTTTGTTTTTTTTTTAATTTCAGGAATTAGTGCATGCTATTTTCTTAAAAAAAGAAAAAACAAAACATTGGGGAGGTTTGGGTCTTCTCAATTTGTTTTGGATTTATTGAAACAAAACAAATGGCCATTTTCTGTTCAGATTACTATTCATTTTTAAACAAATACACATCCCTATAATTTAACCTGCATCTGTCAGACTTCTTGTAATGGTGAGAGACAGGAGACTGTGGTGGGTTTTTGATGTCCTGGCATCAGATTATCAAGGAACACAAAGGTATACATGTAACAAAGCTGCTAGACTTTTTATGTACTCTTAAATCACTGTAATCTGCTGAACAGTGTTATGCATTGTCCCTGGAATTTCTATATGTGGATGAATGTGAAAAGAAAAGAGCAGAATGTCTAATTTATTTTCCTGCACTTATTTATGTGGGTGAGAGCACCCAGATCTGACTTAATAAAAATAGCTTAAAGATTTGGTAAACTCGAAAGCAGAGGATAACTAAAATTCTATAGCACAAATCTAGCTTATCTTTTTAAGACCAGGATAGACCCTTTTACCAGCAAGTGCCATTTTTCTATTTCTTTACTTGATCTTTTTCTTGTTTTATTTAACGTGGGATTTCTTCTCAGCAGTGGAGTTTGTGTCCTGTCTTACTTTTGAAGTAATGTTTTTAAAATATGTATTATCATTCATGCCCCTTGTAAAGGGATAGTGATAATTTCACCGCTGTTTACAGTCTGCTGTACAGAATTAAGTCTTTGAAATGTTAGTTGTCTGCTTAAAGTATTAGTGACAAGCTACAAAGACTTCTTGCCTGGAGCCTTTGCACTGCTTTAAACAAGCTATTAAATATGAGCAGTCTTGATCAGGCTACAGGCAGCAGCATGCCTTCCCCCCCCAAGAACCAGTCCAGCAGACACGCAGTATGAGAGAACCAACATATTGCACACTAATTAGCCCCAACTGCCTACCTCTTTGATATTCCTTTTATCTCTCTCTTTGGCAGAGAATCAAGTGGTTTTACCCAGGATCATCCTTTGACTTGCCAAGGCAGGGGCTGTAGAGTACTTTCCCTTTTTCTCTTACAAGGGGGTAAAGGCACTTGCCAGTGAGTACTCGGTAGTTGGGAAAGGGGTTCATGGATCTTGACTGCATTTTTATTATTGTGTGTATCTCATGATTTCATCTGTGCTTAGATGTGACACCAGTGATCATCAGACATTTTTTAATAGTAAAATAGTGACTTTGATCTTGCCAGTCAAATGCTGCATAGGCTAACAAGTGAGTCTTGAAAATCCTGAAGAAAATGATTCTTCTGGCTTTTAAATACTGTCAATTTATTGTCAAAATGAGGGAATAAATGCTATATCCAAATGCCCATTTGAGTATTCTGTGTAAAACATTTATATACCACCTTCTCAGTTCTTAATGCAAGAAGCTGTCCAAATTAAAAATATCAAACATAGCATTCCATCAGTTACAAAAGTAGACATAGTTTAAAACCCACTGAATCTTCATGGTAAAACTGCCCAAAACCTCACTCCCACACATTTCTACAATACTATTCCTGCACATTACCACCCACAACTTAAAACCAAAAGGACCAGCCACCTAAGTAGTTTAAGCCCCTACTCCCAGAATCAAAGAAAGTGTTTACTTGCCTGTGAAAGGCTAACAGGCAGATACAGTAAAAGTCGCGGGAGAGCAGGCGAGCGCCAGCTCTCCCGGTGCGCACACAGGCCACACTCCTGTGCGCGCAATTTAGTGAAAAAAAAAATATTCAAATTAGGGCCCATGGTAAAAAGAGGCGCTAGGGACACTAGCATGTCCCAAGCGCCTCTTTTTTTGACGGGAGCGGTGGCTGTCAGCGAGTTTGACAGCCGACGCTCAATTTTCCCTGCGTGTGTTCTCAAACCCGCTGATAGCCACAGGTTTGGAAACCGGACGCTGGCAAAATTGAGTGTCCGGTTTTCAAGCCACGGGCAGATTTAAAATTTTTAATTTTTTTTTGGGACCTCAGACTTAATATTGCCATGATATTAAGTCGGAGGGTATAGAGAAAAGCAGTTATTACTGCTTTTCTGTGCACTTTCCCTGTGCCGGCAGAAATTAACGCCTACGTTTGGGTAGGCGCTAATTTCTGAAAGTAAAATGTGCAGCTTGGCTGCACATTTTACTTAATGAATCGCGCGGGAATAACTAATAGCGCCCGCAACATGCATTTGCATGTTGCGGGCGCTATTAGTTTCGGGAGGGGGGGGAGGTTGGACGCGCATTTTCGACCCCTTACTGAATATAAGGGGTAAAGCTAGCACGTCCAAACGCGGGTTAACAGTGCGCTCTGCCGGAGCGCACTGTACTGTATCGGCCTGTTAGTATTACTCTCGACAAATATCCACAGACACTATTCCACAGCTGTGGGTCCAGCCAGTGAAAAAGTGCTAGATCTGGTAAAGTATAGCAGCAAAAGTGCTTGGTTATCGGCACCTGAAAGGTAGCCTGCCTTGTCTTTTGGTACTGAAGGATGTCACCTTTTTTAGCTGTGGAGGAAAAATGTTTAGTATATACAATGGCAGTTAAAGATCAGATGATCCAAGTCTGTCCAGCAAAATGTTGAGGGCTGTAACTGCTGCTCCATGCAGGTTACCCTCCGTGCAGAAAGGTTAACTACTACAGGGCACCTTGTTTGTTCATTTCCATTCTCTAGCCATTATCCCATGCCCTTTTGAACTCTAACATTCTTGTCTTCACCTTTTTGGGAGCTCATTCTATGCATCCACCACCCTTTCCATGAGGAAATGCTCCTAAATCTATCCCACTAGAGTTTCATGTCATAATACCTAGCTCTACAGCTTTTCCATCAGAAAAGGTCTGATTCTGGTGCATTAATACCTTTCAGGTATTTGTCTGTATATAGTCCCCTCTCTCACTCTTCAGAGTATGCATATGTAGTAGAGATGTGAATCTGAACCGGATTCAGTTCTGATTCCGGTTCCAATTCACATCGTGATTTTTTTTTCATCCAGCCCGATCGGGTTTTTTTATCGGCTGTGCCCGAGCCGATATACAAAAAACCCACCCCGACCTTTTAAAACTAATCCCTTAGCTTTCCCCACCCCCCCAAAACCTTTTACATGTACCTGGTGGTCCAGTGGGGATCCCGGGAGCGATCTCCCGCTCTCGGGCTGTCGGCTGCCACTAATAAAAATGGCGCCGATGGCCCTTTGCCCTTACAATGTGACAGGGTATCTGTGCCATTGGCCGGCCCCATCACATGGTAGGAGCACTGGCTGGCCTGCGCCATTTTTAAAGATGGCGCTGGCCATCCAGTGCTCACTGGAGCATCTCTGCCTCCCCCCCCCCCCCCCACACACACTCTCTCTCCAAGTAATCATAGTTATCCTATAATAACCTAGACCAGCATAAAAAAGTAATGCAATATGATTTTAAAACAGATTGTCTAACCCAAGGGGGGTCCCCAGCCTAGATCCCCCTGCCTAATGTAAGCTCTCTCCAGAACATATAAATCATAAATCATAACTTCTAAACCCCTTTCTCTGCTGGTGACCCTCCTGCCCTCCCCCCTCCCCCCCCCCCACCTCGAAATCAACCCAAAAATCCCACTTCCTTTCCCACCAAATTATTGTAAGTAATAGAAATGCATTTAATGCTTAGGGCACTATCCCTCTATATCAGTTGAAATATGCCTTGAAAAGAAAATTGGAGTCCAAGGGTCAAAGAAATTGGGGGAAAAAAAACAAAATAAAAGATCAGCAGCTTTGAGAACCATTAAGATAAAAAAAAAAATAAATGTGTTAAAAATATGTACATATATTTCAGCAAATATTTTTTTTGTGAAGCAAATTTTTTTTTCTGGTATTGATTAAAATCCCTCCAGGTCTGTTAGCACATGGTGTGACAGGCTTAGAGGTTTGCTTGCTGGTTTTCCAGTAAGTCATGAACTGGCTCTCCCCCCCCCCCCCTCAATTTATATATTTTACATAACTATAAAAATACTAAAGTGGAATTGTCCTTTTTGATCTATATTTTTCACAGATTATTCATGATAGTGGGTATTTTGGTTGTGGTTCTTACATAGAAGAACTAAAGTTTAAATGATATATTAATACAGCAGTAATCTGTGAAAATATAGATCAAAAAGGACAATTCCACTTTTTTACTATCTTTATAGTTATGTAAAATATATAAATTGTGGGGGGGGGGGGGGGGAGCCAGTTCATGACTTACTGGGAAAACCAGCAAGCAAACTTCTAAGCCTGTCACACCATGTGCTAACAGGCCTGGAGGGATTTTAATCAATACCAGAAAAAAAAATTTGCTGAAAAAAGCAAGCTTAAATCTTGGAAACACTATAGATATGCTAATTTAGCAAGGAAGGGTTATTAGAGCTATTATGAAATATGCCTTGTTTCATAATACGCTACCTTATACATTTAGCAAGCAAAGGTCTTTAGAACTTTATCTATAGTGGCTTGAAAAGTATTTGAACCCTTAAAGTCAGCAGATTTCTGTGGATTACAAACGATACTTACACAGATTGTTTCAGACAGTTCGTATGCTGTAAACCATATGCTATTAAAGTAATGTTTCAAAGTTACAATTCATTATTTCTCTGCATTTTTTTGTAAAAAAAAGTTTTAAACTGAAAATTGCTACCTGCATAAGTAATCAACCCCTTCAGACTAGTACTTGGTAGATCCACCTTTTGCTGCAGATACAGCTTTGGGGTCAGTTTCTACTAGCTTTGCAAACTGGCAGATTGGCTCCAGGTTATTCAGGTTGGTTGGATGATGCTTATGGACTGCAATTTTCAAATAGTGCCACAGATTCTTGATTGGATTCAGATCTGGACTTTGACCTGGGCTATTGTAGAACATTCACCTTTTTGTTCAACCACTCCTGTTGCTTTGGCCTTGTGCTTGAGATCTCTTTCCTGCTGAAAGGTGAACTTTCTTCCAAGTTTTAGTTTTTGAGCAAATGAAGCAGGCTGTCTTGCAATATCTCCCTGTATGTTGCATCATCCATCCATCCTTCAATTTTAACAAGATTCCCAGTCCCCGCTGAGGAAAATCATCCCTACAACATGCCACCCCCATGCTTTACTATTGGGATGGTGTTTGAGAAATGGGCAGTGTTGGATTTGCACCATACACAGTATTTTGAGTTTTGGCCAGTAAGCTCCATTTTCCTCGTCTGACCACAAAACCTTATCCCACATTTTGATGTTTGTTTTTCTTCAGTAATGGCTTATTTCTAGCTACCCTTCCATGCAGTCCAGTTGTATCCCGAGCTCTTGATGTGGTTGACTGGTGCATCTCCACTCCAGTCTCAGCCACTGAACTCCATCTCCTTTGAGATGATTGTTGGCCTCTGTGGCTTGCTTCACTAGTTGTCTCCTTGTCTGTGCAGTGTCTGGGTGGAATGATGCAGCTTTCATTTTCTTCACAATTGAACCGACAGTGCTCACTGGGATATCCAAGCACTTGGATATTTTGTAGCCTTTTCCTGTTTTGTGCATACCCATAATGTTATCTTTAAATTTTCTTAGAATGCTCTTTGGGTTCATTTTCACAGCTTTGTCAGATTCACAGTCTGACCAATGGTACTGGAATTAGGGGGGTTTTTTTAATACATAAAAGCTGACCTTTTTTACAGGTAGAGGCCAATTGTTAGAGCAATATCTTTTATTTATTATTTATTTATTTATTTAAAAGCTTTTACTATACCGACATTCGTAGGTCACATCACGCCGGTTTACAAATAACTGAAGCAGGCAGAAGTTACAATAAACACGGTAGGGGTAGGAGGAGCAGGTGAGAAGGGGGAGGGGGGGCAAGAGCAGCTGGAAAGATAAAGGACAGGTGAGTGAGAAGTGACAGGAATGAACAATAAAAGAACAGTAAGAGGAACAATATATCTGTAACTGTATTCTTAAAAGATAACGTACAAGGCAAAAAACATATTTACATAATTTACATTATTTGCTTGGGACGTCTCCATGGTGGATGGAGGACAGAAGAGAGGGAGAGAGGGGGGAAGCGGAGCGAGAAATTGGTAGGAGGGGTAACACCTCGAAGATAGGATGGGAGGAAAGGGAGGGGGAGAAGGAGGAGCAAGTAGGAAGGAGGACGGCCGCAGATGTAGAGGGGGAAGAGGGCTATGTTTGACTAACTTCTGGAAAGGCTTGCCTGAAGAGCCATGTCTTAATGCCTTTTTTGAAGGCATGTATTTGTATAAACTCGGAGCTTCCACAGCACAGAAGTCAAATGCTTTTGCAAGCCACTGTGTATGTATGTATATGAATTTATATACACACATATATAACAGACAAGTCACATAGAGCAGATCCCTTAAATGCACTCGACCTAAAAGTAGTAATAAATAGGACCAGCATGTTAGATAAACCAATAGCTAAGCTCGGGTGACTGACTACATAGTGTTCTTAAAACATTGGAGACGATGATGAAGAAAATCTGAGATAGTGAATTAGTCTGAGCTATTCTGCTGCCTGGGTTAATAAAATGGGACAAGACAATCTTCAAAGGAGGACCAGCATTGAAAATATATCACAGAGCCCAGTGATACCACTGGGAGCTGAGTTGCTTGGTAAAAGATATTGTGTAGGCAATATGGGAAGGCAGAGTAGTTAAAATGGCTTTGTCCAGGCCACTACAGGGAAAAGATGCAGGGCTCAGGAAGACTCATGACAAAATACTGCTGTGAAGGCCCTCTACGCAGTAAATAAACTTTAAGATATGAAGCAAACTATTGTATAGCGCTGGAATCCTCAAGCCTTCTCTTCCAGCCAGAACAGGTAAACAGTGGCCTCTGCCAATGAGTGAAGCAGCATGACTTCCCCATTGTGCATAAGTTTAAGTTGTGCTGGGTACAAAAGTATGTAACGCACCTTCATTGCATGTAGTTTGGAGCAGATGGGAGCAAACTTGGTGTTCTGTGGCCAGCTTGACAGAGTAGTCCTGGAAGACCAAGATTCACTTACCATATAGCAGGCTTTTCCCTCCTCAAAGGGATTTTAGGATCGCAGTTTTATGTGTGAAATTAAGGACACATACAATCACGACACATGACCTAGTGCCAGCTGTATCAATCCAGCCCAGTTTGTGCACCTGCTATTTGCACAAACTCCTCCTGCTCTGCAGAGGCCTAAATCATTCTTCCAGGATTCCTGGGAAACCATGCAGTTCTGCATCTATTGCCTCTAGTAAGCCAACAAAACGTAGATTATTCCCGAGGGTCTGATTTTCAAGGTCTTCAAGTACAGACGTGTCTCTCGCAGCTTAGTATCCTGCAAATTATACTCTTTCTTCAACCTCAAAGATATTGCTTCCAAAAGTAGACATTGTAGCCGTAACTACTTCAGCTTGGCATAAACATTTGTTAGAACTGAGGCTACCATAACTGAGGCTAATTAAATCTTCTACTGCCCTGTCACTTAGCTGATTTGCCTCAATTTCCAAGGCCACCTTCTGCCATCTTAGTCCAGCAGATTTTCCTTTCCATTCTTTTTTTTTTTTTTTTTTTTTTTTTTTTTAGTAATCGGGATGACATGGCCTCATCAAACACCATGTCAAAAGCACCACACAAATGACTTCTGAAGAAAAGAGCAATCAGATGAGATGCTAAGAAGAATACATTCTGATTGACGTGGATGTAGAGGGAATGCTCCAGAGCAGCAGAAAAATGTGTCCTGTCTTGCTCACAGCATCGTGTGACCTCTTTCAAACTTTAAAACAAAACAGAGGGAGGGGCGGAGATTTACTTGAGCTCATCACAATGGATCAGCTCCCTTTCTATACAAGTGCAGGAGAAAGAAGTGGGTATGGTGAGGCTAGCTGGTGGTTGCCTTGGCTGCTGCAAGTGGCTGCCAGAACTCTTCCACTGATGCTGCTCCCAAAAGTTAGAGAAGTCACATCCAGTGTTAGGTGCTCACTCAGCCTGGGGATGAAACAGAGGTTAGAAGGACTCAAGAGGAGGTTTAGGACAGTTATGATGAGGTGCTGTGACCTGTGCGTTGCACAAAGTGGGTGCCAGCTCTCCATGCCCTGCATGCTGCCCATTAATTAGCAGACACTAGGGCTCATGCTGTAGCTAAGAAGCATTCATGACTGCACATTCTCTGACAGGAGTTCTACATGTTTGAACCGACCCTTGTGTTCCTTGTTGCTGGGAGGTGCAGTGAACAGAACCCAGGTGCAGGACTGGGCCTTAGTGTTAGGCATTGGTGACTTTTTGTGGCGCACATGTTCAAGTCTGAAGGCATACTAATGTGTCGTGGCACACAGGTTGTGGAACACAGGTGTAACCCTTACTTGGGGTTTAATCCCAAGGGCACACATTTATTTTACTCTTCAGGGCTGCTCCAGCTAGCAATTTTCTCCCATGTTTAACTCTTAATCCTGGGGGGATTTTTTAATAAGGGGAAGCTCTTTTGGCCCGGACCATGATGTCTTGCTTTCAGTGTCTGTAAACTGTAGGTGCATCCCATGGGGTGAGATGCCAGGACAGATTATACATAGGAACAGACTTTGGGTGTTTAAAATAAAGCTTAGTGATTGGTGGTAATTTAAAGTCCATTTGTCAATAAGGTTGATGTTAAATCTGACTGCTGGTATGGGAGTGTATTTCTCTGTGGGTAGGGTTTCTTTTTCATGCATCTGGGTAGATCTCCCATGATTTTAATTGTGCAAAGCTTGCCCACCAGCTAACTGGGAGTCCTATTGGAGAGGTCCCCACATTCACAACAAAACAGTCCTACCTGATTCCATTTCCTTCCTGGACACCCAACCCATCCTGGTCCCATGAGTGGAGATCCGATTGGGGTCTCCTGATCTTCATCCTTAATTGTTGCTACTGAGGACTTCTCCTCTTAGGGAAAAGTCAAAGTGTATCAAGCTATGCCAGCTCTGCATCCCTGTGGGGAGGGGTGAGTCCAAAACCTCCCCACAAAACAATACCCAAATACTTGCTCTCTGAAAAATCTCTCAGCGACTGCTGCTTCGTTATGACTGGTGCTTGCCCCATCTAGGGTGTAAATTAAGGCTCATAGGTCTTTGTGTCCAGGGGGAGCCTTCTCCAAAGGGTGCAGGGTTTAAGCAGGAGTCGCGTCTTGGCCATCAGAAATATCACACAGAGGATCTGTCACTGGTGCTTGCCCATCTATGGAGTAGAGGGCTTCACGGGTCTCTGGGTTGGAGAGTCCTTTTGCCCCAAAGGAAATCATGCAAAAACCTATCTTACTGCAACTAAATGCAGAACAATTCTCCAGCAGGGTGTGCACAGAGAGGCACCTCTTAAAAATAAAAAGTTCCTGATGAGGCAGGGAGGCCTCAACAGAGAGTGAAAAAGCTACATCCTCACTGCTCTGAATCTAAATCAGAATGACTCCAAAGATTCCTAAAATGGCTGGACTAAATAGGAGCAAGCAACCAATCCAGGCCTTCCAGGTTGGGAGGGCAGAAAGGGATGGAAGGTTCATAGTTGTCACTAAGCCCCTGCTTAGAACTTTACATCTAGAGACCAACCCATAGGAGTGCCACACCGGCATATATAAGAAATTAGTAACCTCAAGCCATTTGGTCTTTCCTTAGCAGTAGGAAAATTAGTGGAGAAAAGGATAGTTTTTAATCCAGCAGGTGTTAGGATCTGAGAGATTGTAGTTTTATGAAAGGAAGATTTAACAAATTTGAGCACATTTT
Organism: Rhinatrema bivittatum; assembly: GCF_901001135.1. Taxonomy (NCBI): domain Eukaryota; kingdom Metazoa; phylum Chordata; class Amphibia; order Gymnophiona; family Rhinatrematidae; genus Rhinatrema; species Rhinatrema bivittatum. Next base: position 126,747,776 of record NC_042615.1, read on the forward strand.
TTGATTGGGAGACTAGAGAACTAAACTATAGTGGTGTGTGCTGTTTCACAGACACACACACTGAAAAGCCTGGAGATGTACCCAAAGATAGTTGCCTGGATTAGAAAATAAATCCTAGAAAAGGTAATTATAAATAGTTTATTCCAAGAAAAGAATGGCAATTAGTGGAGTACATCTGGATTCTGTCCTAGGCCTCTTTATCTTAATGCATAATGTTGCAGATGTGGTTAGTAAGAGAAAGTTTTACAGATGACATCCAAGGTTAGCAAGAGAGTGGGCACTATTGAAGGAGTAGGCAGACTTTATATATTCACCTGTCCTTCCATTGAATAATTCTCACAACACAATAGGCATTTTGATTGTATTTTATATTGTATTAACACAAGACAATCTGGCAATTACTAGCATAGTTTAAAACAAATTATATAATACAATGCAATTCAGTAACATAAAATTACTACATAAAACAATGACTAATACAACTTAACCACAATATGCTGTTAGATCATATTTGAAATATTTGTTTTAAGAAGTCAAGGAACTGTTGCATGCTGGGCAGCTGAGTTTCAATGCAAAGAAATCCATGGAATCCAGTATATGCCATAAGGATATATTGATGAGCAGTAAGTAGGAGCGACCTCTAGGTGATCATATCTGAATATCTCAAGGTTGTGAAAGTGTGACAGAGGCAGAGGAAGGCTAGGGTGCATAAGGAGTCTTAACCAGTAGAAAAAAAAGTGATGTCTCTGGTCATATTAGTTATAGTATTATGTTTGGTTCTGGAGGTTGCAAGTCTGAAGAGATAATACAGTAAAGACTACTCGGACATGAAGACTGTAAAGAGCCCGCACCATAAACCCTATGAAATAAGGCTTAAGGACTTAAATATGCATAGCAAAAAAAGGGGGGGGGGTTAATGACCACCAGATATTTCTGATAAAAATATAAAATTTGTAGACTGAGGCTCCAAGGGGGTAGACTCAGGAGCAATTTCAAAATCAGAAAATATTTCTGCATGAAGAGGGTAATGCATGCATGGAATAGGTTTTCATTTTGCAGTAGGGGAGGTGTCAAAAAAAAAAAAGATAACCAATCTAGAAAGTGTAGAATCACACAGCATGGAATCCCACATTGCAAAGAGGTGATGGGAAATATTGAGATCAAGAGCAGTCTATAGTGTTGCACCACAAAGTAAAATGGACGGACGGGATAAGCGCAACAGTCTTTTTGTTACATTTTTCTGTCCATTCTGCATGAAACTTATTGATGCATTTTGTTAAATTAAGAAGGCCAACTTAATGAATCTGTCCAGTCTATTTTTTTCATATACATTTTTGGACTGTGAGTTTAGATATGTAGTTTGCTTGTTTAGTTTAGAAGGGGTAGCACGCAGCTACCCCTTCTAAACGGTTTCAGGGTACCGGTTCTAAACTGTTTCAGGGTACCGGTTCAGCAGCATCCAGAGTTTTTGAGGGGTATCGCTGCCTCCTTCACCCTCCCATGCTCCTGCCAAATTACACCTATGATCATGATTCTTTTCATAGGTCTTTTACGTTCTTAAATCTTTCTATGCCAGTGATAGTTGAAGTGATCCATTAGCTGAAATTTTTCTGTCAAGGGTTTGTAGTTCTGGAATCAAAATTATTAGTTTTTATCCTTGGGCTTATTTGATTAGTTTAATTGTATAAAAGCATAGAAATATAGCAGATAGGCCACTTGGTCCATTGTCTGCCTATCCACACCACCTGCTTAGCTTTACAATTGCCTCCTCTCCTTCAGAGATTCTGTGCTTCTCCCATGTTTTATTAAACTCAGACATGTATGAAAGATGTGCTTAGTTACCTGAAATTAATTTCAGATATAACAAACCTAGAACCTTAGAAACTAGATTTCTTCACATTTGTGCTTTAAAGAGGTTTATTGTGGCATTGCTAGCACAGATATAGATTTAGATTTGTAGTTTTACATGTAAAAATCATATAGTCTGAATGCACTATAACACTCCATGCCAAATTAACTTTACTATCATTTGAATATCCAGCAAAAGAGAGCAAGCTAGCCTGCTCTTATGTGTGCATTTCCGGAGTATGCAAACATCTGGGCAGTCTCTTTGAAGCAGTCCAAGCTTTCTGTCCCAAGGGCTGGTCTCAGGAGCTGCTAACACGCAGGGAGTCTGCTATAACCACAGCTTGGACAAGAGGCAGATTCCCAGCTTCCGTGTAGTCCAAAGAGTGTCTGAAAAGTCCAGGGGTAGCAGACCAGACTCTTACAAATGGATTTTCAGGAAGTTTGAAGTCAGGATCCAGTATGTGTCAGGCAGCAATGGACAGGGGCCCATCAAGTTGAAAACAGAGTCTTGCCTTCTTGTCTTACTCTTTCTTTTTTTTTTTTTTTTTTTTTTTTTAAGACTTTCAGAGGGTCTCTCACATGAATGCACTGGATCCAAGAACTGGCAGTGTGATTGGATATCCCACAGTCTATTGGTATAGGATTGTTTGGTTTAGAATCTGTTTTCTTTTTAGCAGGCATATTCATGCATAGTTCATATGTCAGTAGACCCGTGCTGGCAGAGACAACAACTTCAGAATATGCTACTTACATGGATAAGCTTGTTAGCTAATTTCATCTGGGCAAACAATGTCCTGTGGCTTGAACAATTGCAGTTTTAAACTCAATACAGTTCTGCAGTGTCCATTATATTACTGTGACTCCATTGTGTTTGGTTCTGTTAGATCATTCTTGAAGGAGCAGTATTCTATCTCCACCAGGAGGCCATTCCATGCATTGTCCACCTTCACAAAAGAATATCTTCTTAGGTTACTCATCATTTTTACCTATATTTCACCTTCATCCCATGACCCCCTATTCCAAAGCCACCTTTCCATTGAAAGAGACTTGTCTCCTGTGCCTTTTAATCTCTGAAGGTATTGACATGTCTTTATCAGGTCTCCTTTCTCCCAGGATATACATGTTCAGATCTTTGTCTGCTCCCACGTGCTTTATCATAAAGACTGACCATTTTAGTAGCTGCCCTCTGGGACAAACTAGCTTTTGAAGGAGTGGTCTCCATAATTGTATATAGTCATTTCAAATGAGATCTCCCCAGGCAATATTGTCTCCTTTTTCCTCCTGGCTTTTCCTCTCCCTATGTATCCAAGAATTCTCCTGGCTTTTGCAGTTGACGTAAGATCATCAGATATCACCCCAGACCCTGCCCTTGTTTTGTGCACAGAGCTTCACCCCCTATACTGTATCATTCCCTTGGATTTTTACAACCTGTATGCATCATGTTGGAATATTTTTTAGTGTTAAATTTTAGCTACCAGACTAGTAAATTCCTCAAGCTTCACTAGAGATCTAATATTTTCTGCAATTTCTAAAGTGTGTATTCTGTTGCAGGTTTTGGTATCCACAAAAAGGTAACCTTATCTGAATTGCACTGACTTCCTATTGTGTTTAGAATGCAGGTTAACATGAACTATTTAACATTCAAGGTACTGCATGATCAAGCCCCTCAATACTTTGCAGATAAGGTGCTAAGGAGTATAAAATGAGGGCTAGATCTTGTTTGTGCAACTCCAGTTTTCTGGAGCTCCTCACCAAAGGAAATCAATTTAGAGGGAATGTTTCATGAGTTTAGAACTTTTTTGGTTTTGTTTAAGGAAAGCATTTTTTCTTACCAAGTTACTGTTCATATCATTAGTCACTAAGGCTATGTATCTGGAACTCTATTAGTTGCTAGGAACCTTAAATCAGTGTGCCTTAAGATCTGATCATATGTGCCATAGAAAAGCCACCACTGCCTAATGCTTAGATCCAGACCAGCACCTGGGATCTCCTCTCAGCATTTCAGTCACAGCAGTCGCCAATGGTGGTTCTTAAAGATATAGGAGCTCCTTTTTGGAACATGTGATTCATGTAGCCTATAGCATGAGCCTTTTTGTGTGGTGATTAAATGGACAGTAAGGAGGGCATAGATAGCCAGGCCCCACTTCGTTCGGCACCCATAGTGCATACAGCACCTTCTCATCTTCCCCATGTTGAAAGAGATGGGGAGAGCATGAACATAGCACTGGATGTGACTCACTCTGACTGTTGGGAGCAGCAGCCATGGAGGACCTCTAGCAGCTACATATAGCAGCCAAGGTAATTAACCAAGTTGGTTGGCAGCATTATACAAGTTTGTCTCTCTCCACCCTCTCTTTCCCTTTGTTTTAAAATTTGGAAGAGAGACTGGAGCTTTCAGTGCTTCCCCAACTATTCTTGTGGTTATTCAAGTCCTCTCCATGTCTGCATTGCTTGCTCCAGGGAGGATTGGTATGCTTCTCAAAATCTTGGTTAATATGTGCCTTGGGCTTGAAAAGGTTGGAAAACACTACCTTAAATGATTTATGGATGAATTTGTTTTAATTATATTTGGTGTAATTGATGTTGAGTATATATGATGATTTTGTGTAATTAAATAATTGCGAGATGGTATACTGCTTTGAGCTGAAAAGATGGATGATTTCATTTATTTAATTATGTGATCATTTTTAACCCTCTATTTTGTTTCACACTTATAGAGACAGAATAAAGTTTTATCATTTTATTTTTCTTGCAACTAACATAGTAATGAAGGCAGAAAAATTCCAAACGGTCCATCCAGTCTGCCCAGCAAGCTTTTTTTGTTTCTCTTAAGGACTTAGTTGTTTCCAAGGGTGTCTCCACTATCTCTCTTCCCCCTTCTGTTTGTCTCAAATGTTGGTTCTTTCTATGGGGGTGAAGGCAAGTCACAGATCTGTTTTTTAATACTAATAGGGATAGTAAAGATTTTCCCTAGTCCATGTAGCTGCCAATGTTGTATGGATTTTTTTTCCTCCAGCAGCTTGTTAGGATCTCTGCTAACACCGTCTGGTAACAGATTCCACAGCTTGATTGTGTGCTGAGTGGAAAAAGTACTTTTGACTTGCTGGTTTTAGGATATGTACCCTTGTATTAATAATTGAAATGTAAATAATGATCCTTTTATTTACCTATTGCACTGCAATCATTTTATAAACTCTTATGTTCCCTCTTGGCCGTCTCTTTACCAGGCTGAAGATCTCTAGCCTTCATAGTCTCTCATCAAAGAGCCATTCCTTTGCTTTTATCTTTTCTGCTGTCTTTTTTGAGATGGGGCAACTTGACTTGCACACAATACTCAAGGTGCAATTGCAGTGTTTATCATTAGATGAAAGATTTTTTTTTGTTTGAAATCATTCCTAATATTGCATCTATTTATTTTAACTGCTGCCTCACATTGAGCTAATGTTTGCAATGCTTTGTTCAGTGACTATACGGTCCTTTTTCTGGGTAGTGTCTCCCAATACAGAACCTAGCATTGTGTGCCTGTAGTTAGGATTATTTTTCCCTATGTGCATCACTTTGCGCTTTTCCATAATTTAATTTCATCTTCCATTCAAATGCCCAGTTCCTAGTCTCATAAGGTCACTTTGCGCTTTTCCATAATTTAATTTCATCTTCCATTCAAATGCCCAGTTCCTAGTCTCTTAAGGTCCCCCTACAATCCTCTGCTGTCTTCAAAAATTGAATAATTTTGCCAACTGCAAATTTGTCATTTTTTTTCCAGATCACTTACAAATATTAAACAGTACAGGTTCCAGTACAGGTCCTCGTGATACTCCGCTAATAATCCTCCTCCATTTAGAAAACTGGCAATTTAGTCCCACTCTCTTTTCTTTTCACTAATTACCATTCCCCAGAACCGATCAGTGTTCTTGTGATAAACATATTTACCTGTCCCATTTTATTCTTGTTCTGTAAGCACCAATATATTCCTGGGTAAAATAAAATCAAAAACTGAAAATGTAGGCCTCTAATAACATTGCCTCCGAACCCATGAGGTTTTTAATTTCCTGATGCATCTCATGGGGCATTTTGTCAAATGCTTTCTGAAAATCCAAATCATCATATATCAACAGGCTCATATTTATCTTCATGTTTTTATGTTTAAATAATAAAAAAGATTGTAAGGTAAGACTTCCTTTTGCTAAAATCATGTTGATTGTTCCCCACTAAGACATGTTTGTTTATATAACTAGTGATTTTAAGAATAGATTTTTCCATTTTGCTTGGCACCACATGTTGGGCTCTCCGGTCTGTAGTGTCTCATTGTCCTGGAGCCCTTTTTAAAAATTGGTATTGCATTGGCCATATTCCAGTCTTCAGGTATATGTAGCTTCTGGATGTTTCAGAATTTTGCAGCAAAAGTTTACAACTTTGTGGAGAGAGAAGTAATTGAACCGAAATCCATAGTAAATGGTCCTTACGACTCTGGAGGATATGGAATCTTGAAGAGAGAACCTTTTGTTTCTACAGTGAGTGTTGATTCATAATGAAGACCTGCCCGTTCTTCTTGAAAGCTTAACATTTGTGTGAAGATCCCTGGAAGCTAGTGTGGCAAATCTGGAGAAGCTGAGAGAAAGAGAAATAAGAGGAAACCTTCAGAGACCTAGAGCAGTCGCACCTCCAATCTGGCAATCCCTGTGCTGCTTTGGAGGAGAAAGGTCACCTGGAAGGAGAATTACCTTGGTGAAGCATGAAGCAATCCTGTAGCTAGGACCTGCCCTCAAGTTGTAGTTTTCTCTCACACTGAGAATGTCTCTAGGGGCATGTACCCAGGAAGGGAAGGGTTAGGATGGCTGTTATAGATTCAGTTATTAGGAATGTAAATAGCTGGGTGGCTAGGGGACATGAGTATCGCTTGGTAACTTGCCTGCCTGGTGCAAAGGTGGTAGACCTCATGTGTCATGTAGATAGGGTTTTAGATAGTGCTGAGGAGGAGCTGGCTATCTTGGTACATGGGAGTACCATTGATATAGAAAAGTGCAGGAGGGAAGTTTTGCAAACTGATTTTAGGTAGTTGAAATGCAGAACCTCCAAGGTAGCGTTCTTAGAAATGCTCCCCATGCCGCGTGCAGGACTCCAAAGGCAGACAAAGTTCCAGAGTCACGGTATATGGATGAGACAACAGTGCAGGGAAAGAGGGTTTTTAGACTTAAGAACTGGGCATCATTTTCAAGAAGGGGGAACCTTTCCCAACAGGATGGGGTCCATCTAAACCAATGGAACCAAGCTGCTGGCATTAATCTTTAAAAAAAAAAAAAAAACAAACCTAAAAAGAGCATAGTTTTCAAACTAGATAAGGTATAACAGACAGTCGCTCACAGGAGCATATGGTTTGGAATTATCTATCTGTAAAGTATATTAGAAGAACAGCGAAATCAAGGCATCCCAGTAGAGAGGGTGCAATTAATATTAAAGTGGGACTGGTGCATTTAACTAAAGAACAGACAGAGCAGAAAGATTCCCAAATAACCCTGTCAACTGATAAGCAGATTAGTAGATCAAAATCCATACTTTGAACTCTCTGTATACAAATGCTAGAAGTCTTTTTTTTTTTTTTTTTTTTAAAGAGTTTGGATTTTTAGACCCGATTTTTATAACGTGTTGCCATGCTCATGTTTTATAATACAATGCCCGCACGCACATGCACACCTCATTTTCTATCTGCGCATGCATGTGCGAGTGGTGCCCACTCGAGCACGTGGGGGAGGGGGGAGTAATTTTGTAAAACGTCCTGCGTTGCAATCAGGCCTTTGCCTAGTTCCCTCCCAGTCCGCTCCAGTTAAGGAGCGGATTGAGAGTGAACTTCCCTACCTAACCTTCCTCCCTTTCCCTTCTACCCCTCTAAATCTACCCTAGCTATCCTTTTTTTTGTTTTAACTAACTTCCTCCTCTGAGTAGAAGTAAGTTGCGCATGCCAACCTTTTGCCAGTGCGCAAGTCATCAGGATAGTGCAAAATGATGCTGTCCTAGATGGCCCCCCTGGACTGGCAATTTTGTGCATACCGGGAGGTACGCGCATGGCCGGGCTGTTTCTAAAATGCACTTGGCGCGCCCACGGGCCCGGCCACCTGCATATCTCTCAGTATTTGCACACACCGGCAATTAAAAACTTACCAGTTAGTCTATAGCACTGAATGGAGACACATGATTGGCATCTGAGACCTGGTGGAAGGAGGGTAACCACTGATAGCAATATACAAATTATATTGAAATAAAGGGATGGATCAAATTGGTTAAGAGTAGCACTATATATTAGAGGGCATCGAGTCAAACAGGATTAAAGTTCTGCAGGACATAAAATGCAATGTTGAATCTTTATTGATAGAAATTCCAAGTGAAAAGGGGAATAAAATAGTGGGAGTGTACTACAGTCCACCTGGCCAGAATGAGGAGACTAACAATGAACTGCTAAAAGAATTTAGGTAAATTAACAAATCAGCAGCACACTAGTAATGAGTGATTTCAGTTACTCCAGTATTGATTGGGTTAATGTCACATCAGAATATGGTAGAGGTAAAGTTCCTAGATGAAGAAAAACTGCTTCATGTATTAGCTGGTATGACCAAAGGGGAAATCTTTTTAGACCTAGTTCTTAGTGGAACACAAGATTTGGTGTGAGGTTGCTATTGGAGCCACTTGGCAGTAATGATCAAATTTGACTTAACTGGAAGGAGGACATTAAAAAAAAAAATTATAGTGACATTTAACTTTCAAATAGGTGACTGATAAAATGAGGAAAATGGTTGGTTAGGAAAAACTGAAAGGAGCAGTTGCAAAGCTTTACATCAAGCATGGATTTTGTTTAAAAATACTATCTTGGAAACCCAGACCAGATGTATTTCATGCATTAGAGAAGGTGTAAAGAAGGCTAAACTACTAACAGTATGGCTAAAGGAGAGGTGAGAGGGAGAGATAATAGCTAAAAACATCTTTCAAGAAATGGAAAAGGGATCCAAATGAAGAAAACAGGAAACATAAGTACTGGCAAGTGAGATGCAAAGTATTCATAAGGAAGGCAAAGATAATTTGAAAAGACACTTGCTGTGGAAGCAAAAACTCATAATAAAAACTTTCTGTTATTTCACAGTAAAAAGTTGGATCATTACAAGATCAAGACATAAAAGATTCTTAAGGATAACAAGGTCATAACAGAGACTCTAAATGAATTCTTTACGTCATTCTTTACTGAGGAAGATGTAAGACAGATATCCATGCCAGAAACGATAGTTAAAGGTGGTGATTGAGAGGAACTGAAACAAATCTCAGTGAACCTGGAAGATGTAGGGCAAACTTGACAAACTAAAGAGTAGCAAATCACCTGGACTAGATGGTCTACATCCCAGAGTGCTGAAAGAAATGAAAAATGAATGTGTGGATCTGTTAGTAATTTGTAAACTATCATTAAAATCATCTGTGATATCAGAGGACTGGAAGATTGCCAGTGTAACAGCAACTTTTAAAAAGGGATCCAGAAAACTAGAGACCAGTGGAAGTAAGGAAGAGGCTGGGAACAGGCCAGTTAGTCTGGTGAGCAAACTAATGGAATCTGTGCTAAAACAGAGAATAGTGCAGCTTTTGGCATCCAATGGATTGCAAAATCTGAGGCAGCATGACTTTACCAGAGGTAAATCTTGTCAGGTGAGTCTGATAAATTTCTTTGATTGGGTGACCAGAGAGTTGGATCAAGGGAGAGCAATAGACATAGCAAGGTCCTTTGACATGGTTTCACACCAAAGGCTTATAAATAAATTGCGCGCCTTTGGTATGGAGTGATGACTGGGTTAGAAACTGGCTGAGTGGGAGGCGACAAAGGCTAGCGGTAAATGTGGTTTTCTTTGAAGGGGGGTGTTACTAGCTGTGTGCCTCAAGGCTGGTTCTTCAACAATTTTGTGAGCGACATAATAGGATTATCAGGAAAGACTTGTCTTTTTGCCGATTATACCAAAATCTGTAACAGCGTGGACAGCCAAGAAGGTATGGAAAATGTGAGAAGGGTTCTGGCGAAGCTTGGGGAATGGTCTAAGGTCTGGCAGCTAAGATTTAATGCTAAAAGCCCAATACATAATGTTCTAAGTAAACGGCTGTTTAGTAATTTGAATCACCAGTGAATGAAGGATGAACACAAGTGTTTCTGAAAAAAAGTTAAGTATTTTAACTTGTTTGATATGTAGCATTGTCCTTACAAGCATTGCTGGCAGTTTAAAACTTCACTGATCATACTAGATATTTTACATTAAGCCACAGATATTTTGAACCTTTGTCATTAATTTAAGGTATTTGCAGTTTCTCATAAGTTTGAAAAGATTAGCACTGTAAGCTATCTATTGATATCTTCTAACTCCTATGGATTGGCAATAAGAACTATTAGTGAAGGTGCTAGTGGCCTTCAGGCTATGCAAGACTACTTTTGATCCCAGAAATCCTGTTCTCATTTATCTTCTTTCACAGTTGAAAGGTCAGATGTACTATCTTAAATCAGATTACTTTGCGATCTCTGGAGGATATTGGGAAGATAAGATATTAAATATTTAAGGTCTTATGTAGTAGGAAAAAGAGAAAAGTATTGCAAGCTATTCCAAACTAGTCCTAAAGTTTATTGATGGGGAGTACTTTTTAACTCATTTTATTTCAAAATCAGAATAACTTGGCTTGTTAAAAAAAAAAATGTAATGTTGCTGTCAGAAATGGAAAAGGGATATAAATACAAAAATCACAGAATAGGGCTGGTCACAGATATAGACACGCTGTTCAATTTGCATGTTCCTGATGGAAAATGTGTGTAAAAAGCATTTGTATTTCCTGCCAGCAAAGTTTGCTGCCAATGGCCAAGAGTTGCAACCAGTCAGTAATATTGGTCTGCAGTTAGATTAATCATTTAAAGTTCTACCTTTTGTCATTCACTCAAGAGCAAGCTAATTAGTTTTTATGTTGGTGGAAGCCACTGATGTTTTGGCTGTTGAGTGGAGGAGTGCTTGGACACCACAATGACTAGTTGGCGAGAATAAAGAGCAGGGTTGTAGAAACCATTTGGGTTTTGAGGATTTCCATAATGGATATGCATAAAATCGATTTTCGTGCGGAAAATCGATTCGTGGCAGCAGATCGCTCCCGGACCCCCAGGGACTTTTGGCCAGCTTGGGGGGGGCCTCCTGACCCCCACAAGACTTGCCAAAAGTCCAGCGGAGGTCCGGAACGACCTCCTGCAGTTGATCTCCTGCCGGCGCCATTTTCCGTATGGAAAAACGATTCGCGGCAGGAGATCGCTCCCGGATCCCCGCTGGACCCCAGGGACTTTTGGCCAGCTTGGGGGGGCCTCCTGACCCCCACAAGACTTGCCAAAAGTCCAGCGGGGGTCCGGAACGACCTCCTGCAGTCGAATCGTGTCTACGGCCGGCGCCATTTTGCGCCGCCATTTTGCAAAATGGTGGCGCAAAATGGCGCCGGCTGAAGACAACACGATTCGATTGCAGGAGGTCGTTCCGGACCCCCGCTGGACCCCCAGGTAATTTAAGGCATTTTGGGGGGGTTCGGGAGGGTGGGGGATTTATTTTAAAGGGTCGGGGTGGGTTTTAGGGTGTTTTAGTGTGCCGGGTCACGATTTTAACGATTTTCACGATATTTTAAAAACCCAAATGGCGACAATACTATTCCCTCCCCCTCCCAGCCGAAATCGATCGTTAAGACGATCGATGACACGATTCACATCTCTAGCAGACATGACATTGTTGGCAGGCTTGATTTTAATCTGTTGTGATTTTTTTTATTTTTGTTTTTTATAGACCGACTTTCGTCGGAACATCATGCCAGTTTACATTGTAACAAAATAACAAAAGAGAGAAATACAATAAACAGGGAAGGGGGACCAGTAATGGAGGCGAGGGGACAGCAGTAGGAAGGATAGAGAAAGAGAAATTTGATAGGAACATATGAAGAAAATAAATTAACAATAGACAAAATATACAGGTGGGCTGGTAGGTACCAGACCAGAGATGGCAGTGAGAGGGAGAGGTGGGGGTAGGGGAGGGGGGAATGGTAGGGTAGGCTTAAAAGAGGGTGAGGGGAAAACTTATAACAGAATTTAGGCATCATTGCTTAAGGGGGAGAAGTACTATATTTTGGAGTCTTTGCTTGGGATGAAGAAAGAACATAAGAAAATGCCATACTGGGTCAGACCAAGGGTCCATCAAGCCCAGCATCCTGTTTCCAACAGTGGCCAATCCAGGCCACAAGAACCTGGCAAGTACCCAAAAACTGTCTATTCCATGTAACCATTGCTAATGGCAGTGGCTATTCTCTAAGTGAACTTAATAGCAGTTAATGGACTTCTCCTCCAAGAACTTATCCAATCCTTTTTTAAACACAGCTATACTAACTGCACGAACCACATTCTCTGGCAACAAATTCCAGAGTTTAATTGTGCGTTGAGTAAAAAAGAACTTTCTCCGATTAGTTTTAAATGTGTCCCATGCTAACTTCATGGAGTGCCCCCTAGTCTTTCTACTATCCGAAAGAGTAAATAACCGATTCACATCTACCCGTTCTAGACCTCTCATGATTTTAAACACCTCTATCATTTCCCCCCTCAGTCGTCTCTTCTCCAAGCTGAAAAGTCCTAACCTCTTTAGTCTTTCCTCATAGGGGAGTTGTTCCATTCCCTTTATCATTTTGGTAGCCCTTCTCTGTACCTTCTCCATCGCAATTATATCTTTTTTGAGATGCGGCGACCAGAATTGTACACAGTATTCAAGGTGCAGTCTCACCATGGAGCGATACAGAGGCATTATGACATTTTCCGTTTTATTCATCATTCCTTTTCTAATAAGGAAAAGGAGAGGCAGAGGAGGAGGGGGGAAAGGGTGAGCTGCAGGGTTAAAGTGCAAGCTGTTTGGTCAACAGCTGGATATGCTAATGTAAAGAGCCAGGTTTTGAGCCCTTTTTTAAATTTAGACAGGTTAGGTTCTAGACGGAGGGCCGTGGGCAGGGTGTTCCATAGGGAAGGGTCGGCAATAGAGAAAGCCCTTTCTCTGGTTGAGGTGTGGTGTGCAGTTTTTAGGGAGGTGGTGTATAGGGTACCAGCAAGGTTGGATCTGGAGGGGCGGGTAGATGATCAGAAAAGAGGTGCATTCTCGAGCCAAGTGTGATTTTGATTGACAATAAATTGTGGAGAATGGTGAGTGTTTTGTATTTTTTGCGTGAGGTTATGGGTTACCAGTGGAGGTCTTTTAGGATGGGGTAATGTGATCCGATCTATGTGCGTTTGTTAGGATTCTGGCCATGGCATTCTGTAAAAGTTGGAGGGGTTTGATAGTGGAGAGAGGGAGGCCCAGAAATAAAGAATTGCAATAGTCCAGTTTAGGACTGTGCGGAGGTCTTGGGAATATAGCAGGGGTTTAAGTTTCTTTAGGATGTGCAATTTGAAGAAGCCTGTTTTTATGGTATTGTGGATGTGAGATTTGAAATTTAAATGTTGGTCAAGATAGACACCGAGATCTCTCACGTTGCAGGTGAATGTATCAGGTGGAGGGTTGGTGTTGCTTAAGGCAGGGAGCGAGCGAGCTGGGGGATTGGAGATTGTGAGGAGCTCCGTTTTTGTTACATTTAAAGCGAGATGTAGGTTTGAGAGGAGAGTGTTAATTGAAATTTATTTATTTTTTACTTTTATATACCGATATTCCTGTACAAAATTACAAATCACACCAGTTTACAGAGAACAAAACTTTGCGTAAGAGCATAACATGGAACAATGTGAGAGACAAGAAACTGCTTAAGGCTAAGAACTTACCCGGTGCCAAACCAAGGCTAAGGACTTGCCCGGTGCAAACAATAACAAAAAGGCAAAATTCAACATAGTTAAATATATAAATAATCCTTTTGAACGGGAAATAAGTACTTAATAAATCTGAAATTAACAAGTTTCTAATTGGGGATAAATACTTAATGAATCAGAATTAACAAGATAATAGATAACAAGGTATGCATCTTAAGGCGGAATTAGACAGGATATGGAGTCTAGGCAAGAATAAGGCAAGAATCCCAAAACTGTAATGTTTTGGGGAGGGATTCTTGAAGCGGGATGAGGATTTGAACTTCGTCAGCATACATGAAGAACTTTAGGCCAAGATCAGAGAGGAGATAACAGAGGGGGAGGAGAGAGATATTGAAGAGTGTGGAAGAGAGGGAGGAGCCCTGCGGGATGCCCTGAGAGAGGGGAATGTGGGATGATTCACAATTGGCTATTTTTACGGTGTCATTTCTGTTGTCGAGATAAGAGAACCATTGCAGCGCAGAACCTGTGACACCGATTTCTGCTAAGCAGGTGAGGAGTATGGTATGATTGGTGTGAAAGGCAGCAGATATATCAAGTAGGGCCAGTATGTATGATTGACCATGGTCCAATCACCTTGAGTATAGTGTCAGAAAGGGTAAGAAGGAGGCTTTCAGTGTTACGGGCATTACGAAAGCCAAATTGAGCCGGGTGAAGGGTCTTGTGCTCTTCAAGGAATTCGGTAAGCTGGGTATTTTCTCCATTATTTTTGCTATGAAAGGCAAGTTAAAAATAGGGCGATAGCTGGGATACTGGGGTCGAGGTTAGGTTTTTTTTTAGGAGGGGTTTGACTATTGCATGTTTAAGGGGGTCGGGTACTTTGCCATGTGAGAGGGAGCAGTTTATTATGTCAGCCAGGAGTTTTGAAATGGCGGGGATGGAAAGAAGAGTCTTAGTGGGGATTATATCGGATGAATGTGTGGCGGGTTTAGCCTTTTGGAGGATTCGTTCGATCTGTTTAGGAGAGGTGAGTTCAAGGGACTCAAGGTTAGCGCTTGAGTTTTTGGGGAGGGAGTTGACTGGGGAGGGATTACCAGGGAAACATTGGAGGACATTAGTGATTTTGTTTCTAAAAAACATGGCAAGCTCCTCGCATTTAGTGCTGGCATTTTCTTCAGTGGAAGGAGGGGGGGAGAGGTGGTTAGTTCAGTGACATAAGAGAAGAGCATTGGAATTGAATTGGTAGTCATGTATTTTGGTGGAATGGTAGTCTCGCTTTGCTTTTAGCGTGGATTGTCTGTATTTATTTATTTATTTAAATTAATTTATATACCGGAGGTTCCTGTATAATATACATATCACCCCGGTTCACAAAGAACAGTAACTATCGCTACAAATAGCGGTTTACATAGAACAGAATAAAAGAAGTTTTACATTGAACAAAAAACAAAGTATGAGTATGTATGAGTGAAGAGAAGATTTGTAGGCAGCTGCGTGAGCTGGGGATGGGGTTTTTCGCCAGGCTCTCTTAGCAATATAGCGTTCATAAAATTTGAGTACCTTGGTTAATGCTTCTTGATCATGGATGATTTTTTAAGGGGCATTGGAGGGAAATGGTAAATTAGCACTTATGTTTGTTTAATATTGGATGTACTGTAACTTGCCAGTCCTGTCACTGCTATACACATTCTTGGATTTAAAACCTTTTTGAATTTTGGACTGTGTTTACGTGGATCCAGCACTCTCTGGAGTGTGTATATGTATGTATATGTATGTATATATATGTATATATATATAATACATCACAATGATTATACTTCTTGAAAATTGTCTTTTAAAAACAAAAGCCAGTTACAAAAGATTTTTGAGGTATCAAATGCTGGTAGGCCCCCTAAACTGCAGAGAAATAAAGGTTAACAGTGATACTTTAGCTTATGGGAGCTAATGCTCACTCTTCCTCTACACAGAATAGAGCAAAAGATGACATACAAAATATAAGTAAATCATAAGGCATACAACTATAATGTGAAAAAGGTGGGAGCAGTGTGTTGATAAATCAGAAGATAACGGACAGTATAATTTTATGGTTTAAGAGAGAAGACTGAGAAACACAGGGTTGGTTTTTTTTTTTGCTTGTAAATCCTTATTCAAACAGTCAAACATCTTAAGTTCCTGCTTGTGCTAAATTTTCCTTTAATTCTGATCATAGTCATTCATACAGTAATCTGGTTCCAGGAAAGTGCTCCTTCATGGGATGTTACCTTGGTCTTCCCTGTGATAGTTTATCTTGTAAATTTACTCTTGCTTTAAATATATGGCTTGTCTCAGCAGTATAGCATGCTTGTTATTTTCTGCACTGATTAATATATGCAATATTAGAGTAGCATGAATAGAATCCTCTAAATTGTCATTTAAATATCTTGTGGAAATAGTTGAAAATACTATTTGGAGGTGTATGGTTTAAGGGTTAGGGATGTGCCCAGCGGCGGATTCACGATGTCTGACCGGCCCAGGTATTCGCGACCCAGGACACATCACGTGGTCTGCCGAGCATGGCTCTGTCATCGCCGTGCACGGCAGACCACGTGACTGGAGCGATCGGCCCACCGTGCGATGCCCGATCCCCCGATAGGCCAATCCACCCCTGGATGTGCCTTTGTTTCAAATAAATTTAAAAAATGCAACAAATCAGGGCAATTGGTTTCATTTGAGGGTCCCGAAACAAAATTGGGCTCCTAAATGAAGGTAACCTTATTCGTTGCATTAATTTGAAAGGAATGCTTCGTGTCTAGGCCTCGCCGAGGCCCAAAGCAGGGGCCATGGCCTGTGCCAGAGCACGACTGCTGCGCCTCAGCCTAGACCCAGGTCCGAAGCTGGAGTCTCGCGTAGGGCATAGGATGAGGCCCAAATCAGGGGCCATTTCCTAAGCCTGAGCGCTACCCCAGATTCTCGGCCAAACTCACCCCCCAGCAAAAATCACTTACCTGATGCGTCTGGTATCGGATGGCAATGCCCGCTCCTGATGCCCATGCATGATGCCGTGGTCTGGCATGAAGACTGTGCCGGGACATCGGCCCGGAACCAGGCCAGGTCCCAACACCTGGACCCCGACTTATGGTAAGGTCCAGGCCTTAGAGCAAATTTCCAAACGAGCCTTTTCTCACATTGCACTAAGACTTCCAAAGAAATACTATTCTGTAATCTGAGATTATAAAAGCTTTAGAAAAGTGCTAAAAATGTATTTGTTTAGGGAAGCTTTTAAATGTGTTTTTCTCGATTATCCAGTTTTATGCTTTTTATCTTGTATTTTGATGGTGTGATTTGTTTGAAGTTTTGAATGTTCTAAACTATATTTGTTTAACTTTGTTGTAATCTACCTTGAACAATTTGAAAGAATGCAGAGTAATAAACTCCAGTAAATAAGTTGTTACAGTGGCAGCTGGTTGTGAGGAACTGAAGGACATTGTGAAAGTAGGACACAAACCAAGCCCCGGATTTTGTGTCTGATCCTGGTGATAAGTTTGTCAATCTGAGTTGTCTTCCAGTTTCAGAGTGATCCCATTCATTGCTATCAAAAACGTTTCTGGTGTGGTTATGACACCCAGTACCCTCCTCAGACAGAGGCATACTTTTTGATATTTCCTTGTCTTCTCTGACCACCTTTTTTTCCCCTCAGTCATCTAGCAGCAAAACTAACACCACAGGTTTTTTTGCTTCAAATATTTAATTTAAAACAGTTTTCATAGCCCTCACAATCCAAAGTATTTGGGTTATAAGTCAACATAACTAGTAAAATTTAAAAACATATATCAAATAGACATATTTATGAATAACCAAACACAAAATTATAAAAACATGAACAAATATCTCCTCTTTAAATAAAACCTCCTTAAAGTGCAGTCTGTCTATATTTATGGTCCATAGTATCAAATACCTATTTAAAATAAAATTTTCACTTGTTTTCCAAAAGTTAGTCAACACTGAATGGTTTCACTCTCATCAGATTGTTCCACTTAACTGGTCCAGCTACATTGACTGGGTGAATATTACATCAGGACATTCTAGAGAAGTAAAGTTCCTAGATGAAATACATGACTGCTTCATGGAGCAGCTGCTACAAGAATTAACAAGAGGGGAAACTATTTTAGACCTTAGTGAAACACAGGGTTTGGTGCAAGAGGTAACAGTGCTGGAGCCACTTGGCAATAGTGATCACAACATTATCAAATTTAACTTAACTGGAGGGAGTACAAAAAAAACCTACTGCAACAGCATTTAATTTTCAAAAAGATGACTGAGAAAATGAGAAAAATGGTTAGGAAAAAACAGGAGCAACTGCAAAGGTTGAGTTTAGCTCAGGCATGGATGTTTAAAAATACTATCTTGGAAGCCCAGTACAGATGTATTCCATGCATTAGAAAAGGTGGAAAGAAGGCTAAAAGATTACCAGCATGGTTAGAAGGTGAGGTAAAAGAGGCTATATCTAAAAACATCCTTCAAGAAATGGAAAAGGGATACAAATGAAGAAAACAGGAAGCAACCTATAAGCACTGTCAAATCAGATGCAAAGTATTGATAAGAAAGGCAAAGAGAACTTGAAAGGAAGCTTGCTGTGGAAGCAAAAACTCATAAAAACGTTTTCAGGTACGTTTGAAGTAAAAAGCCTGTGAAGGGAGTCAGTTGGACCATTAGGTAATCACGGGGTAGAAGGAGCACATAAGGATGAAAAAGCCCTAGCAGAGAGACTAAAATTATTTGGTTCAATATTCACTAAGAAAGATGTAAGAGATATACCCATGCCACAAATGATATTCAAAGGTGTTGATTCAGAGGGACTGAAACAAATATCAGTGAATCTGCAAGATGTACTAGGGCAAATTGACAAACTAAAGATTACCAAATCACCTGGACCAGATGGTATACATCCCAGAGTGCTCAAAGAACTGAACTGAAATTGTGGACCTGCTATTGGAAATTTTGTAAACTATGAATACCATAATCTATGGTACCTGAAGACTGGAAAGTTTCCAATATAATGTCAATTTTTAAAAAGGGATCAAGGGGTGATCCAGGAAATTGCAGAGCAGTGAGTGTGCCAGGCAAAGTGGAAGGGAACTGTCATAAAGAACAAAATTGCTGAACATATAGATAAGCATAGTTTAATGGGACAAAGCCAATATGGATTTAGCCAAGAGAAATCTTTCCTTACAAATTAGCAACATTTTTTTGAGGGCATAAACACGTGGATAAAGGTGAGTCCGATGATATAGTGTATCTGGATTTCCAAAAAGCATTTGACAAAGTCCCTCATGAGAAACTTCTTAGGAAATTAGAAAGTCATGGGATAGGGGCAGTGACCTATTGTGGATTGCAAACTGGTTAAAATATAGAAAACCGGGCTAAATGGTAAATTTTCCGAATGGAAAAAGGTGATAGTGGAGCGCCCCAGGGATCTGTTCTGGGACCAATGCTTTTTAATATATTTATAAATGACCTGGAAATGGGAACAAGTGAGGTCATCAAATTTGCTGATACAAAATTATTCAAAGTTGTTAAATTGCAAGAGAACGTTGAGAAATTACAAGAGAACATTGCAAAACTGGGAGACTGGTCATGCAAATGGAAAACGAAATTTAATGTAGACAAGTGCAAAGTGATGCCCTTAGGGAAGTGTAACCCAAATTATAGCTACAAAATGCAAGGTTCCACATTTTCACCACTCAGGAAGAGGATCTAGGTGTCATTGAAAATATGTTGAAATCTTCTGCTCTGTGTGCAGCAGCAGCTAAGAAAGCAAATAGAATGCTAGGGATTATTAAGAAAGGAATGGAGAATAAATCAGAGAATATTGTAATGCCTCTATATCACTTCATGGTGTGACCTCATCTTGAGTATTGCGTTCAATTTTCAAGAAATGTATAGCAGAATTAGAAAAGGTTTGAGAAGGGTGATGGAACAATTCCCTATAAAGAGAGGCTAAAGAGGTTGGGACTCTTCAGCTTGGAGAAGACTGCTGAGGGGAGATGATAGAAATCTGTAAAATGAGTGGACTGGAACAAGTAAACATTAATCAGGTTACTCTTTTGAAAAGTGCAAAGACCAGGGGGGACACAATGAAGTTACTGGAAATAAATTTAAAACTGAGTAAAAAAATATATTTCTCAACACATAATTAAGCTCTAGAATTCATTGCCAGAGGATGTGGTGAAAGCTATTAGTGTAGCTATAAAAAAAAAAAAAAAAAGTTTGACAAGCTCCTGGAGGAAAAGTCCATTAGCAATTAAGGGAAAGTTGGAACCTATCTACCTGGGATCCTGCCAGGTACTTGTGACCTGACTTTGGCCACTTTTGTAAACAGGATATTGGGTTTGATGGACCATTGGTCTGACCCAGTATGGCAAGTCTTATTTCTTAAGTTGTTACAAAGAATGTCCTTTTTCTCATCTCTGCCAGGCATACTTGCCAAACTAAAGGGATGTTCAGCAGCTTTCAACCCATTAATCTCAATGCTCCTTGCAGTTTAGAAATGTTAAACACACAAAAGTATAGTCACTCAAATAATGATATATTATAATGTTGAATTGGATCTACTAAACTAAGCCAATGCAGTGAGCCCAAAACAGGAGTGATGTGGTAAAATAATCTAGAGCCCATTATCATCCTTGTGACATTTTGAACTGCTTGTAAACACATTAAGATGATTGCTGGCGTACTAACAATAAAGTGAATTAAAAAGTCAGCCTTAAATTGGCTGACTTTTTACTCTGTTAAACTTCTACTGCCTCTTCACCGTACCAAGTTGTATTATGTCCCTGTTTTATTGTAACTGCTACTTTCTCTTTTAGCACCTGTTAATGTTTATTATATTAGTTTGTCACACCTTGTTAATTGTAAACCGGCATGATGCGATTCCCATCGCGAATGCCGGTATAGAAAAACTCAAAATAAATAAATAAAAATAAAATAAATTACAATAATCTAACTTAGGACTAAAGACTGCAATATGGCTTGAAAATCACTAATGGACAGATGGTTTTGGACCCCCACAATACTTGCAACTTAATGACTTAAGGACAGTCGCAATAAGTACCTTATCTGTTGTCTCAGATCGGGTTCCAATGGCACCCCTTATGGTGAGACATAATCACCCACTCCTCAAACTGAAAGGATGGGAGAATATCATCTAGTGAAAGTCTACTTAAAATCAGCTTTGATTTGTTCAATATTAAGCGAAAGCCAATTAGAATGCATCCATTCATGAACGTGTGCAAATATCCACTGCCTCTGCCACTGTTGTAATTAACACACAGAACTGAATATCACTGTTATGGCCTGTAGCCCACTCAAATTTGTTAGTACAGACCAGCAAGCAGGTACATGTTAAAAGGACAGGGCTGTTACCAGATAGGATACAAGACAGATGTTTGCCAATTTTTACCTTTTTGTTATTGGTTAGATAAGCATTCAAACTATCTGAATACATTTCCTGAGATTACTACAATTTCTAACTAACTAGAGTTTGTTTTGATTTATGCATCCATGTGGAGGATATGTCCAATAAAATTCACACACCTAATGGATATCTCAAAGCAGCATCTGAACAGATCCAGAGTTATAAGCAGGAAGGTTTCTGTGCTGTAACCAGGGTGAAAGCTGAACTGAAAAGGATCCAATATACAGTGGCTTGCAAAAGCATTTGACCCCTAAAGTCAGCAGACTTGTGTGGATAACAAATGACACTTATACAGATTGTTCCAGATAGTATGTTTATTGTAAACCAGTAGGCTCTTAAAGTAACTCTTTTGAAAATCACAATTCATTATGTCTGTACATTGTTTTGTAAAATAAAATTAAAAATTGAAAAATGCTTGCATAAATATTCAACCTCTATGCCAGGGGTAGGGAACCTATGGCTCGCGAGCCAGATGTGGCTCTTTTGATGGCTGCATCTGGCTCGCAGACAAATCTTTAATAAAAAAGTAAAAATCTTAACAAAACCCCCCACCCTCCTGACGCCCCCCAAGACCTCAAAAATTAATTTACTACAACCCCCCACCCTCCTGACCCCCCCCCCCCCAAGACCTGCCAAAAGTCCCTGGAGGTCCAGCGGGGGTCCAGCAGCGATCTCCTGGTCTTGGGCTGTCGGCTGCCAGTAGTCAAAATGGCGCCGACGGCCCTTTGCCCTCACTATGTCACTGGGGTCGACCAATGGCGGCGGTAGCCCCTGTGACATAGTAAGGGCAAAGGGCCGTCGGCTGCCAGTAATCAAAATGGCGTCGACGGCCCTTTGCCCTCACTATGTCACAGGGGCTACCACCGCCATTGGTCGACCCCAGTGACATAGTGAGGGCAAAGGGCCGTCGGCGCTATTTTGACTACTGGCAGCCGACAGCCCAAGACCAGGAGATCGCTCCCGGACCACTCCTGGACCCCCGCTGGACCACCAGGGACTTTTGGCAGGTCTTGGGGGGGGGGGGGGGTTGTAGTAAATTAATTTTGGAGGTCTTGGGTGGCGTCAGGAGGGTGGAGGGTTTTGTTAGATTTTTACTTTTTTATTAAAGATTTGTCTGCGAGCCCTGGACCCCCGCTAGACTACCAGGGACTTTTGGCAGGTCTTGGGGGGGGGGGCAGGAGGGTGGGGGATTGTAGTAAATTAATTTTGGAGGTCTTGGGGGGTGTCAGGAGGGTGGGGGTTTTTGTTAGATTTTTACTTTTTTATTAAAGATTTGTCTGCGAGCCCTGGACCCCCGCTGGATCACCAGGGACTTTTGGCAGGTCTTTGGGGGGGGGGGGGCGTCAGGAGAGTAGGGGGTTGTAGTAAATTAATTTGGTAGGTCTTGTATGGCTCTCACGGAATTACATTTTAAAATATGTGGCGTTCATGGCTCTCTCAGCCATAAAGGTTCCCGACCCCTGCTCTATGCTGTAGAATCTCCAAGCTTACATGTGCCGTCTCCTAGGTCGAGACTATGAATTACTCCTTGTAAGAATGAATGTTGACTGACCTATATATATTGTTTTATTAGTTTTATTTTCACTCAATTTTGCATCTATATAATTTACAAATTTTTATTTTGTTCAACTTTAGCAGATTTGACTTTTTATGCATTTTATTTACTTAGGTAAATTATCTTATGCTTATAAATGTACATCACTTTGACTATTTTGTTTAAAATTGTGATCAGTCAAATAAATGAATAGTAGCAAATGAAGGGTCATGGTACCATTTGCTGATGGACTGATTTCAACTGAACTAGAAGCCTAGAGAAGCAGGAACACAAACTGTTGGGCCAGAAGGAATCCTGATGCTTTTGATGGTAGAACAAAAGTACAAGGCAAAAATGTTTAAAGAATTCCAGTTTTTCCATTCTTAAATGTATGGCTTGCCCCCATATTGTAGTTGTAAGAATGCCATCACTTTTCAGTAGGGTAACATACATTTTACCCTTAATTTAGAAATGGAATAAATATCCAAAATATTTGGTTAACCAAAACCCTCCAGAACTCTCACACAATTTAATTTAAAACATTTATATATAAATACCATGATAGGACATCTAGAACCCATGACGTTTATTTATCTGCCTGATATCAAATAATAATTCAGTGGCTCTTACTGCATATCTAACTTGCTTTGGAGGGCCTTTAACTGAGTGAGTTAAATCTTATTCTTGTTTTGCAACACTTTAGTCCTAGAAATGAAATCTTCTAGATAAATATAATTCAACAGCACACTTCTAACATTTTTTTTTTGTACAGAATTGAGTGAAGCTTGGAATATAATGGACTGTTCAGGAGATTTGTTTTTAATTACTAGCAGGTCAATACACTTTCTACCCACTTTTCGGCCACGTTAGTCCAACCCACGATACACTATCCCTTTTAACCTACTCTTACCGCGTCTTTAAATCACCGGGTAACCCCTTCCACCCGCAGCATGTATATTACATGTAAATGATCGAATTAGCTATTCCCTCCCATACAGTAACGCGCACCCCGACTATCGCTTTTTTACCCTGCCATTTTGCCGCACGTTTAACCTGCTAACTTACCGCCTACCCTTACCCCTGCATTAGAGGCACGAAAAGCAGCCTTGCTTCGGGAGGAGGGGAGAGAGGACTGGCAGTGTAAAGCAACAAAGCAACTTAGTTTTTTTGCAGCCCCCCTCCGGAGACGGACATCGGCGAAGACGACTGCGGCTCCCCTGCCTCCAGCTGCCCGCGAAGATGGACGCCTGCACGGGCGAAAGCGGCCCTTGTGCGTGCAATTGAGCCGCTCAAGGCGTGACGTCACGACGTTTGGTGTCACGGCATGTGACATCACGTCTTGAGCGGCCCAATTGCACGCACAGGGGCCGCTTTCGCCCATGCAGGCGTCCATCTTCGCGGGCAGCTGGAGGCAGGGGAGCCGCGGTCGTCTTCGATGTCAGTCTCCGGAGGGGGGCTGCAAAAAAACTAAGTCGCTTTGTTGCTTTACACTGCCAGTCCTCTCTCCCCCTCATCCCAAAGCAAGGCTGCTTTTCGCGCTTTGCTTTGGGAGGAGGGGAGAGAGGACGGGCAATCCCGAGCGTAGGATTGCCCGTCCTCTCTCTCTTGCTACTTTTTTTTTTTCGCTTTTCGATTTTTTCCGCTTTCGTTGCTTGCTTCGGGAGGAGGGGAGAGAGGACTGGCAATCCCGAGCGTCTGAGAACCGTCCACTTCCTGGTATCTGTCATTTCAAATGTCATTTGAAATGACAGATACCAGCGTGTCCGTGAAGCGTTAGGCCAGCGCACCCAGGATACTGTATAGCGCTCTATACAGTAAAACGGGTTGCGCGGGCCTAACGCTTCACGGACGCTTCTTAGAAGCAGCTTGCATTTGCAAGCTATTTACATACAGTATCGAGCGGTAGGTGAGCTGGGCTGTGCGTGTGGCAACCGCGGGTGTGCCCGGCACTAACGCAGCTCTTCCTACCGCTCCTTACTGTATCGGCCTGTTTGTTTTTCATAGTTGGGAGCCCTTGGTCTCCCACGATTCTGTGGTAAGGGCTACAAAAGTCTATTGAAACATGGTTCATGTTTTAGATGTCTGTAATTCAAACAGAGAAAGAACTAGGACTGTGAAGAATGTTTTAGAGATAAGCCTTTTTATATGAAATATATCTAATTAAAATTAAGAACTTGCAGTGTCTGCAGTATATTTTTCTTTCATACATTTGAAATGTACTAAAAGACTTATTAGTCAGCTTTACATGGTGGAATGTGCTTTTGTTTCCTAATTCTTGATCAGCTTCTAACTGAGCAGAGGCTGATTTCTCCTTAGCTACGTTGCAGGGGGTTCATTAAAGACTAATGAAATATTAACTTTGTTCAGTGTAAATCTAGTTTTATGAACGAAAATCTGATCATTGCAAGTAAAGATGATCAAGCAAAGTAAAATAAATCAGGATTTAAGGGGGATAGAGTGGAGGATTGGGTTCAGCTTTAACTGTTTTAGCTATATGTTTAATTTCAATTTTAAAAAATATTGAATTACAGTGTACTTTCAGGGCTAACAAAAGGCAGATACAGGAAAAATCAATGAGGCATGTCTAGACTAATTGCAACTGAATTATAAGCCTGGTCTAAGGTCTGAATTCCTGTATAAATCTTTTTGGTGATGTTACTTAGGTTCATTGGTGTTTTGTAGTGCCCCCAGTGTTAATAGCTGCTTTTGAGGATCTAGTAGGCAGGCAAAAGACCCAGAGTTTACAGCACTTCTGAATCAAGAGAGGTCTGCAATTGAACCTGCGGTGAGAAAATATTGGATAAATCTGTTCATAAGGGCTACTGGGTTTGTGGCTCTGTTGGCCTAAAAAGGCTGTGTTCCCCATGCAGGTACACTTTTGTGTTTTGTGAGTTAATATATAACCTTTTTTTTTGTGGCCCAATGTAAAAATAAGCAAAAGGCAATGTATATAAGCTTTCAAGATCGCAGACCTTTACCTGTGACTTTGTAAAGTTTATATACTTATATCGTTGAATTATTCTTATGTTTGCCTTATAAAGGTACCATGGTTTACAAAAAAAAAAAATAATTTTCTACAGGACCAACACAGCTACTAGAATTCTGTACTAGTGTAGTTGGTGAGCTCAAACTCTGGATGTTGCCATTCATTTATGTAAATATGCTGCACAGTGTTTCCATTTTACCCTTTATGACACTCATTTCACTAGTTGTGAATAATGTGAGTAACAGAAATATAAAACTATTCAAGGTTAATTTACATGTCCTATCTTTTTACAGTAATTAGTTCGACTGCATGTGATAACTTGGAGAAGGAAAAGAATGATTTGCAAAACGCTTATGAAGGAGTCATTCAGAAGCTGAAGGACCACCACCAAAGTGAGCTGGAAGAACTGGAAGAAAAGCTTAAACAATTTTACAGTGAAGAGTGTGAAAGACTGCGGATTATGTTTGTTGAAGAAGCAGAGAAATATAAAACACAATTGCAGACTAAGGTTTGTAGCTGTGGATTAAGAGAGAGTTCTGTGTATCAAACTTCTTAACAATTGCAATTTTTGGTTAATTCTGATAATAG
The DNA here is from genome assembly GCF_901001135.1 of Rhinatrema bivittatum. Classification (NCBI taxonomy): domain Eukaryota; kingdom Metazoa; phylum Chordata; class Amphibia; order Gymnophiona; family Rhinatrematidae; genus Rhinatrema; species Rhinatrema bivittatum. Next base: position 126,773,991 of record NC_042615.1, read on the forward strand.
GAGCCTCCCCAGCACCTACTTTTCTGCTGCTTAACTTTGGTTATAATGTATCTGTAATTTGTCATAAAGTGCCATTGCCTATAGCTGTAAAATATTTTAAATGCAAGATGACTTAAAAAAAAGATATTGTTGAGCAGTTCATTATATATAATGGATTCAGAATAACCGATTCAATAGTTTCAAAGCAGTATTCATGCTGTATTTGCAGGTTGATGAACTAAATAGTACGCATGAGAATCATAGGCTGGAGCTGGAAACCAGCCATTCAGAGAAGGTAGAACTCATGAAGACTGCATATGAAGAGTCTTTCTCAGGTGAGTATGATGTACAGACTTTAGATTTTTGGCCAAAAATAAAGTAGCTTGCATTTGATGTTGCAGTATTGGATTTGATGTTTGCCCCATTTCTTCCATTGCGTTGTAAGAAGATCTCCTTTTGTATATAAAGAAATAGTCTCTTGCTTTAATGCCAACAGGATATTGTGCTGTATCAGGTTTGTCTTTAAATTTTGTGAAAACACTTTTGGCCTTGGAAAGAAACTATTTTGCTTAAGCTAAACTTCATGTAGCAGATGCTGTTGTGCCCTAAGCTTTAAGCAGCATATCCAAAGGTAATGTTTCCTGATGGGAATTCTGTGCTTATTGAATTTGTTGAGAAGGGGCTACTTAAGTGTATACTATTGTGGTACTTAAAGCGAGGAAAACAATAGTATGTTGTCATGAATGTGATTGCCTACCGAAATGATGCATTTTTTTCTTGTAATCCATAATCACTCTGCAAGATGTAATGGGCACCTTGCCCATCAAATATCATTACTATGAGAGAGTGCTCTTTAATTCTAGTATAGGATGAACTTGCTCTTTCACTGAAATGTCATGGTTTGTTGAAGTTCCTATTTCCTGTGTAAACCTTTTTCATATTTTGTTCTAAGTTGAGAAGGGTGTTTGCATCCATTTCCCAGGGGATAAAGTTAAAAACCAGCTCAGCCTCAGCTGTTAACAGTTGATATCACATGAAGACTTAAAACTGCACTTTAAGAATTCATAAAGGTTTCTTTTTACTTGCTAAAACAGTGGTCCTCAACCTTTATTCTGTCGGACACACCTGACAGATGGTTCTCACATGCGTGACGCACTGAACACATGATTGCCACAGAGCTAAATGTAAACACATACTCTGTATCTATAGGAATCACCCTACCCCCCCCAAAAAAAAGAAAAGAAAATGGGTGCAGAATAGAACTAAGACATTCCCCGTTCAGTTTACCATACAAAAAAAGATATTTCTGGTGTCCTCTCAGTAACAGCAACATAAACACTCTCTCCTACCAGGCACAACAGCCCTCCTTATGAAAAAACAGTAATATACCACCAGTGCATGTCCTACCGAGAAAACACAAATAATATTGATACAAATGCCTACATGCTAGTAAAATACCTCGCCTCTGTCACACACTTAGAATCGACCTTCAAGAACAGAAAGACCGCAAATTACAAATATGGAGACAAACTGGAATGGTAACAAGCCTATCTATGAAAAGGCAACACTATAAATATTTAACCAAGCCCTAAACAGCAATACACCTCCTGTGAGGAAAACAGAACAAGCCAAGCTGCTATAGATCCCTACGCAGAAACTACAAGCTTGCAGAATACCCTACCTGGGTGTCACACGCAGAACACACAGACCATCACCAAATACAGAATAAAGTGACCATCAAGTTAATGTTTGTTTTCCATTATTGCACTGCATACAGTCAGTCTGGCTTCTTGGTGTTTCCAGTTCAATTTTTGTCTCTACATTTCTATTTATACATTTCCCAAGTAATATAAAATAATTCTAAAGCTAGAATAATAAATGTTTCAAAACAAGTGACAGAATAACATCCAGTCATTAAAAACTTATAAAATTATTAAAAAGTCTCCTAACACCAATAAAATATTTCAAACAGCAGACACATCACATAACACCCAATAATTAAAATAGTCAATCGAGAGAGAAACTTAAAGCCACCTTTACTTACCCTCTCCTGCAATTCTCTTACTCCTTTCCCTTGTAGGTCAATAGCACTCACCAGAAGCAGCAATGGCTGCTGAAGTTCTGTCCTCATGCTCTTCTTGCTTAGGGCCCATGATTAGTCTGGCGCGCGCGCACCTACACACACTGTAGTCTCTTACATACCACACTCATCTTTCTCTCCCACACGCACCTGACTGATCTTTCTCTCACTCATGCTCTTACATACACACATAATGGCTCACTCTGTCTCACCCTACCCCCAAGACACAGGGCAGCTACAGCACAAGGCAATAAGAAAAAACATATGTAAGAGCAAGAGACTGGTCGGAGAGGTGACTGTGTGTGAGAGATTGGCCAGGGAGGTGATGAACAACTAGTCAGTTGCAATCACAAAAATAAAATAATCTCTCTTAAAATAAAAGAATGTTTCTAAAACACACAGTGCCCTTTGAAACATCCTCATATGAAAACAAAACAATAAGTGGATAGATTTAGGGTTTATAGCAGGGGGCTATTGGACATGAGCTCCTGGTGAGCTTTGGAGCAATCTCTTGCAGGAACAGACTTCATCCTGCATTGCCATGGTAAAGGAAGCCCCCAGAATCCTCTCTCCTACAAAGTGGCTTTGGCCAAAACTCTTAACTTTGCTCATTTGTACTTTTGCTTTTTAAGTGGAAAAAGTCTTTCTTTGGCCTCTCTTCTCTTCCATTGCGTCTGTGGGAAAATATCCATGAGTACAGCGAGTACCCTAGTATATTCCCCGTGTGCAATATTCACTGCTCACACTATCTCACACACATCGCATCCATCATTCATTCATTCATTTTAGCCGATTTCGGGTTTCCTGTTCTCCATATTTTGGTTTCATGCAAACAATTTTATCATAATCAAATTGTTAACAAGAGTCTGTTAGAACAGTCTGCCGGAAAGATTGCTAAAACCTGGGGACGTTTGTACAGTTTGAAGGACTTGAGAGCTTAATCTGGGGGTGACATTGACCAGCTTTGCAGAGGAGCCTGCAATTCCCCCCAGGCTTAGCTTCCTTTGCTCCTTCCTGAAACATCTATGCTAAGTGGTTTTTACCACTAGGGTGGCTACTGCCTGCTTTCGGAGCGGATGGCCGGGCTCTCAGGTATAGAGTGAGACGTCAAATCAGAGGCCTGACTGGAAGCTAAACATCTGCTGCAGCGGCATGGCCCTTTCTTCTTCCCGAATGCCAGGAAAACATTTTCTCTTCTGGGCCGCAGAAAAGAAAAGGCCATGTTGCTGTTGTCGGCTTCCACAAACACTGCTAATGTTCCACGCCAGGTTTGAATGTGCCGAAAGCATGGGCTGGAATGGCAGCAGAGTTCGTTGAATTGTGTGCATCTCGCCAGGGCGAGGAAAGGGAGGGAAGAGCAGTGGGAGACCAGGAAGTGCATGATACACCTGCCAGTTCTTGGCAGCAAGAAAGTGGCATCTTGAACTGTTTTCACATTGGGGTTTGTTTTTGTTTAACTGTTTCTGATGATTTACTACGCTTCCTGGTTTCCTACTGATGGCTAGCCAGCTAGTATTGCTGGCATCATGAGGTACCCAGCATAGCATTTAAAAGCTGTCAAAGGAGTACATCCCTTAGTACAGGGATGGCCAACTCTGGGTCTCAAGAGCCATAAGCAGGCCAGGTTTTCAGCATATCCACAATGAGCATGCATGAGATGGATTTCCATGCACTACCTCCATTGTATACAGATATACCAGACCTGTTGTAGTTCTTAAGGACCAGAATTGGCTACCCCTACCTTAGTATGACCTTTAGGATACACTCCAGGACAGTTCGGGGGGTATGGATTCATTCTGTAATAGCTCTAGGGAGCATTGTTTAAAACTAATTAGAATCTTACCAGAGGTTAAGAATTTGTTTTGTTAGTCTTCTCCCACCGCTGTATCGGGCAGTTCTGCCTGATTTGATACTGCTCTTGTATGGGCTACTGGATAATGTAGGGATAAAACTACAAATCTAAGAATGTCTTAGTTTATTTTCTGATCCAACCTCTAAAAACTATTCTTTGATTTGTCAAGATTCAGTAATTTCTTTAGTAATAGTATTTTATCAGTTAAACATACTTGATTAGGTATTGTGGAAATATATATCGTAAGAACATAAGGAATTGCCATGCTGGGTCAAACCAAGGGTCCATCAAGCCCAGCATCCTGTTTCCAACAGAGGCCAAACCTGGCAAGTACCCAAACACCAAGAAGATCCCATGCTATTGATGCAATTAATAGCAGTGGCTATTTCCTAAGTAAACTTGATTAATAGCAGTTAATGGACTTCTCCTCCAAGAACTTATCCAAACCTTTTTTGAACCCAGCTACACTAACTGCACTAACCACATCCTCTGGCAACAAATTCCAGAGCTTAATTGTGCATTGAGTGGAAAAGGATTTTCTCCAATTAGTCTTAAATGTGCTACTTGCTAACTTCACGGAATGCCCCCTAGTCCTTCCATTATCTGAAAGTGTAAATAACCGATCCACCTCTATCATATCCCCCCCCTTCTCCAAGCTGAACAGCCCTAACCTCTTCAGCCTTTCCTCATAGGGGAGCTGTTCCATCCCCTTTATCATTTTGGTTGCCCTTCTCTGTACCTTCTCCATTGCAACTATATCTTTTTTTGTGATGCGGCGACCAGAATTGTACACAGTATACAAGATGCAGTCTCACCATGGAGCAATACCAGAGGCATTGACATTTTCCGTTTTATTAACCATTCCCTTCCTAATAATTCCTAACATTCTGTATGCTTTTTTGATTGCTGCAGCACACTGAGCTGACTATTCCAAAGTATTATCCACTATGATGCCTAGATCTTTTTCCTGGGTAGTAGCTCCTAATATGGAACCTATTGTATAACTATAGCAATGGTTATTTTTCCCTATATGCAACACCTTGCACTTGTCCACATAAAATTTCATCTGCCATTTGGATGCCCAATCTTCCAGTCTTGCAAGGTCCTCCTGTAATGTATTACAGTCTGCTTGTGATTTAACTACTCTGAATAATCTTGTATCATCTGCATATTTAATAACCTCATTCATCATATTCCTTTCCAGATCATTTATAAATTATATTGAAAAGCACCGGTCCAAGAACAGATCCCTGAGGCACTCCACTGTTTACCCTTTTCCATTGAGAAAATTGAGCATTTAATCCTACTGTTTCCTGTTTTTTAACCAGTTTGTAATCTACGAAAGGACATCTCCTCCTATCCCTTGACTTTTTAGTTTTTTTAGAAGCCTCTCATGAGGGACTTTGTCAAACGCCTTCTGAAACTCCATATACACTACCTCTACCGGTTCACCTTTATTCACATGTTTATTATCCCCTTAAAAAAAAAAAAAGAAGCAGATTTGTTTAGGTGATGCTATACACTTAGATGCACTTTTACAGTTTCTAAGTTAGCACAGCTGTTAGCACATTTGTGAAGTTGCACAGATTTCACTAGTATACATCCTACCAGCTAACTAACAGCTGACTGTTAAGAGCTAGTCTGTTTTCTAACCACACTGATAAACAGTGACTGAAGGAGGATGTAGTCTGTGCAAGAAGTTTGTGCTGCTGGACAGGAATGCAATGTCAAGTACAGGGACCTAAGTCAGCAGGTCACAGGAGATAATTTATTTATTTTATTTATTATTTTTTTATACAGACATTCGATCTGAGATAACACATCTGTTTACATTCAGGTACTGTAGGTATTTCCCTATCCCCAGAGGGCTTACAATCTAAGTTTTGTACCTGAGCCAATGGAGGGTAAAGCAACAGCAGGATTCAAACCCTGGTCTCCTGGTTCATAGCCCACTGCTCTAACCACTAGGCTATTCCTAGGCTATTCACTAGGCTTTTCAGCTTCTTTGTAGGAATCTTCAGGTTCTGTGATTGTGTTGAGATCTCAGCTCAGTGTCTTTAGGTCTCAAGCATGCCAGCAGCAGTATTTGAGTACCAGCAGGTGCATGTCCATTGGTTGACTGGGTCCATGGGCAATGGCAGTCTCTGGTAATGGCCCTCCCTTGCTGTCTAATTTTTGGGTTCCACTTATATAGCCAAGAGTGCATGCATATTGATGAGGATCAATCTCTGCTCTTGATTGGAGAACTCTCCTGTGTACAATTCTGGTCGCCGAACCTACAAAAAAAAAAGATAGTTGTGATGGAGAAGGTACAGAGAAGGGCAACCAAAATGATAAAGGGGATGGAACAACTCCCCTCTGAGGAAAGACTGAAGAGGTTAGGGCCTCGGAGGGAACTTTCCTTCCACCTCCCCTCACCTTCCCCCCCCCCCCCCCCCCCGGCCCTATCTAAACACCCCCCTACCCTTGGCAGATTTACACCTGCCGAAAGCAGGTGTAAATCTGCGTGCCGGTGGGCTGCTGGTGCGCCATCACCCGACCCGGGGGCTGGTCCGGAGGCCTCAACCACGCACCCGGGCCGGCGCCACGCCCCTGGCCCCGGGACTTATGCACGTCCCGGGGCTATGCATGCCTATGCAAAATAGGCGTGCCGGTGTGCGAGTGCCCTGCACATAAATCCGGCCCTTAGTGTTTGGGTACTTGCCAGGTTCTTGTGGCCTGGATTGGCCACTGTTGGAAACAGGATGCTGGGCTTGATGGACCCTGGGTCTGACCCAGTATGGCAATTATGTTCTTATGAGAGCTAGGTAAATGCATAGACTAAGGAATGCTTACAGATAAGCAGGGTCCATTCATGGCTTTTTATTTTAGATTAAGCCAGAGTAAATAGTTTCTGGAAGTCATCAAACAAGGTTTATAATCTTATGTCTGCATATTCTAGGTCTCAATACAGTGGAAAAATCCAAAATCCTTTAGCTGCAGTCTTTCAAAATAGTTTGACTTGAAGAAAATGACTTTTGGCCTAAGTGATATTTGTGACCTATATTGTGTCTACAATAAATTCCTTAAAATTTTTATATATTGAATTTCATTTAATAGAATTTCTTCCTTGCAAAGGAAAACAACAAGAAGAAAAGGGAAAAAAATCTATAGAACATATTACATAGTAATGCAATCTTATTTTTAGTTATTTTTGTTTGCTCACACTGTAGGCTGTCTTTGGCGATTTGTAATCCATCTCCTAGCTGATGCTGGGCCATTGATTACATTCTTTTTTTATGCTCTCAGGAGCCTATGAGAACTTTTTGATAAATATTAGTTTGCATTTATCTTGTTTCAGGGTTAGTCATTTTATGTGTTGGGAATGTTTTGATTTTGCCTTTTCATTTATTTAGACATTTTATATACAGTGGTTCCATGTATAGATCACAGCAGTTTACAAAGTGACTTCCATAGTTATTCAACAAACAATGATTGGTTATCTTTATGGAAAATTTTACATTTTGTGTGTCTGGATTCAGTTTTTGGCCCATTGAGATCATTCTTGATAGAAGGAAGAATTACAGGCAGAAAGGGAGCTATGTAATGTTATCTTCGGTTTATATACTGCTACATTAAGTAAACAAAATCAATAAACTATGAAACAAAAGTTTAAAACAAAGTTGGCTCTTCAATACAAAAGTTACAGATGACGTACCAACTAAGTTGGTTGAAGGCATTAACTGCCAAGGATTCACTGCTTTTGGAGGATAGAGTAATGCTGGTTGGTATGCCCGGAACTGGATTTGGCTATGATGGAACTACATCTGCGCAAAGTTTACAATTAATGGAAATCTATATCTTGTAATATGCTGAATGTATTAATTTTTTTATGATTTGGAGGATCATAGTGGCACTACAGTTTTCTGACTGCTCAGATTAAACAAGTTCTGGATCATTGTCAGAAAATAGCATCAGATTCCATGGAAATGAAGTAACACATTTTTTGGATTAGAAATGTTTCTCTATAAAATCAGATGTTAGTTGGAGACTAATATGCAATTGTTGGTCAAAGACAGTGTAACTCTTCACAATAAACTTGAGAACTTAGAGAATGTGAATCTAGAAATTTGCGATAAGTTTTTCCTTATTTTTACACATCTCATAAGGTGAAAAACTCAGAAGTGTCAAAAGCACTGACCACATCTTTTACACACATTTCAAAAATATTCTATCAATTTTAGGGTAATTTTACTTCTGAGGGTAGACAGGCTCCAGTTTCTTTTTATTGCCTAGATCTGTTAGCAGTTCTAGACCCGTCAAATGGAGGTTCCTATTTCGGCAGCTTTGAAAAATATATTAGCTTTGGATTCAGAATGGCTGCTTTAGATGCTTCTCAAACATTGAGTATTTCCTGATGTAGCTCAGGCTACACAAAACGGGACAGTTTCTGTTAATGAATTCTCAGGGATTGCAGTTGGGGGGGTGTCCTCATTTTTTCTACATTTTTCTTGTAAGGGTGTGGTTAGATTCAGAGGAATATGATGTGGGGGTTTTTTTTTACACCCCCTTCCACAATTGTCAGCTTTTTTGGCCAATAAGATTTCTATCTTCTCCAGGAAACCAGGCTACCTAGTTTTAGTATCTTTACTTCTTTTGAATTGTTAAAAGTAGCCACCTCTGATTATTGTCCTTTGATTTTTGTTGGTTTGGTTTCCTTTTTTTTCTGTTCCAACTCTCCTTCCCATTTTTTGTGTACTAACTTGCAAGAATTATCTTTTTGGCTGCGTTTTTTAAATATTTGCTTTGAAGTTTTTTTGTAAAGTTATAAATAATTATATTTAAGTACACAATAAAACCCAAACAAATCCACAGCAGCATAACCCCTAAAAATCATATCTCCATCACTCAAAAGCTAATCTAAAACGCCAAGCCTTACTTGGAAGTAAATATCTAACAGATGTTTATTTCCAATTCTATTTATTACACAGTAACTTTGATTTTAAGGGGAAAGTGGATTTATACTCTTATCAGATGTGCCTGGTGAAACCCAGGTCACTCAGGAATAAGGGTATATTAATTTCTAACCTGATTGAGGAGCATATATTGTGGTTTTTAATCTATAGTGGAGACTTGGGAAGAGGAGGGTGTCACAATTAGTTTACAGCAGCTTTGTCGACAGGGTGTCTTGAGAGGCAGAGGAGGTAGTGTGGCAATTAGGTCAAAATCACTTTAAACTGGGTGTATTGTTGGCCATACAGGTTGGGGATATAAAGTGTTCAGTCTTAACACTGTTAGGCCAGGGCCCTGTAAATCTCTTGATTTATTGCCACTTTGCAATTTGTAGACTTTATTTTTAGGATCTTAATGCTTTGTGGAGGAGTAGCCTAATGGTTAGAACATCAGTCTACAAACTAGAAAAGCTGGGGTTCAAATCCCACTGACACTCCTTATGACCTTGGACCAGTGACTTCACCCTCCATGGCGTCAGTTACAATCTAGTATAATTCTTCTTAGGCAGGGAAATAATTCTAGTACCTGAATTGTAATTTGCTTTCAGCTTGAATTTGGAATAATTTTAAATGTAAAATCCAAATATAATTTTCTTTTTTGTGAGGAATTTCCTATGCATACAGAGCATCCACAGGATGGTTTCAAAATGGAATTTGACTAATCTTTCTGACTTGAAATCATTTGAGTAAATTACCAATGCATATTGAGGTTCCTTACCTAGATTTAATTTTTGAATCTGAGATATCTAAGATCTTAAGAAACAAGCTGATTCTTGTGTGTACTCTGAATCTGCTAGAACAGTGGTTCCCAACCCTGTGCCGGGGACCCCCCCATCCAGTCTGGTTTTCAGGATATCCACAATGAATGTGCATATGAGAAAATGCATATGAGAAAAATCTGCATGTTATTTTCTCATGCATATTCATTATGGATATCCTGAAAACCTGACTGGATGGGGGGGTCCCCGGCACAGGGTTGGGAACCACTTGTTCTCCTACACGAGTTTCTGTCAACCATGTTGCTGTTTTCAGTAAAGATATTAAGAGACATATAATAATTTATATCAGAGTGAAGAGTTAACCTCACTAGAGAGCTAGGGTGGTATATTTTTGGAGGCTGTGGGTGGGTATTTTGAGTCATTTTAGATCTGTGACCAATGGAGAATTGATTCACCACTCTCAAGGCCAACCACCTGCCGTTTGGATCCAGTTCCTTCAGATTTAATAAAAACAGTTGAAAGCCATCTTTTGCCCTGAATAATTATAGTGAATACCTGTTTGGAGGCAGGATTATTTCCCCAAATGTTATCAGACCTATTCAGAAGCAAGGCCTCAGTGTTGTGAATATTAGCAGCTATTGACCTGTCTCTAACATTCTGTTTGAATGAGATGGTGCACAAGTCAATTTATTCTTAATTTAGTGGATTTTTTTTTGATAATATGGGAATTTGCATCAATCTAATTTTCATGCAGGTTGTGGAATAGTCAGTTTTACTAGCTGACAAATGATATTAAAAAGCAAAGAACGTGCTTTTTATTAGATCTGTCCGGGAGCACTGAGAGGAGAGGATTACCTTGATGGTGGCTGTAAAAAAAATCAGTAAGTACAGCTTGGAGAGATTTTTTAAACTTAAAAGTATTGGGGAGAAGTCAACTATTGGGGTATATTATTTAGTGTTTGTGTGTGTTTTAACAGGTAGTCAAATAGGCAGGCACTAAACAGAAGTTTGTATTTCCCACCTCTCCCACCCACCCCTCGCTCATTCTTTAATTTATAGGCAGGTGTCCCTTTCACACTTAAAAAAAAATCAGCCTTTTACTTAAACTCAGAACTTAAAACTCAGGATAAACTCAGAACTTAAACTCAGAAATTCCCCACACCTTATCGAAAGTTTGATCATTCCCTTGTAGGTCACTACCAGATATATAGTGAATACCCTAATACATTTAACTGAATAAATTTATGAATGCAGCAGTCCAGCAGCAAGAGGGGGGGGAGGGCCTCCCAGTCTTTTTGTGTTGAGTGTCATATGTATGATTTTTTTACCCACCGGTGAGACTTACGTATGCATCCATGCAAAGAGCCCCTGTCTCTCAGAGAATGAGTCCGATCTCTGGAGGCTAGAGTGGCAGACCTGGAGGAGCTGAGGCAGACAGAGAGGTATATAGATGAGACCTTCAGGGACATAGTTGCCTTGGAGTAAGGTCTCATGATGGGAGAACATCAACCTGGTGCAACAAGAAATGATCCTGTAGCAAAGACCTGCTCTCCAGGTGGTGCATTATTGTCTCGCACAGAGGATATCTCTCCCAGTGCTACTGTCAAGGGAGGGAAGGGCTAGATCAGCCGTCATAGTTGGTGATTCTGTTATTAGGAATGTAGACCACTGGGTGTCTGGGCATGAGGATCGCCTGGTAACATGCCTACCTGATGGGAAGGTGGCAGACCTCACGTGTCACCTAGAGAGGATTTTACACAGTGCTGTGGAGGAGCCGGCTGTAGTCGTAAATGTGGGCACCAATGACATAAAATGTAGGAGGGAGGTTCCAGAAGCCAAAATCCAGAACCTCCAGGGTTGCCTCTTTTGAAATGCTCCCTGTTCCACGCACAGGTCTCGAGGCAGGCAGAGCTCTGGAGTCTGTGCGTGGATGAGACGATGGTGCAAGGAAGAGGTATTCAGATTTATAAGGAACTAGGGAACTTTTGGGGGAAGAGGGTGTTTTTTTCCGAAGGGATGGACTCCACCTTAACCAGGGTAGAACCAGGCTGTTGGCGTTAACCTTTAAAAAGGGGAGAGAGCAGTTTTCAAACTAGCAGAAAGCAGTCGCTCAGCAGCACATGATTCAGAGGGAGGTATCTTCAAAGAATACTAATGACGCATTAGTTAGGGCATCGCAACAGAGAGGTTCCAGTAATAAGGAAAGTAGTCCAAGTGCCTATAATAAAAACTCACCTGAGTTAAGATTCCAATTTATCCCTGTCAATTGAAAAACAGAATGTAAATACAAACAAAAATCAGACTTTGAAATGTTTGTATGCTAATGCCAGAAGTCTAAGAAGTAAGATGAGAGAATTAGAGTATATAGTAGTGGATAATGACACAAACTTAATTGGCATCTCAGACACGTGGTGGAAAGAGGATAACCAAAGGGATAGTGCTATACTGGGGTACAAATTAATCACAGTGACAGAGAGGGGCATTTTGGTGGCGGGGTGTGCTTTGTCTGGGATGGCAGAGTCCAACAGGATAAAGATCCTGCTATCACATCTTTATAGATAGAAATCCCTTGTGTGTTAGGGAAGAGAATAGTGATAGTATACTACCATCCACCTGGTCAAAATGGTGAAATGGACAGTGAAATAAGAGAAATTAGGGAAGCTAACCAAATTGGTAGTGCGGTAATAATAGGAGATTTCAATTACCCCAATATTGATTGGATCAGTGAAACACGGCATGCTAGAGAGAGAAAGTTCCTGGATGGAATAAAAGACAATGGAGCAATTGGTTCAGGAACCAACCAGAGAGGGAGCTAGTTTAGATCTAATTCTCAGTGGAACGCAGGATTTGGTGAGAGGGGTAACAGTGATGGGGCCCATTGGCAATAGTGATCATAACATGATCAAATTTGAATTAATGACTGAAATGGGAACAGTAAGTAAATCCACAGCTCTAGAGTTAAACTTTCAAAAGGGAAACTTTGATAAAATGAGAAAAATAGAAAAAAACTGAAAGGTGCAGCTACAAAGGTAAAGTGTATATCAGGTGTGGACATTGTTTAAAAATACATTCTTAGACGTGCAGTCCAGATGTATTCCCCCCATTAAGAAAGATGGAAGGAAGGCCAAACAATTGCTGACATGGTTAAAACGTGAGGTGAAATGCTATTTTAGCCAAAAGGTCTTCATTCAAAAATTGCAAGAAGGATCCATTAGAGGAAAATAGGATAAAGCATTGGCAAGTTAAATGTAAGACATTGATAAGACAGGCTAAGAGAGAATTTGAAAAGTTGGCCATAGAGGCAAAAACTCATACTAAAAACTTTTTAAAATTATATCCAAAGTAGAAAGCCTGCGATGGAGTTGGACCGTTAGATGATCGAAGGGTTAAAGGGACACTCGGGGAAGATAAGACCATTGTGGAAAGACAAAACAAATTCTTTGCTCCAGAGATGATTTTTCAAGGATTATGATTCAGATGGAACCAATTTATGGTCACCCTGGAAGATGTAGTAGGCCAGATTCACAAACTGAAGAGTAGTAAATTGTCTGGATCAGACAAGATAACACCCCAAGATTCTGAAAACTCAGAAATGAAATTTCAGACCTTAGTAAAAATTCATAACCTATGTTTTTAAAATTGTCCATTGTACCTGAAGACTGGAGAGTTCCCAATGTAACCCCGATATTAAAAAAAAAAAAAAAAAAAAAAAAAAAAGGCTCCAGGGGAGATCCAATAAAGTATAGATGGGTGAGCCTGACTTCAGTGCTGGGAAAAATTGTTACCAAGAATAAAATCACAGAACATTTAGACATGGCTTAATGGGACACAGCTAGCATAGATTTACCCAAGGGAAGTCTTGCCTCACTACTCTCCTACATTTTTATGAAGGGGTGAATAAACATGTGGACAAAGGTAATCTGGTAGGTGTGGTGTTTATGGATTTTCAGGTGTTCAACAAGGTCCTTCATGAGTCATCTTAAAAAAAAAAAAAAGTTTTTTAACCTAAAATGTCATGGGTTAGGAGGCGATATCCTTTTGTGGATTACAAACTGGTTAAAAGACAGGGGACAGTAGGATTAAATAGTCTGTTTTCACAGTGGGAAAAGGTAAACAGAGTCCTCTGAGATCTGTACTTCGACTGGTGCTTTTTAATATATTTATAAATGTTCTGGGAAGGGGCATGATGAGTGAGGTTCTTAAATTTGCGGATGCCATAAAATTAGCAGAGTAGTTAAATCTCAAGCAAATTGTGATAAATTGTAGGAGAACCTTGGCAGATTGGGTGTCCAAATGGCAGATGAAATTTAATGTGGACAAGTGCAAGATGATGCACATAGGAAAAAATAACCCATGCTATAGTTACACGATGTTAATTTCCACATAAGGAGCTACCATGCAGGAAAGAGATCTAAGCATCATAGTGGATAATACATTGAAATCTACAGATCAGTATGCTGTGGCAGTCAAAAAAGCAAGCAGTTAGGAATTATTAGGAAGGGAATGGCAAATAAAATGGTAGATGTCATAATGCCTTTGTATTGGTCCATGGTGAGTCAGCATCTTCAATACCGTGTGCTGTTCTGGTTGCAGCATCTGAAAGATAAAGTTGCACTGGAGAAAATACAGAGAAAGGCGACCAAAATGATAAAGGGGATGGAATGGCTTTCTTATAAGCAAAGGCTAAAGAGGTTAGGGCTGTTCAAACATGGAGAAAACTGAGGGTGGATAATACAGGTCTACAAAATCATGAAAGGACTTGAACCGGTAAATGCGGTTATTTACTCTTTCGGATAATAGAAGGACTAGGTGCACTCCATGAAGTTAACTAGTAGCTCATTCAAAACAAATCGGAGAAAATTCTTTCTCACCCAATGCATAATAAAACTCTGGAATTCATTGTCAGAGGATGTTATTATTTGTTAAATATTATTGATACTCTCATTGTTCCTTGTAATAATGTTAATGTTAATGTTCATTGGTTGATTGTTATTGTTCAATGTTCTATGTAAAAAACCCCGGTCTAACCTCCCAGACCAGGGCAACCTTTTTGTTACATGTAAACCGGATTGATTTGTATTGCATACAGGAATTCCGGTATATAAAAATTAAAAATAAATAATATAATTAGTGTAACTGGGTTTAAAAAAGATTTGGTTAAGTTCCTAGAGCAGAAGTCTATAAATTGCTATAAATAAATAAGGATTAGTAGCTTGGGATTTATTCATTTAATGTTTGGGTAGTTGCTGGGTACTTGTGTCTTGGTTAGCCACTGTTGGACACAGTATACTAGGTTTGGACCCTTGATCTAACCCATTGTGGCATATCTTATGTTTTTATCCTTATCTTTATTTTTATCAGGGAGATAAAAAAAAAGTTGACAGGTATTTTGAAAATATCCAGATAAAATCTGGTTAATAGTTGATCTTCCCTGAAAGCAAACTTTTCATTCCCATAATTTCCGACCTTAATTAGTCTATAGTGATTACTGCAGGCTTTATAAGATTTAAAGGCAGGATAAGTGGCCAAAGGCAAAGGGGTAGAGGTGGAAATACTACTGAAATTGACTGGTACATCCTGACCTCCCCCCCCCAGGATATTCCCATCACTGGAATTAGATAACCTTATCAGATTAAAAAAAAAGTCCCACTTTTAATCTGGGGGAAGGGGGCATTTGAGGCCCAGGATGAGTTTTAGCATCTGGGTTAAGGAAGATAGAATCTCCACTAGCAAGAGCACCAAATGCGCTAAGCCCAGAGTCCCTGGATTGTTGCACATTCTAGATATCATAAATTCAGAAGTGGCCAGCTGAGATGTAGAGGGGAGGGGAGCAAAGCTGGATGGGAGAAGTCTAAGAATCCTTCTTCTTTCCCATAAATAGCCATAAGGGGCATGCACAGGTGGCTATACACTACTGACCCAGATGTTAAATGGGTTGTTAGGCACGGCCCTGGAGAAAAGAAGGCCCCAAATAGGAGCCGAAGGAACAAACTCCTCTTGCATCTGTCCTCAGTTTTTTTGTATTCGACTCTGCTGTGCGGGCAAAGTCTACTGCCCAACAGTGTACTAATGCTGTTGCCAAACAGGATGAGGCTAAATTGCAGCTCTAGTCTATCTGCCTATAGTTGGGAGAAGCTGTAAACTCTGTCAAAGTTAATCAGGTGTTCGTGGGTGCCCCTTTAGATGGGACATTTGTTAGGCCTGTTCCCTCTCCTTCCTGCTACCCTTCTAGTTAGTGTGCATGTTATGAATCAGCGCTGCCCGTGGGTTCCCCCGCGAGCAGGCCACTTACCCCACACTGCTGTCTTTGCTGACGCGGCAGGACGCCGCCATCGGCCTGCCCTCGCGGCCCGGAGGCTGCCCTGGAATCTCCTCTTCGCCGCGGTCGGAGCCGCGGCCTTTGCTGCCTTCGGGGCTGGGAGTGCCCCCAACATTGTCTTCTTCTTCGCGGCGTTAGGCCGCAAGCCCCGGTGCCATCCGGCGGCTAGAGCCGCCCCCGGGGCACCCCCGCAGTGGCTGGAGCCGCTGTCGACGTACAGACGCTGTGCAGGCTGCTGGCCATGGTCCTGCACAGCTTCCTGCACTCTCCTCCTAGGCGCGCGGCCGCTGCTTCTCTCTACATTTAAAGGGCCAGACACAGGAAGTGTCTGGGCCCCACCTTGGGACTATTTCCTGTATCAGCCCTATAAAGGGCTGCTCCGTCAGTTCTCCAGTGCCTTGCATTGTCATCGTCTCTTCACTCTGGAGGCTCCTGCCTGCCAGAGTCCGTGTAAGGTCGTCTTCTCGTGGAGCTCCTCATCATGATGTCGTCTTGTTCTTCCATGTCATGTCTTCGTGCCTGAGGTCCTCATCCAGGTGTCTTCATCCTCTACGTCCTGGTATTCCTGCCTTCCTTGATGTTCCTTCCTATGCCTCGCCTCATCTTTGCTCTCGAGCCTTCTGGTACCGGTAGGCCGGGGGGTCCCTCAGATGCAGTACTCCTGGGTGGACTGCCTGCCGGTGGACGGTTGTCCTGTGCTCATGAGCAGTCTAGTCCTGATGTGTGTTCCTGTGCTGTCCCGCTCCCGTCGTAGTCTGTGACCAGTCTGCAAGGGCTGTGTAGGGCGCGTAACGGACAGGGTGGTCAGCGACTCAGTCCCGCGGGTGGTCTGAATAGGGCGCCCTGAGAGACAGTACCAATGTCCATGCCTCATGTTGCCTTTGTGGATGTCAAGAGTCTCGTCTGGATGCCGTCTGCATCGATCCTAAGTGTCTATGTCATGGATGCCGTTGCATCAGCCTTATGTCCTCACCATGGATGCCGTTGCATCAACCCCTAGTCTTCGTGCCTCGTGATGCCGTCGCATCAGTCATGTGTCTTCGTCCCTGGATGCCGTTGCATCAATCCACAGTCATGTCTTCATGTCAAGGCCCGTCTGCCCTCAGGCCAGGCCTGCTGCTCCATGCTGCTCGCAGCAGGTCCGAAAGGGCCCGGAATGGTCGGAGGACCATTCACCTTCCAACATTCTCAGATGTTTGGCCATGGGAGCTTGCCGGCCTGGCAGAGGGTAAGACCGTCAGCCATGCGGAGCCACAGTCAACCCTTGGCTCGGTCCTGAAGGTTGGGGTCGGGCTGAGGCCCATGGGCACACTAAACCACCAGAACACAACAGAATGCAAGGCCTTTTGAGGCCGTTCTCAACAGTGCACTCTTGATCAGGGGAGGCAAGTGAGGAGGCTACTCTGATAGAATTGGATGAAGAGGTGAGACAAACACCAACTGGTAGGAATAATGCATTATTCATGGCCCTCAAGAATAAGGGAACCCCTAAAACACCCAGGTTAGATTGAAGGACCAGTGAGGGAGATTGGGGAAAGTTCAGGAAGAAAACAAGGGATGTGTTTGAATATGAGACCGGGTGATCTAATTGCTTTGGGGCAGTTTATAGGCAGCAGCCAGAGAAGGGATCCTCCCCTGGATAGAAAATTTATCCAGGTGTTCTAACATTGGAAGTAACAGACAGGGAATTAGGACTTATGAGTCCCTTGTCTACACCTCTGCTGCTAGCTATGATATGCAGATGGGGAGAGTTCCCCATCTGCATATCATATTAAGTTAAATCATTGAGCACACTTTTCCCGGATGAAGCAGCCCTTACTCATGACCCTGGTAGTATGTGATGGAATAGCAAGGCAGAGCGAATTAGTGCTACAGAGCTTGGCCACCTGTAGGGCTATCACTTCAAAGCACCCACTGCAAAGGCAGGAGATTTGCCAGTTCTGTCCAGTTACCAAACTGGATGCTAATGGCTGGGCTGGAAATGATCCTATTTTCAGTAACAGGGGACAAGGATTCACACCCCATATTTACTGAGGTAATGCAGTTCCTATGGCAGCATATGACTCTATCAGACATAGCCCCAGGGAATGTTCAGACTAACCCAACTGTGATAAATAACAGAGCTGCAGTCCAGAGGGACAATCCTCCTTGCAAAATCAGGAGGAGAAACTGCGAGCACTGCCTATTTGAAGGGGCATGCTCAACAAGAGACAGACCCATGAAATCTGCTCCAAGATAGTGTGGTGAACACAAAAGGAATAGATGCCTTAATCTTTTTCAATACTTTATTGGTGCAGAGACGTTTCAAGTGAATTGCCCAATGTCCTCATACAAATCATTGGAAATATTCACTGTTTCTAATGTGAGAATGAAATCTGAAGAATCCCGGATGTAGCTTGGTGCTTCCGAAACATGAATTTTAAGGAAAATATCTAAAAATGAGGAGAGCGGTTCTAATAAGGATCCTATCGCTGAAACTATCGGTCTCCCAGGGGGATTGATTAAAGACTTGTGTACCTTAGGTAGAATATATAGAGTAGGCATAATTGGATTGTCAACTTTTAAGTAACTTATTTCCTTACTTGTAAGAAAGCCTCTGTCGTTTGCAATCTTGAGTAAAGTATCTATTTCTCCTTTGATTACACTTGTTGGATCTTTATCAAGTTTTAGATAAAAAGTCTCATCTGTTAGTTGACGTTCTACCTCTTTAATATAATTTACAGTGTCCATAATGACTATGGAACCTCCCTTATCTGCGGATTTAATCACAATGGAGTTGTCATTCTTCAATTTACCCATCGCTTCTCTTTCTTTCTTAGTTATATTAAAAAATATTTTACTCAATTTCTTATCTTCAATCTTTCTGATCTCTTGTAAAATAAGAGTTTCAAAAGTTTGTATCACAGGATTGGAGGTTCCAGGAGGTATCCAATTGCTCGGTTTCTTGATCACCGAAATATCAGTATATTCTGTTTCCTTGTTTGAGAAAAATTCTGCAATTTTAAGTTTGCGAATAAATTTAAACACTTCTACCCTGGTCCGAAATGCATTATAGGAGGGGGTGGGAATGAAGGATAAGCCTTTGTTTAATATCTTGATCTCTTCTTCTCTGCCTATTTGAAGGGGCATGCTCAACAAGAGACAGACCCATGAAATCTGCTCCAAGATAGTGTGGGACATGCCCTTATGAATGCAGAGGTCCAAGAGAAGAGGTGGTTGGGTTGCCTATGGGAGACCTGGTGGATCAGTTGACCTAGTTAATGGGAAAGGAGCAGAGAAAAGGACAAGAGGGGAGAAGGGTCAGAACAATAAGGAACAGTCCAGTCACCACAATTCAAACCAAACTTAGCCATACCAAAAAGCTGTGCAATCCCTGCAGGAGATCATGGATAAATGTTATCCCGAAAATCAGGGGATGGAGTTGGGGGACTAGAAATCAAACTGGCATCCGTGTGTGGGTACAATTTTATGCTTCATCTGTTCCATTGCAGAAAGCAAAGGTAGTAGCAGAGAGGCTTTGGAGTTGCTTTGGAGGGTAAATCTTTGCAGTGCATTGCTACAAGCACTTGCTTTCATAGAGAATGATGAGAAATCCAGCACAAACGGAGCCCTGGAACACACACTTCGAGGATATCTCCTGGTTATAGCCATCTTTTGTGGACTTTTTTTTTATATGCTGCATAATTCTGTTTAGTTTTATATTTATGGTTTAGTATTGATGCCTCATGCTTATATAGTTCCTCGTGTGACACGCCTTTTGGTGTTCTACCTGCAAAGATTGGTGCAGAGACTCTCTCTCTCTCCACCTATTCATCGAAGGACAGGGCATTCCCTGAATTTGGAGAATTCATTTGTTCAACTTGCCACTTACCTGGCTGAGTCTAATCTTTCCAAGTGTCTTGCATGTACACCAATACCACATGGTCTGGGTGATTCTTAAATGTGCGCAAACATTCCAACCTTACTGGTTCAGGCTTTGCTGGGTTCAAAGAACCACACAACTGGCCTGTGTAATATTGTGGAGCTGCCCCCCACCCATTTCTATCTAGCCCCACAAGATTGTGCACCTTTGACCTGTTTTAGTGGATGTACACAAAGGGGGAGGTTAGTACAATTTCTAATTTGTATTTGAGTCCCCACAGATAAAACACTTTTTTTTGTGTGTTCCATCCCTCAAGGTGTAACTTAAGCTCAGGGAGGGACTCCTTTTCTGCAGCTGGCTTTACTGCATGCCTAGCTACCCATGTACGAATGGGGGAGTAGGACATTGTTTTCCACTAGGACTCTCAATGACTATCTTGTACACCTTTAAGGTTTTTAATAAAGTAATTTGGCTCCACTTGTTCCAATGTAGCTGCCATATGGGTGGCTGCACACCACAGTGGAACAAACATGGTTTGGTTTATTTACCTTCACATTAAGTTGTATCAGCATTCATTAAGAGAAACTTTAGGAATGTAGTTTACCTGCCCAATTTTTCCTTATTTCATGTAGCCACTCCCAGGGCTCCATCTAGTCTTTTGCGCTAAACAAAGTGTGAGCTGACACTTCTATTGAAGACTTTGCATACCTCTATCCTCTGATCCAAACACACCACAATGCCCTTATTACAATATCAGCAACAAGCTTTACTACACTAGGGGTCACAATTGCCATCCCTGTGCAAAGAGTTGCTGACGCCATTTTCAGGCTACAAGCTCAAACATTTCCCAGCTGTAAATTTTAAAATCTTGTCTGCCCATGCTAGAAACCTTCATGAGCAGCTGGTTGAACTACCATTTGGTCCCAAGGTGGCCTCTGTAAAACCATATCTACCGTCTGTGGTCGGGAGTGTTGCGTTGGCTTCCCTCACCATCTTAACTCATTTGAAAATGCCTCCAATGTCATAACTCCATTATAATTTACTTGCTGACTGGATGGTAGAGCCCGAATGGTCTTAAGGTTTCCACTACCTTTGGAGACTTAGTATTAAAAAGGCTAGGTCTCCCGTATCCTAATGTATATAGGCATTGGCATTGCCATTTTATTAATCTTTTTATTTGTGGCAACTGAAAACTTGCAGTTTGCTGCATTCTGTTATCCTTGCAACCGATGATTCTTTTTATTAATCTTTTTTTTCCCAAATGTAAGTTTATTGATGACACACAACCACAATCAGAACGTAATCGTGTAAAGTCAATGCAGACATGAGCTACGATAATTGCTTCCAAAAAAAAGAAATAAAACAAACTGAGTAGTACATCATTTTTTCTAACCAGGTCCATCCCAAACCCCCTCCCTCCGCTAAGCCTCTAGCAAAATCTGGTGTGAAGAAAGCTAACTTAACTATATATTCAAGTTAGTTTGCACTACAAAATTACTTAGTCAAATACCGTATTACAAAGGTGACAAATTATCTATGATCCAGGGGTTCCAAATTTTGAAAAACTTAGTGTCTCTGATTTTTAGCAGCTATCAGTTTAGATAAGACATAGCCTATTTAATCTTTGCTTAACATCATACAATATAGGCACCAATTCCGATTCCGAAAGCATAATTTGATGAAACAGAATACTCTTAGATGCATCTGTATCCAGGGGTAAATTTAGCAGAACAAACTCGGGAGCAGGATTTAAAGGGGTCCCCAGCAATTTATGAGCAAAGGAAAAAAAAAATCATCCCCCAAACTCGCGTTATCCTCGGCACTGCCACCATAAGTGGAAAAAGGATCCCTTTCCTCCACATCCGTTCCAACAGAGATCTGGCTGTCCCCAGAAAAACTTGTGAAGATACTGAGGAGTAATATACCACTGTAAGAAGACCTTATAGCTATTTTCCTGTAGAAGCGTGGAAATTGAACTGTGCTTAGTGCCTAGATAGACTTGATCCCTTATCTCATTGGATAACTCCCGGCCCAAATCTTTCCCAAGCCACAACTATTGGTGTTTTTCTAGAAGTCCTGATTAAGAAATCTATAAAGATGTGGTAATTTCCCTTTCATAAAGTCAGCCTGGTCACACCAATGTTCAAATTGAGTTTTCCCCAGGGACAAATCGGACCCCCCCCCCCCCACACACACACACACACACACACACACACACTTTTCTGCTACAAAAAGTGTCTAATTTGCAGGAAACGAATTTTTCCTTAAGCTCTTGAAAAGAAACAAAGCTCTGGTTACCTTTAGATATCCAGTGTCTAAATTAAAATAACAATTGACCCGCTGGGAAACGAGTATTATAATTTTAAAGCTAATTTTAAAAATTATCTGAGATCCCACTAACTTTCCATTGCTGCCATGATTTTAAGGTGGCTCAGACTGTGGGAGGTAAACATTGCAAAGACAGCCAAGTTGAACGTGGCTGCCAGACCATGTCAAGAGGTATATCAACCCCCATTTCTCTCTCCAACCATACCCATTGTTTCACCTTTAGTTCTATGCCAATCTAATATGGCCCAAAGCTGCACTGCAGTAAAATACCAAGAAATATTGGGTACCCCCAACCCCCTTGTACTTTATGGCGATATAAAATCATTCGATTTATACGTGGGCATCTGTGTTTTCAAATAAAGGCAAAAATTTGCCTTTGCCAGCATTTTAATAATACAGAAGGGATATTAATGGGGAGAGACTGAAAGAGGTCATTTAGGCAAGGGATCATAGAAGCAGAGAAATGACGGCAGAGGAAAACCAAACGGCCCATCCAGTTTGCCCAGCAAGCTTTCACAGTTATTTTTCTCATACTTATGTTACTCTGACTGCTGAGGTCAGGGCCCTTATTGGTAACTTTTTGGTTCTAATTTCCTTCCACCCCTGCCATTGATTTATAGAGCAGTGCTGGAGCTGCGTAAAAGTAAAGTATCAAGCCCTTTTTGGTTAGGGGTAGTAACCGCCGCAATAAGCAAACTACTCCCACGCTTATTTGTTTACCCAGCCTGTGCAATTTAGTCCTTTTTGGTTGTCTTAATATAAATTCTCTTTTCTTCATTCCCTCCCTGCCATTGAAGCAGTGAGCTGCACTGTATATGTATTCAAAGTGAAGTATCAGGCTTAATTGGTTCAGGGTAGTAACCGCCACCCAACTAAATTCCAGTACTACAAGGGCAAAAAATCATTGAAAAAAATACACTGAAAAAAAATGAAGCAATAAACATTTGTTAGACTGATAAAATAAATAAAAACTACAAAAAAAAAGGCAAAACATAAACCAATGCCATGTTTGTCTTAATAGAAGCCATCCTCCCTGGCCAGGACAAGGCATAACCAGCCCAAATATTCAAATCCTGAAAAATTGACTTTGAGAGGAGAGTAATTCAACTTATTCAGGTCCCCTAAAGAATTACTGATTCGTATTCCGAAATATTTTATACTTTTATCAGCCCATTTGAAAAAAAATCTTTGTTTCAAACATTGGATCTTGTCCTTAGACAAATTCAGAAGTTCAGATCTTTCAATATTTAATTTGAAACCTGAGACCCTACTAAAATCACTCATGGCCGCAATTATCTTTTCCAGAGAACCCACTGGTTCAGTGAAGATAAAAAGAATATCAGTGAAGAGGGACAGTTTGAACTCTCGATCTCTTACCAAAACCCCCAAAATCTCCTTGGACTGTCAAATATAAATCACTAAGGGCCAGATTTTCAAAGGGGTACGCGCGTACCCCCCCCGAAAACCTGGCCCAAACACCCCCTGCGCGCGCCGAGCTTATGTTGCATAGGCTTCCGGCGCGTGCAAAGCCCCGGGACATGCGTAAGTCCCGGGGCTTTCCTGGGGAGGGCGTGTCACGATCTGCACGTCAAGGGGTGTGTCGAGGGGGCGTGACTCGTTCAGCATGTCATCCAGGCAGTGCCGTGGGCGTGGTTTCGGCCCGGGGGCATTCTGGGGGGGCGTGGCCGCAGCCTCTGGACCAGCCCCCGGACCGGAACATGCAGTGTGGCAGCCGGCCCAGCGCACAGTTACGCCTGCTTCGAGCAGGCGTAACATTCGTGATAGAGGTGGGGGGGGTTAGATAGGGCCGAGGCTGGGTTAGGTAGGGGAAGGTGGGGAGAGGGCGAAGGAAAGTTCCCTCCGAGGCCGCTCTGATTTTGGAGCGGCCTCGGAGGGAACAGAGGCGCAGGCTGCGTGGCTCGGTGTGCACAGGCTGCCGATTTTGGGCAGCCTTGCGTGCGCCAACCCCAGATTTTAATGGATATGCGAGTCATATATTCCCTAATATCCTGCTGTATTTGAGCACAAAAAGACTCAACAGCTAAAAGGGTGTCATTGAGATTCCAGTACCACCTTCCCTCATCATGGCTGGAGTAGTGCAAAGTAATCCACACTGGCGCATGGACTGACCAATAAATATCTGTCCCAGCTTGAGGAAGTTGCAGCAATAATTTGTCAATAAGGAAACCGTATATCCTAGAATAGAATTTATGGGGAGAAGAATAGAATGAATAATTTCTAGACTTTGGGTAGAGTTGGTGCCAGGCGTCTACTATTGCCCATTTTTTCATTAACATTTTAATAGACCCTAGCTTTCCCAGACCCCGCCCCCTCCCCCCTGAATTATCAACCTTAGGAGAAAGAGTTGTATTAAAATCCCCCGCAAAAATCAACAATCCCTCTCCTTCAGACTATAAGAAATTAAGAGTAAAGAAGAAATCTCTTGCATCTTCAGATGGAACGTAGATATTTACCAAATAATAAAGCACCCCTTCTAAACGAAACTGGACCAGTAAAATCCTGCCAGAGGGGTCGGACAAATTTTTAACAATTGAACCTTTAAAGTCTTTGTGAAACAGTATTCCTACTCTCACATACTTAGAAGATAAGGGGGCAGCAGCAAACTGAGTGGGGAGAACATTTCGTGTTACAGATATTCATAACGCTTTTTTAAGTGGGTCTCTTGTAGAAATACAATAGAGGCCCCGGAAGCTAATAAATCAGCTTTAAGAAGCTGTTTGCGGGGAATGTTTAACCCTTTAACTTTTAAAGATATAATTCTTAAATCTGCCATATTAAAATAAAATACCAGCAAGAAGAAGCAACTTGGGACCCCCCCCCCCCAAAATAATAGTTCTATGCTTAGGGCACAGTAAACTGTTAAGCAATACCACCCATAACACAAGAAAAGGGTAGCTGAATAACCCCCCACTTTTTTCAAACCAAAATACCCACTCTAGTTCCAGCCCCCCTTCATCCTGGTATTCCTCAATAGTCCCTATCTCAACTTCCCCCCCCCCCCTTCCTTCCCCGCAGCTACTATTTGTGCATCACAGTTGCACCAAAAAAAACAAATATGGAGGAGTACATAAAAATACTAATAGAAGGAATAGAGCTGAGCTTAAATGACTATTTCCCAGACCCCCCTCCTTTCAGAAAATAAAAATAATTAGCTAAATGTTAGCACAGCAAATCCCCATATCTCCCTAGAGATCCGACATATTCACCAGTCTCCGATCTCGCTGCTGAAAACAAACGTGGTTGTTTAAACAAGCCTTTCCAGACCCTAATTAAATCTCATTTCAACGACAACCACAGTCAGACATTTTCAGAACATTGTAAATAATTGATCTTAATGTTAAATTCCTTTAGACTTGCCTCCACCCAGTTTGAACATCCTTGTTTTATTGTAACTTCAGATTTCTCTTTTCACTTGTTCAGTTTTTATTTTACTTTACACCCCCCTGTTAAATGTAAACCAGCATGATGTGATTCTTATCTCGAATGCCGGTATAGGAAACCGCTAAATAAATAAAAAAGGGCAGTCAATGTTACTCAGTCCTTCTTTCAACCTTTCCCAATGTCCATTGAAGATAGTCGTCATAATTTCTCCTCAGTCTGTCTCCCTTTTTCCACTCATTGCCACCAAGGAGTTTACCGCTGTTTTCCACTTGGTCGAGGATTTCATCACCTCTCCCATGCCAAAATGGTCTCCACTTCAGCCGTCTTAACTTTGGTTGAGGTGCCAAGTATGCGAATGGCTAGGCCCATAGGAAACAACCACCGGTAGCAGTAACCCCCTCTTTACGCAACGCAGATGTAACTTCACAGAAATCCATCCGTTCTTTATAGTAATCCGTCCGCATATACCTTAATTCAGTGTGACTCCCAAAGCCATGATTGCTGCTTCCTGGCTGCTGACAAAATTTGTTCTTTAACAGGGAACCGCAAAAAGCAGGCCATAATATCCCACGGTCTGTTTCCCATTTTGGGGCCCAGAGACTGATAGGCTCATTCAACTTCCACTGATGTTGCCTAGGAGGGGAGGACCCCCACCAACAGCTTGGGTCAAGAAGAAAGTGCTTTTTTTTTTTTTTTTTTTTTTTTTAACCATCTTGTGGCAGTCCTTGTACTTTTCTGTCTCTGGGGTTCCCTGAAATCGCAAATTACATCGATTCCTATTTTCAAGGTCTTCCAGTTTCATATGAAGGTCAGCAGATTCTGTAGTTAATTGTTGGTAGTTATGCTGCAAGTTATTTAATTTGTCCACATGAGCTTCCAAACATACATCATTCATCCACCTGGTGACCAATGTCTGCCATTTCTTCCTTTAGATCTGATGACCTAGCCATGAGGTCTCTTTTCGAATCTCTCATATCTTTCCAAATTTTACAAAACTGTTGACAAACCTCCTCCTGGGTCAGGTGGTCAGCTTGTATCTCCGCACCAACAGAATCGGTGAGAACTTCCATATTCAAAGAGCAGAATTATCGGCTCCTGCAACTCCGAAAAATCTGAAGTCACTTTTACGTAAGAAAATTGTCTAAAGTCCAGCTCTCTCTTCTTAGCAGCCATAAGTAAAAGACAGCTATTGTCTGGTCCCGAATATCACCTTTTTGACAGCAGATGACCGGGAATTGCAGCAATATGGGTTCTGGATTAGCCTGAGCTCAGAATCAATCAGCCGTCTTGCACGAAGGCCACGCTGCTGCCTCTTTTTATTAATCTTAATGAATGTGGGCCACATTACTTTTTTTGGTGGGACGGGGATGGAGTGTGTAGTGCGCAAAACACATAGAGAAACAGTTATACTACTAAAGGTTAATGCCACTGTAATTCATGCTATTATAACTAGTAGAATTGACTGTAGTGCACAAAGCACACAGAGCTGGAAGAGTGGTGCATTCCTGAGGCCTATTTGCCTTACCCCAACTGTGGTGTCACCTTTTAAAAAAAACCCCGGCTGCCAGCTGAGAAGTGAAGTGCCCTGAGATGAACTGGCACTTGCGCTTCTGCACTTGTACTTTACTGTGAGAGCTGAAAGTGGTGCATTCCTGAGGCCCGTCTGCCCCATCCCTGACCATGGTGGCATCATTAAAGTGACGAGTCACCTTTTTTAAAAAGTCCCGGCTGCCAGCAGGTCGCCAGCAAAGGGCTGCAGACAAAGGGCCTGCCCCTTTGCTTCCCCCCCGGCAGGCCTCTTTACAGCTTTTTGTACCTGATTGTTTTTTTGGGGGCGGTTTGTTCCTTTCAGATTTGTATATAATGACTTTTGCCTCTATTCCAGTAATACTAGGGCAGGGGTGCTAAGTTAATGCTCCACTTGTCGAATACAAGATTGTCTGTTTATCAATTTGAGTTGTTTGCCTCAATCTATCAATCAAAAGATTTTAAACAAACATTAAGTTTGCTATATCAATGCCTGCTCTATTGGCAGAAAATATAATATTTTTTCGTTGATTGAGGATGACAATATAGCCTTTTTTACAACTGAGTCTTGGCACACAGATGCCGATATCTTACTTCTAAAACAACTAAATTCTCAGGGTTACTTAATTCATCGCCATGCAAGAACTGACTGTAGAGGAGGTGGAGCGGTACTGGTATATGGTGCAACTATTCCATTGTTGGCTACCACCCATAAGCATACTGGTGGGAATGAGTCTCGTTCTTACCTACATACATTGGGCTTCTGGGTTGATTTATCATACACAAGGAAGCTTTAGGAGTTCCTTAAATGTTTTGTTGAAATTTTCTTCCTTATTGTTACAATATAAATCATTACTGCTGATTGGCAATTTTAATGAGTAGATGTGACTGATGCCTTGTCTCACAATTCTTGATTCTGACTACTACTCTAGGTTTGACTCAGTTGATTAATTATCCTATTCATTGCTCTGGTCATACTTTGGACTTCTTTCTTCCGTCAGCCCTGCTAATTGAAAATGTCATTTCTGGGTTGTAGTGTACTGAGGTCCCTTGGTCTGATCACTTTTTAATGTCCTTTTGTTTTACTCTAGCTATCTATTTTTTTTTTGCCTGGAATTCAACATACTGGTCAATCTTTTTATTCAAGGGGTAATATCGATATCCAAGAATTTACTAAGAGTTGGAATGGTGTGAAAAGCAGTTTGATTACATCTTCTAGTGCTTTGGCCAGTTCTTTTCTAGATTTATTAGCTGGACTTCTAGATACTCTAAAGAGGGCTAAACGTAATGTGATTAAGCATAGAGTACCATGGTTTAACAAGAACTTGATCAAGCTAAAACAAGTAATGCGGGGTGTGAAACATTTGAGGAAACACCGTACTCTTGAGGTAGAGAATAGATATGTTGCAGATCTTCATATCACTCAAGTTAAAACAAATTTCAAAGGACCAATTACAGGTAAACAAAGGCTCAAATATTTTAACTTGAGTGATGTTATTTCAGGTAACTGGTTCAACCCCCCCAAATTATCCTCTGGAAATTCCCCTTGATGTATCTAATGGGGGTCTGTATTTCCTTGCCTCTATAGCCATGCCATCCTTTCTTTGGTCCTAACAATTGTTCAATCGATTTAGTTTTCGCAGACATATTTCTCAAGAATGTAATGCTGCTTTATTTTACCACATGTAATTGGTCCCTCCCGATGCAGCCTTTACAAAATGGTCTGTGTCGGGGACTGACATTTCAATAAAGATTTGACATTTTGGAATTATTGAACTTTTCCTGTTTAAATTGTTTTTTTCTGGTTTGTTTTACATGGACCTTTGCAATTGATTTTGCAACACACCTGTTGGATTGTGTTCATATTAGTATGTTTGCCCATCGTTCCGCACTTTGTTGTGGGTTTATCCCTTATCTTCATGGATCCTATATTTGCTTTGCTGCCATATCATAGATAAGGCTGCTGCCGTTTGAGTCCTGGGATGGTGCTGGTATAGCATGGCAAGGTTCTAGGTGTCCCCCTTTTTTTTTTTTGGCAGGGTTTGTTACGTCTCAGTGTTTGGCAGTGAACGGTTTGCAGTTCCTGGGATTGTATGTGTGGAAGAGGAGAATTGAATGAGTGTGCATGTACATGAGTCTGGGAAGTGAACAAATGGAATGAGATTGTGTGTTTGTGAGAATGAATGTGTATATGTGAGAGCTTATGTGCATGCTGCTACCAATGTTCCCTCTAAGGATCGGGTTGCTTTGAGCATATAAAATCAATAGGCTTTTTCAATCAAAGAAAGTAGTGGTATTGAAATCAAAGATTTTTGCTCCCTGCATCAGTGTTAAAATCTCTGCAGGTAGTCCAAAACACAGCCACTTGGATCTTAACACACTCCTTTCAGGCTACATTGGCTTCCAGTGGTAACAAGGATAAAATTTAAGGTTTTCTCCTTGGGTACATAAGGTTGTGAATAATGGTCTGCTGCTTGTATAAGCACAATATGTAAAGCCATATAAGCTATTTGATTGAGATCTGTGAGGCAAAGGTTTTGAGACATTCCTTCATTAGACAATTTGGTTAGTGGAGCCTCACAGTAGAATGTTTTTTCTGTGACTGGCCCACCCAGAAGAATTAAGAGCTGAGCTTTTGGTAAAAATGTCTAAATAATATAAATCAAATAAGACTGTACTGTTTGCATGAACATTTGTCGCTGAATCTGCTAATAGTCCAAGATAAAGACCCCTAGCAATTCTGGCATCCTCTTCTGTATCTGTTGAGCTTAATGGTATTATCTAATTTTATATCAATTTTTTGTTACCTACCTGGAATGATATTAGCAGGCTATAACTAGTTTACTGTAAGAGGAAAGTTGAATCGCACTTGCATCACCAGTATGCAAACTGATCATGCTCTCTCCCTCTGTACTCTCCTGTTCTCCCCCCCCCCCACCTCCCCTGTATTGTCCAATCCACCCAAGTTTAGCGCACACACTCTGATACCACACTTCTCAAACTATGCACTTTCTAGATGTCAGTATTTTCTCATCCGTGGACAGGCTTTTTCTGCTAGTTAAATAATAATTTGATAAATGTGTGTAAAAAGCTGCCTATGTCATCACATTAACGTAATCATTAACACTTGACCCTTTTTTCTTCAGAACTCAGGAACACCTGTGACTTTGAAAAGAGGTTACTGGAGGATTCAGTCAGAGAAAAGCAGGCAGCATTAGAGGTATAAATCTCACAACACTCATGCGCTATTTTTCCACCAGCTAAGGTTTTTCGTGTGTTCACTTTTTTCTTTTTTTTTCCCCCCCAGAAAATAATTGATGAACTGAGAAGTGAAAACGAATCTTTAAAGGAGAAACTGAAAACTGAGGAAGAACAAAAACTAGCCAAAGAGAAATCTAATGCGGTAAATGCTTTCTTTCCACCCCTGCACCCTTCCCTCATAAATTCCATGTAAAGAAGAGATCTCATGTACATAAAAGTGAACCGGTAGATGTAGTGTATTTGGATTTTCAGAAGGTATTGACAAAGTTAATCATGAGAGGCTTCTAGGAAAAGTAAAAAGTCATGGGATAGGTGACGATGTCCTTTCATTGATTACAAACTGGCTAAAAGAAGGAAACAGTAGGATTAAAAGGACAATTTTCTCAGTGGAGGGGAGTGGGCAGTGGAGTACCTTAGGGATCTGTGTTGGGACCCTTACTTTTCAATATATTTATAAATGATCTGGAAAGAAATACAACAAGTGAGGTAATCAAATCTGCAGATGATACAAAATTTTTCAGAGTAGTTAAATCACAAGCAGATTGTGATAAATTGCAGGAAGACCTTGTGAGACTGGAAAATTGTGCAGCCAAATTGCAGATGAAATTTAATGTGGATAAGTGCAAGGTGATGCATATAGGGAAAAAATAATCCATGCTATAGTTACACAATGTTAGGTTCCATATTAGGAGCTACCACCCAAGAAAGAGATCTAGGCATCATAGTGGATAACACAGTAGTATGGGATAGACTTAGTTTTTGGGTACTTGCCAGGTTCTTATTGCCTGGATTGGCCACTGTTGGAAACAGGATGCTGGGCTTGATGGACCCTTGGTCTGACCCAATATGGCATGTTCTTATGTTCTTATTCTTGAGTGGAGGTGTCCTAAAAGGTTCTTTCAATTTTTCCATTAAATTTGTATTGCTCCTGCTATCTGAGGCCTACAGATTGGAATATGAAAATAATGGACCATTGAATAGAAATATGTGAACATCTTTAAAACATGCTCTTGAAACAATTCAATGAACCTAGATAAATGTAAGAGTCTTCAAACTTCTTGAAGAAACAGGCTTTTAACTTCATGAACAAATGTGTTCATTTCATTGTATTCAACGTATTACCTGCTACAACAAAATATATACAATGACAAAACACAAGATAAACTTTTTTGTGTTTCTTCCCAATTTTTCACATTTTCTTCAAAACCAATGATAAAATTCCAGCAGATTTCCACAGCAGACCTGGGGAATAATCTACAAAATGCTTGAAATTTAACCCAAGGAAGAATGCACCTCCTGTTTGGCTTCAGATTTCTTATAATTATAGATGTATGAACAGAGTTTAGCCCTTGTGAGGGGGGACACTGGAGAATTGCCTCCATAGTAGTCCTAGCAAGCAGGGTGGAGAAAGTTGCAGAAATTGTTAAAATTAACAAAATCAAAATCTAAGATGGACTGATGGGCTAATGGCCATCTTGTGGCCCTTTATTTTTTATTCTTTTCTTTAAAAGGAACATGGGGCATCTGCCTGAGTGCTACACTCAAATGATAAGCTAGTTTCTCACAGGACAAGCAGGATGGTTGTCCTCACAAATGGGTGACACCGAGGATGGAGCCCACCACGGAAAACTTCTGTCAAAGTTTAACAGAACTTTGACTGGCCCCTACTGGGCATGCCCAGCACGGCACTGACCCTGCAGCCAGCAGGGGTCTCCCTCCAGTCTTCTTTTTTCCGCGCAGCAGCTGCCACGCGGTGAAAGGAGCTCTTACCACGTTCCTGACAGGAATTCGGTTTTTTCTTTCCGAAGAAAATTTGCCCCTCAGGGGTCTCCCTTCGACAAATTTTTGTCACCTTCGCGGAATCCGGTAAGTTTTTTGCCGATTTTCGACTGCCGTCGATTTTGGCCCTTGAGGCCTGTTGGCACTTACCGATCCCGCGGCTAAATTTGGCCCTAGGCCATGGCGACGGGGTTCCGTCGTTGTCCGGATTGCACCCGGACTATGTCCATCACAGACCCCCATAGGGTCTGTGTTCTGTGTTTGGGAAGTGAGCATGATGTCCTGACTTGCACTAAATGTGCCCTAATGACACCTAAGGGTCATAAAGCCAGGATGGAGAAGATGGGGCTCCTCTTCCATGCACCCACCCCAACACCATCGATAGCATCGACGTCATCGGAACCGGCACCGTCGAAGTTGCACCACCACCGTCAACCCTCCGGTGACCGTCCACCACCGATGACTTCTCGGCCATCGACTCCTGTCCCCTCCCCGGATGGGCGAGGAGATCGGAAGGACAAGCATCGCCATCGGCGGCACAAGTCTCGGCCCGTCGGATCCACAGCCATCGACCTCTGAACAGGCCGAGCCACCGACAAAAAAGCCTCGGTCAGACCTGGCACCGTCCACGTCTCGTTCGCAGGCATCGAGGAAACCCTCACCCTCTCGGGGTGTGGGAGCCGTGATCCCACCGGTTACGGTGGTCCCTCCGGCTCTGCCTCAGCCTCCCTCTCCCGTCGAGCCGGGTATCGTTACCCCTGGTCTCCGGGCAGAACTGGACCGGCTGGTCCAGGAGGCCATCGAGAAAGCGATGCAAAGGTTCCAGCCTCCACCGGCACCGTCTCCGGCACCGATTCTGGCACCGACTCCACCACCGAGGAGGGAACCGACCACCGAGCCTCTAGTGGAAGCGCTGGCACCGCTACTGAATCGTATGGAGGCACTCATGCGGGCCCTTCCATCGGTGATTCCAGTAGCACCGACTACACCATCGTCTCCGGCAGGATTCTCATCGGCAGGAGAAACACCGTTTCGGATTCCCCCATCCGGAGTAGTCCCATCGGTGCCTTCGCATACCTCTCCACCGATTTATCCCTCGGCTCCATCGATTCCAAGACCGGCACCGATTCCATCGGCAGCCCCGAAGCCCTCGATGCCGTTTACAGTTCCGCTTGCAGCACCGATTCCATCCAGACTTCCATCGATGCCTTTGGATCCTCAACCAGGTCCTTCAGGTCTGCAAGCCCCACATGATCCTTATGATACCTGGGGTGATGATACATCTTCTGATACAGATTTGCCATCCCCACCATCTCCTACAGAGAGTAGAAAACGATCTCCTCCTGAAGATCTCTCCTTTATTAATTTTGTAAAGGAGATGTCAGAAATTGTACCTTTTCAGTTGCAATCTGAGACCGATGACAGGCACCAAATGATGGAACTGCTCCAATTTCTGGATGCCCCAAAAATCATCGCTTCCATCCCCATTCACCAGGTATTTCTGGATCTTTTAAAGAAAAACTGGGAATCTCCTTCATCTGTGTCACCAGTTAATAAGAAAGCTGACTCCACATACCTTGTTCAGTCAGCACCAGGATTTCAGAAGCCTCAACTGGATCATCGCTCTGTTGTAGTTGAGTCTGCACAAAAGAAGGCCAAGCGCCTAAAACCACACTCTTCCACTCCCCCTATCAAGGACAACAAATTCCTAGATAGTGTGGGACGGAAAGTGTATCATGGGGCCATGTTGATATCTCGCATAGCTTCACACCAACTTTACATGACTCAATACAACAGAGCCATCCTTAAACAGATGCAGGACTACGCTGACATGTTACCGGACCAATACCAGCCACAGCTTCAAGCCCTTCTTCACAAAGGATTTGAGGCTGGGAAGCACGAGATCAGAATGGCCTACGATATCTTCGATGCTTCCACAAAAGTCTCAGCTACTGCCATCTCAGCCAGACGTTGGGCTTGGTTAAAGTCATCTAACCTTCGCCCAGAGGTCCAGGATCGTCTAGCCGATTTACCCTGCTTAGGGGACAATCTGTTTGGAGAACAGATTCAACAAATTGTGGCAGAATTGAAGGATCACCACGAGACGTTGAAGCAACTTTCGTCTGTTCCATCTGAGGTATCCTCCAAACCACCACCTAAGAAGGACTCTAAAAAGTCTTTCTTTCGGCCACGTCGTTATTATCCTCCGTCGGCTAGGCCTCGTCCGGCTCGATCCTCCACTAGACCTCAGCCACGCCAACCTCAAACAAAGACCTGCTGTGGCCCCACCTCCTGGGCCTGCGGCAGGCCTTTGACTTCCCGGTACGGAGCACATGCCACATCCCACTTTCCGACATCCCTGTGGGGGGTCGTCTGTGCCACTTTTTACAGCATTGGATACAGATTACCTCAGATCAGTGGGTGCTGGCAATTATCACACAGGGTTACCACCTCAACTTCATAACTCTTCCGGCAGACTCCCCGCCTCTTCAAGCATGGAGTCTATCCAGCCACTTGACTCAATTACAACAGGAAGTATCCCTTCTTTTGCAATCAAATGCTATAGAACCCGTCCCTCCCTCTCAACGAGGCAAGGGATTCTACTCCAGGTACTTCCTAATTCCAAAGAAGTCAGGGGGGCTACGTCCCATTTTGGACCTTCGGGCCCTCAACAAGTATCTTCACAAAGAAAAGTTCAAGATGGTAACCCTGGGTGCGCTACTCCCTCTGCTGCAAAGGGGGGATTGGCTGTGCTCCCTCGACCTAAAGGATGCTTATACCCACATTGCGATAACACAATCCCATCGCAAGTATCTGCGGTTTCTGGTAGGCCGCGACCATTATCAATACCGAGTACTACCTTTCGGTCTGGCATCTGCTCCACGAGTCTTCACCAAATGCCTCGTAGTCGTAGCAGCATTCCTCAGGAAGGAAGGTGTCCACGTCTAGCCCTATCTGGACGATTGGCTAATCAGGGCCTCCACCCCTCAGATTGCCCACTCCTCCCTAAAATTGACAATCAACACACTCCTTTCCTTAGGGTTTCTTGTCAATTACGAGAAATCTTGCTTAGTCCCATCTCAAACCTTATCTTTCATTGGGGCAGACTTGGACACCTTACAGGCAAAGGCTTACCTTCCACTGCAGCGGGTCCAAACTCTCATGTCCCTAGCTCGCCAGCTCCAGTCTCAGGACACGGCCACGGCTCGCCAATTCCTCATTCTCCTAGGACACATGGCATCCTCAGTTCAAGTCACTCCCATGACCCGACTAGCCATGAGAGTAACACAATGGACTCTGCGACACCAATGGATTCAAGCTTCTCAGCGCCTGTCCTCCATAGTCGCAGTTACACAAGCGCTTCGCCTGTCTTTAACCTGGTGGACGACTCAAATCAATCTCCTTCAGGGCTTACCTTTTCTCCTACCAGATCCACAAGTAATCCTGACCACCGACGCTTCCCACATCGGTTGGGGGGCTCATGTGGACGATTTCCAAACCCAAGGGTTATGGTCACCAGAGGAAGCCGAACACCAGATACATTTTTTGGAACTTCGAGCAATCCGTTACGCGCTCAGAACGTTCAAAGATCGTCTTTCGAATCAGATAATCTTAATCCAGACAGACAACCAAGTGGCCATGTGGTACATAAACAAGCAGGGAGGCACAGGCTCTTTCCTTCTGTGTCAGGAAGCTGCGCAGATTTGGGCAGAAGCCCTCTCCCACTCCATGTACCTCAGGGCCACTTACCTGCCGGGAGTAGACAATGTATTGGCAGATCAGCTGAGCCGGGTCTTCCAACCACACGAGTGGTCACTCGATCCTCTGGTAGCGACCTCTCTATTTCACAAGTGGGGTTCTCCCCACATAGATCTCTTTGCGTCCCCTCAGAACCACAAAGTAGACAATTACTGCTCTCTCATTCGGAGCCACCACTCTCGGCCGAGGGATGCCTTCTCCCTCAAGTGGACATCAGGTCTGCTCTATGCATTCCCTCCACTTCCTCTTCTGTCAAGGACTCTCGTGAAGCTTCGCCAGGACGGAGGAACCATGATCCTGATAGCACCCCACTGGCCACGCCAGGTGTGGTTTCCCATTCTTCAGGATCTCTCCATCCGCAGGCACATCCCTCTGGGAACGGATCCGCATCTGCTCACTCAGAACGACGGATGCCTCCTCCATCCCAACCTCCAAGCCTTGTCCCTGACGGCATGGATGTTGAAAGGTTAGTCCTTCAGCCTTTTAACCTTTCGGATTCGGTTTCTCGTGTCCTGATAGCTTCACGAAAGCCCTCCACCAGAAGATCCTATTCGTATAAATGGAAAAGGTACACAACTTGGTGCACTTCCCAGTCCCTTGATCCCCTTTCCTGTCCAATCTCTAAGTTCTTGGACTATTTATGGCATCTATCGGAATCGGGTCTTAAAACCTCTTCCATTAGGATGCATGTCAGTGCAGTAGCCGCTTTCCATAAAGGCATACAGGGTGTCCCTATTTCAGTACAACCCCTGGTAACACGTTTTCTTAAAGGATTGCTCCATTTGAAGCCGCCTTTACGTCCTCCGGCCCCATCTTGGGACCTTAATCTGGTTCTTGGTCGGCTAATGAAACCACCTTTCGAACCTCTACACTCCTGTGAATTAAAGTATCTCACATGGAAGGTATTATTCCTTTTAGCTGTCACTTCAGCTCGCAGGATTAGTGAGTTACAGGCCTTAGTCACCTATCCGCCTTACACTAAACTCCTGCAGGACCGGGCGGTACTCCGCACTCACCCTAAATTTTTACCTAAGGTAGTTTCTGAGTTTCATATTAATCAATCCATCATACTACCTATCTTTTTTCCCAGGCCCCACTCCAACTCCGGGGAACAGACTCTGCATACCCTAGACTGTAAACGGGCTCTAGCTTTTTATCTAGACCGTACAGTTTCTCACAGGAAGAGCACTCAATTATTCGTCTTGTCCATCCTAACAAGTTAGGACAACCTGTGGGTAAGCAGGCTCTTTCCTCCTGGTTGGCGGACTGCATTTCTTTTTGCTATTAGCAAGCTGGCATTCCTTTTCAAGACCGTGTAAAAGCACACTCTGTAAGGGCCATGGCGACTTCGGTGGCACACCTTCAATCGGTGCCGCTTCCTGACATCTGCAAAGCTGCAACCTGGAGTTCTCTCCATACCTTTGCAGCCCACTATTGTTTGGACAAAGCTGGAAGACAGGACTCCTTCTTCGGCCAATCTGTCTTGCGTAACCTTTTTCCAACATGATGTACCAACACCCTTCCACCTTCCCGGTAGGGTGCGGATGCCCTTACCAAATTCCACCCCAGTTGTTGTGCCTCTTGCACGTCGTTGGGTGCATTTGGTGCAAGTCGGGACATCCTCAGCTCGGTACTCACCCATTTGTGAGGACAACCATCCTGCTTGTCCTGTGAGAAAGCAAATGTTGCTTACCTGATGTAACAGGTGTTCTCACAGGACAGCAGGATGTTAGTCCTCACGAAACCCGCCCGCCACCCCGTGGTGTTGGGTTCGTTTTGTTTTTACTTTTTAGGCACTGCCTGTAGCTTTGAAAATCAGACTGGAGGGAGACCCCTGCTGGCTGCAGGGTCGGTGCCTTGCTGGGCATGCCCAGTAGGGGCCAGTCAAAGTTCTGTTTAAACTTTGACAGAAGTTTTCCATGGTGGGCTCCATCCTCGATGTCACCCATTTGTGAGGACTAACATCCTGCTGTCCTGTGAGAACACCTGTTACATCAGGTAAGCAACATTTGCTTTTCCGATCAAATGTCTTGGGAGTGTACAAATACACTGAGCAAATGTCTCCAAAAAATAAAATCCATCAAGTTATACATGGGAGGGGTGGCTAGGAATAAAGGCTTTAGTATTTGATACTAGGATGGTAGGAGTATGGATTCTGGTACGGTATAATATAAAGCCATGCTTCTTTAATTTTCCTTGGCTAAGAAATTGCTTTAGTACCATAATACTAGAGAAAGATGTATCTAAAACTTATAAAGATGCAGCACAAATATTTTAAATCATAACCGACTGAAAATATCCTATTCTGGATCACAATCACAAATCCTTCCAAACCAGGTATTTCCTGGCAGGCAAAATGTTTAGGCATTGTAATCCAAAAATTACAATCTGGAAAAATGTTGGTCACTAATTCCCCTGCTGAGACAACTGAATTTGGGTGGGTTTGCAGTTGTGATCCAGGAATGCAATATTGTGATCCATTTTTAATTTTCTGTCTTTTTCATAAACCATTAAATTTGGCAATTTAATGAGATAAGAACAGTCATGATTTTTTCTCTGGTATTCTTTTAAGTATGACCACATGGTGAAATCAATTGACTTTAATGGCATAATATTTCAGAAGAACCCTCAGCTTGCATATCTGGAGCAGGAGTTGGAAAGTTTGAAAGCAGTGATGGAGATAAAGAATGAAAAGCTACACCAACAAGATAAGAAGTTGATGCAGATTGAAAGACTAGTGAGTTTTTAAATACAGACTAGAAATATATGGTGCTATTACAAATTGTGTAGAGTGTGGGAAGGGAGTATGGAAGTGCCTTAATCTCATGTAATTTAATATTTAGATTTGAGATCAAATATTTAATATTTAACACAAATTATAGTTCAGGCATTACTTAGTGGAAGATTATCATTACTAAAGTTTAACAATCACAAAAGTCCTTAGTCAGTACTGTACAGCTGAGCCAGTTCTCTTATTCATATCAAATTGTAAAAATTAACTTTTTTTTACACTTTTTATCAAAGGTGGATAATAATGCTACTTTAGTTGAAAAACTAAAGAAATACCAGCAAGAAAATGAAGACTTAAAAGCTCGGATGGACAAACACATGGCACTTTCCAGGTAAAGATAGAAAGAAATTCTTGCAACAACTTGTCATATAGCATTACGTGGGTCCTAATACTTTAATGTTCCAATCGGACAGTCCGTTAAGTAGCCACTTTAAATAAACTTAGGCATACAGAACTTTTCCGGCACTCCGTCCTAATATGCAGTGCATGTTTCAGTGTATATGTATTGACTGCAGTTCATAATGGTTGTGTGTGACGACAGAGATGTGAACCCAACCTGAGCCCAATATACAACATCAGTGAAACTTCCCAAAACTCCCATCCTTTAAGTCAGGGCAGCCTACTGTCTTATCCCAGCAGTTGATCCAGTCTTTCTTTTGGTCCTAAATCATTGAACTCATGTTCTAAGCTCCCAATCTTAGATGTTCTCCATAGAGGTGAATCAGGGCTTTTCTGTGATCCTAGTGCACAAAGGAGTAGCTCATGACCCAGGGACACCCCTTCTCCACCAGTCCCTCCCAAAACCCAAGAAGAGAACTTGAATTGAGAAATTAGCTTTCATGTGTTGAGTCTGAATGAAAGTAAACAAAAGCCCTAAGCACCACTGATCAATATGCTGAATTACCACTGTTGAACAATCATACTTTCAAAGTGCTATTGGAAGTCCCTAAAGGAATGAGTTATATAATTCTGTTTTCATCCCAAGCTCCATACTATATGCTTCAGTGCTTGCAAACTGAGTCAATGGAATCCCATCTCTGCATCAAAAATTGCCGGTACTCAAAACACATTCACTAAAAAAAAACTACACACTGTCAACTGGGCATGTCCACTCTATATTTTATCTTGTATAACATGGCTATCTGTCCCCTATCTCTAATCTACTTTAGACTGGTGAATGCAAAAGCTGACAAACCCATCCAATGCCTGAACACTCACCCTCAATAACCCAGCTGACTACCAGTTCCGCCACGCTCTTGGCACAGAAAAACATGAGTACAAATATTAGCCTGAACAAAACCATTTTATATGCAGACCAACACAAACTGTGCAAACTCCCTGCCATTATCCCTTGCTCCCTATATATTATTGACCAACTGTTAACACCAAATGTCTCCCAATCCCTCAGCACATGCCTAATTGGAAAGAGAGCCACTGGATTACCCTGGCCCTGCACCTTATGGAAAAAGAATCTCACCCACCTGCAACTTTGTCACCAAAAAATAACCAGCCTCATTTTACCTGGGTGATATACTGCATAGTAGCCTAGTCTGTCACTTGCTCCCCTTCCTATCCTCGTTCCTACAAAAGGATACTGCATCTCTGCCCATCTCATAGGCTTAACATATTGCTGGAAAAATGTCTGGATCAAGTCCCATGCCTCACTATTCCGCCAAAGATACTCCTGAACAGATGCTCCCAACTAGTTTACCAGAGGAACCAAACCTCTGAACACATCCCACTTTGAACGAAAGAGAGCACCTGCAGTTTTCACTACTCTTGGAATGTCATTCACTTGCTGCTATAATCCATTTCAAACATAATACACTCGTGCAAAAGAGCAGATACCCTTTCACACCTGGCCAGCTGTCTATTGATAACCT
The DNA here is from genome assembly GCF_901001135.1 of Rhinatrema bivittatum. NCBI lineage: Eukaryota > Metazoa > Chordata > Amphibia > Gymnophiona > Rhinatrematidae > Rhinatrema > Rhinatrema bivittatum. The sequence goes on from NC_042615.1 coordinate 126,814,523, forward strand.
CCACAACCCCTTGAACAAGGCTTTCTCTCCTCCCTGATGCTACTAAAAGGAAGTGCTCCAAAAATAAGTGATTATCTTGGTAATGCCCAACATGATGACACCAGTCAGGGCTCGACCCACCATGTTCCGTGCCAATAAACCTCAGAGCACCAGGTACTGTACCTCAGAGTACAACTCCAAATCATAGACAACTGTTCCTTCTGCATCAACAAAAAAAATTCTCTGGAACTCCCAAATACTCTCTAATCCTTCCCATCATGCATATAAAATTGTCCTCCACCTAATTATGGTTACTGCCAAGAGCCACCTGATAAATGCCCACCTCTATGGGTTTGATTGCATGCAAAATTCAGGGACCTAGAAAAAGGGGCTGCATCTTTAATGTGACCACTTTAGTTATCCTAACCAGCAGGACCAACTCAGAATTTACAAACCAGCTCAGGTAATCTAAGTCTTGACACAGGCTCATGTTTTCTTCTATGCAATTAGCATCCCAACAAAACTCACCACTTCATGAAATCCTGCAGAAAATCTGAAAAATTGCTTGTCTGAGCAGATCAATAAAAAAATAAATAAAAATAAAATCAGATAATTTACTACATTATTCATGCTGACCAACTATAGTTTGCCCAGTGAATGAAGGAGCTAAACATCTTGAAATCAGCACAATATGGAACACCCCATTTTGAGGCAGTAGTTTACAAAATAACTAATCTTGAATATATAACCCAGCAATGGAGAAATATCCAGATGTATTAGCTTTTTTACTTGTTGCTATCTGCTTTAGCCAACAATTCCCTCCTACCAGCCCTTCTCACCAAAGCTATCATTGCTTCAAAAGAAGTGTAATGCACAGAACACCAATCCCTTGGCATAGTTATTTACCAGTAAGCTGGGAGGAAAGGACAGATTCAAAATAATCCTGTACTTGCCAGCCATCTTCAGCACCACTGTGAAAGGAGAACAATGCGTTACTTCAAAAGAGGAGGAACTTCAGATGACACAATTCTACTCTTCCTCGGTTCAGCTGTCAACGTGTCCTCTTATCCCATCCCATCCCAGAACCTGATCGTGGACCTTGAATTTACTCCTTGCCTCCCTACATCCCAGATCTATATAATGTATCCCTTATCCCCACTTGAAGCTTCTCTCAATGTTAATGCCACCATTTTATGTGGGTACCTCTCTAACCATGCAAGCATAGCTCTGAAACATATTGGCATTGGGGCCCTTGATCTTAAAACATTGCTTGACTCACTGCCCAAACCTTCCCATGGGGTGATTAGCGCACTTGGATGGAGGCTAAGTGGGGGGAATGGTAAATACTGCCTTTTGCTGTGTATGTAATAAAGGATAAAAGCTGAATATCTTTTTACGTACTTTGGGGTAGATTTTCCAAGATGAGCACGTCCATGTGCACGTATGAATGCCGGATTTTTACATGTGCGTACAGGTGTGTGCATGTTATAAAATCAGGGGTCTGCACGCGCAAGGGGGTGCACACTTGTGCATCCTGCGTGCGCCATCGCCCACAACCTTCCTCAGTTCCCTCCCAGTCCACTCCAATTTCAGAGCAGACTGGGATGGAACTTCCCAACCCCCTACACTAACAATCCTTCCCTTTCCCCTAACCTACCTGCCCCCCCCCCCCCCCCAAAAATCGTTATTTTACCTTTTGCACCTGCCTTAGGGCAGGCGCAGGTTGTGCATGCCGGCATGCGGTCCCCCGGCACAGCAGCAAATGGCAGCTGTGCCAGGGGCCTCTAGCCCCACCCCTTTCCAGAGGCCTCAGGACTTACGCGCGTGGCCTAGCCTTTGAAAATTGGCCCAGCACGCATAAGGTCAGTCATGCACGTAACGCTTTGAAAATCTACCCCTTTATGAATAAAGGAATTGCCATTATGCATGTGATCAGATTACTTTTAGCTTGGAGAAAAGAAATCCTTACTGTCCTGGAGGAGTTTTCATCCCCTTTAGTCTCTTCTCAGATTCTTGTTTTTCATGGTGTACTTGTCTTCTGGAAATGTACCTTAACTACAATGATTGGAGCAACTCAATGAGGTTTATACAGTTTCAATTTTGTCAAAACTGCAACTATCTTCACTGTAATTCTTACCTTTGGAGTCCAAAAAGTTTGTCTACTCTAGTTCACATATTCTAGGCCACGTAACCATCCTGTGTGAATTTACAGTGCAAGACCAGGCAGGAAGACTTGTTAAATTGCCAACACACACATCCTGCCCACCTCTCTGCCCCTTGAAATGATCCCCCTATTTTGTTTGGTCTTCCAGCCTCCTGAGCAAACTGAAAGGAGCTTCCTTGCTGTCCCTGCCCCAGACCCTATTCCCCACTGCTTGACCCTTACTGATCCCTTGCTTTAGCCATAAGATAATGTCTTGAGTTCTTCAGGACATAAAATAATTCTCCATCTTATCCTGAAACCTTTTATCATAGATCCACCAGGTCCAGCGCTGGTAATCTTTGTAGGCCCCCAAAATACTGTTGGCACTGAGAGTAATGTTGATACACACAGTATCAGTTGATACACACAGTATCAGAAACATACTGTGTTCCACTGTGCTGGCTAATATAAGGAAACTCTGTATGCAGTTCAGTGTTTCCAGGCATTTTCTTTTTAGCCCCTCCCTCTTCATCTTCCCATCCTTTTTATCCCCCTCCCACCCTGCAACAACTTGAATGTCAATATATAATTTTTTCCTAAACTCTTTTGGCTTCCTCTCCCACAATTTGGTTAGCACTACTAAAGCATGAAAGACCCATGTCCCTTGGACCCCAGCTGCTTGCTTCATATGCCCCAATCTTGGACACCTCCAAAGGCGGCAACGAAAAATAACTCAGAGACTAACTTGGAGGATGATGAGTAGTGTACCCTCAACCCCAGACTCACCTGAATGAGGAATCCTGATTAAAGCTCCACTGTTGATGCCTGTCTGTACCACCAATCATCTTCTGCTCCACATCCTTCTGAGGCAGCACACTCCCTCCACACCACCTCTTGTGATATCCCTTGCTGCACCTTTATGCCCTGCTCCCCTACAATGCAAGAGACACTGGGCTTTCCCGAGCCCCCTACTGCACCCCTCCCCTCTCAACTTTCTCCATACTGCACCAACATACTCGATCCACCCTTTCTGGCCACTGTCCCATGCTCTCCCAACTAGACCTGCCTTTACCAAACCATCCTGGCATTCCCCAAACCACTCTACCAAATCTGCCACTTGTCAGACCTCCCTTCCAACCCTCTACCACAGAAATCCAGAGAATGCTCCAGTCCAATTCTGCATCAGCACTTGGGCCCCAAACTTCCGACCTCCTGCCCCGATGAGAGGTTCCTCTGCAACCAAGACCGTAATGCTGCTACTTGCCCACTGCTCCTCTGCTTCTGAAAAACACAGCTTCTGCAGGCAAGCTGCTATCCTTTTCAGTTTCCCTCTATCTGAAATCTCTGCTTCCTCTCTAACCATTGCCCTTGCAAGCTGAGGCAGAAACGCCCCTTTCTTTGGATGCCTTTCGTGATCCCTGACACTTCTTGCTCTGCTCAGTGCCCCCTAGCAACCAGCCCCCAGTTCCCCCTACTGGCAGATCACCCATACCAGTGAATTTCAAATCCAGAGTCTCAACCTCTGCCCTGGCTCCGGTTCCAACTGCAGGCCTGCATATTCCAGCTGCAACACCCATATCCAATTTCCAGGTTCCACCCTATTTGTGGGGTAAATAGTGGATTCCACAGTGCATGCTTTCAATGCCTTGCCAAGGAACATGCAAATCAATCTCCCCCAATCCTGTCCTACTGTCCTTCCCCCTCCCACCGCCACACTACATCTCCAGCTCCTCTGCCTCATGTTACCCTGGCCGAACCAGTTCAGGGAAGGACCTGCTGGACCTGATTTCCCTTCAGGCCCCCACCTTACTTGGTCAGCAGCTGCATTGGTCTCCGGATGCCTCTCTCACCTCTGGCTTGCTTTGGACCTTCTCCCTTGTGGGACATTGCCATCTCCATCAGTTAGGAAACAGATGTGCTTGGTACAGCAAGAAATGGAACTCAAGCAGGAGGAACTCATAGTGGAGACTAAAGAAGGATGCAAAATTCCCTGCCCTGGACCAAGTTTCCATAAAGACAAGGGGCCACTTGAAGCCCAACATGGTAGGAATCTCCAAGGCCAGGGGGAGAGGGTTAAGGAATTCTGTCTATACTCACCCCCCCCCCCCCTCCAATACACTGCAGAATCCAAAAGGGCACAGCCCTCTATGTGAAGGGATCCATGTGGAAGGGGAGTTGTGCCCATCATCAAGTTAGTGGCAGCAGGCTGCGTCTTTGTCCTACCACTCATTTACTTTCCTTTATTTTTTGCTGAATCAGGCCTTGTGTTATAAACACCGATGTAATCATTTACCATTTAGGAGGAAGACACAATTTGAACAGTTTTGCTATGAGACTATGGCTATAGTAAATGAGGTTTCTTGCATGTTTGCAAGAAGCACGGATTTAGTGAGGGTTTGCCATTCTCTAAGTTTTGTGGTGATGTTTGCCTCGGTCAGTCCAAAATAGAAATGTAGCAAAGCAGGACATTAAAACATGATTTTAAGCAAAATATAATTTATACCTTGATGGTTTAAAATAGACTAGAATAAATGATGTGGGAGAGTACTTTTCAAATTGGCATGGGTATCCTGGTATAGAATTTGGCACATCAGGTTGCACCATGATTCTTGCTGATCGATAAACACTAGTCTGCAGAGATTTTTCAAATAGTCTTTCAGATAACTAGATATCTCAGCAGTTCCAGATCTGCTATATTTTGTGTACTATAATACTACAAAGCCTTAGTTTACTAATATAGGGATAATCATGAGCATGCAGATACGTTTGTAGTTTTATTCCATATGACTTCAATACACATTTGTCTTGAAGTAGTATTAACTTTAACTAAAAATTTTCCAAAATTGGTAACTGAATTCCAAAGAGTCAAAACTTGGCTATTTAGTTTCAGAAATGTTTCTTTTGTGCCAAGTTTATTTTTTGTTTCGATTGGATTAAAGTTTTATTGAAATTGTAGTGAAGCAATGTAAGCCTTGTCTTATCTTTTTAGACAACTCTCCACAGAGCAAGCAGTTTTGCAGGAGTCACTGCAGAAAGAGTCAAAGGTGAACAAACGTCTATCCATGGAAAATGAGGAGCTGCTTTGGAAGCTGCACAATGGAGATCTGTGCAGTCCCAAAAAATTGTCGCCTACTTCTCCACTGCCTTTTCAGTCTTCAAGGAGTTCTGGCTCATTCTCCAGCCCTACGGTATCACCAAGATGACACCTTTTTGATAGACTGCTTAAAAAGCATTTCAGCAATGATCTGCGGAATTGATCCCAACATAAATTCATGGATGCAAGGGCTATATTAGCTGAACTATGATTATGGAAACATAACTGGAAATTTCTGGGGTGGGAATATTTGTGTAATATACTGGAAATATTGGGAGTCCATTTTGTTTGTTTCTCCCGCTGCAAGACTGTTTAAAAAAAAAAACTTTATTGAACATTGCACAAAGCACTTATGTAGCAAGAAACAGTAATTCTTGCCTTTTGCCTTTTCACCTACATTAACTATAGGAAAAACCTCAGGGCTTGTAGATAAGATCACAACCTTTATAATGTTTCCTTATCACAGAAACCTTTTTTTTTTAAGAGGGTGAATGTGTGGTTCGAAAGAAATGGATGTAACACAGGGGTGGGTGGGTGGGTGGGGAGGGAATGGCAGCTACTGCCTTTTGCTATGTATGTAATAAAGGATAAAAGCTGAATATCTTTTTATGTACTTTATGAATAAAGGAATTGCCAGTATGCATGTGATCAGATTACTTTTAGCTTGGAGAAAAGAAATCCTTACTGTCCTGGAGTTGTTTTCATCCCCTTTAGTCTCTTCTCAGACTGACTTGTTTTTCATGGTGTACTCCGTCTTCTGGAAATGTACCTCAACTACAATGATTGGAGCAACTCAATGAGGTTTATACAGTTTCATTTTTGTCAAAACTGAAACTGCAACTATCTTCGCTGCAGTTCTCACCTTTGGAGACCAAAAAGTTTGTCTACTCCATATTCTAGCCCAGGTAACCGTCCTAGAACTTGGGACCAGTACAATGTTCTTTGTTTTTATCCTGAATTTGGAGAGAAGCAGGCAGATGTTTCTGGAGTACAGATATCTCTGGAGTAATTCTTTCATTGTTTTAAAGCCTTTCAATAACCTCCCCGAACCTTTACATATAATCTGCTCATGTATATAAGCAAAGCATTTCAAAGTAGCTGAAAATGCCACAGGAAACATTTGTAGAAAATAACTGGAAAAACAGGTAACGCTGACAAATTAACACAGAATAACCTTTTGAGAAGTAGTGTGAAGTTTCATAAATGGCAAGGATGATTTATCAACAGCTAAGTGTCTGGTCTTTAACATCTGCCTTCCCCCTGGAAACTGCAAAACTAAGGTTTAGATGCATCTTAGCCCTGCTCATGATGATCACACAAGCTCAATATCAAGAAATAGAATTTGTAGTAAGCAAATGTTCAATACCCCCTGCAAAAGAACTTGTTCTAGTGTTCTGAAGCTGAATATTTGGGAGCTGAGCCTTGCATGTGTACCTAATAATGTTTTCATTTAAGACTGACTGTGCATGTATATTTTTGCTAAGAATTGTACCAAAAATTTTTACAATCTCAGCATATCTTTTGATTTACACGGTGCTGTTTAATTCAGATATGGTTGCCCCCGTTTCCAGCAAGAGACAGAACCACTGCCAACTTGCTTATACATGTCTTGTCTGAGAGCTTTGTCCCTTCAGACTTTTGTTTCCATTCTTTGTAAAGTGTTACCAATGCTACCTTAAAGATCTGGTCATTCTGTTTTTTGGGGTTTGGTTTTTTTTTGGGTTTTTTTTTTTTTTTAGAGAAGTGATATATGCATTGAGCTAATTACAAATTACCAAGAAGGGAGGTAGGAATGCAAAGCAAAACCTTTGGAGTGCCCTTTTTAACTAAACATTTCATATACGGCATGGAAATGTTTGCAAATTCTGAGAAACATGTATGTAAAACATTGTAGTTGCTCATTCTGTAATTATGAAAATGTAATATATATTAAAATGTGATAAAATAAATTTAATGGTGCAATAATCAACTTACTAAGTGAAGTATGCCTGCTCTCATTCCTCATTGTAACTTTACTTTCATTCCCAATTTACTGTCATGGAAAATTGAAACTATGGGTGTGCACTGTAACATTTTTCATTTTTTTTGTTTTTATCTAAAATGAAAACAAAAATCCTTTTCAGCCAACCAAATCCACAAAAATCAAAGACCTTCCTCTGGACCCCTCTAGCTCCCTCTCCAGCCCCTTCTTACCCCATCTGTGGGTCTTCCCATGGGCAGGAGCAATCCCCAATCATTCCTGCTTTGCAATTATGGGTTTTCAAAATAATGGCCAGTCACCCTAAGGCTAGCGCCATTATATTGTACAGCCATACTAATCTGGGGGCCCAGAGGCTGTCCCTCCAGAATCCTGCAATCAGGGGTTCTGAATCTGGCCATGAGTTGCTATCTTTAGACAATACTCACTCCCTTTCCTCCAGGGACACTAAGCGCCACCCTCTGTGGCATCCTAATCAGCTCTGGGAGCAGAAGACCCACCCTGGGGCCCTTCCACATGGTAGTGCACAGCACATACCTACCAAGCCCACTGCACTGATCACTGACTAATTTAAGAATGAACTGAAATTCCAATTGTCCATAATTCCTGTACATGCAAATTAACCTTTCTTCATCCTGTCTACTGCGGGGTAAATGACTTTTTGCCCAGTAGATCTTTCATTTGCAGCAACATTTCTTAATTTTAGCAATAGTACCAACTTAATTTTGCTTGGAAGAAGAGGGGGAGGGGACAGCAGTTGATAGGTTTTCTATTTTTTTGTTTGGTTTGGTGTTTTTTTGGGGGGAGGAGTTAAAACTTGGACAGTCAAGTTGACTTAGGGAATAGCCCCTGCTTATTACTGCCAGGTACTTGTATCCTGGATCAGCCACTGTTAGAAACAAGATGCTAGGCTTGATGGACCCTTGGTCTGTTCCAGTATGGCAGCATATGTTAATATTTTTACCTTATAGTGCAGGCAGTTGGTGTCAAAGAAATCCATATGTGTTTTAAGTGGCTAAGTTCATGCTAGATAGATTGTTGGGACTTTATGCAATGGCTCTTCACCTGCACAGTGGCATTGACCAGAGATTGCTCCTTGAACACATGGTTAAGGTGACAGAGAACCTTTTCCAAATCTGATTACATACAGTTATGAAACAAACATGAATGCAATTACAAAATACAGAACATTTAAATGGCTGAAATCAATTTACAATAAATTGCAATGCTGATTTATCCCCTATTTGTGTAATTAGATGTCATTTTCTTGCTGAAGGTTCTGCTCACTGTGGGGCAGATTATAGTAGCTTTCAAACTGTACTGAAATTCAGCATGCAGTTAATGCACAAGCTAATGTGTTAAACTCCTGATGCAATGATGTGCAAATGCATTGGTAGGTTTAAAAAAAATGTGCACAAACCAGGAAATGTGCTGAAAGGCTTAATGCAGCGAAAAACATGGTTTAAGCACAAATTGTTTTCTGTGCATAGAGTGATTCATGTGCACCAAAAAGGGACAGTTTGCATAATTCACACTCAATTGGCAATTGCACTAAGGACAAACTGAGCCCTTTCATACTATATGGTTATATACTTGTTGTTCTATCCAAATAGTTGTCTTTATATTGTGTGCAAATGGTCATTGCTGATTCATTTATATCTAACATTTATTCTGTTCAACTGCTTCAGAAAATGTATTCCTTTCACTTGCAGCCCTATATAATTGCAATTCACTGACTTGCTGAGTACCTGAATTACTGTATGCCTAAAAGCAGCATTTGTACAGGCGTGATTTGGAGAATTGTATAATTGTACATTAGTGCAGAAATTGCAGCCAAATCTCATCATAAAGAACCCCAATTCTTCTATCTGCAGCAAGATAAGCCCAAGGTAGAATGGTAAGTCAGCACTTTTTTTGTCTCTAGCGAACCATTTGGATTCCTACTGTAGGAAATATCCCAATACTTGCTAAGAAGGACAAGCAAGTAAGATGGACCCTCTGTCATCAAATAATGGACAGTGCCCTATTTGGGCTATGAACAGCCAACTGCAGACATGAGAGCCTTCTCATTGTGTACCTAACAAGCCCAAAGAATTTTAGATTTGAGAGCTAAGCTGGCACCAAAATAGGGCCAAAAAACATCAGCACAGAGGGTACTGTGGGGGAATTGGTGTTGTAATAATAGGGTCTCTATGGTCTTGTGTCTATCCAGGATCAGAGTTTATCAGAGTTCTATCAAATGTGAACTGTCATTCCTCAGAACTGACCACTTGTTGAACTACAGAGCAAAGAAACAGGTAAAAAGAGCAGTAAGGTCTGCTAATTAAAAGCATTAATTATGCTGCCACTTCCATACTCAGCAGTCACTTATTTTATTTTTTATTTATATTCCACTTTTCACACTTTTTTTTTCAGCGCTTCAAAGAGGATTACATTCAGGTACTGTAGGTATTTCCCTATCCTCAGAGGGCTTACAATCTAAGTTTGAAGAGTAAAGTGACTTGCCCAAGGTCACAAGGAGTGAACAGTGGGACTCGAACCCTGGTTTCCTGGTTCATAGCCTAAGGCTCTAACCACTAGGCTAATCCTCCACTCCACTTCGTCCATAACGGTCAACTCTTGGCCTCCTACCTTTTTGGCCTGCGTGGGCTAACACCTCCTTCCCTTTTGATCTGTGTGGGCTAAAGGTATGTTCTCCTTCCCTTTGGGCCAATGATGCCACTGTCTTCCCCTGCAGTGTGTGCATGCCAATGATGTTGATATGTTGTCTCCTTCAGCCCACAGGGGAGCCATGTTCATGTATTTAGAGATATGGGTGACTGACTCTGGTCTAAGGCTAACCAGAATGTTCCCACTCTGTACCAAGGGTGGCCAACCAATGTCTTGCAAGCCACATTCGACTGAAGTAGAGTGAAACTGTGGTTTGTTTTTTTTAACATGAGTGGTGTGATTCAATTATTGATTCGTTGTCCTCTTAAAAAAAAAAAAAAAAGATGGTGGTATCATCGGCCCTACATGGGCGAAAAAACAGAAGCATGTCGTCATTGGCCCATAAAGGTTGGAAATAGGAGGCGGTATCCCACACAAGCAAAAGTAGGAAGCAGCATCTTTCAGCAGCCTGTGATGACCAAGAAAAAGGAGGCAAAAGCTACCTGCAGGAATAGAAATAGTGTCATAACAGACTGCAGGAGATGGAGGGGAGGGGAAAGGGAAGAAAGGTTGAGAGAGAGAGACGTGTGGGATGGGGATGCCCACACAGAGGGAGAGGGTAGCAGTGGGTTGAGAGAGTGACTGTGGTAGAGAGAGATTGCTTTGGACAGGGGAGAGAGGTTGAGAGAGAAAAAATGGTGGGGACAGTGGAGGTTGGTTGAGAGAACGCTCTTCTGCTGATGCTTTTCAACCCACCTCCAACTCTCTAGTCTTTTCAAAAAGTGAGGCTCTGTGGTATTGGTGTTCTAGTTTATTGGTCTTTTGTATGTCAAAGCTTGCCCACCCCTACTATATATATATATATATATATATATATATATATATATATATATATATATGCAATACTACAAACACCTGTCCTTACAGAGAGGATGAATTTTTCTCCAAAGCTTTCTTTGCCCATGCTACGTATCCTATGACTGGATTTTGGACTGGATGTCTGATTCAGTTAAAACAGAGCTTTGAGATAGTCTGATGTTGCTATCACTCAGCATTACTAGTCAGTATGGGATTTATCTTTTATTCAATATAAACCCATACCTTCACAAATGCCATAGTCCTGGTTTTCGGGCTTCATCTTGATGGATGTTGATTCTGATCTTGCAGACAAGAATCCATCAGGGTACCAAGTTAAAAATCCAACAACACGGAGTTGAAACCTCCTCATGTGATGAGATTATTAAGATTATCTTTGGGAGGACAGTTATAGTTTAAAAATGGGAAAAATTGTTCTAGGGTTGTGAACTCGCACAAAAAAACATAAACAAGCCACTAACAACCTTTTGTGTTCTGTCAGCATAAGGAACAGAGGTACAATGGACATGTTCAAAGGGCATAATTTAATACATCCTGTCTGTATAGCATTTTTTGAAAAGTTCAGACACTAGCAATTAGCAGCTGCTTTGTTTCCTATGTTATAATGGGTCAATTACTACTTAAGTAGTATTTATGCAAGCTTTCTATTTGGGTAATATAGGATTAGTGTTTATGTTGCTTCTGGCACAGTAATTCTTGAAAGAAAAATATAATTAACACTGAGCTTTTTATGTAGACAAAATTGTAGATAGTCTGTCAATTTATTAAAGTTATAATCCTAAACACCAGTCTTAATTTGCCATTGTTTCCCTTTTATAGACCAGGTAAGTAATTATAGACAGTGGCAGTTATTGCTGCTACAAAAGAGTACCATTTTTTCTGTTTTTTCCCACTTTTCTTCCTCTTTCATTGCTGAGATGTTGTGCTGGCTTGTTCAGATAGCCAGCCATGGAAAAGGTTCCTTCTGCTGCTAATCTTTCACTACACTTTTTTCTGTTAGTATTGGTCATTTTCTGATCTTCTGGTTTTAAGCATGCAGTGCTTCCCTCTGATCTCCTGCAAACTAGCCCAATATCTGGTGCACAGTAAGTGGAAAATTATAAACCTACAGGGGTAGTTTCCAAGCTTTGTTGATAACTGTCTCAGGGTTTAAAATAGTGTGTCAAAGTAAAATCCCTCCATTGAAATGTAATTCAGCAGTATTTCCCTTTTTCTAGTTTAATATAGCCTGACTCTGCCCTGATGAATGAAACACATTTTTTTTTGTAAGTAATCATTCTTAATGGCCAAACTGTTTTTTGGATTCATCAAGCCTTGTGTCGGAGCTTCTTACACCTGTCCTGGTGACCCCACAGCTAGTTGGGTTGTAAGGATTTTCATAATGAATATGCATGAGAAATGTGCATATGCTGGGGTCTCCAATGTATGCAACTATGTATCTTGTATACTCATATTTTCATTGCTTTTCCTGCAGTAATTGTCTTGGGATAAGCATCATCTATGAAAATGGAGGTTTATTAAATGTACATCTGATGAGAATGTTGCTTCCTCACAAAATTGAGACCAACCCACATGCTTAGTCATCTCATCCAACCTGTCAAAAATAAATTATCTTACACCACAGCTGGACAATCCTAATCTTGAAGAGCCACAAAGAGGTTGGTTTTCAGGTTAACCAAAACTCTTAAGTAGACCTTAAGAGCACTACCCATATCTGTCCAAATGCCCCCGACCCTCCCCCAATACCTTCAGAATATGTAGAATGAATATGCATGGACAATTTGCATAGACTGGGTCTCCAATGTATTCAAATATTTCAGAGGTTCCCTACTAGTGACCTACAGTAACAATGTAACAAAGCAGCAGATTGTACTGTTTTATTTTTCAAGTGCATGTTTTCTATGAGTCAATCGACATCTATCAGTCTGACTATTCCTGGAGTTAGTGCTGTGGTTTTTGCTGATTTTTTTTTGGGAGCATTCCTGCAGCAGAGATTAATAGAGAGCTGCATATAATTTGTTCTTTTTAATTATTCTTTAATGTGTCAATGGAATTAGGTCTTTGAAGACATGGTGACTGGTCAACATAAGGAGTCCAGCTATGTAACATCTGATGGGTGGTAGTTCTCAATGGGAGGCAGATATTCATTGTTTTATTTTTGTCATATGTTCTGTTTGACTGTGGTTTATGTATGGAATTATAGGAAGTGCAGGTTAGAAATGTTTAAATAAAATAAATGTTAATCTGGTTGCCTCACTTCTGTTTCCTCTGCACCTCTAAATCTTTAAAAAAAAAAACAAAAACCCACCCCAAATCCAGGCCTAAGCTTTTGGAAGTATTGTTCTGTTCTATCAAATAATGAGAAATTGTTCCATGTGCTTCCTAACAGCAGCATTCGGTGCACAACTGATCTCATCACATTAGCAGTTTTCTTCTGCTAATATTTCCGCCTCATGGCTTTCTACCACCTTTCCATTTTTAACCTACCATCTGTCAGACTTCAGCATAGTTAATAAATAAGTGGTAGGTCTGAAAAATGACCATAAATCTATTGTCTTCCTAAAGTTCTGTTATTCTGAAGAAAATAAGGAAAAAAAAAATCTTGTGTAGGTGTTAACAAGTGCAGAGCTAAAACAATTTCCCTCTAATCCCCCAAATATAGCTACTGTTCCAGATTCCTGTATCTATGCTCTTCTGTTTTAATCCTCACCCATACCTTTTCCTACAAAATATTGATCACTGTTCTTTGGAAATTGCATGCTGTATATTGGAAATGCATTTCATGTCACTGCTGTATTAGGTAGTACAGAACTGTTTTGAGCTAGTAGGGCTTCTGTATTGCTCTTCTTGTATACTTCCTGTTTTTTTGTTTCTTTTTGAGTTGACCTGCTGTATGCTTACAGCTTCCTTTTACCTTGTTAATAAAAACAGTACTATTTTACTGCTCTTGCAAAGAAGATATTTCACTAGCTTTTTTTTTATTATTATAAGGTATTATCTTATTTGAACAATCTCCTTTGTATTGCAAATCTCTAACAGCATAGCATGAGCCTCAAGTACCTTACATTCCCTTTCTAGTTGCTGAAAACAGAGCTCACACACAATAGCACAAATAATGTTTATTATGTGGATATATATAGAGAGAGAGAGAGATACTTGTTTCACAAGTTTAGTTACTTCAGTATTAAATAGCATTAAATGAGTAAATGAAAACCTTTGACAGTAAGCATCTTTATTTTAGTAAACCTCTTCTGTATCAGGTTCAGTATAAACAGTATAGACATTGTCTATACTGAACCTCCATAACAAACAGGAATTTTAAAGGGACATGTTCAGATGGTTCAAGAAGTCTCCAGTTCAGAAGAGGAACTATGGGATTCAAGCAGAACTGCTGTCAACTCATGTGCATTGTGGAAAGCAATAGTAACATAGCAAAAAAAAAATCTAAATGTTTTATAGATTGAAGATTTTGCTTTGGCAGGCAAAGGAGGAGACATTACTGATTTTTGTCTATTGATATACTTCCAGGGGGTTTATACTTATTTTTTTTTCTTTGTCAGTGATGTACATTTGTAGTGCTGCTTTCAAAGGAAGTACCATGGGCAAGAATTGAAAAGTTAAAGCTGCTAATTCAAAAGGCTTGTACAGAAGGGAGATAAATCTATCTTCAATAATATCACTAGAAAATAATGTTTTTCATGTTAACTGTAGTGTGATTGAAATCCATTATAAAATATATAACAGAAAATAGTGTAGTGCAGTTCTAATTTTGGAGAACATTGGATTCAGTAAGTTGTGATACCTTTTAAAGTAGGGGCTGCCCACATTTTATATCAGCATAGAATGCTTGATTGCTTTTTTTTTTTGTTTTAGTCATTTTTTCTACTTTTCTTTAGAAAGAAAGAGTAGAAGGGAAGAGGTTGCCTTGGTCTAGTGCCTTTTTTTTCTGCCTGTGGATTTAGTAGTTCAAAGGGACAGCTTTTTCTTTGAAGCCTGGGAGATGAAAGGAGCTCATTGCCTGTATTAATTGGATCAGGCTCTGAGTTCTGCATAAAGGCCATCATAGCTAAGAAAAAAATTGCCTTTATTGGTGGAAATGAACTACAACAGGTAAATTTTCTGGCTGAATTCAACTACAGAGACTTTTACTTTGAAAGGGGTTTTTTTTTTATTAGCTTTTTGTTCTTTTAATTTTTTAAAATGGATTTTTGTTTTTGCATTGCTTTTTTAGTTTCTTAGATATTTTTATACTTTCATTTAAAAAGAGAGGAGTAGGTGAGAACCCCTTCCATTTTACTCTACCTTCAATTATAACTTTATAGACTAACTCACTAGTTAGGGGGTTGAACTACACAGAATAACTTGACCTTGGCTGGCAGAGTATAATATGGAAGTAATTTAGATATATTTAATTATTGTGGAATCAGAGAGTTCAGGAGGAACTTAATTAGTAGATACTCCAGGTAATAAATTTTCAGAATAAAGAAAAGTACTGCTTGGTACCAGAAAGAGGAGTGAGAGCAAGTGAATTCTCATTTTGTGTGTTCTGTAAACAACCACTTAAATTGCTTGTGAACTGATTACTAGCATCATATTAGATCTTGTGGTAATAATTCTTAGTTGCACTTGGTTACCTCTATACTTTCCGCAACAGAAGTTTACCAAGGAAGCAACCCAAAACTACATACCTCATTGGTTTATAAATACATTTTAGTCTGAAAGAATAAGATAAGACACTTAATACTTCTAAGCATCAAGTGAACATTCAAACAGGACTGAAAGCAGGGATTCTGAATATGGAGGAGTAGGTTAGATTCCATAGGATAGCTAATTTTACTTCCAGAATATTTGAGAAAACGGTAGGGATTTTGGTAGGTCTTTCTTATTTCTTTCAACAGGAACAAGAAACTACTAGCAACTGAAGATTGGCCAGGAAATGTATTACCAGAGCTGTTGCCTCTGTTACCAGTGCTATTGACCACGATCTGATGCTGCTCATCCATGTTGGCACGAATGATACTGCTAGGTACCACCCAGATCATATCAGAAAGAGAGAGTAAAACAGATACTGTAGCTACACAGGTGGTATTCTCCTCTATCCTCCCAGTTAAGGATAAAGGCCCAGGCAGGGAAACTCAAATTCTGAAGATAAATGAATGGCCGGGTAGATGATGTTGACATTAGCATTTTGGCTTCCTGGATAATGGGAAAATATTTCAAGGTTTGCTGAGCAGAGATGGGATCCGCTTGTCAAAGAAGGGGTGAGCATCTTTCAACACAGAATTGCAAATCTACTGAGGAGGGATTTAAACTAGAATCATCGGGGATGAAAGAACAAAACCCTAAGGTAAGTAAAACGAATGCTCATATAGAAATGGGAAATATGGGGAAAAAAGGGCAATATTTGGAAAGGTATGTTCATTAATATTCATACTATGCGGAATAATGTTCCAGATCTAGAGGCAGTCATGGAAGAAACTGATTTAGATCTGGTAACTGTCACAGAGACATGGAAAATGGAAAACCATGACTTGGGGTATAGTTATACCAGGCTACAATTTATTCAGGAAGGACTGGGTAGGAAGGAAGGGAAGTGGCATGGCATTATATATAGAATATTAAAGCAACAGAATTGCTGTGCTTACTAGGTAAGGAGGAGGCATTGTGGGTTAATCTGGAAACAGGGAATGGAACATCTATTTATACTGGTATACAGATCTCCATCCCAGACAGAGTAGATGAATAGAGATTTAATGACAGATATTCATAGGATTGCTGTGAAAGGAGAGGTTCTACTTCTAGGGGATTTCAATCTGCCAGATGCTGATTGGGACATCCCAGTTATAGTATCTTCTAAAACAGTGGTTTCCAACTCTGTCCTGAGGTTGCACTGCCTCCATAACATGCAAATTTTCTCTCATGCATATTCATTGTGGTTATCCTGAAAACCCGATCAGCTGGGGGGGGGGGGGGGGGGTCTGCAGGACAGGATTGGTAACCACTGTTCTAAAAGCAGGAAGATCCTGGATTTCTCTGCAAGGAGAACTGTTCTGTCAACTAGTAATGGAGCCCAACAGCAGGTGACGATACTGGATCTGGTGCTTACCAACAGGTACAGTATTTCTCATGTTGTAGTGGATAATCATCTAGGATCCAGTGACCATTGGATGGTGTGATTCAATATTAGAATGCAAGTGATGAAGGTTCATTCTAAGGTAAGGGTCCTAGACTTTAGGAAAACTAATGCTCTTAAAATGGGGGAGTACCTAAAGGAGGAGTTAGCTGGATGGGAAAATCTAGGGGATATAGGTCAGTGGACAAAACTAAAAGGAAATATCAAAAGGGCAATTCATCTTTTTGTTAGGAAAGTAAATAAAGGGAAGAAAGAGAAACTAATGGCCTTTTTTTTTTTTTTTTTTTTTTAAAGAAGTAGCTGAAAAAGATAAGGGAGAAAAGGTTAGCCTTCATAAACTACAAGAGTCCACAGAAAGAGGAAGACAGGCAACAATATGTGGAAAAATTAAGAGAAGCTGGGAAAGTAGTCAGAATGCAAAAATTCAAACAGAAGAAAAGTTAGCAAATACAGTAAAACAGGTACATGACCTTTTTTTTTTTTTTTTTTTTTAAGGTATGTTAGCGATAGAGCAAATGTGGCATTGTGAGACTCCAAGGTGAAGGGGAGGAATATGCAGAGGCTGATGAGGAAAAAACAAAATTACTTAGATATTTCTGTTCAATGTTCACTGTGGAAGGGCCTGGAGCAGGACCATATAAAATGAAAACAAATAAGAATGGAAGTGAGGTAAATCTCAATCTATTTTTGGAACAGTGGTGTGTGTGAGGAGCTAACTAAACTTAAAGTAGATAAAGCGATGGGGCCGGATAGGATACATCCGAGGGTAATAAAGAAGCTTAGAGATACCCGGCAGCTCCACTAGCTGACCTTTTCAATAATTCTTTTGAGTCTGTAGTAGTCTCAGAGGGCTGAAAAAGGGAGGATATGGTTCCTATTCATAAAATGGATGTAAGGAGGAGGCTGGGAACTATCGACTGGTTAGTCTGACCTCTGTGGTGAGCAAACTAATGCAATCACTGCTAAAGCAGAAGATAGTGCAATTTTTTAATCCAATGAATTGCAAAATCTGAGGCTGTGTTGTTTTACCAGAGATAAATCTTGTTAGCAAATCTGATCTATTTCTTTGACTGGATGACCAGAAAGTTGGATCAAGGGAGATACATAGTGTACGTGGATTTCAGCAAGGCCTTTGATATGCTTCCACACAGAAGACTTATAAATAAATTGAGTGTCCTTGGTATGGATCCTAGAGTGACTCACTAGGTTAGAAACTGGCTATGTGGGAGGCAAAGGGTACTGGTAAATGGAGTTTTCTCTGAGGAGGGGAATGTTACTAGAGGTGTGCTACAGGGATTGTTCCTCAGTCTGGTTCTTTTAAAACATTTTCTGAGCGACATAACTGAAGGATTGTTGGGAAAGGTTTGTTTTTTTGCTGATGATCCCAAAATCTGTAACAGGGTGGACAGCCAGCAAGGTTTGGAAAACAAGAGATCTAGTAAAGCTCAAGGAATGGTCTATGGTCTGGCAGCTAAGATTTAATGCTAAACAATGCAGAATAATTCATTTAAGATGCAAAAACCCATGGAAAAGATATATAGTATTGTAGGCAAAAATCTTCTAAGCACAAAGAAAGAGCAGGATCTGGGAGTAATTGTATCTGATGACCTTAAGGTGGCCAAACAGATGGCTAAAGTGACAGTAAAAGCCAGAAAGATGCTTGGCTGCATAGGGACAGGAATGATCAACAGAAAAAGAGAGGCAATATTGCTCCTGTATAGGTCCCTGGTGAGACTTCACTTGGAATACTGCAAACAGTTCTGGAGCCTACACCTTCAAAAGGATATGAACAGGATGGAGTCGGTACAGAGGGTGGCTACTAAAATGGTCAGTGGGGATAGATTTAAACATGTACACCCTGGAGGAAAGGTGAGATAGGAGAGAGATGACAGAGACATTCAAATATCTCAGTTTCCATGCACAGAAGGTGAGCTTTTTTCAATTGAAAGGAGGCTCTAGAATGTGGGCTCATGGGATGAGGATGAAAGGGGGCAGAATGAGGAGTAATCTTAGGAAATATTTCTTTACAGAGAGGGTGGTGGATGCATGGAACAGCCTCCCAGTGGAGGTGGTGGAGACAAAAACAGTATCTGAATTCAAGAAAGCATGGGGTAAATACAGGGCATCTCTAAGGAAGGGAAGGGATTTACAATGCTAAATTAATTGGATGGATGATCAGACTAGATGGGCCATAGGGTCGACTTCTGCCATCATGTTTCTATATTTCTACTGAGCAGACCACGTGAAATTTTTAATGATCTAGTTTTGGAAAAATATTCAAACGCACACAAAATACAAAAATCAAAGCAGTATACATCTGTATGTATATCCCCTATTCAGTTTCAATGGTCTTCCTGCTTCATATTAGCTTCTATTTATTATAAAAATTTAATAAGTTCAGTCTTAAATTACAAAAGTGTATAAATTCCTTCTGCCTCTAACAAATATATATTAACACTGGTGTATATATGAGACACTTTGGCTAACTGCTCTTTCTTCACTTACCTGATGAAATAACTCTAGAAAACATATCACAGATGGACTTAGTCCAATAAAATGTATTACCTGCAGCTTTTGTTAATGCTTAATTCTACACATCCGAGTAGACTAATACAACAGCCACAATTCTATGAACACACAGTCTCATGCTCCCACACTCAAAGCAGCTCACACACACACGCACTATTCCTGTGGGAATTCTGTGCCAAAAATTAACCAATTCTGCATATTTTGCTAAAATAATACAATAGTCACTGAGTAATAAATAATGCAGAAATAAGTTATTACTCAAAGATGTAAGATTTTTAATTTTGACAGTTCCTCCCAGGGCTACTGTAAAATTCATCCCCACGTTCCCAGCTGCTTCTCACCAGCACGTCCACATGTCCAGCCTTTTCTTTCCTCCCACCAGAGTCTGCCACTCACCTATTGTCCTCCAGCTTCCCCTTCAGCCTCTTTCTACTTTTTATTCTCCTGCTTTCCATTTCAGTCTCTGTCCTAATTCTTCTTTCTAGTCTCTCTCTCTTTTCTACCCTTTGCCCTCTTTCAGCCACTCTCGCTCTCTCTGCATCACTAAGGGTGTTGCTACTTCCTTGCTGACCCCCGTCAGCTGATAATTCCAACACAGCTGCTGCAGCCACTGTATCCTTCCAGCCCCCTGTTAGACAACTTTTACCACCACCACCGTTTCCTTGCCAGCCCCTCTTAGACCAGTTTGCCACCACCACCGTTTCCTTGCCAGCCCCTGCTGGCTGAGATTGCTGCTGCCACTGACTCCTTCCACTTCCACAGGCTGATGATGCAGCCACTGCCCCCTTCTGGTGAAATAAAGGTCACGCTTCCCTTTCTGTTCTCTTCCTTTGGACCTAGATTGGGCTGAAGTTCCCACAATCCGTGTCACAGGTCGCCGAGGTGCCCCATGGACCATAATTTGGGGGCTCCTCTTTTAAAGCACTAACATGGTTTTTTTTTTCCCTTACACTTTTAAAAAGGTATCACAAGCTACTAAGACTCCAACAGAAAATCTGTTTCATTTCATCATTATGCTGCGTTTGCATTCCCCAACCCACAAGAGAATGGTTTGAGATGACAGCAGTTCTGCTTCCTGCATGCTTCTTCATCCAAACATTGCACAGCTAATAACTGTGTTTTAGGAGCTCTCCACCTGAATAGCAACCGTAGTCTGTCCACGCAGGTTCTGGGCTGTGCAAATGTAGCGTCCGGCATCAATGGTTTCAAAATCTTCAACAGTAATAATGCTTTTTGACAATCTCGTGGTATGTCCAATTCCTTGGTTAACCAGCCTCCACGAGTCTTGAATAGTCACAGGTCTTTCATACTGTTTGAAAACATGAGCACAAGGAAATCATAATTACTGCCTCTGTCCAATGCTTTCCAGCAATAATGTATGGTGGTGGTGTTTCACTCTAAATTATGACACAAGTAATTTGAAGTTGGGGTATGATTAGTTTATGCTCTGTATGACTTTTTTTCATGATGCAAAATCATCCCAGAAATTATACTGTACAAATAAAAGGCATGATGTGACTCAAATATTATCAGCTATCTCTCTCCTAGAAGGGATATTACTGTAAAAAGTACTTATCAATGATTTATGAATTATATATTAGTTGAAGTGTTGGTTTAAAGAGAGAGCTCAGAGTGTCCTACCTCTTTAAAAGAAAAACACATCCACTAAGGACTATTATAAAGATTCAAAACTCTAAAAGGCAAAAAGTTATAACCACCCTCTTCTAATTACATTTGCTTCAAAGTTGTAAAAAAAAGAGAGAAATTCTTCATGTAGCTGTCCTGCAATTGCTCTGCTTTTCTGTGAGTATCCCATGTGCACAACACTTCCACAATCTTCCCTAAGATTCATTCATTATACACATTATTGGTCCATATTGATCGTAATGTCAGTAAAGATGACTGTTCCAAGCTCTCCTGCTCGGTGGACTTTTGGGATTTTTTGTGAGAAGGGGATAGGGATAGGGCATGTGCAATCTACCCTAGCACGGCAGCCACATGGTGCCAGGATGCTGTAGCTTTCTCAGGAGTCGGGTCCTTTCATTTGGCATCATTCAAAAGCTGCCAGCTCCTACCACTGCCGTTCCTTATCTATTCTTTCTTGCAGGGTCAGGCAGAGGAAAGGCAAAGAACAAAGTGGGTGGCCATGGAAGGGGAGGAGTGGTTGACTGAGATGCAAATACAAAGATGGGGAAAGGGAAAATGAGTTTCTGGAAGAAGAAAATGGCTGAAAGTTGTAGAAAAGATAGAGCGTGAACAAGAAGGCATTATTACTTGTTTCTAAGCATAGATTGCATGCAAATCTCTTTGCTAAAAATTGTAGTGCACATAAAGAGGGTAATTTCTTGGGATTCAAACCCAGGTCTTCTAGACCAGTGATTCTCAACCTTTTTTCCCTCATGTCACACCTGGCAGATGATGCTCACGTACGTGACACATTGCACACTACATTTAACAGCTATTCTGAAAAAAAAAATCTTAGATATTTTATTGTTGGAAAGGATGCAGGAGAAATAACATTTTTTAATTTCAATACCTGCTTATAAAATATTAAATGTTATTTTTTTTACAAAAATGTTATTCTTTGTTTTCTGCATCCATGAGAAATCTGGGCCTGATATGCATATGCAGCACAGAGTTTGTTGATAGAGACAAACTCTCATGTATTTCACTGTCAACCTCAGAAAGTTCTGACCTCTTCTGGAGTTTATACAGAGCAGAATTAGAAAATTTCCCTTTTCAACTCACCATAGAAAAAAATATATTCAAATTCTGATATCACCTCAGTAATAGTACTTCAGAATCCCTTCCCTGCCAGCCACTTTGTGAAATAACATGAACACCTGCTGAAAAGACACTTAGCAATTATATAGCATACCAGCCATACCATAAGAGTACTAACACCGAGGACTTGAACAGCAACAACGATACCTAGGAAAAAGCAAGACTGCAAATAGAAAACACAGTGCACTTACTATTGAAAAAACAAAGAAAGCCAGATATCCTAGTTAACAGAATCCCTCACATCTGTTTCATGCAGAATGCACACTGACTCTTATCTAATACAGAATAAAAGACCATACATTATAAACAAGCATACAGAGAAAAACTGAAACTCCAAGAAGGGGAGGGGAGTGGTGGCAGGAGAGCGAGGCAGGATATAGCAAGCCTGCAACATTTCTGGCCTGGATTGGTGGTGACAGTGATTGCCAGGGTTGAGGGAAATGCAACAGGAAGCAGTGATGAGGAATTTTAAGGACCAGCTCCTTACTTTGCACTTTCCTCAAGCAGCAAGCACATGTGGCTATTATAGAAAGCATAAGCTTTCTATGTCAAATTTTTGGTGACACACCAGAGTGTCCCGACACACTGGTTGAGACCCACTGTTCTAGACAGCAGTGCACAGCACGGACACTGAGCCACCATATCAGCTTTTTTTTTTTTTTTTTGCTATTTCAATGGCAATAGATAAGCACTGCAGAAGTGCCATAGACCTTCTGCAGAATTCTGTGTGCACTGTCCCAGAATCTACCCTCAGGCTGCAGCAGAATAAAAGGGCCTTGTCTAAGTTTTGAACATTCATAGCATCCTTCATATCATATCATTATGCCATGTCTTAAATCTCCAGAGCAGCATTTAGCAAATTGAATTAGCAGAAATCTCATCAGGGTAAAACAGACTGATCGAGAAAGTCAGGTCTGAACTATGGCATCTGTGGTTTCATTCTATAATTATTTAGGGTATATCAGGATTTCTATTCTTGCATTTCCTGCCTCTGTTCCTTAATTTTTCATAAACAATTGTACCAGCAGTACTTACAGCTAGGTTATTTTTTTAACAGTTAGATAAATGTTCATTTGTTTTTCTATAGTTTTGTACATAACTGTGATTATCTTAATGTATCTGCAACTCTGCAATTATTCCCTCTAAATTGGTCATCATTCTAAAAGTGTAATATTATAGCTAATAAATTTGTTAGCACTCTGCTTCTTAAAACAATGGTAACATACAGGCCGATACAGAACGGTGCGCTCGGCTGAGCGCACCATTTAGCCCCCATTTGGCAGCGCTATTATTACCTCTCACTCTGTAAGGGGTAATAGCGCGTGGAAAATGCGCAGTCAACCACCCCGAAACTAATAGTGCTCATCACATGCAAATGCATGTTGATGGGCCTATTAGTTATTTCCCCGGAATACTGAAAGTAGAATGTGCAGCCAAGCCACACATTTTACTCTGAAATTAACGCCTGCCCAAAGGCAGGTGTTAACCATTGACAGCACCGGGCAAGTGTACAGAAAAGCAGAAAAAACTGTTTTTCTGTACACCCTCTGACTTAATATCATAGCGATCTTAAGTCAGAGGCCCCAAAAATAAAAACCCCAAAAGTTCTTTAATAATAATAAAAAAAAAAAATCTGAAACGGACACTCAATTTTGCCAGCGACCGTTTTCCGAACCCGTGGTTGTCAGCGGGTTTGAAAATTGATACCGGTAAAATTAAGCGTTGGTTATCAGACCTATTGACAGCTGCCGCTTCCACTGATAAGGAGGTGCTAGGGACGCGCTAGTGTCCCTAGTGCTTCCTTATTAGTGCGGGCCCTAATTTAAATACAGAATCGCGCTCAGGTGCCTGGGCGAGCGTCGAGAGAGCAGGCGCTCAACATGGAGCACCGGCTCTCCCTTGGGTTTTTTGAATCTGCTGATACTAAATGATGGCAGGTAAAGACCAAAAGACCCATCTAGTCTGCCCAGCAGAGATTTTATGTGCATTTACTCAAAGTAGATCAAATTCCCACGTGGGAACCCAACCCCTAGTCCCACTGTAACTTCTTCCTCTTGCCATCTAGGAAGCACAATGCAGCCATATCGCTGCTGCCCTGGACTGCAACCATTACTCAGTGGTATTAATATTTTTAGATAAAATCATAAAGCAATCATAAATCTGCTGCATTTTTTTGAAGGGATGAATAAACATTTGGATAAAGGTGAACTAGTAGATGTAGTGTATTTGGATTTTCAGAGGGCTTTTGACAAAGGTCCTCATGAGAAGCTTCTAAGAAAACTAAAAAGTCATGGGATAGGAGGAGAAGTCCTTTTGTGGATTGTAAACTGGTTAAAAGACAGGAAACAGAGTAGGATTAAATGGTCTGTTTTGATAGTGGAAAAAAGGTAAACAGTGGCGTGCCTCAGGGATCTGTACAAGTACCTGTGCTTTTTAATATATTTATAAATTATCTGGAAAGGGTAAAAAGAGACATAATCAAATTTGCAAATAAGACAAAATAAGTAGGTTGTGATAAATTGTGTACAATTCTGGTCGCCGCATCTCAAAAAAGATATAATTTTGATGGAGAAGGTACAGAGAAGGGCTACCAAAATGATAAAGGGAATGGAACAACTCCCCTATGAGGAAAGACTAAAGAGGTTAGGACCTTTCAGCTTGGAGAGGAGACGACTGAGGGGGGATATGATAGAGGTGTTTAAAATCATGAGAGGTCTAGAACGGGTAGATGTGAATCGGTTATTTACTCTTTCGGATAGTAGAAAGACTAGGGGGCACTCCATGAAGTTAGCATGGGGCACATTTAAAACTAATCGGAGAAAGTTCTTTTTTACTCAACGCACAATTAAACTCTGGAATTTGTTGCCAGAGAATGTGGTTCGTGCAGTTAGTATAGCTGTGTTTAAAAAAGGATTGGATAAGTTCTTGGAGGAGAAGTCCATTACCTGCTATTAAGTTCACTTAGAGAATAGCCACTGCCATTAGCAATGGTTACATGGAATAGACTTAGTTTTTGGGTACTTGCCAGGTTCTTGTGGCCTGGATTGGCCACTGTTGGAAACAGGATGCTGGGCTTGATGGACCCTTGTTCTGACCCAGTATGGCATTTTCTTATGTTCTTATGTTCTTAATTGCAGGAGGACCTTGCGAGACTGGAAGAGTAGCCATCTATATGGCAGATGAAATGTAATGTGGACAAGTGCAAGGTGATGTGTTACCCCTCATGCATCGCCACTCTCACCTCCTCGTCCCGAACTGGCCAAACATGGCAGAATGCTGCCAGCACATGTGACAGGACGCCACTGACAATGCCACTCTCTGGCCAGCCCACCGCTGTTCAATAAGGCAATCTCATGTGAGTGAATGCTGCTGACGATCCCTATGGGGCGTGTCCTTGTCTCTTGGCAGTATTTCAAGGGATTACAGCGGGAAAACCCCCATGACACAACTCACCTCAGCAACAAGTCCAGCTACATGATGTAGTGTGTGTTGCTCCAGTGTTTTGTCTTCGTTCCTGCCTGTCTTCGTTCCAGCCTTGCCTTCAGCTCTTCAGCCCAGCCTTGCCTTCAGGTATTCGTGTTCAGTTTGTCGTCTGTCTTCATTTGCTTGTCTCTAGCCTTGTTCCTGCTGTGCTTGCCCTGGCCTTCCTGCCTTGTCTATCCATCCCATGTCTTCTTCCTTGGAAGGATACCTGATTGTGACCTTGGCCTGATCTCTGACATGCTTCCACCTCTGGCCACTGTCTGTTCTTGGATATGCCTGACCGCTGCCTGCCTCTGACCATCACCCAGACCTTAAACTTTTCTGATCTACGCCTGCCTATGACCCAAGCTATCCAAGGACCGCCACTTCTGCCAGCAGTAGAGACCCCACTTCAAACCTGCCGGTCCCGGCATCCAAAGGCTGAACCCAAGGGGAAGGAGGGCTGGTATAGGTGCAATTCCTGCTGGGTCTCTGCTTTGTCAGGGTCTGCCTGCTGATGGTGGGAACCTGTAGGGCTCCTCCCTGCAGGTTGCACCAGTCTTGCCTCGGCCAAAGGATCCACAGATGCAACATGATGCATATAGGGAAAAATAACCCATGCTGTAATTACACAATGTTAGGTTCCATTTTAGGAGTTACCAACCAGGAAAAAGATCTGGGCGTCATAGTTGTGATATTACATTGAAATCGACAGCGCAGTGTGCTGTGGCAGTCAAAACAGTAAACAGAATGTTAGGAAATATTTGGAAGGGAATGGCGAATAAAATGGAGGATGTCGTTATGCCTCTGTATCGCTCTATGGTGAGACCATACCTTGAATACTGTGTGCAGTTCTGCTCGTGGCATCTTATAAAAAGATTTAGTTGCACTGGACAAAGGGCATGGAATGGCTTCCCTTTGAGGAAAGGCTAAAGAGGTTAGTGCTGTTCAGCTAGAAGAAGAGATGGCTGAGAGGGGATATGATAGACATCTACAGAATCATTAAAGAACTCTAATGGGTACATGTGAAACTATTTACTTCATTGGATAATACAAGGACTAGGGAGCACTCTGTGAAGTTAGCAAGTAGCACTTTTAAAACAAATCGGAGAAAATTCTTTTTCACTCAATGCACAATTAAGCTCTGGAATTTGTTGCTAAAGGATGTGGTTAAGGCAGCTAGTGTAGCTGGGTTTAAAAAAGGTTGGAGAAGTTCCTGGTGGAGAAGTCCATAAAATGCTTTTAATCAATAGGGAATATCCACTGCTTGTTGCTGGCATTAGTAGCATGGGATCTACTTAATGTTTGGGTACTTGCCATATACTTGTAACCTGGGATGGCTATTGGAAACAGGATGCTGGACTTGATGGACCCTTGGTCTGACCCAATATGGCATATCTTATTTAAAACAATTAAGCAAATACAGAGGATATGTAATAGTGCTTCTCTGTTTGTGGTATTCAAAATAAAAGTCACTTTATATTGTGAATGCTGCAGTTTTATTCTAGATGCTGCTGCGGCGATTGCTGTCAGATGCATATTTTTATCACTAGCCGACTTTGAGGGTTAAGTCGAAATGAATTAATCATGTTTTGAATTGCTCTATCAATTAGGAAAGGTTTATTTGAATGGGAATTGTTTTCTCTAAAATGATGTAAAATACTGGCTTTGGTTCCTCCCAACTCAGCCCCTTGGCAAAACCCAATCATGTCGAGGGACTGGAAGTACCATTTAAGTGTAATATGTAACGAGCATCTAGAATAAACTGCAGCATTTATTTTATAAAGTGACTTTTATTTTGAATACCACGAACAGAGAAGCACTATTACACATCCTCTGTATTATACTATTTTTGTGTGTGTAATTTTTTAACACCCCTCATTTTTTCTGCATTTAAACAATTAAGCCTTCCATTTTTAATCCGATTTAGTTCCAGTGGGTATAATAAATAAATGTTAAAATGTTTTAACTTCCACTACTAGACTGCCCAAGTCTCCTGGACCTTCCCTCTTGTCTCCCCCACCTCCTTGTTTCACCCTGATCCAGCAGCAGCAGCAGCAGCAGGAGGACACTGGCAGTACTGCCGTCGCAAAGCTCATGAGAAATGGGAGAAGCAAGGTCCCGGAAAAGTGAAGAAAAGGCAGCACGTGCTTGGGGACCTTGAAAGTGCTGCACTTTCCTTCCCCACAGCTGCCCCTCTTGCTTCTCCATCAACAGCTCTTGCCATAGGAAGAGGAAGAGGCTGTTATAGATGTTAATGTAAAGTTTGATGCCACCTTGTGGCTGATTGTTACAATTCACCATTTTCTTTTTCCGATGTCTATTACTTTAACCTTGTATGTTTGTGGCTGGGTAATAGTACACATCATGACACCTACTCACTAGCAGATTTCAGCTGTCTTTATTGCTATTTATGAAACATGGTGTCAAAAGCGGGGTGTAGCATCCATAGTGCACAGGTACCAACAACTTTAAATAGGGGTAGGCCGTGCACCATTGACTTTAGATATTGTTAGCAGCACTGTTCCTTCTAAGCAGGCCCGGTGCTAGTGGGTGTATACAGTGCAATTGCACGGGGTGGCAAACCAGGAGGGAGGGGAGGCAGCAGTGATTCAAAATGAAAGAAGAGGACCCCCCGCTACATCCCCATCTTACCAACGGCAAAGAAAAGAAGAAGCCCGTGAAGCCGCTGGTGGACCCCATCCCACCGGTGGCAAAG
This sequence comes from Rhinatrema bivittatum, assembly GCF_901001135.1. NCBI lineage: Eukaryota > Metazoa > Chordata > Amphibia > Gymnophiona > Rhinatrematidae > Rhinatrema > Rhinatrema bivittatum. The sequence continues at coordinate 126,842,869 of NC_042615.1, forward strand.
AAAAGCCCATGAAGTCACTGGTGGACCTCAACCCATCATCAGTGAAGAAAAGAAGAGTCCCATACACAATCCAACTGAGAGAAGGAGGAACCAGTTCAGCTGCTTCTCCTCCCTCCTGTTCAGGCCCTGCAGTATTCAAAACTTGAGGAACTAGCACTTCCTTTCTGCTGATCTCGTGCATTGCGAGATCCAGGAGGAAAGTTTTGGCTGCCCCTTCCTTCCTTCCTTCCTGTGTGGAGCAGGGAGAGCTTCCTGCTTCAAAAGGATCTCTCCCATCAGGGATCTGAAAGAGATTGAGTGAATCAGAATATCTTAGAACTGTGAGTAAAGAAATCAACATTCACTGTGGATACTCATCGGGTGTCTTCACCGTTGGCGAGAGAGAGGATTTGCCTCTCTGTCCCATGGTCAGTGTTAACATTTTTTGCCCGAGCTAGAGGGGATTTCCTACCCCAGAAGGATTCCCTGGCCACCTGGGAGCTTCACTTTTTCATGCCCGGGAGGGTGGATGCTTCGCTGCTCTGGTTCAAGATACTCCTGCACAGATAGAAGAAAGAAAGTCTGGATTGCAAAAGGAATTCTATTGTCCTGAAAATTAATTTGTTGTGCCATATTGTACCAGTGTTTAAAGAGTAAAGACTTTATTTTGGAACACCAACCAAGAGGCTCCGGAGTGTTTATTTCAGCATGGGTTCATACCCCCTCTCCCAAGGATAATGGAAGGAAATTCACCCTTAGGATTTGGCGCCCTGAAAGTTAACTCTTCCCCTCCCCCACCCTAGGGAAAGAGATTGAAGGAACAGCTAGCCAGGGTTACAGCCCTGAAGAGACAATAAATAAGTTTAAGGCCCCATTGGAGTGCAGCCTGCTTCCCTGGATGGGGTTACAGGTAATTCTTCCAGCTCCAGAATAAAGTAAAAAGCTGGGAAGGTGAATTTCTCTTGTCCAAATACAGATCTAAAAAAACAGTTAACTTCACCAAGCTTTGCAAAAATCTCAATGTCCAAAAACTACAAAAATCTCAGCAAATCTCCAGCTTCTGTTGTTAGCTGGTCACAAAAGAAAAAAAGACCCGGAGCCAAGACCTATGAGTCACCGGGGATATGCCCTTCTCTCAGGTAACATGGCCCAAAAATCCACAAACCGCAAAGTCTTCCAAAATCTCTACTACTTCTCCTCTTGGTCAGTTCATCTTGGTGAAGACAAAGACCCTTCTTTTCTCTGAAATTGAAAGCTAATCTGATGAGTGCAGAGACCCACCAGAGATCTCCTTCCTTCCTCTTTTCTACTCCCTGAGATCCTGGGTGAATCATAAGTCCCTTTCTCTTCCTATAACTTCGTCCCTCTGCTTCTGAGCATGCTCACTGGGAACTTTATACCCCTGTGCCATAACCCACGAATAAGTGGGGATAAAGTAAGAGGAGGATGCAAAAATGTAAAAGCCCCCTCCCACTGCCTATGCTAGAAAATTCCAGTAGAATCTTAGTGTCAGGCAAGGCCGGGTCCCGTTGTATTACAGTACTGCTGCTTTAATGCATCAGTTACCGTTTTCCTGCCAGCTTTTAACCAGCATCCTTTCAAGTTAGCATTTGCTGCAGCTGCTCTGGAAAATCTCTGTATTCCCTGCTGATTAATGACTCATTTCCGTGTAATCACAATACAGGTCTAATCTTTCCTCTGGCCAAAGAAGGCTCTTTTTCCAGGATGTTAGTCTCTGCTGAAAGCAAGGCAGTCTTAGTAAGTCCAGTGTATGTGTGAGTTTTCATTTTCAGTTTTACGAAAGTAATGTGCTTAGTTTGTTTTGATACAAATTTTAAAAATATTAGACCATAAGCAAAAACAAAATGGCTGAAGAGCATCATTAGTTTGCTAGTTTTAGTTAAAGGTAGTTAAAAGGGACTTCCAATGATTACATGAGTTAGCAGGAGCAAATCAAAAGAGCTCTGTAACCCTCACCCCATCCCACCCCATTGTTGAAAAGATAAAAAATAGAGAGAAACATGGTGAATCTTCATTTAAAAAAAAAAAAAAAAAGATCTTTTTATCTTGAGCACATAGGAGCCAACTTTAAAAAATGATTGGGGTGCTAAACTCATCACAAATTACTGCTTCCCTCCCCTCCCCCCCCCAAGCAAAAAAAAGAAAAAACCCACAGAACACAATGGTTTGTGAGTGTGACTGAACAGCTTGCATTGAAATGTCCCGAGGGAAGCGTAAGCAGGTTTAGGGGTGCAGGGATCAGTCTGCTACAAGACACTGCCAGCTGCCCTCCCACCTTACTTGTGATCCTAAGTCAGGAAAACACAACGTATATTCTCCTCAGAAATAGACTTTTATTTGTCAGATTTGGCTGGATATAGCATTTAGACAATAACAACAATTCCTGACTCTAACATCCTGGTCACAAAGCATCAGTTTTCCCTACAGAAAGTTCTGTACCATGGGTGGGGACAGACATGCCATAAACCTTTAGCCTGCTTAATATATTAACACTTATGACTAACTTACTTGCCCCGGTCAGACTTCAGGTGTTATCTCTATTCACCTCTGAAGCAGGCTCCGCCTGGAGAGTGTGGGCAGGGGAGAGGCTTGCTTCTTGGACTTGGTGCTGGCAGAGCGGGCAGGCGGTTCAGGAAGGAGATTAGCTTCTGGCTCTGGTCCTTGCTGGCTTTCTCTAGCCCCTCACCATCTCAGACTCCGTGTCACTCTCCACACCTGAGCAGGCACCTTGTCTCTCCGTTCTCCGGGTCACACCTAGTCTTCTCCCTCCTTGATAGCAGGGGGTGCTGGTCTGCTTCTGGCCCCCCATTTTGCTTTAGGGGATGCTTCAGCACAGGTATCACTTTCAGGATCCGCTCTCTGGGTTTTCTCCCAGGGTTTGTGTTTTTAGTTTGTGCTCCCTTTTTCCTCTCCAGGGGGTCTGTTGCTCCCTCTCCCTTCCCAGCATAACCTCACGGTGGGTGGAGGGTCTTTTTCCACATTGCAGGTCTTTTCCCCCTCCCCATTTCTTCTAAGGGTGGGGGTCTTTCTGACCTATGGAGTCACCTTGGCTCATCCCTGACACTTGCTTAGAAACTTAAGTTGTTGTCTTTCTGTCTGCTTTGCTCCTATTGACACAGGAACATGCAAACAGGCAGATCTGATAAGATATCCTTCAGTGTAACAGGACAACAGTTCATTTTCCACTGAGACAGTGCAGTTTTGAAGTTCATCTGGGTAAAAGTCTTTTTTTCTGCTGTGACCGTGCCTTTTGGGCCTGTCTGAATTTGGCCTGTGCATTTCTTTGGCTATTATGATTCATATTAGTAGATCAGTGGTAAAACATGAGATATCTCCCTACAGGAGCAGGTAATGTGGACATGGGGAAGATTCATGTGGCAAGACCAAAACAAAACTAGGGAAGACGCAAAGTCCCACCAGTCATTCTTCTCCCCAACCCCAGCTCATCCCTACCAGTCTCCTCCTTTCTGCTCCAGTCCCCCTAAGAGCTCATCCACATCACAGTCTCTTCTCCTACCCTCACCTGCCACCACCATTTTTTCTCATTCTCTTAATCTCTTCTTCCTCCTCTCCCCATTATTTCCTCTTTCCCCTCCTCTCCCTACTACATCTGCACTCCTAATTCTCCCCCTCCTGCAAGGTCATACTTTAAATTTTATATTTTGGGGAAAGAAGTTTAATACTCCTCTTCCAGCTCCACTCCCTATATCCCCTTAACCTGCTCTGTTCCCCATTTTGCACTGACAGATCCTTCTCTATTCCCCTCCCAGTTTCTCCTCCTGCCCCTCTTCTCCCCAGCAGGTTCCTTGTCACCCCTCTTCAGCCAGCTGCCCTCCTCTGCAGGCTTGGTTCACCTAACCCTTCACTCACTCCCACCCCTCATCAACATGGGGCCGATGCAAAAATTTGCGCTCAACACAGCGCACAGTTTAACCCTCATTTGCACGCATATTTTTTATACGCAAACAGTAATGCCAATGCAGCAATGAGTTTCATGCACAAAACAAATGTGTATCACATTGTGTGTTTAAGTTAGTGCCCTCACATGGAAATTCCATGCTAATGATGCCATTAGATATTTACCCCCCAATGCAGAGAGGTGTGCTGGCTTACCTCCTGTTTTCTTATCATGGAAAATTTAACTCCTAGTTTGAGGGGGAGAAAAGTTTCCAGGGCTAGTGTTGGTCTATGGATTTCCAGTGTCGGGACCTGTAGTTAGGATTTTATGCGGAGGAAACATGTTTTATACACCGAGAACATTTTTTGTCCGCATAAATCATATTTTATGCACAGAAAACATGATTTATGTGCACAAATAATTTTCCATACAAAAAAACATGATTTATGCACACAAAATATTTTCTGTGCAGAAAGCATTTTTGTGCACATAAATCTTATTTTATGCGTGGAAAATATGATTTGCGTGTTTAAACCATGTTTTCTGCACAAAACTTGTTTTATGTGCGCTAAGCCTTTTCTGTATGCACATTTTCTGGTTTGTGTGCATTTTTAAACTCCCTATGCATTAGCATACCATTAACTTACTGCATCAGCAGTTAAAAAAAAAAAAAAGAAAATTAGCTTTTGCGTTAAGAAACTGCATGCTGAATTTCAGAGCACAGTTTTAACACTCAGTTTTTTGCATCTGCCTCCAGGTTATGCTTCCCTCATTGGCAGGCTCAGCTCATCTTTGTTTGTGATTCCCCCTTCTCCACAGGCTTGGATCACTTCCTTGTTCTACATTCCTTGAGCCCAAGACCAGATTTATAACACCCCTCCCACCTTCCTGAATAACAGGCCGATACAGAAAAATGCGCGGGAGAGCTGGCGAGCGCACAGGCCACTCTTCTGGGCATGCAATTCAGAAAGCCCAGGTATTTAAATTAGGACCCGTGGTAAAAGGAGGCGCTAGGGTTACTAGCACGTCCCTAGCACCTCCTTATTGGCAGAAGCGGCGTCTGTCAGCGGGTTTGACAGCTGACACTCAATTTTACTGGCATCAGTTCTCAAACCCGCTGACAGCCACGGGTTTGGAAAACGGACGCCAGCTAAATTGAGCATCCATCTTCCAACCCGTGGGCCGAGGGCAGATTTTTAATTTTTTTAATTTTTTAATTTTTAATTTTTTATTTTGAGGCCTCCAACTTAATATCGCTATGATATTAAGTTGGAGGGTGTACAGAAAAACAGGTGAGGATTACAAGAGGAGCATGCTGAATTTTCTGCAACTGCTTGTTGCTGCTTCAGGACTGCGCTACGATATAGAAGTGAGAGGGAATGCCCTGAGAGGTGGCAGGCCTAGATTTAGGCATGCATTGGTGGCAACAATCCGGTGCCTATAAAAATTGGTGTCAGAGGCAGTTGCCTACATTGCCTATGCTTAAATCAGGAACTATGGGGTAGATTTTCTAAATCTACGCGTGCACGTACTTTATAAGATATGTGCATAGCCGCGCGTATTTTATAAAATCCAGGGTCGGCGCACACAAGGGGGTGCACATTTGTTTATTTATTTATTTAAAAACTCTTCTATACCGTCGTTAAGTTGGAGAACCATCACAACGGTTTACATAGAGGCACAATAACAATTATGAGTGGTATAGATTACAACTTGAACATGTGCCATCATAGTACGGTAACAATAAAGTGCAATAAGCTATATGTTTAAGTAAGCTAATCAGTTTGGTATGACAATTTATCAACAGTACAAAATTAACTTTACTGTGAGTTTGTTCGGTGCGTCCATATTAATCAATTGTTTTTCTCCTTCTCTTTGTCTTTATCGAAAGCTTGTTTATAGAGCCAGGTTTTCAGGTTAGATTTAAAGATTTTCAGATTTCTCTGGAGCCTTAGTTCGAGAGGCATGGTGTTCCATAGTACAGGACCAGCCAGTGACAGTGCTCTTTCCCTTACTTGAGTGAGCCGAGCTGATTTGACAGAGGGGACAGTTAGTAGAGCCTTATTCGCAGATCTTAGGTTTCTGTGAGGGACATGTATGCGCAGTGCTGTGTTAAGCCAGTCGGCTTTTTCCTCGTGTATTAGCTTATGAATTATACATAGAACTTTGTATTGTATTCTTTGTTCGATTGGGAGCCAATGTAGTTCAGCAAGTGTTCCAGTTATGTGGTCCCTTCTTTTTTTGCCAGTTAAAATTCTTGCAGCGGAGTTTTGTAGTATTTGCAGCGGCCTAAGTGTAGATTGTGGTAGCCCTAGTAATAGTGCATTACTATTGCTTGCGAATATCAGTGCCTGGAGGATTGTGTGAAAGTTGTTTAGTGTTAAGAGGGGTTTCAGTCTTCTAAGAGTCATTAGTTTACCGTATCCTTCTTTTATTTTCTGTGAGATGTGCTGTTTCATGCATAACTCAGTGGTCCACTATAACCCCAAGATTCCGTACTTTTCTTGCTAGTTCCACGTCTTGCATATTTTTAATTTTGATTGTAGTTTGTGTCGGGTGAGTGTTTTTTCATTCAAGGTGTAAGAATTCAGTTTTGTCAATGTTTATTACTAATTCCATCTGATTTAGGAGCTGTTTGATTATTTCAAGGTACATGTTGGCTAGTTGCATTGTTTCCTCGATGGAGTTTACTATGGGTAACAGTAGCTGAATATATCATCTGCATATAAGTAATGTGTGATTCCTAGTCCTGCTAGAAGGTGACAGATTGGCGGTAAATGTTGAAGAGTGTTGTGGACAGGGCTGATCCCTGTGGGACACCTGTTGTTAGTTTAATTTTGTCTGAAAGTGTGTTTTTGATTTGTGCTTGGAAGTATCTGTTGTTTAGATATGATTCAAACCAGTTTAGTGTTTTGTTAGAGTCCAATTTCTTTCAGTCTAGTGATTAGTATTTTGTGATTTACAGTGTCAAAGGCTGCAGAGAGATCTAATAGAACCAGAATGTAATGTGTTCCTGTATCAAAGCCTCTTAGGATAGTATCAGATAGGGCTAGTAGTAAAGTCTCTGTACTATAATGTTTGCGGAATCCATGTTGGGCTGGGTATAATATGTTGTTATGTTCAAGATGGTTTGACAATTGTTTTTGTACTGTTTTCTCAATGAGTTTGGCAATAAAAGGTAGGTTGGAGACAGGTCTATAGTTCAGATTAAGGGGGTCAAGGTTCTTTTTCTTAATGATCGGTTTGATTATAGCTCCTTTCAATGGATCCGGCATTACTCCTTCATTTAGTGATAAGTTGATGATGTTGGAAAGTGTTGGTGCAACAGTACTGGCAAGTTTTTTAAATTCTGTAATAGGTATGGTATCAATTATATGGGTAGCAGGGTTCATTTGATTTATCATTTTTTCAACTTCGTTTTGTGATATCTCATCAAATTCTGACCATTTACTGACGTCTCTAGTGGGCATCTTAATTTCTTGTTTTGTAGCATTGGGGATTTTTTTTTTAGGTTCTCAATTTTATCACTAAAGAATTGGGCAACATCATTGCATTGGTTTACTTGTAGGGTTGGTTGACTGTTTGTATTTTCATTGGTTAGGTTTGTGCAACTTGCGTGCGCCGAGCCCTGTGCGCGCTGCCCGTTACCTCCGCCTCCACCCACCTTCCCCTCCCTTCCCCTACCTAACCCACCCCCCCCCCCCCCCCCGGCCCTATCTAACCCCCCCCACCTTTGTTGCAGAAGTTACGCCTGCTTGAAGCAGGTGTAACTGCGCGCGCCGGGCCGGCTGCCGCGCTCCGGTCCGGGGGCCACGGTCCCGGCCCCGGAACACCCCTAGGCTGAAACCATGCCTGCGGCACCACCCCCAGATGACGCGCTGACCGTGTCATGCCCACAACACGCCCCCGATGATGCGCTGACCGCATCACGCCCCCGACACGCCCACCCCAAGAAAGTCCCGGGTCCTACGCATGTCCCGAGGATTTGCGCACGCTGGAAGCCTATGCAATATAGGCTCGGCGCGCACAGGGCCGTTTTAGAAGGGTTATGCGCGTACCTTATGTGCCTAACCCTTTTAAAATCCGGCCCTATGTTCTTATGTTCTTACTACTTCCCCACCCCCTGCAGCGCTTCTCCCAGTACTCAGATTCCAGTCCCATTCCTGCAGAGTCCACATGAGACAATCCACCACCTGCATGTCCTGAGTCTTAAGCAGATCAGCAGCCAGTATCTCCCCAGCAATATGGAAACCCCAGAGATAGCTGCTGTCTTATGGGATATAATTGGGAATGTTTATTTCTTTTTGTGAACAAGGGAAACAATGTTCACCTAAATTCCCCCTCAGTTCAAGTTCTGACTGAAGCCCCTCACAATACTGGAGGCAGCTGCCAATTTTTAAGAGAGATTTTGAGCCTATGATATCACAACCCCCTCTTCCCTATCCTTTCAATAAAATACCTTATTTACCCTGGTGACTATAAGGCTAGAAGAAAAGGGCAGCTATCACCTGCCCTGCTCCCTTGACCCTGCACAGCTAGCACAGAAATCTTTACCAAACTTTGAATAAACAATTTTCCAACTTTTGTGTAGGGATCATATCAGTTCCCTACTAGAGTCTAGAATACCAGTGGGGTAGAGAGAGGCTGGAGTACATGTTACAAAAATAGAAGACCTGGAACAAAAAGCGGTTCAAATTCAGAAGGTGCAAGGAAATTTGGTACAGGGGGAAATGGAACGAATAAAAAAGCTGGAAAGATAGAAAATGAAGCAAGATATATGAACCTGAGAATATTGAATTTCCCTCAAATTCAGTATGTTTCAGTCCAAAATCAGTTCAAGAGATATCTCCAGGAAATCTTAAAAGTTCCAGCTGAGGCATTGCCACCTTTGGCTAAGATGTACTTTGTATCCTTTGATAAGAAAAAAGAAGATCAGTCTACTGTTAATAGCTCAGCAATATTGGAGGCTTTGGGTGAAGAGTCCATTGAAAGTCGAAGAACAGTGCTTGTGAAGTTTATATTTCCTTCTGACAGATTTAGTTCTCAAGCTGTTTCTGAGGAACAGACAGGTTCATTATTATGGACAAAAAATATGAATCTTCCCAGATATCGTGAAAGCAACTCAACAAAGGAGAAAATAATTTCTTGCCTTATAACAACAAGCTGAGCAAGCTGGAGCACAGATTAATATAAGATACTCATGCAAATGCATCATGAAAATTAATAATCTTAAATATGTATATTTTGAACCAGATGATCTTAAGTCATTCTTGGAAGCCAAGTCACTGATCGGGAATACTGCCAACTACTGTTTTCGCTTAAGGGACACTGGGATCCTCCTCATTTCCCTTAATATTGAGTTTTGAATGTGAATTGCTCCTAACTTGATTCTTGGTCTCCCCAATTGCATAGTATTTGGATAATCATGTAATGGGATGGGAGAGGAGGGAAGGACATCGTGAAATATTGTTGATTGAATAGATAATGTGATGGTAATAATTGTCTATTTGCCCTTTCCTCTGATCAATATGCTTTATATTTCCTTATTGTTTTTGGATATTTATATCCATTATTTTGATTGACATTGTATGTCATATTTTGTTAAAAATTTAATAAAGAGTAAATTTTAAAAAATGGTCTTGGGGGGGGGGGGAGGGGGAGAAAATCCCATCCAACCATAAGATCTCCATGGAGGCTTTAAGTCAATTAATAGCAAAGACTGAGCACAGCCAAGATATGCTGATTGCAGATTGAATAGATAATGTTTAAAAGCTTGCAGGTTTGAAGATCCCCCATGTGGAAGCTTGCAGTGGAGAGTCCCTTTGATTCATAAAGCCAGATCACCATTTTGCTTCGTGGATTTCCTTTTCTTTCTTCCAGAGACAGCATGTCTTGGCTGTGCTCGGTCTTTTCTATTAATTGACTTAAAGCCTCCATGGAGATCTTATGTTTGGATGGGATTTTCTCCCCCCGCCCCCCCCCCCCTGACCATTTTTTAAAATTTACTCTTTATTACATTTTTAACAAAATTTTTTGTTCCAGGTCTTCTATTTTTGTAACATGTACTCCAGCTGCTTGTTCTAAAACTTGTGAACATCTGTTTGCCTCAGCTGTAGCTGATGTCAATAAAGATATCGATCTTTCTAGCAATATTAAACTGACCAAACACTGTCCAAAGTTATTACAGAGGGTTTTTGCAAAGTCTTTTCAGGAATATCAGCAACTGTATCTCCCCCCGCCAGTTATTTCCACACCTCTTTGTTCACTGGCGATTCCTCCTAGGAGCCGACACCAACACTAGTTCTTGCTGAGCAAATTTGTTATCTGCCAAACTTTTCTCTATCGGGGAAACTCCACATTTTTACTTACTTCAAAATTCGTAGCCACTTTCAATTGGTTTCCTTCGGCGTCTGGTCCACACGGGGTTTCCACTCCTGCTGAATATTTTGTCCGTTGCACCTCACAGATGTTACTGGTTTAGGGGGGAGGGTGTTGTCGGTGCTCCAGGGCTAAGAGAATTGGATGAGGCAAGTGACGCTGCGTTTAGCTCCACAGCAGTGTTCACAGCGCCTCCAACTCCTGGAGAAATACCGGGTCCTGCGGCGAAAAAGCTCTGGATTCTCTGTTGTCAAGTTTACTGGAGACGATACACAAGGTATATCTCTCAGTTTGCCCTTTCTTTTTGTATGCGGCATGTTTTCAAACAGACGCAGAAAGAGGAAATAATTCAGCCCAGAGCATAGCGTATCCGTATCTTGGTCTCCAGTCCATTCTTTAACTTTAAGTTTATTTATTTAAGTTTGGAGTGCCCAATCACTTGGGACTTGTTTAAGCTAATTAAGGTTTATTTTTCAATCTAATGGGAGAGGTTCCCTTCATGCAAGAGGGTCCTGTGATCATCAAGATCCAAGGAAAGGAAGACTTGCTACCATCTTGAGAGGAAAAATGAGAAAGGGGAGAGAGGAGAGGAGATGGATCCTATCAAGGTCCATGTATAACTACTGAAGATTTGGAAGAAAAGAGAGAAAAGGGTCACCCTGATACTGAAAGGAGAGGAGGAGAAGGACTTGCACCATTCAGGAAATGTGAGGAGATTAAGAAGTGAGAAAACTACAATGGAGGAGGTAGAAGATAAATTACTATAAAAATACATAAAATATATTCCATCTTTTATACTTCGCCTACTTACTCTGTATCCAATGGGAGGGAAGAAATAATTAACCTAAAGAATTAAATCAATTGGATTTAACATCTGAACTGAGAAAGATTGTAAGAAGTCACAAACTTACTAAAAAGCACTTGTACCATCTAAAACTGAAGTACACAGCTGTAAAGACCTTAACTCATCACTTTGCACCTTATCAGTAAAGAATACTGTTGGAAATCACCAAATATCTCTCGTGTTTCATTGAGTAATGACTTTAATGTTCATCTGGATTGTTATCATCAGTCCTGTCTGCAAAAGACTTTAAACTGGGAAAACACTAAACGCAATATAAAGGGTCTTGAAAGAAAACTCTCTCCCCCCAGGAAATATATCTTTTGGCACAATAACAGTGTTCCATTTAAAACAGAAATTTGAGACATGGCATCTGGAACTAATATCCAGGTTCAACCATCATAGGAGTTACATTATGTGTCTATAGTCTGTTTCTACTTGCATTTAGCTTTTTCTTAGTTTCCTTCTGCCTCCTCATTTCTTTTCTCTTTTAAACCTTTATTTCTGGTCTTCCTTTCATTTCTTTATCATTTACTATTTTTTAGGGATGTGAATCGGGCTTCGGACGATTTAAAATATCGGACGATATTTTCAAAATCGTCAGAAATCGGGGGCTCCCCAAAACGATAGGAAAACCCCACGATATTGATCGTGGGGGTTCTCTTATCATTTTGTGGGAGGGTGGGGAAAACTGCACACACAAATAATAGGGATGTGAATCGTGTCCTCGATCGTCTTAACGATCGATTTCGGCTGGGAGGGGGAGGGAATCGTATTGTTGCCGTTTGGGGGGGTAAAATATCGTGAAAAATCGTGAAAAATCGTTAAAAAATCGAAAAAATCGAAAAAACCGGCACATTAAAACCCCCTAAAACCCCCCCCCGACCCTTTAAATTAAATCCCCCACCCCCAAATAACTTAAATAACCTGCGGGTCCAGCGGCGGTCCGGAACGGGCTCCTGCTCCTGCATCTTGTCGTCTTCGGCCGGCGCCATTTTCCAAAATGGCGCCGAAAAATGGCGGCGGCCATAGACGAAAAAGATTGGACGGCAGGAGGTCCTTCCGGACCCCCGCTGGACTTTTGGCAAGTCTCGTGGGGGTCAGGAGGCCCCCCACAAGCTGGCCAAAAGTTCCTGGAGGTCCAGCGGGGGTCAGGGAGCGATTTCCCGCCGCGAATCGTTTTCGTACGGAAAATGGCGCCGGCAGGAGATCGACTGCAGGAGGTCGCTCAGCGAGGGTTCCGGCGCCTCGCTGAACGACCTCCTGCAGTCGATCTCCTGCCGGCGCCATTTTCCGTACGAAAACGATTCGCGGCGGGAAATCGCTCCCTGACCCCCGCTGGACCTCCAGGAACTTTTGGCCAGCTTGTGGGGGGCCTCCTGACCCCCACGAGACTTGCCAAAAGTCCAGCGGGGGTCCGGAAGGACCTCCTGCCGTCCAATCTTTTTCGTCTATGGCCGCCGCCATTTTTCGGCGCCATTTTGGAAAATGGCGCCGGCCGAAGACGACAAGATGCAGGAGCAGGAGCCCGTTCCGGACCGCTGCCGTTCCGGACCGCCGCTGGACCCGCAGGTTATTTAAGTTATTTGGGGGGGGTTCGGGAGGGTGGGGGATTTAATTTAAAGGGTCGGGGGTGGGTTTTAGGGGGTTTTAGTGTGCCGGCTCACGATTCTAATGATTTATAACGATAAATCGTTAGAATCTGTATTGTATTGTGTTCCATAACGGTTTAAGACGATATTAAAATTATCGGACGATAATTTTAATCGTCCTAAAACGATTCACATCCCTAACAAATAACCCCTAATCCCACCCCGACCCTTTAAAACGAATCCCTTAGCTTCCCCCACCCTCCCGACCCACCCAAAAACTTTTTACAGGTACCTGGTGGTCCAGTGGGGGTCCCTGGAGCGATCTCCCGCTCCCGGGCCGTCGGCTGCCACTAATCAAAATGGCGCCAATGGCCCTTTGCCCTTACCATGTGACAGGGTATCCGTGCCATTGGCCGGACCCTGTCACATGGTAGGAGCACTGGCTGGCCGGCGCCATCTTGTGCTCCTGCCATGTGACAGGGGCTGACCAATGGCACCGGTAGCCCCTGTGACATAGTAAGGGCAAAGGCTATCGGCGCCATTTTGAATACTGGCAGCCGACTGTCCGGGTTCAGGAGGTCGCTCCTGGACCCCCGCTGGTGGTCCAGCGGGGGTCTAGGAGCGATCTCCTGCACTCGGGCCATCGGCTGCCAGTAATCAAAATGGTATGTATCTTTCTATCCTTCAGCTGGCTCTCAACAGCTCATTATCTTCTCTCACCTCCTCCTACCACTTCCATCTTTCTCCTCACATCTTCTTGCCTTTTCCCTCCCCCATTATGGTTGGGCAGCCTCAAAAAATGTTTTGTTGTATTGGTTTGTTTCATGGGTTTTTCAGTTTTTCATTAGTTTTGGAACAAAAAAAATATATTCATTAATTTCATTTTACATTGAAGTCAGTGGGGAAAGGCCGCATTGACTTCACTGTAAAAGAAAAACGAAAGCCCAGGCCTAGGCTTGGATTCAACACTTGGGCATGGCCGAGGCCAGGTTCCGGTCATCAAAGCCTAGGCCTAGGCTTAGACTCGATGCAGGAGCCTGGCCAAGGCCGGGTCCTGGTGGCCGAAACTTGGGCCTGGGTCTATACCTGGCACAAGAACAGGTCCTGGTTACCAAGGCCTGAGCCCAATGCTAGGACCTGACTGAGGCTGGGTTCCGACACCAGAGCCTGTCCAAGGTAGGGCCCCATTGCAGAAGCTTGAGCCTAGGCTACGCCAAGGCCTGATACCTAGGCCCGGATGCCTGGGAGTAGGATGTCTTGATCAGGTGACTAGAAATGACGTCCTCCCCAAGGAGGATAATCTACAGTGACATTGCTGCGGCATCTTCCTCCAGGTCGGACAACACCATCTTGTTGTTCGGCCATACATTTTATATCTGTACAACAAAATGGCATTGTCCACCCTGGAGGAAGGCACCCCGATGATGTCACTGTGGCATATCCTCTGGCTGGAGAATATCATTTGTAGTCAATGATTCAAGAACAGAAGACATTGGAAAGCCTATTCCTGTGCCTCTGGGTTTGTGCTCGGGCCTGGGCCAAGCCTAGGCCCAGGCCATGGCGAAGGGACCCAGTTTCTGCTGGGCCCCAGAGTCAGGCTTGTGCCTTGGCCAGGGTATATGCGACTGGGACCTGGCCTTGGACCTGGGCTTTGGAGACTGGGACCTGGCCTTGGGCCTGGGCTTTGGTGACCGGGACCCAGCCTCAGGCCTGAACTTCTGTGACTGGGACCTGGCCTTGGGTCAGGCCTCAGTCACTGGAACCTGGACTTGGCCAGATCCCAGAATCTGGCTCTAGCCTAGGTGCAGGCCATGGCTTCATAGACAGGGACCCAGCCTCAGATTCAGGTCCCAGTATTGGTCCTGGACCTCGGCAACAGGAACCTGGTCTCAGCCAAGGCCTAGTTTTGTTTAACCCCCAACTTTTGTTTTTATTTTGTTCTTTTTACTTAACAAATACGTATATATACAATAAATTTCATGTATTTTTGTCCAAGGCCTGTTTTCAGTTCCTGTCTTTCATACAAACTGAAAATGACCTCTTTTATTATGTTTTTTGCATTCATTCAAAATAAATGCACATCCTCATTCACCATGATCCTCCCTCTCTTCTCCCAGCTCTTCTCTTGGTTTACCTCCTCTATCAGCCCTCCTTCTCTGTGTCCACACAGCAAATTTTCCAGGCACCTTCACCTCTTGTTCCCTTCACCTAACTACTCACCCCTGTTCCTCTTCTTATCACAGCCTATGTCCTCTCTCCCAGCTTGTATCCCCTTCTCTCAGCTACTGTTCCCCTCTCTCAGCCCTTTTTGGCCTCACAGCCTGTGTCTATTCCTCTCCCTCTCTCACAGCTCCTCTACCAATTCCTTTCCCCTTCATAGTTCCTTGCCTCCTTCTCTCTCAGCCATTATTCCTTCTTTAAATTTCTCTCCTAGACCCTCACAGCAGTATTCTCTCTTCCAGCTAATACTCCTTTTCAAACCATCGTCTAACAGTTCTCTTGACCCCTCTCTTATCCTTCTTAGAGCGTCTCTGTACCTCTTTACTTTTTTCAGACCTATCAGCAGTTCTCCTCATCTCCGTTGTATGTTAGGAAAAAATTCTATTCTACATTGCTATTACTCTCTGATCCCCCTGCAGCCCTTTGGTCAGACAGTATACAGCTAGTCAATAGGCTGCATGTGGCGGTGACAGAAGTATAGTGCCTGCTCTTTCCCACAACCTGTTAGACAGCCCACAGCCAGCCAATGAACTGCAGGAGGAGGCAGGAGCACTTCTTTACTCTCCTCCCCCACAGTCTTGAAGCTTGGAGCTCTCAGCTCCTAATCTACGGAAGTGCAGGAGACAATATTGGGGGATACTCAAGCAGCCCCAGCACCCACAGAGCTAGTGCCTTTGTTTGAACATGTAGAGAGCAGAATGATTTCCAAAGCAGGAAAAATTGAATAGCAGACCAAGAGAAAACTCTGAGGAAGTACAGGAGCACTAAACCGTAGTCATTTTGTGCTAAAGAAACTGAAATAGCAAATAAACTGCCCGGATGGAAACTATTATTAACAGGTAAAAACCTTTCAAGCCAGCATGAAAAATTGTTAAACAGAAGCAACCAAAACCTTAAGAATGTTAGAGAGAAATGTGGAAAAAGTGAGACATGATATGATGAAAACTTATGAAAGAATGGATTGAAATAAGTGAGTGAGAGAGAAGATAAATTAAGGTTCACAGACAAAATAATCCTACACCTGTTTTTGGAAAATATCCTTCCAGAGAAAAGAATGTGATAACTTGGAAGGTAGACCCAAGTCAAATAATTTTCATTAATTTGTTACACTGGAAACAAAAGGAAAGGCAACATAAGAGAAATTACTGAAGAAATACAAAAGCAAGCTGAATAATGAAGTGAAAATGAGCTTTATAACATGTACATCAAACCAAAAGCATCCTTATTGCCTCCTTCCCAGGTAACCTGAATGATGCATTATGGGTATGATATGGGGCTGGGCAGCAAATACTTTTAAAGAGACCACAGCAGCAGCCAGTAGTCTCTTCATCAGATCCACACTAGCAAGTTCTCTCCCACGTGATCCAGTTTAGTAATTTGTTTAAATGATATAATTTGTGCCTTCTTCACATGAAATACTTGTTTAATTTAATGTACTAATGTTTCTATTGTATTGTTGTAGCTCTAGGGGATTGGAATACAATGACTAAACCACACAGTTAATAAGACCTATTGAAATGGAAGAGATTATAATGGTAACTACGGCAGTGTAATACAATAAATCCCCAGATCCTGATGGGTATATTAAACTTTAACATCAAACATATGGGACAAGTTAGAAATCTTCCGCTACATGCCCTGATGTATTTTAGCAGAAGGGGAAGTTACCCAGGTATGGAATAGGGTCTCTCTCACAGTGATACACAAGAAAGAGGAAGATAGGTATAGGTATTCTTCATATAGACCAATATCTTTATTAAATCAAGATTTTGGCACTTCTGATCTGGTAGGTTTTTTTTCTCAATTAGTTGATTAAGTGTACAGAAGCTTTAGGGGTAGGTTTTGTATTGCCTTGCAATCTTTGGATTTGGCTTTGGAGGACTCTGAGCGGGTATGAGTTTAGAGACAATATTTAGTTGTGGATTTATTGTATTTTAATGACATGTTTTTCTAAAAGTCTCTGGAGTGGAGTTATTGAGCTTTTCTAATATTTCAGTGATGCTGGGTAAGGGAAGATAAACCAACAATGCAAGTCACTGTAATTGGGTGGTTCCTCCAGGGATGAAGGGGATGCAGTTTGAGATCTATAGAGATAAAGTTCAATTTGAGAAATGCATGCTCAGTTAAAGGGAAAATTGTGATCCATGACTTAATTATCAGTGAGAGGTGGATATTCTTTGAATTGACAAAAGCTGATCTTCTAGTAGGATTATAGCTCTCCGCCTGGCTATTCATTTGTTTGGTTATTCCAGAGTACAGGGGAAAGGAGGAGGAATGGCTGTGGTATCAATCCACTTTACTGGGTGCTCAGATTCAGCTCCCGGTAAGGTGACAGTGAATGCTTGGTAGCAAATTTCAGTCCTTTTTGTTTTATTTTTAGTTTATCACCCCCTAGAGATCTGACTAATTCTGTCCTAGCTGTGATGAATATGATTGCAGAATTGTCAATTTGTTTCCTTCTTTTGATTGTTTTAGGTGATTTGAACTTACAGATTAGTGTTGATTGGGGAGGTTTTTCACAGATTTTATGAAGTATATATTTGACATGGGTTTCACTCAAATGGTTAATGTTCCTACAGATGTGGCTGGCTAAACATTAGATTTAGTAATATGAATCAAGATCTCTCTAAAGGTAGTGATAGAAGAGAAGTCTGTTTCCCCTCTTTTGTGGTCTAAGCATCAGTTTATTTTGTTTTTAATAAATTAACATAACATAAGAAAATGCCATACTGGGTCAGACCAAGGGTCCATCAAGCCCAGCATCCTGTTTCCAACAGTGGCCAATCCAGGCCACAAGAACCTGGCAAATACCCAAAAAATAAGTCTAGTCCATGTTACCATTGCTAATGGCAGTGGCTATTCTCTAGGTGAACTTAATAGCAGGTAATGGACTTCTCCTCCAAGAACTTATCCTATCCTTTTTTAAACACAGCTACACTAACTGCACTAACCACATCCTCTGGCAACAAATTCCAGAGTTTAATTGTGCGTTGAGTAAAAAAGAACTTTCTCCGATTAGTTTTAAATGTGCCCCATGCTAACTTCATGGAGTGCCCCCTAGTCTTTCTACTATCCGAAAGAGTAAATAACCGATTCACATCTACCCGTTCTAGACCTCTCATGATTTTAAACACCTCTATCATATCCCCCCTCAGTTGTCTCTTCTCCAAGCTGAAAAGTCCTAACCTCTTTAGTCTTTCCTCATAGGGGAGTTGTTCCATTCCCCTTATCATTTTGGTAGCCCTTCTCTGTACCTTCTCCATCGCAATTATATCTTTTTTGAGATGCGGTGACCAGAATTGTACACAGTATTCAAGGTGCGGTCTCACCATGGAGCAATACAGAGGCATTATGACATTTTCCTTTTTATTCACCATTCCCTTTCTAATAATTCTCAACATTCTGTTTGCTTTTTTGACTGCCGCAGCACACTGAACCGACGATTTCAATGTGTTATTCACTATGACACCTAGATCGCTTTCTTGGGTTGTAGCACCTAATATGGAACCCAACATTGTGTAATTATAGCATGGGTTATTTTTCCCTATATGCATCACCTTGCACTTATCCACATTAAATTTCATCTGCCATTTGGATGCCCAATTTTCCAGTCTCACAAGGTCTTCCTGCAATTTATCACAATCTGCTTGTGATTTAACTACTCTGAACAATTTTGTGTCATCTGCAAATTTGATTATCTCACTCGTCGTATTTCTTTCCAGATCATTTATAAATATATTGAAAAGTAAGGGTCCCAATACAGATCCCTGAGGCACTTCACTGTCCACTCCCTTCCACTGAGAAAATTGTCCATTTAATCCTGCTCTCTGTTTCCTGTCTTTTAGCCAGTTTGCAATCCACGAAAGGACATCGCCACCTATCCCATGACTTTTTACTTTTCCTAGAAGCCTCTCATGAGGAACTTTGTCAAACGCCTTCTGAAAATCCAAGTATACTATATCTACCGGTTCACCTTTATCATTAAAGACTATAGCTGTCCCTGTTTTTAGGAAACTTTCGCTCAAAGCACAATTGAATCCAGATAGGTTTGGGATGATGTTAGTTGACTTAGTTTCATGATTGTGAACCGTTGTGAAGGCTATGCCGATGTGACGGTATATAAAAAAAACAATAAACAATTAGAAGATTTACCTCTGGCTGCTATGGTTAGCATTTTTAAACCTAGAATTGGCTAAAGCTCTTAAATGGCCCCACTAAAGAGCTGACAAGTTAACACAGTAAACAAAGCTCTGTGATGTACTGACCAATTGTGATATCTTAAGGGGAAAAGGCTCAGACTTGAAAATAAGTGGAAAATGTCTGATAGAAGCAGAATATCAACTGCCAGAAATGTAACGCTCACTAACACAAAAGTCTTTTCTTTTCAAATTTACTTACACAATCAGCTAATAAACGGTGTGAACTATATGAGTTGGTTAGAAGTGTGATGACTAAGCCTCTGTTTACAGTTGCTCATCAACCTTGGCTTGTAAGAGCTTTACTCAGTATTTTGTTGATAAGATTACAAATACTTGAGGGGAGGTGGAAACTGTACAATAGTCTTCTGCAGAAGTGAATCTGAATGAAAGTCCATATAGGAATTTGTTGAGCCCCAAAATTTTCGGGTGAAAACTAACTGCTAAATTCTTTTGTTGACCTGTTGCAAGGGGTAATGAAACAGTTGGATTTACAGCTGAAACCAATCTGATGCATGCAAGATCCTCTCCATTATGGCTCATTAAATTGACAAGAAGTAGTCTGCACAGTCAGTTATTGAAACTTGTTAATACTTTGCTGCAATCAGGCTATTTTTCTAATGTCTTGAAAAAAACCTGCAGTCGAGCCTCTTAACAAATGGACTTTAGACTCTCTAGTGTTGGTGATTTTTAGAACTGTTTCTAACATCTGCTTTCTGGCCAAAGTTTGTGGATAAAAAATGTATTTGCACAGTTGAGACCTATATAAACCCTAGGCGGGATAGACCCTTAAGACTAGACCCAGGGGAATATAGAAATAGAGATGGACCCTATCTGCAACTAGTTCTCCACAGGTAGGTTTTATATCTGGGGCCCAGGGCTCCCTGTGGAGGGAATTGTAACTTCAAGGACCTTTTGCATCCACCAGTTACACAACTTCTTTTCCTAGACTTTGTAAACAGCACTGATAATCTCAATAGTCTGTCATCAAAAATCACACTGAGAAACAAGGTGGTTTCCAACCTCTTTACTGATAGTTGATTAAACTGAATGAAGATTCTTTATAGCACTTACATTTCAATTAAAATTTATGAACAGTGATGAGGTAGAAAGAGTAATACATTTGTGACCTCACTCTTCCAACAAAGTCTGAATAAATAAAAGCAAACTCCTTAATAATTTGATCTCCTCCTACTCTCCAATTACCCCGACTGACAAGTGAAGCCTTCCAATTTCCCAAAGTCTTCTCCCCACTGTGAGGTGGTTAGAATTTAGTCCCAATTCCTTATTAGAACATAGCACGTCCCAATCTTCATACCTTTCCTGTAGTCTTCCTAATATCTCTTATAGCTCCTTCTGTACGCATCGAGTAGGCACCTTCCTCTCAACAGAGACACCAATTTCTTCCCCTGTAATCCAGTCTCAACAGAGATTTTCAAAGCTCTACGCATGTAAATACAATGGATTTATGCGCGTAGAGGGGGTTATGTGCGCCAGGCCTATTTTAAAAAGGCCCGGCGATGCATATAAAGCCCTGGGATGCGTGTAAGTCCCGTGGCTTTACTAAAGGGGGTGGTCTGGGGGTGGGGCGGTCTGCACGCGCAAGTTATAAAATCGGGCGCACATGTACGCCCGCGTGCACCCTTTTAAAATCTACCCCGTGTGTTAGATATGATCTAAGCTAGTAAAGAACACAGAGCTAACAGAATGCTAGAAGGGAAATGAGGACTGTTTTAGAGGTATTCAAATATCTGGTGGAGTTCAATAAAGTGTGCTAAGACATTATTTTCCATATTTATTTTATTTATTTATTTTCAGATATTTATTACCCGCCCATCCAGAAAGTCTGGGGCAATGTACAAGAAACACATTTAATATCATAAAGCATTAAAACACTTTTGGGTAAATTTTAAAAGAAATGCGTGTGCACCCTTAACTGCATGAGCAACAATACGCTTCATTTTATATAGCACGTGCATAGCATTTAAAAAACTGTTGCTGTGCACACTTCTACAGCCTTTACATGTTTGTGGGGGGAGAGAGAATCTCTGTATACAGTCAGTCTGACACTCTCTCTTTATATGTATCACTCTAGAGGGACACTTTGAATCGGGATGGGTTGTTACAGACACATTCAGAGGTATTCATAGTAAAATTGACATCAGGATTATTTTCTTCATCACTTATAAGGACTACAGTTCTTTCCTGATGTCAATTTTATTATGCAAACCTCTGAATGTGTCTGTAACACCCCTCCTAACCTCAACCCATCTTCCGAAAACCAACCCTGATTCAAAATGCCCCTCTAGAGTGGTACATATATAGGGAGCATCAGACTGACTCTATACAGAGGTGCACTCTCTCTCTCTCTCTGGCTCCTGTGCCTCATGAGGAGCAGTAGTAAAGTTGCACAGGCAACACAAGTCAGTCTTAGACCCACCCCTTTTCAGCCTCTTTATTCTGAACGTGCATCCATCTCGGCTTCTTAAAATTCACATTGCTTGTGTACGGCCCACATACATGCATACGTGGCCGCTTTCGCGCAAGCAGCACTTTTAAAATCTACCTCAGTGGTACAGAAATGAAGCTGAATGAAGGATGGTATGCACCTGGAATTGCCTAGCAGTAGAGGTAGTCGTGACTATAATAGGGTCAGAATTCAAGCATGCTCAGCACAGATACAAAGGACAGTGGTAGCCACAAAAGAAGGAGATGACTAGAGGTCAAGGAGAGCCTGCAGAGAAATATTAAACAAGGGCAACTGGGTAGACTGAGGGTGCCAAGAGGTCTTTATCCACTTTGAAATGCTCTAAAACAGAATATAAATCAAAATAAATAAAACAAATGTATATATTGCTTATATTATTATTGTATATTTATTTATATGCAACTTTTCTGGTAATGTGGCCATTGAAAATGGAGAACAGTTAGGGACCTTCATTTTTATTTTATTTTCTCCAGTGTTTATTATAACAAAAAACAGAAGAAAATCATTGTGAAAATCACAATCAAGAACAATAAGCAAAATAAAAACAGCCAACAATGACTACAGAATACTATATCTATATAGTCAACTTAAAAAATTGGCCAGAGCTAGGCCACTAGCTTTCTATTACAAATATCAGGTCCAATCAATTCCAGATCACACAACCACATTAACTCTGATTTTCTAACCTGAAGAACCTCTTCCTCCCAGCCTCTGTAGAAGCCAGAGAAAAAGCTGTTCGCACACCTCATTTTATGTAAAAGAAAAGTACCAAGTTTTTAACTTCTGAACATCAATAGATTTTCTCCGACCTAATATCAGCTGGCAAACTAATCCAAAAATAGATATCGCAGCCGAGAAAGTCCTCACCCTATCTCTGGCCAAACGGATTACATGCAATTTAGTGATAAAAAAAAATGTTGAGTCTTACTTCTTGACCCGGGTATGTCCAACTAAATTCCACTTCAACTTCAGGCTCTCCAAGAACTGTGCAGAAAACGCTGAAATTGTCTCCACCATTGACCTTGTTGGAAGAAGCTGCAAGTGTTGCTGAAGGTGGACCACTAGGAACTAAATAATTACAAATTGTTAAATAAAACAACTCTACAAAATGGATGCCTTTTTAATTAACGTGTCACTTCAAATCACTTTCCTATCACTAGACTGTTTTGTTTTATCACTCATGCCAAATGTGAAATGTTCTGGGAATTTACACGTCACCATAGTGTCACTTCTTGCAACAAAGTGGATCTCTTGAACCTCGTGTTATAGAATGATAGAGGCTTTTGATACCTTTATGTCATAATTCATTACTGAAAATAAAGGAGATATATATATAAATTGACTTAAATGGGAAAACTGGGTATCTGGTACGTAGATCAAGTTCTCTGCAATGGTCAAGTGATTTTGAAAGACTTACAAGTTCATTATGCAACATTGGTCTCTGCTTCAAAGGCAAGAGGTAACAGGGAACTCGACTCAGCAACCAACAAGGGTCCTGACTTTGACGGTTTGGTAAACTAAGTAAGAGGGTGACTTGTATGGCACAGCGGATGCTTCCATAAGCTTGCTCAGCAGAATGGATGGACCGTCTGGTCCTTTTCTGCCATCATTTCTATGTTTCTCTGTTATGTTTCTATTTTGGTTTAACAACGCCACAAAATTAGAAGTATTACAACTTATGAATCATATTTTATACAATAGTATTCAAGCTTGCAGAATGAGATATACTCCATTTTATTTAAATCACACTTCAAGATAGCATCAGACTTTTATAACAATTTCAACACAGAATACAAAACTATCCTTGCAGTGAAGATAAAGTTTGGGAGAAGGATATGCAATGAATTATGGAAACTCTCAAATGGATGAAAATCCAGGACAAATCTTTGCGTAACATTATCTGCTTTCATAGCATAGACATTTTGTATTGCACATAGAACTATCTAGACACCAATCAAGATTTTCAGAATATTAGTAAGAGGAACTAATAATTGCTGGCTCTTGAGAGTTGGATAGTAATACTCTAGTTCATATATTATATACATTTCTATGGATTCATCAACTTTGGAATGATGTACGGTCAAATATTAAAGAGCTTACAAATATTCAAGAATATATCATTGGCCATTATTGTTTGAAGAGCTTATGCTATATCCCAACCAGTATCCATATTAAAGAAAAAAGCAGATTAGCCTTAGCCCTCTAAATAGTCCTTACAAGTTAAAAAAAAAAATAGTGATTATAGTTAAGTTTCAGTCATGATGGAACCCAATTTGTTTAACAGGCAAATATGAAGTCATTGCAGCAGAGAAAAGTGGTAGGATGTGTTTTCTATTTTTCTGTGTATTTAAAAAATCTAAAAAAAAAAAAGACTATTTTCTTACTCTAACCTCATATTCCACACATATACCCTTGAAATGTTTAATTGAAAGGAAATGACTAAAGTAAAGAGCAGCTTAATTTCATTCATGTCTTATTGAGCATATTTATTTAAATACTAAAACAAAACAGCTCCTGGCCAACTTGGTGGCACTGCATAGCAAATCCAAATTAAATTCCTGGGCCCAGTTTCTGCCCCCTGGGAGGGGAGGGGCTGGCAATGATGCAAAGGCAGCATTCAAAGCCCCTGGAGAGGAAGGAGTCTCAGTCTTCATAGAACAGTGACATCTAGTGGCGAGGCTTAGGATCCAGGTTTACCAGGTTTCAAAGGGAACCAATCTCTGTGTCCTGTGTCTGAGAACTGTCACTGTAATGGCTGGGCTAAATTGGGAGTGGATGAGGATAAGGGGAAAATCTCCAGGTAGCTGCTAATGAAGACTTATGGGGTCCAACAGAGGTCGTTCTAATTGAGTTGGAAGGCTCAAAGGAGCAGGAGGAGAACTACCAGGCCAACAAAAAAAAAAAAAAATACAGCTGCAACACAGGAAAATAATAATAAACGTTAAGCTAGAATAAAACAGTTTAACAAAAGGTCCACTTCAAAACTTTGGTATGCTCAGCATTTTCCAAATAGAAAGGATTTTTGTACACTGGTAAAAACCTGAATTTGTCAATGAGATTGATATAGGCTGCTACAATGGGTAAATCTCCTTCATATGGGGGAATGAGATGTGCATCAGAACAAAAGCTTTCAATGACTTTTTGTACAAAGGTGGACTGCTAGGGCAGGGGTGGGCAACCTCCAGACCCCAGGGACACCAAACCACCAGACTTTTTGGGATATCCCTAATGAGTATTGCATGAGAGAGATTTACATGCAAACCTTTTATACATATATGTTAAGGATATCATGAAAATCTGAGTGGATTGCTGTCCAAAGACACTGAAGCTTGCCTACCTCTATGCTTGATTAATATCTCTGCTGAATACTTTATAATGTTCTAAGCCTGTCTGTTTTGTTTGCAATAAATCTTTTATTAACATGTGGTAGATGATTCCGCTTCATTATTTATGAAATAATCAGTATCATTATGCACAACCTGTAGTTTATGCAAGAGGATTTAAAGAGTGGTCCCTGCTCTTCGAACTTTGGAGCCAGAGGGGGAAATGATGCACAAGAGAAAAACACCGTGAGATGGTCAAATAGACTCTGAACCGGCCCAAACATTTTCTTTTCTTTTTTTTTGTAGTATTAAAAAAAAAACCAGTTTGCATGATGCACTTCCTAAAAGGTAACTATCGCTTAAGAATTTCTGGCGAAATGCAATTTTCAAAAAAAAAAGAGGGGGGGAGCAATTATGCTGGGACCTACTGAATAATTATAATCCAGATAGAAATTCCCAGCAAGTTTGTAAAATCCTTCCCTATTGATAAACCTTCTAAAAAACTGCACACACAGTAACTTCAGGCATGTAGTGGCTGGAAATCCTTGCTTTTGCCTGGGCTTCCACCTTCCTCCCTTCCTGATGGTGGTCAGGGAGCTCGGATAGCTGTGGAAAGGAACAGAAACAAACACACGGCCACTGGGATTCTGCTTGTTGATTACAGATTTCCAGTTGTTCTCTGTCCTCTGACCTAACTTCCAAAGGCATTGTCGCTCAGATTTATGCATTACTTATTCGCCTCTTGCATTCTCAGATCCGGATATATTACACTTGCTTGAGGGAAGGCCAGAGCACTGCTGCTACCATGCAACTCCCATACATGACAGTTTACTCAACTGGAAGCAGATAATAATACAACTCAGAACTGCTGTTATTTACGGCTCCCTTCTTGTCTCTGGGCACTGTTATGCAGAACCTTAAGCACCGCTACATTTGTGGAGCTTTTACCCTGGAAGGGAAGCTATAAGTACATTACAGTCCTGCTCCATCAAGGTCTTTTCCCCATAGACACAAAAGATGATCAGGCCCCATGGGTCTGAATTTCTGTTTTTTTCTAAAGTACATTGAGATCTTCTTTGAATGAAAGAGGCTATGCTAATGCAATTTATTAAATCTTGGGGCCTAGGTCAGGAACTTTCCCATTGAAATTGGCCTTGCTTAGCTTTTGAGAACATCAGATGCTGGTGGCCACAGTTTGAAGTACAACTGTCAAGGCCTCAAAGCAGAGGCATTGCCAGAAGCAAATTGTTTGGGGGAGGGGGTGGCCAAGGTTAATATAGGTGGGCACTGTGGCCAACGCCATCCCTTACCCCAGGGGTGCTTAAACCGGTCTATGGGCCCCCCTATCCCCAGACAGTCAGGTTTTCAGGATATTCCTAATGAATACGCATGAGAAATATTTGCATACACAGGAGGTAATGCATGCAAATAGATCTCATTCATATTCATTAGAGATATCCTGAAAACCTGACTGGGAGGGGCCCCCAAGGGCCAGTTTCAGCGCCCCTACCTTATCCCATGCTATGTGGGTCTTTGTGGCAACGTTCTGTATCTCCTGACTCTTCACTCTCTCCCTGGCCTGTTTCTTACCTTCCCCCTGTGAGGTAAGCATTTATATAAATAGGCTTCAACCTAGCCATTCTTGAACTTTTAAGGGACTGAGAGGAAGTGGGAGGGTTTGGGGGAGAATAAATAATTACCTGCCAAAAGTAGACGGAAAGCTATATATATATCTAGCGCAAGAGCAGTGGTGTTTCCTGTTTAAGTTGCCCCCTTAAAGGCACAGGAATTACAGATTGGCAGTGATTCCAATGCCTCCAGGTCTTCTAACCACTGCACATTGAAGGGACTGACTCAGATGGGATAATACCCTGCTGCTAGCTGTGAGGTTCTGAGCCAAAAGTGAGGGGGTCCAATTATGTCTATTCCACTGCATCAGAGGCACAGTAAGAATGGTGCTTGCTATCAAAATGTTTCTCACTGTATTAGCATTTCTTAAGGTTTAAACATATTTTTATAAACTTCATTAAGAAGGTGAAGACCAGGGCCAGACAATTCCCTGATGCTCACAGACAGTTATAGGGCTCTGGGACCTTTTACTTACCTTCCACATATAGCAGTTGATATTTGATTGAAATCTGTGGTGCTCCCTGTGCCTCTGCTCGGCAGTATACTACTCCCTTATGGTCAGCGCTGGGAAAATGGTAGACAAAGCCTTTCTTCACATCATAGGTTAGGCCACTTCCATCTGTCTTGATTTCCTCAGCTGGAAACTCCCTGTGCAAAGTTACCTTTGCTGAGGGGATAGTCACTCGGCATGGAATTATTGCTGGCTTGTCAGGATACATGTAGACAATTTCAAAGTAACTGGGAGAAGGTACAAATAGCTCACCTTTATCTACAAGTACAAACAACAAAACATTTTATTAAGGAATGAGGCCAAGTGATGTCTGAATTAATCAAAGGAGGCTGCCCTTACTGTGGAACAGCAGTAGAATAAGTATCCACATCCTGAGGTTTAGTACTCTTCCTGTCCAAACGAATGCATTATAAAGGTTGCATGGCATGTTCAATCAGTTCCATCATTTGATTCATTAAGAAGTCCTTTCTCTCTTACAATTGATGCGTGTCTTACCACATACAACAACTGGACTTTCCCACAGCAAGAAGAGATGAGGAGAAGAGACTTATTTTTTCACCTAGCATTATAAAACACCTAGAACTCTTGTATGTGAAATTCATAAGTCATTTCTAAGAAGTTTAACAGTCCTGTGTGGAGGGCACCTCCTTTATTTAAAGCTGGCCTCTGTCAGTAAAGGTCATTTTGAAAAATGATACCTTTGGATTTCTTATGAGGCTATTATTTTGTAGATAAGGCAAGGTGATTTTTAGATAATTTTTGCTTTTGTTTTATTTCAAATGAGGTGAACAGCAGTGCTTGCATTTTTTGAGTATTAGACAAGCAGTTTTGGGGAATAAGCAGAAGATTTGAGACAACTTTATTCAGAATAGGCAGAGGATTTTTATTTCATATTGGTGAGGATATGGTGACATTTCCTCTGTGAGGCAAGCTCATCACCTGGTCCATGCGCAGCCATCCTGAACTGCATTATCATCTAACAAATGCAAATGGACTGCAGAGAAAGTCATCTGACGTATTTGGCAATCATGTGAGATTGAACTGAGAAATCATATGCTAATATTCTGGCCAGAATTTAGATTCAGGGTTTAGGGACTCATTTTTTATTTGCTTGAACTGATAACTGAGAAACAAAGATAGGGTTTGTGGTTTTCTGTTTATAAATAACAAAAAGCTATTTTTTATAACTTTCCAAATACTAAAAATTTTTTTTTTTTACTATAATGCCATGCATTTGTCTCCTATAGATTACAAGAGTCTAAGGAGGTCATTCATCAGATCACGTTAGACACAGCATTATCGTGGTTGTTAGGGCCCTAACGCCCGCCATAACGCAGGTGGTAAATATCACATCACAAAATGCGTATGCAAATTTGAAAAATGTATTCAAGTGGGAGGAGTTTATGAAAATGTGAGCTGGTTAACATTGCATGCGCTAACGTAACGCACGCTATCGCGGGATTTCACATCAGAAATAACTACACCTTTTTTCTTGGCGTAATGCCTGCAATAGCTGTGCATTATGGCCAAAACAGGATTTATCGCAAATCCTGTTGAGAGAGCGAGAGAGAACCTCTGGGAAGGTCCACTGAATTGTGAACTTTTTATACCACTGTAAGAGGAACAAACTTGGAGCGAGGTTTATGGGGTGAGTTGGAATTTGGAAGGCAATTTAACATGCACAGTCATATGTACAAACAGCACAGTTACCATCCGTGAAGATTTAATTGATTGAAGCTAGGTAGTGCATCAAGCTAGGTAGAACAAACATGGTATAAATCTACTCTTCTTTCAACTTTCATCACTCCAAATCACATTAAATCTTCACGGATGGTAACTGTGGTGTTCGTACGTATGACTGTGCATGTAAAACTGCCCCCCCCCCCCCCCGAACCCACCTCACCCCAAGTTACTAGTGCCCCCTCTTACAGTGGTATACATAGTTAACTATTTTATGACCTTGTACAGAGGCTCTCCCCCCCCCCCCCCCCCCAAAAAAAAATGCGATAAAGCCTGTCTAAACACTTCTCGGCTTGCAATGTGAAAACATCACAGGTGCTATTCTTGCTATATTTATCACAAAATGATGAATCTAGGCCTAAATGTGCAGGCACTGATTTTGCTTTTGCTTATATTACTTGTAATAGTAATATTCTTTGGTCTGGTTTTTTTTTTTGTTTGTTTTGTTTTTAGTTTATTTTTTTTTATCTGCTTCCCATCCCTGGGAGAGTCTTTAGTTGTGTTTGATGTGCTGTACATGCCCATTCAAAATCATCCAGCTGAGAGATAGAGTTATTTATGTGACCCTTCCATAGGTGGGGGTTAACAGAAGACCTTTTAAGTCATAAAGGGTTATCACTAACCAAGGAAATTCTATATTTAGAACAAGATAATATAAAAATATATACTATTCAGAGATTGTTAAATTTTATAATTATGAGCAATTTGATCCTTAAATACTGTTCCTAGCAGCATTTAAGTGGTTATTAACTTGCATCTGATTATCATTCACAATATACCGTTTTTGACATGAAAACACGTCTTGTACTACCTGAACAATGACATTGTATTAGGAAGGTCAAAAAAATTTGCTTAATCCATTTATACAAAAGGTTGGTTTCCCACTGCTTATGTTATAAATAACTAAATTATACAATATGTTATAAATAACTTTTACCCTATGTCACAGTAAAAAAATATAAAAGACTAGCAACTGTACCTGTTCTATGCCTGGGTGGCGAGCCTTTTTATTGGCACATATGCTCCTGTATGGAAGTGTTAGCTGAAAAGGAAAAACTAAATTGTTTTCACTCAGAGCAAGGGACGTGGAGGCACATTTGCTAAAGCCAGGACTGGCAAAGTTTATTTACCAAGCTGTCTCTCGCACTCCCCCACACCCCCTCTCCTCTCTCACACACACATTCTCTCTCACCGGCATCCCCCTCCCCTCATATAGGCTCCCTCTCTCTGAAATCCACACTCAAGCATCCCCCCACCCACCCTCTCTTACCTCCCATGCTCTCTCTCTCACACCCTCCCCACCCCCCTCTTACCAACCATGCTCTCTGTCGCCCCCCTCTCTCATACACACATTCTCTCTCACCGGCATCCCCCCCCCCCAATGCTCTCTCTCTCACACCCTCCTGCTTTCTCTCACCCTCCCCGACACCCATTCTCTCTCACCGGCATGCGGCGGGACCCACGTCATTCGCGGCGAAGATGAAGGCCCGGTACGCCATTTGCGGCACACGGAGGCCTTCCATTTTCACCTTGAGCAGGAAATAGCAGCGGAAACCCCGGCATGCCGCGAACGGAGCGCGTCCCGCGGTACATGCTCTGTTTGCAGTGAAGATGAAGGCCCGGGCACGCCGATCGCGGCACATGGGGGCCTTCCCTTATCTCCGTGAATGGCGCACCGGGCCTTCATCTTTGCCGTGAATGGAGCGTGTGCTGCGGGACGCACGCCAATTGCGGCATGCCAGGGTCTCCTCTGCTTATTTCTGCCTGTCCCGCGATGGCCGCTGTCCTTCCGATTTTGAATAGTCTTCCGGCGAGGGAGGAAATTGGCGAGGTGAGGGAGGAAATCTGCGGGAAGGAGGAATTCTGCGCAAAATCTGCATTCCACAGTAGGCTGAATTCCCCCAGGAGTACCTCTTGTAGCTGGTGTTGTGACATGGCCGCTGTACGGCGTGTTTGTGCCTCCAAGGTGTCCAGGGAGCCGCCTGCGCCATCTATCGGCGGGCTGGGGAAAATGCGCGAGTACTGACGGACACACTACCAAGCCCGATATATTATGGATTTGTCATCTACAAGACGTCTGGAATATTATTTTCAAAAATCATAACATGGATGTAAATGTCATCCTTTATAGAAAATGTATCTCTTGGCTTGATCACTATATAATTGGTCAAAACAAACTTTTGGAAGTAAGTGCTTTGCTCTCTTGCTGTCATACATATATAGAAAGTGTGGTAGGTGCATAAAACGTGTCCAATCCAGGTGTGTGAGAGAGTGCCCCTAGTTTCCCCTATAAATCTGTACAGGACCAGGCTGGATGTTGGGCAGGAGGAGCTCAGAGGGCATGACCAGTGAGAGGGGAATAAGAGGGTGAACCCAGCTGGGATAAGGAGGCCCAGTCTAGAGGAGCAAGGAGCTCCTGACCCTCTCTGAGATTCTGTATGAAGGTTTGAAACGTCCACTGTCCTGAGTTAAGGCTGTCTTCTTTGATATTCTTTGTTGTGTATATTAATAAAAGTTTAAGATTGCAAGAGAAAAGGCTGGAGTCAGAGTGATAACTGCTCCAGCCCAGAGGATTTTGCTCAGCCAGTCCTCACAAGGTGGTAAAGGCAAAACCAGTATCAAAATTCAAGAAAGCCTGGGACAAGCACAGAGGGTTCTTGCAGGTGGGGAAGCAAAGGTAACGCTAGAGATCAAGTAAGCTCTGTACGTAGTAGGAAGGGGAAATGGGCAGATAAAATGGGACTTTCTGCTGTTATCTACCATCATATTCTATGTTTCCGTACAGTGCCTGAGTTGTAACATAAAATATATGGTCAACATGCAAGACCCTGAAATAACTGATTAAGCAATCCTATTTCTTTGCTTTTCCCAGTGAACAATTGCATCTGGTAGCTAGCTAATCTGATTTCACCAAACCTTTTATTAAGTCTGGGTGTTATTTGATTAATGTCTTTTCTTAGTACAATGACTGTTTCAACTTTTGCACTCTATTATAAACAAGCCTCTTATCTCACTCATCTTACTGAAACCCTGAGGTTCCCACCAAGCCAAGATTAACTCCACCAGAGCTTGTCAAGGTGTGTGGTGATTTGCCCCCATTTACAGTTAAAACCTTAGCATCACATTCTTCTCAACATGAAGTCAATGTGGCCCATTTTCACATTGCACTGAGTGGATATCATAGAACCCTTCACAGGGTATAAGGCTTATCAGCAACCTTTCTGAGGTTCACTGTAGAGCTTGAAGTCATTCTGCTGTTTTTAGATATGAATGAGTCACAGTATTGTTAAAAACAGTAACATTTATATTAACATTTTAGCAAGGAAGTAATTCATATTATAAGTTTATATCTATAGCAAGAGATGCATCTT
Source organism: Rhinatrema bivittatum (assembly GCF_901001135.1). NCBI lineage: Eukaryota > Metazoa > Chordata > Amphibia > Gymnophiona > Rhinatrematidae > Rhinatrema > Rhinatrema bivittatum. The sequence continues at coordinate 126,875,056 of NC_042615.1, forward strand.
AGTGTACAAAAGTTTTACATGGCACAAATTGCATGGAATAGACTTCCTGAGTTGTTGTGTCATGCTCCCTCCCTGGATGTACTCAAATCTCGTTTATAAACTCACCTTTTGGAAACTGCTTTCAAATCCATGGATGGTAACTTTAAAACAAGCGAACCTGCACCCAAATCTGTGCGTATGTGGGTGCCAATACATACACTGGAATTTTAAATTGTCCCCGCAAGTGCACATGTATGATTTAAAATAGACCTAACGTGCATATGTGTGCTCCTAATTTAAGTGGTTATGCGAGGAAATGTTCTTCGCGTATCTTTCCTTATGACTTGTCGGTTTTTACAAGCACAAGTCAGCAAATTTTAAAACCTGCGCACGTGAAGGAAATAACTAGTTTGACCACTTAGTTGACCAGTTTGCCCAGTCTATCTCTAGGTAAGCAAGACTCCTCTGGATCTTCAGCCTGCATGCCTCCCAGTTTACCCAAATCCATCACCCAGGCAGTTTTTGGCTATAATGAATTGTTTTCACATTTCCACCTGAACAAAAGCAGAAGTAAATATGCACAGGTAACAGCGCAATTCACACTGGGCCAGATTTTGTAACCTACGCGCGGGCGTAGATTTGTGCGCGCATGTTATAAAATCCGGAGTCAGCGCGCTGCCGGCTTTCGCACCCAATAGTGCCATTGTAAAAGGTGGTGCTATTGAGCGCGCTACTGGCAGCGAAAAGGGTTCTTACCCTTTCGCAGCCAGCGATCTTTCCGCCGCGTCCGCCCCGACGACGCCCCAGCTCCTCCTCTTCCAGGGCCATCACCACCCTGACTCCGCCCCGAGCTAGCTATCGCCTGCGATACGCTACGAAAATGACCCCCTTAGTGACTAAACCTATTCAGCAAGCAAAATAATCATTGGCATCTTAATGAGGTGAAAACATATGAAAGAACTAGAAGTGCAATCATTAGTGCAGGGGCTCTCAACCTAGTCCTTGGGGCAGAGGTGGGCAAGTCCAGTCCTCGAGGGCCGCAAACCAGTCGGGTTTTCAGGATACCCCTAATGAATATGCATGAAATAGATTTGCATACAACTGAGGCAGTGTGTATGCAGGTCTCTCTCATGCATATTCATTAAGGATATCCTGAAAACCCGACTGGTTTGCAGCCCTCGAGGACCGGAATTGCCCACCCCTGCCTTGGGGGCACACCTAGCCAGTCAGGTTTTCAGGATATCCACAATGAACATGCATGAAATAGATTTCAATGCAGTGCCTCCAATGTACGCAGCTCTATCTCATAGTTATTCACTGGGGATCTCCTGAAACCCTGACTGGCTAGGTGAGCCCTGAGGCCTGGGTTGAGAAACACTGCATTAGTGCATCTAAGTACCTCAATAGAAGTAGGCAAAGGTGGTGGTATTTGGAAAAGGCTATTTAAAATACTCTATAGAAGCACGACCCCAGTAAGTGCAAACTACCTTGACGTACGTATTGAAAGTTCAGTAATCGTGTATATTAACCCTGGTAATTCTATGCTGGGTGAGAAATGGAACATCTCTGATTTTAGATGCTAAGTGGAATCAGGCCTGGCTAATAGATGGATGGATGATTACTAGGGAAAACCAGGTTTGGTATCCTGCCAAGAAAGTCACAGTTACATGGTGGGCAATTAACATAGTAGTCTAGAAAAGAGACATGATGGGTTACTGCTACACACATTAAACAGTATTTAATTTTAAGTGCTATTTTTACTTTGTGCATAGTTCTTGATGGTTATATGTTGTCATCTACTAGGTACAAAGAAAAATGTACTTAGAAAGTGTAATCTAGCTGTTTATAGAAGAAATGCTTATTTCCAAGTTGCTAGACTTCCTGGGATTATATCTATTTTTATTTTTCAGGAAAACAATGCAAGAACAAGCATATTTTCCTGAAAATTCAGCAGTATTAAATCAGCGATAAGCTGCTGCAGGTACACAGTGAAACAGAGGTACTAAGCATTTTTTCCATAGATATAAACTGGGAAAAACCTCTTGGTGCAGCTGTTCATATGACAGTTATTAACTGAGTCCCTGAAAATAAACTTCAGTTCAATTAGCTGGAATCTTAGTAATCTGTGACACATTTTAGTGGGCTAATATTAGAAAAGCATTGTAGTACATGAGCTTGTGAGTTCATATAAGTCCATTCTTCTCAAGTGCTAGTTGGGCCATAGACAACTAATGAGCCAAAAGCCCTTCGTAGATAATTATACCTGAGATCACTGAAGCAGAACTTCAGCGAGTAGCAGAGTCAGGTCCGGGCAATGGTCATAAACTAGAATTGTGGAAGAAAACTCTAGTCCTCAAGTGTTGCATGCCAATTGGGTTTTCAAGATATCTACACTGATTGTGCATGGGAAGCATTTGCATTCACTGTCTCCATGGCATGCAAATGCATCTTATCCATATGCATTGTGGATATCCTGAAAACCTGATTTGTGGCACTTGAGTACTGGATTTATCTACTCCTGTACTGCACCATCTTTATTTCTTCCAATGAAACATATCATGATCTATTAAGGTTTCAGTTTTCTTGAAGACCAAAATAACTACATGAAATATTGACTGCAAACTGTTCAACCTGTATGATCCTTACATCAATTTTTATTGTCATTGCATTACAAATCATTGCATTATGAATATTGTTTAGCCATAGTGCCTTAGTTAAATGATCAGAAGGCAGAGATTAGTTTATGGAAAGCCTATTCCAATGATGGCAAACTCTAATACTGCAGTGCCACACACACAGCCCTATATTTTAGGATAGCCACTGGAACAGCATATGGAGATTCGTTTGCATGGCTATCTACAAAGAATAGTCTTGAGGTTTATTTATATACTATGACTAGTTTTTTTGACAAATTTACATATTTTGGTTATCCTGAAAACCAGACCCATTTGTGGGACACCTTAGATACTGAGGCCTGGATTCATCATTCATCGCAGAATGATGAATCCAGTGAAAATGGGGGTGGGGGGGGGGAGGGCCTGCAAAAGCCCGCTGCCTTCGACTCACTGCGGTGTCTTCACAGCCGGTTTTCGCACTGGTGGTGACGATAATGTTCGTAATATTATTGCCGCCAATGAAGACATCGCCGAGTTCGTCCCCTCACCGCCCCGACTCCTCCCCTCGCTGCCCCGACTCGAATTTGCATACTATCGCACGCAAAAAGGGCCTTTTCGCGTGCGATAAGCCTTTAGAAAATAACCCCGTGAGTTTGCTATCTGGTCTATTGAAACTAGTCAGGTATGTCAATATAGCTTGTTCCAGTCAATAAACCTAGTAATAATAATAATAAATAATAATAAATAAATAAAAATTATAATCATGTAAAAGGACTTAACTTCCCTTTGTTATGTAGTTATAGAGATGAGGGCAACTGCATCTTCTATTTGCTAATCCTGAGATTCTAATCTGATGACACTTTTCCCTCAAGTTATAATCAGAAATACGCATTTCAGATGATTCAGGACAACGAACCTGATCAAACGTCTCATAAATCCAGATCAAACTGTGTTTTCTTAGCAGCTGCATTCAGATAGTGGGTGAGCCAACGATATAGATGCACTTACTCTATGCAATGGGTAAGAGTGGGAAGACAGATGGCCCAATAATTTTCCTTCAATAACTGAAGTACTTTACCTGCAAAGAAGATGTATGTAGATCCTGTTTTAGATTCATCTTTTTTGCACACATAACCATCACATAATTGAGCCCAGCAGCTGTATTCTCCAGTGTCTGCAGCCGTGGCATTCCCAAGAACCAGCTGGCCATATTTGTCAAGCTGTTTAATGCTAAATGGAATAAAGAAATACAGCAATCAAAAAAGGACTTTGTTTTTTTATTTCCTCCACTGTTTCCCCATTCTTGATTTTCTCTTGATTTTAATTTATTCATAAATAATTTTCTCTCTTTGTTCTCTGAGTGCATTCAAGGCACCACACCTCCTCAACTAGTTCCAAATTTATATTTCACTTTCAAAAATAACAAAACCGTGCCATGAAATGCCATCCAATCAAAAACCAAACACTGCTAACTCTTGATAATAAAATTTGTTTTATGTATGAAAACTAGAAATGGGCCTGAAAATCATGATCTCTGGTCTAATAACTTGCCTGTTATCCATGAATTACTGGAGAGGGCATTTTATTGGACCATGACTGAAGATCAGTTTATTAACATCCCAGAAAATTGAAGCAGGCAGGAGGCTGTGAACAAGCTCTCAGTAAACTTAGTGATATTATTCTTTTCTCAGTTTTCTAATAATGTGATCTCCAGGCATGATCCAATAAATCCCATCCAACATGAAATAATAAGATTAAGATCAGGTTTTAAGATCCACTCTATAGACTGAAACTTTTCAGCCCAACTCTGTCGAAACCAATGCAGAAAATTGAACTAAAACATCATTAACAATGTACAGTGAGTTTACTCCGTGAAAAACCATTTCTAGTCTACTTGTACAGTATGAATGATGGGGATGCAAACAACTGTATTCACCCACATTACCAACTGACAGAAGACAAGAGTATACAGAAATAGTGAGCCCTGTTGTCAATAGTCTACATATGTCACCAAATGTGCATGCAAGTAGGAGCATGGAGATTTCTGCTAGTATTTTATAAACTATATGGCTTTCTACAGTTTGAGCAAATAATAATAATGTATTTTATCTTTTACATAGCCCTTTTTCCATACATTACTCCACTACACTATACAGTCCTCAGAGTTCTCCAGAACTACGGATGCAGCCATCTCCGAGATGGAAGATAGAGCAAATTTATTAGTTCAAAGCTTCTGAAAGGCAAAAGGATAGACAAGGATATATTTAATGGCTCACATCAGGGGGTCTATTAAACTTATATGACCAAACATTGAAACCTTTCATGTTATCAATATTTCCTGGTTTGGGAAATCAAATTTTCAATAAGACCTATTTTGTCTTGTGAAAAATATGTACAGTTTTTGCTAGCCTGTTATTTCCATTCTCTTAGTTTTGGGGATTTTGGAATGAGAAAAAAATTCACAATGTAGGTTAAATGAAATCTCAGCCAAGACTAAAACTCAGCTTCAGGTCCTTCAAATAGGAACTGAAATCAAAACTGAATGTGATAATTTACATTGTGTAGGAGATCTGATAACTCTTCCTGCTCCCTGTGCTTGATACACATTCCTCCTTAATGATCTCTGCCACGTTTGAAAAATTCCAGAATTCTCTCTATATAAAGGTCAGACAGTGCTATGGGATGTAAGCTAGTGGGCTAGGTCTACTAAAATGGGTTTCCAATTTTGTGACTATAAAAAAAAAAAAAGCTTAGTACATCTGCTCTAAATATCCAAATTGAATCAAAGACAGTACTAGGGAAAGAGGAGCAGTTACAGGAGAGGGAAAGTCTGTTGCAGAATTAGGTAACAGTAGCAACCTCAGCACAACTGAATTCACATTTTTTCCTTTGTAAAAATATTTAGGCAAATTGGTTTGCCAGTATCGGCTTTGATTTTTTTTTTTTAAACTGTTTTTATTGGTTTTTTGAACACATACATTAAACAACTGGAGTAACATTAACCTCCATGTCGGCTTTGATTTTTCAGATTAACACCAGAAGAGGGTATTTTTTCAAAAACCATTCACCAATGTAAATGGCTATTAACCAGATAAAAGGGCTGGCTGAACACTGCCTGCTCTGCATGTAGTTAAATGCAGGTGTATTGTGCCACAATGTGCATATTTTCACACATATCCTAGTAGAAGGGTTAGGTCAGGGGAGAAAACAGCGTGCGTTGTTTTGGATTTTAAGAGCTAAGCTCGTTGTTTCTCTTTAAGAAGTGGTAGAATAATTCACGTGTAGAAGCACCCATAGACTTCACTTGAAAATTGCTGCATCAAGGACTTTTTAATTGATTTATTTCTTGCACGCAGATCTCCTCTGTTCTTAACTCGTTCTGTAAACAGAATTCTGAACATCATTTGGAACTCGCTCTTACTTCCCTGGACGTATGGCTTATATTTTATTTGTTTTAAAAAATGTGATATCCCACTTATTGCGATAGCACCATGGCGGTTCACAGTAAGTTGTTGACATTTATTACTTGATAATGATTTTATTATTGGTTGTTTTATTATATTGTTGAGTTACTTTAATGTTAATCATGATGTGCATTGCTTTTTATGATGTTATGTGTTATTTATGATACTATCATACAATACTCATGCTCTTTGTAACTTATTTTTGTTGTGCATCATCTTGAATGAACTGAAAAGGTAGAGAACTTATTTATTTAAATTTATAGCCTACAAGTTTTGATACCTTTTATTGGACTGACAGAAGAATAAGCCAAAGATAATTTTCTACAAGAACTTTCAAGCCCACACAGATCTTTTCTTTAGATTTCTTTTCCCTCTGAATACTCAGACAGTGCTCCACCATGAGGAAAGGCTAAACAGGTTAGGGCTTTTCAGCCTGGGGAACAGATGGATGATGATATGATAGAGATCTATAAAATCATGACTGAAGTGGAACAGGAAAACATGATTCGGTTATTTATTCTTTCAAAAAAATACAAAGATCAGGAAGCATACCATGAAGTTACTAAGCAGCACATTTAAAACAAATTGGAGAAAATATTTTTTCACTCGGTGCATAATAAAACTATATATTTTGTTGCCAGAGGATGAAGCAAAAGCAGTTAGTATAGCTGGGTTTAAAAAGGGTTTAGACACATTCCTGGAGGAAAAGTCCATAAACCATTATTAGCCATGTAGACTGGTGAAAACTACTACTTATCCCAATTATGAACAAGAAAGATTGGACCTATTCTTTGGGATCCTTTCAAATACCTGAGACTTACATTGGACAGTGTCGGAGATAGGATGCTGGGCTTGATGGATATTTTGGTCTGACCCAGTATGGCAGTTCTTATAATGTACTGTTCAAGTTTCTATGGATTTCCAAATGATAATTTTGCCTTATGAATTTTCCTCTTCACATTTAGGGATCATGCAAACCATAAACAGTAGCAGAGAAGGAAGAGGTGGTGTGGCTTATCGGACTAAATCTAATCTAACAACAGCTGCAAATACAGCTCTGCTCAAGAGACACTTTTGAAAAGGTGAAACATGTTTGGTATTAACCTACAGTCCCGAGGAAAGGTGATCCTCACTTTGATGTTCCTATTTGTTTCTCTACACCAAAAATAAATAAATAAGGCTCCCCTTCAGTGTGCCCTTCCATTCCATATATAGCTTTCAATCCAATTAACAATCTGAGAAATAACTGCTTTTTAATGTAATGCATGTCATCTGAGAGACCCTGCAGGGCTCCTGTGGATAAAATCCATGCTTCTTAATGTCACTGTTAGCATCAGTGTGCCTGGCTTTTGATAATACAATTTGCTTTTCGTTTCCTGTTTCCATTCCACACAGTGTGTGAGCTATCGTAGCAAAGTTTCAGTAAAGCCTTGCTGTGATACCAGGTTGAGAAGATGCCATGTAAAGCTGTGCTTATTTCAGTGAGCTGCTTTAAATAGTGTAATTTGAGTCCCAGGGGCCAATTCTTGTAGTTCTTCCTGGACTGAGTGACTCCTGCCTTGCTATATTTTGTACCAGCGGTGTAACAAGATATTTTTTGCACTTGGGGCACCAGGTATGTCTCCTCCAACCTTCCTATCCCTGCCACCTCCCCTTCATCTTGTAATAGGAGAAACTATTGGGGCTGAGGCTGGGCCTGGGTCTGTGGGAGTAGCAGATGGTGAATGCAGGGCCTTAGCTAATGCTCACTCCTAGGCTCTGCCCCCCCTCTCACCACAGGTTTCCTTTTCCCATCTTAAGAATGCCAGGGAGGTGGCAGACAGCAATAGCATGGAGGGAGCTGGAGCTTCGTGCCCCCTTCCAGGCTATACCTAAGGCACTGCTGTTTTGCCCTGATGGAGCATGAACGTTCTCTGTTATAAATCTGCTCTCTTGTATGCTCGTAAATGTCATGGTTAACATGAGACTGAGTTCAGATTTTGTATAAACAAATGTGCTAGGCTATGGTCTCGGATGTTGGCTCGCTCTACCCCTGACTTTTCTTGGCAAGTGAGTGGAGTGGACTGGAATGTACTACAAGTAGGTCACAGCTCTCACCTCAGGGCTGTTTTTCTCCTGATATGTTTACAGGGAATCAAATGGAAATTTGAGCAAAGGGATCAGCAACATTAGTGAGCAGGAGGCAGAGACGGATTTAGAGTTTTAACACCCCTAAGCACTGCTGTTGATGTCAAGCCTCAGAATACCCCCCCTTCCCACCACTACCTTCTCACTAGCAAGGTCTAAGGCACAGCCCCACAGTGCGGCAGCTCAGGAGTAGATTCTGTGGCAAAAATCTGAAAATTCTGAAGCACAATGGAAACATTTCCATCTTTTATATTATGTTATAAAAAATTAAGAATCAGCCCTTTCTTATTGCCATAGTCATAATGGTGGAAGTGACTAGCTATATATTTTCACCATGCCATAGCACATTCTTCAGTGATATAAACTTTTTATTAAGAGATTATGTCAGAACTGGAAGAGTAGCCTAGTAGTTAGAGCAATAGGGTGAGAACTAGGGAAGCCAAGGTTCAAATCTAGCTTCACCTTGTGCAAGACACCTCATCCTCCGTTGCCTCTTGTACAAACTTAGGACCTGATTTACTAAGCCTTTTTTTCCTATTCTGTGTCTATGGGGAAAGAGCTTTGTAAATTTTCACTTAAATTTTAAGCCCTTCGGAGTCAGGGAAATGCCTCCCGTGACTGAATGTAACTCGCATTGAGCTCTGGTTTGGAAAAAGACAAGTAATCAAATGCAAATGTTGCTTTCATTTTTCTATTAAACACCAAAATCATACTCGTACTAAACAAATTAAATCCCTTCTCTGATTTGCCTCTATTTGTCTGGAGTTGCTGCTTTAATGTACAATATGTTAAATTAGGGTAGCTAACGGAACTGCTTGATTACATATGCAATTATGTGATACACCTATAGCTTATTTCTTGATCTTGATTTCTATGTACTCGAGAGGATTAATATGGCAGCCCCACTACTATATGTAATTATAAAGAATATTGAAACTTCATAGCCTAAGGACCAGACTGAAGTTCAGGCAAAAGTGGGCCAGAAAAAATACAAAGTGCCAGCAAATCAGTTTGCACACTTTTGAAATAACACCTCTTTTGCCCAAGAATTTAATTTCCTGCAGTTTACTGACATGATACGTTTCACAGACAATGAGCAAGCAAGCATAAATCTGCACAAAGCACTGTGGCGCTTTTGCCCACTGCTTGAAACTTATACTTTCTGGCACCATAATGCTAATTACAAACATTTCTGCTTGCATGAATTTATTTTGTGGAACATAAGTTGTAGGAAATGAAATCCTTGGCTAAAAGTTGTGCAATTTTGAAATTGGTTCTACAGTTCCATTGCCCCTGCTCTCACACAAAACCTACACCTGGCCCTATAATTCTGACTTCACAATGCACTGCAGTTAAAGCACATAATTTTCACGTGTATGTAAAACTTCCTTTTTCTCTTCTTTAACCGACAGCTGAAAAGTAATATCTGTTTACCCAACAGGGTTCCTCTAATTTTTATAATATTTAACTATCTATCTATTTATCTATCTATCTATCAATTTATCTATCTATCTGTATGGATAATGTCCAGCTCATATCATCAATGAACTTGGACTCATCAACAGCTATCATTAGCTAAGCAAATGTCTTGCAGCTGTTCAAGAATGGACAACCCCTTTCCTCCCCCCAACAAACTCCATTTGAATCTCAACAAAACGTAGATACTATGGTTACAGAACAGGCACAACACATTCCTGATCTGAAAATCCCATTCGGAACCTATTAATATTCCACTACAAACACACGTTAAAAGCCTAAGAGTCTTACAGGACTCAGAACTCACCTTGCTACCACAACAGTAAAGAGCTGTCACATTCAGTTATGAAAATTTAAATGTGGATTTGTGGGTAGTATTGGAGATGATCGAGGATATGAAAGAGTAATGCGTCTTTAAAATAGATGAATTGGTTGAGAGACGAGTCTTTGAAACGGTACAAATGAAGAGTCATCCGGATATTAGTAGATACAATTTTCCCTGAGGAAGCCCTTGTTTGAGAGGGTGAAACAGAGAATTCTTTGTCGGAGGACAGCAGAGGATAGTGAGAAGATTTGGGAGAATATTGAGAACGTGGAGGACAACGAGAAAGTTTGGGAAGATACTTAGTGTGAGTTGTAGTATTTGGATTTTATAAGATCAGATAGAAAATTATTTCTATAAAAATATGATTTATAATACTTGTTTGAATAACATTGTATATTGAATTCATTTGCTATAAGAAATAAGACCGTTTGTGATGATTAAGAGGAAGATCTATATGTTTTTGACATCATCATTCTGTCATACAATGTATTTTTTGTGTGTGAATGGGGGGCGGTGAGTGTGATAGCTTTTAATGTGTATAGATAGAATTTTGAATTATGTTTATTAATAAATAGCATTGAATAGTGAATATGTAAATGATTATTTTCTCTGGGGGTAGATATTAGACATTCAGTTACGCAACATATGAAGATCAAGAAGTCCAGCCTACTCACAGAGGTTCCTGCCATGGCAACATAACTGGTCTGCTGCAATACATTGTTCAAGAGTGTAAAGCAGGCCTTCCCAAGCTGTCCTGGGGACCCCACAGCCAGTCAGGTTTTCAGGATATTCATCATAAATATGCATGAGATAAATTTGCATAAACGGAGTCTCCATGATATGCAAATTTATCTCATGCATATTCATGGTGGATATCTGGAAAACCTGACTGGCTGTAGGATCCCCAGGGCAGGTTTGGGAAGCCCTGGTCTAAAGGACCAGGCCCTCTACAAACTGTAGCAAATACAAAATTCTGCTGCCTGACCACATCACACCTGTGCTACTCAGGCAAGCTACACTGCCTGCCAGTACTATACAGAATAAAATTCTGAACTCTGACACTGACATACAAGGCTTTAACAGGAGATGGACCTAGCTACCTGAGTGAAAAGCTCTCCTCATACAAGCCATACAAATCACTAAGCTCTGTAATAACTCCCTTGACAAAAGAAATCAGAAGAAAAGATAAATGCAAAAGATCCTTCACAGGAGCAGCAACTGCCCTATGGAATTTTCTTCCCAGGAGCAGATTGACCTATCGGGGGATAAAGCTTCCCCTGGTGGGCTGATTGTTCCCATCACAATTTTTTTCCCAGCTTCTCAGTCAAAGAAAAGAAGAGGGCTGCTGTGGCCTGAAGAGAGGACTGCGAGGCCACCACAGCTGGGTCTATTATGAGGCAGGTTGAGGCAGCTGCTTCAGGTGGCAAAATTTTGGGATTGGTGGCTGCCTCACTATGTCTTTTGATTTCTAATGCCAATGGGTTCCCCTCACCCTGCTGGCAGGAAAATCCACGGTGCTGTGAAATGACTTGCTGGAGGGGTTCCCACTCCCTACCAGCACTAGAGAAGACCTTGCGGCGGCACTGTAAAATGATGTGCTGGTGCAGTTCCCACTCACCACCAGCAATAGGAAGATTCAGCAGGCCTGCCAGCATTTCAGCTGGCAGGCCTGCTGAAATGGCAGCGGCAGCAGCAGAAGAGGAAGCCCAGTGCTGCCGGCTTTTCCCCAGCAGCTAGTGGCAGAAGAGGAGGCCTTGCTGTGCAATCGGCAGCAGAAGAGGAGGCCCCGCTGGGCAGCCTGTGTTTCCCCTGAAGCAGAAGGGCCTCTATTTGTGAGCTTGTGTGTGTGCCTGTGAGGAAGTGAATGTTGAGTGTCAACAATAGTATGTATGAGACCTAGTGTGTGTGTGAATGTGTGAGAAACAGCTTGTGTGAGAGCTTGTGTGTGTATGTGAGTGATGCTGTGTGGGCCTAAGGAGGCTGCTGCTGCTGCTGCTGCCTACGTGTTCCAGGGAGAGAAAGCATGTGTGTGTGTGTGAGAGAGAGAGAGTATCTGTCATTTGGATGCCCAATCTTCCAGTCTTGCATGGTCCTCCTGTAATGTATCACAATACGCTTGTGATTTAACTACTCTGAATAATTTTGTATCATCCGCAAATTTGATAACCTCACTTGTCATATTCTTTTCCAGATCATTTATAAATATATTGAAAAGCAGTTCAGTTCATCTGGACCAGAAATCATTAAAGGGTATGGATTGAGAGGGTAAATCCCTTCCCCCAGAAATCATTTATCACAATCCACTTGTGATTTAACTACCTGAATAATTTTGTTTCATCTGCAAATTTGATCACTTCACTCTTCATAACTCTTTCTAGATCATCTATAAATAAATTAAAAAGCCCTGGCCAAGAATAGATCCCTGAGGCACTCCACTGTTTACCCTTTTCCACTGCGAAAACAGACCATTTAATCCTACTCTCTGTTTCATGTCTTTTAACCATATGGCTTGGATATTTATGAGATAAATTAGTAATGCACTAAACTGAGGATGAGAGTAGGATGCATCAGTAGCATGGGATAGACTTAGTTTTTGGGTACTTGCAGGTATTTATACCCTGGATTGGCCACTTTTGGAAACAGGATGCTGGGCTTGATGGACCCTTGGTCTGACCCAGTATGGAATGTTCTTATGTTCTTATTTTCTCTTAAGATCAACTAAAACCCTATTCATTTCAGGCAAATTATAGTTAGTAGGGATCCTGGCATATCTTCCCCTCCCCCATGGTTGCCAGATGATGTGGTGAAAACTATTAGTGTATCTTTGTTTAAAAAAGGTTTGAACAAGCTCCTGGAGGAAAAGTGCATAAACCATTATTAAGGTGGCATTGCAGAAATCCGCTGCTTATCCCTGTGATAAGCAGCTGGGAATCTATCTGCCCCTTGGGATCCTGCCAGGTACTTGTGACCTGGATTGGCCACTGTTATTGGAAACAGGAAAGTGGACTTGATGGACCCTTTGTCCGACCCAGTATGGCAAGTCTTAAGCTCTGGAACAATGGGTCATGGGATGAAAGTGAAAGGAGATAGACCAAGGAGTAATCAATGGAGGTATTTCTTTACAGAATTGGCGGTGGATACCTGAAACAATTAGTCGAGAATCGGTGGTGGATGCATGAAACAGCTCATCAAAACAAGGACAATATCAAAAAGCATGGGAAAGCAAAGAGAATATCTATGGGTGTAGATATGTGCATACTGGTGCATGGGCACTACCAACTTAGAAAATAAATGTGTGCATTGAACCATCAAAGACACTGTGGCCCAGGGTAGTCTAGGGCTGCAAAAAATGTAGCTGAGTAGTGGAGGAGAAGGAAGGGGGAATTGGTGAGCCCTCATCATCTGCTTGTTACTGCTTCTACGTCTATCACTTCTACTAGACTGTCTTTCCATACATTTCAGTGAAGAAATATCACTTGAATCTACTTCCTATCGGACCGATTCAGTATGGTGCACTCGGCCGAACAATTTTGGATGCAATTTTACAACAGAACAAAGAAAATAAATAGCAAACCCCCCTTTATGCATAGTGGATGTAATTCCATTTGCCCATAATTCCTATGCATGTATGCACACTTGTTCAATGAATTACTTAACAGTAACAAAATAGGGCTTCTTATCACAAAAATACACTTAAGATGCAGATTGTGTTATGCAGCGAAGCCGCACATTTTACTCTCAGAAATTAACGCCTGCCCAAATGCAGAAGTTAATTTCGGCCAGCACAGGGAAAGTGTACAGAAAAGCAGAAAAAACTGCTTTACTGTACCCCCTCCGACGTAATATCATAGCGATATTAAGTTGGAGGAAAAATTTTAAATCTGCCCACGGGTTGGAAGACGGATGCTCAATTTAGCTGGTGTCTGTTTTCCGAACCCGTGGCTGTCAGCGGGTTCGAGAACCGACGCTTGTAAAATTGAGCGTCGGCTGTCAAACCTGCCGACAGCCGCAGCTTCTGTCAAAAAGGAGGCGCTAGGGACGCGCTAGTGTCCCTAGTGCCTCCTTTTACCGCGGGCCCTCATTTAAATACTCGATTGAGCACCCAGGAGAGTGGCCTGGGTGCGCGTCGGGAGAGCTGGCGCTCGCCTTGGAGCGCCGGCTCTCCCGCGGTTTTTACTATATCGGCCCGTATGAATGTCACATCTCTGATTATCAAGAAGATACCTTTTGACATAGGCTGCCAGAAACCAGTTTTTAAGCTAAGCTTCTATGCAAGTCCCTGCCTTTGGATGCAATTTTACAACAGAACAAAGAAAATAAATAGCAAACCCCCCTTTATGCATAGTGGATGTAATTCCATTTGCCCATAATTCCTATACATGTATGCACACTTGTTCAATGAATTACTTAACAGTAACAGTTCTGTTTGCTCAAAATAGGGCTTCTTATCACAAAAATACACTTAAGATGCAGATTGTGTTATGCTAACAGCCTTCTTTTTCTTAAAGAATATTTACTTTGCATATACAGTGTAATACAAACTTTCTCTTATGATTAAGTAACAAGCTTTGTGTAAGTCAGCCAAGTTATGCGTTTCTCACACTCTGTGAATCCTTTTACCCACTATCTCCTTCACACTCCCTTGGAACCTCCAGTTACTGAAAAGCTCTATATTTATATTAAATAATAAGCTACTAATGAACCCAGAAGGGGGATCACATATAAAGGTAAAAATTCTTAAAAATAGCAGATATTTTTTTCCTAATCAAGACCATTTCCTAATAAATTACACTTTAAGCACTTCTTTTGAAATTTCAAATTTCAAATAATAATGATTTTTTCTTTCTTAAGTACTAGCAATAGCTAGACATTCAATGCAAATATTCAGCTGCATGAAATTTTGAGCATACCTGGGAACTCTGCATTTCACTCAGAGACATTGGGAATTTGTATCAATTGCCAGAACCTAGGAGACACAATAGAATTCTGTTTACTGCTCCAGCCTCTCCCCTTCAGGAAATTGCAGGAAGGAGGAGAGGAGCTGAAAAAGGGAGCAGCGCAATTGTTTTCTGCTGTGCAGTGCGTACCCCAACCTCACCCCCTACCCTTCCTCAGGAAGCCTGCCGGGAACAGGAGAAGAGTGGTGAGCCTAGAGCACACACCACAGGCAGCATGCGGTAAGAAACCAGAAGAGATGCAGAAAACACAGCTCAGTCAGCGACTGTAATTCCAGGACTTAGAATTCAGTTGAGGATAGAGTGAAGAAGCACAAGCTGGGAAATTGTGACTCATGGAAGGGGGTGGGGGGGAAGCAGGTGGGAGGAAGCAGAGTGCCAATGTCAAGGAAGGAGGAAGAGGAAGAATGCTAGGGTCAACCTTGGAGGAGGAAAAAGTGTGTGTGTGTGTGTGGGGGGGGGGGGGGGAGTAAAGAGAGAGATAGTGCGGATTAGTTGGGGGAGAGGTGATGGAAGAGAGAAAGCTGTACTTATTCCCACCCCTACTCCCCTCCGCCACCTGCTAATTAACAGTAATTGCTGAGTGACCGCAACTCAAAAGTCCCAAGTATGATTCTGAAGTGTGCAAAAATTCCTCAATAGACACCGAAGTCTATGGGCCCATCTGTGCTGTATAATATTTGCATTGGTTTATTTACATCTGAGGTCACA
Organism: Rhinatrema bivittatum; assembly: GCF_901001135.1. NCBI lineage: Eukaryota > Metazoa > Chordata > Amphibia > Gymnophiona > Rhinatrematidae > Rhinatrema > Rhinatrema bivittatum. The sequence continues at coordinate 126,890,708 of NC_042615.1, forward strand.
CACAACTGAAGTCTGACTGCGTGCTGTGTGAAGATGTGAATATATTATGCATCAGGTTTGGCTTGTTTTTCAAAAGACTGTTTTTGAACATGAATGTGGTGAAAAATGGGCTGGAGTGGACACATGACAGCACCCGATGAATTCTAGGAATCCACCTACATTACAGCACCCAGCGCATTCTAGGAATGCATATGTGTATTATCGTACCTCACAATTCAAGTTCCCATCCTTCCTTTAGAGTAGGAGTGAGCAATGCAGCTTTGTGGACTTCTCAGAATGGTAATGTTTCCCTGTAACTATACCATAGTTTTTCACAAGGATCGAATCAACCCTGGCTAGCATTGACCCTCTGGCATTTGCCAGAACTGCCAGATGGCCAGTACAGTCAAGTCTGTAAAGACGAAGGATAATTAATACAATACAGTTCCTTGGAAAAGCTGTTTTACTTATTGCAACTTTTTTATTCTCAGAAGCCATTTTCTGATTACTTGCTCCTAGCTTACTAATTGTTTTTATTTCACAATCCTTATCATTTGGGTGGAGCTCTTGATAAAACTGGAAAAGGGAGCCAAAATGCTTGATTTTATTGTGTTCCCCATCCTGCCTTTCTATTGTTTGGGTGGGTGCTTCCTTAGTGCCAAACCATTTAAAATACAGCCAAGCATGCACTACAAAGAATATCTGGACTGTGCTACAGATTTTTCAAGAATATTATTGGAGATCTCTTGATTTCTCGAAGACTATGCACGTAGTTTTTCTTTTGAAAAGGCACAAAAATCCCCAAATAATTTGCACCTAATTTATCAGGTGAAGGAAAGGGAAAAAAATCTATGTCGGGTGAATTTTAAAAGAGATGCTCATGTTAATGTATATGGGTCAAGCTTGAGCAACTCTTATTTTCAAGTTGGAACGGTGTAACCGTTTAATACACATATGTGTGCTAGGCATATTTTATATATATTATATTTTATATATATTATACCTATACATTTGTGCGGAGAGTTTAAATTTCCAGCGTATGTGTGCTCACACCCACATATCCGCTTATGTGGGTGCACGCGTGCTCTTTTTAAAGTTACCATCTGTGTGTAGATTCGAAAATTCTATTGTGTACATGTACTTTACTCCTTGATCTAAGAATATCCAGAAGAACATTCCTAATGAGGCTGAAAGTATATTGTTAAATTGGCCTCCTGAGTTGTTAGGAATAGTTTCTCAATTGACCTAGCCTTTGTCACGATCTATGAATGCTGGTATTGAGTGTGAGGCTTTTGGTCAATATCACAGTGGTAAAATGTGGGATTCTCAGCAGCAATATAAATGTATGCAGTTTAACTGCTAATTTGTCTGAGGCACTGGTTGGTTGTAAATTACAATGAGATAAGTTTGAGGATGTGACTTTCACCAAGACTGAGGCAGCTGTTTCAAAGTTGAAATCTTCCTTTTGCCCAGTAGATCCTTGCCTTTCTTGGCTGTTGCATAAACTGAAGGATATTTTTTTTAGAAACTCTTACATAATTGGTTAATTTGTCATTAGCTGAGGTTGCAGATCAGTTCAAAAGGGCAGTTGTTCATTCAGTTTTAAAAGGTGGTCATCCTCCTGCAGTCCTCCCCACTTTGGGTAAAAATCTTGAAAAAGTGATGTTAGGCTCCAAAATGGCAGCACAGTGAAGATTCTCTCCAGCTCAACTCCTACCTTGAATTTCCTATGGTGAAGCACAAAGGAGGCTCTTGAGTCTTTCACTCGGACTCAGAGAGCCCTGTCGTTTCTGAACCTATCGATCATCACATTATCAAGCTGGAGACTTGTGTCGTTCAACCTGGGATGGTGCCTTTGGTTTATCCTGCTGGGGCCAGTAATCCCTCAGGTATCCCTGGCTTTGAAATCACACTAAGCCCTGAGGTTAGGGCTTCACCAATGCAACCACCGGGTGTGCCTTCATCTGGGGATTCAGCTAGCCTGATGAGGTACAGTGACGTCGCAGAGCTCGGGGCAGCTGGAAGGAGCGAAGTAGTGACTGCATTCTTTCAATCTATGACCCCTTTGCAGTCCCTGGCAGGAGAGCCGGCTGGAATTTCAGCATTTTTGCAGGACCAGGAGCTAGTTTTCTCTTTGCGATCTACAGAGCGCAGTTGAGGTTTTGAAGATACTGTTGATTCTACTATGTTGCAAGGTACTCTCAAGCCTGGAATGTTTACTTTACCTCACCCTAAACAAATTAGTTTGGAAATTCTTTGGGATGCCTTGATAACAATGGAGCAATCTCTTGCTTCTCAATTATCTCAGGTTTCCATGAAAATGGCTTCTGTTGTGCTTTCAGTGGCAGAACAGGAAGCTGAATTTAAAGTGGCTAAAGCATGTTTGGAAAAAGCTGAAAATACTGTGGAGGAGAAAAAGAACTTGGTTAGTTGTCTTGTAAAAGATAATATGTTCATGTTGAGGAAAATGTAATTTCTGGAGAATTTCTCCAGACCATGTAATCTTTGATTATTTTTCTTAAACTTTCCTCAGTTCCACCTATTGACTTATTTAAAAGATTTCTTAAAGAATGTTTAAAAATCCCAGAACAGATTTTTTGACCTGTTTCTAGAATTTACTATTTGTCATTGTCAAAAAAGGAAGTGTCTCAAGATCAGGCTCCTGATCCTGACCAAGGAATTGACTTCTTAAACTTGACAGAATTTTTGGAATACTCTGAAGAGGAATCTGCCTCATCTGCTATTCTGTTGGTTTCCTTGGCACTGGACTCTTATTAAGCTCTTTCTTAAAAGTTAGACGTGTTTCTTTTTTGATATGCAATGTTAGGATGATCCCTGATATCTTCAGGATTATTGAAAAGAGATACAAACAATTTTTATTGAAGTGTCCTGTTGTTCTACAACTTGGGGCTCTGTTTTTTTTAAAATATCCCTGTAAATGCTTTGCCCTGTAAAATACAACAAATTTGTATTTTTTGATCCTCCCCAGTTCATTGCATTTTACATGCAAGGAAAGATCTGGCTGAGTCATCTGCTCTTCATCTTGCTTGAGGGTCCTTATTTATATATTTTGTCTTATTAATGTACCTTCTTAGTATCAGCTTTATTTCCTTTTCCCTTTTTTATTTTTCTTGGAGGCATTGGTTATTGGACTCTTATTTGTGGTCTTGAGTTACAGTGCTGTGTTGTATTTAATTGCCTTAGGGGCGGATTTTAAGAGCCCTGCTCGCGTAAATCCGCCCGGATTTACGCGAGCAGGGCCCTGCGCGCCGGTAAGCCTATTTTACATAGGCCTACCGGCGCGCGCAGACCCCGGGACTCGCGTACGTCCCGGGGTTTTCGGAGGGGGGCGTGTCGGGGGCATGTCGGGGGCGGGCCCGGTCGTTGCGGCGTTTCGGGGGCGTGTCGGGAGCGTTTTGGGGGCGGGTACGGAGGCGTGGCTACGGCCCGGGGCGGTCCGGGGGCGTGGCCGCGCCCTCCGTACCCGCCCCCAGGTCGCGGCCCGGCGCGCAGGAGGCCCGCTGGCGCGCGGGGATTTACGTCTTCCTCCGGGAGGCGTAAATCCCCCGACAAAGGTAAGGGGGGGGTTAGGTAGGGGAAGGGAGGGGAAGGTGAGGGGAGGGCAAAGGAAAGTTCCCTCCGAGGCCGCTCCGATTTCGGAGCGGCCTCGGAGGGAACGGGTTAGGCAGCGCGGCTCGGCGCGCGCCGGCTATACAAAGGGGTAGATTTTCAGACGAGCGCGAACAGCCTACTTTTGTTTGCACTCCAGGCGCAAACAAAAGTACGCTGGATTTTAGTAGATACGCGCGTAGTCGCGCGTATCGGCTAAAATCCTGGATCGGCGCGCGCGCAAGGCTATCGATTTTGTATAGCCTGCGCGCGCCGAGCCGCGCAGCCTACCCCCGTTCCCTCCTAGGCCGCTCCGAAATCGGAGCGGCCTAGAAGGGAACTTTCCTTTGCCCTCCCCTCACCTTCCCCTCCCTTCCCCTACCTAACCCACCCGCCCGGCCCTGTCTAAACCCCCATCCTACCTTTGTCGGGGGATTTACGCCTCCCAGAGGGAGGCGTAAATCCCCGCGCGCCAGCGGGCCTCCTGCGCGCCGGGCCGCGACCTGGGGGCGGGTACGGAGGGCGCGGCCACGCCCCCGGGTCGTAGCCACGCCCCGTACCCGCCCCCAAAATGCTGCCGACATGCCCCCGCAACGCCGCGCGCTCCGGCCCCGCCCCCGACACGCCTCCCGACACGCCCACTCAGAAAACCCCGGGACTTACGCGAGTCCCGGGGTTCTGCGCGCGCCGGTGAGCCTATGTAAAATAGGCTCACCGGCGCGCAGGGCCCTGCTCGCGTAAATCCGCCCGGTTTTGGGCGGATTTACGCGAGCAGGGCTCTGAAAATCCGCCCCAAAATCAATAGCCTTGCGCGCGCCGATCCAGGGATTTTAGTGGATACGCGCGGCTCCGCGCATATCTACTAAAATCCAGCGTACTTTTGCTTGAGTCTGATGCGCAAGCAAAAGTAGGCTGATCGCGCTTCTTTTAAAATCTACCCCTTATTGTATTTTTATTTAATTACTCTATGGAGCATATCATTGTTATATTACTTTCAAGATTTTTATTTGATATTGTACATTTTTACAAATTATAAAAAAAGAAAACGTATTTAAATGACAATGAGCTTCTAAGCATTAAACAAGGAGGTTTTCATGTTGAGCACAGTACTGAAACAAATACCAGTTTCTATGGCTGATTTTATATGGAGACACTGGATCAGAGACTTCCAATTATTGCTGGGTTTTTTTTTTATGTATCTGCAGTCTTTGTTTCTGTTTCACATTCAGTTTTGTTGCAGCGGCAACAAGAAATAGAAATTGGTGTATAACAGACACAACAGTCATGTTACCAGTAAGCCCTGGAAACTCCTGATTCAGCTAGTCAATATAGGTTAGTGGAAAAGTGGGAGGTGCCATTCGGAACAGCCCCTCCCTTTGATGGTTAAAATAGCCATCCCTGTTTTATAGCAGTGCTCTTCTGAGAGCTCAGGGGGCAGTGGGAGTTGCTTTTGAAGTTACAGGAGGAGTTAGGCGTTGTTGCCTGAGCTGATTTTTTTTGGACCAGCTCTTTGGATTCCAGCAAATCCTGCTGGAAGTCTGTGAGTTGGGTTGGGGGATCTGCCCTTGTTATCCCCAAATATTTTGGGCTTTTTGAAGATTTTATGTGGTAGGAAGCCTGGTGAGGCCCTGCGCACCACATGGACTCGGGGAATGGGTGACCCTCTTTTTGGGGCTGCGTAAGTTAGGGAAGGTGATGACCAGTACCAGGACCTTCTTTAGTTTGTCTTATTTGTTGTGAAGAAGAATTTTGTGGAAAGATTTGGGAGGAAGTTTTGCTGCCCCTTTTCCTACCCATCTGAAGGATGGTAAAAGCTGCTGGTTCCATCTAGGATCCCTCCTACGTGAGATCCCAGGATAAAGAAAATTAGAAGAGGAACGAACTGTAAGAACTTTGAGAACACTGAGGACCCCCATCAGGAGCTTTCATCCTGGGGAGAGAGACAGTTGGACTCTCTGTACAGGGATAATAATTTATCCACTTTGGAAGAGGTCTTCCTGCCCAACTAAAGGATACCCTGCCCACCTGGGAACTCTATTTTGTCCAAGCCCTGGAAGGTAGCAGTTTTCCTTCCCTGGTAAGGAAGCCCATGCACAGATTGATGAAAAAGACCGTAACAAATGAGGAAAAATATTTTCTGGTGCTGAGGACTAAGTTAATTGTGCCATTTTCATCTGACCTTTATATCAGTAAAGCCTTTAATTTTTGGACACAATTACTGGCTCCAGTGTGGTTCTTGGCACTTATAGCACACATGGGGAAGAGAAGATACCCCTCTCCCAGGGAAAAAGAGTTAAAAGTAAAGTTACCCTTAGCACTCCGGGCCCTGAAAGTAACTCTTTCCCCCCACCGACAAAGGATCCTGACTCTGGGGGAAAGAGGGACTGTGCAAAAACTTGCCTGAGAAGGTTCCAGCCCTGAAGAGACTAGCAATTCTTTATTTGCCCCACTGGGTTGCAGTCTGCACCTGGGGATGGGGGTTACAGGTGGTACAGTAATACAATGGTTTTATTCTTATTTGAATTGATGGAATCAACAGGTCTAGACTGGACAGCAAACTTCCTCATGGTTGCCTATTAATATGGGAGTGCTTCAACGGTCATCTCTGTCAACATCCCTATTTAATATATTTGATTTATATTCCACTTTTCAGGCACAGCACAGCAGATTACATTTGTGCACTCAAGATATTTCCCTATCCCCAGAGGGCTTACAATCAAAGTTATGTACCTGAGGCAATGGACGGTGACATGACTTGCTCAAGGTTACAAGGAGCAGCTTGTGAGATTTGAATCCTAGCTTCCCAGGATTGTAGCCTGCTGACTAAGCTACTCTTCCATGTCTACTTTGTTGTAAGTGTCTGATTTAAGGATCTTTTTTAAAGTTTATGCTGATGATTTTCAGCTTGTCTCCAATGGTTGGGCCTGTGGATTCTGTATTTCAAAAGATTATCAACACTTATAGGTATGGTTAAGCAATGGATGGCAGAAAATGGCTTATTAAATCTTGCCAATACTGAGACTTTGTTAATTTCAGAGTCCCCTCCCAACTCTCTCTTCCTCCTATGATGGTGGAAGGGTCTATAATCCCCATTGATGATTCATTTAGAGATTTGAGGGTGCAAATTGATTCGGATTTCAGTCTGTGCCCCTAATTAAAAGCGGTTGTTAAGAGAGGATTTTTTTAGGTACATAAATTATGCCATTTGAGATATATTTTAGACAAGTGTGATTTTAGAGCTGCTATTCCAGCTTTTGTACTGCCAACATTAGATTACTGTAATACCCTGTATATTGGTTTCCCCAAATGTCATCTTAAGGCATCACTACAAATGTTGTTGAATGGGGCTGCCCATTTAGTGACTGGTTGACCTCTTAGGGTCATAGTTCTCTACTGTTGCAATCCTTGCATTGACTGCCTTTTGAGCAGAGGATTAAATTTAAAATCCTTCTGTTAGTTTTTCAAGATTTACATGAAGGACAGCCCATTTATTTCAAAGAATTTCCTATATGGTATGCTTCGCCTCAGGCCTTACTCTCAGGTAACAATTATTTGTCGACAGTACTAAGTGTGAAGACAACTAGATGGCAAGAAACCGGTTATCGGACTTTATCACACATAGCTCCAACCTTGTAGAATAGCCTCCCATTGAAGCTACATCAGATACAGTATTATACGTCTTTTAGAAAGCTTTTAAAATCTTATTTATTTCATGAAGCTTTTATGTCTATATGAAGCTTAGTATGTTTAGTTTTAGTCTGTATCAAATTTTATAGTTTTAAGGTTGTTTTATGTCTGTGAAGTTTATGATGTCTATGCTGTATTATTGATTTATTTGTAATCCGTTTAGGAAAGGTTTCTGTGGTGAGGACCCCCTGATTGCCCACTAGATGGCCCTAGATCCTTGCCTTAGTAATTACAGCTAGAGGGACAGCACATTCTCTGCAGTACCTCCCTCTGAGGCTGTCTGTAATGGTCTGATTCCTATCCAGACAAAGGGACTAGGCTAGGAGCAGGTGTGGTCTTTTGAGTTAGCTCTTGAGGAGTAAGGAGCTCTTTTTGTTCTCCCTTTTAGAGAGAGGCCTATCTCCCTCACTTGGTAAAGTTTGTTTAGAGGAGAATCCCTACCAAGTGCACTGTCTGCCAGCATAGGTGTACCTCCTAGGGTAAAAGAGAGACCTTGTTGAGATTTTTTTAAATCTATTTTTGAAAATTTTGACAAATGTGAGAGCCTGGAGCCTCCATGCTGATGGCCATCCCCCCGGATATGGAGGCCATGTAACTGATGACCTGTGAGCACCCATCTGAGGAGAAAAGGGGGCTGCAGTGACGATATTCACTCCAGAGAAGATTTTTGGACTTTTCAGTAATTTGTCGTCTTTTGTTGTGAGGAGGATTTTTATCCACCACTCCAGGGGCTGGGGCTGCAATAGCTCAGATTCCACCTCAGACATCAGGCCTTCCCTCCAGAGAGGTCATTTCCATCAGGATGAAGGAGAAAGACAAAGGAGACTTGCAAAGGTATTGGGCGCAGGCTGGGTGAAAGAGGAGTAAACCTTGGACTCAGGTAGGATTTTTCTGTGCTGAAGGGGATCCCATCGCTGGTAGGATTTGCTTAGTCATCTGGACACTTATGCACTCAGTACAAGAGTGGGAAGTTCAACACCCAGGGAACCTGAGCCCAGGAACACTTACACAGAAGTAGACTAAAGTGCAGCTGTAACTCACACTGCTATACCTGACTGAACATTGATTTAACCTTTTACAGACATCAGTAAACGTTTATGAACATCCAGTACTGTGTCCCGCCTGCTTGTCCCTGCAGCATCAATCAAGTAATAGAGACAACCACACGGCTAGGAAGAAATCATGCCACCACCTGGACCAGGAAGGTCTGCCTTCACCCCCACAAAAAAGGACCCATACCTTGGGGAACAAACAGGAAGGGACGGTTGTTAGTGAAGACAGCCCAGATACAAATTCTTTTGTGAGTCCTTTGGAACCTATCAAATCCATGAAAAAACAAGGTTACACTGGCAATAGGTGGAAAATAAAGTACTGCAAATAAATAAATAAAACACGTGCATTTTTGGGCGCTTTTAGAAAAGCAATTTTCAGACAGGCCAATTTACCCAGGTAAATGGCTTTGAAAATTGTCTTCTTAAATTTTCATGTATTGAAGGCGACTCCCTTCATTATGGATGCTTATTCTATTCACTTCTCTAATATATTTAATAAGCATTTCAGCGATGGATGTCATGAATATTATTTCTTATTAGATGCAGTTTAAGTGGATCAGAATTCAAAGTATATTGCAAATAATTAATGCAGAAGCTATCTTATAAAATGAACACCTGTTGTAATAGACACTTACGCATTGGATCTATGTAGAGATCCTATCAGACCCCAACTAGAAGTCATTCAGAATGTGGGTGTTTAGCTTCCCATGAGGAAGAGAGTATTTGGTAGGTTCTTCTAGTATATATAGCCAGACCACCATTTTAACATGTGGATTTTTATGTTTCCTTCTCAGGGACAGCATGTCATGGCTGTCCCTTGAATTTTCTGTTTTTAATTCCTACTGCCTCCATGGAGCTTATTATTTTGGGTGGGAGTTTTTTCCACTCTATCCTCTTTTTCCATTTTTCAATTGATTATTTGATTTCTGAGTACCCATTAATTAGTGATTCCGTTAATTCATTTTCTTTGCTGCTCTAATGTCAAAGGGAGAGATATCTTGATTGAGAAGGAACCCACGGATCATCAATATCCAGAGGAGGGATGGCTTACAGCCATTTAGAGGTAAAGGAGAGAAGGGAGACAGAAATTGGGATGGACCCTCAACAGGGCCCAAGAATATTTACTAGACATTTTGGAGAAGAGGAGTAACTAAAAGGGAGAAGAAGAGAATACTTGGTGCCAATCAGGTGAGTTTAGAGGAGAATACAGCATGGAGAGGTAGGAGATAAATGACTGTGTAAAACTGGATTTCATATTAAACACTTCTGCTACATTGGGAGGAAACAACTATATTTGCCCATTATGCTAATGGGATGGGAGAAACATCACCGGGGGGGATTACTTTCAAGGCCTTTTGCATTGCAATACTTAAGTCCCAGTCGGAGTTCTTATATACAGCAGTGATGATCACAGAGGGCAACCTGCATGGAACAGGAGTTACAATCCAAAACAAGAGTGGTATGACTTCAGTAGGGCTTAAAGAAAGCTTGGGAAGGCCAACACTATTATGATCATTATGGACTTGGTTGGTGGTGTTCTTTACATGATTGGGACAGGCATGAAAGGAAGATTGCGATATTGGGTGAAAGACCCAAGTGGGAGAAGTTGGTGCTGAGTTGCATTTGGAAATTTTAGACATACATCTACCAAAAGAGGATGAATCTCAGACTAAATGGGCCATTTTGGTCTTTATCTGTCATCTATGTTGCTATGTCACACTTACTGAGAAACAAAGCTACAGTATGACGAGTCGCATAAACAGGACTGGAATAAAACTGGAATGCCAAGTCAGAGCCCAGAATAAAGTCTGAGCTTTGTTTCAGGCCATTGCATACCCAACACAGGAGTCCAGACAGTTAGAACAGAATACAATCAGAGCATACTTTCAAGACAACATCTCCTGCTCCCGGGGAGATGGTATCACTGTCCCCAACTCCAGAGGGGCCAACTAAGCTGGTCATGCCTGAGGCCCAGCCAGGGCTCTCAAGCAGCGTCGCTGGAGGCTCCACCCTTCCAACTCCAGGGCCTTCCAGCTCGAGATCTTTCCCCAACCTCTGGACAACACTCTGGTCAAGATTGTAAGGTTGGATTGTTAGCCCAAATGGTAGAGTATCAAATGGTGGGAAGGGTATTAGAGGTGCCCCGGGACTCAATGACACTCCTTCAGCCAGCAACGCTAATGTCCAATCTGCATCGGCAGTTGCAGTGGCTGCTCCTTCCAACAGCGTAGTCGGTGGGGCCGTGAAAAAGCTATCAATCCGAGGCTGGTGGTCATCAGATATGGGAGAAGAGATTAAATTCTCCCTAATCTTAGCTTTCCTTTTTGTAAGAGGCATCTAAAAGGAAATATAACTCTGAGGAAAAAGAAAAGATGGGTGGCAGCCATCTTGTCTGCAGCTCTGTGCCTAGAATCTCCTTGATAAAACCTCCAGTGATTAATTTGAATTCTTTGTAGACTGCTTTGGTCTCTTTGAAGTTGGCAATTTCTACTCTAATGAATATAGCTTTGGATATTAACCAAAGGATACCAACTATGGATAAAGCTGTTAACATTCTTGAAGAAAAAGTGGGACAGATAGATACCCATTAAACATCTGTGGAGAGTCTCCAGCATAGTTTAGTACAATCTGAACTGGTTCATACAAGGAAGATAGAAAACATTGAAAGTGCCTTGAAATCTTAAAATCTTTGTGTACTTAATTTTCCATATGTTAAAATGATCTCACCTACTGATATGTTTAAATCTTATTTAACCTGGGTATTGGGATTTCCTCTAGATAACGTGCCGGTTATTTTTAAAAAAATGTATTATTGACCTACAAATCATCAGAATCAAATGCTACCTGCTGACCAACAATAATCTGAGCAGTCTTTAAATCTTTCTGATATTTTAGAAATGTCTTTAGATACTGTGATAACTAATCGCGCTACTTTGTTAGTTTCATTTACCTTTATGTCTGATAAAAATGATGTATTAAGGTTTTTCCTGCAGAAGCGTTCTTCTTTGTTTTATGGCCAAAATATATGGATCTACCCTGACATAGCAAGGGCCACTCAGTTATGGAGTTAAGGTTTCTTGAAATGAGATTGGAGGCCTTATCTCGAGGAGCTAAATTTTTGTTGAGAGATCCATGCAAATGCTTAGTTTATCATTCAGATTTAAATAATGTGTTTTTTGAACCTACACAATTACGAGCATTTCTTGATGCTCATTCCTGAAGAACTCCCTTGTATTTGGGTTAGGTGCTAGAATTATGTGGCGGGGTACTCACGGGATATTTTCTTTTTCCCTGTATATTGTAACCGCCATCATTACACTTGTCTCTCCCATGTTCTTTCTTTATTTGGAGAATTCATGTTTGATATTTCCTACAATTTTGTGATGGTATGTGATTTAAAGATGTATATTTCTATATGATATTCTCCCCGTTGCTGTATAAGAGGATTCTTGTGATTTGTTTGAAAATTATAAAAATTAAAAAAAAAAAAAAGAACAGAATACAATCTGGGCACCCAGAACAGCTATTCCAAGACCTATTCCAGCTCTCAGAAAGGTTGCTTCAGATTTCTAAATGGCATTATGGAGCCTAGACTGATTACTTCATATACTCAGCTTTCATCCAGATTCTAGATCCAGAGTTATACTTTCCATCACTCCCAATCTAAGGGCCAGATTAATTAAACCTTTTCTCCCATTTTGTGTCTCTGGGAATCATATTCTAAAGGTTCCAATTTTTCCAGTCAGGAACCACAATAGAATCATAATTCAATTGTTAAATGCTAAACTTACCAGAAGGATAGAAAGTTATATCTATATCTATGTCTATATATCCACTGTAGTTCCCATGACCCCAATCAGTATCCCTGGGATGACAGATCTTTCCTAAAATACATAAGTGATGACTGATACTTTATAGGCTCACACAAAGCTCCTAAGTCAAACACAAAAGCCTTGAAAAATAAGTTAGATAGTAAACCCTCTGGAGATGGGAAAATACCTACTGTACCTGAACGTAACTCATCATGTGCTACCAATGAAAAGGCATGAGCTAAATCTATATAAATTCTATAGACCAGACCAGTACGATGTTTAATATTTGGCTTCAAATGACCCTTTTTTCATGTTCTATGATGATAATTGAGAATACTAGCCTAGATTCCTCAAAGTCAACATTGCTGTAGGTCTCTTAAACTTCTCAGGATTAAAGAAAAGATAATATCTAACAACTCTGCAAGTTATAATTTTACTAATTTTCTATGGGATGGCTGAAATCCAAGCTTTAGAGCTGAGCCCTTCCTAAGAAAGGCAGGTTTGCATTTGATATGAGAATGGCTTGCTGTAACAGGTTGTGTACTGGAAGCCCACAGGCAGAGAGAGGGTTGGAGCACTCTAGAGCTGCTTGTATGTATGAGCCATACAATAATTGTTTTGCTCTATCAGGTAATTATTTCAAAGAGATAATTTCTGCTTGGCATATAACTACATTTAGTTTTAACTGAAGCAGAGTTAGATCTGGAAAATCTGTAGTTTCAGCTATGTGGGTTTTGCACAATTTTCTGGTTATATATGATTTCCAATTAAAATGTTCATTCTGTTTACGACAATAGATTACATTTCCAGGTTATAAAATAAAGTTATTGGATAATGGAAAAACTAATGAAGGATAAGCACAAAGGTATAAGGGACATGATATAAGATGTGCTATGCCGGGTCAGACCAAAGGTTCATCGAGCCCAGCATCCTGTCTTTGACAGTGGCCAATCCAGGTCACAAATGCCCTGCAGACCCCAAATAGTAGATCCACTGCTTGTTGCTCATTCCCAGGGACTAGCAGTAGCTTTCCCATGTTTACATGGCTAATTATGGTTTTTGGACTTTTCTTCCAGGAACCCCTTCCAGGAACCCCTTTTAAACCCAGCCATGCTAGAAGCCTTGATCATATTCTCCAGCAACAAATTCCACAGCTTGATTGTGTGTTGAGTCAAAAATTACCTTGTCCAATTTACTGTAAGCAACAAAGTGAAGAAAGTAATCTATCACTGAACATATGTAAGGGACCTTTGGTTTCCCTTACTAAAGGAGTGTACCATTAATCTGGGAAGGTTCTGTGGAGAGAGAATTGATAGAGGTCCCCCATGTGGGAACATGCAGGTGGTGTATCTTGGCTGTTTATCAATCCCAACGCACCTGCTATCCTCCTGGACTGTCCGTTAGACTTTCAAGCAATCAGGAGCTTGCTGCTTCCTGCTGTGTAATTTTTCCTCAGTTATGGGATTTGGAGTAAGGAAGTTTTCCCATTTAGGAGCCAGCCTCCGTTGACTTGTCTATCCAGCCTTTAAGATTGTTTTGGACTCTTTTAAGCCAATTTATGAGCATTCCCTGTGAGAGCCTTGACAGTGAATTGGGGGTGTCTGCTCTGCGAGGTTAGATCAAGGGTACAGGAAGATTCTGGCAGTCTTTTGTCTCTCCTTCAGAGGATTTAAGCTGTCTGGTGACCTGATGCAGAAGAATTATATGTTTGCATTAACTATCTTTTTTGCACTATCTCCTCTGTTTGGAGGCAAGGAAATTTTATTCCACCCTTCCAGCTTCTTGCTTAATTTTTCCTCTTTTGGGTTCAGCTATTATTTTTTCCACTTGGAGCTGATAACCCCTGGTATCTGGGAGCCAATATACCAAAAGGTTTAGAAGAGGGAAGTCTTTCATTCAGAAAGATAGAGGAGTTACAAATTCCATATAAAGCAAGGAATCCCAGTAAAGTGCACTACCCGGAGAAAGAAAGAAGAAGCAACCTAAAGGTAACAAGAACTTTGTAGCTATTGAGGGAAGTTTTACATAAGAGCAGAGAAGTGCCCACCACGCACTGCCTAAGGAGTTAACAGAATCAAGAAAAGAGGGAAGTACCCTTCTGGTGCTGTCTGAAGGGTTAAAGGATGTCTAAAGGATTTCTTGGAAGACAATATTAAATCTGGGACTACGTTCTGATTACATATTGGAATTGTATACTTTCTAACCACTTTCTCTGGGAAGATTTAAGAACTAAAATAGGAGTTAAAGGAGGATTGAACTAACTTAAATTGAGTAAGGGGAAGTAAAAGAACTGTGAACATAAATAAGGAGTGCTTCCAGAGTGTTTAAGAGACTGTCAGAAGACATGAAGTCACAAGTTTATCCTATCTGCTCTCTTACTATTTATTGCTGCTAATCAGTCGAATACAAGAAGTGAAAATATTATTCAATCACCTGATCAAACTATTAGTAAAGAAGCTGGAAACCACCATTCTTCTCCTGTGTGTTTACTGGATGCAAAGATCCAAAGGACGGAGACAAGGCTTGATTGCAAACAAGCAAGGTATGAGCTATTGTTCATCTCCACAACTGGGAGCCTGGCCTCAGAGACTAAAGCTATGCATGGAGCAAGTGAAAGGTATATAGAGACTGTGGAGTTGTTTAACCAGAAAGGTCCATCTCTAATTCTTTCTATGTGTCCCTGGGTGCCAGTTAAAGGATCCATCCCACCTAGGGGTTACACATCCAACCAAGCTTGTTCAGTAGTGCGATAAAATGATGGTTATTTATTATTAAGTCTCTCCCGCTCTCTCCTCCACCCTTTGCCCATCTTCTTAGATTACAAGCTTTTTGGGGCAGGGACTCTCTCCTCACCCACTGCCCAGCATCGCTCCCCCCCTCTCTCTCTCTCCCCTCCATGTTCTTCCCACATTGCCCTCTATAAACCCTCCCCTACGATCATCTTAGCCCTTTCCCCACTAACTGGCTGATCTTTAATACTCCCTTATTCTGAGTCCTCCTATTGGCAGTGGCTTCCAGGTTAACAAAGTGCTTTATCAGTCCCTCTTTGATGACTCTGTCTCAGCGCAAAGAGGCACAGGCTCCTCCGGCAGCAGTATTATCATTCAGTAGGCAGCTCTGGAGCTCCCAACTACTGCCTGTGGCAGTGGCTCCTTTCTCAACAGCCAGCTGGCAACTGGAAGATGCAACATGCAGGCATCACATGTCTGCACCAGGCTTCAGGAACATACCCTAGGATTCAGTGTGGAGTAGGGGTGCTCACACTGTCACTCATATGCGCTCTCTGTCTCCAGCAGGCTCCCCCAAATTCCCAAGCCTCAGCCTAGCACTATCTCCTTTACCTGACCTGACCCCAGGGCTCTCCCCCTTGGTAGGCCTCTCACTCACCAGAGAACAGCCCCCTGCTCCATCTCTCCCCTCCCAGGCAGTGTGCAGGGAATGGGAAAGGAGGAAGTGAGAGTGAGGCTGGAGCAGACAGATGCAGCCATGACAATTTTCAAATGTTCTGTGAAAAGAATTGTGGTTGCTGTCGGGCCGATACAATAAAGTTGCGGGAGAGCGGGCGAGCGCCCGCTCTCCCAACGAGTGAACAGGCCAGTGTCATGGGCGCGCAATTCAGTATCGGCCTGTATGCAAATTAGGGCCGGCGGTAAAAGGAGGCGCTAGGGACACTAGTGCGTCCCCTAGCGCCTCCTTTTTGACAGAAACGGCGGCTGTCAGCGGGTTTGACAGCCGACGCTCAATTTTACCGGCATCGGTTCTCGAACCCGCTGACCGCCACAGGTTCAGAAAATGGACGCCGGCAAAACTGAGCGTCCATCTTCCAACCCATGGGCAGATTTTTAAATTTTTTTTTTATTTTGGGGGCCTCTGACTTAATATCGCTATCATATTAAGTCGGAGGGTGTACAGAAAAGTAGTTTTTTCTGCTTTTCTGTACACTTTCCCAGTGCTGGCCGAAATTAAAATGTGCAGCTTTGCTGCACATTTTACTTTCTGTAACGCGTGGGAATAACTAATAGGCCCATCAACATGCATTTGCATGTTGCAGGCGCTATTAGTTTCGCTTTAACCACTTTAGCCAAGTGGCCTAACACGGCCGATGCAGTAAAGTGCGCTCAGGCTGAACGCATTGTTAGCCCCCATTTGGCTGCGCATTTTCCTTACTGTATAAGGGGTAAAAATAGCGCGTCGAAAACGCGCAGCCAAATGGGGGCTAACAATGCGTTCAGCCTGAGCGCACTTTACTGCATCGGCCGTGTTAGGCCACTTGGCTAAAGTGGTTAAAGCAAAAGGGAAAACATTTACAAAATAGTGATAATAACAGTATGATAAAATTATAGCGAGGACAATGTCAAGGACAAGGCCTCATTTATCATTAATGTAATAAATGTACTGACCTAAGAGAATAGTAATAATACTTATTTTATATAGCACCATGAGCATGGTTTGAATGCCCCTTCTCCATCCGGCATATAATCTAAACTTTGAGCAAATGGAAGTTAACTAGCTTTCTTGAGGTCCAATGGTGTAATATGAAGATCTGGTTTCTGGGTCTAATTCTGTCGTTCTTCTTTCACATGAGGAAAGTTCTTTGTGAGGGCTATTTTATCCCCTCCTTCAGGCAGAAGTGCAAATGAGAATAATCATTGCTTGTACCGCCTATGCTGTACTAACCGGCACAAAATAAGTCATGCACTGTCCAAACACCAGCAAAGCTGACGCAACCCATAGAGCAGCACGAGTGAAAAGGCAGCAAAAGCTGACGTTGTCCATACTCCATGACACCTCCACCTTACATCGGTGGATCCAACATCCGCCCCCCTCCAGCTCTCTGCACTGAAACAAATGAGTTGCCCAAGAGAAGAGGGGCCCCAGGTGAAACCACCAAACCGAAGCAGCTGTAGTCCATTAGCAAGTACATGAGTTATGAGCCAGCGCATGTTCTCAGTCCCTCCTCCTCTGGCATGGGCTTCCTATCCAAATAGGAGCAGGAGCAGGAGGACAGAGCTCCCGCCTGGAGTGTGAGCATCTGCTGGCCCACAGCTCCCACGCTTCCCGACAGACTACATTTGCTGCTATTTGGTGGTAGCAGCTGCCCCTCTCTTCCCTTACCCTATGCAGATCAGCCACTTCAAGGCAAAGGAAAGGGGAGAGAATGGAGCCACTGCTTAAGGGGAGGGGAGGGGATATAGGGAAGGTGCATATTTGCAAAACTGGAATAGGGCAGGAAAATTAAAAAAAAACAAAAACTCTGAGCCAGAATTTTTTCTTTTGGCAAAAAATGTATCTTTGGTTGCCATATTGCACCTCTTAATCCTTCTGCTTCCCTCACTTCTAAAATCTGAGAGACAAAATAGTAAGGACTTCTGATATCAGCAAGTACCAAACAGCCTGGGTGTACTCTATTATCCTATACTGCTGCAGGAGGGTACAATTATGTCTTCCTGAAGGCAAAGGCAGGCAATGGAATTAGAACTGGAGCATAAGTTCCACCTAGTGGATTCCAGGGCATTCAACAGCTTCATGAAGTCAGGCCTTCTTTGTGCACACTTTAGAGGTTTATTCTAAAATTAAGCACAGGAGTAAATCTCCATGCACTCAGAATTCACTCATAATCAAGCCTTCCAGCAGAAGGTTCTTGGTCAACTTGAGCAAATGTTTGAAAAACACAGCTCAGAGGACCTGTGTATCTCAGAAAAGATGAGTACCCCCCCCCCCCCCATGTGCATTTCTACACCAGTCCTTCCTCAGAATATGCATCATTAGAATAGGCATGACTCTCATTCTCATTTGCTGAACATGCACAGTTCCTCTGCTGATGTCACTAAGGGTGCACATAGATTAGTTTTGGTTTTTGATTTTTTTGTTTTATTTATTTGAAATGAAAAAAATAATAAAAAAATCAAACAAAAATATAAAATAAGAAAAGGTTCAGTGTTGTCCAGCTGTAAAAACAAAGCCAGATCTCCTCCTGGTCCCTCCCCCAATGACCCAGCCTCTCTCGGACCCTATTACTCCATGAAGTCTTTAAAATCTGTTAAAAAATCTTCATGGGTAGGAGAAATCTCCAATAGTTTCTGTCCTGCCACCGCAGCTATTTTAAATGGTGCTAGCAGAGCAAGGCTGGTGCCATTATTACTTTTTTTTCTGTACAAAATGGTGCCAGCCAGAATTAGGGCTGGTGTTGTTTAGTACAGAACAATGTAATAACGGTGCCATCCTTGCTCTGTCAGTGTCATCTGAAAAAAAAAACAAGTGGCAATGGGTAGGAGTGATGGGATTATTCCTACCCCATGAAAATTTATAAGGATTTTAAAGACTTCGTAGGGTAAAAGAGTCCAGGGGAAGCTGGCAATATCGGGGGAGGGAACAGGGGATGTGGTGGTGTTTTTTTTTCGGTAGGACAGGAAGCGGACTACTTTTTTAAAACAAAATGAAGGAAAATGAAATCAATTTTCTCTGTTTTTCTTTCATTTTTTTAAAAAACTAAATGAAAAGAAATGGAAAATTTCATTAAAATGTTCAGTTTCAATGAAAGCACAAACCTAGTTGTCACCATCATCTGGACCTGGACAGAGGAATTACACTGAACATACTCCAGTTGTGCTGTTGGTTCAAACTAAGGGTAAGAGTCCAAAATAAATTCACCCACAATGCAATCACTACATTTTATCATTTACATATGATCCTGAACACTTACATGGGCCAACTCCAAAGGAGGCAATGGGTACAAAAGTAAAATGAATGACAGAAATATTTCATTTTTGGTAAAAAGATTTTAAAACACTGTCGGGCTGGTAAATGCTGCACATTTACCAAAATATTTATTTTGGTATCCTGATGTTTGTTTGCACATCACATTGGTTTACGTGGAACTACATAGGAACAAAAGATTGGTATCAGAAAAGAAATTTCATCTAATTTTTACCAGCTCAAGGTATATCAAACAAAAGATTGAGTTAAGGAGGGGAAGAATAGGAAGTCAAAATGAAAAATAACAGAACAGTAACTTATAGTAAAATCAACTATTAAAACAGTACAGTCAGTATAAGAAACTGGGTAAACTGGCTTTTCAAGAGAAAGGAGAGAGGGGAATGAAACGGAGGGGGGGCGAGGTGTTATGGGTATGCTTGCATGAACAGCCAGGTTTTTAACTTTTTTTTAAAGCTGCGTGGGTTGGGGTCCAGTCTTAGTTCTTTGGGCATTGAGTTCCAGATGGAGGGGCCAGAAAGTGATAGTGACCGATCACGGATTGATGTAAGGTGTGCTAGTTTGTGTGAAGGTATCGTAAGGGTTCCGTTGAAGGATGATCTGGTGGTTCTGTGTGAGGTCTGGAAATGAAGGGAAGAGTCGAGCCATTGAATATTATGGTTATATAGGACCTTGTGGATTAGAGTAAGATTCTTAAATAGTATTCTGGATGGAATCGGGAGCCAGTGGAGTTCTTTTAGGATAGGTGTAATGTGCTCATTTCTTTGGGTGTTAGTAAGGACTCTGGCGGTGGCGATTTGTAGGAGTTGAAGGGGTCTTAGGGTAGACGCTGGGAGACCTGATACTATGGAGTTGCAGTAATCGATTTTGGTGAGGATTAGAGCCTGAAGGACAGTTCTGAAGTCGCAGTGGTGTGAGAGGAGCCTTAGTTTTTTTAATACGTGAAGTTTAAAATAGCAGTCTTTGATTGTGGTATTTATGAATTTTTTTAGGTTAAGTTCATTGTCTAATGTTACACCTAGGTTTCTCACTTCCATTACAATTGGATATTTGATTAGGTTTGAGGTTAAGTCAGTTTGCATTTTGTCATTTATCTTGTGGCATAATAATAGGAGTTCAGTTTTGGAGGTGTTTAAGGCTAGGTTCATTTGCGTGAGTAATTGGTTTATGGCAGCAAGGTGTACTTCCCAGAGCTGAAGAGCTTTAGATAAGGATTCAGAGTTGGGGATTAGAATTTGAACATCATCATGGTGGAAAGCCTGATCCTGCTGACTTTTCCCCTAAGAGAAGTCCCCCAGGAAAAGAAACACTCAAGGTCAAAGTAACAACTGAACTAAGGGAAGGAAGAGCATGAATCAGGAGATCCCATCTGGATTTTCACCCATCAAGGGACCAGGATAGGCTGGGTGTCTGAGGAGGAGGAGATGACCAAAGGTAGGATTTTGTAATGCAGAGGGGGACCCTGTCACTGACACTCCAAGGGATCAGCCGCTGGGAGAGAACGCACATTTAAAATCATCATGGGCTCTATCCAGATGTCTGTAATAAGGACACCCACCTACTAAGCAGAACATCCGGCATCAACAGTCAGGTGTACACTCATTTTTTGGACAATGGACTTTATTTAACTTTATGAATCAATAAACAATTATTTTACACCCAGTCCTGGACCTGTGTACTCACTGCTGCATCTCGCCTCATGGGAAGCACTAACAGATACACATCAAAGATATACACTAACAACCTTTTTTCCTTGTCCAGGCCATAAGTGAGAGCTTCCCCCCACAAAAAGAATTCCCTCAGGGATTGAGAGTCAGTGTGGGATGTGAAATGCTAGCTGGAACAGCCCCGAATATATAAATTAGTTATCTGCCCTGGAGGGAGTTACCACTTCCTAAAAAAGGGGTTACATCTGATTTAGAGGAAAACCAAGATAAAAGATACTTACGTGAGCCTGGAGTCCTTGAAAGTGGCTAAATAAGACGGATAGCCCCATCCTATCCGGCTTCCTTTGCAGCGCAGCTCAATGCTCTGTCCTGCCGCCAGGTTTAGCATGGCTGCAGGCTTCTGATAGCGGCCTTTCTCCATTACTTGGGTCATGATGGATTGGGTTTTGGGAACCGTGTCCGCGGTCTCCCTTTCCTTTAGTTCAGGCAGTCTGGGCTTCATTCTTTTGCTGGCAGGCTTAATTCTGTTTTCACCTGGCTCCTTTGGATGCCTGCTCTTTGCAGGCTGCTGACCAACAACTAGAAGAAACATGAAGAAAGAGCAATACAATATAACGTGCAATATGATGATATTGCCTTTGCTAGCTTGCGACCTGCAGTGAAATAATACCAGCTTCTCTTTATGCATGATAGTCTTTGCAGGTTTTGGTAATTTGTCAGCATGTCTGTCCATCTGTAGCCAAGTATCCTGTCTCCTTGAATGGATTTGCACCAGTTTTTTGTCAGATAAGCTATTCCGGAAGTGCGAAACCAAAATGAGACCATTCGTATTCAAAAAAATGTATCTAAAATGATTATATGCATGTTTATATATTGCATATAGAATATTGGTCCTTGTAATGTTTACGGCTGCTCACCCTGCTGATGTCACTATGCTAGCCCCTCCCACTTAGCCAGCAACTCCACCCACATTGTATTGTTTGAGCTTCCTGGAGGATCAATTAAAATGCTATGAACTATGCCTACTGTATTATACTGGAAGTCAACACTTCTACTTGTTTCTTTCAAAACTGAACTACCAGCATAGCTTTTGAAAAAATGTGCCTTTACACATGTTTTCGCCCCTTAGTAGTTTCTACCATTCCCCAAAAATCATACCTAGGGTTGCCAATTGGCTCCAGATTTTCAGGACAGGTTGATCCAGTCCTGGTTTTACCTCAATGCATTCAGGGAATTGTAATTCTAATTTCCCTAATGCAGTTCTTTAGGAAAGCAAAGCTACAAATCCCTGCATGCAATGGGGTAAAACCAGGACTGGAACAACCTGTCCTGAAAATCTGGAGCCAGTTGGCAACCCTAACCATACCCAGGTGTTTCAAGGGACTCTTGCCAGTTAGAAGACACTGTTACTGCTGCTTGTTCGCATTCATGATCCCTCCATCTCTGGGCCTGGGCACACCACCTTACCACATAACCAGCCTAAAAAAAAACGGGAAACCCAAACCCAGATTGCTTGTGCCACAGTGCACAGTGCTACATTCTGACCCTTGTGGCTGGCTCTATGAGATAACCGGGATACCTCAAGGAGGTTTCAAAGCTTGCTGTTAGAACTTCTGGTCTTTTAGAGAGCTTTCAGCTCTTCTGGAACACTTTTAAAAACCTGAAAACAATGGAACCCCCTCTTGGTTTTGAGGTCCCTATTACAGAGGGTCACAGCAGAAGTCACTAGAGCCACTGTCTCCCAGCTTACACTTTTCTCTTGCTCTCACCATCAAAAAGGCCACAGTAAGTCACCAAGGGGGGGTTGGGGTAGAAACGGGGGGGGGGGGGGGAGGAGGAAGCCAAGCCTCCAGGGCCCTAAGCTCCTGGGGATAGGTACCTTGTATAATCTCTCACAACCAGTTTCTCTCCCACACGCACTCACGTAGGCAGATCTCTCAGTTTAGCCTCTGAATAAGTGTCCCAATGTCCACATCCCTCCCCAGTGAAGGGAAATGAAAAAAACTTCTCTCCAAAAGTAAGGCAGGGAGCTGGTGCTGGAGAAACAAATTCCCTCCTTCAAGACAAGATGACAAATACACTTCTGCAAAAACGAATGTTTTCTTCCTCTTATAGGTCACTACAGCCCTACTTTTGCTGGTCGCAGGGCAAAGTAGCACGCCCCGGGCAACTGCAGACCCCACCTTGACCTGCAGTAGGGCTAACAGCACACAATCCTGGTCCCCTCAGGCGGGGGTGGCCTCCTGAACTGGGAGCAGGACAAGGGGGCCTACTGGGATCCACACCGAACAGCAGCTTCCATTTCCAACAAAACACTACATCCAACCATACCTTCCTCATGCTCAGCCCAGCTTATAAAGGGGAGCTCAGCCCAAAATAAGGGGGAATGGCCAACTGACTGGGAAGGATCTAAAAATGCAAAACTCTCCCAGCAGATAGGAAAAAAAAGCATCTAGTAAGGGGCAATAACAATGGCGGAATATCTTAACTCTGTCCATAGCTGCCATACTATCTTGGCTACTAGTAAAGTTATAGCTAGACATTGAAGGGGAAATATTCAAAGGAATTTCTGTAGGTAAACAAGTGTCTGTCTACCTATGGAAAAAACACCTTTAACCCCCTCCCCCACTCCCAAACAAGTGTGGATAAAAATATTCCTGCTGTTCACAACTTGTCACCACCCAGGAAAAGGGATCATTGTGGACAATACTTTGAAATCCTCAGCCCAGTGTGTGGCGGCATTCAAAAAAGCAAACAGAATGTTAGGTATTATTAGGAAAGGAAAGGAGAATAAATTAGAGGATATCATAATGCCTCTGTATCGCTCCATGGTGCATCTGCACTTTGATGTGCAATTCTGGTCATCCCATCTTAGAAAAGATATAGCAGAACTTGAAAAGGTACAGAAAAATGGTGACCAAAATGATAAAGGAGATGGAATGGTTGCCCTGGCTCTTCAGCCTGGACAGAAGATGGCAGAGAAGAGATATGCTAGAGGTTTATAAAATCTTGACTAGAGTGGAACAGGTAAATAGGGAACAATTACTTACCCTTTCAAATAGCACTAGATCTAGTGAACACTCCATGAAGCTAATAGGTAGCACATTTAAAACAAATCAAACTATTTTTTTTTCACTCAGCACACAATTAAATTGTAGAATTTGTTGCTACAGGATGAGGTGAAAGCAGTTAGTGTAGTTGGGTTCAAAAAACGTTTGGACAAGTTCCTGGAGGCAAAACTATTTTTAGCAATGTAGACTTGGGAAAGCCACTGCTTATCCCTGGTTATGAGCATGATAGATGGATATATTCTTTGATATCCTGCTGGGTGCTTGTGACCTGAATTGACCACTGTTGGAGACAGGATGCTGGGCTCAAAGGATCTTTGGTCTGACCCAATATGGCATCTCTTATGTTTTATCTTTATGAAAAAAAAACAGTGAAGAATTTTGAAATCTTTGTGCATACTTTTTTATGTGTGTATGTTGCCCCGTTCACATGCAGCTGTATACTGCATCAGCAATTTCATATCCACCTTGGGTTTGCTCGCCATTAATCTCATTTCCCTTTTTTTTTTCTACTGATTCACTGCTGATGCTGGGGGCTTGCGTGGCCGCGGCCAGGGCAGGTGAGCGGGGGCTGGGGGAAAGTTTGGGACTGTGAAATTTCGTCTCTCTCTGCTTGGGCTTGGATTGGATTGGGTTGATTTGGTTAGGGACTGGGCGGCTAAGTGCGAGAAGCATTTTTTTTTTTCTGTGGATTGGTTTGGGACGGCGGCTAAGTGCGAGAAGCATTTTTTTTTCTGTGGATTGGGTTGGGACTGGGCGGCTAAGTGTGAGAAGCATTTTTTTTTCTGTGGATTGGGTTGGTTTGGGACTGGGCGGCTAAGTGCGAGAAGCATTTTTTTTCTGTGGATTGGGTTGGTTTGGGACTGGGCGGCTAAGTGCGAGAAGCATTTTTTTTCTGTGGATTGGGTTGGTTTGGAACTGGGCGGCTTTTGGTGGTAGAATCAGATAATTACATTCTTGTGAATACAGACAGTGCAATGGAATGTATGGGATCATGCTGAGCCTTAAATTTATTTATTTTGGATTTTTATATACCGACATTCTTACATTACATGTAAATCATACCGGTTTACATAGAACACAAAACAGCTGGAGAATAATTCCATAGTCTGATACAGTGAACAATTACAAATTAAATACTAAGGTTAAAGCTTTAAATTGAATATGCTGAGCAACCAGTGAACCACACTAACGCAAGGGTCAGGGTAGGTGGTAAATTAGTAGGTTAAAGACGCGGCAAGATAGCAGGCTAAAAAGGTGATAGTCGGGGCGCACTTTACTGTATGGGAGGGAATAGCTAATTGGATCGTTTACATACATATACATGCCGCGGGCAGAAAGGGATACGCGTCAAGTTAAAGAAGCGGTAAGGATCGGTAAAAACAGATAGTGAATCGCGGGTTAGACTTACACGGCAAAATTGTGAGTACACAGCGGGTTAGAAACGGGGTAATTGCGGCTGCGCTTTACTGTATCGGCCTGACAGAATGAGGAACCACAGATTAGAAATAGAAACATGCAGACAAAAACTGGACTGGAAAACCAAAGAAGCATACCCAGGAACTTTCCGAGTTCTGGTCAACACTTTTTTTCCCTCTTAGCCTAACCTCTCCAGGATGAACCCCAGCACTTTCTCCCTTCCAGCCCACCCTCACATAGACAAACCCCGGGATTTCTCCCTTCTACTCTCCCCCAGGCTTTACCCCCTAACATTCTCTCCCTGCTCTCTCCCAGGATGAAACTGCAGGAGCATTCACTCCCTTTGCTTCTCCCTGCCCTCCGCCCCCCCCCCCCCCCCCAGGCTGGATTCAAGCATTCTCCCCTTCTCCCCTTCCCTCAGGCTGTACCTCAGAACCAATGTCCCTCTGTTCAGTGCTGCTCCTCCAAAGTTTATAATACTGTCTAGGCGGAGCCAAAGGTCTGTAGTGATTGGCTCCCACAGAGTGATAGTAGTGTAAGGAATGACCACTTAGGAAATGGTGAATCCCTGGGCCGATGGTGGATGACAGTGCCCCCAGGAGGAGATCCTGAGAGGAACCACCGGCTAGGCTAGAATATGAGATAAGCACAATAGTTCTTTATTAGACTGGAAGCTGGACCACCAGGGGTGGCAGTAGTGAGTCGCTGTGTTCGGCAAGGCTGAAGTCCTTCTGATACTGGAATATAATCTCTGGGTCGCTGAGCTGTAGAGAGAGACTAGAAGTAGTGAATAGACAGGGTATACTGGATACAAGATGGTACACTCACAATAGTAGATTACCAAAAGTACCATCAACTATTCTGAATAAGTACTTTTTGAGACTGAGAAAAACATTCGATTTTAAAGGGCATTAGTAGAAGGGCTACCAAAATGATAAGGGGAATGGAACAGCTCTCCTATGAGGAAAAACTAAAGAGGTTAGGACTTTTCAGCTTGGAGAAGAGACAGCTGAGGGGGGATATGATAGAGGTGTTTAAAATCATGAGAGATCTAGAACGGGTAGATGTGAATCAGTTATTTACTCTTTCGGATAGTAGAAAGACTAGGGAGCACTCCATGAAGTTAGCATGGGGCACATTTAAAACTAATCGGAGAAAGTTCTTTTTTACTCAACACACAATTAAACTCTGGAATTTGTTGCCAGAGGATGTGGTTAGTGCAGTTAGTATAGCTGTGTTTAAAAAAGGATTGGATAAGTTCTTGGAGGAGAAGTCCATTACCTGCTATTAAGTTCACTTAGAGAATAGCCACTGCCATTAGCAATGGTTACATGGAATAGACTTAGTTTTTGGGTACTTGCCAGGTTCTTATGGCCTGGATTGGCCACTGTTGGAAACAGGATGCTGGGCTTGATGGACCCTTGGTCTGACCCAGTATGGCATTTTCTTATGTTCTTATGTAGATGTCTGCAATGGTCTCTATGCCACAGAGAGTCTTCAGTACATTCAGGAACAGGAGCTGTAGGCGAGCACTGGTTCCCACAAACAGTCTGTAATATGAACTCACAATTGCTGTATATGAAATGGCTTCTAGAGTAGAAGAGAGTCTGTAAAGGATTCTAGGAACATGGGCCCTCGTGGAGCGAGTACCGGTTCCTATCTGCAATCTTGCCAATGTAACTCTTGATCTCCATACCTGCGATAACGTCTTGGATGGAAGGGAGTCTTCCGAGTGTTCTAGCAATCTGAAATCAAGAAGAGAGAGCGGAGCCCCCGTGGAGTGGGTACTTCTGGTAAGAAAGAAAGCAGAGTAGCTTGGCGAATTGTAACCCAGAAGTAGATTCGAGTCCTTGCTTAGAGGGTAGCAAACAAAGTCCTTTTAAAGTGCTAATGGATGACATCACTACGGGGGGACACCCCCAAGGTTCGCGCCCTTGGTGGTACAAAGTCTGGAGCGCGCGCCCTTACGTCATCAGGAACATGACAGATTCGTAGCTTCAAGCCAGCCCAGGGATGCTGGAGAAGTGTGGCAGGGAGCTGCCGTGGCCGCAAGCTGTCCTTCAAACCCGGAGGAAGTCGCCACCGAGGTAGAGAGGGTGGAGCAAGGGGCGAGAAGAGGCATGAACACAACACCCTCCATTCCCCCTACCCAGGTTTAATCCAAACAACCCTCTTCTCCTTCCCACCTCCCCAGGCTGAACCCCAGCTCTCTTCCCCTTCTCCCCTCCTCACAGAGTTGGACCTAGCACTCTCTATCCTTCTCTCCTTTCCCATAGCAAAGCTTGACCCTAGTGATTTTTCCCTTTCTCCCACCAACCCCAGGCCAGGTCCCACCAGTCTAACAGGCCTCCCATCAACAGCACAGCACATGCCTCCTTACACCCATGTGGATCAATGCAAGACCAGTCTTCTTTCTTCCTACCCACCTCCACGGTCTCCTTTCACCCAAGTGGGCAGACGCAAAACAAACGCCCCTCTCTGCCTGCCCACCTGCATAGTCTCTTTCCAGCTGAAAGGACCATTACTGTCCAGCAGTGCGTCCTTCTGCTAGTGGCCTATGCCGTGTACACTAAAAGGTTGCTACAGCTGTGTCTGGCACAGAGGAAAAAATTAGGAGGCATTACCCTTTCTCCTCGAGGTAGACAGGTGTTTTATGGTGTCAGCTTAGGTCCCACTGAATTGAATGGACAATCTATAACTGCAGCAGTACTCCAGCTCAGAAGCAGGACTAACTGTTTTTGAGTTGGAAAGCAGTGACAAGTGACTAAAAGGCTTGTTAGTGAATGTGTCACAGAGTGTGAGCCCTTCAGTCTGTGGTGGAATTGGCTGCCTGGCTAGCAAACCAACTGAGCCCCCCTGACAGTAGGCAGACTCGCTCGGACTGGGACAGAAGCTAGGCTTCACTTGTACCAACCTCTTCCCCTACAGATTGAGCCCTTGGGTTCTGAGGTCATCAGGTGAGGGTCCCGAGGAGAGCAGAGAGATGGAGTCAGTAACCTGGCCAAGGACAGGGCAGGTGGAGATCAGGCAGCGTTGGTATCCAGGCAAAAGGTCAGGGCAGGTGGAGGTCAGACAGTGTCGGTATCCAGGTAAAAGGTCAGGGCAGGCGGAGATCAGGCAACAATGTCCAAGCACTGAGATCCAAAAGGCAGTCAGAGAAGGAAGGCAGGGAGGAAAAGAACTAGGCTAGGGGAGGACAGGGAAACATGAAGAAGGGCAGGAGCAAGGCAGAGCTGGACTGGAACATGGCAGGCAGGGGCAGGACTGGAACAGAGACAAGACAGGGCTGGAACAAGGCAGGCAGGAACAAAACAGCCTGGACTGGAACCAGGCAGGCAGGAATGGGAATAGCTATAAGAGCAACATGCACCACAGGCAGTTAGACATGGCAGAGGGAACTGTTGCTGAGGCATCAGATGATTGCAAGGAGGCCCAGGAGCGGTGATGCCATCAGGCAATGCTACAAGCTCCTCCCTGCTGCGTGGCCTATATCAGCTGGCAGGTTGCATGCGTGCTTAGCTAAGAGAAGGGTGGAGTCAACTGGCATGGTGGTATGTGGTGGCGTCGGCAGCATCCCAGGAGCAGCATTTGGGGTGAGTGAGGCCTACTATGGGATGACCCATGGTTGTCCAAACAACAGAATGGATGCTTTTATTAGTCCGAGGGAAAAGGTGAGGTTATTAAGGGATTGTTTATGTCAGATGTGGGCAAACTCTAGCCCACAGATCACATCCAGCCCGTGGGAGGTTTCCAAGTGGGCTGTGGTGGTGAGAATATATCACTTCTGGCCGATGTGCTGGAAGTGATGTCATGGTTGAATCTCTGAAAAGGACCTCCTCTCTTGCAGATCCTCATTGACCCCCCACCTGGACCAGACCACAATGCAGCTATCAGGTCCATAAGTTTGCCAACCATTGGTCTATTCTGAATCCTAATTCTGTGAACCCTAAATATGGTCTTCAGGCCACTATCAATATCATTTCTTTTCTCAAATATTTGGTTTTCAATTAAAAGGGTCCACTTGAAACAAAGTGATGTCCCTCAACACGATCACCATATTTCGCCCCACGAGCTGCCACGGGAGGGACCATAGAGTGCAATTCAGACAAGCTGATTTACAGCATGTTCTATTTCTTTTTTAAGGAGCTCACTCCAAGTGGACCTTTATAATTGAAAATTTATGGAGTTCCAGCATTCTAATAAAGTTAAATAATTTGTGCTACAACACCAGTAAGGACTACTTGAATTATTTTCATGCTCTCTTTTCTTGCTGATTTTCAACTGAGCGTTGAATTTATCTCCGATACCTTTGTGGCGTGCACAAAACAACCCCATGTGGAGACATTACCCCCCTGAGAACACAAGCCAATTAGTGAAAAACTTCAGCGAGCCATTAATGGCATCTTCCATATGCTGAGTACTGCTTTCAGCTCAGCTTAGCATAGAATACTTTAGCTGGCACAATTATAGTTACCACAACACTCACTCCATATAAAACTGCTTTTGTTCTGGCAGATTTATTTTCTAAAGGTAATTTTAAATAAGAAACAATGCTCTCATGCTTGAAATTTAGAATATTGATAATCCTATTTTAGTAATGACAAATAAATGGTCAGAATCCTCTTCCATTCGTAATGACCTTAGCTGCATGTCAGTGTTTAGGGAATATAGAGAAGCCAATGATTCCACTAATCTGGATACCAGGCACTAGTAAAAGCTTACAGTAACTAGCAGAATGTAAGTGTGCTCAGCAAATATGTCCCCCTTTCTATACAAACACAATAGTGTATTCTTTTAAAGTACAACGCAGGAACTTCATGTTATGATAAAAAGAACTTTGTTCTATTATACATCAAGTATGCGTTGTGTTGACAATTTTAGTGTGCTTAAAATGGGTTTTTTTGCCTTGATTTTATTCCGTTTTTAATTTGCGCATAGGATTCTCCTAGAACAACAGACCGTTGGGCACATTAGTCCAGCACTGGTCTTATTAAGGAGCACACAGATCCCAGGTGTTCCTTGCCCTGCTGCTATTGACAGCTCATGAAGTAACTCACCATCTTGAAGAGCTTCATGGAGCAGGAGCAGGCAGAAAATGAACCAGAGCTTCATGGCAGAAGGGAGCAGGGGGCTCGAGCCCTGTAACTATAGACCCTGACTCTCAACAGTGTCTAAAAAAGTAAAAACAGTGATTTAAAAAAAATATATGTCAGCCTGCTCTTAGGAAAGGATGCCACAGAGTGAGGCTGCAAGGAATGCAGGCTGCTGTTTCATATTTTCCAAGGAATGAAAAGAAGCTGCTGCAGGATCAAGTTTCAGGGAAAACTGGAAAAGTACTCAAAGGAAAAAAAAAATAACATCTCTGAAGCTAGTGATACTTGTCTGCTCTCTGCTGGCTGCATAGGAAAAATGTCCCATCAAAACCTAAATATGTCACCAATGGAATGTCACATGACCAATAAGAGCGATCTTCATAATCCATGCCATGAGACACCACTTGTATATTTATTTATTCATTTAACCGTTTTTAATAACCCGCAGCTTCTAACATGTCCAGTGCAGGATACAATAAAATATACACAAACATAATCATATAACAAAACAGTAATAAAACAGAATTGTAACAACAGATTAAAATGCATTATTAAAAAGCAAAGCTTTTCCTGAAAATCTTAATATCTGATTCCTTACATAACTCCATGGGCAAAACATCTTCTGTACTGCTCCTGTTGGGGGGATACCTGAATCCAGCCTGCCTGACTGTGACACAGGAACAAACTAGTACAGCAGCCTCTGTGAGGGAAGGGGACATGCTGTAACATAAGTGGTACATTCCTCCACTCTACACCAGTGGTGTAGCCAGAACTGATTTTTTTTTTTTGGGGAGGGGGCCCAAGATTAACATGTGAGCAGTATGCATACATGTCTGAGATCTACTAGTTGTACTCTTATTGATAAATAATGCCTTAGAGTGCACCTGACATAGAATTTCTAAGTAGTCTCTGTTACGCGTGCCGTCCGCGGCAGACTTGCGGCATGGCCCCCTCTCTTCTCTGCTGTAACTCCAGTACCTGGTTCCTCATCCCTGGCGGCAGTAGGCCGCCAGCTCCATCCTCGGGCCACCCCTGGTACCTCCGGCTCCGCTACAGACCCTGGTGTTCCTGGTCCAGCCACCACTTCAACTGCTCCATGTCGGGCCTCTCCGCGTGGCCCAAGGAGAGATGCTGCTACTCGGCGCCGAGCCCCTCCCTAGGCGTGCGCACATTACTGAAGCTTAAGTAGGGCCCGCAGCGGGAACCGAGCCGCAGCCTTGGATGATGACGTCAGCAGAGCACTGGTACTTAAGCCCGGGTTCTGCTCCCTAGCTTTGCCTTTGCAACAGGTCTCGCTGGTCGAATACTTGTTGCCTCCTGAGAGCTTCGTCTCACTCCCGTGTTCCTGTTCCTCGCTGATCCTGGTTCCTGACTCCTTGCTCCTACATTCCTGCTCTTTACCTTTCCTTGGATTGCCTATATAGACTTTTACTCTGCTTTGCCTGACCATGCCGTTGCTGACTCTCTCCAGACCTAGAACTCTGCATTGCCTGACTACTCTGTTGCCTCTCTCCAGGCCCGTACCTCTGCATTGCCTGACTACTCCATTGCCTCTCTCCAGACCCATACTTCTGCATTGCCTCACTACCTTTGACTATCTCTGTGATCAGACCTCAGCCTTGCTTGCCAGTGCTTCCAGATTGCCGCCAGCCCTGACTCAAGCTTGTTTCACGATGCCTCTTCATCCTACATCCTGGACTTGGTCTATTCAGGCTTCAGCCTGCTTTTACTCAGGCACCCCCTGTCTGCCTTCATTCCTTTGGTGCCTGAGTCTCTAGGACACTACCTCGTCCAGTACAAGACTGTACCATCTTCCTCCTGCTGTCACCGGGCTGACCTTGATCTCCTCATTGACAACGACATACAGAGGCCCACCTAAGTCCAGCTGGCCCCGGCACCCAAAGGCTCAACCTGTGGGGAATGAGAGCTGGTATTTGTGAAGCGCCAGCTGGCCTCTATTCATCAGCCCACTCCGCCTGCCAATGGTGGGGACCCGTAGGTCCCTACCTACAGGTTGCATCAACCCCACCTCGGCACAAAGGTCCACCTCCGGTGCAATAGGTTGCAAAGGCTATGGACTCAGCAGAGGCGTGTGCTCTCCAGGCCATTCCTGGTCTGGCATCCAAAGTGCAAGAACAGCAGCAGTTTCTTGAGGCACTGGCCTCCTCCATTGAGCGTCTCCACGCCCGGCTTGATGCCCTCACCAGCAATCCTGTTCCAGTACCGGCTCCTTCTCATCCACAGCCGTCTCCTTCTATGCCTAGAGCCTTGTTGGTTCTACTTGCACCCCCTCGCTTCAGTGGTGACTCCAAGCTCTGCAGAGGATTCATAAACCAATGCTATATGCCGTTCGCTCTGCAGCCCTCTGTCTTCCAGGATGAATTAACCAAGGTCACCGTTATCTTGTCTCATCTTGAAGGGAAGGCGCTGGCCTGGACTTTTCCCCTGTGGGAGCAATCGGACTCCCTCCTAAGGAAATTGTCTCGGTTTGTGGCCGTGTTTCAACGGACCTTTGATGATCCAGGGCGGCATGCCGTGGCAAGCACTAGTTTGTTACACCTTCGTCAAGGTCAAAGAAATATTTTTGACTATACTATTGAATTTTGGACTTTGGCTTCTGAGCTTGCGTGGCAGGAAGACTGCCTACGAGCTATCTACCTGGATGGACTATCCCCACAGCTGAGGGATAAGCTGGCAGCACGGGAGCTCCCTTCCTCTCTTATGGACCTTATAGCTTGATGGGCCAAATTGATCATCGTCTCCAAGAGTGTCACTGGGAGAGTCAAATGCCCAAGAAGCCCTCTCGGGTTCGATCCCGTTCGCCAACTACCACCAGCCCTGCCTCCGTAGGGTCCCTATTGTGGCCCAGACGGAAGAGTCCATGCAGCTGGGCCGTGGGCGGCTGACCCCGGAACAGCGCCTCCGGGGGAGACAAACCGGTCTGTCTCTGTATTGCGGAGCACCTGGCCACCATCTATAGACCTGCCCCATCTCTCCAGGAAACTTCCCGGCCCGTTCAGTTGGGATCTCTGGCCCCTTAGTTGACTGTACCAGTCACCCTGATCTGGGACTCTCGGTCCTTTCCAGTTCTTGCTCTGGTGGACTCCTGAGCAGGAGGTAATTTTATCCTCAAGGATCTAGTTCAACTACTGGATATAAAGACCCTTCCCCTGGAGACTTCCTTGTACATTGCTTCCATTTATGGGGAACCGCTACCCGGTTGAATATTCCTCACCATAGAGCCAGTTCAACTATGCACTGGTGCCCTCCACATGGAAGAGATTGAATTATTAGTACTGGAGAAATCCATCCATCCAGTGGTCTTAGGACTACTCTGGCTCCAATGTCACTCCCCCCAATTTGATTGGGGTTCACTCCAGCTGGTGTAATGGGGTATCACCTGCCATTAGTCTTGTCTATGTAAAGTGGTACCGCCACCTGTGGTTCCTCTGGCTGCCACTTCTTCAGGCATACCTGCTCTGTGCAGATTTCGAAGACATATTTTCCAAGCAAAAAGCAGACCTTCTCCCACCTCTTCAGAGGTTCGATTGTCTCATAGACTTCCTACCTGGGACCATGCCTCCCCGAGGGCGTACCTATCCTCTGTCTCTTTCCGAGATGAAGGCCATGACGGAGTACATTCAAGAAAACCTCGCGAAGGGGTTCGTCCGTTCCTCTACATTTCCAGGATTCTTTTTCGTGACCAAAAAGGATGGGTCACTCAGGCCGTGTATCGACTACCGCGGCCTGAATTCCATTACCTGCAAAGACAAGTACCCTCTACCACTGATCTTGGAATTATTCGATCGCTTGCATGGAACATCCATATTCACCAAGTTGGATTTATGGAGGGCGTACAACTTGGTACAAATCCGTCCTGAAGGTATTTGGAAAACAGCTTTTAACACCAGAGACAGGCATTACAAATACCTGGTGATGCCTTTCGGCCTCTGTAACGCGCTCGCAGTTTTCCAACGAATGATGAATGAAATTTTCAGAGATCTGCTGTACATCAAGGTTGTGGCATACCTGGCATGTGGCATATCCTTGCCTTTTCTAAAGATCTGGCTACACACCGCACTGATGTCCATTCCTCCAACGCCTTTGTGAGAATCACTTATTGACGAAGTTGGATAAGTGTTTGAGAAATCCAGTCTGCCTTTCCTTGGGTACATTATTTCACAACAAGGATTTTCTATGGACCCCGCCAAGTTAAAAGGGATCCAGGACTGGCCGCAGCCCATGGGTCTTAAGGTTCTCCAGTGGTTCTTAGGATTCTCAAATTATCGCATTTTATTCCACACTATTCAACCTTGGCTGCCCCTCTGACTGCATTGACACCGGAAGCCATCACAGCCTTCCACCACCTCAAAGAAGCTTTCCTGGCTGGATCTTGTCTTCACCACCCAGACCCGAACCACCCCTTCCAGGTTGAGGTGGATGCCTGTAACACCCCTTCCAGGTTGAGGTGGAATCCTGTAACACTTATGCGCAACAAAAACCCCTGGTCGA
This sequence comes from Rhinatrema bivittatum, assembly GCF_901001135.1. Lineage (NCBI taxonomy): Eukaryota > Metazoa > Chordata > Amphibia > Gymnophiona > Rhinatrematidae > Rhinatrema > Rhinatrema bivittatum. Next base: position 126,925,320 of record NC_042615.1, read on the forward strand.
TTAACCCTGGGATTTGCTTCAACCACTTCCAGCTCCCGAGGAACCATGGACCCACCTGTCTACGGATTTCATCGTGAACTTGCCTCCATCTAAGGGCCATACCGTTATATGGGTAACAATAGATCATTTTTCAAAGATGGCCCATTTCATCCCTCTATCAGGCCTACCATCTGCGCCTGAGTTGGCATGCCTATTTTTTCATCACATCTTTAGATTACATGGCCTATCCAAGGACATTGACTCTAATAGAGGTCCACAATTTGTTGCTAGACATTGGCACGCCCTTTGTCGTAAATTCGGCATTAACATCAGTCTGATAACACCTTACCATCCTCAAGCAAATGGAAAAGCTGAGCATATGAATCGTTCTTTAAAGGCTTTTCTCCGCACCTACATAAATGACCGCCAAGACAATTGGTCTGAACTCCTTCCTTGGGCGGAGTTTTCTCACAACTCCCATATCGCCACTGCTATAGGCACGTCACCATTTTCCATCGTCTATGGGAAGCAACCACGACCACCATTGCCCATACCATTATCAGTACCTTCCCCTGCTGCACAGGCTACAGCTGATGCCCTCAAAGCTTTATGGGAACAGACGAATCTTTGCTTACGTCAAGCCGCTTCCCGGGCCAAGAGATCTGCTGACAGTCACCGATGCTCGGCCCCTGAATTCCTTCCTGGCCAGAAAGCCTGGTTGAGCACTCGGTATATCCGACTCAAGATACCCTCTCAAAGGTTCGCCCCAAGGTACATTCAACCTTTTTCGGTCACTCGACACATGAACCAGTTACATATCAGCTTCGGCTGCCACTTACGCTGGGAATACACAATATGTTTCACATATCTCTTCTAAAACCAGTGGTCCTGTCCTGGCCTTCATGAAAGGCTCCTGAACCACCTCCATTGATTGCTGAGACTGATATGACCTACAAGGTACATGAAGTCCTCGACGTCCGCTGTAGGGACCGCCAGTGGAAACATGTGGGAACCAGCCCAAAACATCCTGGACAAAACCCTCCTCATGCATTTCCATCGAGCCCATCTGGGCAAACCCAGACCTCCAAAGGGGGGGCATAAAGTAGGGGTACTGTTATGTGAGCCGTCCACGGCAGACCAGTGGCACGGCCCCTTCACCTCTCTGCTGTAACTCCAGTACCTGGTTCCTTGTCCCTGGCAGAGGTAGGCCACCAGCTCCGTCCTCGGGCCACCCCTGGTGCCTCCAGCTCATTTACAGACCCTGGTGTTCCCAGTCCAGCCACCACTTCCACTGCTCCATGTCGGGCCTTTCTGCATGGCCTGCAGAGAGACACTACTTCTCGGTGCCGGTCCCCTCCCTAGGCGTGCGTGCGTGCATCACTGAAGCTTAAGTAGGGGTGCCGGTCCCCTCCCTAGGCGTGCGTGCGTGCATCACTGAAGCTTAAGTAGGGCCCGCAGCGGGAACCGAGCCACAGCCCCAGATGATGATGTCAGCGGAGCTCCGGTATTTAAGCCCTGGCTCCACTCCCTAGCTTTGCCTTTGCAACAGGTCTCCTCACTGGTCAAGTACTTGTTGCCTCCTGAGAGCTTCATCTCACTCCCGTGTTCCTGTTCCTCGCTGATCCTGGTTCCTGACTCCTTGCTCTTACGTTCCTGCTCTTCACCTTTTCTCGGATTGCCTATATAGACTTTAACTCTGCTTTGCCTGACCACGCCGTTGACTCTCTCCAAGCCCGGACCTCTGCTTTGCCTGACTACGTTGCTGTCTCTCTCCAGACCCAGACCTCTGCATTGCCTGCCTACTCCGTTGCCTCTCTCCAGACCGAGACCTCTGTATTGCCTGACTACTCCGTTGCCTCTCTCCAGACCCAGACTTCTGTTTTGCCTGACTACTCCGTTGCCTCTCTCCAGACCCAGACCTCTGTATTGCCTGACTACTGCGTTGCCTCTCTCCAGACCCAGACCTCTGTTTGCCTGACTACTCCATTGCCTCTCTCCAGACCCAGACCTCTGTATTACCTGACTACTCCGTTGCCTCTCTCCAGACCCAGACCTCTGTTTTGCCTGACTACTCCGTTGCCTCTCTCCAGACCCAGACCTCTGTATTGCCTGACTACTCAGTTGCCTCTCTCCAGACCCAGACCTCTGCATTGCCTGAATACTTTTGACTATCTCCGTGATCAGACCTCAGCCTTGCTTGCCACTGCTTCCAGATTGCCGCCAGCCCTGAAGCTTGTTTCACGATGCCTCTTCAGCCTACATCCTGGACTTGGTCTATTCAGGCTTTGGCCTGCTTTTGCTCGGGCGCCCCCCGTCTGCCTTCATTCCTTTGGTGCCCGAGTCTCTGGGACACTACCTCGTCCAGTACAAGATTGTACCATCTCACTCCTGCTGTCTCTGGGCTGACCTCGATCGCCTCATCAACAATGACATACGGAGGCCCACCTAAGTCCAGCCGACCCTGGGGCTGGTATTGGTGAAGCGCCAGCTGCCTTCATTCATCAGCCCACTCCGCCTGCCGACGGTGGGGACCCGTAGGTCCCTACCTACAGGTTGTGTTAACCCCACCTAGGCCCAAGGGTCTGCCTCTGGTGCCACAGTCTCCAGCAGCTATTATGCATCATGAATGAACCTTTAAAATATTTTAACTTAATTATTTCAAGCACTTACCAACATTAAAAATTCCCTATTAATCTGTATTCTTTATTGTCATTTATAAATACATAAGAATTAGGGATGTGAATTGTGTGCCCGATCGTCTTAACGATCGGGTTCGGCTGGAGGGAGAAAAAAATCTGATGGGTAGAGATGTGAATCGGAATCGGTTCTGATTCACATTGTTAATTTTTTTTTAGTGAGGCCCGACCCTTTAAAATTGACCCCTTACCTTCCCCCACCCTCCTGAACCCCCCAAAAACTTTTTACGAGTACCTGGTGGTCCAGTGGGGGTGCAGGGACCAATCTCCCGCTCTCGGGCCATCGGCGCCATTTTGGCCACTCAAAAATGGCGCCGATGGCCCGATAAAAAAAAAAACCCACCCGACCCTTTAAAAATGACCCCTTAGCTTCCCCCACCCTCCCGATCCCCCCAAAACATTTTAAAATTACCTGGTGGTCCAGTGGTGGTCCCGGAAGCGATTTCCCATTCTCGGGCCGTCGGCTGCCACTCATAAAGATGGCGCCGATGGCCCTTTGCCCTTACCATGTGACAGGGTATCCATGTCATTGGCTGGTCCCTGTCACATGGTAGGAGCACTGGATGGCTGGCCATCTTTCATCTTGTTGCCAGCTGTACTTTTTATCCTATTTTGGAGATGCGGAGAGATAATGGCTTATTGATAGCACAGTTTTGTGATGATGCTGATTTTAGAGCATTTTAGGATCTTCAGTTAGAATTCGACTTAGTAGCAGATTCCCATGGTTCATACTTGCAGCTGAAGGAAGTGTTGGGGACTTTTTTCAATCTACAGAGACCCCTGAGGCTGGTGAATAGATTTGAAGAATTTTTATGCATGGCTGAAACTTTGGCTAAGGGCATTTCACTGTTCTGTTAAGGGATCATGCAGGCAAAATGTAACAAAAGCACCTCTTGACCCTTGATAGATGTTTGAAATGCTGATTTAGGTTTGCACCTTGGCGAGACAGATTGGAAGTACATATGAGAAGCTGCGCAACACGTCTCTATTTGTACTAGAAAGGTGGAATTAATGATAAAATGACCACACAGAACTTACCAACCCCCCATTATATGTTTCTATAATATTTCTGACAGCCCGTACATTGTATTGGTGAGGATTGGAGAGCAGGGCATTTATGTGCACATGTGGTGGTTTTGCAAAGGAGTGCAGCAGTTTTGGGCAGATGTCACCCAGTATGGATGTGCATTAATTTCATCCGTTTCCTATACAAGCATGTAATATGAAACGTATGAAACATATGAAACGAATGCACATCTAATTGACATGTAATGGAAAACGTATGAAACGAATGAAACAAATGAAAAAAATGCACATCCCTGTCACCCAGGAGGTCTCAGACATTATTGTAGCTCCAAAACACATGGCTCTGGTTTTTGGATTATTGGGGATGTTGGGTGGTTCCTTAATTCTTCCCAAACCTAGATAGACCCTTGGTAGCAAAACCTCTTCTCTCTGCCAAATTCAGAATAACCACTTTCTAGAAATTACATCTCTGTTTGCATTACTGGTGGGTAAAAAAAACCAGGGGACTGCAGATATTGAGCTCTTTCATTATAAGTTAATAGGGTAGGAATTCAAATATGAATGTATCTGGGGCTGTAATAAGACGTTTTCTGGATTAGCTCAGTGATACCCTCTTCCTTTACAATTGAATCTGATAGTGTGCATGTTGTATTGTATAACCTTCTGTTTAGAGTGTACATCAACCTGTTATACGTATTACCAGTTTTAAAAAAATTATTTTAAAATAAAAAGTTAAAAAAGTAGAAGAAAATACTCAGATAACGTTACATCTCCTTTTGGGAGGGTGGAATTTATCAGCCCAATTTTCAAAGGCCAGCACGTGTAAATAACGTGAGATAAGCGCTACATGCGCGCACGGAAAAGCCAGCTTCCAAAAGCAGGGGCAGGCCTGGGAAGGGCCAGGGTGGGTTCTGGGCGGGGCATCTTCCAGTGAATTGCGCGGTGGCAGCTAGCCGGCCAGCGCTTCCTATTACTGCTCTGGTGAGCAGGTAAGTATTGAAATAAAAACAAAAAACTAGTTAGAGGGGTTTTAGGGGTCGGTGAGGATAGGGGTAAAGACAGGCAGGTTAGGTAGGGGGTTTAAGAAGTTCCCTTCCAGTCCACTCCTTTATTGGAGAAAGGCTGTACTGATTGTTACAAGATCGCCCCCTTCCTTGCGCGCGAGTCGGCACTTGCACGCACATGTGTGCCTGATATAAAATCGGGAGAGCATGTGCGCGTAGGTAGTGGATTTAATACCATACGCGCATTGACACGCACATGTTATAAACTTGGTGCGTCTTTTAAAATTAACCTTTATGCGTACGCTCTTACACACCTAGAGCCTGATTATCGAAAGCATTTATAAGCTTAAAATTTGGTTTTACATGTGTAAATGCATTTTATTTGTGTAAGTGGCCTTTTGAAAATTGCTACAAAATATGCCATTGAATAGTCCATAGGATCTACTCGCATACATGCACTTTCCATGCGTAAATGGCTTTTGAAAATTGCTACAATAGTATGTGAAATTTACACTCATAACTCCTTTGAAAATTCCCCTGAATGGGGTGAATTTTCAACATTTCATGCATACAAATTAGCATATATGCATGTAAGTAGATTCTCCTTGCGTATTCCGTATTTTACAAATATACACACGTAAAAAGGGGTGGTCTAGGGACCATTCAGGGCCAATATTTATGCACATAAGTTGGAATTTTAGAAGACATATATGTAAATTTTCCAACTTACATAATGTTACACCCACTAATTACCTGGCATAAATTATATTAAATGTGTTTTTTATGTAGTACTTACTGGATGGAAGCGTTAGATGAACTGAGGATAGTTCAGGCTGAAGATCCAGGAAGCTCTCACTGATCTGGGAAGGACTGGGCAAATTGGTGGACTACCTAGTCAAACTGGTAATTTTATTGACACAGGTATTTTTTAAAATGTACTAATTTATGCAAGTAAGCCCTACTTTATTTTCACTTGTACAATATGGGGCAGATTTTATAAAACTACGCACCAGGTGCAAACAAAAGTACGCCGGATTTCAATAGATACGCGCGTATCTGTTAAAATCTGGGGTCGGCGCGCGCAAGGCTGCCCAAAATCGGCAGCGTGTGTGCGCCAAGCCGCGCTGCCTGCCTCTGTTCCCTCTGAGGCCGCTCCGAAAATCAGAACGGCCTCGGAGGGAACTTTCCTTACACCCCCCTAAGCCCAAGGCAGGCGTAACTTGCGTGCGCCAGGCCAGCTGCCGGTGCGCCAAGTTCCAGTCTGGGGGCTGGTCCGGAGGCCGCGGTCATGCCCCCCAACCCGAATCCCCCTCCCCCCCGGTACCTTTAACTCAGAAGTTACGTCTGCCAAAGGCGGCCTCTGGCCCCGCTCCTGCCCCGGACCACCCTGCCCTGCCCCTTTTTGCAAGCCCCGAGACTTACACGCGTCACGGGGCTTTATGCGTGCCGCCGGGCCTTTTGAAAATAGGTCCGGCGCACGTAACCCCCCTTCGTGCGTTACTCTTTGAAAATCTGCCCCATATATTTTAGGAGCATATGTACCCATAATAATCCCGATTTATATGCGGCTGGCATCTGGTATTTTATAAAGTATCCACATATACCATTTTCATTATATTTACTTGCACACGTATTTGAAATCACCAGTTTACTGATACCTTCGCCAGGTCACCTGAGCCCCCACCAGTTCACGCAGACCTCCTATCCAAAAACTGAAGACAACAGACAAGTCTGATTTCACTTTTGTGAGTCCATTAGCAGATGTAAAAGTATCCAAGTTCAATAATGTATATGCGTATATCTGTTACAAAATGGCAACTACCAGGCATACCTTTTATCCCGACCCCAGATTGCTCTTAGCCTGTCTCTTTTTTCCTTGAGATAATACACACATACACTCATTATTTATAAAATAATATACAGTATACACATGTACACTTACACACAATTTTTAGACATGAAATTCCTTTGAAATGTTACTGAAATTGAGTCCGGGTCAATTTTAAAACAGTCAATTACATGCATAAAAAAATTTGGGTTTATGTAAGAAAATTACCCCCTACATTGATGGGTTCAGCCTTATCTGATGTTTATTAACACCTTCCATAAAATCCTGTAGATTAGTAAGGCAAGAATACCCTGTTTTAAATCCATCTTGGCTCTTCACCATTGGGCCATGTCTATCCACATGGCCTATAATTTTTAGATCTGCATTCCGTAGGCTGGCGAGTGGCAAGTTATTTGGTGAAAGTTAACCTGACAACTTGAGCCAGTATATTCTGCAACCTTAGGCCTGGATTCATCATTCCTCGCAGAATGATGAATCCTGCGAAAACAGGGGGCGGGCCTGCGAAAGCCCACAGCCTTCACAACACGACGGTGCGCCGGCTTTCGCACCGAATAGCGCCACTGTGAAAGGTGGTGCTATTCGGCGCGCTACTGCCGACGATAACATTAGTAACGATAATGTTAGTAACTTTATTGTCGGCAGCGAAGACACCGCCAACTGCCCCTTCCCGCCCTGACTCCTCCCCTCCCCGCCCGACTCCTCCCCTCCCCCTAATTTGCATTCTATCGCGTGCGATAAGCCTTTGATAAAAGACCCCTTTAACTGCTTAGGTTTCCTGCTGAATATACTTGAATAAAGTTAGGGAGATGAAGTTATCCAGGTAAGTTTGCTGCTCACAGGATTACTGAATATTGAAAAAAAAAATAACTGAGCCACGGCAGATTCCCACCTCTTGGCTTCCGCAAGCTATTTAAAAAATTTATGTAGCCAATCCCCCTTCTGGGTCAAATGGGGCTCATCCCAACCCCCTTCCCCATCTTCAAAATAATAATAGCTGAATTCCTTACCCCCAACTCCAGAAACCCCAAAAGGTTTCCAATGCAGAATCAAAGTAGCGTCTTTTACCTCCCACTGCTTGCTTAAACACATTGCTGTCAATATCTCTGAACTCCCTCACTGATTGACCCTTCACTCACAGCTTTAATTTTTTTCTTTCTACTGCTTTGAGAAGACAACTTGGAATTTAGCTGATGACCCAGAAATGCGGTATACAAGCTGAAAATGAGAATTAGAAAACGAGATCATTATTAAATATATGTCTAGTGGTGTAGCAGGACTTATAACCCGCACAAATATCTTCCCAGTGGTCATCTTGGGATTTGGATCTGGGCCTTTTGCATATTCTGTTCCTCCCCAATTTTTGGGCCATCTTGTTTTTGGGATGGGTTTTGATCCCTATATATAATTTGGGGTAGAGCAGGCTCAGATCATCCCTGGATCTCACAGAGAGCTAGTGGTGAAGAAAAGGTGGGGTAGGTCCTTAAGACTAAATGAATCTGGAGAGGTTTTTGAGACTGAGTTTCTGGAGTAGGATTGGAAAGGTGATGTTTTGCCGTTTGGATCAGTTTCTGACTGAAAGGGAGGCCCCCCCCCCGGAAGAAAGAGCTGGATCTCTGTTCTTTTATCTTGTCCCCCAGTCAACAACAAGGTGAGAGGCAGCCTGGATTTTTTTGTTTGAAAGTTTTGAGAAGAGTTTGGAATATTTATCTAATTTTGAAGCTGGGGAAAGTTTTGCCAATACCCAGTATGTATGCTGGAACTGGAAGATAATTTACCTATCATTAGAGGGGAGAGTATTTTGGACCAGGACACAGTTAAGAGCAGGAGGGTCAGCAAGAGAGGCACCATGGGCAAAGAAACCTATTTTTTTCTTGATTTATGTTTTCCTCATTTTATTCATGATTTTTGGGATTATCGCCCGGATATTATTTTTCAAGCTTAGGTAAACCCTTTTATCATTTGAACACCAAATGTGGGCTCTGAGTCTTCCTTCAAGTGTGCCTTTGGGATATTTGAACCTCCTGTTGTGGGTATCAGTATAAGTGTGAAAGTGACAGCCCCTAGAGCTCCAGAATCACAGGCCTCCCCCCCTGCCAGAGAACACTCGCCCCCAGGATTGTTGGGTGCACGAAAGTGTTAGATGTCCAGGAGAGTCAAGACAGCCTTGGGACCCTCTGCCAGAGAAGGGGTTACAGTGGAAATAGATCACCAGGTAGAAAATGAAAGACTCAGTAGATACAAAAAGATATTTTGTGACTGTGAGGGAAAAATGACTTCTCTATGAGCCTCTGAAAAATCATCAGCAGAAAAAATAGGCACGATTGCATGAAAATACTGTTTTATAATAACCAGTACCCTGTTGGAATTACTGGTGGCAGGTTGTTTAATGGGCAAGGGTGGAATATATATACAAAGAAGTCTTAATGCCAAGCAGTCTGAAAAAGTACCAGAAATTGTAATCCCTTTCATACTGATTGCTGGAGTAAAAGGGGATGTGATAGCATAGCAGATACGATTGCAATTTCTAGTCTGCAAAGTGGCAAGGAGCACTGATCTGCTGCAAATTTATATTTCAGACATGCTTACAAAGTATGTTTGTAGTAAACAGTTAATTGCTATGAAATTGTTTAAAATGATTAGCCTTTTATAGAGACTCCACTGCAACACATACACACAAATGAAGACTTCTGTGTGAGATCTATTCGAAACAACCATAATCATCAAAGACTGCAAGCAAGATGCTCTTCTTAATATAAAAAATTGAGGTTGCAAATAAGCCTCTGCTAGCTGATTAAAAGGCACGGTTCTATATATTGCTGCTTTTTCTCATGAAAAATTTCAATCCTTGTTTAATGGCCCTTTGGGATTCATTTCGGTATTAGTCGTAGTTTTAATCCCTTTTTGAGCGAGGGTAGGAAGAAGTAGTATAGGGAGGGCTGCACTCCTTCACTGAGGTGGCTGGGATGGCCAGTCCCCTGCTGTTTATAAAAGCAGCCTGCAACATTGCAAAGTGTGGCTTGAGGAGTTAGAAAGTAGCGGATGTAGGACTGTTTTCTTGAGTTAAAGATTTTTCTCCTACTCTTAGTGCTAGGCCCCCAAGTCCAGAATTCCTATTCCAAGAGTGAGAAGGGGAGTGGTACCTTCTGGGTGCTAGTTCCATAAATTTGCTGATTTTTGGACTTATCCTTTTGAGGTTTCCTTCCTGTGAGAGCCCTGGCATCCCGAGTCCATTGGCTCGTTTAGATCATGAGTTAGGGAAGATCCTGCTGCTCTCCTTCCCACAAACTGTGGGTTGAATGAGGCGTGACTTGTTGCAGGAGGATTCCAGGTTTTCCCACTTTTGTGAAGAATTTATTAGAGGGGCAAGTTTGTTGCCACCCTTCCTACCCTGAGGCAGGGACATCTGAGAGAGCTGCTGTGTTCCTTGCTATCTGGACCTTTCCTAAGAAAGACCCTGTTTTGCCATCTGAAAAGGAGACCTGTGAGTAAAACCTTTTTGATACATCAGAGGAGCCCCTTCACCTTTGGGAGACTGTACAAACTGAGACCTTATATATTTTTTTTTTATTGCTAGTTTTTTGGAAGGGAATTTTTTCCACCAAGCTAGGATACCCCTGCCCACTCGGGAAGCTTTACTTGTCAGACCTGGAGGGTGAGAGCGTTTCCTGGCTCAGATACCAAAAGACCTTTTCACAGATAGAGAAAAGAGTGCAGACTTTGAATTTCCATCTGTTGGGTCAAGAACTGATTTGAATTGTGCCAATTTGCCATTTGAGAACTTTTTTTGCAGTAAAGATATTATTATGGACACTCATACTGAGCCTCCATGATATTTTGATGGCACTCGCATCCCAAAATGGTGAAAGTGAACTGATACCTCCCAGTACAGTGAAAGATAAAGCCACCCCTGCCACCTTGGGCCTTCCTACTGGAAAAGAGCCCTATCCCAGGGCCCCTGGACTGTGTTTGAGTGGGAGAGGAGTTGAGAGCTGGCCTTGGGATCCTTGTGTGCCTTTTCCCTTTTGGTTCATGAACTGGAATCGGGGCCACACTTGGTTATCTCAAAATACAGTAACATAATTGCTTATCAGTGCACAAAAAAAATAAAGGTCAACATACATATTATCAATCGGAGATTAAATTAAATTGTAGGAGATACTTTTTTCTTTATTGGACTCGCTTCATAGGGCCTAGCTTCCCTGAGCTGTATAGTACACAGACCTGATGGTGGCAGTACAACTCATGAAAGCCAGACCAAATGTATTATGTTAGACCAGTCAAAGTATCATCCTCCATTTGTTTGCTGACTTTTGCTCCTGCTTATCGCAGACAAATCTTGTTTAAACTGTATTATCGATCAACAGTGATCCTCGTACATTTGCTGGTAATGTGTACTTGTCCTCACAGAAAAACAACTAAAACTCCAGTTGTTCTAAGCGAAATATACATAGTTCAGAAATAAAGTCATGTTTGGGAGATGTGCAGTGCTACATTTAGGTGGTTTTTCCTCAAGCACTGCTGCAGTATACGCTATCACACTGATATTTCAGTAAGGATGTACACATTTTATTGGTTAACATTATCATTTTACTAATGCTGTTTTACAATAACCTTTTGCATATCATTTATTAAAACTTGTAGAAAATGTTTCATCTTTGGAAAAACCCGTACATAAAACCAGTAGAACTGGGCTAGATTTTTCAAAATACCATCTTGTCTGACTCTTGACATTGTTTGGTCTTCTTTTTCTTCCTAATATCTCTGCGTGTATTACAGTCCCATAGTCATGAAAACCTCCCCTTGGCTGAGAGCACTCCTTAGCTCAGTGATGGCGAACTCTAGTCCTCGAGTGCCACAAACGGGCCGGGTTTTCAGGATATCCACAAGGAATATGCATGAGATATCCATCTCATGCATATTCCATGTGGATATCCTGAAAACCCGGCCCGTTTGTGGCACTCGAGAACTGGAGTTCGCCATCCCTGCTTAGATGATCATGCTGCAGTGACATGCCTTGCAGGTTTTCAGTCAGAGGCCTGCGGGGGGCAGGGAGGCAGCCCAACAAGCACCCCCCCTTCACTGCAACATCTGAGCAGCTAAGGAGGAGGAGCTTGCAAAATCTTTTAACCCAAATATTCCCTCAGATATTAAATACAAATTTGACAGGGAAAGGGAAATCATAATGATTTTGTTTTATCTGCCAATTGAGAGGGCAATTTTTAAAGATGTTGACCTGCATAAATGTGCTGAAAATTTCCCTTCCTCAATCTGGCTAAAAGAACGTGTAGCCTTTCGTAGTGTGTGCACTCTTAGCTGAAACGCGAGGAAACATTTCCAGAAACGTGTTTAGGTTGGGGAGCAGAAAATAACATGCAGAGATTTGATTTTCAAAACCTAAGTGTGCTAATTTCCATTGCATTTTCATCCACACAAAAAGCAGGTGCAAAGTTGGAGCATGCTTTCCCTTTGAAAATCAGGTACAAGGCTGTACCCACAGACTTTGCACGTAGGCTGGGAGTTTGAAAATTGCCTCCTGAATTATCAAATTCTTTGCTTTGCTTGTGCCGCTGTGTAAAACAGATGCCTCTAAACAGCCACTTATATAATGATAGAGAAATGAAGTAATTTAAAAAAAAAACCTGAAATATGTACATCCATTTATTATAATTATGGGTCATTTTATGTATAATACTACATCCATGTTTTACCAAGTGAGTAAGCAGAAAATTTCTGTCTTCCTCCTATCCAACCAACTTTACTTTCTGCCTTTCCTTCTATCAAGTGACTTGTAAACTTGAAATCAATGTAGAAATAAATAAGTAATCCACTGCATGGAAAGGAGATAAAACCAGAAAAGTGGGATTGAAAAAAACTTTCTAGGATATGGACAAGAAGAATTGCTAACACACAAATCATTTTTTTCAGTTTTGTCCGTTCTCCCTTGTGAAGAAATGCTCTTTAACTCTGCTTGCACTGGGTAGATTGCAAGACATCTGGATGGACTATATACCAAATAATGAAATTGGGAGATTTCACTTCAGCATGAATTTCTTGGAGGTACATCCCCTCCACAAAAGTAAAATCCACCACTCAAAACAATCGGAAGAGAGCATGTGCTAGCAGTAAGAATCACTTCCACTACTTGACAAGGAAACTCAGGTGTTCTCTTCATTATTATTAATCTATTACAGCAGATTAACTACTTTTTACAGCAACATCAGATTTGTTTTAGCATTTACAAGCAACATACTGCTCAGTATATTCTAAAGTTAATTTTTTTATTTTTTAAACTACAAAAACACTTTTTGACACATTGTAGGGAAAAGACTGGGGTGTCATGAACAACAGTCTGTTATTGCAAAACATATGCACGGATATATGCATAACGAACAAAAGGGATAGGAGGGAATAAAAGGCCTAGTGCAGTGGCTCCCAAACCTGCTTGTGGGATCCCTAGCCAGTTGGGATTTTAGGATATCTGTAATGAAGATGCATGAGATAAATCTGCATGCAATGCAGGCAGTGCATGCACATTCATTGCTGATATCCTGCACAACCAAATGGCTGGGGCTCCCTCATGACAGGTTTAGGAATCACTGACCAAGTGATTAGAGCAGTGGTTCCCAAACCCGTCCTGAGGGACCCCCAGCCAGTCAGGTTTTCATGCATGCAATAAATTTCCATGCAATGGACGCAGTGCATGCAAATTTCTCTCATACATATTCATTGCAGATATCCTAAAACCCTGACTGGCTGGGGGTCCTCCAGGACAGGTTTGGGAACCACTGGGTTAGAGCAATAAGCTAGGAATCATAAAAGCCAGGGTTCAAATCCAACTTTCCTCACTAGGCACTGTCTGATCTTGTACAAATCACTTCACCTCTTATTACCTCTGGTAGACTAAAATTTTGGGGGATGGGAATTATTGCCATTGTACAGCACTGTCTATGTTTAGTACCATAATAAAAATGATAAATACGGTAGTAGTCAGGGCCAGTGGAAGCACTAGGCGAACTAGGTGATCACCTTGAGTGCCACAGGTTTAGGGGCAACCCTAAACCTGCTTCCGTTGGACCTGCTCAGAATTGTGAAAAAACTTTGTCCCGATTCCTGACACTGGTGGCAGCTGCAGGACCTTGACCAGTGATTCTCAACTGATGTGTTGTGTGCTACTCACAGCTGGCAGGGCCAAAGAAAAGAAGACCATTGCTGCTAGCCGCTGCCGGAGACCAGGCTGGCGGGGGCCGAAGAAAAGAAGACCGTCGCTGCTAGCTGCCAGCAGAGATCAGGCCGGTGGGGGCCGAAGAAAAGAAGACAGTTGCTGCTAGCTGCCGCCGGAGATCAGGCCGGCGGGGCCAAAGAAAAGAAGACTGGCACTGCTAGCTGCCGCCGGAGACCAGGCCGGTGGGCTGGAGACGAGCTGTTCAGCTGGGGGCCTTTGTGTGTGTGTATTTGAGATTGGAAGGGTGCTTCTGTGTCTGTGTGGTGTGTATTTGAGACAGGGAGGGTGCTTCTGTGTGTGTGTGACGTGTATGTGAGACAGGGAGGGTGCGTCTGTGAGAGTGTACTGTGTATGTGAGACAGGGAGGGTGCTTCTGTGTGTTTGTGTGGCATGTATGTGAGGCAGGGAGGGTGCTTCTGTGTCTGTGTGGTGTGAGACAGGGAGGGTGCTTTTGTGTGTGTGTGTGGTGTGTATGTCAGGCAGGGAGGGTGCTTCTGTGGCATGTATGTGAGACAGGGAGGGTGCTTCTGTATGTATGTGGTGTCTATGTGAGTCAGGGAGGGTGCTTGTGTGTGTCAATGTGTGTGTGCGAGAGAGAGATGGTGCATGTTTTTGGCTGGCTGTGGCTTTGAGAGAGAGGGGGCGTGTGTGTGTGATTGAGCCTGTTTGTAAGTGAGATAGAACATGTGTGTGATTGAGAGCTTGTGTGTAAGTGAAATAGAGAGAGCATGTGTGTGATTGAAAGCCTGTGTGTAAGAGAGAGCAAGAGCATTGTGTCATTGAGAGACTGGCCAGAGAGGTGACGTGTGTATGCGTGAGAAAGATTGAACAGGGAGATGACTGGTATTTGTGTGCTTGTGTGTGTGAGAGAGAGAAGAGACTGGTTGTGGTCCCTAAGGAAGAGGACCGTGAGGACAGCTTCAGCAGTTACTGCTGCTTCTGGTGTGGTCTGCAAGGGAAAGGAGTAGGAGAACTGCTGGAGCGGCTAAGTAAAGGTGGCTTTTTAAGTTCATTTTTCTTGATTGACTACCATTTTAATTATTGGGTAGTATGTGATGTGTCTGCTGTTTTGAAATATTTTATTGGTGTTTGGTAAAGCTTTCAAAATTTGCATGAGTCTTTAATTATTGGATATTCTATTCATCAGCTGTTTTGAAATTATTTTTTTAGTATGATTTTACTATTATGATTAATGATTTATATATCTTGATTTTATTGATTGCTTCATGAGGAATGGTGACATTTTTGTTTTTCCATTGTTGCACTGTATAGAGTCTGGTGTGATGCGTTTTACAGTTTAGTTTTTGTCTGCACGTTTCTATTTATACTTTGTGGCTTTATTCAGTATTTGGTGAGGGTTTGTGTTCTGCATGCAAAGACTGAGATGAAACATTCTTTTAATATGTGGTTTCTCTGTAGGGATCTGTAGTAGCTTGGCCTGTTCTGTTTTCCTGATAGGAAGTGTATTGATATTTTAGATTCTGGTGTAATATTTGTGGTATTCTTTTTCATAGGTAGGGTTGTTATTCTTTGAGTGTTGGCAGATAGTACTGTGTTGATACGGGAGGACCATGCCAAAACACATCACAAAAGGTATGATGCCATATGAATTCCAAGATGCAAAGTTTTCTTGTTGGCATCACAACAGTGCATGAAATTATCACAACGTGTAAATTAATTTTACCTCCGAATGTCATTTTTTATGTAAAATATGTTATAAATGCATAATTTAAAATTGTGTATGGGGAGGTGGGGGGAGGGGGCACCAGGCTGTAAGGTTTGCCTAGGGTGCCTAATACCCTTGCACTGGCCTTGGTAGTAGTATTAAAAAATGAAAGGCACATTGTGATTACAACTGTGACATATTCTAAGTGTAGCTGATCTACTTGATCCTATGACCTCAAGGATTCTGATCCAGTGCAAACAATGCTGACTGTACAAGCAATCGAGCATAGTTATGTATCAAAGTAAAGGCACTACCCAGCAACACAGCTCCTTTCTCCAACCGCTTCTTTCTTTTCCCCTTTCTGATTTCTGTTCCATTCTAGGGACAAAAAACAAGGTGACTCAAACAAGAATGAGAAGTGGCAGAAAGTCCAGTGTTCTGCCATGCCACTCGTCAACAGATTCAGGTGATATTGTTGACCTGAGGAGGCGAGTTCCTCAAACACGGCCTGAACAGCAAAAATTAGTGTATATTGCAGAGGGTTGGACTCCAAAGGAAATAACATTAATAAGACCAGGGAAGGAGAAAAGAAAGAACAGGCATGTTGTATTTTGAGGAGAGAAGGGGGTAGTACCGCTGCTTTAACACCCTGCTCTCTCTCTCCATTTATAAATATGCTGTACAGTGATTATGCCGGGAGGAGGAGTTCATATCCCAGGAGGTCCCTGTTTTCCATGAAATGGCTTCCTGGAAACAATAAAATGGTCACTGTAGCAAAACGACCTCAAACACCCTACCGAAAATGAGCTAGCAGCTGGTCTTTGGCTACATCACTCTGTCTTTGGGCAGACGCTCGAAAGTGTAAGTTATGGTTGAATCTGTTGGCAGCAAATGCAGGACAGCTTAGTGCGGCAAATACATTCTGTCACAGTTCACTACTTAAAAGACATGCACAACGGGCTTTGCAGGGCTTACCCTGCCAGTCACTAACACTAGCATGCACTTGTCCTTTCTGGTGAAATAAATTGATCACTTTCTTTTGCAATGTCCAAATCATCATCTTTGTCCACAGAGTTCTTTTCGTCTTCTCCACAGTTAGCGGAATCCGTATCTTCATACTCATCTTCAACTTTATGCCCTTCGACACTATGTCTGATTCCATAAGCAAAGTAAATCAGAAAACCTGACAAAAGGCAAGATAATAATCATTAATAATGAAGTAGAAGCACTAGACTGAAGGCTTATCAACGGGAGAAGCAAAAAGGTGAATCATTTCAAACTATACATTGACTTTAACATATATATATATATTTTTTAAGTGCTTCTCTCCTCATGTATGCCTATACTTTCCAAGTAGGGTCTATGTGAGAAAAGTTTAATACCCAAGGAAGCTGAGCTTTACAGCTAGGCTCATTCCAAGCATGATGTACCAGACAACTATCCCTGCTTCTCATGCTTCCACACTTGCATATACACTGCATTTAGACTTCTTTAAAATGGTTCAGATTCGCTCATCTTAATATCTGTGGCACAGGGTAACATTGTCCTGTGAGCTGTTTATTTATTTATTTGTCTAATTTATATACCGTCTGTCTGACAAGTAATCAAGATGGTGTACATAGTGGTCATATAATATACATCAAAAATTTCAATCTGCTTAAGCCATTTTAAAATTTAACATATCAAAATAAACTACAATAAAATACATTGCTAAAATTAAAATGAACATAAATAAGATAATTTAAGAATATAAAATAATGTAAAATCTAATATTAACTTTAAAAATAACAAGGAATAGCACAAAGTAATATCAGAAACAATATTAACATAAAATAATATAACATAACCGTCACAGACACACATTTAGTCAGGTATAATATGCCTTTGCTGCAGCACTGTTCAGTTTTTGTTAGTCTGATTGTGAAATGGTATTTTAACATGGATGTTGGTTTAAATGATTGATGGTTGAGTATTAGTTAAATCTGACCTTCTCTGAAAGTAGCAATGCAGGACTTAATGTGCCCCTCTGTTCCAATAATTATCACCCTCCTCCTTTAAAGAAAAGATTAAATAGGACCCAGCTGCCCCCAAAAAGAGTGTACTTTAACCATTTTTTAGTTCTTCCATGAACCAGCTTCTGATCTCACCAACAGTTTTCTTATAACTGTAGGCTAGAGCAAATTTGCTCCTCAGCTTTTGCCCCATAACGTTATATAGCAATTTCCCATTACCAGTAGTGCTAGAAGTCTCTTTCTGGATATTCCATTGGCTGCCCTTTAAATGTTATTTTAAAAATGATGAGTATGCAATTTAAGAGACTGACACTAAGTTACTCTGAGACAAATTCACCTCCATCCAACTCCCCAGACAAGACAAAGGAACAGAAGAGAATTCCTGCTCCAAAACTTAACATTTCACACCCTATTCTGTCAAAAGTATAAAGTCATCAGTCACCCCTACTGGGCATTCCCACATATTAAGAACCTAAGAAATGCCATGCTGGGTCAGACGAAGGTCCACTGAGCCCAACACCCTGTCTCCAACAATGGTTAGTCCAGGTCACAAGTACCTGTCAGGTCCCCAATAGTTGATCTACTTCTTGCATCTCACTCCCAGGGATAAGCGCTGGCTTTCCCAAGTCTACCTGGATAATTGTCTATGGACTTTTCCTTCAGTAACTTGTCCAATTCTCTTTTGAACTGCGCTATCCCCTCGATTCATCAAAAAGTGTTACTAATGCATTGATAATGCCTGTGATAAGGGAAAGGGGTGTGTTTATGGAAATTTTGGAGTTACTGCTTCACATTGGTATTATTACACGGTGTGGTAAGTTTTTCATATCCTGTGCTAAGGAAGGGGGGGAGGGATGGAGAATCCATCTACAAAGCCCTCATAGTGGGGAAGTATTTATATCTCTATCAGAGGCCACCTAATAGGTCGAGGTGAGGTGTTGGTGGTGGTTTAGGGGCCAGTTTCGCACATAGAGTGAGACGTACGAACAGCACAGTACACCTTGGTGAAGATTTGATGTCATTTGGAGTGAGGGAAGTGTACAGAATTTGAGACTGTCCTCACCCCAAATGACATCAAATCTTCACCAAGGTGTACTGTGCTGCTCATACGTCTCACTCTACATGTGAAACTGGCCCCTAAACCCTAAACCACCACCACCTCACCTCGACCTATTAAGTGGCCCATCTATAGAGATATAAAAAGGTGCACACAGTGAGGCCTTCCCCAGAGGCTATTTCTCTCTCTCTCTCTCCCCCCCCCCCCCCCACTCCTCCAAGGCCAAAATTGTATCGCAAATTGCATTCAGGCATATCACACAGCCTAACATCAGGAAAAAAGGTGTAGTTAAAACCATGCGATATTGCTCTTAATTTAACTAAATCCTGCCCAAACTCCTCCCCACTCCCACCCCCCAAAAAATTTGCATTCACACCATGCGTTACCATACTTTTTGCATGCGTTATGGCGTTAACACATGCGTTGGTGCATTATTACGCGCATTAATGCCATATCACATTTTGATGAATGATGGGTTGAATTAATTGCCTTGACCGCATACTCCAGCAACAGATTCCATACCTTGACTGTGTGCTGAATGAAAAAATACTTCTTATGATTTGTTTTAAATCTGGTTGCTAGTTTCACTGAGTGTTGTTTGAAAAGGTGAATTCTACCCCTAGAAAGCCTCTGTGATGGCGAACAGCAACCCTTTTAATGATGTTTGCTGCCAAGCAACAGGTCAGCTAACATCTTCTTGGAGTAATGAATGCCCAGCCTGGTGCTGCTTAGGAATACACTTTGCCAAGGGACATCATTAAATAAGGATCAATGATGTTTTCATTAATCAAATTTCCCAGGCGTCTATTAACATTTATTTTTTACTTAAATAATGATGAAATAATTGCTGGATAAAAGTAAATGCCATCATGTTTTTTCTTGCTCAACAACTTTCTCTTGCTACTTTGGAGCATTGTTTTATTCTCAAAAGAAATGGAAATCTAAGAAATAAGAGATGGTAAGACAAATAAAAGGACCCAGAAAAAATACCAAAACAGGCAGCAATAGAGTTAAGAAACAGGCAGGTTGGCATTTTGAAGAATTTAGCTGTACTTGTTTTAAAGAAGGATTTCTCTAACAAGGAAGATGTAATCCTGAAATCAGACAGCTAAGTCTGCATCAGGGCTATGTTTTAGCAGCAAGTGAATTTATGGGAGGGTGACCCTTACTGGAATACTTAGAACCAGACCAGATGACTTGTAAATATCACCAGACCAGAGTCCTCCTCCCAAGAGTGGAAGGACCAGGAGCTCAGGGGGACTTAGAGCGGAGTCTCCTTCCTTTGGCTGATGAAATCTCAACCCCGGGGGCACTGGCAACACCGTCACCTCTGGGAGCGGTCTCGAATACAGACGCTCCAGAAACGAGGGAGCTTCAGGAGAGCAGGAGAATTTGGCAATCTGAGAGGAAGTGAGAGCTGGAGTAGTAGATTAATGCCTGGAATTGAGGACAAGCTGCAGGCTGCAGCAATGACGCCATTACCTAAGCAAGCGGTGAAAATAGTTACATCGACGCCAGAAGATCTAGGCGGAATGACGCCCAGCTCTCCTGAAACAGTGAGTCCAAGTCCCGATGGAAGGAACCTAAACATTCTTGGCGGTAATAGTAAGACTCTTAAACACGCTAAGATTACCCTGGATACTTTATGGACAGTGATAGTGAGATTAGAAAATGCTGTAACTACATTAATGGGGGTTGTAATGGAGACTAACAACGCCCTAAAGAAAAACTCTGATATTTTGGAACAACATGAACAAAAAATTAGAGATGGAAACAAGAATGAATAAGATTGAGCATGTACAAACTAACTTAATTCAGTCTGATTTAATGAATAGCAAAAAGTTGGAGTATTTAGAGAATAACATGCGTATACTGAATCTACGGATCCCGAATTTCCCTATAATATCACAGATGGCACCGATTGAATTGTTCAAGAATTATGTTCATCAGATACTCAAAATGCCAGATACCTGCATGCCAATTATAAGCAAAGCTTATTATCTGCCACTGGGAAATAAAGAGAGTCAGATTTAGCAAGAGAAACTGTTCCACGGGAGGAAATAAGGGAAGGAATATCTGCAAAAAAAAATGATTTGAATTTGACTGAATTTCTACAAACTTCGCAAGAAATGGAAATAATGAATAGAGGAACATTATTGGTTTCGTTCTCATTTCAATCTGATAGAGATAACATACTAACATTTTTCTTTAGATCTCGCTCATCGCTTTTCTATGGTCAGAAGATCTGGGTCTTCCCAGACCTCACTAGGGCTTCACAAAACAGGAGGAAGAAATTTCTCGCATTACGACCTGAAGTTTTGGCTAAAGGTGGACAATTTTTTCTACGTTATCCATGCAGATGCCCAGTGAGTTATAGGAATGCTAGATATGTATTTCACGAACCTGACCAGCTAAGAATGTTGATAGATTCCATCGAAGAACCAGTCAAGTAAATAGAGTCGAGTGTTAATCTTCAATGATTTATAAGTATTATTTTTAAGATAATGCGCTCTGTTTTCTTTAGCTTCTCCTCCTTTTTCCTATGTAAATTATGGGTCTTGTGAAAATTTTGTTGCTATATAATATGAGAATTCTCATTTCTTATATTTTGTGTAAGTTTCAAACTGATAACCATATTTCATGCAAGTTGTCTTGTAAATTGTTAGACTGCAATAAAAAAAATAAAATAAAAAAAAATATATATATATAAGAAAACTGCCTACCAAGCGCCATCCAGATGCTAAATCTGATCCATGTTTCGCCATTTAACTGGACCATCAAGTAAATGTTCACCAAAATGCTGAACACTGGCAAGAATGGCAGGAGTGGAACCTGAGGGAAGGGAAAGGAAATAAATAATGTAGTAAAACATCCTTATACCATAAATATAGCATGTCTTTCACTTGACAGTGGGAAAACCGAATTACTGCGCAAACAGAGACAAGCTTATTGAATTAATTCTAATGTAATCATGGAGCCTATTTTTTAAAGGTTTTATTCTAAAAGGACTTTTCCCCATTTTGTGCCTATGCAAAAACCCATATTTATTGAATAAGACCCATTCCATCCAAAGGTTCCATGAATGGTAGGACAAACAAGCAAGAAAAGCTTTGAAAATCTAATCTCTTCTTTTCTGTACAATATGATTTTTCAATAGAAAGTGCATAAATGGGAGCCACGAGTATTACAAGTATGACTCCTGTTTTTGGGGATATCACTTCCTCACAATCAGAGAGTCTCACTTAGCTTAGCATGCAGCATGAGAGTGCAGGTATGGGAGCCTCCTCCTCCAATGCTGCTCTTCCCAGAGCTAAGGGTGCCTGGGATAAATGCAGCCGAAAGAGTCCAGCCTGTCCCCAGGGCAGCAGCATTCTCTCCTGCTAGCTTTCTACTAGGGATGTGCAATCGTTTTAGATGAATTAGACAATTTCAACGAAGGGAGGGAGAGGATTTAAATGAGTAGATACCCAGATGAAGGAGAAAATAAGCTTTATTTTCATGTTATTAGTTAGAAAACCAAAAATAAGGTGATACCTTCTTATTGGACTAAATACATTTCTTGACTAGCTTTCAGGAGCTATTAACATCTTCCTCAGGTCAGAACAGAATTAGCAAAAGATGAAATTCCCAAAAAATATAAGTGAATCATGAAAGGCTTTCCAATGATTGTATGAAGGGGAAGGGGAGTTGGGGGATTGATGAGTGATCAAAAGGTAACAGACAGTATAATTTTACAGCTCGTAATGGTTAAAGAAACCTATTCTTTGAGTCATATTTTTTTGGCAGTTCTGAAGTATCTGATCATTTTAACTTAAAAAATCTTACATTGCTGGAGTGTTTTAAATTTTCCTTTAACTATCCTGATCAAAAGGCCACTGAAGCAGTGGTCTGGAGCTGCCACTTTGGTCATTTCTGCAGTATTCACTTTTGAGACTATGTGAGTTGATTCCTGTTTTTAGGGGGTAATTTTCAAAGCCATTGATGCATGTAAAAAATCAGTTTATCCACATAAATAGCTTTTAAAAAAATGTATGGGGCTGTGTGCATAAATGCAATCCTGTACCTCAATTTCACACATACTTTTATAGGCACAAAAAATACCGGGGGAGAAGTTTATCTGAATACTTTTGATTTTAAAAATGTATGCTCCTGAATATTCAAGAGCTAAGGCATCCAGAGTTACTATATGTATTGAACTTTATCTTAGTTCCATGGGGTAGAGGGGAAAATATTTTAATGGTTGGGTTTGGATTTATTGTGACTGTGTAATTCACGAGAAAATGTGAAACGTTTCCAACTGTACATATGCATTCTATTATTGTTTATTAAAGAAGTTTAAACTTAAAAATGTATGCGTGTAAATAAGTAACACCCTGAAAAAAGTGCAACTTTGTGAGTGTTAATTTGGGTGCATTATATAATTTTCAAAGTGGACTTGTGCACATTAAGTCCACTTTGAAAACTGGTGGAACTTATGCATGTTTTTGCTGGCTTCAAAAAGATTACAATTGCTTCAGAATACTTTGGCTAGGATTATAACGGTTTTATTGACATTTGATCCTATTTCTCCTGTCCTCAAAGGGCTATAATGATTACCCGTCTGTTGCAGAATTTTATTTAAAGTACTTCTCTGATCCATAAAGCACTTTCCAAAGGACTGCCTGAATATTTGTTCAATTTGTTGATCCCTTATCAACCATCACGGAATTTGAAATCATCTCATAAAGGTCTCCTTAAGTTATCCTCAACAAAGAAAATGTATTTAAAGAGTGCTCGAATGTCTGTGTTTCAATATCAGGCTTCCACCCTTTGGAAGTCATTACTTCTGGACATCCACCTAGAAGGCAATTATTTGAAATTAAGGAAATTGGTTTTACTCAAGAGGGTTTTGATTAAGCTTTCGTAGTAATTTCCTTTTAACTGTGCTTTTTGCTGGAACATTTATGAGATGTGGGGGACTTGATTTAAATTCTAATTTTTGGGGGGTTTTTTCAGTTATATTTTAGACTTATTTTTTTATCTTTTTATATAGGCTTTTAAGTTTAGGTAAGGATTTTTTGTTTTCAATTTGTGTATATTTTTTGTAACATTGTATTATCTTTTCATTTTTTTATTGCACACAATTTTGATGTGATTGCGAAATCCAGTTTATCAAAAAATGAATTCTCATTCCCATTCCCTTTGCGGGCTGTTTGAAAATTACCTTCCCTACATCTGGCCTGTCTCACCATGTCACATGCTTCACATTTTCTCTATTGAATAATATACACTACATTAGAGGAAGAGCGAGTAGGATCCTCTTATGTTGAATGTTTTCCCAAGTGGGTGACTGTATGTTCCTGTGGGGTAACCTCATAGAGATAATAATGAGACTGCAGAATATCAAGTGCAACAATAAACTGAACTAAACTATGTGCTGGCATAGCTTGCAGCATGGTACATTGCAGGGCCACGTGCCATTTTTTTCTCTTTGAATGTCTTTTAGCAGTTTGCTTTTTACTCATTTTTGCTTCAGATGAGGTGGTTGCAAAATCCATACAAAGCAAGTGGTTTGAGAGAACTATCCAACTTGCTGCTGAGGTGAAAACTTCCTAACAGTGAAGCTGATGCTAAGGGGAGGAGAAGACTGGGATCAGAGCCAGAGATATTATAGGCATCTGGCCTGGGGAATACCAGGGGTCATGGAATAGTGAGTGCCACAGGACTGTGAAGCTCTCAGTTCCATAACAACAAGTTACTGCATATAAAGAGTATGAATATGGAGTTCCTGCAAAAGGACTGGGCCAGAACTGTGCATATAAATATGTTTTATGATTAGTCCTTGTTGTAGGCACAGACGGAGCTCGAGAGCATGAGTCCCTGTGCCGTGACGTGACAGACACAACCCCGGGGCTGGCCATGGGCCACACCAATAGCGGTGCAGGAACTGTAGTCAAAGACTTGGAACAAGACGGAAGCTGGAACAAGAACTCTGAAGACCAGGGACAGGACTCAGGAACTTAGATTCAGGTTCCAAAGTCTTGAGCTAGTAATAAAGACTCTGAAGACTCTAGACAGGATGAAAGCTGGAAGCAGGAACAAGACGAAAACTTGGATTCATGAACAAGATGAAGACTTGACCAGGACTCAGAAAACACAGGAGCCCGGAACATGACGAGAGACCAGGAACATCACAGGAACAAAGACATAGAGGATCTCCAATGATGAAAACAGGAAACAGAAGACCTTGTGAAAGCCACAGGAAGCAGTCAGAAGATCCCTTTTATAGAGCTGGCTGGAGATGACATCATTGGGAGGCGCTGCAGAATTTCCCATCGCGGGCCCTTTAAATCCAGGGCTGAGATTCCCACGTGCACCTAGAGGAAACCGTCAACCACTCATTGGAACCCAACGGTTTTGTGGCATCAAACGTTCATCCAACCATGGTAATATTAGATGGTTGGATGAACTTTGGAAGAGCGTTCCTATAATGGAGTTCAGTGCGAGAGGACGCCATGAGACCGTTGGGTTCCCGAGGGGACGCCACGAGACCATTGGGTTCCGATGCTGCTGCGGATTGGATGCGGATTTACAAAATATATGATGCTGGAAGGTTTGGATTTGGATGTGTTTGTACCAGACCAGTGTAAATGTATGAGATTTTTTGAGAATATTGGGAGAGTCTGAGGAAAGCAGAAGTGCAATCGAAAGAGATTGAAGGACTCCTAAGGGCAACATCGGTGTATTGCCTTTTCAGAATCCATAACTGCAGTGTGGAGATTCATAACGTTTCAGGACGACATTACGGACAACATAAGGCAGTCTCATTTGTCGGACAACAGATATTTATATTGTTTTGTCTTTTTTGGTTTTTGAGGATTTTGCTTTATATTATTTTGTTGTGTTGTACATGTGATACATGGTGTGGTGAGGTGTGTGAAGTGGTATGTCGATGTATGTACGTGGGTTTGTGTTGTGTATATTTATGTTAGTTGAGGATATTTGGGAGGGTTTACTTTTTGGGTAAGTTAATTAATAAACTGATGTATTCTTTTCACACTATATACATTTTAGTATAAATAAGTAGTTATTGGATTTTATCATTTGATAATAAATACATTAATTTGAGGTTTGAATTGTGAGCTAAGGTTGGAGACGGTCTTTTTTGGTAAGTATTTTGCTTTAAATGTGAACAATGGAATATTGTCACTGAAATTATCTTTTCAATTTTCTCTGAATTTTCAGTCACTTTGGAAGAAAATTTCAAATTAACTAGAAAATTGTCTTTGACAATTTCTTATTTTCGCTCTTTAAGATATCTGGCATGGGAATATTTTATTTATATACTTTCTCTTTGAAAATTAGAGTACAGTCTGTAGGTAAAAGTATCCACACACTCTCTATGAGCTGAAAATTACCCCGATAAAGGGCAGTAGCATGAACAGGGTTGAGAGGCTGGGTAAAAGCCACGGGGAGGGATCTGGTGTTTAAGTAGGGGAATTTATGTGCTCCTCTACCCACCGTGCTAGGAAACCACACATGAAGATAACAGGGCAGACTGAATGGGCCAATCGACCTTTATCTGCCATCATCTACTACATTACATATTCTTCTACTATATTAGACATTCAGCTATTGTATAATAAATTGTTAGTCTACCAAAAATACTGTAAAATTAGTTAAAAGAGAACAAACAAAGCAGTTGGATGAGTGGAGAGAGCCTATTGGTAAGAGCAGCAGGCTGAGAACCAGAGAAGCCAAGGTTCAAATCCTGCTCTTCAAATTAAATGATCCAGTAGTTTTATAGGGGCAATCATGAAGAGCTCACATTGAAAATCCCCTTGAAAATCAGTGGCCACAGAGTGCAAATGCTAAAGGTGCAAAGTATATGGGTTAAAGGTACTGAGGTGCATTCCCTAGGCCCCACAAACACTGCAATCTATTCATAATTGTCCTTATATAACTAGTGGATCATTTAATTTGAACAGTAATATGTAAATTGTTTCTTCTAAAGCCACCATACACTATACTTCTGTAGAGAAAAATAAGTTCTTAAATCCATATTAGCACCTGAATGGAAGATACTGTACAGATCCAGATCATTATTATAATATCATGATATAACCACACTTACCATAAAAGCAACCTTTTGCTGGTTCTGTGGCTGCATCCAAATGATGAACACTATGAATATTATGAGTGATACAAATACAACAAGAAGACCAATGCTCCAAGGTTCTAAGTTGGCGATGGCTTGAACCCCAAAGGTTGTAAGGACACTCAATCCACAAATCAGAAAAGCTGTATTAAAAAATGTAAACAAGCAGGAATAATATGATATATGTCAGTTAAAATAATGCAATACAATCAGTTACACTTAGAAATACATAATCGGACAGATGCAACTTACCTAATAAACCTACCAAGAAACTAACTATAGAAGAAGACATTTCTGTCGGTAGAGTGGATGGATGTGTAATAGTCTGAAAGCACGTGCCAGATTCTTTAAGCATGCTCTGTGATTCACTTATCATGGTCTCTCTTTCAAATGCTGTCAACATCTCTTTCTCAGCAGAACAGCTGGGTTGCACATAGCTCAAACTGCTCTGATACCTTTGTCAAAAAAAATTCACAGTTGACTTTTGAAAATTACCCTTAAAAGAACATGCCATCCAAATGATAGAGGCTTAATAGCATTTATAACATTTGCTAACTAATTTATTTATAAAATGTCTATACCGGTTTCCTGGTTGATAGAACCCCAAAAGCGGTGTACAAAAATTCAAAATATAATATAAACATCTAAAACAAATAAACAAAAATTAAACAGAACAACAAGACAAAAATATATGCATTGACAAATGTATGTATTTAACAATTTGGGATCAACAA
Organism: Rhinatrema bivittatum; assembly: GCF_901001135.1. Lineage (NCBI taxonomy): Eukaryota > Metazoa > Chordata > Amphibia > Gymnophiona > Rhinatrematidae > Rhinatrema > Rhinatrema bivittatum. The sequence continues at coordinate 126,952,702 of NC_042615.1, forward strand.
AAATGATATTTACCATACAAGAAGATACATTGATTTAAAAAAAAAAAAAACCAGAAGCAATTACAGTATTAAAAAATGAATTGACATAAAATGAAACTGTACTTTCTTTACATAGAAGGATGATATGGCCAGGGAGGCTAAATTGTAAGCAACTGTGCACGGCGATATATCTGCATGCATGTGTCTGTGCATAGATTTACTATAATATTTTAGATCACATGCATATGATAAATGTGCATTTTATAAAATACGCATATTTCTACCTTGCAACATGCCTGCGTATGTTATAAACTCCGTGGGCCGCACACACATGCACGCCGGATTTTAGAATCCATGTGCATGAAAGGGCAACGCGCGCAAGGGGGGGGGGGGGAGGACTTTCGCAATTCCCACCGGTGATGGCCTTCCCCAGTTCCCTCCCAGTCCGCCCCAATTAAGGAGTGGACTGGGAGGGAACTTCTCTACCCGCCTACCTACCCTCCCTCCCTCTTCCCCTCTCCTCCCAACCCCCTAAACCCTACCTTATCTTTCCTTTTTTTGTTTCATAACTTACTTCAGCTCCAGAGCTCTCCCGAGCTGAAGTAAGTTGCATGCACTGGCCGCTGCCGGCATGTGAGTCTTCAGGACAGCAATCAATGGCACTGTCCCGGCCCGCCCCTTTCCCACCATCTCCCCCCGGCCTACCCCTTCGAAGAGGCCCGGCACTTTGCGCGTACCAGGGTTTTCGCGCGTGGCCGGGCCCTTTTGAAAATTCGCCCGGCACACGCAAGGCCCAGCCACGTGTGTAAACCCCGGGATTTACGCCCTTGGGCATTTTAAAATCTACCCTTAAGTGTCTAGTGGCTGATTTTTATGCATGGAACATTTTGAAATTCGCCTTTAAACTACTGGTGCAACACTATCACTCAACGCACAATTAAACTCTGGAATTTGTTGCCAGAGGATGTGGTTAGTGCAGTTAGTATAGCTGTGTTTAAAAAAGGATTGGATAAGTTCTTGGAGGAGAAGTCCATTACCTGCTATTAAGTTCACTTAGAGAATAGCCACTGCCATTAGCAATGGTTACATGGAATAAACTTAGCTTTTGGGTACTTGCCAGGTTCTTATGGCCTGGATTGGCCACTGTTGGAAACAGGATGCTGGGCTTGATGGAACCTTGGTCTGACCCAGTATGGCATTTTCTTATGTTCTTATTGCCACGAAAGAGGGCGCAGTTCTTTCTCATAAAAAGAGGTACTTTTACAAGAACTCTACCACAATAGATACGCAATCAGAAGTGTCAAAATGCATCAAGATCGATACTGAAAGTGTTTGCCTTGTTAACCTTTGAAGTTAGCTGAACAAAATACAGCAATAAAAAATGTTCCCTGTTCACTAGCTAAATTTTAGCTGTGCATAAGTAATTGCCGGGTTATAATTTAGCTGGATTAAAAAAGGCAGCATGGAAGGCATCCCAGGATCAAGGCTAAAATGTATCTGGCTAATTCTGATATTTAACTGTCAAGCGGCTGAGCAGCAATCGATGTCCCCTCTCACCTCCCCCCCCCCCCCCCAATATCTTTTAAAATTGTAGCTGGAGCTGAGCTCCCCCCCTTTCCCCAATATCTTTACTGTGGTGCAGGCACCCATCCCCCCCCTCTCCCACTCCCCTCATTATCTTAACAAATTTGTCTGAGTCAACAGCGCCGATCCCTTTAAAGTACTGGGGTGAAAATTTCCAACTCCCAACCCCAAATTCCCAAAGCAGAACGGGGGGGAAGAGATGCTCTTCTCTCATCACACTCCAATGAATACTAAGTGCCGGGACAGCCGACAGGTAGCAGCACTTAGTGTAACAACGTATTCACTTCACTCCTGGGAGAAGCAGCCAAGGGGATGAGCTTCTTCCGATAGGAAGGGCTGAACAGGATTTGTCTCTTCCCTTTCTACTCAGCTGCTAGTTTTTTGGTTTTTTTTTTTGGTTTGTTTTTTATATTCAGAAAGCCGGCGAATAGCAAATTTACTTGGATAACTTTACCTGGCTAACATTAGCCGAGCACATTCAATGGAAGACTTGTCTAGATACGTTTTGCTGAATATTTAGCTAAAAATATCTGGCTATCTTCACTCACTGGATTACTGAATATTGACCTCAATCGGGGGATTTTAAAAGGGGCGCACACCCTTAGGGATGTGCAGCAGGGACGGATTCATCCGATTCGGTATTCGTCGGGACCCAAATCCGTTGCATCCATTTTCGGGGGACCCTGATTCATCCATTAGTTACATATGGTATTCGTTTCCCATTATAGCCCCTGTGACATAATAAGGGCAAAGGCTATCGGCGCCATTTTGAATACCGGCAGCCGACGGCCCGAGTGCAGGAGATCGCTCCAGGACCCCCGCTGGGCCACCAGGGACTTTTGGCAAGTCTTGGGGGGGTCAGGAGGGTGGGGGTTTTATTCATTAATGAAACATTGCATTCGTGGGGGTTCGCCATACGTTTTGGAACCCCACGAATGCAACGAATAGGGACCTATACTTTGCGGATTGCGCATATGTTCAAAACGAATGCACATCCCTACACACCCTTGCCATTGCCAGTTTCACCAATTCATCCAGTTAAGAGCTAGGTCCGCCAACCCCCCCCCCCCCCTCCAGTTTAATAGCCTCACTCTCCCCAATTAGTCCAGACCCTTAAAAACCCTCAGAGGTGGCTAGTTTTCTAATTTTTTTAAAAGTTACACCTCCTTCATAACAATATATTGCATGCCAGAAGATGATCCTTATACTAAGAAAGAAGTTACTTTCAATTTACAATTTGTTTTAGAGTTATAATGTTCTTTAAAGAGTATGTTTTTAATTCCAAGTGGCATGATTTTTACTTAAAATGAATAGGAACAAGTTAGCTACAAGGTACAGGCTCAGACAGAGCTTCTCCTCCTGCCTACCATAAAACTCCCTCCCCTCTGCTCCTTCCTCTCTTCCACCCTGACAGCTCATGGTTGGTTCAATACCCTTAATTACAACTGGTCAGGAAAGGAGGAATGCAAATGGCGGATGCCAATCCAAAAGGATAACTTCTTTACTGATATTTTGACTGCTAGAGTGCCAATTTGTCAAAAGAGAGTTTCTTCTAGTTTGAATGAGCCAAATGTAACACACGTAATCCTAGCAAACCAGCATCTCAAAAACAATTCTATTTTACCCATGGAAAATCACTTGAATATTCTGAAAATCAGACTGGCTGGGTGTGTCCGGAGGGCTGGGTTGAGAACCCCTGCTCTAGTCCATTCACAGAGGAGGAATCCCCCCTCACAAACTACAGAGTGGGTTCTACCATTGAGAAAAGACTCAAAGCAGCAAAGCACACTGCTTACGATACTGAGATCCTGGAGTCTCCTTAAAGAGATCACATGCTCAATGGCTGTGAGCTATGAGATCTAATAAAAACAAGACGGACTACTGCCCCTTTTCAAATCATCTGTTAAAGAGATCAAAAGATGCATTGGGCTAAAAACTCTTCAGAAAGCCAGATTGATGAAAGTCAAGAAGGTTATTGCAAGTATTTCCTTCCATCTTTGAATTCAGTCAAGTCATATAAACCAACCCCTCCACAACCCTTCCCCTGAGAATGCTTCCTCCTACTGTGACTAAAGTTAGCATGTAATATCATTACATGGGTAAGATTACCCATGAGTAAAACAGTAAAACCTGTGCAACCCATGAGTAAAACAGTAAAACATGAGTAAAACCTGTGCAAATGGGCTTTTAGCAAATTGCGCTCTCTGTGGTAGATTTTAAAACTGGACACGCGATTTTTTAACATGCGCGCGCATGTTATAAAATTGGGGGTCGGCGCGCACAAGAGGGTGCACAATTGTATACCTTGCGCATGCCGAGCCGCACTGCCTTCCCCCGTTCCCTCCCACCCCACCTTCCCTTCCCCTACCTCCCCCGCCCTTTCCCCCCTACCTTTTTCTTCTTGTTTTGTTTTAAAACTTACTTCAGCCCTGAGGTTGAAGTTGCGCTCGCCGGCCAACTGCTGGCGCACAATCCCTGCCACAGCGGCAAATGGCCGCTGTGCCGGGAGCCTCTGGTCCCGCCCTGCCCCCCGGACCTCCCCGCCCCTCTCCACCCCTTTTTGCAAGCCTCGGGACTTACACGCGTTCTGGGGCTTTACGTGCTGTCGCCGGGCCTTTTGAAAATAGGCCCGGTGCACGTAACCTTTTGAAAATCTGCCCCTCTGTGCACAGTAATACTTACACATGCAACTTTACCTGCAATAAGAGGAAGTGTTCTTGAGGGTGAGGGTTTCCATTTATATGCATACTTTTGAATTCTCTAAACTGTGCATGTAATTTTTCTCATGTCAACTAATCACACATATTAGCAGGTGCAAATATGTGCAAACAGTTTTCCTAGGTAATTTTCAAATTGAAAGCATGCATGCAATTTGGCTTTGAAAATTAATTTGGTCCACAGATTAAAGTTACCTGTAGACTGCATCAATGCAGGCAGTTACAAGATTTATCCCCCTTAGAAGGCAATTTTCAAAAGCCTGAATATATACTGATGTAACCCCTTCTTTGTCCAGGACGGTCACCTTCAGAGACTGCCAAGCTGTTCATCACTTGGTGCAGTCTGGAAGATGCATGGATGCACAGCGTGGGGAGCAGGATTCACCTGTGAGGCCCAAGGGATCACCAAGACAAAATAATAAAAATCTAAATGTCCATACCATGTGTTGTGGTCCAACAGAAATTTACTTAAAGTCCACAAATCATTCAGCAGGAAAATAGATTAGGCATCATGAAAGGCAAAACAAGAATTCACCACCTATACCTGCTCAAGCTGCTTGAGTAATAATGGCTAGAAGGGCCTCCTTTGTACTTCCAGCTAAACCTCATCTTTTAACGCCTAAATATCATCATGGAAATCTTCCTCTTTTTTTCCTAACAGAAATTGTTGGCTGAGGGCTGTCCCAGAGCAATCCTTTTCTCTCAACAAAGGAAGAATATTCCTCTGTTGAGGAACCTCAGAGCTCAAGGCAGAGCAAAAGCATTTTAGTTGCTTCTCTTAAGCTGCCTTATAAGATGTCTCTCTCTCTAAATTCCCAAAACTCTACTCAGACTCCTCCCCATTAGCTCATGGAGTCACCTTATAAATTACTATGACTCATTCATTCACCTAGGGGGATAGACCTTCCTGACACTCATTTCAAAAACTACTACCTCCTGAACGTCTCTCTAGAAGATTCCTGAAGATACACACTGGTGAAGCTTAGCCGGCATTACACTGATTTACCTGGGTAAAAGGGTTGTCAGAAAGTTGCCCATCCTCAACGCGGGTAAATGTGTGTGGTTGTTTCACAATGCATTTACTTCCGCATCGAGAAGAGGCATTCTCGGGGGTGTGGTTAGGTCAGGGGAGGAAACATGTATACATAGGTTGCATTTTCAAATCTTTGACTGCATAGTTTTCTATGAAAATTCTACTCACACATAGGGCAAATGCAAGTGACTGTATATTCTTTGTACCCACAGCAGTTTTCAATGGAAAAGTATGAGTACATTTTCCCCTTTTAGAACTGGTGCAAATTTCAAAAGCCATTTACGCGCTTAAAGTGCACTTACACCTGTAAAACCTATTCACAATTCAATGGCATATATTGTAATAATTTTCAAATGCCCACTTACATGCATAAAGTGCATTTACATGGGTAAAACCTAGTTTTGAGTGTGAAAATCCTTTTGAAAATTACCTCCCACGGGCCAGATTTTCAAAAGCATACATACAGTTAAAATTGGGTTTTACACATGTAAATACATTTTACCCTTGTAAGTGGGCTTTTGAAAATTGAATATATGCCATTGAATTGTCCATAAGATTTACCTGTATTAGTACACTTTATGTGGGTAAATGGCTTTTGAAAATTGCTACAATAGTAGTCACATTTACATGTGTAACTCCTTTAAAAATTACCACCATGGATTTTAGCACTAAATAATGATCATATTTGCCATGCTTGTTCAATGTGTTGTTTGCTTTTTAAAATTATGCTAACCTTATCTGAGGCAGTCTTCAAGCATGCTCATTTGTCTATAGAGAAGAAACCTTTTGATTTTGAATCAGCTCGTCACTCAAGTTCATGTAAAAATACTAGTGACTTTTTAAAAATAGTAATCTTAGATTCTATGGTACGAACAAATTCTATGGTGGTAAACAAAATCCTGCATATACAGAATCACTGAATATGAAGAATCTTGTTCATGTTTACTGTCAAATATGATTAACCTGTTTATTGCTGAATAGAAATGCTTTAGTTTGCATAATATCTGAAAAGAATACACAGAGATTGCTGGAGTACAAAGACAAAACACTATGATGTATCCGCTTGCTCCTGCTGCACTGAAAGAACATGGTATGGTCAGGAAAACTGTAAGCAAGTATGAGAAGTCTTCCGACTATAACAGTATAGTTATTGCTCTGTCAAAGCTTATAAGAAAACAATGTAAAAAGGGACCTACCTGAGGATGAGAACGCATGCTGCTACAAGCGAGTAAGCAAGAAGTGTGCCAATAGACATCATGTCAATAAGAGCCTTTAGGTCTAAAAGAAATGCCATCACAGCTAAAAAAAACAAACAAACCAGAAACATCTTACTGAAACAGCAGGTATTATGTCCAAATTTAAACAGAGTTGCAATACTATAAGTATGCAATAATACGAGATAATTTACAATTAATGACTCTAGTGCAGAATTCCTGTAGCTGTGCTGATTCTGAAGAATGCAGCAGATTGAAATGTATCACAATCTGCACAATGGACCAACATTTGAGTTATCAACAGATGACGATGTACACAAGCTTCCAGATCACACAGGTCTCTTCTTGGTCACATCTGGAGAAGAGAACTACATGGTCTAAAAAAAAACCTCATGCATACCATCATCTTTGGATAATTCATGTTAGTCAAATGTAAGAGATCACAACTTGCAAAGAATGCTTTTTTTTTCAGCAAAATTCAGCTACTCAAACTCTGCATTACAATTAAGGATTAAACTGTAGAATTGCTAGCCTTGAAATCTAGTAGTGTATTTTTAATTTAGTTAAAAAACACCCAATGCAAAAGCCTGAAGAATCACTGGAAGCCTGCTCTTCTCTATTTCTGTACTTCAGGGATTTTTACTACGAAATCTGTTGACTAACAGGATTTGTTATTCCATACAAAGAAGAATAAAAGAGAAAATATATTGCACAATAAAAGGGCTTTGATGGCAATTATCAAAGTGGCAGGCTTTCGTCAGCCCTCACCCAGGGATGCAGTCATTTTATAACATACACGCATATATGCACAAATGTTACAAAAAAGTCTGGATATGCGAACATGTACGCTCAATTTTAAATGGACACGCGCATGTGCACGTCTACCGCGTAAGAGGGGAAATTTTACAAGGGATGCATGCTGATGCCATTGCTACTTTTCCCAGTAGGTTCCTATTTTGCCCAGTTAAGGGATAGGACTTCCAAACCCACCTATATTAACAGCCTCTATCCCCCCCATTAGCCCCGACCCTTAAAACCCGGCTCACTTGCTTATGTTTTTTTGTTTCATGACTTAGATGTCATTTATAGCTGAAGTAAAGTTAAAAGGCGCAAAAAAATTACAATTCTGCACAGAAAATTCTGCAAATCATATAGATTAATAATAAAACTTAATCAAAAATCCATTTCACTTTGTCAGATGCCTTCTGCAAATCCAAATATACGGCATCCACTGGCTTACCATTATCCACATGTTTATCAACCCCTTCAAAAAAATGTAGCAGATTGGTGAGGCAAGATTTCAATTGTGTAAATCAATGCTGGCTGTGTCCCATTAAACCATGTCTTTCTATATGTTCTATTTTGATCTTCAGAACAGTTTTCACAATTTTTCCCAGCAGTGAAGTCAAACTCAGCGGTCTATAATTTCCCATATCACCTCTGGAGCCCTTTTTAAGATCGGGGTTACATTGGCCATTCTCTACTCTTCAGGCATGGCGGATGATCCCAATGATAGGTTATTTTTCAGTATCAGATTAGCTATTTTATTTTTGAGTATACTATCTGGTTTGGACAATTTGCTATTCTTTATTTTGTCAATCTGCCTTATTATATCTTTCAGCTTCACAGTGATTTTTTATCGGTTCTTCTGAATCATCACCATTGAAAACAGTTTCTAGCACAAGTATCTCCCCAGCATCCTCTTCAGGAAACATCAAATAATTCATTCATTCTTTCTGCAATAGTATTATCTTCCCTATATGCCTCATTCATCTAACAGACTCCCTCACAGGCTTCTTGCTTCAGGTATATTTTAAAAAGCTTTGATTATGAGTTTTTGCCTCTAAGGGCATCTGCATACTTCTCCCAGCAGAGGAATCCTGAAGACACTGAGAATCATCTAAGGTTCAGCTTTCACAGCCACCGTACCTTTTCCAACAACAGAGGACCTAAAGGCTGATTTGCACTTCTCCCAGCAGAGGACTCCAGAGGTCATTGAGAGCAATCTAGATTTCCACAGCCCCTGTGCTTTTTCCAGCAGCAGAGAACTGGAAGGCTCATTTGCATACTTTTCCAAGTAGCCCCACCAGAGGACTCTAGAGGACACTATGAGCCATATAGGCTTCATCTTTCACAGCCACCACATTCTGTCTAACAGTAGAGGACTTGAAGGCTGATCTACATAGTTCTCCCAGCAGCCCCATGAATCATCTAGGCTTCAGCTTTCACAGCCACCACATTCTGTCTAGCAGTAGAGGACTTGAAGGCTGATCTACATAGTTCTCCCAGCAGCCCCATGAATCATCTAGGCTTCAGCTTTTACAGCCCCCACACTGTTTCCAATAGCAGAAAACTGGAAGGCTTATTTGCATACTTCTCCCAACAGAGGACATCATGAGCTCTCTAGGCTTCAGCTTCCACAGTCCTCCATTCTTTGCAGCAGTAGAGGATCTGAAGGCTCATCTGTATATTTCTCCCAGCAGATGATTCCAGAGGATACTTTGAGTCCTCTAGGCTTCAGCTTCCACAACCCCTGCAATCTTTCAGCAGCAGAGAGCTGGAAGACTCATCTGCATATTTCTCCCAGTAGCCCCAGCAGAGGACACTGTGAGCCATCAAGATTTCAGCAGCCACAGTCCCTGCAATCTTTTCAGCAGCAGAGGACCAAACAGTTCATTTGTATCCTTCTTCCAGCAGCCCCAGCTGAGGATTAAAGGCTTCAACTTTCATAGCCCAGCTTCAAGATCCCTCTTCTTGCTAGCAACAGAGGATCAGAAGGTGTATGCCAGGACACTACTTCCTATAAATTTTCAAAAACAGATTTATTTATTTGATACAATAACAGGAGATTACTTCAAAACAAGGGTCAATATGCATTTAACTGCGCAGATATAAACAGGATCTCAGACAGATAAATATAAAATAAACCGATAGATTAAAAGTACTTTATATTTGTTTGAACATCCCTACTCCCTTAGACATTTTAAATTGCTAACTAAACAAAATTAAAATACAGACAGTAGTCCAGCAGTAAGAGGGGGGCTATCCAGTTGTTTGCACTGAGTTCCACATATATGATTATCTAACAGTTGGAGAGATTGTATGCGTGCAATTGGTGCAAGGAGCTCTGGCAGCTTAAGTGGCTGGTCTTCAGGCTAGTGGGAGGGGGTCAGCCTGGGGGCAGGCCGTGCTGGGTCTTGGGGTAGGGTGCTTTGCCTGAGGGTGCTGATTGTGCTGGGACTAGTCAGGTTGTGCTGAGGCTGTTGGAAGGTGAGGGCAGGCTATGGGGGGCCTGGAGGAGAAAGGGCAGGCAGCTGAGGGAAGTCCTGAAATTGCTAAACGGACTTTTAAATCGTAATTTGATCAGCCAATTATTTGCTTCCTATAAGGCAACTTATTATATGCCTACCTCCTGATTTCCAAAATCATGTTACATATGTACGAACACATTTAAAACAGGACCTTAACATTTCTCTTACACCATATTGAGTCACTGAGAAAACAGAATGATGAAAAAAACCCTTCTGTAAAAGTAATCAGCTTCAATTTTAATGCTGTCTCTGAAAGGTATCTTAGACTGAAAAATGTATGGAAATGTGTTCATGCTTATCTTTGTCAACCTCTATGCCAGCCTGGAATATTTGTCTTTTTTATTTTAATTCCACAATCATTTTTTTTTTAATGAAAATGTATTATAAACCCAATCTAAATGGATCAAAGATTTCTTTTCTTTCTGAGACACAGGAAATGTGAACAAAATGTAGGTGATGTGTGTGATTAAGGGCCAGCATTACTAAACGTTTAGATCGGATTAGTTTGAAAAAAAGTGACTAAAACCCTTTTGAAAAATGTTAGATGCTAGGATTACTTAATCCCTTTCAGGCATACATCACAAGGTGCGGTACTATGGTTCAAATAAGATTTAAAGACGTGTGCAGCCTTTTACATCTTGCAATTGTCCCTCATCAGCCTATCAGGGTACTCTACCGTCTGCACTATTTTATTAATGTGGTTACCTTTACTATGTATGGAGATAAGAAGGTCACAAATAGCCCACATGATTGCATTTGGTTATATCTGACATGGTGCCTAGTAACTTAAATTACAAAAAAACAACTTAAGCTTCTTAATAATGTTCAGAATTGCAAGCATTTATACTAAACTTTGGTAGGAACACCAAGTTACTTTCACATTCATCCCATTTAACCATGCATATCAAAATGTGAACATTCTGAATGGATTAAAAGTACAATCTCCGACTAACCCACTAGACGTGATCCTGTTATTGCACACTGCTCATGCTGTTCTAAGTGCAGATTTGTTTGTCAGTGGGTTCCAGCACTGTATAAGCTCTCCTTTCTGCTTCCCAATATTTCCCACCTCTGGGACTGTAATGTAGAGTCAGAAAGACTCACAAATGTGGATATAATTTGTTTAAAAAAGTGCTAAAATATGTGTTTTTCATTTTACGACTAAAAGGGCCCTTTGATGCTCAAGCAAGGTTCTGGTAGCCAGAATAATCCTTGGAGAAAACTGGAGTCTTTGCAAGCTGGCATATCTTTTAATAGAGCAACATAAAAACTATCCAAAGAGGTTGCCATGACTGAGCTTTTGAGACCGCATGGGTCCTTTCCTTCAGATGTGACCACATAGCGCATTTGGAAAATTCTTATGTTAGTTCATTAAAAGGGAACACAACCTGCAAAGAATTCATACTGAAGCAGGTAAAAAGTTCAGTTCAGAGCAAGGGGACAGTTCAAAAACTACCATCTTTGGTACAGTTAACACCAATAGCCCTTTGGAGAATTCACTTTCTCTTTGATCAAGACTTGTATTGGCAGATGAAGAACATCTATATACAATAGGTGCTACCAGTGGTACAGTCTATGGCCAATTTACACATGTTTACATTTGAGTTTCTCAGTTTATGCTGAGTTGCTCTAGGTACATAGATCCCCTCCCCCACCAAAAAAATTACATTAGAAAACACTAGTTCAACAATTTGCCCATGTAAACTTCTGTAGGTTAGCAAAACCATATGACTTTTGAAGATTAGCTTGTCAAAGCACAAACGTTGTTTGACCAGTCTTGATGGACCCTTGGTCTGACCCAGTATGGCATTTTCTTATGTTCTTATGTCATTGCTGGGAAGCTCCATTAGTGGCACATTCTTTAATTAATCATCATTATTTTGCAGATCTCTGGTGCCTAGTGATTGATGTTATTGTGGCCAATCCTCTAAGTTGAGATTGGGAACGTGTGCTCATTCATCGAGAATAACATTGGATATATCATTCATCTTCATTGGCTCCCTCTGGATTAAATATGGCTATTGACTGGAGTCAGCTGACATAAATGATGTACCTTTCTATATGCTTTATTATGAAAGACTGCCATGGGCTCTTCTTGGAAACACATGAAAGATTTTAAAGTATCCGCACTGTTAATTATCTAAAGATTTTGTTAGGACTTTTCACATTTATTTTACTTCTTGAATAATACTACCACATTATTTCTGAGCCCATGAATTGTTCTGTTCTGACAAAAGTATATTAAGTTACTTTGCTCATGAAGATAAAGTTTCCTTACTCCTTTCATTATAAAAACTGGTACAAATGTTTGGGTTTTTTTCCTAAGTACTTTTTATCTAAGCAACTCGTCCAGATAAATCAGACAATTACTGAGGTTTAGAGAAGATAGAAGGCTTGAGGTGAAACTTGCAGCCTTCCACCAATAAAAGATGATCTGTGCTAGTTACTGTCCTGTCTAGAGGACCTGATTGCTATAATATGTCAAAATGTGATTGTTTTAGGAGATATGCCCTAATATTGTATACGTTTCATGGAATAGGGACTACCTTATATGTATCTGTACAATACTGCATATGCCTTGTAGCACCTTATAAATGAATTATAATAATAATTATAATATTTTAAATAAGAAGAAAACCTAAAGATATTAAATCATTCAGTTCATGAAATGGGGAATTTCTAGTGACATAATAGTCTGTGCATCAGATAGCTAATAAGGGGTAGCCTAGTGGTTAGAGCAGGGCTTCCCAAACCTGTCCTGGGGACTCCACAGACATCCCCAATGATTATGCATGACATGATTTGCATATCATGGATACTTAATATATGCAAATTTATCTCATGCATATACCCCAGGACAGGTTTGGGAAGCCCTTGGTTAGAGTAATTGGCTTTGAAACAGGTGAGCAAGGTTTGACTCTTCCTTCTCCTACTGACATTTGTGATGGCCTGGAGCAAGTCATCTTATCTCCCATTGCATCATGAAACCACTTAGATTGTCAATTCTTTGGCTAGGGACTTGTATGATATTTGTTGTACAGCACTCTAGTTTAGGTTATATATAATTATATTTACATAAACAAACATAAATATCCTGTATTTCAAATAAAATCTCTTCCAGAAAAGGGATGAACCTTGTCTACGAGATTATTTGCTTATCCTCTAATATAAGGATGCAGAACACTAGCAACCAACTCCGAGGTACATTCATCTCCACTATAAAATTCCTTCACTACTGGAAGCCAGTTCCACAGCCTTATATAGATGAGCAAAAACAATTAGAGTTTCTATTTATTGCCATTTATTTGTTGAAAAAAAAGAAAACATGACTTAATGGCATTAATTTATCATTCCATAAAATAGCATTTTTGGAACTGCCTGAAATTGTCTCCATAAATGTAGAGGGTGAAATTACCGAGAAAATTAACCCAATGGTTGTGCTTAAAGAGGCAGAGATTGCCACAGAATTTCTTAGGGGGCCTATATGCGTTGGAACCAATGTTCATTTGAGTTTTGGAAGCCATAATTGAATATGTATGAACAGTTATCGTGTCAGATTGTAAAGGAGGATTAAGATTGCTTTGGAATGACAAGGATACCACCACCCAGATTTTGCACCATAATTCAGAATCCCTGTGCCCCTCCATCAGTGAAGCCAAGAGAATACTAGATGCAAGTACCATTGACAAGATACCTATGTTTTTGCAGCTTACCGGCGATGACCCCTGCAGTCAACGTGGCAGCAACTGGTGACTGCCGCTTACTCACTTTGGCAAGAAATCTAAACAGTAAACCGTCTCGTGCCATGGCAAACAGAATTCGGGGCAAAGGAAACAGAGAGCCCAGCAGACTAGAACAGAAAAATGTTCAGAGTTCAAGTAAAAGTTACTACAAGCACTAATCTCTACTGACACATATCATTAGTAAACATAAAACTAAGAAAAGATATGAACAGAAGATTAGTGCTTAAGAAGCACTTCAGAAAATCTAAAAGCAAAAAGCGTTTACAGTACTAAAGTTTTCTAAAATGTTAAATGTAAACTAACATATTTATTAGTTCCTACACAAAAGGAAAAAAAATGTGAAGTTACCTGACCATCTTTTATTCTATATGTGCCTTTCCCTTCAAAAATCTACTTTTCCAATCTCACCTGCTACTGCACCAGATGATAAAGTAGCAATTACTGGGGTCTTCGTCTTGGGACTGATCTGAGCTAGAGATTTGAAAAGCAACCCATCCTCCGCCATAGCATAGATTACACGAGGCATTGGGAAAATGGATCCAAGAAGACTGAATAAAAAGCAAACACATGCAACATGGCAAACACAAGGTCATGCAAGATTTGGTATGGGAAAGAGAAATTAGCTGATAATTACAGTAATAGCATGGTATCATTATACATGAAGCTTAAAATTGTAAAGCTATGGAGAAAAAAAATCACCCAACTGCTAGTGTCTAGGTACTGGAAAATCAAGAGTACATCTTACCAACATTTACTGCATAATTAAATTCACTTTTTCCTTTAAAACAGAAACTGTGCTGTCAAGTTGTGAACAGTGAGATAAAATTTGCGATTTCAGGATTTCGTACACTATTGCCACTTTCTCTCCAAAACCAGCAGCAGCCAATCAGCCTTTCACTGCTAGAACTGGAGAGAAAGCTGAAGAGGCGTAGCGTAATAAAATATGACTAAAGTCGTCTTATATGATAAAAAGCCAATTTATGTTGCAGCCTAGTTATGCAGTTAGTCAGTTTGAAGAAATACCATTTTTCTACTGGGTCCAACCTGAACACATTGACAGGCACAGATCCTTTGCCAATGGTTTTGCCTATACATATATAGGTGAATCCCCTTTAAAGTTTATAACTAGTCTTCTTGGCTTATCTGTAAACAAGTTGCATAATTGTAATTTGACAAGTCAAATATTTTGCTGAAATTAGCAGCACTGATTCCAGTCAGACATCAGTGAGTCAAAATAGTTTTCTTCAGTTTCACAGCAATAAGCAAAATAGTGCATCTGTTTCTCACCGATAGATATAACTGGAAGTACAGTGCAGAGATCCTGACTGCTCAGGTAGTTCTCTCCCTGGCACACTGGGGCACATCAGAACTTCAGGTCCTCATTTACACAATGAGAATAATTTTCAAAGCCATTCCTGCAAGTAAAAGAGTGCTTTACCTGCAGAAATGGTCTTTTACAAAACTAGCCACCCAATATGCAGGTAAAGCCAGTGTGCTTACCCGTCAACAGTTTTCTGTAGATAGTAAGGATGAATCAGCCATTATCTGTGGGTGAAGACATCTGATGGTTTCTACAGTGACCCATTCCTCAGAGCTCAGTAAAGATTTTACTAAGCAGGCAAGGAAGTTCTCGCAAGTACATGCTGCCTCGTGAGCCCCTCAGTCTCTTCCAAAGCTTAAGCTTTAATGAGGTAGTCAACTCTCCAGGAAGGCAAGCGGTATTAAGAATGGCTAATTCATCCTGCTGTCTACAGAGAAACCTATTTATGGTTAAGCAAATGTGCTTTCTCTGTTGATAAGCAGGCATGATTTAGCCATTATGCATGGGGTGTCCCAAGCTGAGGGCTGTACAGCAGATGCACTTACTTAAAGACAACCTGGTCCCACCAGGTGCAGAGTGGACTGGTGGGTGAGCAGGCTGTACAGAACTGCTTGTCCACAGTTACAGTCTCCTCGGGACATGTTGTCCAGACAGTAGTGGAACATGAAGGTGTGACTAGATGACCAAGTAGAAGCTTTGCAAAAGTCCTCAATAGAAGTGGCCCTGAATGAAGCACTGAAGTCACTATAGCTCTCTCATTTGATGAGCCTCAACAAGTCTGTAATCTGTAAGCCAGCCAGCACATAACAGTGCACGATATAGTCTGCTAGACAATTGGACAGAGTTTGTTTGGCAACTGCCCTTCCCAATCCATTGGGATCAAGGGACATGAACAGTTGATAAGCTTGAGGGTGAGGTTGAATCCTCTTTAGGTAATACACTGGGGCTTTTTTACAGTCCAAGGAGTGAAGTGTCCATTCTCCTTTGTGCACATGGAGTCTTGGTAAGAATATAGATAGCATAATAGCTTGATTAATGTGGAATGCAGATATCACGTTTGGAAGAAACTTGGGATGAATTTGCAGAACCACCCCAACACTTACCCTTCATGCCAAGTGATAACAACAAGAAATACTATTTTCCAGGTTAGAAACCTTAAGTACACTGACTGAAAGGATTTAAGTGGAAGTTTTATGAGTTGAGCAAGAACTACACTAAGGTCTCAAGGCACTGGAATTTTATTGACTGGAGATTTGAAATGCCTCAGCCTTTCATGAATTTTCATACCAATGGATGGAGAGAGATTGGAATTCCTTCCACCTGTTGGTGATATGCCACAATGGCACTAAGATGTGCCTTGTCTGAAAAGGTGATAAGACTCAGGCAGAATAGATACTGAAGCAAGTCCCTTGGGCAACAGGAGAAGGGGTCCAGCTCAAGCTCCAAATCGAGAACCTCTTCAGTTTGAAACTGATGAATCTTCTGATTGAAAATTTCCTGGTAAAAATCAGAATATTCTTTACCTCTCTTAGAAGGAGCAAGGAAGAGACCTCTGTGTGTCCAACATCTACACTGTGAGAGTCAGCAATGGCAAAGTCTACTTTCCTTCTGTGTGATGAGAGTCACAGATGTTCCCAAAGGAACTGGCAACTAATTGACAGACAAACAAAATCTGGAAACCACATTTGATGTGGCCAGGCTGGTGCTTTGAGGATTATCCTCACCTTGACACTTCTGGACAGTCCTAGCAATTAGAAGCATCTGTGGGTAATTATATCATAGACGGATGCTCAAGTCTAGCACAAAAGTGTTGGGAGCTGCTTGGATATATGGAGAAGAAGTTGTCAGCCTTTCTACATTGCATATACTAGGTCTCCAATGTATGCAAATCTATTTCAAGCATATTCATTGTGACTATCCTGAAAACCTGGTTGACTTGGTGTGCCTCCAGAAGAGGGTTGAGAAACTGATATAGAATATGGCCACTTGGTTGTCTGTCTGGATCAAGGTGAAAGAAGGCTCTTAGAGCATAGCAGATGTCCTGCAGCTTTAGGTGGTTGATTTGTATATGACTCTGCTGGGGAACACAATCCTTGAGTCCAAATCACTCTGATGCATGCTTCCAACCACTTGGTGGAGGTGTTGGTAGACAGAGCCACTTGATGCAATGAAACTCTTAACGAAAGGCTCACATTCTGGATTCCTTCACCATTGAAGGGACGCTCTCATCCCGGCGTTTACTGAGATTTAGTGGGATAAAGGCTAATAAAGTTGATCCCGTTGGCTTTGAAGGCCCCATTGAAGGCTGTGTACATGAAAACAAGTCAGAGAAATCTCAGACATTGCAGCCACCATTGATCAAGCAGGACCAGGACCGACTTTGCTGATGTTTGACCTTGTTGAAGGAGAGACCTTACTGGATCCATCAGCAATATGCCTCTTCCCAAAGGGAGAAATGCTTTCTCCTGAAGCAAGCCTATCCAGGCTTCTATGAACTGAATTCTTTGAATTGGAACCAAGTTTAGCTTGGAAAAGTTGACCAAGACATCCCAAGGACTGGAGGAGCCATATAGTCTTTTCAAGGGACTCTAGAATTCCTAATGGGGAATTGTCTAGGTATAGGAACCCAGTCTATCTGCTGATGAAGCTGCACCACCAACGTGCTCCCTTGTGGTTGTAGGGAGGCCAAAGTGAGCACTTTGTATTAGTAGTGTGCATCTTTCACTCTAAATATGAAGGACTTCTGATGGGCTGGGTGAATGGGGTGTGCACAAAATTCAAATCCAAAGCATACATCCAATCCCTTGAATGAATGAAAGGGAGAATCATCTTGTGTGAATTCATTTTGAACTTCTCCCACACCAAAACATTTTCAGCCTCCAAAAGTCCAATATAGTTCTTAATCCCCCCAAATTCTTAAAAATCAGGAAAGGTTTGGAATAAAATCCCTGGCCACATCCTGACAAGGGACAGGTTGACTGCCTTCTGTTGAAGGAGTGAGTCCACTTCCTGTTGCAATTATGCAGATTGAGAAGGGTTGGAGCTGAAGACCGAAGTGTATTGGGTCAGAAAAGGGCAAAAAAAGCATAAGTGGTAGCCATGCTCCATAATTTTCAGGACCCCTTGTTCCTTAGTGGTACAGAGGTAAACTAATCAAAACTGGTCCAAGCTTAGGCTGTATCTACAGTTGGGCCTTCGGCTGGTGCCTTTTCCTCTGTCTCCCACTCGGCAGGAAGCTGTTTCTG
The DNA here is from genome assembly GCF_901001135.1 of Rhinatrema bivittatum. Classification (NCBI taxonomy): domain Eukaryota; kingdom Metazoa; phylum Chordata; class Amphibia; order Gymnophiona; family Rhinatrematidae; genus Rhinatrema; species Rhinatrema bivittatum. Next base: position 126,970,849 of record NC_042615.1, read on the forward strand.
CTGAAGAGTGGGCAGAGCTCACTGATGCTGAAAAGAGTCTTTGGTAGAATAGATGCTTATAGTAGAAAAGTTGGCATTGGGCAGGGGCTGGCTGGTTCCCTGCCATAATTGAAAGCAGTTGCAAGATGGATTGATGTTCTTTAATCAGAGTTAACATCTCTTGAACATTGTCCACAGATAAACTATCCCCTGTATAGGGTACATCTGCAAGATAATCATGCACATCTGCTTGGAGGCCACTCACTTCCATTCATGCAAGTCTCCGGGCTTTTATAGAAGTGGCTGAAATTCTGGCTGCAGTGTCATAGGTTTCATAAGCAGAACAAATGAGGTGCTTCTTACATTCCTCCATGTCCTTCACTGCTCAGTGGATGTCCACTTGCTAAGGATCTGTCAACACCATCAGAGGCTTTTGCATACTTTCATGCAGATACCTCACCATGAATATCTGGTGAGCTGTAAACCAGGAACTCAGCATGGACCCCTGGAAGACCATTTTAACAAACATGTCCAGCATCTTTAGGTCCTTCCCAGGAGGCATGTTGGAGAGTTACAAGTGCATTCAGCATGTTTCAACAGTGACTCCACCACTACCAAGTGGTGTGATAGTTAGACAATGCCAAAACCAGGGAAAGCTAAGACCCTGTATTTTAGATCCAGTTTCTGGGTTACGAGCATGCATGAGGTTGGTGCCTGCCACATCCTCATCTTAAGGTCCTTAAGGAGCTTGTGGACTGGGAAAGCCATGGAGTCTGCTGACAGTTGAAAAACCTGAAGAAGCCCAAAAACATCTGTTCTCAGGTCCTTTTCCTTTCTGATACTGATGGACAGCATTTTTGCTAGCTGATAGGAAATATCTGGAACAATCTCAAAAGGAACAGAGTGTACGTCATACCCTTCTGATTCATGAGAGAACATCCCTGGATGAGGAGACTCCAACACCTAAGGTGAGGACTTACTCTCAATGCCAGAAGCTTGTGAGAGAGGGATGCACCGTCATAGGACTTTAGGTGGCCCCACTCTGTGGGAATATTTCCTCTAGGTAAAACAAATGAATCAGCAGCATAGGAATTTTCCGCACTATGAACATTGGTGGGACTTGTGTCGATGAGGCTATTTCCAGCCTCGGCATTGAGGAGAAGCCCACTCTGGTGGAGCCCTGTACCAATGGCACAGATTTTTTCTTTGGCTCCGGGGTGCAGCCCAAAAGGGGGGTCCCTCACATTGTTTTGGCACTCTGCTCAATGCCTTTTCCAGTTCTGCTGGCTTCCACATCATGCTCAATCCTGACTGAGGCAGACCAATGAACCAGCACCACAGGGAGTGGGGGAGTCTTCCTGTGCTTGTGGGATCAAGACGGGAAGGATTCCTATCTCTGCTTCCTGTGGCAAGAGCCTGATGCCTCACTCTTAGACGAGGAGTAGCTCCATTGCTCAGCATCGTGCCAAGCTTTAGTGCTCTTATATACCGGCACCTTCCTCAAAGACTCCATCTTCCAGGTGTACTGTTGCTCCCTGGGAGTCATCCAACCACAGCTGTAGCAGTTCAAGGTGCCATGGACCAGGCCCAGGCAATGATAGGAGATGCTGTGCTTATTCATGGTGGGCATCCAACGCCCACAGATGCAGGTTTTGAAGCCATTGAGTATGGGCTTCTTGAGCTTGGACTTTTTTGTACTCATCTTAGAAATTTTGTTTTGTTAGAGATGAATAGTTCTACCAAGGCAGCAGCGAAAAAAAAATAAAATAGAAAAAAGCAATGAAGCAGCAACAAGGCACAAAGCCAGAAGGTTGAAAAAAATTGTTAAGGAAGCCTGGGACAGATCCATGCAGCAGCTCCGATGAAGAAACACTGAGGGGCTCGCAAGGTAGTGTGCATTGCACAGGAACTCCCATGCATGTTCAGTAAAGCTGTCTCTGAATCAGCATCGCCTGATGATATCAAGCACGGGTAATGGCTAATTCATGCCTGCTTGTCGACTGAGAAACGTATACACTATAGCCCATAAACTCATACATTTACCCACAGTGAGCGAGGGCATTCCTGGGGGGGGGCAGGTTTTGCACTTATTGTGCATATTTTTTCATTTTAAAAAGTATGCATGTAATTTTTCCAAATAAACTCTGTGCACAAATTGTAAGTGGGTAGTATTGTGGGATCATCTTCAAAAGGAACGTACACACGTACTTGCCCTTTGAATAGTAGCATCAAATGCATGGATAATTGCCTTTAAATTTATGCAGTCTGTAACAAAATTGCCCCCAGTTTGTTTGTAGCTGATGTTTTTTTGTTTGCTAATTAGTGGCTGCTCTGTTAGTGTCAGCTACTAGTAATCAATTTAAGGATCTCAAATGTCTTTGTCTTGTTCTATAAGCATTCAATTCGCTGCCCTGTAAACTGATTTTAGCAGAAAACAGTTAGGAACCTTCTCTCTCTCTCAGTACTCACTCTGCCTAATACTGAAAAAAAATGTCATGCATACAATGACAGTGTACTTTTGCTGCTGTAAACTGTTTGGGGCATATTGTAGCAAGTAAAAGACTGAATAACAGGGTTAAAAGTTAAATTAAATTTTTCAAGGAACCATAATCCACAAGTCAAGTTGAAAAAGATATTGCAGCAATGAAAGATTTAAGAAAGTTTTAATACAAAAATCAAAGCATTATTTCCCACATAGAAATGAGAGATAGAAAGGTGATAGACAATACCCAATTGCTGAACACCGAGGAAGCTTTTAGGTTTCTAAGCATCATAGCAGTTACAGTGCTAGCAGCATTTCTAGGACACTGTTCATCAGAAGTACCTATTCTGCCCTTGAAGACAGATAAATACGATACAGACAGAAGGAGTTTAGGATTACGTCATGGCAGAAAATAGGAAATGTATTAATCATCCATTTCTATTTTAAAGCAATCGGTTTACTACTGCTTGGGGAGTGTTGATACCAGCAACATATTTTTTCAAGCTGGAAGTTGTTATGAACCCAGTTCTGGTCCTTCCCGGTTCAGTCTGAACACTTCAACACTGAGATACTGTGAAAACAACTTTCAATAGAGTAGCATGTTATTAACCACACCATAGCGAAAAACAGGCCCAGTAAAAACCAGAAGGGGGGGAGAAAGTCCTGACTGCCATAGGAGTAAATAGAACAGAAATTGACAGGAAAGAAAATGTCCGTTCTATTATACTCCCCAGCAGTCAGCACTTGTGGAATGTAGCATAGCAATATCTCACGTGGTAATATTTGAAACAGCATGGAGAGCACTTCTCCATAAGGTTGCATCTGCAGATATCTATTTGTCCATTCCGTATAAGTTTATGAAGGCTCCATGTTAGCAGTTTTGCCTATCTATTCTACAGAAGCATATGCCTGCTTTATATAGGGACTACTCTACTACAGTGTGCTTTCAAAAATATCAGACGAGTCTTGTAAGACTCGGTGATACAGCAACAAATCTACCTGGAAAATGCTAACATGTTGGTAATCCTTTCTTACGAGTTTAAAAATAAGAAACAACTGGTCGATCTTCAGATTTAGTATTAGCCAAATAATGTTTCAATGCCTTAAGATCCACAGAATGCAGGTATGACTCCTTAGGATTTTAGGGCTAGGGCATAATATAGACAAAACAATTTCATGGTTAATTTTAAATGAACTAACTCCAGGAATGACACCTGAGACTGTTATTAACACAGAGCTTTCAGTTCATTCACTGCAACCAAAAATAGTACTGTAATGGCTGGCAAATAAAGCTAAGCTAACCTACACATTTAAATGGTGGTTCTAAGAGCACTCAACAGAACAAACTCCAAATAACATAATGGCCTCAATTATCTGAGCCTCTGCAATTTAGCATGCTGAAAAAAATGTATGTCTGGATAAGAAGCCAAAGGGTGCTCCGAATCAAATTTCTGATAATAGAACTAGCAACCACATGAATCCTCAGTATTATCCCAGGCCCTGAAACAAAAAGAAATCCTAGAACTGGCTAAGATTTTTTTATATGCTAACAGTTCTATCTTTGTACCACCAGTGAAACTCTTGTAGGACTATGGTTAGGATAGTAGACTTTGATCATAGAAACCTTTTTGGCCTCTAAGAGTCCTAATATCACTCTATCAGTTTAGTCCTTAGATTTCCTTTTCATTTCCAGGTCAACAGTTTCAAGAGTTCAGAACTGGATTGCAGGATGGCACTGTGATTTTTTTATGTATTCAATATCTAGTGATTAAAATGGTTCTGCCACTTTCAGATCCCTCTGTTCTAGAAATCAAGGTTTTCTTATCCAAAAGGAGGCCATGAAAAGAGCCTTGCAAGATGTTATCATTACTAGCACCTAAGGAAGCAAGGCCCTTGAATGAAAAATATATTAAAGTGACATTTTCCAATTTGGGGCAAAAAGCATCTATGATTAGTGCAGCATTGCTCTGAAATTACTGAAGAATTCTGACCATGCCCACTTGGAACAAATTAGGCCAGAGATCTCTGACTTGCTCCCATTTTGTCGGATCAGTGATGTTCTGCTCAACCAATCTGCTTGCACATTCACATTTTCCACAATAACTGAAAAGCTGTGCATAATTATATTTTTAGAGTTTGTTATAACCTGCCTAGTATTTTCAATAAGTGAGCTTTACATTTTTAAAAATAAGTAAACAAATGTTTTCTCACTGAGGTCTGCGCTATATATTATTTCAGCATATTGGGATTCCCTGAGCTTCCCTTCTCATTATCAGACTATCTATTTATCACAGACCTGTGACAAATCTGGACTTAGAAAGTCTTCAAAGTTCTAATTTCCAGGAGTTTATAAACAGGGGACTTGTCCTCTTTGGATCAGTGCTCCCCAAACAAACTGATGCAGGAGAAGGGCCAGTGTAAGTATGTTTGGCATCCTAGGTGAACCTTTGGTCATTCATCCCCCTTCCCCCAGTTTAACTACTGGTGGCAGCAGCTCCAGCACAGTGCTTCCTTCTTTGACAGTATTGGTTCTTGTACAGCACTGTTCTAGACTTCGCACTGGCAGGGTTTTGCTGCACCCAAAATCTTGGTGCTCTAGGTCAGCACTTCTCAACCGGTGTGTCGCCAAACACCGGCAGGTGTGTCGCGTCTCCCGGTGTCCCATTGCCCCGTTGTACTTTCCTTCTCCCTTTTTCCAGCCCCCGCGGGCCAATTGGAAGCCTCGTTTCTTCCTACCCCCACTGCCAAGTGTAACTTTGTGCGGGTTAGTTTGTGTGCATTATTGCAAATCCTGAGAGTCTGTTAGGTGCTACATTTCTCTTTCCATTTCTCCAGGTTCGCACTGCATGCAGAGTGACTTTTTTGGTTTTCCATTCCAGTTTCTGTCTCCATATTTATAATTTGTGGTTTTTCTGTACTTGGTGAAGGTCAGTTCTGGGTGTGTGACCGAGATGAGGTATTTCACTAGCATGTAGGCATTTGTATCAATCTTATTTGTTGTGTTTTCTCAATAGGATATACATTAATGGTAAATTACTGTCTTTTCATAAGGAAGGCTATTGTGCCTGGTAGTAAAGGGAGTTTGTTTTGCTTTTACTGGGATGTCATCAGAACCAGAATATCTTTTTTGTATGGCGAGTTGTACAGGTAATGCCCTAGATCTGCTCTGCACTCATTGCTGGGGGTTGAGGGGATTCCTGTGGATGCAGAGTGCATGTTTACATTTAGCCCCGTGATGGTCACATGTTTAGTGTGTCACGCATTTGAGAACCATCTGTCAGGTGTGTCCCGGACAAAAAAAGGTTGAGAACCACTAGACCTAGAGTCCAGGTGACTGCCTAGTTTACCTAATGGAAGAACCAGCCTTGTGCAGGAGTGGCTCCTTAATCCTTGGGACCCATGCCTGTGGTAATCATATTCCCTTTAAGGAATATCTAGATACTTATCTCTGTCCATTCACCAATCATGGGAATCCCTTACTCCCTGATTCAAGATCAACTGGAATTGGAGACAAATCTCAGAGAAATTGTCTTGTGTTTCATAAGCTAACAATGCAGAGCTCTCATGTGAATTGTTATGGTCAAGACTATGATATTCAGGATCCTCAAACAAAGCCTTGCAAATACATTTCCAGCCTTTTGAAGCCCACATCTATGATTTTATCCTCCAGAAGCCTGACCCATTCTGAGTTGATATAAAACCTGGCCCCTTGTAAATGAGATCCTGAGACAGTTCCAGAGAATCTTTGCTTTAACTGATAATCCAGGCATGTTGATGTGGTAAGGAGGCCAATTTTCTGCAGGTATGGCAGTAGAAAGATATGATCTGCTCATGACAAAGATGGTATCCAGCTGTGGGATAAGGTATCTTATCAGGTGCATTTGGCTGTATCTGTGGCTCAGGAATGTCCATATATCTGAATGATTCTATACTCTGAATATAGTACAGGGTTAATACGAAATAACTCTGGGACACCTGTGGAACATTTCTGAAACACCTAAGTTCCTAAATTCAGGCAGCCACTTGTATACTATCTTTCTTAAGAGTTTACAAAAGATAGCAACTACATTATTACTATAAATAAAGAACAGTACAAAAAACATATCGTCTAGAACATCATTAGGGTCTCTTTCGGAGACCAAGGGGGTTTTCATCATTCATAGAAATGCCATCCTGACTGGGGGACCAACTCATCATTCACTTTGTTCAGGCTGTCACTTCACTGTCAGTTTCACAGTTTTAATTCTATTTACCCTATCAATCAATTAGCATTGTGGGCTTAGGCTACCATATAAATTATGGGAAGACAAAGAAATGCTGCAGTCTAAGCGATGCTACCAAGGCTACTTGTACTTCGATGAACACTCTGGGGTTGAGGTAGAGTTGGATGGCAATACCCTACACTGGTAATGCTTCTCACTCAAAAGGTATCAGGGAAATTAATGTTGCAAAGGGCAATTGGAATGTGCACATAGGCATCCTGTAGATTTAGGGAGAACAGACAAGTTACCTGATCTGAAAACTTAAAATTGAGACATGAAATGATTCTTTCCTGAACTGCAGAATCCGAACAGACACATTCAGCCTTATTCAGATCCAGAATTTGGACTGAATCTCTTGGATTTCTTTGTGAGCAGAAAATAGTTGTAGTAGAGTCCTTGAACCTTCCTGAACTGTGTGTATAGTTGACAGAAGGTCCAGAGTTTGCCATAGTGCTGAAATCTTTAACCTTTCCTTGGGAAGTTTTGAGCTCATAAAGAAATTCTCTGGATGACTGCAAAACTATCAAATAGCCCTGCTGAATAATACCCATCACCTATATATCTAAAACAGTCTTTCCTAGGCCAGGAAGAAGACGCTTTTTAGTTTTCCTCCCTTCTTGCTCTCGGAGTCAGAATTGCCCTTTGATCTCCTCTTCTTGAAGATTCTGGTTGAACGTGAAGACTGCCTCCTGAGAACTCCCAAAATAACTGGACCAAAATCTCAAGGGAGACCGAACATTTTGTGTATGCCTGTATCATAGGTGCTAAAGGGAGGCTGCCTGAGTCTGGATCTATCTTGTGGCATGACATCCTTTTTCTGCTAGGCCAACTCTTTAACCTGTTCCTCCAGGTAAGGCTGAAACAGGCTGTAACATTAAAAAAAAAAACACCAAGCATTTCTTAGAAAAGAATGCATCTGTAGAACAACTCTCGCCACAGCCCTTCTCCCGGCTGCCACGCCATAGGCCATTTGGAGGACAAGGAGATGGAATCAAAGTCTGCATTCACAAGGAAATTGGCTGGCACACCAATGGGGTAAAGTTAACCTGTTAAATGTCAGGCTTGTACAGGGCACCCTAGATAGTCCCATATCACAAAATCAGGGACCTAGAGACATAGGCAGAAATCATAGCAAACGGAAGCATAGTCATTTATCTCATAAATCTTTTACATGGTCATTTCTATCTCTTTCTCCATGGAATCCATCAGAGCAGTCAAATCCTTTATACAAATAGTGGCCTTGTGAGCAATATCTGGAATTACAGGATCTAGAAGAGAGGCTTTTACTCATAGATGTCCATTACCTGCAGTTAGCCTCTGGTTTCTATCACTCTTTTGTCAAGAATGGCCCATTTTGATAAGCCACTCAATAATCAGCTTGATCAAGAGCATCTTATTGTTACAGGTTTTGATTCACAACAATGGCTCTGCAGGGCTATGTCTCTCCATCTCTAAAACTGAGAACCAGTGCCACTTCCGATGATGGGAATTCCCGAACCAGTGCATAATGCATTTCCAGTTACAGGCTCCTCTATTCCTTGATGATCAGGCGAAAACCAAATTTATCCTCTCCCTTTTGAAGGAACAGCACTGGCCTGGGCTTCCCCTCTCTTGCTCGACCTGTAACAGTTCATGGATCAGTTCTACACTGTTTTCGAGGTACCAGGTCAAGCAGCAGCGATGACCTCTGATCTGCTCCATCTTCATCAAGGCTCCAAAACTAACTGAATTTGCAGTGGAATTCTGGACACTGGCTTCCAAGCTGAACTGCAGTCAGCATATTCTTGGAAGGCCTCACTGGGAAAATCAAACACAAGCTCACTGCCTGGGATCTTCCCACCTCCCTAGAGGCTCTCATTGCCTCAACTGGCAAAATACATTATTTGCAGCAAATGGCTCAAGAGACCCATCTTGCACAAAGGACTGTCTCATTGGCGCCCTGATTCCAACATCCGCTCTCACCCCCAGCTGCTGCACCCTCGACCTCTCCTCTTCCAGAAGAGCCAATGCAGTTGGGACACTGCTGCTTGGCCCTAGAAGAGAGGTTCCATCGCAAACAGCAGGGCCTCTGTGCTGCTCCACCTGAGGCCATTGCTTGGCCTAATGTCCACAGAGGTAGGAAACTTAAATCCCTAAGGTCTTTAAGAAGATGACCCTAGACCTCACTGTTCCGGCTCCCCAACTACTTTTATTTGTCACACTGGAATTGGGCTCCACGCCACATAGGCCTTTGTAGATTCTGGCTCCGGAGGAAACTTCATTTTAAAAGAACTAAACTACCAACTCCAGATTCCTACGCTCCAGATGACCTCTCCTTTGGTGATTTCCTCTATCTATGGAGACCCACTTCCAGGCCAGGTTACTATGACCATTGTGCTTGTGGCCTTCTGCACCAGCTTCCTGTATGTGGAAAAAATCCATTTCCACATGATCTCCAGAGCCATCCACCCCATCATCCTAGGTCTGCCGTGACTCCAGCAACATCAACTGCACTTCAACTGGATTGCCTTACAACTTGTCCGATGGGGCCCATGGATGTACAGATTCCTGCATGGTGCTAGTAGAACCTCCACATCCTGTGACCATGGCTTCTGTAATTCAAGGACTTCCTCCTCAGTATTCAGATTTCAAGGCTGTCTTCTCAAAAAAGAGTGTTGAAGTTTTGCCGCAGCACCGCAAATATGATTATGGCATTGAGTTTATCCCAGGAGCCACGCTCTCACATGGTTGAGTTTACCCTCTATCTCTTCCAGAGACTCAGGCTATGTCAGCCTATATTCAGAGAATTTGGAACAAGGGTTTATCTGCCCTTCCTCTTCACCAGCAGAAGCTGGGTTCATTTTCATCGCAAAAAAGGATGAATCACTCAGGCTGTGCATAGACTACCGTGGCCTGAATGCCATTACTAAAAAGGACTGCTACCCGATACCCCTAATAGTGGAGCTCTTTAATCGCTTGCAGGGGGCCAAAATATTCAAAAATTTGGATCTCAGGGGTGAATTCAACCTCATCAGTATCAAGGCTGGCGATGAATGGAAAACCGCATTTAACACTCGCGACGGGCACTACAAATATTTGATCATGCCCTTCTGGCTTTGCAACACTCCAGCAGTCTTCCAGAAAATGGTCAATGAGATCTTTTGCAATCTGCTGTACAGCAGCATGACATATTGATCTTTTCTCAAAACCTTAGATCTCAAGGGAGAGATGTTCCAATTGTCCTGCAATGCCTGTGAGAGAATAATCTCTATGCCAAACTGGAAAAATGTCTCTTTGAACAAGTGGAGCTCCCCTTTCTGGGATACATAGTTTCATGAAATGGCTTTTTAATGGATCCAGCCAAGATCAAAGCCATTATAGACTGGCCTTGACAGTGGGGCTCTGAGCCTTACAAAGATTCTTGAGATTTGCTAATTATTACTGCCAGTTTATCCCTAATTACTCCTTCATAGCAGCTCCCCTTATTGACTTCACCCACAAGGGTGCCAAGACAAGGACTGGCCTCCAGCAGCTATTGAGGCTTCCCAGAACTTAAAAGAATGCTTTTACTAACAAACCATGCCTATGTCACCTGGACTCCACGCGACCCTTCATTGGGTTTAGGGGCTGTCCTCAGCGAACACACTCCAGAAGGGGTATTTTATCCGTGTTCTAAGACGTTCTCTCTGGCAGAATGCAACTACAGTATTGGAGATTGAGAGTTCTTGGCCATCAAATTGGCTCTCGAAGAATGGCGCCACCTTCTTTAAGGGGCTCAACACTATCACAAGATATACAGACCACAAAACCTTTGAACATCTACATCAAGCTCAACAACTTAATGTGAGATGTGCCCGTTGATATTTGTTCTTTGCTCTCTTCAATTTTGAATTACAATATCGTAATTCAAGAGAATCAATGAACAGATGCCTTCTCTCACTCCTTCATGACTGAAGATGTTCCCGAACTTCCAGGACACCTCATCGACCCCACTAAGGGGGGATACTCTTGGTCACTACGGTACCCATCCCTCCAGAGAAGATGGTCGAACCTTCCAGATTGCATTAGAAAGTGTTGAAATGGGCCCATGACTCCTGTGTTGCAGGATACTCTGGGCAGGCATGAATCCTTGAGATTCTTCAATGGCACTGCTGATGGCTCCAAATGAAGCAAGATTTCAAGGCCTATGTCAATTTGTGCCCCACTTGCGCACAGCAAAAAGCACATCATGGCCGACCCTGGGGGCTGCTACAACCATTCCAGCCCTCAGGGAACCCTGGACCCACCTGTCCATGGACTTTATCGTGAATCTCCCTATCTCTAATGGTGTCACCATAATATGGGTGGTGAATGATCGTTTTGCCAAGATGGTACACTTCGTCCCATTACAGGGCCTTTCTTCTACTCCAGAACTGGCACGTCTCTGCACTTTCCATGTCTTTTGCTTATATGGACTACCGAAACATATACTCTTGGATAGAGGAGTGCAGTTCACCATGCAGTACTGGTGTTCTCTCTGCATAAAGTTTTGCATCACACTCGACTATACAACGGCCTATCACCCGCAAGGCACCAGGCAAGCAGAGCTAACCAACCATACTCTCAAAATCTTCCTTCACTCATTTGTCAATGAATGTCAGGACAACAGGGCCATCCTTCTACCTTGGACAAAATTCTCCCATAATAATCACAGCAACACAACCAACAGTTCCTCCCGATTCCAGTTGGTTTACGGGAAACAGTCTCTTCCTCCTCTGCCATTGCCTGTGACAGTTCTCTCACTGACAGCTCAGCTCTCTGCCCAGGAATTGCATGAACTATGGGATTGGACCAGTCAGCTAATTGAGAAAGCCACTGCCTGAGCCAAGAGTTTTTCTTATATGTTCATGGTTCTATGTATAGCCTACAGGCAAGTTTTCGTTCATTGTAAACTGGTTTGATTTGTATCTAATGCAAGAAGATCGGTATATAAAAACTAAAAATAAATAAATAAATAAATAAATAAATAAGTGAACAAAAGATAGCCATAGAAGGCCAGCTCCCCAGTTCAAGACAGGGGAGAGAGGCTGGCTCGGCACCCATCACTTATGTCTATAACTTCCATCAATGTGCTTGTCACCATGCTTTGTTGGCCTTTTTCTGTACTATGGCAAATGGGCCCTGTTATGTATCAGCTAAGGCTACCGCCCACATTAAAGATCCATAACATGTTCCATTTTTCATTGCTTAAGCCAGTGGTGTTTTCATGGCCCTCCAGAGTGCCACCTGAACCCCAGGAAGTCACTGCTGAGGGAGACAATGTGTATGAAGTCCAAGAAGTCCTGGATTCCCACTGGAGGGTAAGAAGGTCGAGTACCTAATTTCATGGAAGAATTATGGCCCCAAAGAAAATGCATGAGAGCCATTCTCCAATATTTTGGACTCCAATCTCTTGAAAGACTTTCATCAACAGTACCCCAGGAAACCCAAAGCCTCAGGGAGGGGACTTATGAAAGGAGTACTGTTGAATTTGGCGGTCCATGGGCTGTTCCTGCAAACCGCTGCACTTATCTCCCCCAGCTAGCCCTACTGCTCACCAACGCAGCAAATACCATCAGCCAGCTGAGTGGCAAGACGCCGCTCCTCAACTCGGCAAGAGGCCACCATCAATATGCACCATACCTCCCCCTAGGCATATGCATCACATTCTGCCATCATCAGCACACCCCTATAAAAGAGCAGCTCCCCAGAAGTAACTTGCCTTAGCAATAGGTCCAGCTTTTCTTAGTAGTGCATATGGCTTCTTTGCATTCCATTCTTCAGTCTTTGCACAGCTTGTCTTCAGTCTTTGCACAGCTTGTCTTCTGTCTTTGTTTAGTCTGTCTTATCCATGCTGCCCGCTTGTGCTTGTCCCTGCCCTCTCATCCTGCCTGTCCGTCCCTCTTTTCCTCCCTCAGTCAGCTTGGACCACGGATACACCTGACCACTGCTTATCTCTGACCACTGCCTGGTTCCTGGATACATCTGACCGCTGCCTGCCTCTGACAACTGCCTGGACCCCAAATATGCCTGACTACCTCCAGCCTATGACCATTGCCAGGACCTCGGATACACCAGACTGCCACCTGCCTATGACACTAGCTACTATGAACCTTCTCTTCTGCCATCAGCAGAGACTCCATCTAAGTCCTGCCAGCCCTGGCACCCAAAGACTCAATCCGAGGGAAATGTGGTCTGGTATAGGTGAAGGTCCTGAGTGGTCTCTGCGTCATCTGGGTCTGCCTGCCAATAGTGGGAACCTGCAGGGCTCTTTCCTGCAGGTAGAGTCAATTGTGCCTCAGCTCAAGGGTCCACATATACAACAGTGCCATTGTCAGGTTCACTGGTCTTTCCTGAATCAACTTTGATGGATCCCTTTTAAAAAAATTGGTTAACTTGACACTGTGACTGTTTTAATTATAGGTTACAGATTACAAGTAACAGGTGTGAAATAGCAGAACTCTGTGGAGAATACCATCTTGTTGTCATGATTTGTTACTCTTTAGTTTGTCAGTTTGTTCTACTACATCTTACCATTTTCAGAGTGATTTACTTTAGTTCCTCTGAATCATCATCATCAATCAGCATCCTCCTCAGTAAAAGTTGAAGCAAAGAATTCATTAGTTTCTTTGCTATGGCTTGGTCATCTCTGATTGTCTCTTTTACCCTGTGGTCATCTATGGGTCCAGCTGACTCCCTCATGGGCTTCTTACTTCAAATGTACTTGAAAAAGCTGTTGTTATTTTTTGCTTCTATGGCAAGCTTCTTTTCAAATTCTTTCTTGGCCTATCTTATAAATGTTTTACATCTAACTTGGTAATACTACTGGGCAAATAGTGAAGAAAAAATGAGACACACATAGATGTATATCAACAGATGAATAGTGTGTCGCTTGGACAAATTTTTGATTTGCCAAAAAAGCTTCAATCGAAGGATAGTACTCATTGAAGAAAATTTAATGAAGGCTTATTACACAACTCAATAGTCTGATATAAGGCAGCAAGCATGTGGATATATACATGAAGCTCAAAAGTCCAATTTGTATTCCACAGTACTTTAGATATTTCCTAGTTTCCTCATTTGGATCTGCTTTCCATTTTCTGAAAGTTATTCTTTTGGCTTTCACTTTACCATTTAACCATGCTGGCAGACATTTGGTCTTTCTTTAATCTTTTTTAATATGTGGAATACATTTTGTCTGTACTTCCAAGACAGGATTTTTAAACAATTTCCACACCTTATGCAAACTTCTAACATTTTAACCACCCCTTTTAGGGTTTTTTTTTCCTATTTTCCTCATTTTATCAGTCCCCCTTTTTAAAATTAAATGCTTCTGTAGTAATTTTATTTAATGTCCTTCCTCCAGTGTTTATGTAAAATTTGATCCACTAGGGATTCTTTTTCTTTTAGGGAATTTTTCCTACTTTCCAGAAGAAAATATATTGGAAAAGGAGGAATAATTTTCATGTAAAAACAAAGAAGATGATAGCAGATATGGACTGCCAGACCCATCTAATCTGCTAATTCCCACAGCCAACAAACTCAGTTTTTACACATCTTCACATTTAGAGATGTTCTGTGCTTATCCTATGAACTAAAAAAGGGGATCTTCCATGTTCAACCATCCAGGAGGGTGGATTACAAGGAGGAATTTGGCAAAGAACTTTCTTGGATAAGAAGTGATACCCTCCAGACCAGAGCTTTCCAAACTTTTCATGTTGGTGACACACTTTTTAGACAAACATAATTTCGTGACACAGTAATTCAGTCTACCAGCAAACCAGAAGTTAAAGGTTAAACGAACAAAATGTATTTCAACAATTTATGTATGTTTCCTTAAATATATACATAAATAAAATGTTTCACAACACAACCTATCTCATAATAAATATTTGCAGGCTTCCACTTCCTCCATGCTGATCTCGTACATTGTGAGATCGGCATAGAGAAAGTGCTACTCTTGCACATTCCCAAAGATTACATGTGCCAATCACTAAAAAGTAATTTTTTTTTTACCTTTGCTGTCTGATCTTAGTTTTCTAATCGGTTGGTCACAGGCTTTTTTTTCCACCTTTCCTTTCTTGTTTTTTTGCCAATTCCTTTTACAGAGTCTTTTTTCCTATTTCTTTTCTCTCCATCTGTCGTCCCTCAAACACACAATCAGGTTCTCATTCTCACACGCTATCTCACACATTCTCACACACACAGGCTCTCACTCACATGCAATCTCACACATCCACAGCTCTCACTCTCACATGCCTCTCTCTCATACATACATACATACATACTGTCTCTCTCGTGCACATGCTGTCTCACTCTCACACCCACAGGCTCTCTCACTCCTACATGCTCTCTTGCTCAAGCACAGGCTCTCACTGGCACATGCTGTCCCTCTGCACGGGTTGCCGAAGGATGGGCTCTTCAGAGGCCCTGATCTTCCCTGGCCATGACATGGGATCTGCAGCGGCCCTGCTATCGGGTTTCCTCCTCTTCTCGGGCTGCCGCGACGTGGGATCCGCAGCGGCCCTGCTATCGGGTTTCCTCCTCTTCTCGGGCCATCGTGACGTGGGATCCGCAACGGCCCATTAATGCTGCTCTTCTTCTGTACGCAGCAGATGCTCCTCCTCCTTCCTGCCCACGCGGCTCCGGCAACGTTTTTCTTCCAGGGCTGCACAGGCAGGAAGGAGGAGGAGTGAATGTGACCCTTTTCTTCGGGCCGTGTTGATGTAAGCTCCACCACTGCCCGCCGATCTTCCTGCTATAGTTCCCTGCTTCCGCCGGCCCTGTGGACCGGGCGACACACCTCCACACTACAGGTGACACACTAATGTGTCCCGACACACACTTTGGAAAGCTCTGCTCCAGACAGTTGTGTACTATGATTGGCAGCTGGGATATTTCATTGGCAGTGGAAAAATTGGAAAGATTGGATGGACCAATTGGGCTTTTTCTGCCATGATCTACTAAGTTTCTTGAATTCAGTTACTGTTTTTGTCTTTATCAATTCCACAGGAAGGCTGTTCTGTGTATCAACCACCCTTTCTGTGAAGAAGTATTCATTTACATTATTCCTTTGAGTCTCATATCATCATTCCTTATTTCAGAACTTAATTTCCACTGAAAAATGTTTGCTTCATGTACATTGTACATATCTTCAAAGTATCTGAAGACTTTCATCATATTCTCCACCATATTCTCTTCTTATGCATATATAGATTTAGTGTTACGATTCTGCCGCAGCTGGAGCCGTGGGCAGTCTCTCACCTCTTTTCTCTCTTCTTTTGCTGCTTCCCGCGCGGTCCGGAGGCTGCCGACATCCTCTCCATGTGGCTGGAGCTGCCATGGTGCAGCCCTTGCAGCCAGGAGGCTGCTGACGGCATTCCCACATGGCCCGGAGGCCGCAGACATCTCCTCCCTGTGCGAGGAACCTCCACCGTCGGCTTCCTTCCTGCGGCAGGGAGCCGCTCCCAGCCTCTTCTTTGCAGCCTGGACACCGTCGCTTCAGAGTAGGGGCCTGTTTGCAGCCCAATCCTGCTCCTGCTCAATCCGCGGCATGGACGCCGCTCTCCAAGGTCCTGCCTTAAGCGTGAGCCGCGCCTCCCTTCACCTCTTAAAGGGCCAGCGCGGGAGTGGTCCTCCTGATGATGTCATCTGGGAGTCTCTCATCAGCCCTATAAGAAGGGCCTGTCTTCAATGCTTCGTTGCCTTCGCAAGGAGCTGATCCTCTTTCTCTTCAACTCAGCTTTTCCTAGGCACTCTGTTCCATATTGGAATTCCATGTCTTCGTCTTCATCTTCATCAAGGTCTCTCATCGCATCCCGTGTCTTTGTCCATCCAGTTCCTGATGTTCCAATGTCATTCTCTTCAAATCTCCTGATGGTCCTGATGTTTCGTCCTTCAGATCCCCTGAAGTCCTGATGTCCTATTTTTCTGATGTCTTCACTTCCTGATCTTCACCTATCCAGATGTCCATTTCCTCAGCAGTGCAAGCCTCCAGAAGATCCTGGCTTTTAATATTCCTTGCACTGAGCCCCACCTCAGAGTTCCTTGCTCAGAGTCCCGTCTCTGGGTTCATGGCTCCAAGTCCCGTCTCCGAGCTTCTACTCCGAATCCTGAATCCTGTCCGGGTCTTCGGAGTCCCTTGAGTCTGTCTCTGTGGGTGACTAGAACTCTGCCTAAACCTGTTCTGTTTCAGCGTGGTCCATGCCTTGCCTTGACTGGCTGTGGTGCAGGCCTCGCCGAAGTCTTCGTCTTGAAACCTCCAAGCAACCTGAGTTGGGAACCACCTGCGTGGTCCGTGACCTGCCTTGACTGGCTGTGTAGGGCGCGTGGTGTGGCACTACCTATTCAGAATCCTTGATTTGTGACTCTGTCGTAGTCCTTCGAGTATTTGGAGTTTAGTCTCACCTCTTCAGTAACTGTGAGTCTCGTCTCACCTCTTCAGTAACCGTGAGTCCCGTCTCGCCTTTTCAAGTAACCGTGAGCTCCGTCTCACCTCTTTCAAGCATCCTGAGTCCCTTCTCACCTCCTTCAAGTATCCTGAGTCTCGTCTCACCTCTTCAAGTATCCCTGAGTCTCGTCTCATCCTTCAAGTATCCTGAGTCTTCGTCTGAACCTGTTTGTTATAGCCCTCAGCCTCTGTCGGTCCTGTCACATCTGCTGTTCCCGTACGACAGTTCCGGAAGAGCTATCGAGTGGCCGGAGGGCTACTCCAGAGACCAACATTGCATTCCTGGGTCTCTTCGATGTGATCAGGTTCGGCAGAGGCCAGGGTTCTGCACCTCCAGCCTGTGCTTGGACACTCCTCGCCTGCCTCGGCACCTCCTAGAGCTCCTCTGCGGTTGCATCGTGGCCCAAGAGTACACAATCTCCCAGAAATGGGACCACCTCCAGCGTTCCCATAACATTTAGGTCTTTAGGAATAATTTCATGGGGTTTGTGATGCAGTCTCTACTATTTTGGAAGACCTTCTCTGGACTGCCTCTAAGCTGTCTATATCCTTCTGGATATAGATATGATCTCCAAAACTGGACACACCAATGACTTGTGCAGAGGCATGATCACCTCCTTTCTTCTACTGGCAGTCTCTTGAAGTTTCTCTCTCCCTTAGATTATCAGGATTCATGGATTTAATTGAGCCACTGCATCACCTTCTCATTCAAAGGATAGCTGCACTACCCTGAAAGAATCCACAATTTGAGGCTTCACATCTATTTCTTTAAATTCAGGAAGCTCTTACATATTCTCTCTGTCCAAAACTCCATCATTTTGCAGTATACCGAAGGAGGTGACTTTAGACTCTTGAAGCCTAGTCTCAAATACAACACAATTCCACTCTCTGACAGAAAAAAGACATGTTTTGCTCTGCCATGGCTCATTTCCCTAAATCTTAGGCAACATCTGAATGAGAGGAGGCACACTGGACTGTCCAGCCCTTAAACAAGCATGCCACACAAGTAGTCCTCCATCTGAAGCATTCAAATTACCTGCATCAGCTAGGAACAGATGCTGAAAGTGCTACCCTGTACCCTAACTCCCAAGAAACATATGCTAAAACCCCCAAAGTCTTGTTCATTAAAGAGATCAATCCAAGGGACCCAGTCCCTGCCTAGGGTACCTCCAAAATCAGACCCAGTCACCTGGTACCCTACTGGCATTTCCCTCTCTACACTACCAAGGGACAGCAGAAGAAAGTATAAAACTGCACAAGATGCACTTTCTAGCAACCCTAACACTTTGCAATTTTTAAATAATCAAAGGCTTTACTTATATTCAAAATAGCCACCACGTAGCCTCAACATATGGTCCACTGGCTTAAAATGGTGGCCATAATTGGCCCAGTAGTACATAAAGTTAGGAGACGAACAGAGCTGCCAGTGGTGAGGCCGCGATTAGCGTGGCAGTATAGATGAGACTTTGCTGCAGTGCTTAAGCCCTTGTACCATGAGGCTTTTACCTGCTTTCTCCTCCTTCTCTCTTTCAAAGAGTAGTAGCTCAGTGAGAGCAGCTGAGCTGTAGTCCTTCCTTGACTAATACTAGCAATAGACAGACAGAATCATTGCTGAAGGAAGAGGACTGGGATCAGGGAATCACATGACATCTTCTGGCTCCAAAAAATGCTACTGGTCTCAACACTTCCTGAGCAGTGGGTAACCCACATATTCTGTCTACTGGGGAGTGTAACAGAATACAACTCTATATATTTATGCTAGCCAATTTAGACAGTTAACCTTCTCTTTCAGTGTAAAAGGTCCTTACCTGAAGGGATCCTAAAACTGAATCCACTTTTTCAATTTTGAAATCATACCACACTACACTCCTGAACCCATCCTCACTCTATAGGATAGGTAGCAGTACTACGCTTGTTGTATGACTAAGAGATCAAGCAAATGCTTCTGAAGAACTACATTTGTCCTTCTTAAATTATCAAGTAAAAGGTGTCTCTGAAGAGGCAAGATGTCATCCTTCTCCAGGAGTAACAGCAATTCACCTCTCTGATGTGGATGCTCTCTGTGGATCCAAAGAGTGAGACTGCCATGGCTGTTCCCAAACTCTGGGTCACTCACATGGCAGCTATGTGGGCTGATGTGATAAATATAACTCTGTGTGATAAAAATGATGACTGTCTTTAATCATTAGCTGTGTGCTCTATAATACCACTTATGAAAAGGCCATATGTGGTATTGCAAAGTCCAGGCATACCTTGTGAAAATAAATCCAACAGAAAGCTCTTTATACTATCATACATACTGTATATACATACATAGAAAAGCACACACTTTTCACTACCAGTCTTAAAAAGCATTGCTGCATAAATTTCACACAGTCTTAAAGCTGCAATATATTATTCATTACTCATTTTTGCGGATACTAAAATGACAAGGCAAAGCCCTGAAAAGTTAATAGGTAATCACTATCTCCTGGTTCAAGAACGGATATATAGGAGCCTAGGTACAAAAACTCGCACCAAAAATGTAACGTACATTCTAAAACACCACTCATCGGGCAGAACACTAAATTTTAGCTCACATTGCAAAAGAATGTCCCCATAGCATATACACGCTATTTGCATGCATGCTAATCCTACAAGTTAAGAAGTGATTTAAAAAAAAAAAAACAAAAAACCATAAAACCAGTAAGCCGGATAAGTTATCAGGGATATTTAGTGGGATAAATGTCCTGTTGAATATCCTCAAATAAAGTTATTTGGGTATGGGTATATCTATACAAATAACCTCGAATACTAATTAGCTATATTTGAATATTGCTGGGCTAGCTAGGTTTCAAAGTTATCCGGGTACATATGTATGTACCCGGATAACTTTAACCTTGAAAAAATATAGCCAGTTAAGTAGTTATGCTCAGTTTTAAAAAAAAGGTGCAGCCCTTCCACTCCAGTGAAAAGAATGTCAACCGAGTTCCCCAAAATAGTTTGAAATCATTGAGGGCTTCTCCCTTCCCTCCCCCCCCCCCCAAGAATTGGCCAAATTTACAGGCCGATACAGTAAGGAGCGGTAGGAAGAGGTGCGTTAGTGCCGGGCGCACCCGCATTTGCCGCACGCACAGTTCGGATCAACTACCGCTCGATACTGTATTTAAATATCATGCAAATGCAAGCCGCGTCCAAGAAGCGTCCGTGAAGCGTTAAGCCCGTGCAATCCATTTTACTGTATAGAGCGCTATACAATGCCTATACAGTATCCTGGGTGCGCTGGTACCTGTCATTTCAAATGACGTTTGAAATGACAGGTACCAGGGGGGATTGCGAGTCCTCTCTCCCCCCCTCCTGAAGCAAGGCGCAGGGCGAAAATTAAAACAAAAGTGAATAAAGTGTAATAAAAGTAAACTTACTGGGGTGGATTTTAAGAGCCCTGCTCGCGTAAATCCGCCCGGATTTACGCGAGCAGGGCCCTGCGCGCCGGTGCGCCTATGTTCAATAGGCCTACCGGCGCGCGCAGAGCCCCGGGACTCGCGTAAGTCCCGGGGTTTTCCGAGGGGGGCGTGTCGGGGGTGGGGCCGAGCGGCGCACCGTTTTCGGGGCGGGACGCGGCGTTTCGGGGGCGGGCCCGGGGGCGTGGCCGCGCCCTCCGGAACCGCCCCCGGGTCGCGTCTAGGCGTGCCAGCGGCCCGCTGGCGCGCGGGGATTTACTTCTCCCTCTGGGAGGCGTAAATCCCCCAACAAAGGTAGGGGCGGGGTTTAGACAGGGCCGGGGGGGGTGGGTTAGGTAGAGGAAGGGAGGGGAAGGTGAGGGGAGGGCGTTAGCGAATTCCCTCCGAGGCCGCTCTGATTTCGGAGCGGCCTCGGAGGGAATGGAGGTAGGCTGCGCGGCTCGGCGCGCGCCGGCTACACGGAATCGGTAGCCTTGCGCGCACCGATCCAGGATTTTAGCGGCTAAGCGCGTATCTACTAAAATCCCGCGTACTTTTGTTGGCGCCTGGAGCGCCAACAAAAGTACGCCAACGCGCCATTTTGAAAATCTACCCCACTGCATGTGAATTTTCTTTGAACAGTCCTCTCTCTCTCTCCTCCTCCCGAGGCACGCACCGTGGCTCCCCTGCCTCCCGGGGGCAGCCGGCGGCAAAAGCGGCTTCCAGCAGTCCCCGCTGGCGAAGGTGAATGAATGTGCGCCTGTGAATGTAATTTGGGTGCTCAAGGCGTGAAGTCACGACGTTTGGCGTCGGCGTTTGCTAATGCACTGCCTTGAGCGCCCAAATTGCATTCATTCACCTTCGCCGGCGGGGGCTGCTGGAAGCCGCTTTGGCTCCCCTGCCTCTGCCGGTGAAGTTGAATGTGTACGCCTGTGCGTGCAATTTGGGCGCTCAAGGCAGTGAATTAGTGAACGCCGACATCACACGCTGTGACGTCAAACGTCGTGACGTCACGCCTTGAGCACCCAAATTGCACGCACAGGCGTACATTCATTCACCGCCGGCTGGGGCTGCTGGAAGCCGCTTTCGCCGCCGGCTCCCTCCGCCTGGATGAATGCACGCCCGCTGGCTCCCTCCCCTTGGATGAATGCACGCCCGCCGGCAAAGGTGAGTGAATGAATGCTCGCCCGCCAGCTCCCGCCTGGATGAATGCACGCCCGCCGGCGCATATGGGCGTGCATTCATTCACTCACCTTCGCCGGCGGGCGTGCATTCATCCAGGCGTCCATTCATCCACCTTCGCCGGCGGGGGCTGCTGGAAGCCGCTTTTGCCGCCGGCTGCCCCCGAGAGGCAGGGGAGCCACCGTGCGTGCCTCGGGAGGAGGGGAGAGAGGACTGTTCAAAGAAAATTCACATGCAGTAAGTTTACTTTTATTACACTTTATTTACTTTTGTTTTAATAACATGTCGAGCCGATTTTCGCCCTGTGCCTTGCTTCGGGAGGGGGGGATTTTGACCGGAGCCTGCCTATTGCTGTCGCACCACACTAACGCCAGGGTAAGGGTCCCGGGGGGTGAGGGGGTCATTTGCCCATGAAATTTCGTCTCTCTGACCTGACGCTCCACACTAACGCAGGGGTAAGGGTAGGCGGTAAGTTAGCAGGTTAAACACGCGGCAAAACTGCAGGTTAAAAAGGCGATAGTCGGGGCGCACGTTACTGTACGGGAGGGAATAGCTAATCGGAGCGTTTACATCTCATATACATGCTGTGGACGGAAAGGGTTACCGGTTGATTTAAAGAAGCGGTAAGGATGAGTTAAAAGGGATAGTGAATCGCGGGTTGGACTTATGCGGCCAAATTGTGAGTTAGAAGCGGGTTAGAAGCAGGGTAACCGCGGCCGCGCTTTACTGTATCGGCCTGTTAATTAGGAAAGCCCACTTCAGAAGGCTCTCTTCCCCCTCCTAGCCCATCAACCCAACCCAACTCCTCTGGTCCGACCTGGAATCCTCCCAAACCCCTTACTGCATCCGGGAGCTTGGACCTATTGTCCAGCTCCTAGTGCATCCAGAGTTATTCTGTCAGCAATGCTGGTGTCATAAGTTACCAGCACTGCATTCAGAGTAGTGCTTTGACAGCAATGCTAACTCAACTCTGTCTGGGAACACCCCTGAAATGCCTCTCACTTACCCAGATAACTTTAATCTGTATAATGATTTAGCTGAATAAAATGTATCTGGATAAATGACAACAATATTCAAAACTCAGCATTTATTGGATAACTCAAACGTTATCTGGATAAATGCCTTTGAATATTAACCTCCTAGTGTGCCTATTCTAGATTTTGAAATCCCCAGTGCTAGAGAAAGGGCCAACTAGCATGGGGAATTTCATCCCTCCAACCCCCCCATCAAGGTCAGTACCCTTGCCCAATAAGGCCCAACATCCTACTTTCAAGCACCAGGATCCCACTTCAAACACACAGACTTCCCCTTAAGGCAAGCCCCCCCATAGTACAGATACCTCCCCACTGACCCCTTCATATCTCCCTTTCCAACTTTCCGGAATGAGTTCTTACCATTCCAGACAGTCCCGATCTTCACTGGCGAAAGAATTCGAGAATCCTCCTGCTGGCACAGCTGCAATTCCACAAACGAAGTGCCTGGCAACACTCACCATTATCACGTGACATGCTGAACACTGCTAGGTTGTGTCATTTGGGGGAATAAAGTAGTGCTGGCAGGACAGATCTCATGAATCTCCTGCTGGTGAAGATCGGGGCCTTCCACAATAGTAAGGACTTGTTCCAGAAGGATGCAAGGGAGTCAGAGAAACATGTCAGGACTGTTGGGGGCTGATTTGAAGTGAGGTTCAGGTGCCTGAAGGAGGGTTGGGGTGGTTGAGGGCATTTCAGGTGCTTGAAGGAGGGATTCTGATGTTTTGGGGGGAGGGTTGGTCAGATGCTTGAAGGGCGTGCTGACCTTGATGGGGGTATTGTGGAGGATTAAATCCGCCATGTTAACAAGCGCCTTCATGTTTGGATAGATAACCCATGTGATATCATGATAAAGCATGCATGCTAAAAAGTTAACACTTGGTTTAAGGCAGATGTTAACTTTAGGCCTTAGCGATGTAACCATTCCTTAATGTACAAGTCCAATATGGATAGGCACAGAAACTTATTTGTAACTCTTTGGGGCAGGAACCCAGGATAGCTGTACTATTTCCCTTCCTTCCTAGGATGTAGGTTCAATAGACTTGGGGATGAAAGGAGTCCTCTTGGTTCCCAGTGCGAGGTGGCTGATTTTCTTTAGGTACCCCCGAGAGAGGGATACTTTTCTATTTGCATAATACTTTATGAAAAGAATAAGTGGGGAATGGCACAACTCTTTGATCTACAGTAGCACAATGAAATAGTCTGTTACAATGTTCTTCCAAACCTGTGCAGCAATACCTCAGG
Source organism: Rhinatrema bivittatum (assembly GCF_901001135.1). NCBI lineage: Eukaryota > Metazoa > Chordata > Amphibia > Gymnophiona > Rhinatrematidae > Rhinatrema > Rhinatrema bivittatum. The sequence goes on from NC_042615.1 coordinate 126,994,896, forward strand.
CCAGCCAGGGGAGTTCCTACCATCCAGAGCTTGGAAGAATAGGTTCCCCAAGAGGGCAGGGTTGTCCTTTGAATGGGCTGAAACACCCCCCTTCCAAACTGGCAAAACTACTCTACTTCAGTCTCTGCACAGAAAGATAAATCTCTTTCCCTCCCAGGGTCTGAAGAAGCACCAGATGGGTGTCCTTTGAATGGCAGGCTTTGCTCTTACCTGCTGTATCCCTGGTGGGAGGGATACAGCAGGTCACTAACATCCCCTTCCTCACCAAGGCAATGAGGGGTGGGTCTTCCCTAAACTGCCCCGGCCCAGACCCAGGGTTCCCCATTCCCTGAGTCCAGGAACTGAACAGGCTCCAGCAAGGCCCCTATATTTAAATGGTCAAAGTTCAAAAAAATGCACTCAGAGGGATAACTCCCAACAGACAGGTTATGTACTGGCTGGGCAGAAACCCTCCCAACCCTGCCCAGGGCCACCAAACAGGGCTTGCTTGGCTAAAACTGGCTGGGCCTGTAAAACAGCAAAATCTAAACTCCTCTCTGCTTCCTGTACTTAGGACTAACTCAAAGGACTGCCTCCCAGGATGTAGCAGGGGCGCGGTTACATATAAGGGGGCAGGCCATTCCAGACTCCACAAATGGAGGGTCTGCATTTGAATGGATCCTCCCTTCATCATCCCACTGTAACTAATTGACACTGCACTAAACCAGGGCTTACTGGTAACCCAAAAAGTGCCTGGGTTACAGCAGGAAGATTTTAAATAGTGCAAGGAAGACAACATAGAAGACTATTTCATGCTTGCCTGATAAAGCCTTATTTGCATCTGATGTAAACTCATTTGCATTTGGGTACATGCTGATTTAGTGTGTATCTGCCAGGTTAGTATGCAGACAAAAGAGGTAATTTTCAAAGGAGTTATGTGTGCAAATGTAGCATATTATCAAAAACCTATTTAAGCGCTTAAATTGCACTTACACGTGCAAAATATTGACAATTCAGTGGCATATATTGTAGCAATTTTCAAAAGCCCACTTACACATGTAAAGTACATTTACATATGTAAAACCCAGTTTTAAGTGTTTAAATCCTTTTGAAAATCACCCCTAACCATTAGTGCACAGCATGCTATTTTTCATGCATGTTGAACGGCTTAAGCATGCATGTTAATCTTTTGTGCATAGGCCCCTTAGTCTAGTCACATAAAATTATTGTATCCCCTATGCAGATAGTATCCACATACTAATTATTTTCTTAACAAAATGATATAGTTCTAGTCTTTCACTGCTTAGTTATTTTAATTTTGCTTCTGGGTGTACAGCAGTTTTTAAACACTTTTCAATTTACCTTGTTGACAGAGCACACAAAGAGCCGACAGCTACGACGTACTTTGCAGGACCCCATCCTACATACTGAAAAGCTACAGGAAGAGGACTTCTTGCATCAAGAAGATAATATGGCATCATGAGGGTTAAAGCGGCAGAAACTCCAAAATAAGCCATAAAACAAACGAGCAAACATGTCACAATTCCAATAGGTATGGCTTTCTGTGGGTTCTTCACCTCTTCACCTGAAAAAAAATAGAAATATCATAATCCTGTACAGCTCTTTAAATGTTCCACTCATTGATGAGGTTAGTATAAGTATGATGTTCACAGGCAAACATATACAATAAGGCTGTTACAGCTATCAAGTGCTTCATGGCATCAAAAAACACAGAACTGAAGGTTTGGCCACAATTCATTTAACCATCTCATTATTAATTGCTGTCTACATGAATTATGCTATTATGTGAAGCCCATTCTTTATTTAACCTACCGTAGTCTCATAGTAACTTACTAATGATGGCAGATAAAGACTAAATGGTCCATCCACTCTCCCCAGCATGTTGCTCATGGTAGTAACTGCTGCTCGGTGCAGGTTACCTTCAAGCCTTCTGTTAAGGGTAGGAGCAGCCTGAGTTCACTGGATCTTCCAGGAAACTCCAAGCTTGCCTGCTCTCCCTCCTGAATCTCCCTTCCCCAGTCCAGCCTCCTTGTTGCTGCAAGACCCAAACATCAGGGCTGCGGACACCAGAAGAAATTCACTTTCCAGTACTGCTGCAGGCCTGTAGACACCGCCAAGAGGGAGAGAAGCAACTGCTTCAAGCCAGCAGCACAGGGACACAGAGCGTGGCTGGCCATCCCATCCCCACAACCCTCCTTCTTTCCTTCACATGGAAGCTAGGGAAGATGGCCGGCTGACAGACAGGGATGAGTGTGTGCGCTCGTAGTCCCTGAAGCACCTGTTCCTGCTCCTTCCTTATTTGCAGTGTCTGCAGCCCTTTGTGCCCTCTTTGTGGCACACAGGGCTCAAGAGAAGGGTGGGAGGAGAGATACTGTATATGGTTGGAGGGTAGGGGGAAAGAAGACATTAATGGTAGGATAGAGCTGGAAAATGAGAGGGAGATCTTGGGAAAGATGGTGAAAAGAATGGTTTGAATATAGGAGAAAGCGATGGAAGGGAGAAATGGGAAGATAAAATGGTTGGAGACAGAGAAGTTAGGTGAAAGAGGACAAAAGTGATGGGGCAGCGATGTAAATAGCAACAGAGAGGGAAAGTGGAGAAAGAAAGGCAGAGGGAGTAACCTTAGGAAGAGAGGGAGGGGAGGCATGAAGAGGAACAGCGATGAAGGAGAAAAAAGGGAAAAGATCGGAAGAGGAGGTGGTGGGGGAGGCAAAGTAAAAATGGAGGCAAGAAAGAGATGAGAGAAAGATGTCAGAAATAGATGGTGTGAGGAAGAAAGGAGGAGAGACCACAGAAGGAAAGGTGAGATGAAAAGGAGAACCAGAAAAGGGAATCAAAAGACACAAAATTAAAGTGGAGACAGAGAAGACAATGATAAATATGAAAACATAGACAAGTGTAAGGAATCTTTGGTTTCCTTACCAAAAAGAGTGAGCCAAGTTGTTCGGGAGGAGCAGAGAGCTTAGTGGACAGAGGTCGGGGTCTATGGGAGAAAGAGATGGTGTACACTTGAGCCTGTCACCCTTAGGGCACGGATTCTTTCTTCAGATTTTCTTCATGAGTTGCCCTGATAAAGGGACAGCCCTGCTTGTGCAGTCTTTCTTATGATTATTCTCCCCGGGGAAGAACTTTGAGGGTTCTCTTCACAGAGATCTGGGTAAAGAAAGTGGCAACAGAGTGTCTGAACCCCATTTTTGAGTTCAGAGTTTGAGAGACCTTTTGTTTAGAGAAGGAAATTTTTCTTCTCTTTCATTTGCTTGTCCCATTTGAGTAATTTTTTTCTCTAATTTTGTTATCTTGGTATTGAGTGCCTTTTGATACCAGGGGCTTAGTTTTCCAGACATCTAGAAGAGGATGTGTCCCTCTCCCGAAAGAATCTGAGGGGAAGCTGTTACATCCAGGGGAATGGGTTCACATCCATTGCCAGAGCGAAGGAGCTAGTAAGGTATATTCACGAGTATTTTTTTTCACTACTGACTCAAGCGTGCTGCACTTTTATTTATTTATTTATTTATAGGTTTTTATATACCGAAGTATTGGTGAAGGCCTTCACTCTGGTTTACATTTTTAACAACGAGATACAAAAAACAATCAAATGATAACTTTAACATATACGTAACATTGAACGAGGGGTATTTACAGGTAGCATATGCGAGTATAGTCATTTTAATATGAAGAGGGCTGAATTGGAAAATTACATTGATATTGGAGGGTCAGCAGGGGGGGTTGGGGTGGGCTGCAAGGGAACAAGAGGAGGAGAGTGAAGAATATACAAAGGTGTGGGGATTGGAGGAGAGGGCAAGGGGGGTGGAGGAGGTAGGGGAACTGCTGTGGTTGTCGAACATGTTGGTTTATCCAATCCCATCTTTGTATGCTCGTTTGAAGAGCCATGTTTTGAGTAATTTTTTGAACATAGATGTGTTGTTTTGTGTCCGGAGGTTGGGTGGGAGGGAGTTCCAGAGGTGGGGTCTGGCTATTGAAAATGCTCTATTCCTGGTGGTGGTTAATTTGGCTGCGTTGACTGGTGGGATTTCGAGTTGAGATTTGTTGGTTGATCTTGTGTATCATTGCGATTGGTGAGTTTGGATTAGGGATTCGAAGCAATCAGAGTTGTTGTGGTGGATAGCGTTGTGAATGATTGTCAGGGTTTTGTACTCTATCCTTTTTTCAATGGGGAGCCAATGTAGGTCCTTCAGTACAGGTGTGATATGATCGGTTCTTTTGAGGCCGGTGAGAATTCGAGCAGTGGAGTTTTGTAGAATTTGCAGCAGGTGTATGGCTGATTTTGGCAGACCTAACAAGAGGGAGTTGCAGTAGTCGATGCCTGAGAATATCAAGGCTTGGAGAATGGTTCTGAAGTCGGAGTGGTTGAGTAAGGGTTTGAGGTGTTTGAGGATGGAAAGTTTGTGGAAGCCTTCATTTGTTTTAGCAGTGATGTGTTTCTTGAGGTTGAGTTGGGGGTCGATCCAGAATCCTAGGTCTTTGACAAATTCTCTTAGTTTGATGGGGGTGTTATCGATGAAGATGGGGTGGGTCAGGTGATAACCAGAGATGTTTCTTTCGATCAACATACATTCAGTTTTGTCGGTGTTGATGCAGAGCTTAAGTTGGTTTAGTAGGAGTTTGATTCGGTTGATGGTTGAGGCGGCGATTTTTAGAGTGTTTTCAAGGGAGGCAGAGACAGGGATGATTAGCTGGATGTCGTCAGCATATAGGAAGTGGGAGGAGAGTGCCCGCTTGAAATTTCCAGAAGGAGGTTTATGGTGTTAGTGAAGACTTCAGAAGAGGTGTGAGAATTGGGACTTTTCATTCTATGAAGTAAATGGGGCTACTAATCTGACCATCTCACAGTGGGAAGAATCTGGTATAAATCTGGGAGAATTGGAAGAAGGCTTATATTTTCTCAATCTGAGAAAGGAGGAGGAGATAAATTACTAAGGAATTGGCTTTATCAGTTAAAGACGTAAGGTCTCAAACGTATTAATTTCCACGTGTATAACCAGTTTAACATCAAAGAACTGTAAAGAACATTTTTCATCCATTTGATCAACTATTAATAAAGTTAAATAAGAAGCTGTTGTAGACTCCGGTGGCAGGGTCTTCGATGGTATCTCATAGTTGTAGAGTTCATTGCCCTCCACCCAGATGGGTCTCCCATAAGGAAAAAGGGGCCTGTAACCTACCCAGCAGTGTCTCCCAGGTTTTTGAGGGGAGGCAGGGATAAAGTAAAGGATTTTACTTTCCTTTCAAGTACAAAGCAATCTTTTAGTTTGTAATCAACAGTTTTTCTTGTTAGCTAATAACACCTTTTCTTGTTAAGCAATAATCATTTATCATCAATCATTTATAATAACATTTCTCTGTTTTTTTTCTATTCCCTAGAAACTCTGTCTGGTGAAATGAAAACCACTTAAAGTTACTCTTCTTTTTATTTTACTTGCTTCACTATGGGGTGATTAAAGAATTGATTCTTTGCATTTTTTTTATATGTGTAACCCTGATTTTATGGTAGTCCAAAGGCACACAAAATAATTTCTCTTGGGACTATCTCCTTTTGCCACGTCCCTAATATTAACAAGTCCCGAGGAGTGGATTCTTTCTATGGGGGAAAGGCTTAACCTTTTAGGACCAGGTGGTGAATGTGAGTCCTCTATGAGATGTGCTACTGTCCCCTTTGGTGATGTTAGAACTGTAGTAACAGGCAAGAAGCAATATGGGTGTTCAAAAGAAACTTTACTTTGATTTGTAGAAATTAAATAAATGTCCAATTGATGTGTTACTTGTATACTCCATATCTGTGATCAATCTGGGTCATCAATAGGGAACTCTCTCTTCTTCACTCTGTGTAGGTATCCTTAGTACTGCTCTCTGGGAGAAGCTCACCCCATTTTGTTGCCTGTGGGGCAATGGTCCCAACCGGGAAGGGAAACCTATTGAGGAGAGTCCCCTAAATCCAGAAAAAGTCCCATACCTGCAATCCAACAGAGTCTCAGATGTTCCCAATTTGTGTCCTGCATTCCCCAGGGTAGAGATCTGGTTGGGGTCTCCAACTGATCTTGAAATATTCTCTTCTGGACTCCTTCTGTGCTTTGACCTCTTTGGGGAAAAGGTCCTTTTCTGGGTACCAGCAGGGCTTTTACAACTCAGCCAAACAGTGAGGAGGGGTGGTACAAGAAAACCTCCTCACTAAAATGCAACCCAAAAAAATCCAAGCTTCACCACTGGGTGAAGAGTCATGAAGTCCTCTTACTGTATGGAAAGGAATAACCATGACTTCTCACTCCTGTCCTTCGGTTATGGGGCTTGCCTCTCAAGCAGGAACAGGATTTCTCCCAGGTACAACCAAAATCCTGAATAACATCTCACTAAAGTCCTTTTTACTGTCAGGAAAGGATAGCCCCTACCAAGGAAGAGATGCACTGGAAAAAGATCAATCACCCCTACCAAACACAGCACAGGAGCAAAAACCAGCTCCTATCTCAACAAAACCCAAACCAAACTGACCATGTTCACTAAGGCTCTGATTCCACACCTCCTTCTGGACAAGGCCTGATACATTGAGGGCATCCTCGGGGGAAGGTGCTGCAAGGAATGGTCTATCCCTCCTAGCTTTTATGTCCTTACTAGACAGGGATCTAGAGCCAGCTAGTGGGAGACCATGGGTCCTCCACATTCTCCCCTCCCGCTCAAAAATATTGATAGTAGCAGATGGACACATACACGGATAATAGTTTTTAGTAAATTTCTAGAAGCAACACGTACAACATTGTACGATGTTTCCATATCTGGCCTTACCATAAGGAGATACCCCCCAAGAGGAGCCTATGTCCAGCGTAAACAGAGTCAGGGTGTTACCTTAAGTGATTAATAACTCGGCATATTACGAGTATAATGATTACCATAACCATTACCATAATTTCTACCATTCACCTGGAGGGAGAACGCCACCAGTGGGTCATCACCCACCACTTTCCTCAACAGACATCCATTACTCTTCTGGACACCAATGGACCCCAGTGGGTCTGCTAGCCCGGGCCGATGCCAAAATTCAGTACACCAGCCCGTGGCAGGGACAAAAACCAGGAGGTGCATGTATCCTGACTGGCATGTCCTCCCATGTCCAGTTCACAATACACACTGTATCACCAAATCAACACAGAACCCATTTCTACTGAGATATGCATTGAGGCAAATCTCTAAACCGTTCCTCTTGGGATCTCTAGAGTGAAGATCTTAACTACTCTGTCTCTTCTCCATCTCTTATACAAGGCCTATTAATTGAAACTCATTACTCTCTTCACAAGGGAAACACAGGAACACACAGAGAAGAATTTCCAACCTGCAAAGAAAACAAGTTAGTGCATAGGTCTGGATCCCAGCTGAGAAGGTATCCAACCTAAAGGAAAGTACATGATTAGGAGATTGGCATTATAACATAAACCAGGGAAGACCATTTTGTAGAAAGTTTTTTGAATTTTGCTGTTTTTTGTTATTTTTTTTCAAAGCCATAACTTCACTCGAAGTTTTATCAACTTAGTACAGCATCACAGGAACATCCCAGGGCCTGTAAGAGAAAAAATGCAAAACATACATACTGTACATATGGAGCAATCAAGAACATTTTCTTAGGTGATTCTGCTCTTCTTTGATCTGGTTAACTGGAGTAAAAGTTATAAAAGTTCAGCAGTAACTCATGGTCTTCTCACAGGGTGCCCACTGTATTGCCAGCAAGTATCAGTCCAGGTTGGCAAGCAGATGCACTCACAGCTCCAACTAGCCCCACAAAAAGGTCCAGCACCAGTACACGGTATATTCAGCAGCACAGCTCTATGGCAGGTCTAACATGGCCGGTTAACTTATGCGGCTAAGTCTGAATATCGCTACTTAGCTCACAATTTATGCGGCTACATTTTTACCCAGGCAGGGTTACTGCCATCTTCTCTGAGGTTTGACCACCTGCACCCTAGGTTTAATTTATATTAGTTTTGCTGCTTTTGTTTTTTTTTTTTTTTCCTTTTATGTTCTTATGAATCATCTCTGACACTGACAGAATCGCGGCCCACCTCAGCAATGGGCTGGGGAATTCTCCTGGGTCCCGGACAACTTCCTCCACTTTTTTTTTTTTTTTTTTTTAACTACAACTATGGCAGCATGGGTTGTTTTTTTTGTAACTCCTGCCACAACCCGGCTAGCAACGGAAGGGCCAGTAGTGGCAGCAGCCTAATGCCACAATACTCGCTACAGTTCCTCTCCTCAGGAGTTCACTGCAGGCCTCCTTGACATCTTGGGAGCTTCTCCCTTCTCCCATGGCACACCATAATGCAGTCTGCAGCCACAAACAGGACAACGCTGCCTCTGCTCCACTCCACCTAGTGCCATTGGTTTCCTCTTTGTCCCAGCTGCCTCCACTAAGCCCAGGCAGACTCCGAAGTCCATCTCTTATGCTGCTTCCACCTAGGAGCCTTACAGACCTTCTCCAGTCCAGGAACCCTACTAGGGTGCCCAGTCGGCAACCCTAACCCCATGAAGCCCTCTGTCAGGTCCCAGACACCTGCCACCCCAGAACCACCTTTGGAACCAAGTAACGTTTATGTATTATTTTTTTAATTTAATTTGTTCACCTTATTTACACTACTTTTAGTCAGACAATAGAGGTAATCACTCACACTCAACTGGTGAAACAGTCTGACTAGGACACACCAGTATAATCATTTACCATAGTCAAATGTTTTCCAAAAACACTTGTTGATTAGTGGGAGATGAGTGGGAAACAAGTATTGTATATCAGCCTTCTCTCTTCCACTCCCAACCCTGCTAATCCACACTCTCTCTCTTCCTCCCACCCTACCCCACCACCCCTTTTCCTCCTTCTCTGACTCTAGCACTCTTTGCTCTCATTCCCCTAGAGGTTACAGCTCTCTGACTTCTGCACCCTCACTCAACTCTCAGGTGAATCACATGCTCTCTCACCTACACCGGCTCTCAATTACACACAGACATACATGTTCTCTCTCTTATACACACAGGCTCTTAATCATACATACAGAAGATTTCTCTCACTTTCACATACAGGGCCAGATTTTAGTAGCTACGCCCGATTTTATAACGTGCACTCGCAGCCGCGCGCATGTTATAAAATCCGGGGTCGGCACGTGCATAGGGGTGCACACTTGTGCACCTTGCGCGCGCCGAGCCCCAGTAACTTTTCCCGTTCCCTCGGAGGGAACTTTCCTTCCATCCCCCCTACCTTCCCCTCCCTACCCCTCCCTAACCCACCCCCCAGCCCTATCTAAAACTCCCCCCCCCAACCTTTCTTGAATAAGTTGTGCCGGCCAAGTACCGGTGCGCGATCCCGGCACGGCTGCTGTGCCGGAGGCCTCGGTCCTGCCCCCACCCCGCCCACTCCCCGCCCCTTTTTTCAAGCCCCGGGACATACGCGCGTCCCGGCTCTTGTGCGCATCGCCGGGCCTAAGCAAAATAAGATCAGCGCGTGCAGGAGCGGGTTTTCGCGGTTAAACCCTTTTAAAATTTGCCCCACAGGTTCTCAAACATTCACTTCCATTCATGCTATCTCACACACAAAGGATCTCAATCACACACATACTCTCTTTCACACAAACAGGTTTTCAATCACATACTTAGACATAAAGGCTCTCAATCACTCACTTACATACATGTTGTCTCATACACACACACACACACAGGTTCTCAAACAAATATGCTTGCTCACTCATTCACTCTTTCTCGCCACCCACTGAACTAGCGACAGCAGCAGCCTCCTCCACTTCCAGCCCTCGCGGCCTTGAGAAAGGAGTCCCATCGGCCGCGGGGGCTGACATTGCTCCTCTTGTGCTCCGTGCCGTGCTGCTCTTCTTCAGGCCGCGCCTCTCTTCTTCAGGCCAATGCTGCACGCACTAGCATGGTCTCTTCTTCCCGCACGCATGGCCACTGCACACCACTTCTTCTTCCAGACCATGGGGGGTGAGAAGAAGAAACCCTGCTGGTGCCACTGACTCCAGCTCTCCTGCTGCTTTCTGCCCGGGCTATTAGCAGATGAGTTCCTATTTCACTGGTGTGTCGTGACACACCGGTTGAGAACTGCTGCTCTAGACAACCCTTTTTTTCACATGTATATTATAAAATTGTGATTGCGCAAGTATGGGATACTTATGTGTGTATATGCTAATGTTTACACATATAACTCTTTGAAAATTCACCCCATAAAAACCTGAAAGTTGAATGTATTTATTTTACAAATTTGTAGCCTGTTAATCCACAGATTTTAGTGGGTAACAAGAATTACATACTTAATAAAATCACAGTAAGTCACAAACAGTATAAAAACTAATACAGTGCCTAGGCTAAACAAATAAAATTAAACAACCATTAAAATATTAAACATAACAGCAAAAATTGCTAGTCATCAACCATAGTAAAGCATACTATAATCCCTTGCTATAATCCATTTAATTCAATGAAGCAATAAGCACCATTGGCATATTTTGCAGCTTCATGATGTATTTCAACAGCCACCTATTTTTGATTTACAACATGGTCACAATATTAAGGATTTCATTGTACACTTACTTTTTTAGCCTTGTCTGGTATTAGAAGTTCAAAGCAGAGGACATTATGCTTGCAGCGCATGCTCAGTGTGCCTGCAATTGTTGTAATGCACTTGGTAATGGTGGACCCTTAGCACTGTGGCGTAGTTGGCACAGTCCAGCGGGCGAGCCTGTTAGGCCTACACTGATAGCTGATAGAAGTGCCCTGAAGCGGGACAGTCTGGAGCTTCACTTATATCAGCTGCCTCCCCCGCAGGGTTATCTATCTATCTATTTATTTATTTATTTATTTTAAAACTTGTATACCGCAAAGCAAAATTTCTATGTGGTCTAACAAAAAGACATTAATAAAATCATAAAATAAAGACCTAGGCATAAACAATACACAAGTACAATAAATATTATGTCAATTTGCATCAAACTGACTTCGGTTTATAGTTTACACTCCTGAAATTTTATGCAGTAATTCTGCTCCCTGCTGGCCACATATCATCACGGAAGGATTGAGAAAATAAAAAGGTCTTTAATAATTTCCTGAATTTTAGCATAGAGGATTCTTCCTTCAAACTGCATGGCAAAGAATTCCATAGGACAGGACCCTGGACATAAAAAAGCCTTTCTCGAGATTTGTCTAAGCGAATAATTCTAGGTGAAGGGACATTCAGAAGGAATTGGCTAGCAGATCTTAGGGTACATGATGGGCAATACAATTTTAAGGCTGCATTTAATAGGAAGTAGATGGAGGCCCTTCAGAACAGGTGAAATATGCTCATGAACCATTGTTCCAATTATTACCCTAGCAGCAGAGTTCTGAACAAGCTGTAATGCCCTCAAGGATTTAGTGGAAGACCGAGATACAGCGCGTTGCAATAATCGAGAGATGATAAAGCAAAAGAATGAATAACAGTTCTTAAATCTTTTTCATTTAGGAAAGGTCATAATCTATGGAACAGATGGAGTTTTAAAAAAGCCCCTTTTACAACTTTCAAAATTTGTGGTTTAGTGATAAAGAATTATCCATAACGACACCATAATTTCTGGCCTCACTTATTATCGGAATTTCAACACTGTCCAAAATCAAGGATTTAGCCACCTTTGAATCAGGATATCTGGCCAGATATAAAATTTCAGTCTTGGATATATTTAAAAGAAGTTTATTTTCCAACAAACAATCCTTGAAGAAATTGAGACAATAAGAAATCTTTTTTAGGTTGAGTTCTTGGGTTTCTGCGGCTAGCAGGACTTAGGTGGGTCACTAGGGTGATCCAAAAAATGAGACTCCATGGCCAGGAGAGGGTCAGGGCAGGCAGCAGACAGTGGATACTGAAAGACAAGCCAGAGGTCAGAGCAGGCAGCAGACAGCGGATGGCAGAAGATAAGCCAGAGGTTGGGGAAGGCAGCAGACAAGGCTACGTCGGGTCCAAAGCAGAACGTCAGATCCAGGTGGCAATCATAAGAGCACTCAAGGTCCAAACAAAGGTCAGAATCCAGAGAAACATAGAAACATAGAAATGACGGCAGAAGAAGACCAAACGGCCCATCCAGTCTGCCCAGCAAGCTTCACACATTTTTTCTCATACTTATCTGTTTCTCTTAGCTCTTTGGTTCTATTTCCCTTCCACCCCCACCATTAATGTAGAGAGCAGTGATGGAGCTGCATCCAAGTGAAATATCAAGCTTGATTAGTTAGGGGTAGTAGGGGAAGTAACCGCCGCAATAAGCAAGCTACACCCATGCTTATTTGTTTTACCCAGACTATGTTATTCAGCCCTTATTGGTTGTTTTTCTTCTCCCCTGCCGTTGAAGCAGGGAGCTATGCTGGATATGCGTGAAGCAAGCCAAGGGAAGACAAGATGAAGACCAGGACAGCAACAACAAAACATGATGATTAGGGCAAGGCAGGGCTTTGACACAAGACAGGAACACCAAAATACAAGAATGCAGGAACAAAGGGACACAGAAACAAAGGCAACATGCACTGAAAACCAAGGCCCTTCAGTAGACCTGATGCTGAAATTCAGTCCATTTACTTATTTAAAATATTTATATCCTGCCTATCCACAATTCTAGGCGGGTTACAAATTACACTCATAAAAATGAACATAAAAACATGACCTGTAAAAATAAGTAATAACAAATACAAGATAGTAAACATAATATAAAAGAAACAAAGCCCAGGACTCTAATTAAAATTAGAATAAAAAGTCATCAAAATAAACCAGGTCAGCATTAAACAACATTAACTCCACCTTCAACTGCATCTATAAGCTTATGAAAAAAGAAAACAAGCCTCTTATGAAAAAATTTCAAGGAGGATTCAGTTTTCAACACTAGTGGTAAAGCAATCCATAAAACCATGCCTGCTATCATAAAAGTCTGCTCTCTGGTCTCACACAAAAGAAGCATAGTGAAGGGACATCTATGGATTGAAGGACAGACTGAAAATCATCTGGCTCTAAAAAAGGCTTCAGTTTCCACAATATATATAACATGTAAAAAGAGTTCTTAACAATGGACTTCATTTGTAGTAAAAATGTAAGGAACAGGTCTAAGATAACCTACCTAAACTACAAACCTGTTTTGAAACTGGAATAGTTCAGTCACCTACTTGTAAAAATGTCAGAACAGTGCCATGAACCGATCTTGACAATGTCATAACTTCTGTTTTTTTTTAATATTTAACATTAATCTATTTGCAGTCATCCATTGTTTAACTGGCAAGCTCAGAAAAAGCATGTGAAATTGTAGATGAGACAGGGAAAAAATACTGTGTGTCATCTGCATGAATTTGATATTCAACCCCAAGGTCTACCAGCAAATAAGTTCAGATTTATCCAGCTAAGCGGCGTGGCACAGTCAACTAAGGCCTAGATTTATCAAATTGCTGTAAATATCACATGCAGTACAAAAGGGGGGTGTTTTATGGCAATTATCACAACGCTGAGAGAGAGAGTATCTACAAAGCTCTTCTAGTAGTTAGCTACTTATATCTCTATAGGAGGCCCACCTAGTAACTTGAGGTGAGGTTTAGGTATTATGACGATTAGCGCATGTATTAAGGTGTTTTTGCACACGTTAAGCCGTTTTTCGCATGCGAAAACACGTTAATGCATGTGAAAATGCCATAATGCAATTTGATAAATGACCCTGTAAAGTCAGGGGTGTACCAGGCTGAAGATACTTATCCAGCTAACTTAGTGCTCTAATGTATGATATACATGATATTTTGCATTCCCCATCTAGATACCCTCCCCTATTACAATGATCTTTTTTCCATGCGATTTGCAAGCATGAATAATGCAAATGAATGCAAAGAAAGTCATTACTTGTCATTTTGATGTAAATATTTTATCACGGCAAATCAAGAACGTGGTCATCCATAGTAAAATAACAACACCTATCTGAAATGCATTAAACATGCGGCAGGAGGCCTGGGACCCTAACGCGGATCCTGAGGCTTCCACTGTACATTTAAAGTGTTGCGCTCGGGGGTGGACCCTTTGTCCTGGGTGGGTGCGGGGACTGCTCCAGGGGGCAGAGCACGGAAGGAGACAGAGGCGGTGTAGAGCTTCACCTCTGGAAGCCCGCAGTTCCCCCGGGAGGAGCCCGTAGGAACCTGGACCACTTGGACTTAGGTGAGCCTCACAGGGTCTCCTGGGATAATGGAAGTCCGGTGTGCCCACTGAGGCTAGGGGAGCACTATCGGGTTCGAGGCTGAATACAGGTTGAAGCAGAGAGAACCAGAATAGAGATGGTGATGACAAGGCTAGGGACAGAGCCAGAATCAATGGACAAAGTCAGGCAGGTAGAGGTCAGAATCCAGAGGTCAGTCCAAGGGATGGTCAACGAAGCAAGGGTCAAGAGCCGGAGGTCAGACGAGGTCAGGAATGAGCAGAGGACTTGGGCAGACAGCAGGCAGGCAGGCAGGTCAGGAACAATCTGAGGTCTTTGGCAGGCGGCAGGCAGGCAGGCAGGTCAGGAACAAGCTGAGGTCTTTGGCAGGCGGCAGGTAGGCAGGCAGGTCAGGAACAAGCTGAGGTCTTTGGCAGGCGGCAAGCAGGCAGACAGGTCAAGAACAAGTTGAGGTCTTTACCAGTAAGACAGTCCAAGGTAAGACCAGGGAGATGAACAGACGAACGTAGGGACAAGCAGGACTAGGAAGCAGGAACAAGCAGGAACAGAACTGGAACAGAAGGATCCTGAAACGAGACTAGGAACAAGCAAGCAAGGTGCACGAACAAGGGCAATCTCAGGAACAAACGACCCGATTGCCAAGGCAAGGAAGTGAGGCTAGGAACTTCCTTTTGATAGAGACTCAATCAGGGTGCGCTGCGGAACTAGGCCCCGCCCTGGAGCCTACATCAGAGGGCTAGTCCGTGCGCACGCACCTAGGGGCGTTGCCCATGATGCTGAGGACGCCAAGGCTCGGCGTGAGGCCTGGCGCTCAGCCGAAGGCCCGGTGACCGCCGCCGTGGGACACCGGGGCCTAGCTGGACTAGCGAGGGCCGCGAGGGAGACTGGATTGGGACCCGCTATAGAACCCCGAAGGTGAGCGGTCCCGTGCACGGGACGGCCGCGGGCAGGGTGCGTAATATAATGCAGAGGAAAAAAAAATCACGGCAGACAGGGAGGTTGAGTGGGGGTCAGCGCTGACCCTTGTCTGACTCCCCCAAAATGTAAAAAATAAAACCAAAAAAACCGCATGGTGACGGTGATGGCCTTGACCCCCTACCCCAAAGGTAACAGAAAATGTGGCCCTGGCCCCCTGCTGCCATCCCCCCCACCCCCCAAGTGACATAGGCTATACCTCCCACCCTCCAAGTGACAGAGCTTCCCTCCCTGCTGCCATACACCCATACCCCAAGTGACAGTGATGGCCTCCTCCCCGACCCCCCAAGTGAGAATGACAGATCTCTGGATCTTACTCCAGTCACATGGCTAGGGCAAAGTCAGGTTGGCACCATTTTGGAAAATGTTGCTAACCGGGCTGGCTGCAAGGGTGCACCCTTCCTCGATGTGGGATCCATTTTTAGGTACTGGGGATGCAGGAGGGGAAGTCAGGGGTGAGAAGAGGCTGGGAAGGGAGGATGGGAGTCGGAACACTACTTAATTTTGTCCTTTTGGGGGATCGGAGGGTGGGGCCATCGCTTTCACTGTTCATTGCTGTCATTTGAGGGTGGAGGTGGAGGGTATGGAATTTCTGGGGATCTCTGTCACTTGGGGGTGGGGGTTTGGGCTTTCGAGGTGAATCTTTGTCACTTGGGGGTAGGGGAATGGACTTTCATGGGGATCTCTGTCACTTGAGGGGTGGGGGGTATGGCAGTGAGGGGTTGGGGCCACATTTTCTGTGTTAGCTTTGGGGAGGGGGAAGGGGAGCCGGGGCCATCACTGTGCAGGCTTTTTTTATTTTTAACATTTTAGAGAGTCGAAGCTGCCTCGACTGACAGCCCTGGGTTAAGATGGAGGTCAGCACTGAACCCTGCTCTATTTCCACATTTGCACGTGACTTTTTTATTTCGAGCCAGCGGCCTTTTAAGGCATTGATGATCCTGGGAGGTTTTGGCCGCATTCCTTTTAAAGGGCCGCTCACCACCCGGTGTTTGGCCGTGAAACAAAAGAATGCGCCATGCAGCCGTGATGCCGTCTTTGGGGGAGGGGCATTCTATCATGGCGACACCGCCCCGCAATGGTAGAAAAAACATCACGTCTAGGGGTTAGCCAGATAAGTGCTCCTATTCAGCCTTATCCAGCTAAGATAGCTGGATCAGTCAGACCTGCTATTGAGCAGGTCTAAAGTTAGCCAGATAAACTTATCAGGCTAACTATAGATAGCTGGGTATATTCTGCAGCGTGGTTGCACTGCTAAATATCCACATTGGCCAGATCTTGTTATCAGGCTAACTTGCTCAGCCAAATAGCGGCTGATCCTGAGAGATTGCCTCCATTGTCTGAGTAAAGCTGGCACATTATATGATATCAAACATTTATTTCTAAGGCATTTTTCATTAACTTTGAAATAAAATTTGTTAAATGATAGGTGGTCTTGTGACTACTGGATCCACCTGGCTTCTTTACAATGAATTATCTATGCTAGCACTCATTTTGACCTCTTTTTGTTTCTTAAACTCTTTTAATGCAAGCTTTAATGCATAGGTCTCTTTATCCTAATATGTCCCCACTTTTCATTAAGAAGTCACGATATGCAGCCTAACAATTTTCACTGTTTTCTTTTTCCCTTCCCCTGCTTCCCCCAGATTTAGCTCATATGCTATGACAGTCTTTTGTAGTACAGCGAGCTGGCTATTCTCTCTCTCCACAGATACTATATATACACACTGCTCTTTGGTCAATCATTAGGTGTCATTACAATATTAATTCAGTCACAAATGTCTGTTTGAACAAAATATCCATGAATCGTAAATTCTAGTTGTCCTTACCAGTTGTTGCAATGCAGTCAAATCCTACAAAGGCATAAAAGCAAGTTGCAGCACCAGCCAATGTTCCTGCAAATCCAAATGGCATAAAACCACCAACACCATATAGACTTGTAGTGTTCTCCGAAGAAGGATTTCTGCAGAAAATTATAAATGAGAAGTAATTTTAATTGAGTATCTCATCCATCCACCTGTTTCCTGCTTCATCTCCTCATGCCACCCACCTCCCAGTTTCCCTACTCCCAAATCCAGCGAGTGAACATGTACTGAAGAACAAGTTAAGGCTCTCTGCAACAAACTGAAATGAAAGAATGACGATTCTTCTTTTACAGATAAAATGCACGGTATTATACATATTCTGTATTATACACATCCTTGTGCAAGGAAAGTATAATCCAGAAAACGATGTGGGAAATGCAAAGATTGGACTTTATATAGTTCAGGCAAACTGACTGAGGCAAGTTTAATCCAAGGTCTCACAGGCCATTTTCACTTCTAAATCTTTATTCCAAGTTGTTGGCCAAGGTCATGGCTGATCGACTGGCTCTTTCACTTCCTACGTTGATATTTGATAATCAGGTTGGATTTGTGAGAAAAATTCCATAAACAATATATGGAAAGTATTATTGTCCTTGATGGATGGAAAGCTATTGAATACTCCTTCTCTATTAATCAGTTTTGACGTGCAAAAAGCTTTTGATTGTGATAACTGGCAATACATGTTTAATGTTTTAGATAAAATAGAGGTTCAGAGGCTTTTTTGAAAAGTAGTGCATTTATTATATTCAGACCCAAAAGCTGCATTATTAATTAATTGAGTATAAATTTGACCTTCAAAGGGGTACCCATCAAGGATGTCCAATGTCTCTGCTTTTTTTTCTCTTTGGATCCATTGTTATGGAAAACGCACTGTCCCAGGGATATACATGGTGTTCAATTGGGAAACCAGGAGTTTAAGGTAGCTGCTTTTGCAGATGATATATTAATATATTTAACTGATCCTGAAAGGTCTTTTGCCCAATTCATGAGTGAATTTTCTTGATGTGAATCTTTCTCTGGGTGTGAATTAAATTTATTTTAATTATATTCTGCTTTTCAGGCACTATAGCTTCTTCCCTGCCCCAGAGGGCTTATTGAAGCTGTTGTATCCAAAGCAATGGAGAGTGAAGTGACTTGCCTAAGATCAGAAGGAATAGTAGTGGTATTTGAACTGTGGCTTCCCTCATTTGCAGTCTGTGCACTAACCACTAGGCTACTCCTCCATTCTACTTTCAGTTACTCCGCATCATCACCATTAAATATTATTTCCTGCATGAGTAACTCGGAGGCAATGGTAACTTATAATACTCTGAAATCTAACTTGGTGACTAAATTTTCCCTTAAATTGGTCAACACTTCCTCTCAATATTTGTGGATTGTGCTTCCTACTGACTTAAGACACTTTATAGAAATTGAACATAGCCCAGACAAAATTGAAATTACAACAGTGGCATTTTCTCCCGCTATCCCTGTCTGGTAGTATTTGTTTATTTAAGACAATCTTTTTTCCTAAATGGCTTTGTATTGAGTTGCTACCTATTTGAGTTTCTAAAAAGGTGTCTAAATTTCTATGGCGGGGAGAAGATCAAGGATAGTGGGAAATCACCTAATAGGGGGCTGGAGAGAGGGAAGTTTAGGTTTTCCCAATCTGGAAGTTTATAATGCATTTATTGCATCATATTAGAGACTGGCTCTTTGATATTGACATCTACACCCTTTTGGAGTTTGACAAGCATTTGATCTCTCCATTACAGTTAAATAATTTTTTGCATGCTCACATCTGCTTGCTTCCCAAACTTGTAAAAGCTAATACTGTTTTCTCACCTTTTTGGAAAGCTTGGAGGTACTTATGTGACAGACTAGACCATACTGAGATATCCCCCTATCTACCAATACAGGGAAATTTGGATTTTTCTCTGGGCATACAACATAAAGCTTTTTCTGATTGTGCTCTTAAGTGAATAACATAAATCCGACATGTGGACCTGAGGAAGGGGTCATGCAGTCTTTTCAAAGCCTCTAGCATATGTATGGAATGGATTGTAAAACTCTTTTTGCGTATTTCCAGTTGAGGCACTATGAGCTGCTTTAGGGTTAGAGAATCTGGCTAATAATTTTTTGTACCCAATTAGAGGACTTTATAAAAATGTAACAATTTTGGAGAGGATATCAATTTCTGTTCTGTACAAATCAATACTTGCATTCTCCCCTCAGTTCAATTATGGATCTTTATTAGCTAGATGGACAAAGAAGTTAGCAGTTAGTGTCACAGAAACACAACTGCATTCTAGTTTTAAACAAATCCTAGATCCTGTGTTGTGTGCTGCTCTGAGAGAGATGCAATAGAAATTTCTGAAGCGGGGGTATTATTCCCTCTCCCGGGCATTTTGGGCTACGTGTTCTGTTACCGAGATCTGTCAGAAATGTAATAGTGACAAGGGTACACTAAGTCATTATTTTTGGTCTTGTATAGAAATTCACAAACTTGGGGACAGACTCCATTATTTTCTTGAAGCTGGTATTGGTCAGGAGATTCACTTTACACCAGAGAGGATTCTCTTCGATGTTTCAATCTAAGAGTAATGGGACAGGGTACCAGGCTCTTCCTTCGAAAAGCATTTTTATGAGGGAAAAAAGTCATCCTTGGGGTTTGGATGTTGTCTGAGGCAACCTCCCCACCCCCCAATTTGCGTATGGAGGAGCCCCTTTCACCAGTTGATATTAATGGAAAAGTTGGCATCCTGAAGCTCTTTCAATTGCCAAATAATTTTCTTACTTACAAATCCTTTGCCCCAGAATTCAGAGTTAGGTAATAAATGATTTAAGAATTTAAACATCTCTTGCATGACGATAGCCATGCTTCATTTTCTATACTGTTTTCTTTTTGGGCCCACAGGTGTTAAGTTTGGAGAGAGTGACTGTGGTGGGGTGAGGGATTTTGCTACTGACTTGTATTATGGATATTGCACTATAGGGAGAAAAAGAGGAAAACTCTGGAAATGTCTCATTGTAAGAAGGTTGTTTGTCGTGCGTAAGAGTTAATGCAAATTATTCATTTGTATGATTTGTAGGGTTGTTTCGCATAATAAATAGTTTTAAATATCAATTCAAGGAAGGCACTCAGCATGACCTGCTGTTACTTTTAGAACTGGGCCATTTCAGCACAAGTTGGTAAAGCACAAACAGCATTTTGGACACTGCAATTGACTAAACACGGGCAATCATAGATGCTGAAACAGCAAAAGCTTCATCAGCTGGTTTATTAATTTGCCTACATATAAATAAAGGTCAGCAAACCTGTTGTAGGTGATAGCTTTTGATTGGACTAACTTTTTTAAATTTTTTTATTTAAGGTTTTATTGAAGACACAGAAGTTTTTTTTTATGTTTCTACCTTTCTTACAACAAGTTTAATATGTGATTGGACTAACTTAATGCTAGTTTTTAAGAAATGTCACAAATGTATCAAGTTAGTCCATAAAAACATTTGGCACCTATAGTGTTCACATGCAGTCCTGCCCGGGATCCCAGTCCAAGTTTTCAGTGTGAATTTTGTTTCCTGGAGAGCCAGAGTGATCCGTCCAATGTTTCACTGAAGACCAGAAGGCTAGGGGGCCAGGCAAGAAGTAGCAGAGCAAGCAAGAAGAACAAAGTGCTGCCTTCAGAATCAAAGGAGTTTGCTGCCTGTGTGTGAAATCTGCATCTGCATCGCCTACAACCTGTTTGGTGAGCTATGTTTATGTGTATCCAAGTGGTCTAGCATAGCAACCAGACTGGTTTATCCAATTTGCAGAAAAGTGATAAATGTCTTCCACTGAGAAGGTACACAGTGTTCCAGCACTGCTCTATACTTGTGGACAAAATACAAAGGCATGTATCAGGCTGTGGAGAAAATGGTAAAGAAGTCCATCAGAAATGGGAGGAATACCTAGGACAGGGCTTCCTAAACCTGTCCTTGGGATCCGACAGCAAGTCGGGTTTTCATGATATCCACAAAGAAAATGCATGAAATAAATTTGCATATCATGGAGATTTTGTATATGCAAATTTCTCTCATGCATATTCATTGTGGATATCCTGAAAACCCGACTGGCTGTGGGGTTCCAAGGACAGGTTTGGGAAGCCCTGTCCTAGGACTTAACATTTTAGCTTCAAACACAAATGCAAGATAAAGCCGAGAACCGATAAGCAGGAAACTGATATAAGTCCAGCAGCTAAAACTGGGCAGAACCCTACAGCTAATAAATAAGAAACAATGCAGGGAACATTCACTCGCCTTTCAATAGCTTAGGCCAAGTTATATATGAGAAAGCAGAGAGGGAGCAATTTTCATTTCTCTTTGTAACTACAGAGTTCACTGTAGCTGATTTCCCAATCGGAAACTATGCGGGTAGTTCCCCTTTGAAAACTGTCTATAAGGTCCAAGGTCCACGCTGCACCTGTAATTTGTGCAGACAGAATATGGCTGGAAAAAAACAAATGCACGCAGCTTTGAAAACCAAATCTACTTGCATTGTTTCCCTCTCCGCCTCCCGCGCCAATGCATAGCGGAAGAACCTCTAGTCACATTGCCGGAGGGTGTTTTCCAAAAACAGCAATTTCCCCTGGGCAGATAGCTTTGAAATTTCTCTTCACCATGTACATGAGTATTCCCAAGCACAAAAAGGATTATTACTCTGTTTGGGCTGAAATATTTTTGAGAAACTCTTCACTTATTTTCCAGTTTTCAACATCTCCTTTCACAAAGCCAGAAATCATGACAAAGAGGAGAACCAAGATGTTGACAGCTGTGAAGACTTTATTCACCCACGCAGACTCCTTTACTCCAAAGGATAAAAGACCTGGAGAAAGCAAATAACAGGTTTTTAAAATATTGTGAGTATTTTATTTTGCACTAAAATACTTTAAAGACTAAAAATATGACAAATAAACATTACTTTAGACATTCAAATACTGATTACAGCTTTTTATGTAGTAAGAAATCACAAATACTGATTGTTCTAATTAATGTGTTTTCCTTATTATCATATTTGAAAATGTCAGAAAATCCCATATAAGAAATAAACTCATCAATGAAAAAGACTCACTGCAATTATATGTGTCAAGGGGGTCATTCATCAAATCACATTAGGGTTTTATCGCAGGCATTAGCTAGGGCCTTAGATAGGTGGACATTAGCCAGGCAGGTGTTAGCTAGGCAGGCATTAGCTAAGTCAAGAGTACATTGTACAATTCTCATCTTCATGTACCTTTCATCACTTCAAATCACATAAAATCTTCACTGATGGTAACTGTTCTGTTCATACGTGTCACTGTGCATGTAAAACTGCCCCCCCCAGAACCCATCCCACCCCCCCCCCCCAAACCTCGCCCCGAGGAGATAGTGGCCCTCCTTACGGTGGTATAAATAGTTGACTATTATGTGTGCCTCCCGAAAGGCTCTTTCTCTCCCTCTCTCTCCCCAAAACGTGATTTGCCATATTTATCACAAATCCCGTTTCACAGGCATAACACCAGGAAAACAGGGTAGTTATTTCTGGCATTAAAACGTGCATTACTCTCTCGCACGGATGCCAAGCACCCCTCATTTTAATTTACTTGTCCCAGCTGGGAAAAATGTTTAAATCTGCATATGCATCTTGCGCTGCGTTATTTATCACGGGCATTATGGCGTTATCGTGGGCGTTAGGGCCCTAATGCCCGCGATAACGCCCTAACGCGATTTGATGAATGACCCCTTTAGCCAGATAAAACTTAACTGGCTAACTTTAGGGGGATATTCAGAGCGAGGCCTCATCACTTAATATACCCGGCTATGTTAAAGGGAGCCAGATAAACTTAGGACTACTCTGTGGCTTGACCAGAGTCAGACCCTTTTTGTGTAAGAAAGGAATTACTCTGCACTTTTTTTCTCAGTTTAATGGGAAAACATCATTTCTTTTTCAATTTTGGGCTAGACCTATATCATAGGTTTTCTGGGAAAAGATTACATTTGTTTCTAGCTTATATATAGATGGACCTATCTTGAAAATTTGGTTGCTGTAGATTAAATTTTTCAGGAGATAAATTGTACATAGACAGACAAGCAAATACATAAAAAAATGTTCTTCTTTTTAGAAAAAAATGCACTGAAATGTAACCTGGGTAGGTGGGCAGGAAGAGTAGTCTAGAAGTTAGAGAATAAGATTTTGACTCAGGAACAATTTTTGAATACATGTTCAAGGATCAATGTAACCACTGACTCTCTGTGTTTGCATGGATATACAGAAAAAAAGCTAACATAAAATATATAAGTGATGATCTTTTTATTAGACTAACATTTCAAACTAACATGGCAGCCACACTACTTTATCTGAGCTTGGATATGTCCTTTAATCTCACTGTTGCTCCAGGACAGAGTTAAAATCAAGGCAAGTATCTTAAACTGTTTTTTTCCCAGTCAACAATTAAGGGCCAGATGTACTAAGCTTTTTTCCCCCAATATATACAAAAATAGGAAAACCTTTTAGCACCTCTGGCCCTAAGTTAATACTGCAGCAGTTTTTTTGTATACAGTCTGGTACTTATGTATTTACATGGGCATGCTCCTAGGTGCAAAAAATATATGCACACATGAGTCAGTGATATTTCAGGATTGTTGACACAATTGTCCAGCAGCTGTTGATACATTATCAATTGTTGATATGTTATCCAGCAAGTTTTCTGATGATGCAAATATCACAGTACAGGAGTAGCCAACTCCAGTCCTCAAGAGCCACAAATAGGTTTGTTTTTTAGGATATCCACAATGAATATGCATTAGGTAGATTTGAATGCACTGCTCTCATTGTATATGTAATGGCACCTCAAGGCTCATTACCATTAAGCCCTGGGTGAACTTCTTTCAGTTAGTATAAGTTAGTAATTAAGGGGAGGCACCATTCATGTACAACTCCTCCCTTTGAGAGTGCTGGAATAGCCAACCCCTTGGGAAGTAATACAAGCAGCTCTCTTCTGAGAGTACAGAGGGGTGTTGGAGATTTGTCTTCACTGATTTTTGGACTCACTGGCTGGCTGGGTTTGTATCCTGGGTGTGTGAGAAGCCGATGAGACACCTGGGTGTTGCTTGAGGTGAGAGCACGAGGAACCCTCTCCTTGGGGGGCTGGGATAGGGAAGAACTGTCCCTCTGCAACCTCCTGAGGACAGAAGTATGGTAGCGCCCCGCTGCAGAGAACTTCTGGTGTTTGGATCAGTTTGGGGGGATAAGAGAGACATTTTGGTTAGAAGACCTGGGAGGAAGAGTTTTGCTGCCCCTTCTTCCTGCCCTAGTAAGGAACATCAAGAAATGCATGTTCCAGTGGGATCCTTGTCCATCAAGGATTTGAGAGAGAAAAGAGAAATCAAGAGAGACATTGGAACACCATGAGTAAAATCAATATCAAGTTGCACGTGAATGCCGTGCCTGAAGTCTTCTTCCCTGGGAGAGAGAGAAATTGGGGACTGTGAGCAAGGACAGTGTTATTCAATTTTCTATCCAGTTGGAAGAAGGGGGGTTTCCATCCAATCCAGGATACCCCTGCCCACTTGGGATCCTCATTTATCCAAATCCTGGATGGTGAGGGTATCCCTTGTCCTGGAGAAGAAAGAGACCCTTGCACAGATACAGAGTAAAAACTGTTAACAGACCTCTGGGGGAAAGGAACTGACGTGAACTGTGCTAATTAGCATTTAAAATACAACTTCAGTAAAGTTTGTTTTTGGACACTCGCCCGAGTCTCCAGTGTTGTTTATTGGGCACTCACATCCATCAGAAAGGACAAACATGGTATAATGTTCCCAGGGAAAATAACTTTGTCACCCCAAGCTAGATTATTCCTCCCCCACCCTTTCAGTAAAAGAAACCACTTTCTGGAGAAAGAGACTTGTAAAGGAGAGTCTGAGGTAGCTATTAGTTCCAGAGACAGAAAAATCTTTTATGGTCCCACTGGAGTGCAGTCAGCTCCTTGGGATGGGGTTACAGATACAAATAAATACATGGATAGCCTGAAAACCTGGCCTTTCTGTGGCACCTGATGACTAGACTTGGCCACCTCTGCCATGGCAGTTATTTATGCCAAAGCTTTATATATCATCCTCCAATTGCCATTAAGCAAGTGGTCCTGAACAAGGTCCTTGGGTATTCACCAACCAGTCTGGTTTTCAGAATATTTATAATGAATATGTATGAGTTATATTTGCATGCACTGCCCTACAGTTGCAAATATATCTCATGTGCACACAATGTGGATATCCTGAAGACCAGACTAGTTAGGGGATATACAAGACTGGGTTCAGGACCATTGCACTCTCCAAAACATCCACTGTTTTACAGCTCTGTTTTCCGTACATTTAGGTTTATTTATAGTAGTTATTTTTTTCATTTTAAACTACTAGAAGGTCAATATTCAGAGGGGGGGGTTTCTGCATAGCATTTGAGTTAGCTGGACAAACCCCAAGGTTTGAAAATCTATCCCCTTTAACTGGATACATTTTATCCAGCTAAGTCATTAACCGTATAAAATGTATCAGGATAAGTGGGGCGCATTCCGAGGCAGAGTTTAATTTAGCCGGATAATTTATCCAGCTAACGCCAATATTCAGAGTTTGCTGAATAAGTTATTTGGCTAAGTCTGGAAGTGCCTTAGAGCAGAGTTAAAGTTATCTAGGTATGTCTACCTGGATAACTTTACCTTAACTGGCTATACTCTAAGTATATAGCTAGTGAAGTACCAAAAAAGAAAAAAAAACTGAATCCCAACTCCCTCTCACCCCACTAAATGCCTGACAGTAATGTAGGGTATTGCACCTAGTCTCCCTCTCCCCTCACCAAACCTCCCAAAGAAAAAGTAATACAGCTGTGGGCCTGTCGGAAAGTGATTTTTGATGACCAATATTCTCTTTATTTCTCTTGCTGGGCACATCACAAGTCAGTGCTTCCCAAGCCAGTCCTGGAGGCTCACCTAACGAGGCCAATTTTCTGGATAGTTACAATGAATACAAATGAGATAGATTTGAATACACTGTACATGCTGAGAGCCTTGTAAATAATATTTATTTATTTGTTGATTGCTTACAACAGTGCTTCCCAACCTTTTTTCTGTCGGGACACACCTGACAGATTGTTCACACATACGTGACACACTGAACACATGATCGTCGCGGGGCTAAATGTAAACATATTCTCTGTATCTACAGGAAACGCCTTGACCCCCCCCCCCCCAACAATTGATGCAGAACAGAACTAGGACATTCCCCGTTCAATTTACCATACAAAAAAGGTATTTCTGGTGTCATCTCATTAACAGCAACATAAACACTCTCTCCTACCAGGCACAATAGCTTTCCTTATGAAAAAACAGTAATTTACCACCAGTGCATGTCCTACTGAGAAAACACAACAAATAATATTGATATAAATGCCTACATGCTAGTAAAATACCTCACCTCGATCACACACATAGAATCGACCTTCGCCAAGTACAGAAAGACCGCAAATTACAAATATAGAGAAAGAAACTGAAATGGTAACAACCCTACCTATGAAAAGGCAACACTATAAATATTTAACCAAGCCCTAAACACCAATACACCGACCTGACCAGTCTATTGCTCTCACACATGTTTTCTCTCTCTAACTTACACACAGTCTCAATCACTCACATTTTCTCAAACACTTACACACACTTACTGGCTCACTCTCTCTGTCTCACTCACTCACTCCCACCCTCAGCACATAGGGCAGCTACAGCACAAGGCAGTAAGAGAGAAAACATGCGTGAGAGCAAGGGACTGGTCAGGGAGGTGACCGTGTGTGTGTGTGTGTGTGTGCGTGCGTGTGAGAGAGAGATTGGCCAGGGAGGTGATGAACAACTAGTCAGTTACAATTACAAAAATAAAATATTCTCTGTTAAAATAAAAGAATGTTTCTAAAACACACAGTGCCCTTTGAAACATCCTTACATATGAAAACAAACACTAAGTGGATAGATTTTGGGTTTCTAGCAGGGGCTATTGGACATGAGCTCTCAGTGAGCTTCGGAGTAATCTCTTGCAAGCACAGACTTCATCCAGCATTGCTATGGGAAAGAAAGTCCCCAGGATCCTCTCTCCTGCAAAGTGGCTTTGGCCCAAACTCTTAACTTTGCTCATTTGTACTTTTGCTTTTTAAGTTGAGAAACATCTAATTCTTTGGCCTCCTTCTCTTCCATTGCTTCTGTGGGAAAATATCCATGAGTACAGCGAGTACCCACGAGTTCCCCATGTGTGATATTTACTGCTCAAACTCTTTATTTCACACACATCGCAATCATTATTCATTCATTTAACCAATTTCGGGTTTCCTGTTCTCCATATTTCAGTTTCATGCAAACAACTTTGTCACAATCAAACTGTGAAGAACCTGTTAGAGCAGTCTGCCGGAAAGAGATCGTTAAAACCTGGGGACGTCTGTACAGTTTGTAGGGCTTGCAAGCTTAAAGTCTGGGTGGTGACGTCGCCCAGCCTTGCAGAGGAGCCTGCATTTCCCCCGTCTTAGCCTCCATTGCTCCTTCCTGAAACATCGCCCATGCTAAGCGGTTTTTACCGCTAGGGTGGCCACTGCCTGCTTTCGGAGCAGACAGCCAGGTTCTCAGGCATCACATGCAGCATCCGGTCAGAGGCACTGACCGGAAGCTAAATATCCGCAGCAGCAGCAGCAGCAGCATGGCCCTTTCTTCTTTCCACGTGCCCAGTAAATATCGCTTCCTCTTCTGGGCTGCAGGGGCAGGAAGAAGAAAAGGCCATGTTGCTGTTGCCGGCTTCCACAAACACTGCTGCCGTTCTACTCCAGGCTTGAATGTGCCAAAAGCATGGGCTAGAATGGCAGCAGTGTTCATTGAAGAATTGTGTGCTTCTCGCTGGGGTGAGGAAGGGGAGGGAAGAGCAGCGGGAGACTAGGAAGTGCACGATACACCTGCCGGTGCTTGGTGTCACACTGGTGTGTCACGACACACCGGTTAAGAACCGCTGGCTTACAAGTACCTAAGCAATTTACAAGTGACATACATCATTAAAAACAAACAATTGCAAACTACAAATTGGAAAACGAAATCCATAGTCTTAAAGCAGATACATCTTGATGTGAATCCCTGCTAAAGTACATATTCAAAGATTTGTTGGAATAAATAGATTTTTAATATCTAACGTAATATCTCAGGAAGAGAGTTCCAAATATTTGGGGTTGCCACCGAGAAGGCAGACTCTCTGGTTTCAACCAGGGCTGTCCAGGAGGCCACTTTGTGATGATCTAAGTGCTCATGTTGGATTGTAGACTCTTTATAGAGCATTAGCCAAAAGAAGTGAGTCCATCTTCAATACCTTGTGGACCATCATTGTGATTTTAAAGATGATCCAATGGTGCACAGTCAGCCAGTGTTAAGTCCGTCAAGATTGGAGTAATA
This sequence comes from Rhinatrema bivittatum, assembly GCF_901001135.1. Lineage (NCBI taxonomy): Eukaryota > Metazoa > Chordata > Amphibia > Gymnophiona > Rhinatrematidae > Rhinatrema > Rhinatrema bivittatum. Next base: position 127,023,390 of record NC_042615.1, read on the forward strand.
TGTTCTTGACTGCTTTTCCCAGATATGAGGCGGGCAGCTACATTTTGCAGAATCTGCATCACCTTCAGCTTATTATTAGACATTCTTTTTAACTTGCCTTCCAGGGGAAGCCCTGATGACTTGCACTTTGGCATCTTGCTTGATTCCAGTGCTGATCGGTCAAGGAAGGTACGGTGAACTTGCTCATACAGCAAGTTTCTCTGTGACTTATTCATATCACTCCTGTCTTAGGACTGATCAGCGTCAGCGTTAATATTTATATTAATAAATGGACAGGTGGTTAGAACAAAAGCCCAGTTGCTGCATGTACTGCTTTGTTTACATAAGCCAGATTTTTTTTTTTTTTTTATCACAGAGACTTGGATCCTCAATTTGCATATCTGTGTTATTAAGCAGATAACATAAGAACATAAGAAATTGCCATACTGGGTCAGACCAAGGATCCATCAAGGCCAGCGTCCTGTTTCCAACAGTGGCCAAACCAGGCTACAAGAACCTGGCAAGTACCCAAACACTAAGAAGATCCCATGCTACTGATGCCAGTAATAGCACAGGCTATTCCCTAAGTCAACTTGATTAATAGCAGTTAATGGACTTCTCCTCCAAGAACTTATGCAAACCTTTTTTAAACCTGGTTACATTAGCTGAACTAACCACATCCTCTGGCAACAAATTCCAGAGTTTAATTGTGCATTGAGTGAAAAAGAATTTTCTCCGATTAGATTTAAATGTGCTACTTGCTAACTTCATGAAGTGCTCCTTAATCCTTCTATTATCCAAAAGAGTAAATAGCCATTTCACATCTACCTATTCTAGACCTCTCATGATTTTAAAGACCTCTATCATATTCCCCCTCAGCCATCTCTTCTCCAAGCTGAACAGCCCTAACCTCTTTAGCCTTTCTTCATAGAGGATCTGTTCCATCCTCTTTATCATTTTGGTCGTCCTTCTCTGTACCTTCTCCAGTGCAACTATATCATTTTTGAGATGCGGTGACTAGAACTGTACACAGTACTCAAGATGCGATCTCACCATGGAAAGATACAGAGGCATTGTGACATTTTCCGTCGTATTCCCCAATCCCTTCCTAATAATGCCTAACATTTTGTTTGCTTTTTTGACTGCCACAGCACACTGAGCTGACAATTTCAATGTATTATCCACTATGATGCCTAGATCTTTTTCCTGGGTGGTAGTTCCTAATATGGAACCTAACATCGTGTAACTTCAGCATGGGTTATTTTTCCCTATATGCAATACCTTGCACTTGTCCACATTAAATTTCATCTGCCATTTGGATGCCCAATCTTCCAGTCTCGCAAGGTCCTCCTGCAATTTATCACAATCCACTACTCTGAATAATTTTGTATCATCTGCAAATTTGATCACCTCACTCATTGTATTCCTTTCCAGATCATTTATATATATATTGAAAAGCACTGGTCCAAGTACAGATCTCTGAGGCACTCCACTGTTACCCTTTTCAACTATGAATTACTCCTAGTTTTCTCAGCACAGGAGTAAGGATCGTGGAGGACACCTCACAAACCTCACAAAAAGGCCAGTCTGGGGTCTGTGTATGAAATTCTTATTTCTTCAAAGATTCTTAATGATTGTCTCATTTACCAACCTCTAGGCCTTCTTTCGTCTAATTGTTCACCTTTTTTTTTTTTTAATCATGATGAGTGTGAAGGCTGACTTAAAAAACATAATTATAGGTGATTTTATTCTTCATGTTGCAGTTCATCCATTACCCCTTCAGACAAAGCTATTTTGAAATGCAAACCTAATAGTAATGAAAGTTGCATGGTCAGATCACTTTTTCTTGTAGTTTATGCATCCTTCTCATGAATTAATTTCTAATGCTAATCCACATTCTAAGACCACTGTAAAGAGAGCTCACTTTGACTGAGATTTGTTGGTCCTGACTTTAGATCAACTAGAGTTTGCTAAAATAAATACTGCAGTGGAAAAATGGGAATCTACTATTACTGAGACATTAGATGGTATCACACCTGGACAAGCATGCAAATTCTCCGCACTAAACATGCAAAATGGTTTACTGAAGATTTGCATATTATGTGTCATCTTTTAAGTAGGCATGAAAGGCAGTAGTGGCGTTCCCAAGCATCTGAAGCCTTTCAAGCGTCTAGGTCTTAGTTGGAATACTATAGAAAACAATGTGATTTAGCAAAGAAAACTTTTCATTCAGCTCAATTGTGTAAAGCAGGAAAGAATCTGAGAGACCTTTTCGTCTGTTACAAGAAAATGTTAATATATTTTTTGTGATAGTTTCATTAACTACTTTTCTCAGAGAGTGGCAAACATTTGCTCCACTCTTCCTGAAGGTAATTGTTGGGCCCAAAATGCTTTAGAACATATAAAAGCAACATGGGATATATTTCAGGAAGCTTCTCAAGTTGAATTGTCTCAATTAATATCAGCCATCTTGTTCATTGAAATCATGCCACATCTCACTATTGAAGGGACTTAAAAATCAAATTACCCCTTCTCTGGCCATCACCATTAACCTCTCCTTAACAGAAGGTACTCTGCCTAAGTCATTAAGGCATGCCTCTTTTCACCCGATAGTTAAAAAAAACCCCAAAGTTGGACATGTCTGATCCAGTGAATTACACCAATGTCCTCGCTCTCGTTTCTTTAAAAAATTATTGAAGCTGCAATATTGAAACAACTTGACGAGTTTTTACAAGATCATCAAGTATTAGATTCCTTCCAATTCTGCATCTGTGGGGACATAAACACTGAATTTTTACAGTTATCCACTGTGAACATGTTCAGAAGGAGCTTCGATGGTGGGCAGAGATTTGTGTTGGTCCTACTGGTCATCTCTGCAGCCTTTCACACCATTGACCAATGCATTTTGTTATACCAATTACGTGAGTGTGGTATCTCTGGCAATGTACTTAATTGGTTTAAATAATACCTCGCAGAGAGAGCCATTGGCTCTGACAGCTCTGAATGGCCCATAACATCAATCGGGGTCCACCCTTTTTTTTTTTTTTTTTTTTTATTTAAAGTTTAAAGGAGGCCGAAGCAGTACAATGAACATACAACCAAAAATGACACATACCATCACTAACTTCCGTCTCCCTCGTTTTAACATGGTGGTTAAATGAAAACATGTTAGCAGAGTAACATACTCATCGACCAAGATTGGCCCCGGATCCCCCCCATTACCCCACCCTCCCTCCCCCTTCCCTCTCGACAGCAAAATACTATCCGGTGTTATAGGACTTTACATCCCCCAGAGAGAAACAGCAGAAAGTAAGAAGGATCAGTTGTAAGATAAAAAGCATAAGACCACCCGTCCCCCACCCCAGGTTGCACGTGAGCCTCTGCCCCCCCCTTCTCCAACAAGGTCTGTTCGTCATTGTCTAAAGCTCAACTGATAGCCTCAGAAGGCCCAGACGTTTGGACTGCAGCTCTAGACCAGTCCACAAACGGCTGCCATCTCAACCGGAAGCGTGAAAGTTTCTTCTGTTTAATTGCCGTTAAATGCTCCAGATGCTGAATCTGTGTCAGCTTTGTGACGACTTGCTGTCTCGTTGGTGCCTTTTCTTGTTTCCATGTACGTGCGATCAGCGATCTGGCTGCTATTAAAATTTGCGTGAGTAAGTAAAAATGTTCATATGACTCATTTGTGAGTTGTAAATTTAAAAGAAACAATGCTGGTGTTAGTGACAGTTTGGTGTTAGTAATGGATAAAATCAAATCTGCAATATCCCGCCAAAACACAACAATTACAGAACAAGACCACCACATATGTAAATAGGTGCCAATCTCCCCGCATTTCCGCCAGCACCTATTGTCCCATTTAACAGAAAAGGTATGCAACTTAGAAGGAGTAATATGCCATCTATATAGAAGTTTATACCCCTGCTCCACTATCTGAGCCGAGATAGAACTCTGCTTAATCTGTAGAAACCCCTCCCTCCAACAGGAGGTGCCTCGAAGCTCAGGGATATCTTCTTCCCATTTCTTAAGATGAACAGGCAAGTCCGGCAAATCCCCATTTAATAACAAATAGATTTTGGAGATAACTCTGCCAATGCTGTTAGCTTGGTCACAAAAGCCCTCGAACATGGTTTTGCCCTGCAGTAGCTCTTGTTTCACCGTATGCTTCCCCAAAAAATGTTTAATTTGAATATAAGAATATGCATCTGCAACCGTAAGGTCATATTGAAGTCTTAAATCAGCAAAGTCTCTGTATACTCCGCCATTGAAAACCTGTCCCAAAGTTGTACACCCCCCATCCACCCACCTCTTAGCCACTCCCGCTGATTGACCCGGGGGGAAACCTCTATGAAAAAAAATGGGCGTACTGTAAAAATAATGGCGATGACCCACCAACCTAGACTTCCACTTATCCCACACCACCAAGGTATGTTGCACTGTAGGAATCTCCCATTCCAGGTTGGGTCTGTCTTTCGTCTGGAGCCACATATACGGACCTGGACCACTCCCCCCCACCAGGTCTCTCTCCAGTTGAACCCAGCGCTTCCCCTCGCCATGAGTGTGCCAATGAACAGCCGCCCTCAATTGAGCAGCCACGTAGTACCAAAGTAAGCATGGCACTCCAAGTCCCCCTCGTTGTCGGGGCAAGAAAAGAACCTCCCTCCGTACCCTAGGTGGTCTATGGCGCCAAATAAATCTCATGAGCTTCCTTTGCCAGGTGTGGAGAGCATCCAATGGAATAGCTACCGGCAAGGTTTGGAAGAGATAATTGAATCGTGCTAGAATATTCATCTTCACTGTCGCTATCCGCCCTAACCAGGATAGCCCCAGCCGTTCCCACGCCTGTAGGTCATGTAGTATTTTAGGCCATAAACCCCCATAATTTAGCTGATATAAAGTGTTGAGATTCGGACTTATTTGAACCCCTAAGTACTTCAGGCTATGTTTGACGACTTTAAATGGGAAAAGCTGATGTATGCGCTCAAATTGGACCTCCGAAACAGACACATTGAGCAGTTCAGACTTATCAGCGTTTAGCCGATATCCAGATACCGCACTAAAACGCTGCATTTCCTCCAGAACCCCTACCAGTGACTGCTCCGGTTCAGACAGAGTGAAAAGGACATCATCAGCGAACATAGAGAGCTTATACTCTTGGTCTCGTATCCGTAATCCATGAATCGTGGCGTTAACCCTAATGGATGATGCCAAAGGTTCTAGATATAGGGCAAATAATAAGGGTGAAAGAGGGCACCCCTGGCGAGTTCCCCGCTCAATTTGAAACGTTGGGGAGTACCCCCCGTTAACCTTAATACAGGCGTTAGGGGTACTGTATAACGCCATGATCCAAGTAGTAAAGTTGCCCCCCAACCCCAGCTTATCCAACACCGCCACCAGATAGTCCCAATGGACCATATCAAATGCCTTTTCAGCATCGACCGTGAGCATGACCATTGGTATATGTTGTTCCTGACCCCACCAAATGAGATCTAGCACTCGTCTCACATTGTCTGCCGCCAATCTGCCTGGAACAAATCCGGTCTGATCCGGATGTATAAGAGAGGGAGCTACCACGCCTAGCCTGTTGGCCAGGATCTTAGCTAAGATTTTTAGATCCAAATTGATCAGGGAAATTGGCCGATACGACCCACATAGGACAGGGTCCTTTCCAGGTTTTGCCAAGATTGTGATACCCGCTTTATTAGAGTGTGCTGATATTCGCCCCTCCTGAAGTAAAGAGTTGAACGCCTTAGTCAATGGAGCTATAATGATGTCTTTTAGCTTTCTAAAAAATCCTGCCGAAAACCCATCTACTCCCGGAGATTTCCCCATTTTCAGATCTTGTATCGCTTTGCCCACCTCGAATTCAGTGATATCCTTATTGATCATATCCCTGCGCGCCTCATCTAACCGGGGGAGATTGATGTCCGCAAGGTACGCCTGAATATCTGTCAGCGTAATATCTGGTCGCTTAGAATACAACTGCTGATAAAATTCAGTAAAGCGCTGTCTGATGGCCATATTTTCAGTCAGCATCCTACCCGATGCATCAGCAATCTTAAGGATCTGATTCACCCCCTGTCTAGCCTTTAATCTTCTTGCCAACAGTCTTCCCGCCTTATTCCCCCCCTCGTAGTGCTCTTGCTTCACTCTATCCAAGTGGTGGGCGATGAGACCCAAGTCCAACTGCTCTAGGTCCTGCCTCAACATTTTCAGTTGCTGTCCTACCGCCAGATCTGGTTGTCTTTTATTCTGCAACTCCAATTTCCCCAGTTTGCGAAGGATCTCAAACCTCCTACGTTCCCTGTCTCTTTTAACATGTGTGGCTAGAGCTATCAATTTACCCCTGGCTACCGCTTTAAAACAGTCCCAGACCCCCATGGGAGAAACCTCTCCATTATCATTGTCCGCTAGATATTGCAGCATATCAGAGCGAAGGCGGAGCACCTCCCTTTCATCATCCAATAAGCTTTCGTTAAGTTTCCAAAATTTATCGCCACCCACATCCCCTAACCCTCGCAAAGTAAGCCCAATCGCCGCATGGTCGGACCACGTGCGGGCCTCTATACTAGCGTCGGTGACATGATTGACCAGTCCTCTATCTGTAAGAAACAGATCAATTCTCGAGTACGACTGATGTGTAGCAGAGAAAAATGTATAGTCCCTCTCAGTAGTGTGCAAATGTCTCCATATATCTACCAAATTCCATTCCTTCAGCAAAGCCTTCAGGCTACGTCTATGTGCTTTTGAGTATGCCGAGCTTCCTGTGCTAGTGTCTAAAGATGGGTAACAGGGCAGATTAAAATCACCTCCAATCAAAATTAAACCATCAGCCCATTGCCTTAGCACTGCCGCTACCTGAGTAAAAAACGAGCCTTGGCCCGTATTGGGGGCATATATGTTAACCAATGTATACAGCTGATGTCCTATTTTGAATTTCAGGAGCAGATATCTGCCCTCCTGGTCTCTTACTACAGTTTGCACATCAACAGTCAAATTTCTGGAAAATAAAACCCCGACCCCTTTATATTTCCCACTTACAGTAGCTGCGGCATAATACTGAACTGGGAATTCGTGAGAAAGCATAAGTTTCTCGTGGCGCTTTCTAAGGTGTGTCTCCTGGCATAGTAGAATATCTGTTTTAGCTCGGATGGCATCCTGCAGCAATCGCTTACGCTTATGAAAAGTTTGCAACCCCTTAACATTCCACGAGAGAATTCTGATATTACTAGCCATGGCTACCAGTATCATCTCTCCGTCTGATCCAGGTAGGTCTCTCCTTATCCTCCCGTCCTCCCCCTCCACACATTACCTCTCCCCTCCTTCCCCCAGTGCCAAGTAAAAGGTCCCGAAACACCCTACTCCCCAACCCCCCCTCTCCCCCACCCCCCCTCCCCCCCTCCCCCTTTCCATGCAAAGTGGGAATGACTGCACAGAGGCCCGTACCGGGGCCCCCGCCCGATCTCTTACCAACCAAATAAACCTGTAAAACAGTAACAGCTTCGATGCAGGAGTTAGTAATATGCATGAATATGAAAACGAAAAGGAACAAAAAGAGTCACCATTTGTTTGTCCAGACATGCGTTACCCCTCCAGTGCGAAGGAATGGATCCACTATAAACAAATGGAACAAGAGAAATATGCCCTCCAAAGCTTCAGCCACAAGTCCCTGAAGCTGGATTATCAAAATCTTCCAGGAATAACAAAGACTGTGAAGAAGAGATCAGCGTGGTGGGTCTGAAGAAGACGCTGATCCCCCCGAGTTACGCCGCAACCTCTTGCCGCCGGATTGGACCCTCTGCCACCGATTAAGCGTGTCCCGCTTGTCTCTCCCCTCAGGTGAAGCAGCTCTCGCGTTCTCCAAGACAGGCCATCCCGCCGTTAGCAATGCTTTCTTCGCCTCCTCCACTGTCTGTACTCGCACAGCCGTGCCCTTCACCGTAAAGGCTAAACCAAAAGGGAACAGCCATTTATATTTGACCTCCCTATTACGCAGGGTGGCTACTATTTCCTTGAACTCCCTGCGTTTTCGGATAGTGTGTGCAGACAAGTCCTGAAATACTTCCACAGAGTAACCTTGCCATTGAATGTCTTTTCTCTGCCTGGCGCAGGAGAGCACCCTTTCTTTTGTCTGGTAAGAGTGAAAGCACACAATGATATCTCGGGGGGCGTTTCCCCTGGGTTTTGCTAGAGCTCTATGTGCTCTGTCAAAAATAATCTCTTTACACCCTTCTGGGGGGTTATTATTATACAATAGCAGTTCACATATGTCTTTTATCACCACTGCGCAATCTGTATACGCCTGCTCTTCCGGCACTCCTCTGAATCTTAAATTTCCACGGCGGGACCTGTTCTCCAGGTCATCTACCCAGGATCGCAACTCACAGTTAGAGGCTTGCAAATCTTGAACTTCTTTTTGCAAGGCTTCCTGCCGGTCCTCTATTTCCCCAATCCGCTGCTCTGCCTCTCCCACCCGGCCGCCGAGCACCTCGTGGTCTTGGCGGAGTTCTCGAATGATGTCTTTTATTTCACCCCGCAGGGAGGACATAGCTTCCTTCATGTCCCCCACCCACGTTTGAAAGTCTCCTCTCGAGGGGGGAAGCAGTGCCGCTTGCTCTTCTGCCTGCTGAAGCTCTAAGTCAGCTGTCTCCCGCACCTCACCGCCGCCATTTTCTGCTCCTTCCTCCTCCTCCAGAGCAAGGCCAGCAACCCGCGGTTTTAGCGGGTCGTATGAAAAGTGCTTTAAATCAGTTAATTTTCGCCTCTGCGCCATCCTGGTGTTCTCAGCACTAAACGCTGCGTCCCCAGCCGATTCTATTGGCAGTCCTGCACCGAAAAAGTATATTTGTGGAGATCGGGCTCCGGAGCTCTCCTCTTAGGCAGCCAGTTCGGGAAGTGACGTCACTTCCTCCGGGTCCACCCTTTTTTAATATCTATTTGGCCCCTCTTTGCAAAATACTGACCAGGTTCTATACAGGATACTGTATTTACATGGGCGACATTCAGCTTTTCATTCTCATTCATCCTCCTTGTTCTCCATTTTTGGTCTACGGAAGTTAGGGCACAATGGGTTGGCTCTCAATGTAAAGAAAACTGAGGACATGGTTTTGCAGAGATGTCGTAAGACCAATACTGCAATTTCTGATTTAGTTTTGAGAATGTTAGTATCCTGATAGTTGCAGAAGTTAAAAGTTTAGGAATTATTTTGACCAAAGAGCTTTCTATATTGTCCCAGATTGCTATGGTTATTAAGTCTGAATATTATAAACTTCATCTGTTAAAGAAGATTGTTACGCACCCCGTCCGCGCCGGCCTGTGCACGGGCCTGCTCACCTTCCTGGTTCCACGGCAGATCCTGCGTTGGCCTCCCTAGCAGCAGCTGCGAGCTCTTCCAAGCCTTGGCGTCCCATGTTGGCGGTCGCTGGGCCTTCCACTAGGCATCGGGCCTCACGCCGGAGCTCAGCATCCTCGGTGGCATTGGCCATGCCCCTACGTGCAGGTCCTAGCTCCGCGGCGTGTCCTGATTGATTCCCTGATATAAGAAAGTCCCTGCTTGTACTTCCTTGCCTTGGCAATCGGGTTAGTGTCTTGTAAGATTGTCACTGCGTCTGAACCTTGTTCCAGTCTTGTTCCAAGTCTCGTTCCAGGATCCTTCTGTTCCTGCCTTATTCCTGCTTCCTAGATCTCCAGCGTCCTCCTGTTCGTCCATTCATCTACCCAGGTAGTACCCTCGGACTGTCTCTCTGGTACTGACCTCGGTCTGCTCCTCGACCTGCCTGCCTGCTGCCTGCCTTCTGACTCCAGTCTACTCCTCGACCTGCCTGCCTGCTGCCTGGATTCTGACCTCTGCCTGCTCGACCATGTCTCAAGGTTCTGGCTCTGTTCCTAGCCTTGTCATCACCTATGCTGTTCTGGTCCTCCTTGCGCCACCTAACCTCCAGTCTTGAACCTGACTGCGCTCCCCTCCTGTCTGTGGGCATACCTGACTCTCATCTCTCCAGGAGACCCTGCGAGGCCCACCTAAGCAAGCGGCCCGAGTCCCTACAGGCTCCTCTCGGGGGGACCTCGGGCTTCCAGTGGTGAAGCTCATCCTAGCCTCTGTCTCCTCCAGTGCTCCGCCCCTGGGGGCAGGTGCTTCCTGGTCCTTACCAGGGAGCCGTTCTCCACTGCTCCAGGACAAGGGTCTACCCACGAGCGCAACAAAGATATTCTCAAACAAGGATTTTGCGATCTGTAGTCCAGACTATGATCCTCCCTAGCCTGGACTACTGCAATAGTTTGTACATTGGTTTACCCACATAGCTTTGCATGCCCTTCAGCTGCTGTAAAATTCCATCATCGGTTAGTAACTGGATTGAATAAGAGAGAACACATTTCACCAGCCTTACAGGATTTGCATTGACTTCCCGTTGAGATGAGAATCCTGTACAAGATGGTCTGCTTAGTCCTTAAAATGATTAGTAGGGAGACTCTGCTGTGGATGAACACAAGGCTTCATATCTATAATCTATCTTCTAGAGCATTGAGGTACTCATAGAGAGAGCTTCTGGAGGTCCCCTCACTGTGCAATGCACGACTGTGGAGACTTATGAGCGATCATTTGCAGTAGCTGTTTCTGAATTATGGAACAATGCTGTCAGTTTCCCTATGACTAACAATTTGTGTAAAATTATTCAAAAGGTTGTTAAATACCTTTTTGTTTCAACTTGCTTTTTCTGATATTAGCTGAATTATTCAGAACATCAAGGTCATAACCAAGTATATCTTTTGAGCTGTGATTTGTTTCTTTGTTCTGAGATATATATATATATATAAACAACAAAATACACTCCCAGTGGAGTGGTATATAAGCACATATCAAATTGTCACAAAAGATCCTCTTTTTATTAGCATTTAGAAAAATATCAAAAAACATTCATATTACATTTATCATTGGTAAAATACATGTTATTTATTCCATCAGTTTTTCACCACAATTCTTAAAAATATCATACTCATACACACTCATAAACCTTATTACATTCATAAAAACTCTTCCTATACATGAGAGATGACCACATTCAATCTACCCACAATTAGATCGAATTTCACAACAATATCTGTTTTATGTCTTATCTCATCAATTCACATATTTGATTACTCAATTCTCTCTTTGATATAAAGCCCTCCTTAAATTCATTTCTGTCAAATAATCCATAAATCTTATCACCAATCCCTCCTTAACCCCCCTTTTTTTAACCAATCAATCCCTCGATCTTTTTCACATTAACCCGTTCTAGACCTCTCATGATTTTAAACACCTCTATCATATCCCCCCTCAGCCATCTCTTCTCTAAGCTGAAAAGTCCTAACTTCTTTAGTCTTTCCTCATAGGGGAGCTGTTCCATTCCCTTTATCATTTTAGTTGCCCTTCTCTGTACCTTCTCCATCACAACTATATCTTTTTTGAGATGCGGCGACCAGGATTGTACATAGTATTCAAGGTGCGGTCTCATCATGGAGCGATACAGAGGCATGATGACATTTTCCGTTTTATTCTCCGTTCCCTTTCTAATAATTCCCAACATTCTGTTTGCTTTTTTTACTGCCGCAGCACACTGAACCGATGATTTCAATATGTTATCCACTATGACGCCTAGATCTCTTTCTTGGGAGGTAGCTCCTAATATGGAACCTAACATTGTGTAACTATAACATGGGTTATTTTTCCCTATATGCATCACCTTGCACTTACCTACATTAAATTTCATCAGCCATTTGGATGCCCAATTTTCCAGTCTCACAAGGTCTTCCTGCAATTTATCACAATCTGCTTGTGATTTAACTACTCTGAACAATTTTGTATCTGCAAATTTGATTACCTCATTTGTCGTATTTCTTTCCAAATCATTTATAAATATTTTGAAAAGTACGGGTCCCAATACAGATCCCTGAGGCACTCCACTGCCTACTCCCTTCCACTGAGAAAATTGTCCATTTAATCCTACTCTCTGTCTTTTAGCCAGTTTGTAATCCATGAAAGGACATTGCCACCTATCCCATGACTTTTTACTTTTCCTAGAAGTCTTTCATGAGGAACTTTGTAAAACGCCTTCTGAAAATCCAAATATACTACATCTACTGGTTCACCTTTATCCACATGTTTATTAACTCCTTCAAAAAAGTGAAGCAGATTTGTGAGGCAAGACTTGCCTTGGGTAAAGCTATGCTGACTTTGTTCCATTAAACCATGTTTTTCTATATGTTCTGTGATTTTGATATTTAGAACACTTTCCACTATTTTTTCCCATGGATATATCCTATTCAGCCTCATTGTCTTATCTACTTTAAGTTTAGTTAGCTTCTAACTAAACACACTGTTCTGAAAATCCACTGAGATTTACTTTACTTTCAATCTTATTTGTTTTCATTTTATGTGTTCCTGCTCCATCCCCTTCCACAATGAACACCGAATAGAAATATTTTTAAAGCAATATTGCTTTCTCCTCATCAGCCTCAACATATTCCTCCCCTTCTCCTCTGAGTCTGACAATGCTGCTTTTGAACTTCCTTCTATCACTAACATATCTAAAAGGAAGTCTTGTCCCCCATTTTACTGTATTTGTTATTTTTTCTTCCAAATATGTTTCATTCATGCTCATCCTGAAAACCAGACTGGCTAGCTGTACATCCAGAACAGAGCTCCTAATTCAGCTGCTGTGTGGCTATTCCAGTTAGCAGGGTAAACTTATCCAGCTAACTAATGCTGTATATTCAGCGGTGCATATACCCGGCTATCTTAAAGTTAGCCAGATAAGTTAAATTGGCTAACTTTAGGACAGCCCTATGGCCTGACCAGAGTTGGCCAAGTAATTCAGCCGGCTAAGTCTCAATATCAAGTTAACTGGTTAACTAAACTGGCCAACTCAACTCCTCCTGATCTGCCCGTTTTCTGCCCCTGAGTTATCCACCTAAAAGCCATAGCCAGGTAGTCAGCAGTACTTATTCAGCCAAGTTCCATTTTCAATATCAGCTTCACAGTAGTTTGATACCTTGAGACTAACACTAAATAACACATAAGCCTTACCTGATAGGAGCAATATGAGGCAAACTGCAAAAAAGTCTGGATACTCTGCCAGACCAATGGAATTCATCCTGAAGTGGGTACTGAAAAATTGGCCAATCTGTTTACCAAGAAGTTCATCAAAGGTTCCACTCCATGCTCTTGCCACACTGGAAGTACCTTGAAAAAATACCAAGTTACTTTAGAACAACTGTAGAGAATAATCAGGCACTAAAAGATCAAATGTGTCTAAATCAATACCTCTTATTGAAAATGTGCCATGACATGCATGCTTGGTAAAATATTCTGCTAAGCTAAACATGTAAACAGTTGCACATACAATAAAAGGCAGCAGCCACAGCATAGTTATTAAAAAGCACTTAAACATTTCACATAAGAACTTGCCATAATGGTTCAGACCCATAGTCGGTCAGTCCCATCAGTGAACAATCCAGGTCACAAGTACCTGGCAGGATCCCAAGGGGTAGATAGATTCCATATTTATCCAAGGGATAAGAAGTGAATTTCGGCAACTCCACCTTAATAATGGTTTATGGACTTTTCCTCCAGGAACCTGTCCAAACCATTTTTAAATGCAGCTACGTTAATAGCTTTCATCAAATCCTCTGGCAATGAATTCCAGAGTTTATGTACTGAGTAAAAGAAATATTTTCTCTTATTAGTTTTAAATGTATCACCTAGTAACTTCATTGTGTGTCCCCTAGCCTTTGTACTCTTTGAAAGAGTAAACAACTGATTAATATTTACTCGTTCCACTCCACTCATTATTTTATGGACCTCTGTCATGTCTCCCCTCAGCCATCTCTTCTCCAAGCTGAAGAGTCCTAACATCTTTAGCCTTCCTCATAGGGGAATTGTTCCATTCCTTTTATCAGTTTGGTTGCCCTTTTCTGTATCTTTTCTATTTCTGCTACATCTTTTTTGAGATATGCTTACCAGAAATGCACACAATATTCAAGATGAGGTCGCACCATGGAGCAATACAGAGGTATTATGATATTCTCTGATTTATTCTCCATTCCTTTCCTAATAATGCCTAGCATTCTATTTGCTTTCTTGGCTGGCAGAGGATTTCAATGTATTATCAACAATGATGCCTAGATCCTTTTTCTGAATGGTGACTCATAATGTGGAACCTTGCATTGTGTAGCTATAATTTTGGTTACTCTTTCCTAAATGCATCACTTTCCACTTGTCCACATTAAATTTCATTTGTCATTTGAATGTCCAGTCTCCCAGTTTCTCACAATCCTCTTGTGATTTAACAACTTTGAATAATTTTCTGTCATCAACAAATTTGATCATTTTAGTCATTTTCCCCATTTCCAAGTCGTTTATAAATATATTAAAAAGCAGGGGGCCCAAAACAGATCCCTAGTTCACTTCACTATTCACTTTTCTCCACTGGGAAAATTTACCATTTAGCCCTATTCTCTGTTTTCTATCTTTTAACCAGTTGGCAATTCACAATAGGACAATGACCCCTATGCCATGACTTTCTAATTTCCTCAGACGTCTCTCTTGAGGGACTTTGTCAATTGCTTTCTGGAAATCCAGATGCACTATATCAACTAGTTCACCTTTACACACGTTTATTTATGCCCTCAAAAAATGGCTAAATTGATGTCAGACTCCCTTGCAGTACCATAAATGATTTTAGCCATAGCTGAAGGACAGAGACAGAAGCTGAGGCTCTGTAGAGAGCAATAGGACACTATTATTTATACCGCTGTATGAGGGGGCACTTCTAACTTGGAGTGGGGTTTGGGGGAGGGAGGTATGGTTTTACTTGATGAGAAGTACCTAGCTTCAAACAAGATGTGTAGAGAGTGCATTGTACAAATCAACTCCTCTTGTACTTTTCATCAATTGAAATGACAGAAAATGTTCAGTGATGTCAACTTTGCTATTCATACCTCCTACTGTGTATGTAAAATCACACCCCCCCCCCCCAAACCCCACTCCGAGTTAAAAGTATCCCCTCTTACAGTGGTATAAATAATAGGATGACATACTGCTCTCTACAGTCTCTCTCTCTCTTATAAAAACTTTTATTTATTTATTTAGCATTTTTTATATACCGAGGTAGAGCAGAGTAGCCTTCACTCTGGTTTACAATTATAACAACCTGTTACATAAAACTATTGAAGACATGGAAGAAAAAACAACATTTAACAATCTGAGAACTGTCATGTCAAACATATGGACAAGGCAAGCTATCCCAAAGGATAGGCACATTGAATATAAACCAGATAAGGTGTACCAAAGGAAAGGTACATTGAATAGACTGAGATCAAGTATAATGATAAAATAGTCTTAGATATCTGTAGGAAACAGGATGATTAGACAGAGGTGGGGAATAAATGACAAAATATGGGAAGCTGTGGGATTAAGTTTTGAGACTGTTGTGCAGGCTGTCAGTATGAGATTGGCAGAGTAGCCAGGCTTTTAGTTCTTTCTTAAAAGATTTTTTCCTGGTAATGCACCCTGTGGTGTGTTGATCAGCACATGAAGCAATAAGGGGGTAATTTTCAAAGGAGTTACGCGCATAAATGTAACTACTATTGTAGCAATTTTCAAAAGCCATTTACTCATGTAAAGTGCACTTATGCGAATAAATCCTATGGACGATTCAATGGCATATATTGTAGCAATTTTCAAAAGCCCACTTACTCGAGTAAAGTGCATTTACATGCGTAAAACCCAGATTTACGCATGTAAATGCTTTTTAAAATCCACCCCTAAATGTATTGCACCTTGTGTAAATTACCTATGTGAGGTGGGAGCAAGGTACTTTGCCCTACCACCCCCCCTTTTTATCGAAGGTGCTATTTCCGCTATATTTATAGCATTTTGATAAATTTAGGCCTGAGTTTGCTGTGACCACAACACAGAGTACAATACAATACGATCATGGCCAGCTACTTTGAAACTGGCATTTTCCAGATTATGATTTATTTTTTAACCTTAGCATGACACTTCTACACTTTGGGACATTTTTGCAGTCAGTCTGAGGAATCCTTTGTAATTTAATTAATGCATGCTGTAGTTTTATAGAAAAATTGGCGGTACCCCGCCACACGTTGCAGTGGCAGAGTCAGGTTCTTTTCCCTCCCTCCCCTTGCTCATTTACCTCAGTCACTCATCCTCCTCCCCCTTGGTCACTCACCCCCCCTTCCCTCCTCTGTCCCCACTCCAACTCTCTCCCCTCACACTCACCTCTCCCTCACCTCTCCCTCCCCTCATTGTCACCTCCCCCCGCCTACTGCCTACCCTTCAGATCAGAAAACTTTAGTCTTTCTATTTCTGTGGGAACCCCCCCCATCCAAAAAAACAAACAAACCCAATCCCAACCCTTTAAATGAAATAATAACCCCTCACCCTCCTGCCCCCCCCCAAGACCTGGGAAATTAATTAAATACAACCCCTCATCCTCCTGCCCCCCCCCCAAGACCTGTCAAAATAATGAAATATAACCCCCCACCCTCCTGCCACCCCAAGACCTGCCAAAATAATTACATACAACCCCCCACCCTCGTGACCCCGTCTCAAGATCAGCCAAATGAATTTAGTACAACACCCCACCCCCTCAAGACCTGCCAAAAGTCGGTGGTGGTCCAGCGGGAGTCGAGGAGCGGTCCGGGAGCAATCTTCTGGACTTGGGCCGTCGGCTGCCAGCAATGAAAATGGCACCGAAGGCCCTTTGCCCTTACTATGTCACTGGGGTCGACCAATGGCAGCAGTAGCTCCTGTGACATAGTAAGGGCAAAGGGCCGTCGGCTGCCAGTGATCAAAATGGCGCCGACGGCCCTTTGCCCTTACTATGTCACAGGGGCTACCGCCGCCATTGTTGGACCCCAGTGACATAGTAAGGGCAAAGGGCCGTCGGCGCCATTTTAATTGCTGGCATCCGACGGCCCAAGTCCAGGAGATCGCTCCCGGACCGCTCCTGGACCCCCGTTGGACCACCAGGGACTTTAGGCAGGTCTTGGGGGGGGGTCGGGTGGGGGGTTGTAGTAAATTAATTTGGCATGTCTGGGGGGGGGGGCAGGAGGGTGGGGGTGTGTTTGTTATATTTTTAGATTGTTTTCATAATCGCTCCATAAGACGCACAGACATTTTCCCCCCACACACACACACACTTTTGTCGGAAAAAACTGCGTGTTATGGAGTGAAAAACACGGTAAATGTAAATGTGTGAAAATGGAATGTAACAATGCAATGGGAAACGTTGATATGGAATGGTGAAATCATGAGTGTACCGTGTGTTGTGGTAACGTGGAACAGATGGCGCTTACGTCCAACAGATGGCGCTGATTTCCGGACAAAAATGTTTAAACCTTTTTTACCTGTCACAGGTGTGACATGTATGTAATGTAAGTATAGAAGAACCTTCCCGTATGCGAAAAGAAGGTTGTGTCCAAATTTGAAAGCAATCGGTGCAGTAGTTTCTGAGATTAGCGATTTTGTACAAACTATTTTACATTTTTATTTATATAGATATATAAACACAAAACATACAAACAGATTGTTTCTCATGTGTCTGTGCAGATCTGTGTATATATCTGATATGTACTATACATTGATAGGTTTTGCAGCAAGTTTATTTTTTTTATGATTCTTATTATTTTAGCAAAGTTCAAGCTCATCACACAGCTGAACAGACTAGCAATACCTTACTGATAAGAGAGAACATCTCCGGTGCCTTATAATTTTCAATTAAGATCCAATTCACATTTTTATGCTTGATACATATTCTGGTGCATACATATAGGAATGATTTATGCAATGGAAAAAAACAGCATCTGATACTCATATTGGTCAAAATTATGCTTTTGAGCCCATAAATTGAATAGGTGGAAAATATGAATGGATTCAAAAGGCCTAAATTGGGCCACTAATATACTTTTACCTAAAGGCAAAGGTAAAAGGAAGCCTTTTATTCAGATACAGCTCAACATGCAAAAGCCAGGAAAACCAGATGCAGTAAACTACAATATAATCACAACTCATCTGAACTCTTCCAGTGTTGTAAAAGAACAAACAGGAAAATACTCAAAGCTGGGGACTTTACAGTGATAATTCAATTGGGAACTGTATGTGTATTATTATTATTTGTATAGTACATATCAGATGTTCACAGATCTGCATAGACACATAAGAGACAATCTCTGTTTGTATATATGTGTGTGTTTTTCTTTAAATCACAGAGTTAAAAAAGGATTCCCCAGAATGCCTGCAAAAATGTAAATGGCCCAAAGTATAGAAGGGCAGAAATAAGAGCAGTTTTATTGTGCCATGTACGCATATATTGTAGATGGAACGTTTGTGTTACAACTTCTTGGTTAACATGAAGAAGCTCACGTTGGAGAGGTCTTGAAAGTATAACCCATGTCGGAGAGGTCTTGGAACTGAAGTTATAATTGAGCATAGAGGAGTACTGGTTTGGTGAGTCTTTGGTTGGTAACAGTTTGGTGTTTATCTATGTTTTGAAGCAACATTTAGATTATTTGAAATATAGGGGTGTGTCCAAAGTTTTGTTTTCCAAAGTATAGAAGTGTCATGAAATGGCTAAAAAATAAATCATAATCTGGAAACTGTGATACCCCCCTCTACAAAACTTAGTCTCTTATGTATTTTAGTCTTAAAATATTTGAAATAAAAAAGCAATAAAGGAAAAAAAAAAGGAAGCTTTCATTTTAATATTAAGAGTTTGCTAGAGGTAAAGATCAAAGGAATATACCTGACAGCTGTGTTTTCAGAGAAGAATACTCATTTCTTTCCTGCTAATACAGGGGGAAACTTTCAAAGGCCATCTACCCATGTAAATGGTTATTTACGCAGGTAAAAGGATTGATTGAAAACTGCCCACTCGGTATGGGAGTAAAAGTACATATGGAGATCAACAATGCATGTACTTTGCCCACAAGAAAAGTAGGTGGGATCAGACATGGGAGGACACAATAAAGCGTGACTAGGCTTGGATTTTTACAAGGAGGTGCAAATCTCTTTGGGTGCTTTTTTTCTAGGCAATTTTCAAAGGGAAAATACCCCTATACTTTCTCTTTGAAAACTGGTGCAAAGTCTGTGAGAAATAGCACTTTACAACAATCCACATAATTCTAAAAATTGCCCTCATACGTTGCTCATCTAGACCATGCTTGACTCCATACTGAATGCATGAATGAGCAGAATAATGCTCATAATAATAATATTATGATGGGAGATAAATTAAGAATATTTCTATCACTAGAATCAATTTTTCTGATTTAATTTTTTCCCCAGCTCTCTATTTTAGATTCTCTCATTTTAAACATGCAACATTTTTTAAAGTCAGCTTCAAATATATCTCTTTTCAACACTTACCTATAACATATGACAAAATAAGGGTCCAACCAGTGATGAAAGCCCACAGCTCCCCAACAGTTACATAAGTATATAAATAAGCAGAGCCAGTTTTAGGCACACGGGCACCAAATTCGGCATAGCAAAGACCTGCCATTACAGAAGCCAACGCTGCAATGAGGAACGAGACTACGATACTGGGTCCAGAATCAGCTTTTGCTACTTCTCCTGCGAGTATATAAACACCAGCACCGAGGGTGCTCCCTACTCCCAAAGCGATAAGATCCACCGTGGACAGGCAGCGGCATAGCTTTGAATCTTCGAGACTGTCAAGAGATACAATTTTTCTTCGTGCCAGACACCGGACAAACGATAATACTGGTCCACAGGTTATCATTTTGGGTTGAGAAACCTGAAAATAAATGTCATTCATTAGAATATAATAAAGATAAAATTGTCAACACAAACAGGTTATCCACACTATGATCTGCATTCAAAATAATAAGGAAAGTCAGCATCTGTTCAGCAAACAATAATAAATATGTGACCTGGCTTTGTGCTCTACTTTCTAGCATAGTATAGAGTGGGCAATGCTTGGGGATTTTCCCTTTAACCTATCCCCACCTTTTTGTGGGAGGTTTAAGAGGACTATAAAAATCCCCCCTTGCATGTGATTTGGATCTTTGCCATCCCCAAGTGGACTGACTTGGAGGAGAGGTTTCTCGGTTTTGCAGTGCATAAGAACATAAGATATGCAATGCATTACTGGGTCAGACCAAGGGTCCATCAAGCCCAGTATCTTGTGCCCAACAGCTGACAACCAAGTCACAAGTACCTGGCAAGTACCCAAACAATAAGGTTCAGATTTTCAAAGCGTTGCGGGTGTAAAATCTGGGGGTTACGCACGTGGCCGGGCCGTGTGCTCGCCGAGCGCATTTTAGAAATGGCCCGGCCACGAGTGTAGCTCCCGGCATGCGCAGAAGTGCTGGGCTAATAAAAAAAGGAGGGCCGGGGGCAGGGTCTGGTTGGGGACGGGCGGGAGCCGACCGGGACAGCGGCCATTAGGCCATGTCCCGAGGTAGCATGCACTGGCCGCGGGCCGGTGCGCCAAAGTTACTTCTGCTCTGAAGGAGCAGTATGGCAAAAAACACAATTTGAGTAGCTAGGTAGGGGTTGGGGAGGAAAGGGGAAAAGGAAGGAAGGGTAGGTAGGGGGGTATAGTTCATTTCCCTCCCAGTCTGCTCCTTAATTGGAGATTGGAGATATGTCTTTTTGGCCATCTCTAGCATCACCCTGGTACCAAAGTGAAGAGCAGTGGTGTACGACAGGCTTGTATTGATCACAGACAATGTCTACACGTGGGCCAGGATGTCAAGCCTGAACGATTTTAAGGGATGTATTTGGAGATATTGCCCATTCTACCTCGAGAAATGAAATAGTAACTTAAAGGCTATTAATTCCTAAAAGGCAATTGTTTTACGGTACCCCATGATTAATTCATAACTGTTTCTTCTACATTTCCTCCTTGCAGACCCAGGGTTTGCCACTGTAAAATAATTAATCTACTTAAAAAATGTTTTTATTTTATAGGAAGACCCTCAAACTGAACTGTTTTTTTGGTTCAGTTATCACTTATCATGTTTGGGAAATGTTTTGTGTTTGCTATTGCAGTTCTAGCAAATGACCACTGGATGGCATTTTTTAAAGACGTGAGCACTGTAGTTAATAGGATGATGTGTTTGGGTTAAGGGGGTGGTCCCTTAAGAGTGTGGGGCTCTCTGATTCAATGACAAAGGTTTCTTAGGAGGTACAGAAGTGAGATTTTGGTGGGTTTTGCCCTTTTGGATCCTGCCCATCTCAGGGTGGGGTGTAGAGAAGGACCTCCAGGGTTGTAGCTATCTGGAGTAGCCAGCCTGTGGGCTGGTGGAGTCAGAGACCCTCCCAGAGGAGTGGGATCCTGCAGGGGGGTCTTCCCCAGGAGAGAGGCCCGTGACCGTGGAGTGGAAACATTTCTTCCTCCTACCGAGAAACTAACCAAAACTGGGTGAATTGGTAGCTGTTCTTTGTCTTAAGGAACAAGGCCAGGAGAGGAGGCCAGGCTAAATCCGAAATAAGGAGTGCCCCCAAGTGGTCCATGGCATGGGGAATTCCGGGAAAGCCCACCTTTTATGGGGTGGGAGATGTATGAAAGTCAAATGGGCGGTCACAGACCCAGGAATCGTGAGTAGTTTTGAAAATGGAAATTGAACTGGCTCCTTTGGATGTGAATTCTGATATATGTCTGAGGTAGTTCAACTGAATGAAACTCATCCTGGATAGTAGTGGTTGGGGAATGAGGTAATTGGGAGGGAACAGTAACCGGCATGTTTTGAAGAGGTACAGGTGGGGAAGGTCCAAAGGATTTCCCTGGATAGCCTCATGAGTGCTATGTGTGGACAGGATGCTTTTCTGACTGTTTCATTCTCATGAATTCTGATGCATTCAGTATGACAATATTTAACTTAGGCCAATCCCTGTACATAGTTTCTAGTGGAATTACCAAGAAATAAAGTTAAAGTTGGAGTTGAAAGTGGTATCTTCTACGCTTTCTTTTAGCCACTATTGATGGGCATTTAGGGGACAGAGTTTATGGAGAAGAGACGAGGAGTGCGCTCCATTACCAGTCAAAGAAGAGAGTGGTTAACTGCCACCTATGCTGTCTCTATACAGGTCCATGTCACCAACTGCATGAACCAACTTTGGAACTCACTAAATACATTTGGGGAAGATAACCCTTAACCAACAGGGAAATCTTTTTCCATCATTTTATGTACCCCAAGTAGGGTACATAAAACAGTTTTTTTCAACAGTTTTTTTTTCAATGTTACATAAAATTGAATTAAGCAATTAGAGGCTGATCCATCTATTTAGAGACAAATATAGAAACATAGCTATTTGTTAGAGTTGGGTGAATATCTTATATGTTCTTTTGAGTTTTAAAAAAGCTGCTTGAGAACCCAAATAGAGGTGAATAGGCTGATAATTAATATATAATATTGAATTTTAGGCAGGTCCTCTTTATAGGGTGGAATGCATTATCTACTTCATTTAAATATGCATAAATATTTATAAATGATCTGGAAAGAAATACGACGAGTGAGATAATCAAATTTGCAGATGATACAAAATTGTTCAGAGTAGTTAAATCACAAGCAGATTGTGATAAATTGCAGGAAGACCTTGTGAGACTGGAAAATTGGGCATCCAAATGGCATCCAAATGGCAGATGAAATTTAATGTGGATAAGTGCAAGGTGATGCATATAGGGAAAAAGTGCAAGGTGATGCATATAGGGAAAAATAACCCATGCTATAATTACACAATGTTGGGTTCCAAATTAGGTGCTACAACCCAAGAAAGAGATCTAGGTTGCATAGTGGATAACACACTGAAATCGTCGGTACAGTGTGCTGCGGCAGTCAAAAAAGCAAACAGAATGTTGGGAATTATTAGAAAGGGAATGGGGAATAAAATGGAAAATGTCATAATGCATCTGTATCGCTCCATGGTGAGACCGCACCTTGAATACTGTGTACAATTCTGGTCGCCGCATCTCAAAAAAGATTTAAATCAAGCTCAGCTCAACATATGGCCGAAGTTTCGCAGCGTCAGCTGCTTCATCAGGAGCTGTGATGCAAGTGCGAGATCTTTAACAAGAATATGAACAAACTTTCTCTGTCAAATAGATTCCTTCGAGCTGGACGAGCATCGTCTCACCACATCTTTCGACAAGATTTATTTTAGCATTGTATATAGCACTATAAACTGGGAGGCTGTACAACAAATGACATGAAGGTGCAAATTTCTGCATAAAAGAACTAGTGCTATGTGAGTACCTGAGGCAAGAAAAACAAAGTAATTTGCCCACGGTCAGATGAAATACCAGTGGGAGAAGAAGGATTGAACCTACAGTGCCATTGAATTGAAGATTAAATATAAACAAAAAATATAAAAAGATTGCAAAATTGAAAGAAAAAAAAGACTAAACAAAGATACAACTTTTGCCGCAAATGATTAGAGGTCCGGGCGGCTCTCGTTTTGAAATTACAGAGAACACGCTGTCAGGCTTGATGATGCGGCTAAAATAATAACAAAAACATTTTGGTATATTTTGGGAATCGGTAATTTAATACAAGATTTTTTTGATGTGACATTTCCTTTTTGAATTTATTTTGATTTTAAATTATGCCTATTGCTATTTTCAAAACAGTATACATATAGGGGTAGATTTAAAAAAAGAGCGCAATCGCATACTTGTGTTCGCGCCGCAGGCGCAAACAAAAGTACACTGGATTTTATAAGATACGCGCATAGCCACGCGTATCTTATAAAATCCTGGATCGGCGCGCGCAAGGCTGCCGATTTTGGGCAGCCTGCGCGCGCCAAGCCGCACAGCCTGCCTCCATTCCCTCCCCTCGCTTCCCCTACCTAACCCACCCCCCTCCGGCCCTATCTAAACCCCCCCCCCTTACCTTTGTCCCTCGATTTATGCCTGCTAGAAGCAGACGTAAATCTACGCGCGCCAGCTAATTGCTGGCGCGCCGTCATCCGACCCGGGGGCTGGTCCAGAGGCCTCGACCATGCCCCCGGGCCGGCGCCACGCCCCGTCCCGCCCCCGACACGCCCCCTTAAAAAACCCCGGGACTTACGCGCGCCCCGGGGCTCTGCGCGCGCCGGCGACCTATGCAAAATAGGCACGCCGGCGCGCAAAGGCCTTGCTCGCGTAAATCCGCCCGGATTTACGCGAGCAGGGCATTTAAAATCCTCCCGATATACTTTATAAAATATGTCCTTCTGAATACAAATTGGGGTTCTTTTTTTTTTTTCAAAATAGTTTTTATTGCAAGGAGAACGACTTATAAACACAGGAATCCGTAACACAGTACCAAAACAGTATCGGGCTTGTAAAGCAAGCCCACAAGCCCAATACAGAACAACGAAAGATCCTTCAGCAAGCATACTCCTTCGCCAGTTTTCCATTTTCTTGTCCCCCCCTCCATAACACCACCCCACAATTGCACCCTCATTCATACCCCAGTCACACGCCATTTGTAACCTCCCCTCCTCCCCCCAGAACCTTCATTTTAAGACCAGGTAAGTTTATAACCAGTGGTGATCAACCCAGCTTGCACATCTCTAGGAAGCAATGCATAATATGCTTGCCAACAAGCACAGTATATTTCATCTGGTTTCCTCGTACCACTGAGAAAGTCTATAAATTCCATCTGTAGCAATGAGACCATTCTACTAGTCCAGGTTGCAAGGGCAGGCGTTGCTGCCAGATCAATCCAATCGGCCAATATGGTCCAGCAGGCGAGCACAACAGCAAGGTGCTCAGATTTCCACTTAGAACCACTTCCAGGTACACCGCCCATATGCTGGCTGGCCAATAAAACATATCCGGCAACAGGTATGGGCACATTCGTGCATTTATTGATTGTCTGTAACACAGAGCCCCAGAAGGCTGTCAGCTTAGAGCAGATAAACAATCGATGATATAGCACCCCATCCGCTGCTCCACATTTATAGAACAAGGAAGTGGGAGCCAGTTTCATTTTGTACCGGCGCACATTGTCATAATAAAAGCAATGAAGAATTTTAAATTGGACTTCTATTGTCCCAAGTCAGGTAAAAACATGTAAAGCGCCTTAAAACAGGTTTTCAGTTGCGCTGGGGTAACCACTGTATTCAATATAGCCGACCAACGAGTTGCCAAGGAGTCCAGGCAAGTAGCTTTACGAAACTGTTGTCCTAGCTTTTTCCAGCCGGTGATTGTATTGGCCACACAAGCAGTATCAAATAATTTTGTAGCGTAGGTTGATTCAGCTTCTAACGCCGGGTTCTAATGCATACATGTTATATTTTTTTTTGTGCCTATAATATATGAGTATATACTTATAAAATGGGTAGAGTAAGTTAAGCGCTTTCTTTGCTTTGTAAATATTTGCATGTACTGAAACATATTGGGGTAGATTTTTACAAACTACACCCGCGCATACTTTTGTTTGTGCGACAGGCGCAAACACAAGTACGCCGGATTTTAATAGATACGCGTGGGGTCGGCGCGCGCAAGGCTGCGCAAAAATGGCAGCCTGCGCGCGCCGAGCCACGCAGCCTCCCTCGGAGGAACTTTCCTTCCACCACTCCGCACCTTCCCCTCCCTTCCCCTACCTAACCTACCCCCCAGCCCTATCTAAACCCCCCCTACCTTTGTTGGAAAGGTTAAGCCTGCCCAAGGCAGGCGTAACTTGCGCTCGCCGGGCTGGCTGCCGGCGCGCCATGTTCCGGTCCGGGGGCTGATCCGGAGGCCGTGGCCATGCCCCCAGAACGGCACCATGCCCCCGGAACGCCCCCGAACGTCGCGCCACCCTGACATGCCCCCCCTGACACGCCCCCCGACACTCCCCCCTAGCAAAGCCCTGGGACTTACGCGCATCCCGGGGCTTGCGCACGCCGCCGAGCCTATTCAACATAGGCTCGGCATGCGCAGGGAGAGGTTGGGGCAGGTTTTTGGGGGGGTACGCGCGTACCCCTTTGAAAATCTGCCCCATTGTGTTTACTTTCAGAGGAGAACTACATGCTATTTTATGCACAGTTTATAAAATACTAGCATTAATCTCTGCACATTCACTTACAGGTGCAAATGCAGTACTGCAAATTTGTTTGAAAGTTAGGTTCTCTGTTATTAATTTCTGTATTATCTTTGTATCCTTGAAATATTGCAAAGAATATGAATCAATGCCCTTACTTGAATTTCCTATTTTTTTTAATAAAATGATCAATCTAATATAGTCATTTTCACTAATCAAGTACTCACACCAGATTCATTATTTTGAATTATGTTAATTTATGTTTACTTACCATATTGCCTGTTATGGAAGTTAAAACATCTTGCCAGTCACTCTCAGCCAAGTTACAAACATCCTACATCAAATTTTGTTATTAATTCCAGTAATTCTTTGGCAGCAACATTTCCATTAATCAAACAGCAAGAGTCAAACAAAGAGTGGACCACAGGTCACCTAAGTTGGGGGTTGTGCTACAGGCTGCTAACCTATTCCCATAAAAATTAACTTAGCTTCAAAACAGAAATAAATCTCAAGGACCCATTGGATTTAAACTTGGAAAAGGAAAGGGTAAAGGAATTGGAATTGTGGATATATTGAAAATTGCAGTGTGGAACATCAGAAGGACTAAACTGAATTAAGCTCATAAAAGTGCATAAGAAAAGCAAATTAATTTAGAAGAAACTTAAATTTACAAAAGAGAGAGGATATTATACAAAGATATATAGTGGAGTGAATCAAAAATTTAAGAATATGCTGTGGAGCTGTTGTCATAATACACTGGAAATGGAAAAATAGTTCTAGGACTAGGGGTCCTTCCATGAGGCTAAAAGGTAGCACATTTAAAACAAATCAGATAAAGTATTTTTTTACTCAGCAATCATTTAAAATGTGGAATATGTTGACAGAAAATGTAGTGAAAGCAGCTGGGTTTAAAAATGGCTTAGACAAGTTCCTGGAGGAAAAGTCCATAAACCATTCATAGCTATGAATATTTGGGAAACCCACTGTTTATCTCCTCTTATGAGCATGAAGGATTGGATCTATATTTTTGGGATCTTGCTGGGCAGGGCCAGTGGAAGCACTAGGAGGACTAAGCGGCCGCCTAGGGCGCCACCGGTCTGGGGGCGGCGACAGCTCAGCCTGGAAGAGGAAGTGGTGGGTCCGTGTGGGCAGGAAGAGGAAGAAGCCACGCAGGAGAAAGAACAGTGCATCCCCCCCCCCCCACCCCCACCCCCGGGCTGTTGCAGGAAGAGGCATCATCGGCCCAGGTTCAAGCACAGGAAGAACAGAAACAGCGCCCCCTCCTCCCAGCAGGAAACAGAACAGCATCAGCCCCAGCGGCCTCGAGAAAAAATAAGATGAGTCCGTTTGCCATGGGTGCTGAAACAGGAGGCTGCTGCTGGACTTGTATTCTACTGGGAGGGGGAAAGAAGTGAACAAGTGAGAGTATGTGTCTGTCTGTCTGTGAGGGCATGTGTGTGTCTGTGACTGTGGGAGCATGTATCTATGAGACAGCATGTCTGTGTGTAACTGTGAGGGCATGTGTGTGTGTGTCTGTCTGTCTGTGAGGGCATGTATGTGTCTGACTGTGGGAGCATGTATCTATGAGACAGCATGTCTGTGTGTAACTGTGAGGGCATGTGTGTGTGTGTCTGTCTGTGAGGGCATGTGTGTGTCTGTGACTGTGAGAACATGTATCTATGAGACAGCATGTCTGTGTGTAACTGTGAGAGTATGTGTGTGTGTGTCTGTCTGTCTGTGAGGGCATGTATGTGTCTGACTGTGGGAGCATGTATCTATGAGACAGCATGTCTGTGTGTAACTGTGAGGGCATGTGTGTGTGTGTCTGTCTGTCTGTGAGGGCATGTGTGTGTCTGTGACTGTGGGAGCATGTATCTATGAGACAGTATGTCTGTGTGTAACTGTGAGGGCATGTGTGTGTGTGTCTGTCTGTCTGTGAGGGCATGTGTGTGTCTGTGACTGTGGGAGCATGTATCTATGAGACAGTATGTCTGTGTGTAACTGTGAGGGCATGTGTGTGTGTGTCTGTCTGTGAGGGCATGTGTGTGTCTGTGACTGTGAGAACATGTATCTATGAGACAGCATGTCTGTGTGTAACTGTGAGTGTGTGTGTGTGTGTCTGTCTGTCTGTGAGGGCATGTATGTGTCTGACTGTGGGAGCATGTATCTATGAGACAGCATGTCTGTGTGTAACTGTGAGAGTATGTGTGTGTGTGTGTGTCTGTCTGTCTGTGAGGGCATGTGTGTGTCTGTGACTGTGGGAGCATGTATCTATGAGACAGTATGTCTGTGTGTAACTGTGAGAGTATGTGTGTGTCTGTCTGTCTGTGAGGGCATATGTGTGTCTGTGACTGTGGGAGCATGTATCTATGAGACAGTATGTCTGTGTGTAACTGTGAGACTATGTGTGTGTCTGTCTGTGAGGGCATGTATGTGTCTGACTGTGGGAGCATGTATCTATGAGACAGTATGTCTGTGTGTAACTGTGAGAGTATGTGTGTGTCTGTCTGTCTGTGAGGGCATATGTGTGTCTGTGACTGTGGGAGCATGTATCTATGAGACAGTATGTCTGTGTAACTGAGAGTATGTGTGTGTCTGTCTGTGAGGGCATGTGTGTGTCTGTGGGAGCATGTATCTATGAGACAGTATGTCTGTGAGTAACTGTGAGAGTGTGTGTGTGTGTGTCTGTCTGTGAGGGCATGGGTGTGTCTGTGACTGTGGGAGCATGTATCTATGAGACAGCATGTCTGTGTGTAACTGTGAGTGTGTGTGTGTGTGTCTGCGTGGGTGAGAGAGAGCATGTCTGTATGTGTGTGTATGTTTCTGTTTCTAAGAAAGCATGTGTGTCTTTATATGAGAAAGAGAGAGATATTGTGAGGCTCAACCTCTCACCTCTTTCTTGCTAATTCATGACAATCTCAGAGTATCTGGAAATACCTACAGTAGCTGAATGTAAACCGATGTGATATCTCAGATCGAATGTCGGTATATATAAAAATAAATAAATAAATAAATAAGATCCCAGGTATGAACAGCTGCGAATTTTTTATCCTTTAAGTTTTAAGTACTGGATGAGGTTTGAAAATTTTGATTGGCCTAGGAACAGGGAGTCTACAAAGAAGGTTAGGAGAGTGTGCTGTACCTACAGATATTGATAGGGATTCTCATTCTTGGAGAGTCCCTTTTCAAGATGATTCTAATATCTGCATGGGTGGGTACTCAGATCAATACGGCTGAGGAGAGAAAGAAAGAGCAGGAGGAGGTTTCACTTACAGAGTTTACAGGACTAGGACACAGTTTCAGGATCTGTCAATAGAGCAAGTCATGCCCAGATTCAGATTCAACAAGGAAACCATACAGTATCTATGCCAGCTGTTAGAGTGGGACCTGGAACTTACCAGCCAAAGGAACCATGCCTTGCCAGTATACGTCAAGATCACTACCTCTCTGGCCTTTTTTGCTACCAGACACCTCTAGAGGGCACATCTGGAATCAGTCAATCTGCCACCTCTATATGTATAGAGTGGATCCTGGCTGCCTTGCTCAGGAAGTTGAAACACTTTATATCCTTCCCTAGCAGATGACAGCAACACCACCAAATAATGGCTGATTTCGATCAAACTGCACATTTCCCCTCTGTCTTAGGAACTATCGTTTGCATTCACGTCCCCATAAGGGCACCAGCGGGAGATGAGGCCACATACTGCAACTGCAAGGGCTTCCATTCCCTCAATATGCAAGTGGTCTGTGATGCCAAGGGCATCGTCATGAATGTTGTGCCCCAGTTTCCAGGAGCCACCCATGATGCCTACATTCTCTCGTAATCAAGAATTCATGACCGCTTGCAGGAAGGACACATCACTGGGGGATGGCTTCTAGGTAGGAAGGCACCTATCACTTCAACCACATACCAATTTCACTGCTTCCTATTGTCTCCCTTATATTTAGGTTGACTGAGTGTTGCACTGCAGGCCTGCTCAAAAATAGTCCTGGGAACTGTCCCACTCTCAAACTCAAAAGGTATATCTAACCCAGCTTTTCTGTGGCTTCTCCCCTACAGGTGAAAGAGGTTATATACTCAAAGCCTGGCTCATGATCCCCATAGCTTCTGCAGGGACTGCAGTTGAGTTTCGCTACAACAGGGCACACAGAAAGACCAGGGCTGTCATTGAGAGAACCTTTGGCTTATTTAAAACATGTTTCCAGTGTCTGGACAGATCAGGAGGATGCCTTCTTTACAGCCCACCTAAAGTCTGTGAGATCTTTCTAGACTACTGTAGGCAACTTAACCTTGCCAAAAACAGATGCATCCCTCCTCCGGAGGGACTGCAAGAGAATCAGGATGAAGAGAAGAAGGAAGAGTAGCTGACTCAGGCACAATTGCAGGAGATACATTGTATGAGTCAAAGGCAGGCTATGCAAGAAAGGAGCACTCTGATACAAAGACAATTCAGAAGGTGAAGGTGCACCAAAATAAATGATAAGAAAAGAAGCTATGGCTTTCTTGGCCAGCCTCTTTTTCTTGCTGCCGGATGCTCACAGGGCTTAGACTGCCCTAACTGGGAGCTCCTGCATAGTGAAGTTCTGCCACTGCTTATGTTGCCCTCAGAGGGCAAAGGAGCTTGTGGCAGTTCAATTTCATGGCTGCAGGAAGGTTCAGTTGGAGGCAGCATAGGCTGTGATGCTGGTAGTGGTGGTAACGGTGACAACTTGATGGGTGGTCCAGGCGGGCCCTGTGCCTGGTGAGGTGGCATCCAGGCACAAGGTGGTGCATGTTGAGGTGTAGGTAGCTGGGGCACAGGGGAATGTCCCATCCATACACATGGTGCACCGTAAAGTGGAGGGTACTGCATTCAGGGCCCTAAGAAATGCCATGGAGCAACTGGTGGTTGCAGCTGGAAGGTGGGTATCCTCTGCAGCATCTCCCTCCACACTGCAGTTTGGGCCTCTGTTGTCTGGCAAAGGGCCCATATCACATGCTGCATACCCTGATGCTACTGGATGGTGTCACAGAGACCCAGTGCTTCCTGCCTCACCACATCCTGGAGGCCATGTATCTCCTCCAAGAGGCTATTGCCACTCCGCCTGACTGGCCACCATTTCCTCTTGAGGGAATTGCCCCTAGTCAGATGAACTGCTGTCCTGTGCGCCACCCTCTAGGAGATCAGCCATTGAGTCCTCCTGCTCCTCCTTCTCCAGCTGCTGCTCCTCCTCCTCCATGGGCCATCGCTGCAACACTGAGACTCCCTCTCCCTCATTCTCTTCATCCAAGGTGTCACGCATGACTTGCAAGTGGCAGTATGGCCTTTGTGGACCTCTAGGTACAAGACCAACACACTCCTCGGTGCAGGCTCCCCTACAAAATGAAACAGATAAATGTCAATGCCATTATATATGTTTCTTTCTTATGTACAGATCCCCACTAGTCTCCACTAGAAGGCCCTAGTTGCAAGCCCTTGGGTAGAGAGATATAAAGATGCATACTATTCTATATGGCAATTTTCCAGAAGTAGACCTGATTTGGGAGTCCCTGAAGCAGAAAGAGGAGCTAATCCAAGCTAGATAGTGGCAGAGTATTTTGGATTTCAAAGGAGAAGAAGCTGTTTCAGTGTGTTCTACATGTTAGGTCCCCAATCTAGCACGGACAGGGAGTGAAAGGGAGAGAATCAGAGAAAGTTACCAGGATACCCCAATAGAGTTTCCACCGCTGGGACACAGGATACTGCTAAGTTGGACTTTGGGATTCACCATGGACCCCCAGGAACTGTGGTAGTAGATGCAGTCACTATTAGGTGATCCCAGCCCACCCCATGGAGGATAAGCATGTTCCCAGCCCCTGCCTTGAGGGACACATCCTTAGAGATAGAAAACTTTAACATTCTGACTCAGGGAAATCTGGGGGCCCTGGATGCACCTGAACACCTATTTTAGGCACTTCTTTCTTTTGAGAGATATCACAGTAAACTTTGTTTTAAACACCCATCCCGTCAATCCAACTTCCTTTGTAAGTATGCCTTTCCCATAGAGCTATGGATAATACATACATACTAGAGGTCACCTCTGCCCTTGGCACAGAAGGTTCTCTTTCTCCCAACATAAATTACTTACCCCCTTGGGGAACTTAGATGGGAAAAGTGACAGAAGAGATAGCCCCATAAAAGAACATCTTTTATGTCCCTTTAGGCTACAGCCTATGCAACAAAAACTGTTACATGTACTTCACTTTTCTTTCTTCAGAAAACTGCAGCTCTATAATTCCTGACAGCATACCTTCTAATACCCCACATATAGTACAGAAAGCTTTCCCATGCTAATGATATATTCCTCTGAGCACTAGCAGGGCAAGCAGCAGAAAGGAAATAGCGAAGACCGTGATACTGTAGAAGGCTAGTTTTTTAACTATATGTGGAGAACAGCCAATCCTCGAATGCTGCCAGTGCTTTCCCAAAGACCTGTGCTGTGAGGTGGATCAGGAGAGGACTGTAAACTAGTTGATACTATGTGCATATTGATAGGTAGATATCTATTCATTAAGCTTTATCTCTACCTAGGTGAGCAGAATGATTATTGGGTGATTAGCTGTAATAAGCCTGTGTTTCATAGATAAAAGTCCATGATGGATATCACTAGACTGCTTTAGTGTCTGTAGCCTATATGGAAATCCTGCATTTTTAGATGCCAAGGAGGCTTGTTAATGCTTCAGCTGTACATCAGTGCACTAGAGTGTCACCTAACAATGACAAGGTTTATGTGAACAAAGTACAATCCAGACAAAACAGTATTGGGTACACACATTTGACTATGCTATATACTATACTCACCTTGCTGCCGTTGAGGTTCCATGGAGTCTAGGTAGCCAACGCCTCCCACAGCAGCTTCGGATAGAGTTCTGAGCACCAGCTGCTTGGATGGGGGTCAAGGTAATGTGACTGCCTGGTCCCTCAGCAACCATCCTGGCCTGCTTCTGTTTTACCAGCTGTCTCAGGTCCTGCGACTTATCTATTTATTTATTTACTGATTTTATATACTGTCATTCGGTGTAGCCATCACAACGGTTTAGACATGTGCATTAGCTCACCAATGCTGCAGTTGTGGTGATAGATGCTATTAATGACAAGCCAGATCCTCTTCCAGAACTGCTCCTTCCTGTAGGCCCCCAATCTCTTGGAGTGGGGAACGTACAGCAGATTCTGGACCCGAATGACATGCTCTACCAGCATATCCACCTCACCAGGTAAGAAGTTGAGCTTCCTGTTCATTGCTCCATGTTCCTGAGACATGGTGCAAGTAGGACAAGAAATGGACAAAATATCCTTTTGTAGGCTGGGTAATTTGCGCAAGTACACGCGTACATTACACACACAGGTGGGGTTAATGTATGTGAACAAGTGCTGTGCATGTATCTAATTAAGCATCAGTTGCGAACCACTAATATACAGTAAATGGCAGACAGATCATGGTGTACAAAGCAATGAAACATCTAAATACTTTTGAAAGACATCAAGCATAGAAATATTTAATACCAGATGACTTGAACATAATAAACCAGAATTGGCAATTCCGGTCCTTGACTGCCACAAGACAGTTGTGTTTTCAAGATATCCACACTGAATATTCATTACATACATTGATATTCACTGCCTCCATTGCATGCAAAATGCATCTCGCTCATATTTATTGTGGATATCCTGAAAACCTGACTGGGTTGTGGCACTTGAGGACAGAGTTGTCTACCCTTGCTATAGACATGATATAATCCACAATACATGAGAAATACTCTAAATTAAAAAATAGATAGATAGAGAGATAGACAGATAGATTTATTGAGTACGGAAGAATTAGAACAAGTATTACTAAAAAATACAAATAAAAAAGTCACTAAACTAGACAATATGATAGTATAACCCCACAAAATTAAAGAGTTGCATTGGTTGCCAATATGTTGGCGTATGCACTTCAAGATTGTTTTGATCATTCATAAATTAATGTATTCGGAAAACTCATGTAGCTTGAATGAGCTGTTGACTCGGCAAAATTCAGTTCATTCATTTACATTTTCTGGCCGAAATCAACTGGTTACTCCTCATTGCAAAAATATCAACTACAGGAAGCAAGTTCTAAGAGATTCTCTTATGCTGGACCAGTACTATGGACTTGAGAGAAGAAGAGAATGTAAACATTTTTAGAAAAAGATTAAAAGCATTTATTTTTAGAAAGGTGCTTTCGCACATTGCATTGTAAAATGTTTTAACAAGCTGTTATACTGTTCTAATAATTGTATATATTTTCACATCATCTTATTTATGTTTGTTGTGGTTTTTAAGTTATATTTGTGTAAACTGTAAATGTTGTTATAATCTGCTCTGATCAAGTTGTATTGGAAGGTGGCAGAATTTAAAAAGGCATAAATAAACAAACATAAATATGGAATTTTGGAAATATGGAGACATTAACTTGAAACAAAGATCATTACATTTGCTGAATTGTCATTGGAACTGATCATAGAATACCAGTGCATGGAAGGATAGCTAGAGTAAAATTTCTATTTAAACAAGGAGATTGAAATTGCTATGAAAACTATAAAGGCATCAGTTTACCCAATACACATTACAAAATATACAGAAGATCTTAAATAAAAGAATCACAATAATCTCAGGAGTTCTACTATTAGAAGAGGATGGTCATGCAAAGACATGTTTACAATCAAGCAAATAATAGAAAGAAGAGAATTCAATCTGGAATTGAATTTAGCCTTTCTAGATTTTGAAAAAGCATTCAACAGGACAATCAACTGTGGCCAATCTTGACAAAGAAAGTATATCCTCAACAATTAAGAAACACCATCCAAAGTCTATATAATAAAAAAAACATTTTTTTTTTAAATTTTGGATAGCAACTTACAAAACATTGAAATTTAAAGGAAAACAGTCCCTTAGAACTAAGATTGACTTTACTTTTATTTATGACAATGATATAATAAATCAATTATATTAACTCCAATCAATTTGTGCTATCATCCACAGAACATTAAAGGGGAAACTAGAAGAGAAACACAACTTACACTGTATATGGACCCAAAAAAACATAGGTTAAGTATACATGAAGATGATAGCAGACTTTCAACACCATAAATTAAGGGGTCAATTTTCGAAGGCCCAAGAGGGCGTCCATGTGAGCGCAGTTCCCGGTGCATGCACATGGATGCGCCAATTTTATGACATGTGCGCATCAGTATGCGCAGGTTATAAAATAATATTCCCGCATGCACATGCGTGCTGGATTTTAATATCTGCGTGTGCATGTGCAGGCAGGTGGCCTCTCATGCATGGGAGGGAGGGGATTTTGTAAATTATGCGCAGCGGACTAAGAGGGAACTTTCCTATAGCCCTACCTACCCTTCCTCCCTTTTCCCCTCTCCTCCCCAACTTCTAACTCCTACCTAACTACTCAAATGTTTTTTTTTTCCACCTTACTGCTCCTTCAGAGCAGAAGTATCTTCGGCACGCACACGCTTCCCCGGGACAGGGTCTAATAGCTGCTGTCTCAGTTGGCCCCTGCCCTGCCCCCTTTCATTCGCCCGGCGCTTCTGAGCATAACGGGGGTTACGCGCGTGGCTGGGCTCTTTCTAAAATGCGCTCAGCATGCGCACGGCCTGGCCACGTGTAACCCCCGGATTTTACACACGTAGTGCTTTGAAAATTTGGGCGTTCATGATTAAGATTAGTTCAGGGTCCCCAAATCTGGTCCTCTGGGTTTCAGGATTTCCACAATGAATGTGCATGAAATTAATTTGCAAGCAATGCCTCCATTGGTTGCAAATATATCTCATGCATATTCACTGTGGAAATCCTGAAACCCTTTCTGGGTTGTAACCCCTGAGGACCAGATTTGGGGTCCTTGGGTTAAAGGGTATAATG
Source organism: Rhinatrema bivittatum (assembly GCF_901001135.1). Lineage (NCBI taxonomy): Eukaryota > Metazoa > Chordata > Amphibia > Gymnophiona > Rhinatrematidae > Rhinatrema > Rhinatrema bivittatum. Next base: position 127,059,323 of record NC_042615.1, read on the forward strand.
GACAAGATAAGATTAGGAATGTAACTAAAAGAAAATAATCACATATTTATTTTCTGAAGAGAAACATTTATTTTTAATAATACTCGGGTTCCAATTTTACCTTTAAATCTGTAAGCAGGGCTCTTGCTTTTCAGGGTTTTAATCCCCTTTTGGTGCCCGACAAAGGTCTTCATGCAATCGGCAGCACTGACTTCATGCTGCATGCATTTGCAGTGGCACAATAGTTGTGGGGATGGTTTAGAGAATATTCTGAAAACACTTGACTTCCAACCACTCCACTTTTATTATTTTAGAAATTTGAGGTTTTCTGAATTTCATCAGAAAACCATGGAAACCACTGTGATGCTGCAGCTACTAAGAGCCTCTGTTAAGTACTGAAGAGAGGAAAAATAACCTTGGAAACCCCAAACCTTATCTTTCAGTTGTTTTTTTTATTGAAATTGTATCTTTTTCAAATTTTAAAAGTCAGATTTGGTGTATATTTTCTTTTATGCTCAGTGATTTTGATATTGCAAGAATAGGCTTTTCTAATGGGAGACTGCAACCCAGGGATCTCTGCTATATTATTAAGGCAGACAGAAGTAGATACCCAATATATCCTGATGTTGTCCCTGCCCTGGATAGCTCTGGGCATAGGGGCAAACAGGGAGGATGATCATGGACCACACAATGCACCATGACCATCTGGGGAGTCAAACTTTTCAAGGACCTTCAGGTTTTTCTTCACTCTCTGGGTCTCTTTTGCTCACCAGTTCAATCACACCAAAAATCACAGTCCACCCCCCCAAGCTGTTGCTCAAAATAAATGACTTTCCTGGAAGCTGGTAACAGGAAAAACAAAGTCCAAAGCAAGTACACCAGCCAATAGTATACCTGCTTTTTATTGATTTATTTGGTTTTTATTCTGTTTTTTTGGCACTTCAAAGTGAATTACATTCAGGGACTGTAAATATTTCCCTATCCCCAGATGGTAACTTTAAAACGAGTGTGCATGCACCTACATAAGCATGTACATGGGTGCGAGCACACATACGCTGGAATTCTAAATTGTCCACACACGTGCACATGTATGATTTAAAATCCACCTATCACACTTATGTATGCTCTCAATTTTAAGCAGTTATGCAAGGAAACGTTCTTCATATACCTTACCTTAAAACTTGTCTGCTTATTACACGAGCAAGTAGGCAAATTTTAAAACAGTAATCAATATAGAGAAGACAGAATTCCTACACCTAGAACGGAAAAATATGGAAATCAAACAGAGCCCTATCACACTCAAAAACAACCAACAATTAATGCTAGTAGAGAAAGTACGCAATCTAGGAGTAATAATTGACTCAGAACTAAGCTTAACACAACATATATCCCTAAAAGTAAAGGAAGGATATGCTAAACTCATGGTCCTCAGAAGACTCAAACCACTTCTAACCACCGCCAACTTTTGATCAGTACTACAAGCATTGATATTTGCAAGCACCGACTACTGTAATGCCCTTCTACTAGGTCTACCATACACCTCACTAAGACCATTACAAATTTTACAAAACACCGCTGCAAGAGTTTTAACCGGCAGAAGTAAAAGAGAACATATCACTGATACACTGGCCGAATTACATTGGCTGCCCATTGAACAAAGAATACATTACAAAACACTGTGCACCATACATAAATTAATACATAATGATAACGCAGACTGGTTAAACACAGCCCTTCGTGTACACATCCCTAACAGGAACCTAAGATCAGCAAACAAAGCACTGCTAACTATCCCATCAGTCAAAACAGCAAGACTAACACAAGTAAGAGAAAGGGCGCTATCATTGGCAGGACCCATACTATGGAACTCCATGCCCTTGGAGTTAAGATTACAAAGAGACAGCAAAACCTTTAGAAAAAGTTTAAAGACCTGGCTCTTTAAACAAGCGTTTAAAAAAGAGAAGGGGGAATAGAATAAAATGCCAGGGCTGGGCAAAGCACGAACAATCAAACACCCACACACGCACTGCAGGAGGTGTAGTTTTTTTTTTTTTTTAATTAAATAACGCATCACTAAATTTACAAGTTTAAAGATAGTTTTGTACTCAAAGCTGAGAATGACCTGGACATGATTCATCACATGTAACAACTAAACATTTATAACAAACTATGTTACCGAACCTTATGGCACCTATGTAAACTGACAAATTTTAGTATCATTACCTTTATGTGCCTTATTGTAAACCGTTGTGACGGTCCCTGCCGAACGACGGTATAGAAAAGATTTAAATAAATAAAATAAAATAAAAATATGCGCGTGAAAGAAATAACCAGTTTGACCACTTAGTCCACCAGTTTGTCCAGTCCATCTTTAGGTAATCAAGACCCCTCTGGATCTTCAGCCTGCACTTCCCCCAGTTTACCCAAACCTCTCACCCAGTCATTGTTTGGCTAGACTGAGTTTTTTTTTCCAGACTTACACCCGAACAAGAGCAGCATTCACCGGTTTTAAAACCAGGATTTATGAGCGTACATGTTGGCCCCACCCCAGAATGCCCCTGACCCACCTCTTTATATCGCACATTCTTTTGCACATACGCACATATTCGGACGTAATCTACCAGTTTTAAAATACGAGTTGCTTACACTCAGCCCATATGGGCCTTTTAATGCGAGAAACTCTTAAAATTCATCCTTAAATTTGTAAGTCATATAAAACCAAGTTCACAATTACAAAATACATCTCAGTCTTTCACTTTCTCACATTTTCCCCAAACAGGTAAGCTCTTTGGGGCGGTACCATTCCTCCCCAGGCCCTCTCAGTATCATTTCGGTGATGGGTCATAATCTCCATTCTGTATCCCAGGCTCCTTTCTGGGTTATCATTAAGCCCTGGGAATAGACCAGTTAGTACAGTTAGAGAAATATAATTAGGGGGAGGATCCATTCAGTGGCAGCCCTCCCAAGGTGGGGCTGTAATGGATATCCCTGGCAGGAGCTTTTTTTAGCAGAGCTCCACAAAGAGGTCTAGGGGCAGTCTTAGTTCTGGGTTTGAGAGGAAGGTTGGAGTTTTTTCTGAGTTACATTTTGGGCCTACCTGGAGCCTTGGAAGCCATCTGAGATACCGCTAGAGTAGGTCTGGAGCATTTCTGCTGTGCTCTTCTTCAAAGGTACAGAGGGTATCCAGGGAATAATTTGGGACTTTGGACAATTTGCATGGTAGGAGCTCTGCTGAATCCCTGGGCCTTTCCGAGACACAGGGATTGGGAAACCTGATGTTGAAAATGCCCAGGATTAGGGAAGACCTGCCCCCATCCAAGGTGGTGACCTGCTGCAAGGAAAATCCAATGTTATTAACTTTTTTGGGACAGAAGTTTATTTCCAAGATCCGGGAGGAAGTGTTTTCTGCCCCTCTTCCTAGCCATCTGTGGACTTTTGAAGCCTGTAGTTCCATCAAAGATCCCTTCCACTAGTGATCCCATCGAGATCCAGTACATCTAACTGTCAGTAGATGTACTGGATCTCAAAAAAAAAAAGACACCCACCAGAGTCTTCCCAAAACCCTGGGAGAAGAGGAGATAAATTCACTTTCTGTGCAGAGACAGATTTTTGCCATCTGGGAAGAGTTTCCTGCCCACTCAAGGGGACCTAAACAAAGGGGACCACTGCTCACCCTAATCCGGGAGGATGGCTGGATTCCCAGCCTTATTAAGAGACTCTTGTACAGATAGAAGACATAGAATTGTAAAATCAAGCGAGAGAAAAAGAAAGAACTGTGGAGCTGGAGATTCATAATTCTTATGCCGCTAATTCAGAGATGTTGGTAGTAAAGTATTACTTTTGGCTACTAACCCAGAGGTCCCTGTATCTTCCTTGGCACCCTGCACACAGTGTCCAGGAACTCACCTCACCCAGGGAATTCAGGAGAGGAAGTCAGTCACCCCACACTAGGACCTGAGAGGACTCCTTTCTTCCCCCAGTCGAAAGAATCCATACCTTGGGAACTAAGGGAGACAGAAGAGCTAGCCAGGGTCCCTGCCCTAAAGAGTTGTACATTCCTTTACGGCTTCACCGGTGCTGAGCTTGCACATCGAGGTGGAGTTACATTTCTATATCTCTCAATTCTGTTTCTCTCTAGAGCCTCTGACTGAATTCCATGGTCAGTCTTCAACTCTTTCCTAGTATACTCATTCAGTAGTTTCTGTAAAATTTGTTCTTTTACGATGCTCCTCAGACTGATTTTCCCTCAGGAATTTTTCGCTCCAGCTTACCCTTGACTCCCAGGATTTCTTCCTCCTGGTTTCCTTCCTCTCTACAGGCTTGGCCAACCTCTCCATCAGGTCTCAGCCACCTTCTCTGAGCAGGACCATTTTTTTCCTTCACATTTCCAATGGCTCCCAATAAATATTAGAGTTCATTCAAAAATTGCTTTTATTATTTATTTATTTTTTAAATAAACTTTTAATATACCGACATTCATAGAACACATCATGCCGGTTTACAAGTAACTCAAAGGAAGGAAAGTTACATTGAACAAGGAACAGGGAAGAGGGAGCAGGCAAGAACGGGAGAGGAAGGGCTGGGGGAGAAATACTGACGAAGAGAATACGAGCAAAATTAAGAGGAAAGAATGGAGAGTAGACATAGTAACTTACTAAGAACATTACTTAAAAATCACATAATGGGTGGAGTATAAAATTAACTGGATAACTGAGTGTGCAGTACAATTGTAAAGGCAAAGGGGCACAGTCTAAGTTTGGTTAGCATCTGGGTAGGCCTGCTTGAAGAGCCATGACTTGATATCTTTTTTGAAATTGTGTAAGGAAGGTTCAAGATGGAGATCAGTGAGCAGGGAGTTCCAGAGGTTAGGGCCAGCAATGGTGAAAGCTCTTTCTCTAGTGAGGGTGAGCTGTGCAGCTTTGAGAGATGGGGTGTGCAGGTTACCCGCAAGGGCGGTTCTGGTGGGGTGGTTAGAGGAACAAAATCGTGGCATTTCATCAAGCCATGAGAGATTGTTTTTGTAAAAATAATATCGATGACTCATAAGCTATTAAATAGTTCTTCCCTTCCTTCGGCTAATTCCTTATTATGCATTTATCAACCAATGAGGAGTCTAAGATCTTAGGAAAGAGGCCTTCTTGAGATTCCCTCAATAAAGATAGCTAGATTAACATCTACAAGAGACTGTAGCTGCACCTAATCTATGGAATTGTTTACCTGCATCTTTAGGACTTGAAGACTGTCCTAAGAAATTCAAAACAGCCATAAAGGCATTCCTATTGAAGCAAACATGTAATTAAAAGGTACCTGTTTATATTTATTAGCAAGTCTGGCTTAATCAGGTTCTGTTCATATCTCGTAGTTGCAGAGGCCTTCTTGATTTGGTAAGCCAATTGTCTTATTTTAGATTGTTTAGAATATTTATCTTTGACATAAGTTTGTTTTATTATGTCCTTTGTTTTTATCTGTTATTTGTAATTATTATGTATGCTATCATGTAAATCGCTTAGAGCTCTTGCATAAAGCGATTAAAACATTTTAATAAACAATTTCCAAAAACCTTCCTTCTGGCGGGATAGGCCCCCACAAGTAACCTATTTAAGGAGAGACACTCACTGTCCAATTATCAGGCTAAAATTTAACCGGATAAGAGGCTGAATATAACAAAACTTGCCATTTAGATGGATACTTTTAAGTTATCCGTCAAAATGGCTTTTGAATATTGACTTCAGAATACTGTATCTAGGGGGAGTTGTACCAAGTTTTGTTAGTGGAAGTAAAGGAGGGGCAGCTGTTAAGCTGGCTTTTTCTCAGGAATCACAGGAGAGTTGAAGGGGAAGGGTGTTAAGTCCTCCTGCTCCAAGAGGAGAAGAAAAAGGATCTATTAGTCCAGTGACCCAAGAGAAGCATCAGATATCTATATTATCTGAGAAATCAGCAATAGAAAACTTTGGAAGGTATCCATCCCCTTCTGTACATTCTTCTTCTGTACCTGAGCGGCAGCAGAGACTGTAGGTACAGAAGAAGAATGTAAGAGTAAAACAGGAACCCAGATTTGTTCCTAGGGGAGACTTGGAGACAAAGGAGGTCAAAAGAAACCAAGAATCTTAACTGCTGAGTGTTTTATGTGTTTTGCTGAACTGTAATATTGTTTTGACTGTAATTCTGTAAGAGGATATTTTTGTACCATAGTGATACTGATCATTAAGGGCCTAGAAGTACTTGCTTCACCCCTATCCTGAAGGCCTACCAGAGCTGACTGAGTTTGCATGGACTCAGCAGCATCTTACGAGAAAATCTCCCCCCACCCCAAAAGCTATATAATTATAGCAAATACCTTGAAAAGAGAAATGGAAGATACATTATGCTTTAAAAAAAAAAACAAGAAAGAAGAGAAAAAAATCATGCAACTTAATCTCATGTTCTTTTAATACAGTCCATCAGATTAGGGAGATTCAAAAGAAATCCTTGAGAGGAAGGAAACCCAAGAAAAGAGGAAAAAAAAGAAAACTAGATATACTTTAAATAAGTCCTAGAACTTTCCACAATGGCTACAAATTCACCCCTGGCCTCCCCACCTCTTATTGGGAACTGGTAATGCTTGTTCCAGCTAATGTCTTAGAATCTAAAAAGAAACGCAATTCAGAAGGCTAAACTAAACTGAGTACTATCAACCTTCAACAGGCAAATAAAATGGATAATTCTACATTCCTGCATTTATTTACACCCTAAAAACAAAACTTGTCAATTATGAAAAAACAGGCACATAATATAAAAGTTACTGGCAAGTAACTCTAATAGCCACTTCTTTAGTTGATCTTTCCAAAAATCTTGTTAAGACCAGGATATCTATGAGGAGATTGCTTTCTTCCTGGCCTTCTCTTTGCCCCATCCCCAGACGATCTCCCCATAGATACATAGAAGGCTTTAATAATGGGGAAGAAGAAATCCACAGGCACCTTCAGGACCTCCATTAGATACTTTAAATCAAATCCTGTGGGGACACTGCAGCAACCCTGGGAAGGTTCAACAAGCATAAATTGAAATGTCTGGTATAGTTCCCCAAATTCTCAAGGTTCCGATGTATGTTTCTATCGTGTATTAAACTTACTCGAGTAATCAAAATCTGATTAGTGCCTGATATAAAATGAATATCAGAAGTTAATATTGCAAGAGAGGAAATTTATTGTTCAAGAGTAGTTAAAGCCTTTCATACGGCATCTCATGTTACAGTAGATGGCTTGACTGAAGAAAGTCTTAAATCTAAACTGGAGGCTGCAGCAGAAACCTGAAGGGCTCTGGTTGCTCCTCAGATGCAGCACTCGTTTCCCCAAGATTCTTCTCTACTGCCATGCTGTTATTATTGTTCGATGTAAAGCGCTACCCCAGGCGTCTGTTTGCGTTACACTGTGAACCGATGTGATATCCTCGATGAATGTCGGTATATAAAAATTTTAAATAAATAAATAAATGCTGGGGCCAAACGATTCCTGCAAGTTCATGCTGGGCTGCAGGCAGCCAAAGACTGAATATGGAGAGGCATATCTGAGTATACACGGGTATTTCCAGAGTGTACAGATAGTCCTTTGGAGGGAAAGCAGCAGACAGCAGACATACAGTCCATGCTGATGTTGAAGAGACAAGAAGGCAGTTCAGAGAACCAGGAGCGTTCAGGAGACAGAGAGGAAAGTAAAGAAGATTACAAGGGGAATGTAAAGCAGGAATCTGTTAAGGTAGGCAATATGAGGAACAAGATGGAAATCAGTGAAGGTAGGAATCCTCAGGAGCAAGACCAGAGCACAAAGATTCTGTAGGAGGTGTCCCAGAAAGCTGTTGGGCCAGCAAGGATTGGTTTCCAGAGCTGTCCTTAAATCCTACTGCAGATCAGGGTATTTACCCTGTTCCACCAGTTGGGAACTCCTTTTTGGCTGTTATAGATAAATCTAAATTAAGATTGCATTCAATCTCAAGCCTCCTGTAGTTATTGTGAAAGTTCCTGGTCTCTTCCCTCCAGGATCATGGATTCAAGACCTACTGGCTCCTGACATGTGATATCTTTGGGTTCTAGCGAGGCTGACCGCTTCATTTTCACTACCCAGGACCCTGAGCAGATGCCACCTTTCAAATGGCCTAGCAGCATTTCCCACTCCACATCACTGAGTTTGTGACCTGATGCCGGGGAAGTAGCAAATATATCAGGACTAAGCAATGTCTCAATATCCAGCAGGGTAGTTGCTTCCTCACCATCTCCAGTTAAGTATCTCTCCAACTCTGCACAAAATTCGCTCTTAAAGCTTGTCAAGGTTGACCAGAGATGCTGAGGAATAACCTCAAACCTTGCCTCTATACTCCCCCTAGTTTGAGTCAGGAATAAGTATATAATCCAAGGTCCTCTTGGGCAGATCAGGGAATCAGACATATGTGACTTGTCACAGAGCCACCATATTGGATCTTCTCCTGCTTAATAAAGTAAACCACATTTTTTTCACATGTGCATACACATACAAACGATTATATAACTTCATACCCAGAACTTTGGTCTGTCACTCTCATGCTCAACAAACTTACACAATGTGTACATCTTCTGAACAAACTCAATGATAGACATAGATTTATCTGTGCCACAGCCCTTCCTACATTACTCCAGATCCAGTATCTTCATCCTTTCCTTTTCCTTCTCACTTCTTAGACTCCTCTTTCGTTTCTATTCCCTTGCAACCCATTCTCCTCCTTGTTTCTCACTGCTATAAGTGCCACCTAACCCTATACATGTTTATTTTTATCTTTGTTATTGTATTTAAATTAGGTTCTGTGTTTGATTGCTGTGTGACTGATGATGAATGTGCCTTTATGGCTCTTATTATCTGCTTTGAGCATAATTTTATGAGAAGGTGGGATATAAAACAAAAGTAACCCTATATATTCTAGAGATGTGAATCGGTTCAGGAATTGTTTCCGGTATCGGGTTCATAGAACCACAGGAAATCTTCGCTTCCCGTGGTTCTGACCGCTTTTTTTTTTGGCTGTCCGGAGCCGAAAAAAGAAAAACATACCCCGACCCTTTAAATCTAATTATTTAGAATCCCCCACCCTCCCGCTCCCCCCCCCAAACTTTTCTAAAGTCCCTGGTGGTCCAGTGGGGGTCCCGGGAACGATCTCCCGCTCTCGGGCTGTCGGTTGCCAGTAAACAAAATGGCGCCGATGGCCCTTTGCCTTACCATGTGGCAGGGGCTATCAGTGCCATTGACCAGCCCCTGTTACATAGTCGGAGCAATGGACGATCGGCTGGACTACCAGGTACTTTAGGAAAGTTTTGGGGGGGGGGTCGGGAGGGTGAGGCATTCTAAATAATTAGATTAAAAGGGTCGGGGTGGGTTTGGGTTTTTTTTATTTCTGTGTGCCCTTTCTTCCCCCCCCCCCCCCCCAAAACGATAAGAGAACCACATGAAAATTTTGTGGGGTTTTCCTATCGCTTTTGGGGACCCCCCGATACTTGATGGATTTGAAAATATCATATGATATTTTCATCCGTCAGAAAAACGATTCACATTCCTAATATATTCACATTCATTCATATGTATCATTTGCTCTATTTCCTGCTCTTATCTCTTTGCCTCCCATCACTCTCTTATGCTCCTGCCACCTCAACAAACTTTGCATCTTCCTCTTCATCTCCTGCTCCTTCCCTATGTCTTCCTCCATCTGCTCCTTAGAGCTGATATATCCCCATTTATGCTAACTAACCCTCTCTGGATCTTACACCTTCGCTATTTTACATTTCCCTGGTAATCTCCTTTATCTCCCTCTCTATCTCCTCTTACTTGTCACTCTCCAGCTTCTGCTTGTTATCCACTCTACTTCCTGAATATTCTTTTATTCCTATGCCTCCTGCCCTCTCCCCCCAATCATTCCCCATCTACACCCTTTCATCTCCTCCTCCATTCCTCACTGTTTCCCATTTTCTCTATTTTTTTTATTAGGGCTAATTTTCAGTTCTCTGGTCTAAGGCATTTTTTAAAACAAAATCTGAATTCAGCTCCCTTTTCCAGGATAGAAGGAATTTTTTTTTTTTTAGTGATTGGGAACAGAAGAAGAATTTCTAGCCAAAGTTCATCACTAACATCAGGATTAGAAAGCCATCTGCTGTTGTTCGGGCATCAGAGAAAATGCAGTTCATAAGGCTACTATGCCAGAGATGTACATGAACTACTAAACTATATTTGTTATGATCTTTAGTAATAAAAGAACACCAGTAATCACTGACTTAACTATGGTGTGGCAAGTAGAGCAGCTGCACTGGGTACAGCACAGAAAGAGGTGCAGAGCTCCAGTTTCCTCCTTGATGCTGTCTTCCTGTTGTTCTTAAAGTGAAAGAAGATTTTAGAAGAGGTATAGTCAATAAGCCTAGGACCTGACCCAGTGTGCTCTCACAGGCCCTACCTTCCACTCATGCAGGGATATCTTATCCAATCTGGAAGTCCTTGTGTGAGGAAGAGGCAGGGCCTGTGAGGACGTGCCGACTTACACATTGCTTTCACTGACTGCTACCACTGCCACTGCCAGGCCCAGAAATGGCTCCAACAGCTTCTCTTGCTTCAACAGGTAGGAAGGGAGGGGAGATGGGGGCAGCAGGAAGGGAGGGGGTGCATGAAGGCCCAAGGGGACAGAGGAGAGGAAACACAACATGAAGGCCCACTGGTGAGGGGCAGGAAAGTGTGAATGCTAATGATAGGGAGCAAGTGAGTAAAGCCCCAAGGAAACAAAATCTAGTTATTCCACTAACAGTGATACCTGTTAGTGGTCTGTGATACGTTTATCTTCTCCAAATTAAGGGACATATTTACTAAAGTGTGGTGAAACATTTATCATATGATAAACACATCATCTTCGGTGACTAAGGCTTATCGTCATACCTGGGATTTGGCCCGGAAACCAGAATAATAAAGGAATTGCCAGGTCTCAGGGCTAACACTGGAAAACGCTGAATCATACTGTAGAAGCAGGCGTGCATGGACCCCAGAAGAAGAAGTCAACTGGGCCACACAGGTAGGAAGGAAGGGAAGTATCAGCCGTGCCAGAAGCAGGAGAAGCAAAAAACATCAGTCGGCCGTGAGGGTTTGGAGGACATTGCTGTCCTTTCTGGGTTCAGGAAGAGAGAATGAGTGAGCATGGGTATGACTGAGTGATGGAAAGAGTGACTGTGAGTGGGCATGTATGAGTGTGAGTGTGGACATGGGAGTGTATGTGGGCACGTGTATATGGAAGAGGGTGAGGAGTGAGTGAACATGTGTGCGAGTATGTATATGGGAGAATGAGAGGACAGAGTGAGCATGTGTGGGAGAATGAGCATGTATGTGTATAGAGTGTGTGTGTATATGTATGAGCAAAGGTGTGTGTGCATATGGACCCCCCTTCCCACTAATCCACAACAATCTCAGGAAGACTGGAAATCAAAAGTTCCCACATATGCTTAATAAGACCTAATAAGTTGTAATAAATGAGACATCTTAATATTTAGATAAGTAAATCATCATCAAATGAGGAATAAGGAGGTCATTAGGTATTCCTGCAAAATGGATCAGTCTACTTTTTCTGTCTGTTTCAGCCAAGGATATCTTTCTTCTTAGTGAAAGCATAGCATGGTAAGTCTTGAAAAGGGCCTTTGATGACATAGCCTGACTATCAAATATAGTTGGTGCTACTGATCGCACACATGCACCGCTGGTACCTCATGAAGGGAAATGAAAGGAAATCCATTTTTAAAGATGGCGCCGGCCGTCCATTATTCCTACCATGTGACAGGGGCCGGCCAATGGCACGGATACCTTGTCACATGGTAAGGACAAAGGGTTCCGATTCCGGTTCCGATTCACATCGTGCATTTTTTTTCGTGCGCACATACTTAGTTTTGACAGCAGAAAAAGACCAAATGGTCCATTTAATCTGCCCAGCAAGTTTCCTATGGTAGCAACTGCTGCTCCATGCAGATTACCCACATGTTTCTGTTAAGGATAGTAACTGCCACTCTGTACGGTTACCTCCATGTTTCTGTTAAGAGTAGTAACTGCTGCTCCATGCAGTTTCCCTCAAGCCTTATATATTAACAAAGCAACATTTATACTGGGTGAGGAGGCATCTTTGAAATTCAGACAATGCTGCTTCATGTGCTTTGCTTTTGAATTTGACTGTAAAAACAATCCTGTTCTTTTTCCCTTATGTCTGCATATCAATACCTCAAACAGTAAAAGTCAGGGCCCATGTTTGTTATCCTCTGATTCCAATTCCCTTTTTCCCCCCATGCTATCAAAGCAGAGAGCAATGTCAAAGCAAGAGCAGTTGCGTCAAAAGCATCAAGGCTTATTGGTTAAAGGTAGTAATCTCCATGAATATTGTTAAGGGTAGTAACCACCACCGAACAGGTTACCCCCATGCACCCTTTTCTTCATTTCCATCCTTCAGCTTTTAGGGATCCACAGTGTTTATTCCATGCCACTTTGAATTCTTTGACTGTTTTTGTATTCACCACTTCCTTCGGAAGGGCATTCCAGACTTCCACCACCCTTTCCGTGAAGAAATATTTCCTTACATTAGTTCTGAGTCATGCCCCCATGGAGTTTCATTTCATGACCCCTAGTTCTACTGTTTCCTGTCCAATGGAAAAGATACGAAGTGCATGCATCATTTAAACCTTTCAGGTTCTGAAGGTCTGTATCATATTTCCTCTGCACTTCCTCTCTTCCATGGTATACATATTCAGATCCTTCAGCCTCTCCTCATAAATCTTCTGATACAGATCCCATACCATTTTGGTCACTCTTCTTTGGACTGCCTCCATCCTTTTTGAGATACAGGCTCCAGTACTGAACACAGTATTCCAGGTGAGACCTCACCAAGGACCTGTACAAGGGCATCACCACCTCCTTTTTCTTACTGGATATTCCTCTCTCTGTGCAGCCTAGCATTCTTCTAGCTTACGCTATCACCTTGTCACATTGCTTCGCTGCCTTCAGATCGCCAGACACTATCACCCCAAGGTCCCTCTCCCAGTCCATGCATATTAGTCTTTCACCACCTATCACATACAGCTCTTTTGGATTACCGCACCCTAGATGCATGACTCTGCACTTTTTGGCATAGAATCCCAGCTGCCAAATCCTCGGCCAGTCTTCAAACTTTCTTAAATCACTTTTCATTTTCTCTGCTCCTTCAGGTATGTCCACTTTATTGCAGATCTTAATATCATCTGCAATTAGTCAAACTTTATGTTCTATCCCTTCTGCAATGTCTCTCTCAAAGATATTGAACAGAACCAGTCCCAAAATCGATCCCTGTGGGACTCCACTTAACAAGGTTCTCTCTTCAGAGTAGGTTTTATTTACCATTACATACTGTCTCCTATGAGTCAACCAGTTGCAATCCATGCCACTAGCTTGACACCCACTCCTAAGCTTCTCATTTTGTTCATGAGTCTCCTATGCAGGACTGTATCAAAAGCTTTACTAAAATCCAAGTAAATCACATCAAGCACTCTTCCCTGATGCAATTCTCTAGTCACCCAATAAAAAACATCAATCAGATTTGTCTGAAAGGACCTTCCCCTGGTGAATCCATGCTGTCTTGGTTCCAGCAATCCACCAGAATGTAGATAATTTCCTATCCTTTCCTTCAGTAGAGTCTCCATTAATTTTCCCACCACCAAGGTGAGGCTAACTGGCCTGTAACTTCCAGTCTCCTCTCTGCTCCCACTCTTGTGAAGTGGGACCACCACCGCTCTTCTCCAATCTCGTAGTACCACTCCCGTTTCCAAGGATCTATTGAACAAGACTTTTAGCGGGCTTGCCAGCACATCCCTGAGCTCCTGTATCCTAGGATTTACCTCATCCAGCCCCATAACCTTGTCTACTTTCAGTTTTCCAATACATTCTCTTCTGTAAATGGAGTTTTGTCTACTCCACCCCCATCCACTGTCTTGTATTTTCAACCAGCAACAGTCCTTCTCCAGGGTCTTCTTTAATGAACACTGAACTGAAGTATTTGTTTAATATTTCTGCTATTTCTTCATCTCTTTCCACACATTGACCTTTGTCACCTTTCAATTTCACTATCCCACATCGGACCTTTCTCCTTTGTCTGATATATCTGAAAAAAATGTTTTGTCACCTTGCTTTACTTCTTTGGCAATCCTTTCTTCCTTTATTTCATTCTTCATCTCCCTCAGTTTCACCAGGAAAAATAAACAACTCTCTCAACAATTCCTCTTCACTCTCCCAAGACAATCCCTTTCAGACTTAGGGGGTATAGGCCAGGGCAGAATCACTTCCCTTGGATCAGGCTGGGGAGCCTAAAATAGGGTCCAAAAACCACACAACTCCTTCTTTTAAAACTTTAAATAACATACTTCTCAGACCAGACTCTGCAGAGATGTCTGCAACGATGGACTGCAAACTACTTTCTCTTCCAATCAACCTAGCCTAGGACTTAAATTAAAGACTACTGGATAGTGGAAATCTAGAGGTTTCTACATATTTCTGCTTTCTCTCTCTATGATGCAACATTTTTAATTTGATTGACTCCCCTATCTTCTGCATAATGATAACATGTCCCTACTCATCCATTTCTCATATGTCTGCAGACATTTCTCATTCTGTCTTCTTTAAAAGAGTTTTAATTGCCTAATCATCTTTCCCTGTCCTTCACAGATGGTTATTACCAATTACTTCTCTCATTCAATAAAGCAAATTTTCTTGTTACCAATGCTGTTGTTCTTGCTTTACTTTGTTGGAATGTTTAATAGCCCCCGCTGCAAAGACCAAAGAGATCTGGTAGGGTTATAAATTCACAGCATAGCATTAACCCAGAAGAACAATTCTAAAGCCAGTAGTTTATGAACCAACATTGCAACATTGTATTTGATCCTCCACTAGATTGGAAATCAGTGGAGGTCAAATAACACTGCAGTGACATGTTCTCTTATGCTGCAGCATTCTGTATCAGTTGTAGAGCATTAATCATAGATAGTGGCAGGCCAAGATTAAGTGAGTTGCAATAGGGGCTTGAGATTACACAATAAATGTAATTTATAAAAGCTAGATTTGATCACTGCCTTCACTTGGGGGTCAAAAGATAATTTGGAGTCAATAATCACCCCCAAGCTCCTTGGCCAAGTCATTAGTTTATCCATCATAAACTGACAAAAATGCCAGTTTATGATGGGTAAGCCAATGTCTCACAGCAGCTAGACATAATGAGATTATTGAAGATGTTTCTGACCAAGCTGTGCCCATGCAAATGTAAAACTGTATATCATCTGCATATAGACAATACCCTTCATATAAACCAGCTAACTGTTTACATATGGGTAACAGATAAATGTTGAATAAGAGTGCTGATGGTGTGGATCTCTATGGCACACCTGTTCACATTGTATATGACTTGGAACTGATATCTTCTTTCAACACTTATTGCTGTCTATTACATAAATAGGACTGAAACCAACTAGAACCGTTTCAGACATTCCAATCTCTCTAAATCTATATAACAGGCTCTTGTAGTCAACCGTATCAATCGCTGATGAGATGTCCAATTGTATCAGCACATAGTTAAGGCCACCATCATGACCCATCCTAATTGTATTCATTAAAAGAACATAAGAACATGCCATACTGGGTCAGACCAAGGGTCCATCAAGCCCAGCATCCTGTTTCCAACAGTGGCCAATCCAGGCCATAAGAACCTGGCAAGTACCCAAAAACTAAGTCTATTCCATGTTACCATTGCTAGTAATAGTGGTGGTTATTATCTAAGTCAACTTAATTAATAGCAGGTAATGGACTTGGTTGTTCAGTGAACACCTAAACCTGAACTGGAAATGATTTAAAATCTGATGATCCTCAATACAATCCATCAATTGTTTCAATGCCAATGATTCAATAATTTTAGCTACAAATGAGCAATGTTAAGATTGGGCGGTAGTTAGATAGTTCACGGGTTCTAAATTTGGCTTCATGGCTATTTTGGTCAGGCCTATGTGAATCAGTAGCTAACCTGGCCAACCCTATATAATTATTTTCATTTTACCTGTCCTTATTTCAGTGGCCCAGACTACACTGGACACTGTGATCTTCAGTTTATCTTCTGTTTCACCTGTTAATAAAGGTTGGAGTTGAAGAAGAGGCTTTCACTGTCTGCGAGTAGCGAGTAAAGACTGTTAAGTTATGAAGATAAAGCTCAAAACTGTTTGTGTGCACATATATACATGAATACATGGGCGCACACAAATTTACTAGTGTATTTTATAACTGTGTGCAGGTTATAAAATATGAGTCTATATGCACCCACACATGCTTCGCATGTAAAACTTGCAAGCCGTGCAAGTTCGGACTTATCCAGAAAAGTAGGGGTGCTTATCTGGATAAGTCTTATGTTCTAAGTTCTGATTTATGCAGCTAAGTAGAGACACTTAGATGGATAAGTCTGAAAAAGTGCTTCTTGTCCATCTAATTAGCACTTTTCCAACTTATCCAGGTATGTAAGATAGCCAGATAAATCTAAAATAAAAGCACTATTTATCTGGCTAAGTTCAAATTTGTCTAAGTTGCAGCAAAGAAATTTAAGTGGATAAGTGTATGCGAATGATATACCTGTGTATTTGTATGTCTAATTTTATGTTTCAACATTTTATTAAGGTTTTCCACAATGATAATACAACAAGGAGAAAGTTGGGTTTCTGACCTTTCTCCAGGACACAACCAATCTGATAGTCTTAACTGACAGTGGGATCTATTGTCCATGACCACCCTCCCCTCCCCTCCCCTCCCCCACTTCCAACAATCCCTAACCCCCCCCCCCCCCCCATTTTCCCCCCCAAGGCAATAAATAAAGTCTAAGCGTAAGGTGGATGTCCGAAGGTCGTCCGAAGGTCGTCATTTAGTTATCCGAGGACAAAAGTTCAATCATTCATGACAAGACTGCGTGCGCGTTGAGGAAGGCGCTCTAGGTAGTTGTTCCATATGGAAAGAAACTGTCTTTGCTGTCTAGGAGATTCTTGGGACGCTGTCTAATTTTAAGAGAATATGCAAATAGATTTTACTTGCATTACTTAGATGCATTTATTCCCTGTATGTCAGCTTTTATATACGTTAAGTTAGGGGATTTTACAACATGCGTCTGGCAATGAAAGTACCAATTTTACCAATTAGTCGACCAGTTTACCCAGTCCAACTGCAGCTTATGAAGACTCTCCTGGCTCTTCAGCCTGAAGTCCTTCCATTTAACCAAGACCCTCCATCCAGTCATGTTTACGATCACTTATGCCAGATATTGAGCAGGAGGAAATATACACAAGTAAAAGACTTACACATGTCACATTGGCAGGTTGTAAAATAGCAACTTATGTGCAGAACTGTTGGGCCCCTCCCAGGAACGCACTTGGCCCGCCCCTGTTTTTAAAAATTGCAAGTTTACTTGCAGTCCTCGATATACTTGTGTGGATTGTGGTTTTTAAAATAGCATATACTCGCATGCAAGCTATTTTTTATACGCACATCTTTTGAAAATTCATCCCCTGTTTATGCTGTGTATAGGAAGCGCATTGGAAGTAGATTAATGAGACCAGTCAAAATATGATTCAAGTTTATACAAAAAGGCAGAAATCCTGTTGCATAAAGTAAGGGAGAAAGGAACAAATTGACAATTATGGTGAATTCTTGTGAAAAAGAATGCCAAATCTATTTATTTATTTGATTATTTATTCAGCCTTCCTGACTGCATCTCTCAAAGTGACTTCAACAAAAATTAAAACAGTATATCATAAACAACAATTGAATACATTGAAACCATATAACATAAAACAATTCACTCAGCAGACCAAAATTAGCTGACAATTTCTCTTCCCTAATGCTAATCACTCGTCAAGCCAATGACATGAGCCATGTTTTTAATTTCTTTTGAAAACTCAAAGATCTTGTGATAGACTATTCCACATGCCTGGGACCATAAATGAGAATGATCTATTTGCTATCTGATGCTGTTGAAACCTTTTTCCCTCTTAACGCTGCAATAAATGGCTGTTCACCGACCTCAAATTCTTCCGTTTCATGCCATTTCAATTTATTTCTCAAATGTGGTGGACACTGACCATGCAAAATTTCAAATGCCATCAATAGTACCTGTTAAACACAGCATTCCCTCACAGAGAGCCAATGTAGGCCCAACAGTAATGGGGCAGCCAAATTTCTTATTTATTTATTTATTTATTTATTTATTTATAGGTTCTTATATACTGTGGTACGTATAATCATACATCACCTCGGTTCACAGTGAAACAATAAATTAGCAACAGGCTTTACATATAACAGGTTAAACAGTAGAACAATTAAACGGCTACAGGCTTTATAAATATAACGTGTTTCAAGGATAACTTGCTAACTTCATAGAGTATAATAACCATAGTATAGTCATTTTAAAAATTACGCAGGAACATTTAACTGTCAAAGGGAAAAATCTAAAGTCCCATTAAAGTCAGGAAGTGGCAATAATGGAGAAGAGACACATGTAGTCACATGGAGCACATATGGTAAGACGAGACACATAGAGCAGAATAGTGATAATAATAATACTGGATGGTTTAAATCTGTAATATGTAATGGAGCAGATAAGTAATAATAATAATACAGGGTGGTAGGATATCAGTTCAGATGTTGATCATTGTGAGAAGGCTTGTTCAAACAACCATGTTTTCAGGTTTTGTTTGAAAGTTTTGTGGCAGGATTCTAGACGTAGGTCCAAAGGCATATTGTTCCAGATATTAATACCAGCTATGGAGAATGATCTGTCTCTAGTGGAAACGTGTTTGATGTGTTTTAGAGGATAAGCGGCTAATTTACCTTGGTGAATATTTCTAATTGGTCTGTTGGATGTGCGAAATGTGAACTGATCAGAAAACCATTGCATCTCTTGGTTGTGGATTGATTTGTGGATGAGTGAGAGAACTTTGAAAGTTATTCTGTGGGATACCGGAAGCCAATGAAGGAACATGAGCGCTGGTGTGATGTGTTCATGTCGCCGAGTGTTAGTAATTAAATGAGCAGCCGCATTCTGCAACATCTGTAATGGTTGAATTGTGTTTTTTGGGAGCCCCAGGAGTAGTGTGTTACAGTAGTCAATCTTTGGAAGAATGGTGGCTTGTAACACAGTTCGGAAGTCCTGAGAATGTAATAGCGGTTTAATTCTTTTCAGTGTATGTAACTTAAAGAAGCCACTCTTAACTGTAGTCGAGATGAAGTTTTTCAAGGAAAAGTGGTTGTCGATCATGACCCCAAGGCTGCGGACATGCATAATATTGGAATGGTCTGATGTTGAGTTCGATGAAGGTGAGTTGTTAGAAGTGGTGTTTTTGTTTGGCGTTATGATGAAGAGTTCAGTCTTGTTAGTGTTGATAGCAAGAAAGTTTTCCATGAGGAGATTTTTTATTTCAGCAAGTGCTGAATCCCAGGTTTTCATGGCATTAGAAAGTGAATCATTGATAGGGATGATGATCTGTACGTCGTCGGCATATATGAAATGACGGAGGTTCAGTTTCATCAGTAGTTTACAAAGAGGAGCTAGATACACGTTGAAAAGCGTTGATGAAAGAGAGGACCCTTGTGGGACACCTTGGGATAGATTTCTAGGTTTTGAGGTTTGTTGTCCCATCTTGACACTGTATGTTCTATCTTTCAGGAAAGATTGTATCCAGGATAAGGCCGTTCCAGTGATGCCAATTTGTGAGAGGAGAGAGAGTAGGGTTATGTGGTTGACAGTATCAAATGCCGAAGAGATATCAAGTAGTGCCAGTAGATAAGAGTGACCAGTGTCAAGGGATTTTAGAATGGCGACTACTACCAGTGATTTTATGGGCTGAATTAGATGGGAGACCCATAAACAATAATTGATGCGAGACAGTACAAGGACATAAGCTACCGATTTTAAGATACTCAAATCCAGATACAATCGAAGTTGTACCAATTTTACCTTCAAATAGATATTTTGAGCTGTTTGAGAGATGTGACTGTCTAACTTCAAATGTGAGTCTAACACAATACCTAATGACTTAACCTTTTCTTTTGGTTGTAATTCCACCCTAATACCCTATGCAATTTTTCCTACCCCAAACCATAAGACCTCCATCTTATTGGTATTTAGGATCAAATTACTTGCCCCTACTCAATCAATTACTTATGTAAGCATTGATTTATACGTAGGAAAGGTTCTTCCAGATCTTGGCCCAATGGTGGATAACATTGGAATAAATGTATACAGTAAAGCCAGCTTCCCATATAATACTCCCAATCTGCCACATAAAGATGTTAAACAGCAGTGGAGAAATGGAGGAACCCTGGAGAACCCCACAGTTCACCTCTTTTAAGCCTGATGTTGTTCCCTGAAACATCACTATCTGTTTTCTCCCTTGTGAAAACCTTTTAAGCCAAGTAATCACCAGATTTCTCAGCCCCAACATTTCACATCTCTGTAAAAATATTTTATGGTCAACGAGATCAAATGTACTCGAAAGATCTCATAATATTAAAAATGCATGTTCTCCCCTATCTAAACCAGATAAAACATCCTCTATCAAGGAGACCATCAAGGTCTCTGTACTACAGAACAAGTTTTTATGAGTTTGGGGCAAAATGGGTGGAAATGGGATATTCTTCACAGCAAAGTTGAAAAGGGTGAAAACTCCAGTTTCTTGCTTTCAGCACAAAAAGTTTCACATTTCTCCATTTCTGTCTCCAGTCTGCATGGTTTCCAGCTCTGTGCTCTTGACAGTTATCAATAATTATACTAACAAATCTCTAAGAAGTTCCACACAGGACAAAGGGACAGAGTATAGCATGCTTTGAAAATTAATTTGCATATAAGGTTAAAAGAGCATTATAAGACAATGTATTACATTTTTATGAGTGAGCTGATTTTAAAAACATGAGAAATTCTCACAATGTAATATAGTAGATGGCAGCAGACTGGGACCAGTTATGACATCCAGTCTGTCTGTTTCTCCCTTCCTTCTCTGCTCTAGTTAAGGATATCTCCCGCCTGTCAGCTGTGACTGCTTGACCATCTACAGCAGGTCATTCCATATGAATATCATTTTTGTCAGCCTTCCTATTTGGCCCTCTAGCATTCTGAACTGATGTGTGTTTAAAGTTTCCATCTCTTAATCAACATCCTGGCACTCTCTTCTTTTATCCAACCTCTCCCTACCCCTGTTCTTACCACTGCCCTCTTTATCTGTCTTAAATACGCTTAAATTCTGATACAGGTTTGGTTTCTACCACTCCTACTGGTAGATTATTTCAGGCATCTAACCTCTCAACATATCTCCTCTGAGACTCCCCCCACTTTTATCATGCTTCTTAGTCCATTATTTTGTTTTCTATGGAAAACTATATCTTCTTGCAGTTATATAAGCCCGCTAAATATTTGAGTGTTTCTAGCAGATCCTCCTTTTCCCCATCTTTTCTTTCTTCTCTTTGTATGTGTGGGACTTCGTGGAGCTGCAATATGCAAAATTATGGAGACTCTCTAAAGATTTTATCTGCAACAAGTTGCTGTAAAATGGAGTGTGTGCTTTTGGTTGGTCATGCAATGCAATATCCAAAGCAAGTTTGACTTGTTTGTTTTTTAATTTTTGCTTTTTAAACCCAGTCAAAACCAGATACAACTTTGTTATCATAAGGAATAATAGCATTAACTTATAACAATAAAATCTTGGTAATCTTTTAACTCTGAAAAAATTTTTTTCCAAAAGAAAAAAAAACAAACAAGGGTAAACCATTTTCCTCTGGTTTCAAATCCATTGCTACTACTTATCATTTCAATATGGTTATTAGATATACAAAATCATTATCAACTATTTTACTAGGAGTTATCCACAAAGATAGATAAATGATTTTATTCAACCATGTCTCAAGTCAAGATAGCAAGAAAAGCAATTCACAAATACATATTCTTATTGACACATCAGACTCGCTTTTCTCGTTAGTGAATACATTAGTATGATAAAGAAAATTATCAAACATCTGCTAAAGTTTCTCCCAGTACTGTATCCTTTTATCCGTAACCAGATTAGCACTTATAACTCTATTAACGCTGTTCTCCAGCGCCTCCATTATTTTTCACATTTATTTTTCTGACAGTAATCAGAATAAGACACAAAATCTGTAACACCGCATTTTAGAAGTTTTCTATATTATAAACACACATAAATATGTTCAATAATGTATATGTTTAGCACCTTTAATTTTGTCCCTTTTAAGTGCAATGGCACACTTCAGCAAATTGGTTACACAGGGATGTTTCTGGTCTCTTGAAGTCTGTAAGCATATCGAGCAAAATTCCCTGAAGCATTTGCATTCATCACAGAACAGGACACCCTGCACAGCTATACCACATGTACACACAAGCATTTGCTCAAATACGTGGGAAGAAACTGTTTAATATGAAAAAGAAACAACATTTTTCAATAAGCACAGATGAAACCGATCTAACTGCATAACAAATCCAGAGTGAAAGAAAATTAAACCAAAGTTTAGTTTCATAGCAAATAAAGGAAAATTAATGCAACAGGAATTTTTAGTAAACATTCTAGGA
The DNA here is from genome assembly GCF_901001135.1 of Rhinatrema bivittatum. Taxonomy (NCBI): domain Eukaryota; kingdom Metazoa; phylum Chordata; class Amphibia; order Gymnophiona; family Rhinatrematidae; genus Rhinatrema; species Rhinatrema bivittatum. Next base: position 127,081,934 of record NC_042615.1, read on the forward strand.
AACAAACTAAAAAAAAGATTTCAGATAGCCTTTGTAGTTTTTTATTCGAAACTCTTACTACAGTTTTAATATACAATGAACTGATACGCACTATTTTACAAAACACTGCCTGTGAATTTCAATCATCTAAAAATATATAAAGGGAGATAAATGGATTGCATTGCTTATCGCTATTATCCAAACATTCACATCAGATAGTCTTTTCCAATACAACCGGCCCTCCCCCCAGTTTTATTAATTTCTTTTTTATAGAAATACATTAAAAGCTCATCACTGACAGCCAGAACCATTTGTAAGTACCAAAGCAAATGACTTGGTTCCTATGGGGGTTTTTTTTTGGTGGCATAAAATTCTCCAGAAATTTTCACAAACCTTATTTTTAATCTTCTGTCCGTCAAACTGTGACTCAAAGATTCCCTGCAGGTCTTTCTCACATATCCTGAGTTACACTCTGTCAAAGAAACAGCACTGTAGGTAATTCTGTCCTAAAATACATCAGAGCAGACTGAAGTGGAGGCTGAGAGCAGTGGTTCCCTGCTCTTTCAGTCAGGGGGGTGGAGGCACTGAAGTCACAGGTGATTGGACAATGCTGTGTTTGCTGCACTACTTTTTCCCCTGGCTTCTTGCTACTGCTGCCATAAATCATAGCCAGACCTATTCTTTGAAATTATACATCTGATTGATCATCAGGTTTAGGATGCCTTTGAGTGACATTCATACTTTACTTTTGTTTCCTGAAAACCTTGTAAGGAGTTACCTAACATAATCTGTAAAAGAGAGAGGCAAAAAAAAAACAACCCAAACTCCAACCCTACAGTACAATCTTGCCGCCGTACTTGATCACATGCTGCATTTCACTAACTGTAAATAGGACATACAGTATTAGGGTAACTTGAGTCTGTCTGAAAGTACAGCTAGAATATTTAAGGACGTCCCCTTTAGTTGATGTGATTTGGAAATCATAGTATTCTGTATGTCTTATCAGCAAAGGAACTATTAGACCTGCTTTCTTTGATTTAATCTTTTCCCTTTATTTCACCTCTGTGATAACAGAAAAAGAAGCTACAGCAAGCCATAACTCAGTCTCTGTGTAAATCTGGTTATATTTCGCTTTCTATATATGCCAGGGCATTGGGCTCTGTAAAAAAAAAAAAAAATTAAATTAAAATAAAGGAGAGGGGAAATTACTATCCCTCTACACGTCTCTACATATTGTTCCACAGTCAAACTTCATAGGCCTCTCATTTATTTGTTTAAAAGTCCTTTTGGTTGGGAATTTCCCCCCCTGGAAAGGTTTCTTAAGCACCTCTCTCTCTAAAGAGACTGAAGGCAGTCCCTTATGGTTTCCTTGAATTAAGGAAGAAGTAAGGAGCTTTTGATCAGAGTTGCTTTTTTTCAGTCCCAGTCAGAGGAGTCAGGCATACCCTGCCTGGGGTTCCTGATCAGGGTCGAGAGGGTATTCCTTCCAGTCCATCTGGGTTGATTTAGGGTTTTGTACTTTGGGTTGTAGGAGCCTCGTGAGACCCTTGAGTATTGCCTGGGCACAGGGCATGGGGAACCCTGTGTCTGGGGTGACCTTAGTAGGGAAGACCTGCCCCTCCATACCCTCAGTGAGGAAGGAGGTATGGTGGTGATATAACAGAAATAGAAAAGGTGCAGAGAAAAGAGACCAAAATGATAAAGGGGATGGAGCGATTCCCCTATGAGGAAAGGCTAAAGAGGTTAGGACTCTTCAGCATGGAGGCGAGATGGCTGAGGGGAGACATGATAGTTTATAAAATAATGAGTGGAATGGAATGAGTAAACATGCATCAGTTGTTTACTCTTTCAAAAAGAGGTAATACATTTAAAATTAATACGAGAAAATATTTTTTTTTTTACTCAACGCAGAATTAAGCTCTGTAATTTGTTGCCAGAGGATGTGGTGAAAGCTATTAGTGTAGCTGTATTTAAAAATGGGTTGGACAAATTCCTGGAGGAAAAATTCATAAACCATTATTAAGGTGGAGTTGCAGATTTAAGAACATAAGAAAATGCCATACTGGGTCCATCAAGGGTCCATCAAGCCCAGCATCCTGTTTCCAACAGTGACCAATCCAGGCCATAAGAACCTGGCAAGTACCCAAAAACTAAGTCTAGTCCATGTTACCATTGCTAATGGCAGTGGCTATTCTCTAAGTGAACTTAATAGCAGGTAATGGACTTCTCCTCCAAGAACTTATCCAATCCTTTTTTAAACACAGCTATACTAACTGCACTGACCACATCCTCTGGCAACAAATTCCAGAGTTTAATTGTGCGTTGAGTAAAAAAGAACTTTCTTCGATTAGTTTTAAATGCGCCCCATGCTAACTTCATGGAGTGCCCCCTAGTCTTTCTACTATCCGAAAGAGTAAATAACCGATTCACATTTACCCGTTCTAGACCTCTCATGATTTTAAACACCTCTATCATATCCCCCCTCAGTCGTCTCTTCTCCAAGCTGAAAAGTCCTAACCTCCTTAGTCTTTCCTCGTAGGGAAGTTGTTCAATTCCCCTTATCATTTTGGTAGCCCTTCTCTGTACCTTCTCCATCGCAATTATATCTTTTTTGAGATGCGGCGACCAGAATTGTACACAGTATTCAAGGTGCGGTCTCACCATGGAGCGATACAGAGGCATTATGACATTTTCCGTTTTATTCACCATTCCCTTTCTAATAATTCTCAACATTCTGTTTGCTTTTTTGACTGCTGCAGCACACTGAGTCGACGATTTCAATGACACCTAGATCTCTTTCTTGGGTTGTAGCACCTAATATGGAACCCAACATTGTGTAATTATAGCATGGGTTATTTTTCCCTATATGCATCACATTGCACTTATCCACATTAAATTTCATCTGCCATTTGGATGCCCAATTTTCCAGTCTCACAAGGTCTTCCTGCAATTTATCACAATCTGCTTGTGATTTAACTACTCTGAACAATTTTGTGTCATCTGCAAATTTGATTATCTCACTCGTCATATTTCTTTCCAGATCATTTATAAATATATTGAAAAGTAAGGGTCCCAATACAGATCCCTGAGGCACTCCACTGTCCACTCCCTTCCACTGAGAAAATTGTCCATTTAATCCTACTCTCTGTTTCCTGTCTTTTAGCCAGTTTGCAATCCATGAAAGGACATCGCCACCTATCCCATGACTTTTTACTTTTCCTAGAAGCCTCTCATGAGGAACTTTCTCAAACGCCTTCTGAAAATCCAAGTATACTATATCTACCGGTTCACCTTTATCCACATGTTTATTAACTCCTTCAAAAAAGTGAAGCAGATTTGTGAGGCAAGACTTGCCCTGGGTAAAGCCATGCTGACTTTGTTCCATTAAACCATGTCTTTCTATATGTTCTATGATTTTGATGTTTAGAACACTTTCCACTATTTTTCCTGGCACTGAAGTCAGGCTAACCGGTCTGTAGTTTCCCGGATCACCCCATACTCTTGGGATAAACAGCTTTAAGTCTATCTACTCCTTGGGATCCTGCCAGTTACTTGCAAACTGGACTGGCCATTCCTGGAAACAGGATCCTGGGTTTGATGGATCCTTGGTCTGACCCAGTATGGCAAGTCTTATGTTCTTATGCTGCAAGGAGGAACTCCAGTAATAAATTCTGTTGAATGGAAAAGGACTTCAGTTTTTGAAATCCAGGAGGAAGCATTTTGGCTGTCCCTTTCTTCCTGTATTGGAGCAGATATAGCTGCCTTTTCCAATTGAATCCCTCCAATCTGGGATCTAGGGAGAGAGAGAAAGAGAATAAAAATAGATCACCTGACCATTATTAAGGGCAAAATTAAAATGGAAAATGTCATAATGCCTCTGTATTGCTCCATGATAAGACTGCACCTTGAGTACTGTGTACAATTCTGGTCACTGCATCTCAAAAAAGATATAGTTGCAGTGGAGAAGGTACAGAGAAGGGCAACCAACATGATAAAGGGGATGGAACAGCTCCCCTATGAGGAAAGGCATAAGAGGTTAGGGCTGTTCAGCTTGGAGAAGAGATGGCTGAGGGGGGATATGATAGAGGTCTTTAAAATCATGAGAGGTCTAGAACGAGTAAATGTGAATCAGTCATTTACTCTTTTGGACAATAGAAGGACTAGGGGGCATTCCATGAAGTTAGCAAGTAGCACATTTAAAACTAATTGGAGAAAATTCTTTTTTACTCAATGCACAATTAAGCCCTGGAATTTGTTGCCAGAGGATGTGGTTAGTGCAGTTAGTGTAGCTGGGTTTAAAAATGTTTTGGATAACTTCTTGGAGAAGTTCATTAACTGCTATTGATCAAGATGACTTGGGGAATAGCCACTGCTATTAGGTCAGCAGCATGGGATCTACTTAGTATTTGAGTAATTGCCAGGTACGTATAGCCTGGACTGGCCACAGGGAGCAGACTGGGAGGGAACTAGGAGAGGCCCGATTGTGTTACCGTGCCTTGCTTTGTAAAATTCACTCCTCCTGTGCGTGCAAGTCGCAGGCCGCCCACATATGCGTGCATGGATTTTAAAATCTGGCGCACATCTGCGCATGGCCATCGGATTTTATAATTTGCACATGCAGGTGCGTGCATGTTATAAAATCGGCACGTCCATGTGCGCGCACCAGGAATCGTGCACTTATGGACACATGTGTGATCCTTTTAAAATCGACCCCTAAGTGCAAAGACTGTGTGTTGCCAATTTTACCAGTTTGGAAGGGATTTTCCTGCATAACTAAAGGATTCACTGCTCACATGGTAATTCCACTTAGCCAAACCCTGGAGGGCGGATGTTTCCCTTGAAATTCATGAATCCACCCCTGGGGATGAAACTGGATATTCACACTAGCCCGAGGTCCCAGCCCGAAAGAGCCACTAAATCTTTTATGGCCTCATCAGAGTATATTCCACCTCTTGGGATGAGGTTACAAAAAATGGCATCTGAGAATGTAGGGCTAAGAGTATGTTGTGCGAAGATGAATGATATTGACTTGGAAACTGCTGTTTATCAACTTACACAATTGGCTGGCCATTTTGTGAAAAACTGCGAAAATCCGAAATATGACCTCCATTCCTGCTGAAACCGCAAACAAGTAAAAGCGCACCAATTAAGGAGCGGACTGGGAGGGAACTTCCCTAACCCCCTAACCTAACCTCCCTTCCCCTTCCCCTTCCCCTCTCCTCCCCAACCCCTAATTCCTACCTTTCACCTTCTTTTTCTTTTATTTCACAACTTACTTCAGGGCTCAACTTGAAGTAAGATGCGTGCGCCGGCAGGCTGCCGGCACACGATCCCCAGGCACAATGGCAAATGGCTGCTGTACCGGCTGCCTCTGGCCCCGCCCCTCCCCCTAGACCACCCCTCCCTACCCCCTCCCCGCCCCTTTGCTGAGGCCCCGTTCTTGTGCACATAATAGGGGTTACATGCACGGCTGGGCCCCTTGTAAAATGCGTGCAGTGCGCGCAAGGCCCAGCCACACGCATAACCCCCGAATTTTACATGTGGGGAGGGTTTAAAATTTGTCCGTTAAAATTTATGCATTTATAATAACAGATTTTACATGAAAAAGAATATTCAAAGTACAGTCTTCTGAGGTAAAAAAAATATCACAACAAGAATTTGCATGCACTTCTTTAGTGCTAACCAGAAAACGCTACAAAAAAAGATACTTGGAACCTATACGGCATTAGGGCTACTGTAATGCCTGTTAGTTGTGGGCTTGACCCTCAGAAAGCCATGAGTAAATTACAATTAAAATATAATAAACCTCCCACACCAAAACAGCTCTAACTGCCAGCACTTAAAAATGTAACAACCCTACCTATGAAAAGGCAACACTGCAAATATTACACCAGGTCCTAAAACACCAATACACCTCATATTAGGAAAACAGAACAAATCAAGCTGCTACAGATTCGTACATGCTAGCAGTCACATATGCAGAACACAGGCAGACCCTCACCAAATATAGGAAAAAGAAACTATAACGAATACATGCAGTCAAAAACTGAATAGAAAAACTGCAACAAGTCAGTCTCTATACAGTGTATCAATGGAAAAACAGAAACCATTCCCAATCCTCAGACATTAAACAATAAAATCAAGAAATATAATAAATATATTAGTTTTTAATTTCTCAAATACCAATAAAATATTTCAAAACAGTAGACACAAATAGCATCCAAAAATTAAAACTAATAAGGATAAAATAATTTACACTCGCCATACCTGGAAACATTTGATTTCCAGTCACTCAGATTGTTGTGGATCGATCAGTGAGATGTGTATGCATACACATGCACATATGCTCTCTCCCTCATACACACACATGCTCCCATGCACATGCTCCCTCTCTCTCACACCCATTCTCACTCACACACATGCTCACACATGATCCCTCCTACATACACATGTTCACACACACATGTTCCCTCTTACATTGTCATATACACAAGATCCCTCTTTCTCACATATACATGCTCAGCCACACATACACACACACTCAAACACATATACATGCTGAGACTCATGTATGAAGAGAACACCCTATGCTTTGATTCCTCATCCTTTCCTGATATAAAGTAAAGAATTCATTGCTCAAAAAGAAAAGACCTCTTATTATATCATCCCTAGAATTTGCATCTGTCTCAGTGCTCCCTCTCTCACACACACATGCTCCCTCTTTCACAGACATGCTCAAGGCACCCACACATGCTCTGCTTCTGCTCAGACACACTTACACACAGGTTCTCTCTTGCTCATACATACACCAAGGCCTCTCCCAGCAGCCCCAGCCCTCCACTTCTGCTGCAGGGCAGGTTAGGAGCTGCCTCGTGGCTTTTTTTTTTTTTTTTTTTTTAACTTGAGTGCCCACAGACAACCTGTAGGATCCTATAGGAGAAATACTCACATGCAGAAGTTAATCTCTGGAGAAACAATCTCTTTTAAAAAAAAAAAGGTTCTTCTTGAGGGGATATCACACTATAAAGAAATTAATTCTTTAGTATAATTTGTGAGCAATAGCCTTCAAAGTTTACCAGAAATTCCTTGTCTGGGACACTTTAAAACCAGCTGATAAAATATTTTCAGTGGGCTCTCCCACAGATCTGAATATTCTTTCCCTGCTCTTCTAATTGCAATGCTTTAACTGGGGCAACTTAGGTTAATCATACAGGGGAGGGAGGGGAGGGAGGGGAGGAGAGGGAGAGAGAGAACCTCTGGAGTGGCCTTCATAGTAGTCAACTATTTATATCACTATAGGAGGGCCAGCTAATAACTCGAGGTGACGGGTTGGTGATGGTTTAGGGGCCAGTTTGACATGCAGAGTAAGACATACGAACAGTACAGTACACCTCTGTGAAGATTTGGTATCATTTGGAGTGAGGAAAGTCTCACAAAGATGAGATTTCTACAATGTTCTCTCACCCTAGCTTGATAGTACTAGAACAGGGTACTGAATCATAATCCAAGAGTTCTTGATCTAGGAGTCCTGCTTCTTCTGTAACATCAACATCAGAAAGCATTGCCTAGTCAATGTCATCAGGTAAACTGATATCCCAGTCAATTAAGAAAAAGAGGTGGAGACCTCCTCCTCACCGCAAAAAAAGACCTTAACCTAAAACAGCTACCAGTAAATCTTCCACCCAAATTCGAAATTGGGCTTTTCAAATCTCCACAACTTCAAATATGTTTAGTCTACACCCCACCAGGAATCCTAGACGCGAACACATCCCCCCTTATTGAATTTGTCGCAGCGAATATCTCATTTGACACACCTGCCATCTTCCTTGGTGACTTTAACCTCCACATCGATACCCTTCCACTATTTCCCACCTGTGAAACACTCCTAATCTACCTCAAGGCTATGGGCTTCCAACAGATCATAAAAAAACCCCACCCACAAAGCAGGACACTCCCTTGACCTCATCTTTACAAATTCCCTAATCCACCCAGACACCCCCACATGTACTCCAGTACCCTGGTCTGACAACTTCCTCATCAAATCACATTGTTCCTTAAAAAATATGTTCTCCCATGCCAACACAAAGACGACCATTCAATACAGAAAACCTTGCCCAAGAGATGACCTAATAGATGCCCTTATCAATGATCTTAATAAATTGGACTTAACGGATTCTGATTCTGCACTGTCCTCCTGGAATCTTATTACCAATAACATTGCTAGCAAGTTATGCCCACTAATAACTAAAGAAATAAATTCCACACCTAATACCAAACAACCATGGTACACGCCTGAATTTAAAACCATGAAACACAACCTCAGAGCACAGGAAACGTTATGGCGCAAAAACCCTTCCCCATCTCAATTAGCAAAGTACAAAATCCTTCTGCATACTTACCGTGAAAACACACTTAAAACTAAGCGAGATTTCTATGCCCTAAGGATACATAACCTCCACTTCAACCCCAAAGCTATTTTTTCATTCGTCTCAGATCTAACCAAAACACCGATAAACTCTATACCTAGCGATGAAGCCAAAAACAAATGTGAAGAACTAGCGCAATACTTCCATGATAAGGTTACTAACCTCACTACTCGCTTCACCAATTCTACATCACCCATTAAAACCTCCTCTAAAAATACCAACGCCAACTTTAGCACCTTTGAGACCACTGCTTCCACACAAATTGAATCCATTTTAAAAAGAATGAGACAATCCACCCAACCATCAGACACTATCCCCACTAAAATCCTCCTTTCCATCCCCAACACAATATCCCAATCTATAGCCGACTTTGTTAATAAATCCATGACCCTTGGAAATGTACCCAACCCACTTAAACAAGCTATTGTAAAACCTTTATCTCAAGAGACCGAAACTTGATCCCTTAGATCTAGCCACCTACCGCCCCCCATATCCAACTTACCCCTTTTAGCAAAGATTCTTGAAAAGACTGTCAACACCCAATTAACTGACTACTTGAAACAATACCACATTCTTTTTCCATCCCAACACGACTTCTGAAAATATCTCAGCACAGAGACACTCTTGACCTCCTTCTCAGACTATATCCTCACAGGCATAGACAAGGGCCAAACATTCATATTAGCCCTCCTGGATATTTCCGCAGCTTTCGATACCATTAGCCACAAGATCCTTATTGACGGCTATCTGAAATTGGAATCTCAGGGATCCCACTCCTCTGGTTTAAATCCTATCTCACCGACAGACATTTCAAAGTTAAAATAGGTAATTATGAATCCAGGGCTATCAGTATAACACGAGGTGTTCCACAAGGCTCCTCACTATCCTCCACACTTTTTAATATTTACCTCCTGCCCCTCTGCCATCTCCTTTCTGATCTCGGCCTACTCACTTCATACATGCCGACGATGTGCAAATCCTCATACCCATCAATGACACCCTCTCCAATGCTCTAAAAACATTGGATAAGGCCCTTGCCTCCATCAAAACTCAATCTAGCTCTCAATACTAACAAAACCGAACTCATGATCATCGCACCCCCACTCCATAGTCCCAACCCCTCAGCCTCCAATACACCCCCTCCCTCCCTTCCTTTTCACAACATGTACGTGACTTAGGCGTTACCATTAACACAGAATTCAACTTAAAGAAATTCATCAATTTCACCCTTAGAGACTGCTACTTCAAGCTACACACACTAAAAAAACTAAAGCACCTTCTGCACCTCAACAACTTCAGATCAGTACTACAAGCCCTTATCACGTCCAAATTAGACTACTCAAATGCCCTACTACTAGGCCTTCCCAAAAACCATCGCCCCCTTACAACTGCTACAAAATGCCACAGCACGCATTTTAACAAGCTCCAGAAAAAAAGAGAATATTACTCCCATCCTAAAACAACTCCACTGGCTTCCTATAACCTCCAGGATCCACTTTAAGACACTCTCACTCATACACAAAGCCATCCACAATCCAAATATGCAATGGTTCAGCGACTCCCTACAGTTTTGTTCCTCCACCAGACCTACCCGCACGCAGTATCTTGCCACTTTACACACACCCTCCCCTAGACTCACTCATCTCACCTCAACCAAGGAACGCTCACTTTCCACAGCAGGTCCAGCGCTATGGAACTCCATGCCTTCCAATTTATGCTGAGAACTCTGCCCTAAAACATTCAAGCAGAAACTCAAAACCTGGTTGTTCAAGCTGCTTACCCCTGAGACCTTCTCTTCAGCAGGTTCCTCCTCCCCCTCCCCCCCCCCCCCCCCCCCACCGTCCTTCCCTACCATAATTCATAGCCCTCTGTTTTAAAGTTATAATGTGTATTCACCTCTCAGCAACATATCTATGTATGTTGCCAGCAACTTAACAACGTTTGTTACCTCATCTTATAGCCCTCCTGTCAATATCTTACCTCATCTTATAGCCCACCTCATCTTATAGGCCCCCTGACAATATCTTAAACTTATTGCTTGTACTCAATTCTATTGCTTGTACATAAGTTAAAGAAGATTAATGTATATGTATATGTTCTAAAGAAGAATATTGTACTTTATAACTTCCATCCCTAATTATAGTTTCCCCTCCCTAGTTCACCCCACTTAGTAGCTCCTTGTTTATGTTCTTCCCACTCCCCAGTTTCATAATAAGTTCTACTGTAAAGCCACTGTGGCTGCATTTCTGTTTAATGGTAACCAATGTGATGTTATTAACGAATGTCAGTATATAAAAACGTTGTTATGATTGGGCATTGGTTAGGTGTAGTGAACACCACCTGAAGGAGTGACTCAGGGAGGAGAGAAACAGGAGTTGTAATAGACTCTCTGATACTGGCTGGTGCAGGTAGGAATGTGTGGATATCGTCTGGAACTAGTGAAACTGAGGGTTATGCAGAGCATTCCTGTGGTGGTGGGAGCTGGCTGGAGAGTGTCTGATACAGGCTGGAGGAAGCTAATACAAGGTGCGTGGAGGTAAGGGTGAGCTTGGTACACAGGAACAGCATGGAGGTATGTGTGAAAGTGAATGCAGGTAAAGGTGATCAGAATACCGGAACTGGGTGCTGGCAAGGATGGACACAGGATAGCGTGCAGGTAAGGGTGATACTGACTGCAGGTATGAGTGACAGGACTAATGGAACCCGGGGAAACAAGACTGACAAAGACTAGACAGACTAACCCAAACAATACTAACACTGAACATAAAACAGAAATGCCCGAAGGCAGCAAGGCAAGAGCCCGAAGGCCACAGAGCAAGACAGAGGCCCGAAGGTAACAGGGTAAGGCAGAAGCCCGAAGGCAACAGGGTAAGGCAAAAGCCCGAGGGCAATCGAGCAAAGCAGAAGCCTGAAGGCAGCAGAGCAAGGCAGAAGCCCATAGTCAACAGAGCAAGGCAGAAGCCCGTAGGCAGCAAAGCAAGGCAGAAGGGAGGCTAGAGCAGGGAGCCCAAACGAGCTCGATGCCGAAGCACCGAGGGATATGCTAGGCAGGGTTATAAAGGAAATCTGGAATATAGAGTAGACAAGGAGGGCGGACTGGGCCAGCCAGGAGAGCATGCTCGTGGAGGACCTCTGGTGATGAGGCGGCTGCGTAGCAGCCATAGTCGTAACAAATGTTGAATAAATAAATAAATAAACTGTATCCAAAAGTCTCCCAATATTAACTTAGGCCTGGATTTTCTATCTTCGCAAAGTTTTCTGAATCATGCGGTAACAGGGGGCGGGGGGGGGGGCGGGCCTGCGAAAGCCAGCAGCGATCGCACCACCGCGGTGTTCTCGCTGCTGGCTTTCGCACCCAATAGCGCCACCGTGAAAGGTGGTGCTCTTGGGCGCACAACTGGCGGCGATAACGGGTCTTACATTATCGCCGCCAGCGAAGTTTCCGTGGCGTCTGCCCCGACACCACCCCAACTCCTCCTCTTCTGGTCCCAACGCCGCCCTGACTGCGCCCCTTTCTAGCTATCGCACGCGAAAAGGGACTTTTCACTTGTGATAGGGACTTTTCGCGTGCGATAGAGATAGAAAATGACCCCCTTAATTTGTAGAACAAATGATACCTGAGGATCAAGAAAAAATTGTCCAAACTCTATTAAGTAGTGTTTTCTATCCCAGACATGGTTTTCAATTCCAGGATTTTGTAATTGATTTTTTTTTTTTTTTTTGTAATCCCAGGATTAAAGAAACCTGATTTTTAGATTGTAATGATGATTCTTTTTGTGCTCTATGGCACTTGCATAGACAGGGATACAGCCATTACCTGCACCAATCCACTTGGGTAGATCCTAGGTTCTTGGAAGCACAACAGAACAGTGAAGCCTTACAAGTGGCTGGACTCCATTGCCAGGACAGGAAGCTATTTTCTTCCTAGTTCAGGAAAATGAAGCCAGCTTGTTGCTCTTCTTCCCTGTCACTTAAACCACAACCCAAAATGCTTGGATTAGAAAAGAGCAGTGTTGATGCTGAATGGTTTTAGAAAATGTTACAAAAGGTATTCATCAGAGAAACTGTTAACTAGCAACTAAACTTGGTTGAACAGTACAGTTACAACGGTACCAGCTGAACCCAATGTGATAAACTTTATCAAAATCAGAGCTGTCCCTGTTTGAAGGCAAGCAAGGTAATCTTATGAATCTGAAAATCCAAGACTAATCAGCTCAGCAGAGGCCAACGGGTCTGCCTCTGGCATGCTCCTGGAATAGCTACCTGCCCTGTAGCCAATGCGCACAAATTCCTGAAAGTTGGTCGAGGGGATTCAAGATGGGTCGCTGTCGAGCAGTTTGCGTGAGCTCCGGCATTTCTTTTTCCTGCTTTGAATAGGCTTTGCCCTTCACTAATGCCGCATACAGTCCGGAATCGTAGGGCAAAGGAAAGGACTTACCACACAGTCCCTTCAGGTACCCCCATTTCAGGCCCCATGGATACCCACGCTCAGCGAGGGAGCCGATCCGATGTGCTGTCCATGGGGGAGGAGGCTGGAGAGGAGTTACCGGCCTCTCCCTCGGACTTATCGACATCTCTGTCCCCGATCCTTAGGGCTCCACCGGCAAACCCGGCCTCCTCCAGAGATCAGGGCGTACTGTCGGGGGAGGGGGGGGTGTGGCATATGCTCAAGATGCTGATGCCCTGCAAGTCCGTGCAGGGTTGTGGGATGCCCTGAAAATGCTGGAGGAGAAGCTGGAGATGGCCCTGGAAGGGGTATTGCTGGCTCACCGAAGGAAGGAGGTGTTCAGAATCAGGCTGAATATGCTCTTATCCCAGCTTCAAGCCCACTGAGTAATTTCTCAATGCCTACCCTGATAAGACCTCACTTAATCACTCTTGATTCCATCTGGGAGGCTATAGTGAACCTGGGAACTTCTATGATTTTGCAATTTAATCCCATAGTCGATAAAGTAAACAACATTGAAAATAGAGTTACCTTGCTGGAAAATTCAAATGTGTCTTTTTCCAAAGAAATGGTGGAAATGAAACAGGATCTGCTAAGACTGAAGCCTACCCAGGATTTGCTGATAAAAGAGAATCAACTGCTTCAGAATAAACTTGAGAATTTGGAAAATGTAATGCGTGGGAAGAATCTTGGCTTTATAAATTTTCCCAGGCTGCCACATATTTCAGCGAAGGATATGTTTAAGAAATATCTTTTGGAGATTTTCAAGGTTCCTGAGACGGCAGTACCTCCATTATCAAAATCATATTATTTACCTCCATTTAAGAAAAAGGAGAATCAAGAAGGTGCTCAGGGTATGGATTCCTTAACAGCCAATTTGGACGTATCTCAGCTGTTGTAAACTTCTGACAGTGCATTGGTACAAGCACTGGTGGTTACTTTTGCGTTTGAACTTGACCGAGATTGGGTTTTGAGATTATATTTTAGGCACCGCACTGAAGCTTTTTTCCTTCTAAGTATTAGGGTTTATCCACTCCAGTCATTTCCAGGCAGACACAGAAGAGGAGACAACAATTTCTTCTAATGAGACCCAGAGTTTTGCAGATTGGGGCTTCTTTCGTTTTAAAATTCCCATGTAAATGTTATGTAAAATATAAGGGTCTCTTAAATGTATTTTTTACCCCTCCTCCACTAACTCTTTTTCTTTATGATAAACCGGTCTTGCAGTCTGTGTGTAATTATTTAGTTCAGTCTGTGCCTCCTCCAGAAGGTTGAGTGCCCTATATAGATTTTTATACACGCTGTATTTACACTGCTCTTTCACTTTAATCCCTTTAAGGGTTATTCCTCAAAACTATTCATTATTGGATCCTCTTATTGTGGACATATGGAATGGAAGAAGTATATGGATTTTTCCTTTTTCTTGTTTGCCTTTACAGTTTATTTTCTGTTCTTCTCTTCTTTTTTTTAATTCAAGATTGTTTTCTTGAAAATGTATTGAAAAATGCATAAATAAAGAATTAAAAAGTTTTTTTCCTGAAAGTTCAGCCCAAAAGGTGTGTCATTTTGGCTGATACACATGGACCTAAACCCATAGATTCCTGCCAATTCCGGGCAGTCCTTAAAAACTGTGTAGCAGCAGTTGGGCTTAACCTGCCGTTTTTTTAGCTCCCACTCATTCAGGTTTGGTGCAGCAACCTTCGCAGCTCCCAAGGCCTGCTGCCTGAGCTGATTAACTATATTGGGCACTGGCATTCTAACCGATATAAAGATTAAGTTTAGTTGGGGGAGGGGGAAAATAATATAGACTTATTGTCTTTTCTCGATTAATTTGTTTCTCTTTTATTATGAATGTTTTATTGTAACCCACCCCGAACATTGGAGGGCATGGGCAACAAGTTCTAGATAGATAGAGCCAGCCAGCAAGGATCAGTTTGGTGGGGATCTTTGGTCACCCACCTCAAACTTAATCTGACCTTTTTCTTCTTCCAGACTGCCTGAAAACAATGTGGCTCTGTGGCCATTCTTCCATCTTCTGGGCTGGTAGAGGAGCATGGAATAGCCCCTGGGATGAGCATCTTCGCTGTGCCACCAGAGGAGTCAGATTGTGCTGGCTGGGGGATAGGGGAATGAGAATAGGCCCAGTTGATTTTGATTCTTCTCAATGCCAGGCATTCAGCCCCTTTACTCTCCATAATCCTGACTCAATAGGGGGGAACAATCTTTGATCATTCAGCAATAAGGATTTGATTGCCCAGATGAAAGCCGATATGCTACAAGTTCGGTTTGTCTTCCCAAGGATGACCCTGATTTGGTCCAATATAATCTGTCGTCAAGTTTGGCGGAGGGCGAATAATCCCAAAATTATCAATAAATCACAGAAACGAGTCAAGTGGAAGTTGTCAAAGTTTGTATCTTTTTTGGGTGATTTCGTGATTGTGCACGACCTCTTCAGTCATGATTGCCCAGGCCAATATCAAGCTTATGAAGTACACTTATCCGGCATTGGTCTTGAATTCCATCCATGATATTCTGGAAGCAGGAGTGATTTCTTAGCTGCAGTAGTGGGGATAGAACAAGGATAAGTGAGGCTGCTGTCCTCACTTATGGCGGGAGCTTCTTTACACTTCCCTTGTGTACAATGGAGGGGCAAGTTACCCATGATGCCAGCATAGAGGGTGAGCCATCTAGGATATTAGCAGAACCCTCTAGGTCCACTTGGGACTCCTACAAGCATTGCTGCCATAGAGTCAGCCCATGGGCCGGTGGGTGGGCATAAAAGGGATGCCAGAGTCGGGTTAGTAGCCCCAGCAGATGCACTTAAATGACCTTGACCACAGAGCTGATCACAAGGACTACTGAGCTGAACGGGGGGGAGAAGCTCTGAGTAAATGGGACAAATGTAATTTAGTGATGAGATGTATTTATTGATAGGATACAAATTGTATTAGCTCGTGTAGGAACAGAATGCATTAGACTGAACTGTATTTTGAATAATGTCATATAAAACTGTGCACATCTATTTATTTATTTATTTATTTATTTAGATTCCGCTTTTCTGCATGTCAAAGCGTATTACGTACAAGTAAGGTAAGCATTTGTACCCACAACCTGCTACACTTTACTTGATTTATTGGCAGGGGTAGCAGCAGGCTGCCCATGCCATCATTATGAATAATCTAGAATAAGGACTGTTAGTCCTTATTATATTGTGATCTGTTAGGCTGTGGACAATAAAGAGCTGAAAGCTGTTTGAGAGAGGTATTGCTGTTCTTATGTACCTATGCACTCGTTGTTCTTTCAACTCTGGTAAACAAACTGTACAGATTTTTTATTGTTTTAGTGGAGTGTGGTTGTCATGTTGGTTCACTTGAATATAGAAAAGGGTCAACAAACAAGCTGTAGATGATACCTTTTAATTGGACTAACTCAATATGGGATGGATTTTTTTTTATTGTTTATTAAATTTAACAAATATTTTCAAGAAACTATACATCTTGATTTGAAATCAGAGATACAAATACAAATAAGCATTATAATATGAGAATTATAAGGAAAAATAAACAATATCACTGTTGTAATTTCTAAGTCCTCTACATGGGATCCAATACCTCTACCTCAGGTATAATTATATTCTAACAATTCAAAAAGGAAAAAGGAGATAAAGTACAGAGTGCTAATACATACATTAAAGGGCCTGTATGCCATAAATATCAGTCACTCAGTTGCAACTGGAGATGAGCTAATAACATGTATAATTTTATCTGAAAGGAAAGAAGAAAGCTGATTTGGCTGAAAAAAAATATAAGAAAGACCTTGATATTTTACTAAGCATTTACAGGGAAATATAAGTAAAAATAACGCACCTATCTCACTAACCCTAGGTCTTAGCAATAGAAACTGTTTCCTTCTTTTTTGAGTTATTCTGGACAAATCTGGAAAATACTAAGGGCCAGATTTTATAACATGCACGCGGGCGTAGATTTGTTCGCGCAACCAGGCGTGAACAAATCTACACCAGATTTTATAACATGCGCGCGCTGCCGCGTGCATGTTATAAAATCCAGGGTCGGCGCACGCAGGGGGGTGCACAATTGTGCAACCTGCGCGCGCTGAGCCGAGCAGCCTGCCTCCATTCCCTCCGAGGCCGCTCCATAACTTGCGCGCGCCGGCTCTCCATCCCCCGGCCGGGTGGCTGTTCCAGAGGCCTCGGTCCCGCCCCCGGGCCGGTGCCCCGCCCACAGCCCCGCCCCGGATTGCCTATTTTTTCAAGTCCCAGGACTTACGCGTGTCCCGGGGCTTGCGCGCACCGCCAAGCCTATGCAAGATAGGCTCGGCGCGTGCAGGGGGAGGCAGGGGTAGGTTTTCGGGGGTTGCGCCTGTATCTTACGCGCACAACCCTTTGAAAATCTACCCCAACTTTATAGTCCATAAAAGATTCTGTATAGTGGCGAAAATACATCTTTAATTATCCGTTCCTTAGCCTCTAGAAGAAAAGAAACCACTAATGTGGCAGGGGTAATAGAATCCTTTTGGGTAGTTTCAAGGATATCTGTTAGATTTAGTTGAGAAAGCACAATTGGAGTCAGGACTTGAACCCCTTTCTGATCAGAAGAATCCCTTCTCTTGAAAGGAGGGGTATAATAAACTCTAGAAGTTAAGGGGAGTGCCTGTTCAGGAAAGCATATACTTCTTCCACGTTCCCTTTGGTGAAATTAACTGATTTCTGGGGAAATTTATAAAACGGAAATTTTTCCCCTTAATCAAATTTTCCATGTTTTCCAGTCTAACAGAGAGCAACCGATTTTCTTTAATCAAGCATCCCTGAAGTGATGATTTGCTGTTTAAATCCTGCTGCAATTGCTCAATAATGGATTTTAAAAGAAGCGCACAGCCGTCCATGGTTCCTGGCACGCACACATGGATGTGCCGATTTTATCGCAGCAATCGACAGGGGAATGTGCAGAAAATTCAATGTCCACACTTCTTTAGAACAAAACAAATGTTTCTATTTATTCGGCAACTCCACAGTGTGAAAATGCAAATTCTGTAAATCAGACGGGTCCCCCGACACGGACCCATGTTTCGCCACCAGGCTGCGTCGGGAGGGAGCCTGGTGGCAAACACGGGTCCGTGTCGGGGGACCCGTCTGATTTACAGAATTTGCATTTTCACACTGTGGAGTTGCCGAATAAATAGAAACATTTGTTTTGTTCTAAAGAAGTGTGGACATTGAATTTTCTGCACATTCCCCTGTCGATTGCTGCGATTTAGTGCGTGCAGTAGTGCTCCTGTTTGGCAATTTGGACTCGTGCCGATTTTATAACATTTGTGCACCGGCGGGTGCATGTTATAAAATCTGATGGCCGAGTGCACATGCGCGCCAGATTTTAAAATCCGCATGCATGTGCGGGGGGGTGTGTGTGTGTGTGTGTGTGTGTGTGCAAATTTTCCATTAATACACTCAGCGACGTAACCGGGGTTCCCCTAGGTCGTTCCCACTCCGCTCCAATTAAGGAGCGGACCTAGAGAGAACTTCCCTACTCCCCTACTTAAACTTCCTCCCTCTTCCCCTCTCCTCCCCACCCCCTAAACCCTTCCTATCTACTAATTATTTTTTTGTTTTATTACTTACTGCTCCTCTGGAACAGAAGTAATCTGTGCGCGCCGGCCAGCTGCTGGCACGTGCTTCCCCGGGACAGCGTAGAATGGCGCTCTCCTGGCCCACCTCTTCGGAGAGGCCCGGCTCTTGGGCGCATACCGGGGTTTACACGCATGGCTGGGCCTTTTTAAAATGTGCACGGCGTGGGCAAGGCCCGGCCACGCACGTAAACCCCAGTTTTCACGCGTGCGGGCCTTATATAATCTAGCGTTATATCTGTAACTAGCTTTCGAGAGCCGTGCATCTGATGACTGATCTGATGAAGGAAAAACAGTTCTCCAAAGCTAGTCACTGATGTGTTGAATTAATCCAATAAAAATGTATCATTTATAATGTGTTTGTTGACTCTTACCTCTCTGCCTACTTTCATGAAATCTTTATAAACTGTTTGACCAGCTGCAACAATAGGATAAAACAAATGTATGTGCAGCACGCTATGGGCAGTAATGTCTCTCACACCATTTTCAACTCTCTGAAAAACTACTGGGTCTCTACCCTTTTTTTTTTTTTTTTTTTTTTGAGTTCTTTTTTTCCTAACAATATGAGTTTCTTTTGCTTCTGGAGAATACTGACTG
The DNA here is from genome assembly GCF_901001135.1 of Rhinatrema bivittatum. Classification (NCBI taxonomy): domain Eukaryota; kingdom Metazoa; phylum Chordata; class Amphibia; order Gymnophiona; family Rhinatrematidae; genus Rhinatrema; species Rhinatrema bivittatum. The sequence goes on from NC_042615.1 coordinate 127,101,023, forward strand.
CATGAAGGAAATTTTTCAAGCACGGATAATAAAAACTTCCTTACTACAATATTGATGGCTTCTATTCTCAACTTTTATTTTTATATATTTTTTGCTACTTAATTGGCAAAATCTCAGATATACTTAAATACCTTTGTACAGGGGGTTCTCAACCCAGTCTTCAGGACACACCTAGCCAGTTGGGTTTTCAGGATATTCACAATGAATATGCAGGAGACAGGTTTGCATGCAACAAAGGCAATGCATGCAAAGCTAACGCATGCATATTTTGTGTGGGTATCCTAACAACCTGACTGACTAGGTGTGTCCTGAGGACTGGGTTGAGAACCCCTGCCTTAGGGAGCAGTCGCTTGTAGCTCCATCTCTAACAATAATTATAAATAATTATCTGTAAATTGCCTTAATTTTATTCAAACAGTAATTTCGCATGCAATCAAGAATATTGACTCCACTTGGTATTATATAATATTTTTTAAATCATGTTTACAGAGAGATCTTAGAAATAATTATTGTAATAAAACAAAGGCCTTTATACTTTTAAATTTTATAAATATACCAAACAATTTAACAACTTTATATGCTAAGTTATACTTAACATGTTATGTTCTTAAAGTAGTTCAGTAAGTTTAGATCTGATAAAAAAATAAGTTATTGCATACACTTTAATTGTTCCAAAAATATAAGTTTCCACACCCCCCCCCCCCCCCCACCTACCCTCATAAGCATGGAACAAGAAATTAACAAAACAAAATTAAAGCAAAAAACGTTTTTTTCCATTTTACCATGGCTTCAAAATTTACAGAAATGTTATCTCTCTACATGGAAGAGCTTTTGATCTCTCAATTTTTGTTATTTCTTGCATTCTACAATAATATTGCTTCCCAGCTGACAACAGAGGGCTTTAAACAAGCCAACATTCCTTCAATAATAATAATAATAATAATAATAAATACGAGGGGGGTCCATATTCAGTAGAACATTTAGGCCCGTATTTTCAGCGGGATAAGCTTCCCGCTGAATATACTTTTTAAAGATATCCGACTAACCATAGCCAGATAAGTTTATACATAACTGGATCGCGGTAGCCTGCTACTGTGATTCTGGCCCAGAGTTTCTGGGGGCGCTTCTGCCATTGCTAGGCAACTATGGCAGGCTACCGCGATCCTTCCAGCAGGTCTAAAGTTATGTGACTAACTTATAGGGTCATTCTTTATTATGTGATATGCTGGTATCGCAGCAGTGTTATTAAAATTAGGGGAAGGGGAGGATTGTGGGCGGGGTTATCTCCCGGCAGCGCTGCGGGTGGTAATGTGTTTCACATTATTGTCGGCAGCACCACAGGAAATAACTAAACCTTTTCCCATGGTGCTATGGGGGCAATAGTGTGCGGGTCGGCTGCACCGTGGCGGGTGAAACCGCACTGTCGCATTGCAGCTGGCTGCCCATTATCGCCCCTGCCCCGTTTTTTTCTGACACATAGCAGAATGCTGAATCTAGGGAGCCGGATATATCTGATATTCAACTACGTTAGCCGGATAACGGGACCCCTCCCAAAACAACCCAAAAATGTCCTTTTTATATCTGGCTAAATTATAGCCGAATAACAATATATCCAGCTATGATTTAGCCAGATAAAATGCTCAATATGTCCTTTAAGCCATTTAGACATATAGGGGCGGATTTTCAGAGCCCTGCTCGCGTAAATCCGCCCAAAACCGGGCGGATTTACGCGAGCAGGGCCCTGCGCGCCGGGAAGCCTATTTTACATAGGCCTCCCGGCGCGCGCAGAGCCCCGAGACTCGCGTAAGTCCCGGGGTTCTCCGAGGGGGGGCGTGTCGGGGGCGTGTCGGGGGCGGGCCCGGTCGTCGCGGCGTTTCGGGGGCGTGTCGGCAGCGTTTTGGGGGCGGGTACGGGGGCGTGGCCGCGCCCTCCGTACCCACCCCCAGGTCGCGGCCCGGCGCGCAGGAGGCCCGCTCGCAGCGCGGGGATTTACGCCTCCCTCTGGGAGGCGTAAATCCCCCGACAAAGGTAAGGGGGGGTTTTAGACAGGGCCGGGTGGGTGGGTTAGGTAGGGGAAGGGAGGGGAAGGTGAGGGGAGGGCAAAGGAAAGTTCCCTCCGAGGCCGCTCCGATTTCGGAGCGGCCTTGGAGGGAACGGGGGTAGGCTGCGCGGCTCGGCGCGCGCCGGCTATACAAAATCCATAGCCTTGCGCGCGCCGATCCAGGTTTTTAGCAGATACGCACGGCTCCGCGCGTATCTACTAAAATCCAGCGTACTTTTGTTTGCACCTGGAGCGCAAACAAAAGTAGGCTATTCGCGCGCCTTTTAAAATCCGCCCCATAACTTGTGAGTTATCCATCTAAATGGCTTTTAAATATCTACCTCTAGGTGTACTTATGTTCTTATGTTTGTGGTTGGAAGCAATGTTGTGGCAAAAGACACACCAGGTGCATAAAAAAAAAAATAAACTGAACAGATTCAGCCATGGACTGTTAGGATCCGCCCGGTCTCAACGTGGTAGGTACACCACCTGATCCAGCCACACACACTACCATATCTCTGCAACCTGGGCCCTCCCATAGGCATACATGTGCATATGCTCTTATAATAAGCTACATTGCCAGGAAGACTTAGAGCGGCCCTGTGATGACGTCAGCCTACTGGCCTATTTAAGCTCAGGCCCTGCAGCAGTTCCTTACCTCAGCAACAGGTCTCTTTTCGTGCCTGCACATCAGTGCATGTTGCCTTGTTCCTACATTCTTGTCCTGTGCTGTGTTCCTGTGTTCCTCATTCAAGTCCTGTTCCTGTCTCCTGCATTGTTCCTATGTCCCCTGCCTTGCCATTATTCAGTCTGGCCTTCTGTCCTCCCTTACCCTGATTTCCTGGATTCTGACCTTGGATCTGGACCCTGACCTTGGATCTAGACCCTGACCATTCTCGTTTGCTGCCCAAACCTGACCATTGCTTTGGACCTTGTTTGCTGCCTGCCCTAACCTCCAGCCTGTCTACTGGTTCTTCTGGTCTACTGCTTGCCTTGACTTCAACCTGGCCTTGGAATCTTGTTCTTTCCACCGCTGTAGGGACTCACCTAAGATCTGTCAGCTGCCAGAGAAATTAGGGAAGCCGCTAAGAGAAATTAGGAAAGCTAACCAAATTGGTAGTGCGGTAATAATGGGAGACTTCAATTACCCCAATATTGACTGGATAAATGTATCATCGGGACACGCTAGAGAGATAATGTTCCTGGATGGAATAAATGATAGCTTTATGGAGCAATTGGTTCAGGAACTGACGAGAGAGGGAGCAATTTTAGATCTAATTCTCAGTGGAGCACAGGATTTGGTGAGAGAGGTAACGGTGGTGGGGCCGCTTGGCAATAGTGATCATAATATGATCAAATTTGAATTAATGACTGGAAGAGGAACAGTATGCAAATCCACGGCTCTCGTGCTAAACTTTCAAAAGGGAAACTTTGATAAAATGAGAAAATCTGTTAGAAAAAAAATGAAAGGAGCAGCTACAAAAGTAAAAAGTGACCAAGAGGTGTGGCCATTGCTTCTAGAATGTTATTTTTGAACAAAGTCCAGATGTATTCCACACATTAAGAAAGGTGGAAAGAAGGCAAACGATTACCGGCTTGGTTAAAAGGGGAGATGAAAGAAGCTATTTTAGCCAAAAGATCTTCATTCAAAAATTGGAAGAAGGATCCAACAGAAGAAAATAGGATAAAGCATAAACATTGGCAAGTTAAATGTAAGACATTGATAAGACAGGCTAAGAGAGAATTTGAAAAGAAGTTGGCCGTAGAGGCAAAAACTCACAGTAAAAACTTTTTAAAATATATCCGAAGCAGAAAGCCTGTGAGGGGTTAAAGGGGCACTTAGAGAAGATAAGGCCATCACGGAAAGATTAAATGATTTCTTTCCTTCGGTGGTTATTGAAGAGGATGTTGGGGAGGTACCCGTAATGGAGAAGGTTTTCATGGGTAATGATTCAGATGGACTGAATCAAATCACGGTGAACCTAGAAGATGTGCTAGACCTGATTGATAAACTGAAGAGTAGTAAATCCCCTGGACCGGATGGTATACACCCCAGAGTTCTGAAGGAACTAAAAAATGAAATTTCAGACCTATTAGTAAAAATTGTAACCTATCATTAAAATCATCCATTGTACTTGAAGACTGGAGGATAGCTAATGTAACCCCAACATTTAAAAAGGGCTCCAGGGGTGATCAAACTACAGACTGGTTAGCCTGACTTCAGTGCCAGGAAAAATAGTGGAAAGTGTTCTAAACATCAAAATCACAGAACATATAGAAAGACATGGTTTAATGGAACAAAGTCAGCATGGCTTTGCCCAAGGCAAGTCTTGCCTCACAAATCTGCTTCACTTTTTTGAAGGAGTTAATAAACATGTGGATAAAGGTGAATCGGTAGATGTAGTATACTTGGATTTTCAGAAGGCGTTTGACAAAGTTCCTCAAAAGAGGCTTCTAGGAAAAGTAAAAAGTCATGGGATAGGTGGCGATGTCCTTTCGTGGATTGCAAACTTGCTAAAAGACAGGAAACAGAGAGTAGGATTAAATGGACAATTTTCTCAGTGGAAGGGAGTGGGCAGTGAAGTGCCTCAGGGATCTGTATTGGGACCCTTACTTTTCAATATATTTATAAATGATCTGGAAAGAAATACGACGAGTGAGATAATCAAATTTGCAGATGATACAAAATTGTTCAGAGTAGTTAAATCACAAGCAGATTGTGATAAATTGCAGGAAGAACTTGTGAGACTGGAAAATTGGGCATCAAAATGGCAGATGAAATTTACTGTAGATAAGTGCAAGGTGATGCATATAGGGAAAAATAACCCATGCTATAGTTACACAATGTTAGGTTCCATATTAGGTGCTACAACCCAAGAAAGAGATCTAGGCGTCATAGTGGATAATACATTGAAATCGTCGGGTCAGTATGCTGCGGCAGTCAAAAAAGCAATTATTAGAAAGGGAATGGTGAATAAAACGGAAAATGTCATAATGCCTCTGTATCGCTCCATGGTGAGACCACACCTTGAAAACTGTGTACAATTCTGGTCACCGCATCTCAAAAAAGATATAATTGCGATGGAGAAGGTACAGAGAAGGGCTACCGAAATGATAAGGGGAATGGAACAGCTCCCCTATGAGGAAAGAGTAAAGAGGTTAGGACTTTTCAGCTTGGAGAAGAGACGGCTGAGGGGGGATATAATAGAGGTGTTTAAAATCATGAGAGGTCCAGAATGGGTAGATGTGAATCGGTTATTTACTCTTTCGGATAATAGAAAGACTAGGGGGCACTCCATGAAATTAGCATGTGGCACATTTAAAACTAATCGGAGAAAGTTCTTTTTTACTCAACTCACAATTAAACTCTGGAATCTGTTGCCAGAGGATGTGGTTAGTGCAGTTAGTATAGCTGTGTTTAAAAAAGGATAGGATAAGTTCTTGGAGGAGAAGTTCATTAATTAAGTTGACTTAGAAAATAGCCACTGCTATTACTAACAACGGTAACATGGAATAGACTTAATTTTTGGGTACTTGCCAGGTTCTTATGGCCTGGATTGGCCACTGTTGGAAACAGAATGCTGGGCTTAATGGACCCTTGGTCTGACCCAGTATGGCATGTTCTTATGTTTTTACTCAACCCAACAGCTCAACCTGCAGGGGAGGTATCTGGTTTAGGCAAAGCATCAGTCCGTCCCACCATAGGGCTTCTCCACCTGCTAATCGAGTGGACCTAGTGGGTTTCCCATAAGGTTGCGCCACCACTCCTCAGCATCAAGGGTCCCCATCCAAATCCATTATATGGACAGTCTAGGTAAGATATCCAGATAACCTGAACTGGATATTCAGTGGCATTGCTGTGCTGCTAAATATACCCAGCTAAATCAAAATTATTCTGATGTTTAGACTACTCCACAGCACAAACAGAAGTATCCAAATAACTTAACCCGATAACTCAAGCCATCTCAAAATGTCCTTGACTTATCTAGTTAATTTTTTACCCAGATAAGGATTTAGCCAGATAAGCTGGAGCCAATGAATGCAACAGGAAATTAAAAAACTTATCTGGATGAAACACCTTAATATGGACCTCTTAATGACACAATTGGAAAGAGGCATACCCGTGGTGAAGCCATGGGAAGGCCTCAGGCCCACCCAATCAGTGTTGCCCAGTGGCCCAAGAAGAGAGCCCTGTCACAGAAGAGGAAGAGAGCCCTGTCACAGAAGAGGAAGATACTCGGGAGGCCAGCATTGGACTCCATCCCACTGGCAGTCAAGAAGAGAAGGATAGCCAGCGGCCGAGAAGTGGAGCAGGCCCACAAGGCCACCGGTGGATCCCATCCGACTAGTGGCTGAGAAGAGGAGCAGGACCGGGAGGCCAGTGGTCGAAGAAACAAAAAATCCTCACCGGAAGGTACCCGTTCTCCTGCTCTTACATGTGTGCCGACCTTGTGGCATTCAAAGCATATAAGGCCAGTAAGTGCTCTATGCTGATCTCATGCATTGCGAGATCAGCATAGAGGACATGCTAGCCTCGCAAGTTTTGAATACTGCAGGCAGGCAAATGAAGAGCAGCAGCAGAACAGGCTTCCCCTTTTGCTTTTGATGTGGAGTCTGCCTGTATTTTTTGTGTGTGTGTATATGTGAGTGTGAATGGTAGCCTGCCTGGGGGTGTGTGTGTCTGTGTGTTAATGGGAGACTCCTGTGGGAGTGTGTGTGTTTGTGAATGGGCATCTGGGTGTGTGAATGGGAGCCTGCTTGAAGAGAGATGTGAATGGGAGCCTATTTGGGGGGTATGAGAGAGAGAGCATGTGGAAGTGTGAACCCATGTGTCTAGAGGGAATGTATGGGTGTGTGAGAGTGATAGCCTGCATATGAGAGTGAGAGCCTGTGTGTGTGTACATATGTATGGAAGTGGGAGCAGAAGCATGTGAGAGAGAGCATGTGAGAGCTTATATGTTTATATGGGAATATGAAGCTGTGTGTGAGAGAGCATGTAAAAGTGAGAGCCTGTGTATGTGTCTGTTAGGGGGAATGGGAGACAGCATGTGAGAGCCTGGGTATGTGAGCATGTAAGAGTGAGAGCCTATATGTATGTATGGAAGTAGAAGCCTGCATGTGTAAGAGAGCATGTGAGAGCCTGTGTGTTTGTGTGTGAGAGAGCATGTAAGAGTGAAAGCCTATGTATGTCTGTAGGGGGAATGGGAGCCTGTGTGAGAGACAGAATGTGAGATTGAGATCCTGTGTAGTGTATTTGTTGGAATGGGAGCATACATGTAAGAGCATGTGAGAATGATAACCTGTGGGGGAAGGAGTGGGAGCCTGTGTGTGTGTGTGTGGGAATCTGTGTAAATGTGTGAGAGAAAGCATGTACGTGAGAGTACATGTGAGCAAGAGCCTGTGTGTGTGTGTGTGTATGAAGGAAGAAGGAAAGAAGACAGGATGACAGAGAAAAAACAGAAAGAAGAAAAAAGACAGACAAGAAGAAAAAAGAAACTGGGATCAACCGATTAGAAAAACAAAATCAGACAACAAAGGTAAGAAAAACCAATTATTTTGCCTTTCAGCGACTGGAATATGCCATCTTTGGGAATGTATACTTCTTTCATATTTGTATTTTGTTTTTTGCTCAGTATTCCAGAGTTCACAGAGAGTCTGGTTTCTCTGGCTTTCCATTTCAGTTTTGTCTGCATGTTTTTGTTTCTAATTTGTAGTCCCTTATTTTGCATTAGGTACGGGTCTGTTTGTGTTGCGCCTGTGTGACAGAGATACAGTATTTTGACTAGCATGTATCTGTATGAATTTGTAGCAGTCTGGTTTGTTCTGTTTGCCCACTAAGTAGTATATTAGTGTTCTAGGACCTGGTGTAATGTTTGCCTTGCTGCCTTTTCATAGATAAGGTTGCTGCTATTTGAGTCCTGAGAATTACTGCTGTTATGATTATGGTAAAGTTCTAGGTATTTTTTTTTTCAGGGTTATGCATTTCTTCACTAATTGTTTGGCAGTGAAGGGAATTTGGTTTGCTGTCACTGAAGTGACACAGGAATTTTTTGCTTGTCCTAGTTCTGTTCTGCACCTGTTGCAAATCTTTTTATCATGATTATTATGATTATCATTGTTGTATTGTAGTTATGATATTCTCTGCATTGCTAGAAAGAGAAATTACAAAAGAATATATTAATATTTGTTTTATTACGTGATTGGATCTGATGTTTCTGTTAAGTGTTCTTTGTTTACTTTTTACATGATATTGTGTATTTATAAACTGCAATAGACATAAAATAAATTAAAATAGATTAATAAGGAATTTTTAATGTTGGTAAGTACTTGGACTAACAGAATTAAAATATTTTAAAATGTCACTCATAATGCATGATGGCTGTTGCAGACTATTTAGAAATCCATTGTAGGGTCATGCTAAGGCCCCTCCAAAATTTCAGTTCTGGCTACACCACTGAGGCATACTAAGCATGAATGAATCCATTTTTATCTTATTTAAGAATTTTTAATGCTTACAGAATTAAGAATACGGGCTGAATTCATGCAAAGCATAAGCAGGTACTATGCATTCTTACCCATAAAACTAAAAAATGCACTTAAACCTACATTATCCTTTTAATTTGCTTGTTGAGTAAATACATAAAAGCTAAAATAAGAACAAGCAATCTTCTAGTTGGAAATTAGCAGTTCTACAGATCATCCACTATAGAGGCTTATACCATTACACACTTTGGCCCGGATTATCAAAAGCTTACGCGCGTATGGGCCTATTTTAAAAGGTCCGGCCACGCACATAAGTCCTGGGCTTTCGAGAAAGGGGCGGGGAGGGGGCAGTCCGGGGGCGGGGCGGGGCTAGAGGTTCCTGGCACAGTGGCCATCTGCCGCTGTGTCAGAGGATCGCGTGCCGGCAGGCTGCTGGCACGCGCAACCTGTGCCTGCTTCAAGCAGGCGCAAGAGGCAAGTTAAAACTTTTGGGGGGCTAGATTAGGGCTAGGGGGCGGGAAGGTTAGGGGAAGGAGTAGGAAGGTTAGATTAGGGGGTAGGGAAGTTCCCTCCCAGGCCGATCCTAAATTGTAGCGAACTGGGAGGGAACGGGGAAAGGCCGCGGGCATCGGCGCGCACAAGTTGCACTAATGTGCACCCCCTTGAGTGCGCCGACCCCCGATTTTATAACATGCGCGCACCTGCATGGGCATGTTATAAAATCGGGTGTCCATGTGTGCATGCCGGGTAGCGTGCGCACATGGACGCGCGCGCAACCTTTTAAAATCCACCCCTTTATCTAGTAGCCTCAGACACCTGAAAACAGGCCATTCCCCATGAGTACGTCATTATTTCCACAAACTGTAGCACTCACTAGACAACAGAGCACTGGGGCCTCCCAGTATTCAGTTCCACAGTTGTGTAGCATTATGAAGAAATGTGTCCCAGGTGGGACTAAACTCAACAACCTCCTAGTGGTATGGTGATCAGCCAAGTGGAAAAACCCATCCTGATAGATTGGGCCCCACCTCTGCTGACAGAGATCACCAACTGTGCATAATTTTGTGATGTGGAAAAACTATTAGGTAATAAGTAGACAGCACAAAATGTATTTCACCTGGAATCCTGGCCAAGATTTGCGCATAGCTCTCAACATTGAAAGGGTAGAGTACTATCTCGTGTCATTAAACCCTCTTGCGCTGCATTTTACTTTCCATGTGTAGAAAGTTCTTGTTTACACTATGATCAATGGAATTACTAAATAGCGGTCTTGCTAAAAAGAAGGAAATGATGAAACCTCAGTTCCTAGCATAGCTGGACTGATTCTCTGCAAAAATGTTAAGCCTGGCAAGACAAGCAGTATGCCATGCACAGAAAGAGATTACAGAATATCTACTCCCATGAATGGTCCCAGAGGCAAATTAATCAAGACAAGAGTAATCTTCAATACCCACTTTACATTTACGGTACAAAAAGCAAGCTTAGTAAAAATAGCATGCTGCCTTTTTCTAAACTGAAGCAGTCTAGCTAAGGAACCCAAATGTTTAAACACCTACAAATACACTTGATTAAACGTGTACTTAGAAAGATTGCAATAAAACTGGCAAATTAAAACACATATTTTTTAAATGCCATTAACAAGTTCATATACATACCTTTAGGAACTTGTTTTGTCTTACAAGAACTTGATTTGTTTTCTGAAGAGTATTAGTATACCTCTTGCTTTTCAAAATAAAAAAGGGCATCACCAAAGTGTCCCTTACCACCTACATCAGAGTCTTCGCAGATGCTGAGTGAATGAGGTCAGAGACCCTAGGCATGTACAGTGCTCCCAGTGGGAGGCGTCTCATCAAGGAGAGGGATTTAACAAAACCCATGAGCTCACCATGGCTCATGTTCTTTCATCCATCCTGGGAAGGCAGATGAGGCTGAGGGTCAGAGCCCTCAGGCCTTCCAGAAAGGAGATTTCCTTGGGGTTTAAAAAGGATCCTGAGAGAATCCCAAAGATGGGGGGGGGGGGGGGGTGGTGGTGGTTAAGTAACTTAGCTGATGAGAACCTATCCGACTAAGTTACGATGTTTATTCAGTGGCACGGCTATGCCGCTGAATACACATGTATGACTCAGCAACCGGCTAAGTTTAGACCTGCTCTAATATCAGCAGTTAGCCGCATAACCTGTACGGCTAACTTGCTCTGCCCCAATCTCCCCACTACAGGCCTACTTTTTATGTGGCTACCTTTTTAGCTGCCTATCAAACAGCAACATACCAGGCCCTATTAGGAAACCAAAAAAACCAAGCTGCTATAGATCCCTATTCAGAAACTATATGCTAGCAGAACACCCCACTTTGGTCACGCATGCAGAACACAGGCAGATCCTCACTAAATACAGAATAAGGAGATCATAAAAAATTAAAATATATATGCAGACAAAAACTGAACGGGAACCACAAGAAGCCAGACTCTGTATGCAGTGCAAGAATAGAAAAACAGAAACATCACTATTCCTCATATAACAAGAAACAAAATCAAGAAACATAAAATATAAAATATCAATCATAATAGTAAAATTATACAAATAAAAAGAATAAGTATTTGAAAATAGATGATGAATAGGATAATTAAAACAAATAAGAATAAAAAATCCCTCTGTTCTCCAGTCAGTTGTTTTCTGTTCACCCTGAGATTGTCATGGATCAGTTGAGGGGAAGAGGGTGGAGTACTGTTTAGAAGTTGGAGATTTTTCTTTTTGACCAGCTCCTGACGCAAGAAATAGTACACCATTGCTGGAGGGGCTGGAGTTCCAGTGAATCTACCCTGCAACCAGTAAACAATGGGAAAGATATAATTGAATTGGAAGATTAGTTGCTGCTTCACTTGGAGGTATAGGGGTTTGGAGTTTTCCTCCTTGGCATATGCTAGGAGAAGAAGGTAATTTTCCCTCCCTTTATGGGGAGAGATTTCTGAACACTGATTTAGTGAAAGGAAAAAGATCTAGAAAAGTTTTCACTATGGATAAAGAGACTGTGGCTTGTGTAGTTATGATTTTCCTTCTGTTGTTTATGATTTTGCAATACTGGCCTGGATCTTATTTTTCAAATTAAAGTAATATTTTTTTTTTGTTGAACATCATCACCATTTGACTCCTCGTCATGTTTTGGGTGCCTACCTTGCCAAGTGAGCTCATCTACAGTGAGAATCGGGGAATCAGTGATTGATATCGAGGTGAGAGTGAATAACTGTGTTACAGATCTCCACTACGGCACCAATGGCCCTGGATGTTTATACCTCTTCCCTGCTGGTAAACTCCAGCAACTCATGAGATACTGAAGGAAATGGCAGCGAGAAGGAGAATTCCGGGACATTAGAGAGCTGCCCTGGAAACTGTGTGGCCCCTAATTCAGTCTACCCAATGGAGAGAGGTATTACACACAATAAGCTAGATTTTAAAAGGCCTGCGTGTGCGTCCATATGTGCATGGTTCCTGGCGCGCACATGGACGTGGCTATTTTTTAACGTGTGCGCATCAGCGCGCGCACATTATAAAATGCAATTCCTGCACGCAAATGCGCGCTGTATTTTAATGTCCGCACGTGCATGTGTGGGCGAGTGGCCTCCTCCATGTGCAGGGGGGGATTTTAAAAGAATCACAAATTGACGCAATTGGGCCTTTGCCCAGTTCCCTAACCCTATCCTTCCTTCCTCTTCCCCTCTCCTCCCCGACCCCTAAATCTCCCCTAATTAGCATTTTCTTTTTTTGTTGAAGAACTTACCCACTCTTCCGAGCAGGAGTAAGTTCGGCATGCCAGCCAGCTGCCGGTATGCACCTCCCCACCTAGACCCCGCTCCCCCGGCCCTCCCCTTTCTTCAGGCCCGGCACTCTGCACAAATCGGGAGATACATGCGTGACCAGGCCTTTTTTAAACATGTGCTCGGTGTGCGCAAGGCCTGGCCACATGCATATCTCCCTGATTTTACGCATGTGGGCCTTTTAAAATCTACTTGAATACTTTTACATACATTACCTTTCTCATTCACATATTCTCCCGTCTCTCTCTTACACTCACACACAGTCCTCCTCTCACTCACAATTGCTCCCTCTCTCTCACTCACACACATACTTTCTCTCTTTCATTCTGACACATGCTCACTCATGCCGGGCCTCTCCTCTCTTTTCTTTGGCCACTGGAAAGATAGGCTCTGCCAGCAGCCCTACCAGGCCATTATGGGTTTCACCCTTCTTTTCTTTGGCTGCCAGCAGCCTGCCAGAGCTCTCTTTCTATCTTTTCTTTACCTGCCAGAGGGATGGGATCCATCTGTGGCCCCATCCGGACTTTCTCTCTCTCTCTTCTTCAGCTGCCAGCAGGATCGCTCCACCAGGCCTTGCTCCTCTTTTCTTCAGCTGCTGGTGGGATGGACTCTGCCAGTGGCCCCAATAGGCCCCTCCCCTCTTTTTTGGCCATCAATAGGATGGGCTCCACCAGCAGCTCACTGGGCTTCTCTCTTCTTTCCTCAACCACACTGATTAGGTTTACCACTCACGGGTATGCCCCACGAGCAGCTTCGCTTATTCTTGGCAGCTCCTACTTTGCTTCTACTGTCATTGTGGTTGGAAACACCGCTGACTCCCGATGCGGTGTCCTGCTAGGCGTGTGTGCACGTGCCTCTGCTGCAGTTACAGGGCCCGTGTTGGGAAAAGCCCCACGGCACCCTTATGTGATATCATCGCCAGCTAGCCCTATAAAAGGGCTCTTTAGACCTTCCATTGTGGCCTTCACAAGGTTGCCTGAGGTCTCCTGTTTCCTGTTGTCTGCATCTCATTCAGCGTCCTGGTTTTCATCTTGCTCCAGTGCTTTGTGTCTTTGGCCTAGTTCAGAGCTCTGGTCTTCTACCTGTTCCACTGTCTCAGTCTTCAACTTGTTCCAGCACCTGGTGTCTTCAGCCTGGTCCAACGTTCTGGTGTTTTCAGTTTGTGTTAACATCTTGCAAGCATCCTGTGTCTTCAGTCCGCCTCAGCACTCCGGTGTCTTCAGCCTTCAGACCAGTTTCTTGTTCCAAGTCCTCAGAGTCCTGCTCCTGAGTTCCTAGTCCTGTTCCAAGTCTTCTGAGTTCCTGAGTTCTGGTTCTGAGTTCCGAAGTTCCTATGCCTTCTCTTCTGGAGCCTTGGTCATACCTTGGTCTGTTTGGTCCTGGTTCTCTGTTTTCGCCTGGTCCCTTGTCTCACCTGGATTCCCTGTCTTCATTCTTTGCCTGGCTCCTTGATTTGCTTGGACTCCGAGTCTTCAGCTTTAGCCTAGCTTGTGCCTGGATGTACTCACCCGCCAATGGAATGGATCACAGCCAGCCCCCAAGGTTATGTCAGTCAAGTCATGGCACAGGGACTCACACATACCTGTAGTCTGAATGGGCTTTCAGAGTGGCCAGAGGGCTACCTCCTAGACACCAACCTTTGGGTTGTGTTCCTGACAGTCCTTTGGGCTGGGTCCCTAACAGATTGCAAAGGTCATGAGCTTGATGAGCGTCTCCATGTGACAGGCCCTTTCTCATGAGGCGCCTTCATTTGCCTTCTCAACTTTCAGGAGGTGTCTTCTCTCTGGAGTAATCTAAGTCTCGTCTTGATTTTTGTTTCAAGTCTTCTACTGTGCCTTGTGTGGTTCTTCTCTTCAGTCTTCAAAGTCAAAGTATCTCTGGATCCTGCTACTGTACCCTCAAACCCCCAGTTGATAAAGATTACCTTCTTCTCCTCAGAAGCCAAAGAGAGGAGGCTGGAGGAGGGGGCTTTGAGGAGGGGGTACTGTTAGGTTTACCACTCATGGGTAGGCCCCCTGAGCAGCTTTGCTTACCCCTGGTGGTCCTGATTCTGCTTCTGCTGTCATTGCAGCTGGAAATGCTGCTGACCCCCAATATCGGTATCCTGCTATGCATGCATGCACACGCCTCTGCCGCAATTAAAGGGCCCGCGGTGGGAAAAGTCTGCAATGCCCTTGTTTTATGTCATCGCCTGCTGACCTTCGTATCTACATCATCATCTTGACTACTGTATTTGCTATAAGACTGTGTTTATTACATTTCCCGCTCCTCGGGTTATGTACTATCTTGTCTCCTTAATAAAGTCTCTCTCACAGCTGTGTCCTACATCACTGAGATCACGCCCACCGATGGTGAGGTCCATGGGGCTCCTCTCTGTGGGCGGAGACATCTCTCACCTCGGCCCGGGGTTCACAAATTCATCAAAACCATAACAGAAGCACCAGCCCTGTTCACTTTGGGGGCAATTTTCAAAGGGGATTTACACAGATATAAAGGTGTTTGTCCACAGTTTAAAAAACTGCATTCCCTCTGTAGGAAAATGTAGCAAGGCAGTAGGCAGTATTAGGGCAGGTCAGGTGAAGCAAGCAAGAGGACTTCATTCTGAAATCCCCGCACCAACTTTTCATCAATTTATTCTGCGTACTTTGAACCTGAAAAGCACGCAGGGCAAAGACTTCCTGCGGCACAGGCCAGCCAGCAGATTTTTTTTTTTAAGGTAAACTCTGCTAGCAGACAGTTTTCTTTTGAAAATTGGCTTGCAGGTCCACAGGTACAAAGTACCCCTGGGCCTGCAAGCTTGGCAGCCACTTTAAAAATGGGCCTCTTTATGCACAAAACTGTGCAATGTATTCTAAAGTACTCCTCTTGCTCTCCCATTAAAATGAATAACAACAATGTACTAATAACAGAATATTCAGGCCATGAAAGGAGCACTTACGATTCAGTGTCCTCAACGGTGCCTTCTTGTACAACAATAAGTGTAATTGCTCTTCGTCCACATTTTAAAAGATAAATTAAGAAAACAGACATGGATGCTGCCACTCTGGCCATTGATCAGGACTGCAACATACTACAAAATGGAGGGGAGCTGTTATTTCACTTCACTGGGACGTAACAAGATTTCCCCTTCATTTTAAAGGAAAAGAATCCAGAGCTGGATAAATCTGTGGAAAATGCTGCAGATGAAATGTAACTAGATATCTGGATTCAAGTTAGCTAACTTCAAGCACTTGCAGGATCAGTAAATATAGGGCGAGGACTCAAGCACTTTGCTAAGCGGGTACAGAATACATTTCTAAACTTAGTCGACGGACTTGCAATATATTTACCCTGACATAAAACCCTGCCTACATTGGCCTGCTGAAATCATCTTAACCAGTTCTATCTGCTTCAAGAAGTCTGAACTATTCCAGAAACTTGAGCTGGTGTCCCTGAAAACAACCCTTTAGATGTACTTCTAACTAAGCTTGTTCTCAAAGATAATTCTTACCTTCTAATAAGATTTGCTTTAGAAATCTTACTAATCTACTTAAAAACAGTCATCTACAGTCCTAACAGGAGTGCAAGTTCATTGATCCAAACCCAGTCATGGTTGATCAGAGGTCCGGTCTGCCAAATTTCACACATATAGCAATGCACAAAAATGACTGGATCACATGAAGCTGCAAAGCAAACAGCAGGGACAGGGCAGAACAAACCATCCCACCAGTGACCTGGAAGAAGTATTTATTTAACTCTTAACACTGTCGGTGCTAATGTAACTCAGAAAGTAAAATGTTTAACAAATAAAAACAAAAAATATATATAAAGGTGATAACAATGCATTTCATGACTAGCTTTCGAGAGCTTATGCCCTCTTCTTCAGGTCGAAATTCAAATGAGCAAAAGATTTATTTATTTATTTATTTGAAACATTTATATACCGGCATTAGTAAGCATACATCATACCGGTTCACATTGTAACTGAAAGGCTGAAATTACAATCAACGGGGAGGGGAAACAGGGAGGAATATACATAGAGCAGAGGGCAAAGAAATTAAAGCAATCAAACAACTGTAACAGGCTATTTACAGGTATATATATATATACAGGTCTATAAATAAAGGCTTATATATAAAGGCTTAAGCAGGTTACTAACTGGAGTCTATATACAAGTAAGATCAGAAGGTAAGAACTGGAGGGTGGGGGGGGGGAGGTAGGGATTAATCAGGGTAGGCCATCAACACAAGCTTTAGAGTTGTTGCGTCTGTCAGTCTCAGATGGCTTTGCCCCGTATGCCTCACTTTGTTCTTGATTCCTCCCGCTTACCTTGGGAAAATGGCTACTGCCGCGTCTGCTAGCCACCCTCTCTGGCGTCCCCAGAACGGCTATGGCGTTACCTCCCGCCATGTTCCTCCCAAGGGCCTACTAGGGTGCGTGCTACCCACACCTTTATTCTGACTATGGCGCGAACCTCGGGGGCGTCCCCCTCGAGTGACGTCACAACATCCAGGTATTTAGCCTGCCCTTACTTGCTAGCTAATCGAGTTAGCAAAGACTGGAAGTCTGGAATGATTGGATTTGGACTGGATTCGTCCGGTCTGCGCTGCTCTGCCGCTTCCGTGCACCCGCTGGAAGCTTTCTTTCTCTCTGCCCTTCGGGGTAACTACTAACCTGGGTACCCACTCCTCGGCGTCCTTCCTCTTCTTTCAGGTGCCTTACTGGGATCAGGTACTCGCTCGTCGAGGGTCTGCTCTCCCTGCCTCGGTGCCTGGAACCATCTACTTCTGCTGGTGGGAACCTTCTACACACACAGCTACCATCTAATGAGTAATAAATCTCTCAGTCTATCTCATCTACAGCTTTGCCGTGCTGGGAACCCTATACCGGAATCTCCCTATATCAACTTGGTGAGAAGGGTTCCTCTGCCGAGGGTCCCTGGACTGCTACTTCAGAACCTGCTCACTACTGCCACCTCTGGTGGCTTACATCTGCTGTATAATAAAGACAATTCAGTGTTTGTGTATCCTGAGTCTAGCCCAGTACTGTGGCTGCCCACGGGGCTCCTCCCCATAGGCTTGGTCATCTCCCTCAGAACCCAAGAATCCACCCAAACACCTCAAAACCATAACAAGAGTAGTGTGGCTGCCATGATTTATAAAAGGCACCTGCGTACGCATGTTATAAAATTGAGCGTCCATGTGTGCGCGCCGGGTAGTGCGCGCACATGGACGCCCGTGTGCAATTTCTTAAAATCTACCCCTAAATGTGCTAGGACATATGCTATTGAATTGTCAATAGGTTTTATGCACATACGTGTATTTTAAGGAGGTAATTTTCAAAAGGATTTGCACACTTAAACTGGGTTTTATGAACATAAATATACTTTACATGCATAAGTGGGCTTTTGAAAATTGTTACGATAAATGCCATTGAATTATCAATAGGTTTTTACCTGCGTTAAGTGCACTTTAATAGGTGAATTTTAAAAGACTACTGCATGCAGAAAGTAATCAGGAGAAAAGAGAAGGCGTAATCCTTTTAAAATTCACCTATTAAAGTACACTTAACGCAGGTAAAACCTGTTGATAATTCAATGGCATAATTCGTATCAATTTTCCCCAAAGGCTGCAGACCAAGCATGCATGCAAACCCCGGGCTTTGCCCTGGAGAGAAGGAGATGCTCCCTATTGAAGGCAGTATAGTGGCACTGTATGTGCTACCACCTTTTTTTTTGCTTTCTTCCTGCTACTTTTTATAAGACTATCCTTTTTCTCTCTTTGAGCCTGGCCTGGCCGTGCTTATACTTTGCCTCTGTAATCAACTATTTTGCATAGTTTTGCATCCCACTACCAGAGTTTTGCATTAAAATGCTTACCTGCTAATTTACTTGATTACATAGATTTACAGCACTTTTAATGTACATTAATGCCTGTGAAAGCATTAGCACACTTGAAACATTGGCCCCTATGAGCCTTACAGAGTTGTCTATTTATTTGCATTGTAATGTGTGGGCATTGTGGGAATAACTATAAGATGGCCAACTTTAACAATCTCATGACTCTGTAGTACTGTCAGAAACTAAGAAATGGTACTCCAGTCATAATTATTGAATATAAAACGTTGATAAACAATCTGAAGTGATGTTTCTTTAAGAAACCCCACTGTTTGATTAAAAAACATTATCCATATGTAAACCTCTTCCCTATTGTAGGAGGGGCCACAAAAATAACTCTACCTCTCAGCTATGTGTTTAGGATCAGACACATGTAATGCACCCACACAACTAAAGGGTCTCCCAGGGATGGAGAGGAGAGGCTGAAGCAGAGAATAGAACAATAAGTGATAACATAAATCCCAACTTATGTAGCCAAAGCAAGTATTGTATATAAAATCAGTGCATGCACAGTTATACAGTGCATTAGGATTCTTATACTCTATAAAAAAAAACACAGACAAATGGCATTATAATAAAAAGGAAAGAACATTTTATTAACATGGAAAAGCAGGGAAAATCAGGCTGCAAGATATAAAAGAAAAATCACTAGCCCTTCTCTGTATCTAACTTGCAAAATACTTCAAACTCCCACCTAAATTCTGGCCAGAATAATAATATAAGTTCTCAGTTAAGCCTCACATGAATTCTGTTTTCCTTTTCTTTAGGCAAGCTGCTCCACTTTGTGCTTGATAAAGCCGATGCAGATTCTTGAAATCCTGGGCTCAGTTCAGCTGCAGTGTCCACTTGCTTCAGGAGATTTAAGTCCCGGTTCTCACAAAAAAAAAAATATATATATATATATATAAATTCCCTCTCTATTCTATATAAAATTGTGACAAATCTTCTGAATTTCCCTGCAACTAAGTCAGCCTGATACAGAATGTATGCAGATACTATTCTAAATACTGTTCTTCTAGCTATAAATGAAACAAAAGGTGAGAAAATTCTTGGAACTCACTTTTCCCTCATTACAAAATTAAAAAAATCACTGCTTTCTCAGCACTACCATATAATTTCTATTTTACAGACTATGGCTAGGAGGAACGCTCCCCTCTGTCTGCAACTGCTCTTTCCATTGTGATAGCAGCCATGTGGCTGGGAGAGGAACCTCACCTCATTGCTATGTCCTTCTGACCTTTCCTCGCTCTGCCTGTCTGACCTTGTACAAAAGACAATCTTTCTGTTAAACATAATTTAAAACGTTCATTAGCAATCGAGCCCCTGCTCCTCATTGGCTCTGGTCCAGGATTACATCCCAGGTTCTGATTCCAAGAATTGTCATAGGTCCATTGAACTCAAAATTTTCCTTCTGCCAAAATATCCATTTAATCCCAGCAACTGTAGCCAGGTCCACTTGGTGTCTCTGCAGTTCAAGGGATAATACCACAGGCTTCCAGTCATGTCACCCTCTCCCCCACCCCTTGTAGTAGAGCCAGAGGGTAATTTAACATTTGTATGGGCAAGGACTTCTGTAGGCTTCAAAGAAAAGCATCTGACCAAGAAAGTTCTGCCATGTAATTCACAAGTCACCATTTGCCTTTATCCCAATCAGAGAGGAAGCAGGGTTCTCCCCTTTGCAATTTAATTTGTCTTTGCTTGTCAGAGCAAGAGCAATCTTAAGCTTCTGGTTTACACATATATACCATATTTTCTTATAGTAACATAGTAAATGAGACAGATAAAGCCAAAAGGCCCATCTAGTCTGCTCAGCAGTGATTTTATGTGCATTTACCCAAAGTAGATCAAATTCCCACATGGAACCCAACCCCCAATCCCATTCTGAATGACACACTGATTTATGCTTTTTTGTGATTTCTCAGCTAGCACATAAGACTCCGGTAACTAAAATGCTTGAAATGTAGTAGATACTACTGTAATGACACATTGAAGATCGTTGTAAAACAGTACCTTTGTAAAGCCATAAAAATACCTGTCCTTCTCCTCCCGTGCCATTTTTTTAAGATGGCACCGGCCGTCCATTGCTCCTACCATGTGACAGAGGCCGGCCAATGGCACCAATAGCCCCTGTCACATGGTAAGGGCAAAGGGCCATGACATCATTTTGTTTACTGGCAGCTGATGGCCCGAGAGCGGGAGATCGCTCCCAGGAACCCCGCTGGACCACCAGGGACTTTAGGCAAGTTTTGGGGGGTTGGGAAGGTGGGGGATTGTAATGAATTAAATCTGAAGGGTTGGGGTGGTTTGTTTTTTTTCGGTTCAGGACAGCTGAAAATATTTTGATCTGAACCGCGGGAAACGATAACGAAGGCCAAATCACATTTCTAGTATGTATATTAAATAAATACTCTCAGGTTATCTACAGCATTCTTGAGAACATTTAAAGGAAGAAATGGCAATGGTTTGCCTATAATATTTTATTTATAGCTGGGAATGTGTGTGAGATCTAAGAGACAACATCTCCCACTGAAGTGAAGTACTTTCTTTTTTGACTGATGTGCAGAGGCCTAACAAATTTCTATTGTATTTTTTCCTAAGCAAAATCCATCAAAGGCAAGAAGGTAAGAAGTTGCCATATTGTGTCAGAGCGAGGGTCCGTCAAGCCCAGCATTCTGTTTCCAGCAGTGGCCAATCCAGGTTACAAGTACTTGGCAAGTACCCAGACATTAAAGTAGATGACATGCTACTAATGACAGTAATAGCAGTGGCTATTACCTAAGGGGCAGATTTTAAAAGCCCTGCGCGCCGGCGCGCCTATGTTGCATAGGCCGCCGGCGCGCACAAAGCCCCAGGACGCGCGTAAGTCCCGGGGCTTTGCTTGGGGGCATGTCGGGGGCATATCGGGGGCGGCGCGGCATTTGGGAGCGTTCCGGGGGCGGGGCTGTGGGCGTGGTGCTGGCCCGGGGCATTCTAGGGGCGTGGCCGAGGCCTCCGAACCAGCCCCTGGGCCAGGGAATAGCACGCCAGCAGCTGGCCGGCACGCGCAAGTTACGCCTGCCTCGGGCACGCGGAACTTTCTTAACAAAGGGAGGGGGGGATTTAGTTAGGGCTGGGGGGCAGACACATGAAATAACACCCCAAAATTTAAAATAGGATTAAAAAATCTCCAGCTCTCCATACCATTAAATAAAGAAATACCAGGACCTTTTGATTTCCACTCACCCAGAGATTGTGGATTTGGGGGAAGGGGGCCACACAATCTTTATATTGTCTCTCCCCTTCACATACATAGGCTTTCTGTCTCTCAGACACATGCAGGCGCTCACTCTCTCAAACGCTAATGCAGGCGCTCTCTCTCTCATACAAACATGCAGGCGCTCTCTCTCTCTCACACACATATGTAGGCTTTCTGTCTCTCATACACACATTCAGACTCATACACAGGCTCTCTCTCTCAAACACTCATGCAGTTATTCTCTCAAACACTCATCCAGTTGCTCTCTCATACAAACATGCAGGCACTCTCTCTCACACATACGTAGGCTCTCTCTGTCTCTCATACACATATGCAGGCTCACACACAGGCTCTCTGACTTTCAAACACTCATGCAGACCCTCTGTCTCAAACACACATGCAGGCACTCTGTCTTTCAACATTCATACAGGCACTCTGTCTCATGCACATATGTAGGCTCTTTCATACAAACATGCAAGTGGTTCCTATCTCATACACTCACACAAGCTCTCTCTGTTTCTCATGCACACATGCAGGTTCTCCCTTCTCTCTCATGAACACATGCAGGTTCTTCCCTCTCCCTCATGCATGCACACATGCAGGCTCTCTCATAGACACAAGTTCTTTCTTTCATACCCACAGACATACAAATGCTCTCTCTCATACATATACCTTAGGCATCCTCAGTTCTGCTAGGCCTTGCCCACACCAGTGCTGCTCCTTATTTACTGCTGGAGGGCAGGCAGGAGGAGGAAAATGCTCCTGGTGGCCATGCAACTGCCAGAAATGTCATTCTTCCAGCCAGGTAAGCCTTTCTCTACGGGCTGCAGCAGGTAGTGGGTAGAGCTCCATCGTGGCCCCGCTAAGCCCTTCATCGAGCCATGGTGGTTTGAGCTGCATCTCAGCCCCGTGGAGCCCTTTATCCAGCCGTGATGGTTTGAGCTGCATCCCGCCCCGCTGAGCCCTTCTTCCAGCCACGGTAAGTTGCTCTCTGTCACAGCACTTCTCAGCAGATCACGTGACCAGTGTGACTGGCCCACCAGGAGATGCCCGATCCCTCAATAGACCAATCCGCTCCTGAACAGTATTCAAGGTTCAGTCTCATCATGGAGCAATACAGCGGTATTATGACTTTTTCCGTTTTAATCTCCATTCCTTTCATAATAATTCCTAACATTCTGTTTGCTTTTTTGACTGCCGCAGTACACTGAGCCGACGATTTCATTTTATTATCCACTATGACACCTAGATCTTTTTCCTGGGTGGTAGCTCCTAATATGGAACAACATTGTGTTACTACAGCATGAGTTATTTTTCCCTATATGCATCACCTTATTCTTGTCCACATTAAATTTCATCTGCCATTTGCAGGGTCCTCCTGCAATTTATCACAATCCACATATGATTTAAGTACTCTGAATTCATTTTGTATCATCTGCAAATTTTATTACCCTCACTCACTGTATCCCTTTTCCAGATCATTTATAAATATATTGAAAAGCACCAGTCCAAGTACAGATCCCTGAGGCACTCCACTGTTTACCTTTTTCCACTGAGAATATTGTCCATTTAATCCTACTCTCTGTTTCCTGTTTTTATCCAGTTTGTAATCCACGAAAGGACATCGTCTCCTATTCCATGATTTTTTAGTTTTCTTAGAAGCCTCTCATGAGGGACTTTGTCAAATACCTTCTGAAAATACAAATTCACTATATTTACCGGTTCACCTTTATCCACATGTTTATTAACCCCTTCAAAAAAATGAAGAAGGTTTGTGAGGCAAGACTTCCCTTGGGTAAATCCATGCTGGCTGTGTTTCATTAAACCATTTCTTTTTATATGCTCTCTGATTTTGATCTTTTGAATAATTTCCACTATTTTTCCCAACACTGAAGTCAGGTTCACTAGTCTATAGTTTCCCGGATCACCCCCGAAGCCCTTTTTAAATATCAGGGTTACAATGGCCACTTTCCAGTCATCAGGTACAATGCATGATAGGTTACAAATTTTAACTAATGGATCTGAAATTTCAGAACCCTGGGGTGCATACCATCCGGTTCCAGTGATTTGCTACTCTTTAGTTGTCAATCTGGCCTACTCTATCTTCCAGGTTCACAGTAATTTAGTTGAGTTCATCTAACTCATCATCCTTTAAAACCATCTCCTTGAAAACACATTTAAACATATCCTCATCTGAAATTACATAAAACCTGAGGATGAAAGCCTTTCCCCTGAAAATTTGATGTCTTTTAGCAAAGCAGGGTCACATTGGTTCCAAAATGGCGCTGGCTGACCACAGGAGCTCTTTGCTGCGAGCTCATTACCATCTATAGCAAAACTGTATGCAAAACAGCCACTACCCTGCAATAAATACCCTATGTTAGTACATCAGTTTCTACCTCTGTGCTGCTCTGAGCACCAGAAACACTCTCCTTAACTTATGCCCTACAAAACAAAGGGAAGGCAATTTTCAAAGGCATTTCCACCAGTATACCAGAGGTTTATCCAGTTATAAAACCGCTCACTTGATATGTGGATGTGTTCCCATGAGCAGGGTGGGGAAGGGGCAAGGACTTATATACATACTTTTACATTTTCAAAAGTATACACGTTAATTTTCTCTAAAATTCTATGAGATACGACTGACCCCAAAAAGAAAGAAATTCAAAAGTGAACTGAAAACATGGTTATTTAAAAATGCTTATAACCTACCTTAAAACTTACCTGAAATCAGAGCAAACATCAATAAGAACAACTTAAAACTGTCTGCGCTCATAACAAGCACCAATATAGTCAAAGACATTAATAAACTAACAGAACTAAATAGCTCATCACACTCAAACATCGCCAAAATAAAACCACTAATCTCTTATCCCAGTATCTTTAGTTAAAACACCAGAACACCCCGTAGATCTATATCTCACTTGATTACATTAAGTCAATGTTCATGCCAATGTATAATATGTATGTTATGCGATTACATTTAGTCATTGTATAAAGCATGCCATAATATGAATGTTATGTTGTAATCCACTGTGATCTTTATTCGGAACGACGGTATATAAAATAAATAAATAAATACATAGATGTAACTGTATGCGAGTAAATCTTGCGGGATAATTTTCAAAGCGCACTTATGTGTGCAAATCCGCTTTGAAAATTGGTGTAATTTACATATGTATTTGCCACCTAATTTAGTGAATCTTTTATGAAAAACCACCTAACAGGCCAATGTGCAAAGTGTGCTGACATTGGCCGTTGATGCACATTAATTAGCTCACATTAACAGCCCATGTTAATGAAACTTAAATGAGTTTTTCCTTAATTTACCTAGTCCATCAAGCTAGGTTGAGAGAACATTGCACAAATCTCATCTTTGGATGAGTTTCCTCACTCCGAAGGTCATCAAATCTTCGCAGGAGAGCACTGTTTTGTTCGTATGAATCACTTGGAATATCAAAGTGGCCCTAACCCCTACACTAATACCTAAATCGCACCTCGCGTGGGCATCCCATAGAGATATAAATACCAATCTAGTGCGAGGGCATTATGGTCTCTCTCTCTCTCTCTCTCCCCTAGTCTGGGACTCCAGGCGCTTAAAACTACTAAACATGGTCCCCCCAGTAGTGCAAAAACGTTATCACAATTTGTGCTAAGATAGCACTTTGCATAGGTATAATTGCAATAAACTGCCTATTACCATAAAACACACCCCTTTTCCTATGACATGCGATATTTAGTGCATTTTGATAAATCCAGGCCAAAGTTGTTTATCAATTATATTGCCATCTTATTTAGATCACTACCCCTAAAATATAAAAAAAAAAAGACCAGGCCTCATTCTAATTATTTCACAATTAATAATCTAGTTGTGTTCTGCAGGATTGACTCTCTCTTAATCAACATAAGCATTAACTCCAGATGATTCCTAAAAATCATCAGTGGGTGGGGCATATTGGCAATATTCCCAACTAGTCAATTTATTCTTCATCATGATTGAACACAGATCGAATAACCTCTTCCCATCAGAAAATATGTTTTTTCCTCTCTCCTTTTTAAAAATGAAGGAAACCCAAACATTAAAAAAACTTTGAAGTCACTGTTTTAATACAATATAATCACATTTATAATCACAGTGATTCATGGGAAACAATCACCTGTTCCATGAAAGGTTGCAAACTGGTCCAAAAGGTTTCCCTGGCAAACAATTTACTATGCTTTAAAAACAGAAAAAGAAAAAAATGAAGGCAGGTCAAATCATAGAAAGCAAACCTAATGTGGCCTTCACCTTTTCCTCTCCAGAAAGGTCCCAAGGAGTACTGCCAGCACTTGACTTTACATGCCAATTAAACTTAAACTTGCTGATCTCATTTGGCTTTCAGCAAATCCCTAGGTGCTGCTATCCTTAGTTAGGACAGGACAATATTACCAGATGGGCAGCATATCACAACCCCCCACCTTTATCAAAAAATCTACCCAGTATGCAGGTTTCAGCAGGATTTTGTAAAAATCTCATTCAGTTTCTCCAGTTTTTATTTCCATCCATGGCCATGGTTGAGCAAACTCAGTCTGAGTGGTAATATCAAGACAACATGTGGAGTTTTAGATCACAATCACAGATCACAATCTTTTGCCCTTCTCTGAAACAATCCTGCACAACTATCCTTCAATATAATGCACAAATAATCTTTATCAAACTATGTAGCATCATGAAAATAAATCCTAGAGTTTATTCAAGCAAACATGATGTTTTTAATCATTTTAAAGTTTGTTTTTATATGTAGGAGGACACACAGATTATTCCAGTATATGGAAATCAAACACTATTCAATATAATTAAATAGAAATTGCACTTCATGTATTTGAAACACACACAAAGTAACTATTACAAAAAATCTCTATCTAATGTTCTTTCAGTTTACAAAGTCCTTGGATTCATTGTATAAGGACGCATGGAAAAAGGTATCATATTTCAATAGGTCTGTTTTATTGGAAGCAAAATAGTTCCATAAAATGCTAAAATTACCTTAGACCTGGTTCCAACTATACTACAGTTCATTATAAAAAAAAAAACATTTCTCTTTTATAAACATGATGGTCTTGTAGGCAGAAAAACACATTGCAAAGTCATCACTTACCAGGTCTTGCAAAAGTGATTCAATCTCGTAGTTTTCAACTCAGTTTTCTTTCTGAAAACAAAATGTTATAACTTTCTCAATATCCAGTTTACAGTTCATGGGTTATTAGAGTTCACAAAGCTGTGTATAAAGTGGTATACAGCTTGTAGCAGACACAACAGAAGGGAGTTCTCAACCTTTTTTAAGTATTCCCAAGCAGGTCCTTTGACTTGCAATACTAGACAGCGTATTCAATCCTTCCAAGCCAATGACTCCCTAAATCACACAGCGGGCATCGTGTGCATCACGTTATCCCATTACAGATGCATGTCCACAGGGCCGGTGCAAGGGTATTGGGCGCCCTAGGCGACCCTTGCACTGCCCCCCCCCCCCCCCCGGGGTGGCGCCCCCCACCTGTTTCGGTGCGACTGTGTTTTCTCACGGCCCTGAGAAGCGCACACTCTCTATTTCTCTTTGCCGCGAGCGGGATAGGCCCCGCTTGCGGCACCACGTGGCTGCTCTTCGGTGCCCCCTACAGCTCGACGCCCTCAGCGACCGCCGAAGTTCGCCTAATGGACGCGCCGGCCCTGTGTCCACCGGACTCCAAGAGAGCAGCTTGCAACTGTAGTACAAGTAATCCTGTCCCACCCATCCCAACATCATATCTACCCAGTGGGAGGAACTAACGTATTTCAGGAAATGCTTTTCACTGAGCACCTAGCAAACCTTGAAAGCCAAAGTGGTCTTAATGCTCACAGCTGTAACAAACATTTGGGAATTGTGAGACCATGCTGTTTGCTGAAGTGGGTTTTTCCCCAGCTCACGTCAGAAAAACATGAAGGATACATGTACTTGTATGTTCCTACCGAATATTTCTTCTTCTTCATCATCTTTTTACTCCTCTCAGAGCTCAGCCCCAACAGAAAACAAACATCAGATTTTGCATCTAGAATCTGAGGGCTTACCATGTAGATATGTGGATACATAACTGTGTTAAATGTTTTATTCAACAGGAACTCTAAACTGACTATTCTAGTTGGCTGATTTGGGCTTTCCAATTATCCAAACCATAAGTCTGAATCGAATCTGGATCTTCCCGATTACCTCACTGTCCTGGAACGTAAACTCCTTAAGAGTTTCTTTCTGACAACAGAGTAGTGCTGACTGGGAATCTCAGTTTCTGAGCTGAATAATGCACTATACTATTCAGTGGCTGAAGGTATAAAAAAGTAACTTCAACGCTTGACCAGATACGATGTCAGAGTTATAGAGCTGCCCCGTGAAGGCAACTCAAAAGAAACCTGTTACCTGAGGACCATTTAAAGTGCATGACTGGTGCTCAAAGCCACTGTGTAAAAATAAGACCTATTGGCTGCCTGTGGGTGGCTGCTCTAATTTCTAGCTCATAGCATCTCAGTTTATTAAAGCAATCATTATTCAACAACTTTGAGTACTACGTGGAAAAAATGGAAAGGGACATTCAGGATGTGCTGTTTCTCTCTCTCTCTCGTATACCGTACTACACACATGTGCTTTGCACCTGTTTTTTCTGCAGGGGCAAAGCAATGCAAACAGATTTAAATACTCAATTCTACTTGTGTTGTTTCCTCCCCAGACCTAAATATAACCCTGGGGACATTTATTTGAATTTAGTTAAAATTTCTCCGTGTTTGAAAAAAATGGCATCTAGAGCTGAAGCATTAAGTACTAAAGAGCATGCAATATGCATCCATATGATTAGATTTCTAATTTTATTTTTCCTGTGTCCGTACATAGCCAAGTTTGTTCAATATGTTTACACAGAAAAGTTTCACTGAGAAAAAAGTCACATTTTCAATAATGTAACAGTGTCAAAATAAATTGTTTCGACATACATGCACATTCAATGATATGTGAGTAGCACACCTGAAAAGCTGGGAACTTAAGAACAGAGTAAATGGCAACAGAAGAGAACCATTTACTCTACCCAGTCTGCCCCTTTGCATCTGCTTACTGTGCTGTCACAGTTCTTACTTGATTTGTGGTCATCTCCCTCCCTCTGCCATCTCTCTTTGTGTCTTTCCCAAGGGTAGGCAAAACGTTTGGGCCTCAGGGCCAAATTGAATCCTGCCATACTGGGTCAGACCAAGGGTCCATCAAGCCCAGCATCCTGTTTCCAACAGTGGCCAATCCAGGCCATAAGAACCTGGCAAGTACCCAAAAACTAAGTCTATTCCATGTAACCATTGCTAATGGCAGTGGCTATTCTCTAAGTGACCTTAATAGCAGGTAATGGACTTCTCCTCCAAGAACTTATCCAATCCTTTTTTAAACACAGCTATACTAACTGCACTAACCACGTCCTCTGGCAACAAACTGGGACACAAAACTGTTTATATCAAAGACACAGACTGGATAGATGCAAATTTACATTTTCATGACCCACATAGAGTGCTCAGATCTGCAAATAAAGGATTACTGGATATACCATCATTACATAATGCTTATATAGGCAACGTTTTTTCCATATCTGTGTTTCAACTATGGACCAAGATGCCTAAACCATTATGGCCTGGATTCATCATTCCTCACAGAATGATGAATCCTGCGAAAACGGGAGGGGGGGGGGGGGGAGAGCGAAGGAGGGAGCAGGCCTGCGAAAGCCCACAGCCTTCTCACCACTGCGGTTCGCCGGCTGCTGGCTTTCGCACCGAATAGCGACACTGTGAAAGGTGGTGCTATTTGGCGTACTACTGTCGACGATAATGTCACATGCGAAAAGGCCTTTCACAGTGGCGCTATTCGGTGCGAAAGCCGGCAGCCAGCGCACCGCCATGTTGAGAAGGCTGTGGGCTTTCGAAGGCCCGCCCCCTGTTTTCACAGGATTCATCATTCTGCG
Source organism: Rhinatrema bivittatum (assembly GCF_901001135.1). Taxonomy (NCBI): domain Eukaryota; kingdom Metazoa; phylum Chordata; class Amphibia; order Gymnophiona; family Rhinatrematidae; genus Rhinatrema; species Rhinatrema bivittatum. Next base: position 127,130,463 of record NC_042615.1, read on the forward strand.
AGGAATGATGAATCCAGGCCTATGATTGTTATCTGATATTAAAGCTTTTAAAAAAGATCTAAAAACTTGACTTTTTAAATTAGCCTATGATGTATAAGTCTAGGAGTACCTCACTGAATGCTGTTTGGCCCTTAAATGCACGAAGGATCACCGCTACTAAATAATCTCAAGCTAGCATGTATTTAAATGTAAAGTGACAGAGAGATATTATTTTTTATTGTTATGTTGTTTTTAGTTTGGTACTCATACTGTGTATGTTTTAATATGTAAACTGCTCTGATTGAATTTGGAAAAAAATAAATAATTCATCCCCGTGAGCCCCATTGCCTGAAGAACTGTCCTGAAAACTGAAGGTGAAAGTAGTCATTTTGAAATAACCTATGTTTACAAAGGGTGGCCTTCACAACTGCACATACTTGTGGCTTCATACATACACTGATTTCAGAATCATGCAGAGATTTTTAACTTAAGAAAGAATTGAAATATTAGGATCTCCAATTTTAAATTTTAAGGATTTATCAACAGAGACAAGTCTTTCCAAAATCATGATTTCAGTTTTACCAATGTTCAAAAGAAATCGGCTGTGTTACATCCAAGACTTAACAGTGGAAAGACAAAGCGATATAAATTCTGAAGTAGCAGACCAGATGGACAAAACAGAAAAAAAAAACGTGTATATTATCTGCATAAAGTCGATAATATACCCCGAGCGAAAGTACATGGCAGAGAGGAACCAAGTAGATATTGAATAAGGTGGCAGAGAGAGCCAACCCTTGCAAAACCCCAGTCAAAATTGTATGCAAGAAGAAGTTTCTGATTCAATAATTTCTTGTCATTGAGAAAGGCAGGATGAGAACCAAGCTAATACCACTGTCCTGTCTCCACTGGTGCTTTCATATTTATTCTCAGTGTCCTGCTTCCACAGCAGCTTGTCAGTGTCTGTTACTAATGCTGTTGTTCATGCTTGACTTTGCATAGTTTCTGTTTTTGCTGACTGGTGGTCACAGCTTCTGTTGTATTCAGTGCAACTGACTCTAAAGAGTTAACTTCTAACTAAAGCAGAGGTGCCTGGGAGTTTCTTGCCTGTGGTTCTCTCTCATCTCTGGTCAGTGTTGCTCAGACCTATGTGAATCAACAGCTACCCTGCCCAACCCTGCATAATTATTTTCATTTTATCTGTCTTTATTTCTAAGGCCCCGTCTATACTGGTTGCTGTAATCCTCAGTAAGGGCAAATTTTGGAGCTGAAGAAGCGGCCTCCTCTGCCTGTGATTTAAAGACCGAGTTAAGCTTTCCATTAAAGTTGTGCATAGGATACGCGTAGCGGAGACAGAATAACCATGCCACATATTCCAAAAGTTATAAATGACGAATGAGCACATCGTGATTGACAGTGTCAAAAGCTGCAGAGATATCTTCTAAAACAAGAACGAACTTTTGACCAAATCCCCGTTGAAAAATGTCAGTGGTGGATATCAAAATCATATCCGTACTTATTGATTTCCTAAAATAAAATTGGAAAGTGTCTAGAATTTTAAAATTGTCCAAATACTCATTAAGTTCCTTTATAATTATAGCCTCAAACAATTGGAAAGTCAATTAAACAAATTAATAAACTAAATTAATAAACTAAACCTGTAGATGGGGTTCAGGAAGCACATATAATAGGTTCTAGCAGAAGGAGGGTGAGACCTAAACATAGAAACAAGATGGCAGAAAAAGACATTATGGCCTATCTAGCCTAAACACCCACACCAACTAATCAACTTTACAATCCTTATCACTGCTAATCCAGTAGAAGGTTTCAGAATCTGCCTAGAATCCCATGCTTGTAATTTAATTTTCAGTGTTAAATTATTGTATGTTCTACATAAAATTTATTTTTTTTTATTATATGGAGAGAGATGGTGGTGAGCTAAAATAATTTAGTGAAAACAAGAAGTTCCTCATCAAAGGGAACAGAACTAGTGAGAGCCCTTTAATAAGAAACTGACAAGTAAGAATCACCAGGGCTGTGTATCCCCTTGGGTCTTCTAGTGCGATTGGTGCCAGTTTCTTAAATTATCCCGCTAAGGCCAACAAGACCTCAGTAACACTAATGCCCTGTGTTTTTACTGGATTGTTCCTGGAATGGGACTAGGGATTGATCTGATCAGGATTGTTGAAATTAATTATTAAAACCTCAGAGGGTGATCATACGCCCAAAGTCTTTTAAGCACCTAGCAAGGTTTACAGTACAAATGAAATCCACATTGAGGTTAAGAAATAATTGCTGGTACTAGACTGCAGGAAATACATTAATACACTTGAGACAACTAACTCCAGTCAAGTCTTTTCTCATCACACATTTCTTGCCTCAAATATCTCTGCATCAAACATTCTAGCAATGTAACATATGCACAACCATAAAAGAAGAGATCTTCTGAATAATTTGGAAATGCAAACTACTAGTATAGCAGTACAACCTTTTAGAAAAACACTGATGGACATCTATAAAAACATGAGTGGAATAGAACAGGGTAAATGTAAATTAGTTGTTTACTCTTTCAAAAAGTACAAAGACTAGGGAACACTTCATGCAGTTAGTAAGTAGCACATTCAAAAGAAATCGGAGACAATTCTTTTTCACTCAAAACAAAATTAAGCTCTGAAATTCACTGCCAGAGGATATGTTCAAGGCAGATGGCTGAGTTGAATTTAAAAGAGATTTTACCAAGTTCCTGGAGGAGAAGCCCAAAAATTGTTTTATTAATCAGGTAGACTTGGGGAATAGCCACTGCTTATCACTGTGCGATAGCAGAATGGGATCTATTTACTGTTTGGGATCCTGCCAGGTACTTGTGACCCGGATTGGCCACTGTGGGAGGCGGGATACTGGGCTTGATGGACTCTTGATCTGACCCAGTATGGCAATTCTTATGTTCTTATGTAATTAATTACAATATGTTCTTGGCCTCTAACACACTGCAGTCTCACGCCAGATAAAGGTTTGTAACCTGAACTTTGCTATGCCTGGAGGCCAGTAATGGATCTGTCAGAGCAAGGAAAACAATGGGTGCAACAGCTCACGTGTCTTTTTTTTTTTAATTTTTAATTTATGAATTTTCAATAATGATAACAAAATTATAATGTATACTGATACATAAACATACCATAATGATAATTCTCACAATAATTACCAGTAAACACAACATTCAGTTTTTCTAAAGGAAATCCAAAAGATACAGATTAAACATTTCATGAGCGATGTATAAGTAATAAGAAAAAGGGAAATAAAAGAAAAACAATTTCACCCTTTCCTTTTAATTCATTAATCAGAGATAGCAGCTAAATACTACTTCTGCTCTCTAACCAACCTCTGCATTAGGGGGGTGAGAATCTAAGAATACCTGTAATGCTGTTACTTCATAAAAAACATATTTATGTTCTTTAAACCAAATTTCACATTTACAGGGGTACCTTAAAAAGAATTTGGCACCCCTTACCAGGATTTCAGATTTTAATTTAAGAAATTCTTGCCGTCTTAATTGGGTTTCCTTTGCAAGATCTGGATAAATCCATATCTGCTGCCCATGGAATTTCTCCAATCTGTGTCACATAAATAAACGTAAAACGGTATCTCTTTCCATCGGAAACATAAATCATACAAACAAGGGTGCTCTTGTCGCTGTTTCAGTATCTGTCGTCATTTCTATCACATCGGTAACATTCAAAGATATCTCTGATTGTATATCACTTGTTTGCAATCTTTTTTGAGGTAAATAATACATTTTAGCTATTGCAGGAATAGGCCGACTTGACATTTTCAAAATTTGCATTAGATATTCTTTAAACATTTCCCTAGGTGCAATCAGTTTCTGGAAAGGGAAATTTAAAATCCTCAGGTTGGAATATTTAAATTGTTTTCTAAATATTCTAACTTCTTACAGTTAGATAACTCAGATTTAGCAACATTTTTTTGAAACATTTCTAATTTTTCCAACCTTTCATCATTTTCTACCAACTTGTTACTACATTGAGTTGTAGAATTTTCCAATTCCAGTACTTTCTGCTGTGAATTTACATTAACGTTTGTCAATTTTATAATAGCTGTTTCTAACGACTTGATCGCTGCCCAAAGGGTATCCATTGTAATTTCTGCCGTATGAGGTATAATTATTTCTAATATAGGATTATCTTCATTACCACCCCCAGCAGCTTGGTCCCCATCTCTCGCACCACTATTAGGTAAATCATTTAAATCTAGAGAACTCCCTTCACCTAGGAAGGGGTCTACACACTTATTTTTTGAAGAAATCGGCGGAGACGGTGTATTAGGAGCCCCGGGGCTCAGTGAGATGACTTCAGCCTGTGGTATAGATTCTCGCTCTGGAACCATCACCACTGCAGCTCCCTCCTCTGGTGTTACTCCAGCTGCAGCCATAAAGAAAGATGATATCAGAGGCTGACTTGGTCCGGGTAGGGGAGATGAGGATATAGCCTCCCTAATTCGGGCCTTGCTTTTGGTGTGGGGCAACGTGTCTTTTTATTATTTCATAGTTATATAGAGGATTTTAGTTCTCCAACTCTCACTAAGGGGGTCATTTATCAAAGTGCTATATGGTGTATTCGCATGCAAAAAATGCCTGTGAAAACACAAAAGAGAGACAGACAGACAGACTAGCCATAATACTCTCACACTAGAGAGGTATTTATATCTCTATGGGAGACCCACCTAGTAACTCGAGATGAGGTTTAGGTATTAGTATAGGGCTTAGGGGCCACTTTGACATTCAAAGTGAGACGTACGAACAGAACAGTGCTCTCTTGTGAAGATTTGATGACCTTCGGAGTGAGGAAATTCACCCAAAGATTAGATTTGTGCAATGTTCTCTCAGCCTAGCTTGATGGACTCTCTACCTGGGTAACATCAGGCCTAAGATAGATAAGCCTTGATTCTATTAAAAAAAATATGGTTCCAGCTGTAGTGACTACAAGCTGATAAACATAGAAAATCTCTGACAAATATTAAATCCAAACAAACAAAATTTGTATAATATTTTAAGGAAGGCATCAAATGTGGAGCTTCACCCAGATTTTTATTTTAATGAAGTACTCTACCCCATGTCATAATTTGTCAAATGTCATAATGATGTGATCATAATTTGTCATAATTTGTCAAAATTATGACAAATTATGTCATAATTTGTCAAAAAAAAAAAACAAAAAAGCTTTTTTTGTTTCCTTCAAAGCAAAAAGAGACCAAAAACAGTGCTCAATGTGTTATATAATTTTTAAAACCTAGTTAGCGACGCCAACCTTGTCAGTCAAAGAGATACTTAGCTTAAAGTCTTTGCTGCAGGTCCCCTAAAGGAGAGCTTACTTGAAACATTGATGTCAGGTCTTGCTATTTGTCAAGAACATACTATGGTTCAAATTGTGCCATTCATCAGAGGAGCTTTGACTGAAAATGTTGGCATCACTGACGAGGTTTTCTAAATTATAGAACACATTGAGCACTATGTTTGGACACTTTTTGCTTTGAAAAAGAAAAGAAATAAAAGCTTTTTATTTTTTAGCAAATGACGGGGTAGAGTACTTTGCTTTTTAAAAAAATCTGGATGAAGCTCCACATTTGATGACTTCTTTAAAATATTAATACAGTTTTGTCTGTTTGGATTTAATATTTGTCTGATTTTTTTCCCTATGTTTATCACCTCAGATGTACTTTTCAATACGTGGACACAATGCTCCTTTTTGTATTTCCAGTTGTAGTGAATCAGAGTTGGATCGACCCAAAATCTGTGATCTAGGATTCAGGGTACACAAAAATCCAGAGAAGTATAATTCTCCTTGGGAGGGGAGGGGGAGGGGGGGGTCACACTACTGTAGCCTTCGTCCCGTCGTGGTTCTGGGCACAGGGGCACCCGGACCATGTAAAACCCCTTGGCCTCCCAGGGTTCCTGCATAGGGGGGAAAAGACAGCCTTTTCCTGGTCCTTAGGGTTTTGTTTTCTCTGGGGCTCCTCTGCATACCAGTCAAGCACTCCAAAAGAAACTCATGTCCACACCAGCTCTTTTGTTCAAACTACAAATCTTTGCTGACTGACGACAGGGAAGTCCAAAAATAGATACACTTCTCGGTAGTGCATCAATTTAGAAAAAAGCCACAAAAAATAAACAGAGGCCAGTATTCAGTAGGCCATTTAGAGGGCAATTTATCCAGTTAAAGTTAGCCAGATAACTTGTCCAGTATATTCAGCGGGATAAATGTTCCGCTCAATATACTTGTTTAAAGCTATCTGGCTACACATAGCCAGATAACTTTAATCCTAACCAGTCATATGGCCGGTTAGACTTAAAAGTTAACTGACCTGGTGTGGCCGGATAACTCGTTGCTTACTCAAATTTCTTCCAGCGCTATTATCTACGTAACACTGGAAGCGTTGCGTAGCTGCCGGGATCGCAGATAATAGCGAATCCTGGCACAGAGAAAACAGGGACTACTTTTGGATGTAATGGATGGGTGGCAGGGAGGCAGCTAAGGGGAGGGGGGGGGGGTGGGGGGAGGGGAAGGGGTGACTGGAGGAAAGCAGTAAATTAAAAACATTTTTAGTGTGGAGGGAGAGGGGAGGCCTGGCAGTGATCACACTATGGAACTTGAAAAGCTGTTTCTTAGGTTTGGCCCACCTTTTCTGAAAAGTGGAGAGGTTGGAGGTAGCGACATGTGGTGATAGGGGACTGGGGGGGTTGGGCATCAGGCTGGGAGGCCCGCAACTCATTTTTGTTTTTGAAGTTGCACTACCTATCTGGACATCTCTGAAGAGATCTGGGTAAGTAGTGAGGTATCCAGCCACACGAGGCCAAATAACTTTAGAACTGCTCTGAAGCAAGGCTAATCTTATCCAACTAACCTAGCCAGATATACCCGACATTTGACTAGGTTAGCCAAATAACCCAACCCCTCCCCAGAACGCCCCTAAAATGCCCTTTTTTAATCTGTCTAAATTATAACTGGATAACTACTTATCTGGTTTACTATTTAGACGGATAAGTGACTGAATATGCCACATTTGCCATTTAGACGGATAACTTTTGAGTTATCCGTCTAAATGGCTTTTGAATATGAATCTTGGCCTTATTCACTACTCCACATGTTTTCCCTAAAATAGGTCAGCGCTTTAGGATGGATACCCCTTTCCACCTTGGGCCTTCCCAGTACCTGTGGGGTAGCTTAATCTTTTCTCAAAGGTCCTCCTCTCTCTCTCTCTCCCCCCTTTCAGTCTCAAGCTGCTTTGTAGCTGAACAAGTTTCTGACTGCTGAATTTTCCCAGGCAGGTGGCCCTTCCTCTGCCAGGCCTCCCCTCTCCCTCCACACCAGCTGTCCAAGGAACTTCTGTTTTTAGGGTTTCCCATTTCACTCTGCAAGCTTTCCCAGGCAGGTTGTCCTTCATCTGACATCATCTAGTACACTCATCCCCAACTCTTTAGGACTCTCTTTATACTCCAATCTTCTGAACTGCCAGGAAGTCCTCTCCTCATATCCTTCTCCACTCTCAGAGGACTCCAGTGCTTAGAATCCTCTCCAGGCCATCGCTGTAAGGGGATAAGGTCCCTCGGGTGCCCTCCACAAGGTGAGACACCTACTCCCTCAGCCCTGAGCTAAGGTTGACTCTCAACTCCCCCTATGTCACATGGGCACAGAAATTTTGTTAGATCTCAAACCCCTCCTAATGGGGAGTTACACTACACTACACACCTACAGTACCTCACACATAGGGGAAGGTCTGGATGGAGACCTCTGACTCACACTGCTGGCAGGATGACCTGTTGAGGCCATAACTGGCATTTTACTAAAGGGGAAACCACCCACAGGGGGCAGAATTTGACACTCTGCTTCTAATCCCTGCTGAGCATTGACCCAGTCATTGCAGGGGAACGCATATTCTGTGATGGAGCAGGATGACCTGTAGGACCCTAAGAGGATTACACTAAATAAATATCCCAGTCCACACTTGAGGTGTTGTGTTCCAAACAAAAATATACTTTACTGAAAATAATCTAAAATCAGCAAACAAAAATGGAGTTGGTCCAAAATAAAAAAAAAAAAATGAAGACAAAAGGCAGTGTCTTAAATTCCAAGAAGTCACTAAAGGTCACTTCCCAAACTGTACCAGACTACCATTATTCTCAGAAAGGCCTCAGACTCTTCAGATCTCCACAAGAATGTTGGAGAATCCTCCTATTGTAGCACAAATTACTCTCAGATGTTTGGCTTAACAGAAACCAATCCTCTCTCATGTCCAAGGGCAGAATCTCCCCCATCAACTCCACCTGCAAGACAGAAAACTCCTCGCCTCTGGATAAAGTTGGAATCTTGAGGCAGAGTGTAACCCCTTTACTGCCTCTTCCCAGGCTCTTTTCAGAATGTCTCCTCACATCACCTCTAAGTGCTCCAGAACTCCTCCTGGAGCAACCCATTATAGTTCTCCTCTACCGACCCACCTTTTAGGAGATGGACCACCCCCAGTCACGCCTAAGTGACACTGCTCCTTGAAAACCTCCCAATACTGGAACATTCCTGATGATAAAATATAGAGCAGCTTATCTTGAAACACAGAAGTAATTAATGATATGCTCTGATTCATTCTGATTCCAGCCTGCTATCAGTAACTTAGATTGCAATTCAGAAACTTTTAAAAGTGTTTTGTTTACATTGTGCTATTAGCACGTGTGAATTAGTTTGTGTTAGCATTAATGCAAAATCTGTGTTAATGAGGTAGTGAAATAAAAGATATGCCTATTGCTGGCTCTTCCATTAGATGGACTAGGCAGTCTGCTAGAGCACAAAATGGAAGGGGTGGCGTAAATGCTGAAGCTGCATCAGCGGCCCAGAGACCTGGGCAATGCTGCCAATCCATAATCCTAGCCAGGCTCAGCCAAAACTGCCTCTGGCCCCCTGTGGTGGTGAACAGTTGATTGGGCTGGTTATGAGTTTCCAGCTCAACACCTCAGACCCAGTGCTCACAAAATCTGCTGCATCACGTCCTGCAGGATTCAGCCCAAACAATCCTCCTGCTCCTAGGTCAGCCAACCATGAGCCGGGTTTCAGGCGTTGTTGGGGGGAGGTAGTGTACCCCCCGCCAACCAAATATAAGATGTAGTCCACACTAGCCCAAAGGAAGAATACACCACAAGCATGGCTGGGGTCAGCAGTTTTGCTCTACTCACAAAGGTCAGGGTTTTTTTGGGGGGGAGGTGCTGTGTATTGTTTAATTGACTCCCCCACCCCACCCCTGACTACTAGGCTAGCCACAAGAGATATTGGGGTACTGGGGGCAGGACCCAGAAAGCTCCTTGCATGTTTGAAGCAGGGACTATGGATCTGGTGCAATAGATTTTGTGTTGGAGATAAGGATGTGCTACCATTTGAAATGACATAGATAATGTCATCCATACAATGTCATCTGTCACATGACTGGGGCAAGGGGTAGTGGGTGCCATTTTTTAACATGGCGGCTGCTGGGTCCTGGAGTGGAAGGGTAGCTTCCTGGCCTCCCCAAGATCACAAGGATGATTCTGCTGTGTCCTGGGGGGTGATGTAGAGGCTGGCAGTCAGGGAGCTATTTTTTAAATAAAAGGGAGGGGGAGGGGGTGGGACATGGGAAATGTTTTTTTTCACTAATACTGTCTTTTTGGGGGAACTTTGGTCCCTCTAGAGGCGGTGGGAGGAAGGTCTCTGGAGACTCCTGGAGTCTGACACTCTAGTTTTTTCTTGGGTTTTTTTTTCAGAAAATAATATATGCTATTTACAAACAGCGTGCGCTATTTTACAAAAAAAAATACACAAAATTTTAAAACAACGAAAATATATTCTCACAAAACATGAGAAACTAAATGACGATTTTTTTCTGTACACACCCCTAGTTGGAAGCAGAGCCCGGAGCCCCCAGTATAGCCAGTAGGTAGGAAGCAGAGAAAGAGAGGAAGGACAATTTGATGGGGCTATATGGAAGATTCAAGGATGACGCTGGGGTGTGGGGGAGGAAGCAGGCCCAGCACGACCAGGTGTGTACACCGTGCATTTGTACGGGGCAGCACACCTGGGTGGGGGTGGGGTGGCAGTAACAGGAGAGGCTGCAGAGCCACCGGCGAAGCCAAACTCGCCGGCAGCCGAAAACGAGAAAGGTTTGTGGAGAGGCAGGCCGCCGGCAGAACTCAATCCATTGCCGGCCAAAAATGAGGAAAGGCCGTGGCAGTTTCCCCTTTTAGCTGCACATGTGTGCTCACAGCTTTCCAGCTCCCGCCCCCATCCCCTTTGGAGAAAGGCCAGTGGAGCTGAAAGAAAGAGAAGCCCGCGGGGCCTTGGTGGAGCTCATCCCACGGCCCAAAGTGAAGGATGGAAGGGGCCACGGTGAAGCCCATCCCACCGTGGCCTGGAGAAAGGAAGCCGTGTGTGTGAGAACCTATGGGCATGTGTCTTTGTGAGAGCTTGAGTGTGTGTCTGTGTCAGAGCTTGTGTGCATGTGTACATATGTGTGTCTGTGTGAGAGCTTGTGTGTCAAAGCTGGTGCTCATGTGTGTGTGTGTGTGTGAGAGAGAGCTTGTATGCATGTGTGTGTGTCTGTGTCAGAGCTTGTGTTCATGTTTATGTATGTGTGCTGTGTGAGAGCTTGAATGTGTGTCTGTCAGAGCTTCAGTGTGTATATGTGTCAGAGCTTGTGTTCATGTGTATGTGTCTGTGTCTATGTGAGAGCTTTGTGTCTGTCAGAGCTTGAGTGTGTATTTGTGTCAGAGCTTGTGTTTATGTGCATCTCTCTGTGTATATGTGAGACCTTGAGTGCATGTGTATATGTTATATTTGTGAGAGTTTGAGTTTATGTGTATGTGTGTGTGTGTTTGAGAACCTGTGTGCATGCCTGTGTGAACCAATGTGTCACATATAGGTTCTCACAGGTATGCTCACACACACAATGTGTCAATAAGGGAAAGAGAGCATAGGGAAGTATATGAGATGGAGTGTGTGGGAGAATGAATATGTGTGCGTGTATGTATGTATGCATGTATGTGTGTGTGTGTGTATGTGTGTGAAGATAAAGTTTGTGTGGCCCTACCTCCCCAATCCACAACAATCTCAAGGTGTAATTTGATGTTTCTACTGTTTTGAAATATTTTATTGTTTTTTGGGGAAATATTAGAACATATTTTAATTACTGGATTTTTTTGTTCATCATCTGTTTTGAAATATTTTATTGGTGTTTGGGAAATTTTCTATTCTATTTGTTAACTGATTTAAATATTTATTCTTTGTATGACTATGATTTAACTATTATGAGTGTTGTTTTAAATTTCTTGGTTTTATTTTTTAATGTTTTATGAAGAATGGTAATGTTTCTATTTTTCCATTGTTGCTCTGCATATAGAGGCAGGCTTATTTTGGGTTCCAGTTCAGTTCTCTGCATGTTTCCATTTATACTTTCTGGTCTCTTTATTCTGTATTTGGTCAGGATATGTCTGTTTCTACATGTGTGACCGAGGTGAGGTATTCTGCTATCATATAATTTATCTGTAGTGATCTATAGCAGTCTGATTTGTCTGCTTTCCTAATACGAAGTATATTAGTGTTCTAGGGCCTGATGTAATACGTGCAGGGTTACCTTTTCATAGATAAGATTGTTATTGTTTGAATAAGAACATAAGAACTTGCCATGCTGGGTCAGACCAAGGGTCCATCAAGCCCAGCATCCTGTTTCCAACAGAGGCCAAACCCAGGCCACAAGAACCTGGCAATTACCCAAACACTAGGAAGAACCCATGCTACTGATGCAATTAATAGCAGTGGCTATTCCCTAAGTATAATTGATTAATAGCCATTAATGGACTTCTCCTCCAAGAACTTATCCAAACCTTTTTTGAACGCAGCTACACTGCTGGCAGTTAGAGTTGCTTTGGTATGGGAGGTTTACTATATTGTAATGGTAATTCTGTTTATTCATAACTTTCTGAGGGCCAAGCCCACACCCAGCACACATTACAAAAAATGTAATTATGTAGGAGTACCAAGTGTCTTTTTTTCAGGATTTTCTGGTTGGCATCACATCAGTGCATGTAAATATAATATGCATATTGTAAGTGATATTTTTGCTTCAGAAGATTGTACTTTTGAATGTTCTTTTTTCATTTAAAATATTATAAATGCAGAATTGAATTGTGTGTGTACATCTGTAGAGGGAGGGTGTGTGTGTGTGTGTGTGTGTGTGTGTGTGTTTGTGTGTGTGCAAGGCTGTAAGGTTTGCTTAGGATACCCAACGCCCTTCCCTTGACCATGGGTTCCGTTTGGGGGGGGGGGGGGTGTCAGTTTTAAAAATATAGATTGCTGGAGGGAGCTGGGCTTTTTTTGATGGGTGTGGGACAGAGTCCACATGATGCGAGGGCAGCACAGTAATTGTTTGCACAGAGCAGCAAAAAAGCTAGCATAAGCCCTGGGAGAAAGAAAGTGGGGGCTGCTGGGGGTAGAAAAGAGGAGTTACTGGGACTGAGGGAGAAAAGAGGAGAGCTGCTGAGAAAGGAGAGAGGGGGTTGCTGGGCTGGTAGGAGAAGAGGGAGCTGCTGGGGTTCAGGAATGGAGAGGGGGATGCTATGCCAGAGCTGCCGCTGGTATACAGGTATGCAACGGGGGAAGGGCACAAGGGGGAAAGTTCACTCTGCACTTACAGTAAACACCCTTGCGCTGGCTCTGAATATGCCAAAAGAGTTCATTACCTATTAGTGTAAAGAGAAGTCATGTGCATAAAAAGTCAGAAAATGTAGCAAAGAGGATAAAACTGCTGCCAATCAGACAGAATTATCAGTGAAAGTTATTCTTTAAGATTGATAAGTAACTGCTGCAAGAGAATTATGGAAAGTTGGAAACAGCAAGATCTGTGAACTCACAGGTTACTCAGGAATTAAAGGAATTCAGTAAGGTTAATCTGCTTGGGTCTGGAAGTTGTTGCAGAATAAGAATGTGTCTGGGTGCCCCCATGACCTGTTTCCTGCTAAGTTTCTTAAAAAGAAGAAACTATGGGGTAGATTTTAAAACAGCGCGCCTTCGCGTACTTTTGTTGGCGCATCAGGCGCAAACAAAAGTACGCTGGATTTTAGTAGATACGCGCGTAGCCGCTAAAATCCTGGATCGGCGCGTGCAAGGCTACCGATTTCGTGTAGCCGGCGCGCGCCAAGCCGCGCAGCCTACCTCCGTTCCCTCCGAGGCCGCTCCGAAATCGGAGCGGCCTCGGAGGAAATTCGCTATTGCCCTCCCCTCCCCTTCCCCTCCCTTCCTCTACCTAACCCACCCCCCCAGCCCTGTCTAAACCCCCCCCCCTACCTTTGTTGGGGGATTTACGCCTCCCGGAGGGAGAAGTAAATCCCCGCGCGCCAGCGGGCCGCTGGCGTGCCTAGACACAACCCGGGGGCGGTTCCGGAGGGCGCGGCCACGCCCCCGGCCGAAACCACGCCCCCAGGCCCGCCCCGAAAACGCCGCGCCGATCGGCCCCGCCCCCGACACACCCCCCTCGAAAAACCCCGGGACTTACGTGAGTCCCGGGGCTCTGCGCGCGCCGGTAGGCCTATTGAACATAGGCGCACTGGCGAGCAGGGCTCTTAAAATCCGCCCCTATGATTGCAGCATTTTTTTACACTTACTCACCTCTTTGTCAGTCTCAGGGGTCTGTTGCACCAATCCTGAAACGAGCAATTGTGCACCCATTTAAAAAAAAAAAAAACAGTGGGTACTGAATTTTTTTATCAAATTACCGACCAGTGCTGAACCTTTCTTTTCTAAGTAAGATTCTCAAAAAGGTGGTCTATCAGCTGTTGTCTAGGTATGCGTTGGAAGTTGATGGGTCCCACTTTACATTTAAAGTAGAGGAACCTTCCAGCAGTGGGAATGTGTAGGCTTGTAGAGTGGTTAGTGAGTGACAGTTTCAGTCTGCCCCTATGTCAGTGCATGCACATTTTCTCTCATGCATATTCATTGTGGATATCCTGAACACCCGACTGGCTGGTGGGTCTCCAGGACAGGGTTGGGGACCACTGTCCTATGTGGTCCAGCCTTGGAGCTTTTTGAACTTTTGGGTTAATTCCTCATGCTTTAATCACACCGTTTTGTGGGCTGAGGTTCAGGGGTCCTTCCCAGAAGATTGATCAAGGGGTCTTTCTGCTCACTGGTGTTCTGACCAAGTTGGAGAGTCATTGCCACTTCCTAAGAGGATTGATCAAGAGGACTATTTCTGCTTCCCTGGTGGATTGTGCCTAAGGAGAGTGGAGTGTTTTGGAGATAGGAGCTTTTGAAGAGCCGGAAGATTATTAATTTTTGGACATTTTGGGGCAGTTCCTGAGAGAAGGGCAAATCCCCAATGTCTTGAAGGGCTGAATCCTAGAGGTTTTTCTTCCTTTTATGCACAGATATCAGAAAAGAAAACCTGGGGATTTGTTGTTGTTGAAGAGATTTTTGGGGAGAGACTGTTGGTTACCTGTTTTTAAGAGTTTTTTGAGCAAGGGATTTTGGACATCTTGGTCCTTATCATATGCTAGCTGCTACAGAGGATTACCCTTCCCTCCAGAAGGAAGACATTTTTAAGCTGGAAACTGGTTCAGTTGGAAGAACAACAACATAGGAATTTACCATGGATAAAGACACTATTGCTTTTTGGATTATGATTTTCCTGATTATTTTTAATTTTTTCCATACTGGCCTGGATCTTAATTTTCAAACTTTAAGTAAATCTTTCTTTGAGCGTCATGATTTATTGCTATCTGCATCCCAAATGGAAAAATTTCCCATCTGTAAATGCCATCAACAAGTAAGAAAAGAGGGATGAGTATAAATTTTAATGACCGCAACCATGAGTGTACCAGGGGCAGACTGTTTGTATAAGTGTCTATACGAACGATAATAGATTACTATAAAGCCAGCATTATCAGTGATGCCTTTACAGCTGCTTCAGAATTCTACAGCCCGCTTAATTAATGGAAAAAACCGTAATGATCATATTATTCAAACACTGCTACAGCGGCAACGGCTGCCAGTACAGTTTCGGATTCAGTTCAGTACTTTTCATGACTCACAAATTGCTTAGTGTCAACTCTCTCCCTTCGATTCTGGATCTATCAACCATCAAGGACTCTGTGATCCCAACAAAGAGGCCTCCTTGAGGTACCCTCAGTGAGAGTTGCGTGATTGGCTGTAACAAGAGACTGTGCATTTTCTGTGGGTGCACCTACTATCTGGAATACAAAATCTGAAGCATTACGACTCATGGAATGTACGAAAAATTTCAAAACATTCCTCAAATCCTTCCTGCTGTGTCAGACTTTTGCATGATTTTTTTATAAACATAACATCTTCTGGCTGGGAAATTAGTTGATGACAATCTTTGTGATTGTCCTATCGCTTAAGAGTAGTGATTATTTATGTTATTCATTTTGTTTTAACTTTAATTTATTTCTTAATTATATATGTGACTATGTATATTATTTAGGGTCTAGGCATAAGTGATCAAAAAATTTGAATAAAATACAAATACCTCCCTCCCACTAGATGAACCCCGGTGTCTCTAGGGGCTCTTGTGAGGCATGTGTGAGAAAAGGAGAGGTCTAGGACATAGAAGAGCTGCATAGGGAAATTTGTGGCCCCCTAAATTCGATGCATCTATCTAATGAAGGGGGGGGGGGGTGCGATACCTACATAAAAATATAAGAAATGTCATGCTGGGAGAGGCCAAGGTCAATTGCGCCCAACATTCTGTCTTTGTCACAAGTACCTGGCAGATCCCAAATAGATCTATTTCTTATAACTCAATCCAAAGGATAGCAATATCCTTCCCTAGTATACCTAGCTAATATTATTTCAGGAACTTTTATTTCAGGAACTTGTTGAAACCTTTTTTAAACCTCATTATACTAATTGTCTTGACCATGTCCTTTGTCAACAGCTTCTACAGCTTGATTGTACATTGAGTGAAAAAGTATTTCTATGATTTGTTTTTTTGGATTTTTTTTTTATATTGACAATTTTTATTTTATCAAGTATTAGAAAATGACAAAGCAAAATACACTGTGCACATTTGTGATAACATCAAGTTTCAGATAATTTGGTCTTTAATGACACCAATCATATATGGGCCTGCTGAGGTATAGTTCTTATATATCGTCACCCAAATCATTGCAAGGCGCACTGAGGCAATGAGTGTTAGGCCGGGGGAAATCCATGGGGTGGGGGGGGGGGGGGGGGGGGGGGGTATGGGGGACAATATCATATGGGAAGTCAGAGCTTAAAGGGAGGTATGTTTCGGATCTCGATATACCCATAGCCAGTAAATGTATTAGCAAACTTCTAGCAGTTATCTATGATTTGTTTTAAATCTGCTAGTTTCATGGATTGTCCACTTATTTTAGTATTATTTGAAAGGATAAATAACCATCCTTTATTTACCCATTCCACCCCACTCATGATTTTATAAACGTCTATCAAAGCCACTTTCAGTTGTATCTTTTGCAAGTTCAGGAGCTCTAACTTGTATAGCCTTTCATCATAGGTCAGCCTTTCCATTCCCTTTATCATTTTTGTCGCCCTACTCTGAACCTTTTTTCAATGTCCACTATATCTACACATAGTACTCAAGGTGTGGTCACATCATGGATCTATACAAAGGCAATATATGTTCCATTTTATTCTTCATTCCTTTTCGGATTATTCCTAACATTCTATTTGCCGCACACTGAGCTGAGAATTTCAATGTATTGTCTACAAGGACTCCAAAGTCTTTTTCTTAGGTGGTGACTCCTAATACAGAACCTAGCACTGTGCACCTGTAATTGGGATTATTTTTTCCTATATTCATTACTTTGCACTTTTACACATTAAATTTCATGTGCCATTGAGATACCCAGTCTCCTAGTCTTGCAGGATCATTCTGCAGTATCCACTTGAATTAGATCGCTTTAGCTCAGTCTCCGGCTTCAAGGTCAACCTTGAAAAATCAGAAATTTTAAATTTAACACTCTCCAGGGAAGAGGTCAATGATATTAAATCAGCCTTCCCATTTAAATGAGCAAAAAAGGGGATAAAATACTTAGGAATTCGCCAAAACTCGGAAGTTACTGATCTCTCTAAATTAAATCCCTTTATTGAAAAATATAGACTCAGATCTTACAAAATGGGACAGATTACACTTTTCCTGGATGGGGCAGATTGCAGCAATTAAAATGAATATATTGCCACGCTTTCTGTACCTTTTTATAACACTACCGATTCTCCTCTCCCCTGTGTTACTTCGCAGGTGGCAAAAGAGAGTATTCGACTTCATTTGGAGGAGGCATCTGCCTAGGATATCACACTCTTTGCTGTACCAACCTAGAAACCGGGGGGGGACGACACACTAGGTGTACCCAATTTAACATGGTACTATGTCGCCTCTCAACTGAAAGCTATCATAGATATTCATAATCACTCATACCTGAAACAATGGGCGCAGTTTGAACAATTATTAGTGGGTAATATTTATTTATTTATTTATCAGCTTTTCTATACAGTCTTTCAGACATACCATCACAATGGTTTACATTTTTAAAGAAAATACATAAAATGAACCACTCTTTGCATTAGCATGGCAACCTAAGCACACATGGTCCACAATCAGTAATACACCTATGGCCTTACAAACAACGCTCAGGATCTGGGAAAAGTGGAAAACCAAACTGGTAGGGAAGCGGGACTACTTCTACTCATCTTACCTATATCAAAATTCTGCTTTCCCCATGGGATATCAGAATAAAGCTTTTGTCAAGTGGAAAGATAGGGGAATAATATATTTTGAACATCTACTTTCTGGAAGCTCCATAAAGTCCTATGACTCCTTCTCAGAACAGTATGGCCTGGTGCTCTGGATTTTCTAGCCTATGCTCAGGCGCAACATTTTTTAATGTCCCCTGGTAAAACACTATTTGAACACTATTGTTCTGGAGTCTCACGCCTAAAAGGTCTTGTGTCTAAACTATACGCCATACTCAACAGCCACCCTAAGACTACTTTTCCCTATATTTCCGCTTGGGAAGCTGATCTAGGAACAACCATTTCTCCTGAAATGTGGGACAGTATATACACATCCGTAAGTAATCATTCCGTCTTGATGCAATAGCAAGAAAATTGTTATAAACTCCTAATGAAATGGCATATAACACCATACATTGCATGTATCCCTCAGCTAGTGCTTACTGTTGGTGACAATGCGGGAATATGGGAACCTTTCTCCATATATGGTGGAACTGTCCAATTATCTCCCCATTATGGAACTAACTACTAGTCTGGGCACGGGAAATGCTTGAAGTGGGAGAATTGTATGATGTGGGCCTTGCCTTGCTTAATATGCCATCTCCCAAACTGGACAAGTTCCAGCAGCAGCTGTCCCAACAAATATATGTGGCCGCCCACTGTGAGATAGCATGGAGATGTTCAGAACCTCCCCCGTTATCGGTGGTCTTGCAAAGGGTATGCTACAATTATAGGATGGCAGCCATAACTGCTTCCAGGAATGATAGCAGAAAGACCTTCCAGAAGATTTGGAAACCATTCATAAGATAGTGAAGAGTTATCTGTATTTTCCTATGATGTAATGGGAAGACTTAGGCTATATTTTAATATATCTATCACGTTCCTATGAGAGAGCATTTCTTTATTTCTTTATTACATATTTATTGAATTACGCTTAATTGGTCGATTATCCATCTGAGAGGTATATTTATTTATTTATTTATTTATAACTTTTATATACCGATGTTCCTGTATAGGATACATATCGCACTGGTTTACATAGTAACTGAACAGTCGCCGTGGGGCAGGTACAATGAAACATGAAGAAAACAAAGAACATGTGGTACAATAGAACAATACTGATATATAATAGAAACATAGGGCTATACATGATGAAACTTCCAACTAATCTTAGGGGAACGCCATAATAAAGGGAAAATTGGAGTATCTGATGGAATAAACGGGTGGGGCTGACTTAGCTAGTGGGCAAGTTAAAAGGGAAGAGATCAAACAAATATGCATTAAGAACGTTTAGCTTAAGGATTCATAGAGGGACTAGGTGACTTCTAGCTGCATACTGATCCGAGGATAGGTGAAGGGGTTAATGTAGTCTCTGGCTCCCGGTATAGTTGAAGAACTGGGGGATATATGGAGTGCAGGTATAGTTAAGGACTTAAGAGTCGAGTATCCAGTCTATAGTTGGGCATTAGCAGGGGAGCCTCAGTGAGAGGATTATCCCTCCGAGAAGGCCTGGCTGAAAAGCCATGTTTTTAGCTTCTTTTTGAAAACCAGAGGGCAGGGTTCTTGGCGGAGGTCCAGAGGGAGGGAATTCCAAAGGGGGGGACCAGCTATGGAAAGGGCACACTTCCTTACAGAGGTTTTCGCAGGTGGGGTATACAGAGTGTCTTTGTATGCTCGTCTGATAGGTCTGTTTGAGATGTGTGGCCGTAGTTGGAAGGTTAGATTGAGGGGGGAGATATTATGCAAGGCTTTATGGATCATCATGAGGGCTTTAAAGCGAATCCTGAATTTGATTAGTAACCAGTGAAGGTTCTGAAGGATGGGGGTGATGTGATCTCTTTTGTTTGTGTTGGTGAGAATCCTGGCAGTCGCGTTCTGGACCATCTGTAAGGGTTTAATGGTGTTAGCCAGTAGACCCAGAAGAAGGGAGTTGCAGTAATCAACTTTAGACAAGATGATTGATTAGAGCACCAAGCGGAAGTCTCGGAGGTGTAGGAGTGGTTTTAGCTTTCTTGGTACCTGCAATTTGAAAAAGCATTCTTTGGTGGTGTTATTTACGAATTTTTTCAAGTTAAGCTGGTTGTTGAGCAGAACACCCAGGTCTCTCACATGTGAAGAGTGATTAACTGTAGTTTTGGATAGTTGGGAAGAACTTGGGGAGTTGAGAGGAACGATGTTGTTGTCCTGTGCTATTAGAAGGATCTCTGTCTTGTTGGTATTGAGGACGAGGTTGAGGCTAGTAAGAAGTCGGTTGATGGATTGGAGGCAACTATTCCAATGGGACCAGGTTTTGTGAAGCGACTCTGTGATAGGGATGAGGATCTGGATGTTGTCCGCATAGAGGTAGTGAGTTAACTTTAGGTTAGTGAGTAGATGGCAGAGTGGGAGGAGGTAGATGTTGAATAGAGTGGGTGAGAGAGATGATCCCTGGGGGACTCCCAGGTTGGATCTGACTGGGTGTGATTCTTTATTGTTGATCCTCACCGTGAAGAACCTATTTTCAAGGAAGGATTTGAACCAATTGAATGCAGTTCCCTTGATGCCAATGTCTGCAAGTCGCTGTAATAAGATAGTGTGGTTCACAGTGTCGAAGGCCGAAGATAGATCCAGAACAGCGAGTAGATATGGTTGTCCTTTTTCCAAGTTTAGGAGAATGGTGTCCGAGAGAGAAGATAGTAATGATTCCATGTTTAGTGCCTTGCAGAAGCCAAATTGTGTCGGGGCGAGAATATCATTTTCTTCAAGGTATTCAGATAACTGTTTATTTACGATTTTTTTCCATGAGTTTGGTGATCATCGGCAAATTCGCTACGGGGCGGAAGTTGGCTGGGTCTGATGGTGAAAGGTTGGGTTTTTTTAAATAGAGGTTTCAGCATTGAAAGTTTGAGTTGGTCTGGGACAAGCCCTTGAGCAAGAGAGCAGTTTATGACAACTGCTATGGGCTTGGCAATGATATTCGGAATGGTGAAGAGCAGTTTGGACGGTATGTGGTCTGACGGGTGTGAAGAGGGTTTAATTTTCTTGAGGATGTTTTCTATTTCTAGAGAAGACGTGGACTCGAAGGAGACTAGAGATGTGTTTCGTTGATGACAGGTAGAGAATACGGGAGGGGGTGGAGGAATGGGCGCCGTGAAGGGCGCGATAAGGGTGGCAATATTTTTCTCAAAGTAGTCGGCCAATTCTTTGGCTTTACTGGTGGCTTGGTCATCTGGAATGAGAGGTGTGGATGATTTGGTGAGGGCTGATACGTAGGAGAACAGAGCTTTGGAATCAAAGATGAAGTGATGTATCTTTTTTGAGAAAAATTATTTCATTGTTCTGTTGATGACATTCCTGTAGGCATTTAGGCGGGATTTGTAGGCCGCTAGGGTTGTGGTGGAGGGATTTTTGCGCCAACTATGTTCATGACTTCTGAGATCCTGCTTGAGGGTCTTCAGTTCAGATGTGAACCATGGTTTCCTGTTGTATAACATAAGAACATAAGATTTGCCATACTGGGTCAGACCAAGGATCCATCAAGCCCAGTATCCTGTTTCCAACAGTGGCCAATCCAGATCATGAGTACCTGGCAGGATCCCAAGAGGTAGATAGATTCCAGGCTGCTTATCCCAAGAATAAACAAAGGATTTCTGTAACTCCAGCTTAATAATGGTTAATGACACTTTTCCTCCAGGAACTTGTCCAAACTTTTTTTAAACACAGCTACACTAATAGCTTTTACCACATTCTCTGGCAACGAATCCCAGAGCTTAATTATGCGTTGAGTAAAAAAATAATTTTCTCTTGTTTTAAAAGTATTACCCAGTAACTTCATTGTGTATCCCCTGGTCTTTGTACTCTTTGAAAGTGTAAAAGTATTAACTTTTATTCATTGCATTCTACTCATTTTATAAACCTCTATCATATCTACTCTTAATCATATCTTCAACGTATGAAGATTTCAGAATTCCTTGAGCAGAGGAGGTGCAAGTCAATCTGCTGCCTGAGGCAAGGGATGAAATGCAGCACCCGCCAACCCCACCCCTGCTGTGCAGTGCAGGTGAATTCACCAAGAGGGCCAGGGGAAGGGGGAGTCCCCCACGGAGTTGGGCCCTTTTGGTGATTTGTAATGCTGGGGAAGGGGGGAGAGAGAGGGGGGCGGGGCAGGGTTCCCAAAGGAGTGAATCACTGACACACTTTCTAGGAAGCTGTCAACCCTGCCACACTCCTGAGAACCCTATTTTAATTTATTTGATTTATATTCCGCCTCTCTGCCACTTCAAAGCAGATTACATTCAGGTACTACAGGTTCTTTCCATGCCCCCAGAGGACTTACAATCTATCGGGCCAATACAGTAAAGTCTGCGGGAGAGCAGGCGTTCGCCCGCTCTTCCGGCGTGCTCACCGGCCACTCGCCAGTGCGCGCGATTCAGTATTTAAATTAGGTCCGGCAGTAGATCCGGGTAAAAGGAGGCGCTAGGGACACTAGCGCGTCCCTAGCATCTCCTTTTTGACAGGAACGGCAGCTGACAGCGGGTTTGACACCAGACGCTCAATTTTGCCGGCGTCGGTTCTCAAGCCCGCTGACAGCCACGGGCTCGGAAACCGGATGCCGGCAAAATTGAGCATCCGGTTTTTGGCCTGACAGCTGCGAGCCGAATTCAAATTTTTTTATTTTTTTTTACTCTTCGGGACCTCCGACTTAATATCTCTATGATATTCCCGGTGCCGGTGCTGGAAGAAATTAGCGCCTTTGGGTCGGCGCTAATTTCTGAAAGTAAAATGTGCGGCTTGGCTGCACATTTTACTTTCTGTATCCCGCGCACATACCTAATAGGGCCATCAACATGCATTTGCATGTTGAGGGCGCTATTAGGTGCCGCGGGTTGGGTGCGCGTTTTCCTCCCCTTACTGAATAAGGGGTAAGGGAAAACACGCGTCCAACAGCAGTGTAACGGCCTGTATGTTTGTACCTGAGGCAGTGGAGGGTGAAGTGACTTGCCCAAGGTCACAAGGAGGGGCAGTGGGATTGGAACGCCGGTTTCCCTAATTAGGCTACCCCTCCACTCCCTATTGCCTTCCTCCAACCCCTCCCCAGTATCTGCCCCCCTGGGGATACGGGAGTCTGTAGGTGTGGCACCCTCTTAGGGCTGACACAAAGATATACAGCCTTTCCTTCCCCCCTTTACCCCCTCTCACCACACAATTCAAATTTATGCTGTTTTTCCCATTTTAAAGTTTATTATTCACTTCTCCAACCTAAAAAGAGATATTTTATATGGAAAAGGGACATTCAAAAGTACAATCTTCTGAAGTAAAAATACCACTTATAACATATATAATATTTACATGCAGGAGAAAAAAAACCCCACATTCAATAATAGTAGTTTAATAAGCTTAATAAACTGCCTTTTTCATACTAAAAAAAAAGGCAGTTTACTGGATGCCTATGATAAAAGTGCATTGTTGTGGGCTTGTCAAACAGAAAGCCAGGAATAAACTGAACTATAATTTCAACATTGTAAGCCTTTCCTATCATAACTGCCAGTACGCAACCTATAAAAAAGCAATACTGAAAATATTACATCAGGCCCTGAGCACTAATACACCTCCTATTAGGAAAACAGAACAAGGCAGGCTGCTAAAGATCCTTACAAAAAAACTACATGCTAGCAGACCACCTCACCTCAGTCACACATGACAGAACCCTCATCCAATACAGAATAGAGACCATAAAATATAAATAGAAAGATACAGACAAAAACTAAATTGAAAATCACAAAAACTCAAACATATACTCAATGCAAACATTGAATACAATCAAATATAAAACTAGCTAAACCAATAAAAACAATGTCAAATCAGCCGATGAAGAGAAATAACATTCAATAATTAAACGCACATACAAAAATGTTTAAAAAATTACCAAACACCAATAAAATATTTCAAAACAGCAGACACATCACATCCATTAATTAAAACCATTTTGAAGTGCCTGAAAAAGCGGAATATAAATCAAATAAAGAATAAATAAATAAAACTAATGTGGATTAAAAAAAATCCCCATTCTCCATACCTGGGAACTTTAGATTTCCAGACATCCTGAGATTCTCAAAGATTGGAGGAAGGCGCAAAAACGTTAACCTCTTTCTCATACACAGAGGCACTCTGTCACTCACACACAGGCACACTCACACATAGGCTCTCTCTCATATACTCTGAAAGTTTCTCACACACAGGCACTTAGTATCTCTCTCTCTCATTCACTGGATCTCTTCATTGGCTGCTGGCTGTAGGGAAAAGCCGTGGCATAGTGGGCCCCTTCTTTTGCCGCTGGCAGCAGAGGACATTCCGGTGGCCTGCTAGATCTTATTGCTGGCGGGGAGTGGGAACTCTGCTAGCTTGTCATCTCCAGCACCACCATGGGGGACCTCTCTAGTACTAGTGGGAGTGGGAACCCCGCTAGCATGTTGCCGCACAGCACCACAGGTTTTCCTTCCAGCAGGGTATGGTAACCCCGCTGGTGTTAGAAATCAAAAGTCATAGTGAGGTGGCCACCACAGGGGATTTTTGGAGGAACAGTTGCCACCTGAGGTGACTGTTTCACCCTGCCTCATTATAGAATCGCCCCTGAATACTCTAAAGCAAGATTTAGAGTTCAATATCAGAATGAATTGTGTGTAGAATCAGCATGGGTAGAGTGTAGTTGTGCCTGGAGAAGCTGAAAGCCAGAGAATCTCCTGGAACCAAGGCAGAGGAAGAAAGATGAAGCTCCTGGTGAAGCTGCGAGCTCCTGGAAGGAAGATGAGCTCCCATGTATAAAATATGTCCAGTCAGATGACAAAACTGAGTAGTAAAGGGGATAGTGAATGGAAACAAACACGATGACATGCTAATACACAACCAGGTAGTGTTATCCGTTATTCCTATTATAAACTGTATCAGGTGGCGAGGGTGGGTGGGGATGGGGGGTACAGTTGTATAGAAAGTTGAAAATGAATGTCAATCATTACCTCTTACTGATTTGTTCATGTCCTTGCAATTTAATCATTGATCTTCAATCAAAATCTTTAATAGAAAAAAAATAATCCACTGCTGTTTTAACAATTTTAAATAATTTTTTAAAAGGATAGGTCATTGTGAAAAACTTTATAGATGTCTCCACAAGACACTGGGGGGAGTCAATGTCCTGGAGAAATGAAGAGAGGTAGCAAGAGTCCTGGCCTGCTCTCTGGAGAGACTTCTCAACTTTTTCCAGTGGGAAGACCATTTGCATCGTACATAAGCTAGCTGGCAAATATGTATATTATTTTAAAATTTTTCAATGCACATAAGTCAGCTTTGAAAATCATCCCAGCAAAATTACATGCAAACTATTACCTGCTCTTCAGCGCACACAGTTTGGCCAAAAGAATTTACATGCATGCTTTCTAAAATCAAAAAGAATGCACATTAACTCCCAAGCTCGCCTAGACTTCACTCCCTGGAACATCTCTTCCCTAAGCACAGAAACGTATGCGCATATAGCACGTGTGTGTGTGTTTGTGTGCACGCGCGTACATTTATACACGTATTGGGAGTGCAATTTTCTAAAAGGCCATTTCTACGGGTAAAGCACGACTTTGCCTACAGAAGTCCTTTGAAAATTGCTCTCAGTGTGTTAACCCTCATATTAGGATTGCACAATTAAACTGTAGGGTGCGGTGCATGGGAACCTGACAATAAATTAGAAGACAAACATCAAAGTGCAATGTTTAATTAAACTACTGTATATTTAAATGACATATTTCATGTCGACGGGTGACAGGTAGGTACAAAACCACCTTGTTTGTAGCTCAGTTGTCCTAGCAGGAAACTGCCCTTATGAGATAACCATGTCTGTGCATCTGTCCCTCCCTAATAACTTGGGAAGGGCTCTTCCAATTGCATTCATATTTGTGCCACAGACAGTAGAGCACCCCATGACCCCCGCCCAGACTTTTCATGTGCCCTTGATGCCCCCAGCACTTGGAATCCTCTTTTTATTTCCTGTAGGGAAACAGGTCAGTTCAGTTGAAATCTTAGACTTTGAGTAGTCTGGAGTGTAATCGAATATTTTCATTAGTTGGCATCTATGGTCACCGGCTGATTCCACCTCTTTTAAAATTTTCTGATGTACTTATTGTACAGAAATTTATGTAACAAATGCTCTTTTAACCTTGTGCAAATTTTTATACCAAGAAAGGAAACTAGGCATATTTAAATGTTCACATATCTCCTTCTTTATTACCAGTTAAGGAAACTAACTACTGAACGATGATTTATCTAGGCTAATTCTCTAAAGATAGAGAGATATCTATCTAGCTTATCTATCTATCTGTCTATCTATCTATATCTATATCTATATATATATATATTTCACTTTACAACACAAGTTTTTTTTTATCCATGCTGGGTTTGGACTATTGTCGATCACGGCCACAGCTTCACCCATCTTGCCCTGTCAGTGCAACTTGTTTCTATGTCTTCTATTGTTGAGAATTTAAGTTGAAACTAAGCAGTTACTCAGATAAAAGTGGGGGCAGAGAATTGCCTTCCCCTTAGGAGTACAGATATAGGTGTTGTGAAACAGCGAGGGTACTTTTACTTGTGCAGGGGTAAGCAGAGCGAGCACACAATGTGTGCGGATCAGGGCCGGCGCAAGGTTATTAGGCTCCCTAGGTGAACCTTCTGCCTTGCGCCCCCGCCCCCGTCGTGCCACCTCCCGATCTTGGCCCCGACTCCTACCTCATTCGCACCTCCTGAATCTCTTATTCCTCTTTGCCGCGAGCGGGATAGGCTCCACTCGCGGCCCCACATGGCTTCTCTTTGGCGAACCCCTAATGGTCGGTGCCCAAGGCCTAAAAGGACGCACCAGACATGGTGAGGATTTCATTTTGACATCCCAGTGTATGATTTCTATCATGCGCTTTGTGCCCGCTCTTAAGCAGGTACAAAGTCAGTAGGACTTTAAGTATCCGCTTGGCTGGCCCAAGATTTTCAAAGGGAAACTTCCCATTACAAATTCCCTTGCCGGCCCTGCATACATTCTAAAACCTGCCCCGAAAATTGTTAAGGGAATTGATCACGCCTATTACCTCTTTTATGGCAGGTTTCCAGTTGTCTTTATCACCAGATCCAGCTTTTCTCTTTAGTGAATTATTTATCAAACTGCCATTTCTGATTTCAGCTTCCATCCACCAATATCTAGCACAGTCTGTGCAAATTACACACAAGAGAAAATAAAATTCCAGGAGAAACGTTATCTTCAACAAAACAACACTAAAGGTCAATAACTGGAGGCATGAAACCCACTCACCCCCAAAAGGAAAAATAATTTTTAAAAAATAAAAAGGTATTTTCATCTGAATGTATGAACTTCTGCCTGATTTATTATTCTTGGCTGAATTCTATTCCTTGCAGAGCCCTAGTAGGCAGAATCTGGGAGTGTCAGTCTCCTGATAGGAACTTCTAAGGGAAGAATGCACTGCTGGGGAAAGAAACATTTACTGGCAAATACCTTGCAAATAGTAAAAATAAAATAAATGTTTAAAGTTATGCTTTCCTCCGCATAATATCTCCTACTTGTTACTAGGTACATTAGTGCAAGATAGTGCTAGAGAGCATTGAAATACAGTCAACTTTGGAGATGACTATGCTGAAGTGCCTCATCAAGAAGAGATCTACATAACTGATTTGCAGTCTCATGTCACACCTCCAGATGCCAAGAGTATGATCCAGTTTTGAGAATCTATTTCAATATCCAAAGAGGTAAAAATGCAAACAAAGAGCATGGAAAGGATTGCATTGTTAACTTCTAGCAGTATATATAGAAAGTGTTCCTTGACTCCCACAACTGTGCAGACAACCATGGGAGAAAACACATAGGGGCCGATGAAATAAAAATGCGCTGAAAGTGGGCGCTGAGTGTTCAGCACCCGCTTTCCTAACATGCCCCCAGGCACCCTTCCTGCAATATTTAAATTAGGGGTCGCATTTTCAAGGAGGCGCTAGGGTCTCTTGAGCGCCCCTAGCGCCTCCTTGACAGCGGGAGCCTGTGAGCGGCTGGCTGTCTGTCAGTTTAGACACCCAGCCAGGGGTTCAGGAAACGGACGATTGTTAACTAAGTGTCCGTTTCCCAAACCTGACCGCCAGCACTTTTTTTTAAACTTTTTCAAAGTTTTTGTTCCTCCTACTTAATAATGCAACGATATTAAGTAGAAGGATGTACCTAAAATCAGTATTTTCTGCTTTTCTGTACAACCTTTCAGAGTGTTCAGCAGGCGTTAATTTTTGAGTGTAAAAATATGTGTTTTTAGGCGCACATTTTTATTTTGCATTGAGGGTGATTCCCTAATAGCCTCATCAACATGTATTTGCATGTGATGAGTGCTATTAGTTTCGCCATGCATTGGACACGCATTGTGGAGGCGCTAATCCCCTTATTGTATAAGGGGATTCGGTAGCGCCTACACAACCCACGTCCAACTGCAGGTTAAACACTGTGCTCGGTTGAGCGCACTGTATTGCATTGCCCCATAATTAGCTTGTTGCCATTTACTTGACAACCTGCCACATAATCAACATTCCTGAAGCTTTCCTACGCCTTAATTCAGTCATTTGAAGAAAGCTACAGAGTGCTTGCCTTTAGTCTTAGCTATCTCTCTAATCCTATTCCAGCTTCTCCCCTCATAATCAGCCTGCAGGGAAGAGGAAGACTGAGGCTACAGGGCACTCTGCTCCCAAATCTAGCCCCTCCTATCTTGTTGTTTCTCTCCCTGTGTCCTGTAGGACACAGGAAGGGAGGGGTTGGTGTGGACAGAATATTTGATCTCTCAAAGACCTCTTAGATCAACCCAAAGATGATTTTGATATACTTCCTGGATAGAGTGGTGTTCTTTTAGAATTTCACCTTGTGCAAAGTTTATTGTATATGTAGCCAACCATACACCACTTACAAAGACTTGGATGTGATTTTGAAAGTCTGCAACTGCTAGAATCTCACAGCTGGCAAAGACAGCATTAATTTCAGTTCATAGAAGTCTTGCTAATTGTTTCAGACTTGTGTTATTTCAATCCCCTTTTGTGCCTGTGATCTTGTGCCCAATATACAGTATGCACACATATCTTTCTGTATAATTAAAAGCATGACAAACTGCTCACGTTGAGAGCATCTTCAGCAGTCATAAGCTCATATATTTGGAAAAACGACAAGGACTTTCTCTAGAAAATATAAAAAGGATTGCACTATTTAAATTCAGAACAAAACAAAAGTGACATTTCAGAGTTAAATGTTTGTAACTTGTATCTTTACTATATAAATGGCTGGTTTCTGTACTTGGTAAATTCTAAATTTGCATATAGTTTAAATATTTAAAAACAATTTGAAAAGATTTCAGTAAAAATAAACTTTTATAATTAGAGGTGTTCATCTGTATGCAAATTTGTGATATAATTGCCGCCGAATTTTCTAACTTACGCCACAGAATCTTGAAAAATCTGCCACAGGAAACCAATAAATCTGGCTATAGCTAATCAGCATCAAGCATGACTCATAAGTCCAAAAAAGGTTAAACTCAATGGCCTGATATCTTCTTTCAACTAAACTGTGCAATCATATACTGAAAGATTTAGGAGCAACCTTACATAATACATGAGCTTTTATGATACTTTCCATCTATAAGAAAACAAATTTGCTGTATCTGCAAAGTATTTAAAAGTCTTTTATATGAGTCTGAAGGGACAAGTATCTTAATACAAACTGAAAACTTCCCAAAAGATTCTACAGTGTTTGGGAAACTAATTACCTTACTACAATGTTGCGCTGGGAGTGGACCCTTGGTGCAGGATTGGTACGGCCCTCTGGTCGGACCCGGAGAGCGCCTGCCACCAGGAGGTGGCGCACAGGAGGAGGCAGAGGCTAGCTGGAGCTTCACCAATAGCAACCCGGGTTTCCCTCAGGTTGAGCCCTTGGTTACCCGGGCCGCCTGGTCTTAGGTGGGCCTTGCAGGGTCTCCTAGAAAGTTCAAAGCAGTGTCCACCATGAACAAGGATGCATGGTCGGTGTTCAGATAAGGAAGTCTGGAGGTCGCAGGAGGCCAGAATAGAGTGTCCGAGTGTATAGCTAGAATCAAGGCCAGAGTCTATATGCAGAATGGTCAGCCAGGCAGGGTCAGTAGGAAGATCAGTCCAGATGTAGTGAGGTCAAGCAGGAGGTCGGTTTCCAGGTAGCAAACGAAAGTAGTCAGCATTCCAGGCAGAGGTCAGGGCAGGCAGCAATCAGAGAGAAGTCAGAGTTCCAGGCAGAGGTCAGGTCAGACAGCAATCAAGGAGTAGTCAAGAACAAGCAGAGGTCAGTACCGTGAGATCAGTCCGAAGTGTACTACCAGGGATGGAGAGACGAAGGAGCAGGAGACACTGGGACTGGAGACACAGGAGATGCTGGAACGGGAGACACAGGAGACGTGGGACTGGAGACACAGGAGACGCTGGAACAGAGAGACTGGAACAGGAGACACAGGAAACGCAGAAAGGCAAACTTGCTATCATGATGTGATCGACCCAATTGCTAAGGTGAGGTCCTGGGAGAGGTAAGCAGGCCCAGCCGCGGAGCATACGCGGCCGGGAAGCGCAACATACAACTGTCATTCCAATTTAAACTCCTTTTTTTCATACACATTTCAATTAGTGATCATGCCAACATGATCAATCATTTTCAATTATACATTCTTCTTTGGAGCTGCTTTATCATTTCATAGGAACAGTGCTGTTCTAACTTATATAACTCAACTAAATGTGAACCAGAGAGTGACAACCATTTTCATAATGGATAGTTGGTACTAACTGTTACCTTACACATACTCCAACATGCATCCCCGCTTACAACATTTACTAACCCTGATGATAAGATGAAACAATTTTTAACTTAGAAGTGAGTGACCATCATAATAGGCTTCATCGATATAGCATGACGCTTTAAGGCTCTGCCTTACGTATTATCATAAGTCACTAATTGCTAGATATTATATGCAACAATATTTTTTTCAACTTTTTTTTATATGCAACATTTAAAAGTCCATCCATGAACTACTTAGCTTAATTCAATGAGCCAATCGTTCCATTGCAACTACTGTTTTTCTTTCTATCAGAATGCATTCTGTTTTGTTCATGTTGAGGCATAGCTTCAGATGGTTTAGCATGTTTCTTATTGATTCAAGGTGAGAGGCTGCTAGTATTAATGCCTCTTCGATAGTGGAAGTTATTGGTATGAGGAGTTGGATATCGTCGGCGTACATGTAGTATGTAACGCCTAGACCTGATATAAGTTGATATGATATGATTTTATTTATTTATTTGGTTTTATATACCGACAACCGTTTGCACATCGTGCCGGTTTACAGATAACTTATAACATATAATATATAGGCGAGGCCTTTACAAGGAACAGTTTGTAACATAAATGCAGTAACATGGCAATTAACTAGAAAAATAAGTAGGTGAGGGAAGGGTAGGGATATACGAGACAAGTGGAGGGGGGAGGGGGAAGGGTGAAAATGGAGAACATGGGGAAAAGATATGTACAGGGGTTCGAGGAACAATTAATATGTACATAGGTTATATACAAAGTTTTTGGTTTTTGTTTTGTTTGTTTTTTTTTTGTTTTTTCTTTGTTTAGATTTGAAGCTTCTTGGAGGGGGGGGGTGTCGGGTGTAGGTCTTGAGGGGGGAGTGTTGGTGAGAGGTGGGTGGTCGGGTTAGGGTGTTAGTAAGAGATGAGGATGATTGGGGGAATGCTTGGAGGAAGAGCCAGGTTTTGAGTTTCTTTTTGAAAGTGGGTGTGGAGGTTTCAGTACGTAGGTCAGGAGGCAGGGAGTTCCAGAGAGAAGGGCCTGCGAGAGAGAGGGCCCTATTGGTGGTGGAGATGAGTCTTGTAGATTTTATTGAAGGGGGGATAAGGGTTCCACGGAGAGAGGAGCGGGTGGGTCTTGTGGAGATCTGAGGGAGGAAAGGTGGGTTTAGCCAATTGTAATGTTCGTTGGCAATACTTTTGTGGATGAGGGTAAGGGTCTTGTAAATAATTCGTGAGTGAATGGGAAGCCAATGGAGATTAATGAGGGTGGGAGTAATATGGTCTTTCTTATTGGCATTGGTTAGGATACGTGCAGTAGCGTTTTGAAGGAGTTTGTAGAGGTTTGATGTGGGTAGCAGGGAGACCAAGTAGGAGTGCATTACAGTAATCAATTTTTGAGAAGATTATAGATTGAAGTACTGTGCGGAAATCAGAGAAGTAGAGAAGGGGTTTAAGTTTTTTGAGGGTTTGTAGTTTGAAGTAACAGCTGCTAAGGATAGATTTGATGTATGGTTTGAAGGTTAGTTGGTTATCGAGAATAACCCCCAGGTTTCTTGTGTCAGAGAGAAAATTGGGGGGGTGGAGGGTGGCGGGAAAGGTTATGGAAGCATGTTTTGAGGAGATGAGGAGGAGTTCCGTTTTTTGCGGATTAAGGGCTAGGTGCATGTCAGTGAGAAGTTGGTTTATGGAGGTGAGGATGGTGTTCCATTTTTGGAGAGCAGTGAGTACAGAATTTGTGAAGGGAATGAGGATTTGCACATCATCGGCATAGATGAAGTGTGTAATACCAAGGTTGGAGAGGAGGTTTGTGAGGGGGAGCATGTAGATGTTAAATAGGGTGGAAGAAAGGGAGGATCCTTGGGGGGACGCCACAGTCGAGATTAACAGGGGGGGATGTAAAGTTGTCTGTGAGGACTGTGTAAGTTCGGTTTTGGAGGAAGGACTTTATCCATGAAAGAGCGGTACCTGTGATTCCTATGCTGATGAGAGTGTTGATGAGGATGTTATGATTTACAGTATCGATAGCGGCGGAAATATCTAGCATGGCGATAAGGTAGGAGTTACCGGCGTCCATACCTTTGATGATAGTGTCTGTGAGGGAGAGAAGGGATTCTGTACTGAGGTGTTTTCGGAAGCCATATTGTGTGGGAAGGAGTATGTTGGCTTGTTCTAGGTGGTCAGAGAGACGGGAGTTAACTAGTTTCTCCATGATTTTGGAGAGGAAGGGGAGGTTGGAAATGGGACGGAGGTTAGATAGGTTGGAGGGATCGAGGGAGGGTTTTTTTAGAATGGGTTTGACCACGGCTTGTTTCAGGGGGATAGGGACAAGGCCGTGTTCCAGGGAAGAGTTCACGATTTTGGAGCGTGAAGAGGCTATAGTTTTAGGAATAGCGAGTAGTAATTTAGTAGGGATAGTTTCTGAGGGGTGGGAAGAGGGTCTCATCTTTTTTAAAATGTTTTCTATTTCTAGGGTAGAGGAGGGTTCAAATGAGGAAAGAGAGGTGAGAGTGTGTAGGGTGGGGGGGGGGTTATACTGTTGGTGTTAGAGGAATTTTTGGTGTTAGGGTTAAACTTGGCGGTGATATTTGATATTTTGTTCTTAAAGAAGAAGGCAATTTCATTGCATCGTGTCTGTGAGGAGGGGACTTGGGGTGTAGACACGATGGGTTTAGTAAGATTGGAGACTAGGGAAAATAGAGCCTTTGGGTTGAATTGGAGGTGGTGAATTTTTTTGGCATAGTATTCTTTTTTTGTTGTTTGAATGGCATTTCTGTATGCATGCATGAGTTGGTAATAGATGGTTTTTGAGGCAGGAGTGGGATGTTTGCGCCAAAGTCTTTCAGCTGCTCTAAGCTTGGTTTTTTGGGTTTTGAGTGTCTGGGTGTACCAGGGTTTTTTGGATGATTTGGGTTGTGTGATTGTTTTTTGGATGACTGGGCATAGTTTGTTAGCGATTTCTTGGGTAGTTTCAGTCCAGGAGGATATGGCACTATCTGCTGTCTCCAGGTCAATGTAATTTGGGATGTTGGAGCAAGCCGTGGCAAGGGTTTCTAGTGGACAGGTTTTACGAAATTGGAAGGATTTAGGCTGAGAGGGAGAGGGTGTGGATGGGGTTTGTAGAGAGAGAGTTGTGTTGATGATGGAGTGGTCGGACCAGGGGACGGGGAGGCATGTGGGGGAGTGGATGACGTTGATGTGTGAGTTGGTGAAGATAAGGTCGAGGGTGTGACCGGCTTTATGGGTTGGGGAGTGGATAAGTTGGGTGAGGCCCATTGCGTCTAAGGAAGAGATGAAGGCTTCGCATGGTGGGGATTGTGGAACTGAATCAACATGGAGGTTAAAGTCGCCGAGGAGTATCGTGGGGATGTCGGGAGAGAGGGAAATGGTGAGGAATTCAATGAGGGGGGAGGGGTCTTTTTCTAGAAGGCCAGGAGGGGTATAGATAAGGCAGATTTGTAGAGATTGCGATTTGAAAAAAGGCCTACTTCGTATTGATTGGGAATATTGCAGGGTTGTGAGGTAAGCTTGAGTTCTTTTTTAGCTATGAGGAGTAGGCCCCCTCCTCTTTCTTTTTGCGGGGGGATGGAAAAAAATGTCATAGGTTTCTGAAGGAAATTGGTTAATAAGGGGGGTGTCACAGGGTTTGAACCAGGTTTCGGTAACAGCAAGAATTTCTGGTTTGGAGTCAGTTAAAATATCATGGAGGAGATGTGTTTTTTGTCTTAGGGATTGGGCATTAATGAGTAGAAGGGAAATGAGGGAGGATGGTAAGGGCTTGCGGGGTGAGAGAGATGGGGATGGAGGTCAAACGCCTTTTAGAGTGTTGTGGTGGGAGAAAGGGGGGAGGGAAGTTTGAGGGGTGTCCGATTAGATAGTTGGGGGAGCAGGGGTGAGCGTGTGGGGGCAATTATTGGGTAGAGGCTAGCAGGAGAGTATTGTGGAGAAGGACAATTGTGAGCTGCAGGCACAGATAAAGCAATTGAGCAGAATAATGCAGTTGTAGCAGATTGATACAGATGTAGGCTCTGTAGTGCAAATGAATAGGTTAATGCAGTTTAACAACATTAGAGTACTTGAGCAGAATAATGCAATTGAATCGGAAGATGTACAATTTAACAGAGTACAGGGCACAGCAATTTACCAGAGGAATGCAGTAGAGAAGATTAATGCAGTTTGTGGTTGTGGTTTATAGTATGCAGATACTGTTACGTATTTTACGCTATGAGTTTAGTCAGGAAGGTCATGTGAAAGTCTTCTGAAGGAGACACACTTACGTGTGATGCGTTTGATGTGAGGTCCAAGGTGTTGGTAGGGCTGAGATTTGCGAACGGTCTGAGGCTTGTCTTTAATGATCGTGGTTCTCTTGGTGAGGGTACTTGTCTCCAATTGATCGAAGGCTACTTCTGAGGGGTGTTCTTGGCTTTAGTGAAATTGCTAGAAACAGTTTAGGAAGACTAGTGGGGTGCTGCTCGGGGTGCGCGAGGGGCGAGCCGAAGGGGCGAAACAAAGGGGCAGGCCCCTTTGTCGCGCTCCTTCATGCGCGCGACGCCCGGCGCACGACGCCTGGCTTCCGCCTATCGATTTAAGCCGAAGGGGCTGTCCCCCGATAGGCTGTGCGGCTGAAGCAGATGATTGGTTCTGGCGAGGAAGGAGGCGGAGAAGAGGCGCGGTTTTTATCGGGGCAGCCTCGTGGTCGGCGCTGGAGCTGCCGTGGGTAAGCTGAAAATTTAAAGGCCTTACCCCGGCAGGTCTCGGCGCCGAATGCGCAGGCCCTCAGCGATCCCGGAACTCCTGTTGCAGCGAAAGAGGATTTTTTGAGTGCCGCTCGACGATTTAAGCCGAAGGGGCTGTCCCCCGATAGGCTGTGCGGCTGAAGCAGATGATTGGTTCCGGCGAGGAAGGAGGCGGAGAAGAGGCGCGGTTTTTATCGGGGCAGCCTCGTGGTCGGCGCTGGAGCTGCCGTGGGTAAGCTGAAAATTTAAAGGCCTTACCCCAGCAGGTCTCGGCGCCGAATGCGCAGGCCCTCAGCGATCCCGGAACTCCTGTTGCAGCGAAAGACCTGATATGGCGGATTGGCGTCAGTTCTGGAATTTGTTGCCAGAGGATGTGGTTAGTGTAATTAGTGTAGCTGGGTTGAAAAAAGGTTTGGTTAAGCTCTTGGAGGAGAAGTCCAATAACTGCTATTAATCAAGTTTACTTAGGGAATAGCCACTGCTATTAATTGCACCAGTAGCATGGGATCTTCTTAGTGTTTGGGTAATTGCTAGATTCTTGTGGCCTGGTTTGGCCTCTGTTGGAAACAGGATGCTGGGCTTGATCGACCCTTGGTCTGATCCAGCATAGCAATTTCTCATGTTCTTAAATTTTTCCAAGATGGCTCTGGTGACTTGTATGGAGGGATTATGGTTAGAATCCAAACTTCAATGAACATGAGGAGGCTGGATTTTTTTTTTTTTTACAATGCCTCTAACCTTGGTGGTTGTTGGGATTATTACTGAAACTTGGGGCCTGGGTGTTGACTTAAGTATTCATCTTTTTAGAAGCAAAGCTGAAGATTGCAAGGCTTGAAATGTGCCACTAGTGGTGACGGTTGATACCATCACTGTAACAGATTTTGGGCATGCTTGAGACAGATATAGATATAGGGAGCAGTGGTAGGAAGAGGATTGAGAGATCGCGTGGAAGACATGGGGATAGGGAGAGCTGGTGTTGGGTTGCATATGGGAATTTATATGCACATTTAGCAAAGTGGAAAAATCTCAACTGGGTAGACTAGATGAGCCTGTTTGTTATTTATTTCCCCGTATTTACTTTGTTACTCTGCTCCGAAGCTTTAGGAACATTCAGTAACAAAACCGCTTTTGAAATGCAATGGGAAATTCGATACAGTACTTTTAATATTGTAGAATTTTAAAAATACTTCCTTAACGAACGGGTGTTAGTTGCCTAAAAAAAACCTACCAGCAGAGAAGATGAAAACCAATATTGTCACAAAATTCAAGCAAACATGGCACAGTTATAAAGAACAGAGGTAGGAACAGGGTTGGGAGGTTACATTATTTCAAACAATCCACCCTTCACTATCTTGAGGGCAGAAGCAAAGGGGCAGGTAATGAGAAAACAAGCAGTAGATAAAGGAAGCATGACATAGTGACATTTATTTACAGCATTTATTAGTGATGTTTATATTCCGCTTTTTGGTACTTCAAAGTGGATAACATTCAGGTACTGTGGGTATTTCCCTATCCCCAGAAGGTCTTACTATCTAAGGCCTAGAGGCATTAAGCTGTGATGTTTTATCGCAGGAGGGGTCCCACTATCACCGGGCCCCTCCCCCAAAAAAGCATCACGGCTATGCGCACATGAACATGATCATTTATAACATCTGCACGTGTAAGTGCGGGCAGCCCGTTACTCACGCACACTGGGGAATTTTACATCCTACATGTGGTGACGCGATCGGCCGGTTCCTAGTTCCCTCCCAGTCTCCTGCAATTAAGGAGCAGACTGGAAGGGAACTTCCCTAACCCTATCCTTCTTGCCTTT
The DNA here is from genome assembly GCF_901001135.1 of Rhinatrema bivittatum. Classification (NCBI taxonomy): domain Eukaryota; kingdom Metazoa; phylum Chordata; class Amphibia; order Gymnophiona; family Rhinatrematidae; genus Rhinatrema; species Rhinatrema bivittatum. The sequence goes on from NC_042615.1 coordinate 127,167,644, forward strand.
TCCCCTCTCCTCCCCAACTCATAACCTAACCCTACCTAGCCTCAAATTTTTTATTTTAATAGTCACTGATCCTCTGGAGCAGAAGTATCTTCTGCACACCAGCCAGTTGCCAGCATGGACTTCCCCAGGACAGTGTCTAATGGTGCTGTCTTGCAGGCAAACACTGTGGGGAAAAAAAGACGCAGCACATGGCCTTATAATGTAATGGCGGCCCCAACCTCATGGGACCACCATCGCCTTAAAGGGCCACTGAACTGAAAAAAAAAAAAAGTTGCAGCAATTGGGAGGATAGAGTGGGGATCAATCTCAACCCAGGGCTACCAGTCAAGGCAGCCCTAGAACCCCCAAAATTTACAAAAATTTAAACATGTAAGTGCGTGGTGACAGCACCCCTACCCCTCAGCTCCCCCACCACCTCCAAAGCTTAAAACATTAAAAATAAGGTCTTAGCCCTTTCTGAATCCCAATCACCTCAAGTCAACAATAGGGTCAAAGCCCCATCTACCCCAAGTCAACAATAGGGTCTTGGCCCCACCTGCCCCTCCCCTCTACAAGCCAGAAAATAAAAATATTAGAGTCTAGACCCCCAACCCGACTCCCCTCCTGCACTCCCGAACTTTCAAATGGATCCCATGTCAGGGCCAGGTGCACTCTCACACCCAGCCCAGTTGGTACTATTTTCCAAAATGGTGCCAACCTGACCTTGCCACACTCTAATTTTTTTATTTTCTGGCTTCTGATGGGGGGGGGGGGATATCGGCAGGTGGGGCCAGGACACTATTGTTGATTTGGGGGTGGTAAGGGGGGCCAGGACCTTGGGGGTTCGGGGTGCAAAAGAGGGCCGGAACCTTATTGTGGACTTGGGGGATGTGGTTCGGAAAGGGCAGAGTCCCTATTTTTTATGTTTTATGCTTTTGGGAGGGGCCGAGCCATGATGGTCTTTAGGGGGGAGGAGAAGAGTAGGGGTGCCATCGCCATACACCTCCAGCCTCACATTTACTGCTCTTCAAAAAAGTGTAGGTATTTTACCATGGCTGACCACCTTCTCAGTCAGCTGCAACAAAATATTTGCATAAGATTGCCTATGCATGGCCTTCTTTATAATTGGTTCAGGAACCAACAAGAGAAGGAACTATTTTAGATTTAATTCTTAGTGGAATGCAGGATTTGTGAGAGAGGTAATGGTTGTGGGGCCACTTGGCAATAGTGATCATAACATGATCAAATTTAAACTAATGACTGGAAGGGTGATAATATGTAAATATACAGCTCTTACGCTAAATTTTCAAAAGGGAAATTGATAAAATGAGGAAAATAGTTAGAAAAAAAACTGAAAGGTGCAACTGCAAAGGTTAGAAGGGTAAACAGGTGTGGACATTGTTTAAAAATGCAATCTTAGAAGCGCAGTCCAGATGCATTCCATGCATTAAGCTGTAAGGAAGGCAAAACAATTACCGGCATAGTTAAAAGGTGAGGTAAAAAGAGGCTATTTTAGCCAAAACAACATTCTTCAAAAATAGGAAGAAGAATCCATCTGAAGAAAATAAGAAAAAGCATAAGCATTGTCAAGTTAAGTGTAAAACATTGATAAGATAGACTAAGAGAGAATTTGAAATGAAGTTGGCTGTAGAGACAAAAACTCATAATAAAAACTGTTTTAAATATATATGAAGCAAGAAAACTGTGAGGGAGTCGGTTGGACTGTTAGATGACCGAGGGGTTGAAGGGGATCTTAGGGAAGATAAGGCCATTGCAGAAAGACTAAATGAATTCTTTTCTTCTGTATTTACTACTGAGGATGTTGGGGAGATACCAGTTCCGGAGATGATTTTCAAAGGGGATGAATCAGATGAACTGAACCAAATCAATGTGAACCTGGAAGATGTAGTAAGCCAGATTGACAAACTAAAGAGTATCAAATCATATGAATCAAATGAAATTTGTAACCTATCATTAAATTCATCCATTGTACCTGAAGACTGGAGGGTGGCCAATGTAACCCCAATATTTAAAAAGAGCCTCACAAATCTGCTACATTTTTTTTGAAGGGGTTAATAAACATGTGGATAAAGGTGAACTGGTAGATATACTGTACTTGGATTTTCAGAAGGCGTTTGACAAAGTCCCTCATGAGAGGCTTCTAAGAAAACAAAATAGTAATGGGATAGGAGGCAATGTCCTCTCGTGAATAACAAACTGGTTAAAAGACAGGAATCAGAATAGGATTAAATGGTCAATTTTCTCAATGGAAGAGAGTAAACAGTGGACTGCCTCAGGGATTTGTACTTGAACCGATACTGTTCAATATGTTTATAAATGATCTGGAAAGGAATAGGACGAGTGAGGTAATCAAATTTGCAGAAGATACAAAATTATTCAGGGTAGTTAAATCATAAGCGGACTGTGATAAATTGCAGGAGGACCTTGCGAGATTGGAAGATTGGGCATCCAAATGGCAGATGAAATTTAATGTGGACAAGTGCAAGGTGATGCATATAGGGAAAAATAACCCATCCTGTAGTTACATAATGTTAAGTTCCATATAGGGAGCTACCACCCAGGAAAAAGATCTAGGCATCATAGCAGATAATACATTGAAATCATTGGCTCAGTGTGCTGCAGCAGTCAAAAAAGCAAACAGAATGTTAGGAATTATGGGAATGGTGAATAAAACAGAAAATGTCATAATGCCTTTGTATCGCTCCATTGTGAGACCGCACCTCGAGTACTATGTAGAATTCTGGTCACCACATCTCAAAAAAGATATAGTTGCACTGGAGAAGGCACAGAGAAGGGCGACCAGAATGATAAAGGGGATGGAACAGCTCCTCTATGAGGAAAGGCTAAAGAGGTTAGGGCTGTTCATCTTGGAGAAGAGACGGCTGAGGGCGGATATAATACACGTCTTTAAAATCATGACAGGTCTAGAATGAGTAAATGTGAATCGGATATTTACTCTTTCAGATAACAGAAGGACTAGGGGGCACTCCATGAAGTTAGCAAGTAGCACATTTAAAACTAATTTGGATAAAATTATTTTTCATTCAACACACAATTAAGCTCTGGAATTTGATGCCAGAGGATGTGGTTAGTGCAGTTAGTTTTTCTGGGTTTAAAAAAGGTTTGGATAAGTTCTTGGATGAGAAGTCTATTAACTGCTATTAATACCCACCGCTATGACTGACATCAGTAGTATGGGATCTATTTAGTGTTTGGGTACTTGCCTGGTACTTGTAGCCTGGATTGGCCACTGCTGGAAACAGGATGCAGGGCTTGATGGACCCTTGTTCTGACCCAGTATGGCAATTTCTTATGCTCTCCTGGGTAACCAGGGTTTTTGCTATTTGTGGTGGGGGGGGGGGGGTGAGAAATTGGCTGAGAGTATCACCACATAACTGGATATATTTTGAAGATAACCAGTTAAGTGGCAAATTATCCAGTCACATAAGGCCAGAAAACTTTCCACCTGCTCTGAAGCAGGTCTAAAGTTATGCAGCTAACTTAGCCAGATGTAAATGAAATTTGGCTAAATCAGCCAGATAACCTTGGCAAGCCTCAGAAAGCCTCTTTTTTTATCTTGCTAAATTATAGCAGGATAATGACTTGTCCTAATATAATTTAGCCTGATAAGTGGCTGACTATTGAAAGCCCTGCATTTAGACAGATAACTTGTGGCTTTGAATATTGACCTCTACATAGTCACATGGCTCTTTTCATGAAGGGTTGTGATGGTACTAGACAAAGCAGGAAGGAAGGAGCAGCAGACTCAGGCTCACTAATTCGGGTTACTTTCCGTCTAGATAATCCTTAGAGTCTTACTCCTTCCCATATAGAAATAGGTGGCACAGCCAGGGAATGTTAACCCCTTGCTGTCTGGTTTAGGGGATGACCTTTTGCTATCAGTTCTCCATCATGCTCCTTTACCCAGGATGATGGAGAACCAAAGAGGAAGACAAGTGATAATGACTTGGATAAGTATTAATACATTACAAGTGATTAATCATCCACGGCTAGCAGCTGGGATATATTCTTAGCAGTGTAGACTGGATTGGATGAGCCAATTGGTTATTATCTGCAATCATCTAATATATTAATTCGTAACTATAATCTAGTAGTCACTTTTCGCAAAATTGAAAATAGGGAGATTTTCCTGATTAGAAATGCCCCACCATTACTATCAATTTAAACCTCCTTATTGTAGAAACTCCATATATAAAAAATATATTTCAAATAAAACTAAAAAAATCTTTTACACCTCTAAAGAGTCTATATACTAGATAACATTAGACATGACAGGTAAAATGCATTACATGGTAGTTTAAATGCAGGCTTTACATCCCACTCTAGTGCAGGATGTGCAAAACTAAAGATATGCAGAACATGATGCTGTTAAAATAGAAGTGTTAACTGAACGTGGCCATTGTTACACTGCTTAATTCACATTGTCCCCTAGAGCTCGTGCTAGCTGGCTCTGAGAATTGTGTCCAGTTAAGATGGACTGCAGGGGACATGGCGTGGGGAGGGAGATAGCCAGCCAGTGTGGGGGCTCTCTATCCCTTCTGTCCCTTTTCCAAAGAAATGAAGAAAAGTTTGGAAGTTGCAGGATAGGTGAACAGAGATTGCAGGGTATTTTACAAAGATCATTTGTATGCACATTGCCATCAAGGAACTTGAGGTAATGCTATTGCAGAAGCAAACAGTGTCCCTTAATGCACATGGGCATTAGTTAACATCCATTTTAACACATGTTTAACCCAGGCATTAATGCTAACACCTATTAGTTCATAGGCCCTCTTTGCTTCTCAGGATGAAAGTCAGACTCCATAATTCTATATTTAGAGGGGCAAAGACTGCAGATCAATTAGTTCCAAGAAAAGATTGCATGCCGGAGGTTTGCCAGGACCCAAAGAAAGTAAGCCATTTAAAATCCCCTGGAATGCCATCTGAATAAATCTCTTACATGTTCAAGATTTTACACTACACTGAAGCATAGAAAAAATGATCAGCAATCAACCAATTTTGAACAGCAGCTTTTTCAACAGGAATATTTGTCACAGCTAAAAGGCAACTGCACCCCTGTCAATTTGCTATTGGTGTACTCTGCACATACACATTTGACATGATGTTAGCTTTGTCTCGTTTGACTCTGTTCTTCAGTATTCAATGTCTTATGGTTCTTCATTGTATTTTTCTCATGTATATGTCTCTTCTATCGTTTGTGCCTTTGCTTTGTTCCTTCCCGTCTTCTTCCTGTTCCACTTTCTGCTGAGCCAACACCTTTGTACTACTTTTTCCTAGCCTTTTCTCATCCGTTTCTTTTTCAGTGGCACCTCCTCTCTTGACACTGCTCCTCTTCTCTCCTACCTCACATTTTGTTCTTCCTTGTATTTTGCTTTAAGCCAGGGACTTTCAATCTGGGAGGCACAGGCACATCATGGGAGTGGGAGCACAGGGGGGATGCAATGCAGCCAGCACGGCCCTAGTGCCATCTGCCTCCTCCCCCCTGCTCTGTCATCTCCAAAGAAGTTGTCTTCCACCTTTAGATATGCTGTATTCCTTTCAGTTGCAACGATTAGTTCACTAGGGTGGCAGAAATAATTAAATTATTACATTTGACAGAACAAAATATGAAAGGCGGGCTCAGAGCCAAGTAAGGCTATGGGGGGAGAGTTGGAGCACAATATGGTAGAGCTTAAGAACCACTACTCTAAGTTATTAGCTGGATTTAAATGCCTTTTTTATATGTAGAAATTACTCTCATGTTTATGCTATGATAGATCACAGTAGTGATCACTAAAATGAATTCTCCTAAGAGAGCAGTAAATCCATTAGAACTTATCCATTGTCAAACTGTATAATTCATCTTTGTCATCATTTGTATTCACTTAAAAATCTACTATTTGATAACAGACAGTATGATAACTATTATTATTATTACTCTGTTGTTCTTGAAAAATAAACAAAAAGGTTTGTTGTCCAGCCAAGTGCATGTTTACAGTCAAGAGGTTTTAGGACTGCTTAGGACTCTATAATCTAATGTTGAGGGTGAGGCTCCTACTGATCCCGAGAGCATCTAATTTGTAACACAAACACAAGAGCTAGGCAGACAAAATGATATTCAAAGAGTATTTACTATAGAAAGACTTTAACCCACATTTCAGTCCCATAAATGAGACCTTCATCAGGCATAGCTATCTCAACCAAATGCCTCATATTTATACAAAAATGCCAAGTACTCCTCAGCATCCTCTGCATCATAGCATGATCACATTCAGTGATGTCAGCACTTCAATGGCAGTGCCAATAAGACGGTCACACATTGTTCCCACGTTGATGTCAGCGTGTCTACTGATTGCAACGTCATAGCACCAGTACACCCTTTCTGTTGTTGCCCTGAAGACAGGCATTCATGGCTCAATGATGACAGTGCACGCTGTTCTCACATTTCCACTCGCACGATGAATGAAATCAGCACATCAGCCGATACTGCTTTGATGCCAGTGTTGTCAGACTAGCAGTTCATTTATTTCCATGTTGCTGTGGCAACTGCTCTTAATAGCCCACAACAACAACAGAAAAAAAAATAAAACTGAAAAATATCTAGCATCGAAACCATGCCAAAAAAAAGGAAAAAAAGAAAATAGATATTAAATAAATGAAGATTAGCTCACGATAACACTCCAAAGTGCAATGAGGACTTCAACAGGCTTACAAATGTAGCTTATGCCCTGGTCAGTTCTTGGGCAAATGGGCAGAGTCACTGACCTGGCACAGCCCATGACCTCTCAGGGTTCCCACACAGGTGGGAAAGAAATAATGTTTCAAGGCCATTTGGGAGGGAAGGGGTCCTTCACACTGGGGCTCTTCCTACACACCAGTCCAGCAGAATCACAAGAGAACACCATATCAACTCCAAAGCTGTGGTTCAAAACCTAACGTTTTTCTGACACTGATGGCAGGGCAAGAAAAACAACGTCCAAACAGTACATGAAAAATGAACTCCATTCATTCCAGATTACTCCATAAAAACTCGCAGAAAGTAGTAAACCTTCCTCTCTGGGCTCTCCCAGTACCTTACTGCTAGAGCAGGCTCTCTTCCCTTTCTCTGTTCTCTCTCTTTCTCTTCAGTCACCCAAAACAGGAAGTTCTTTTCCTGAATACTTTGCCAGTCATATAGGACAATTTTCAGAGGAGCACTTTCTTCTGTTTGGCAAAATCTCCCAAAAGAAATAATCCTCATCTGCTTCTCTTTTCGCAAACCCTTTTCCTACTCTAGCAACTAGATTTCTCCTTCTCCTGGCACCTTCTCTGTGGAGGGATAATGCGCACTGGCACCATTCCTTGAGGATATGGATACCCAGCAGAACTCCAACTCCTGGAATCCTCTCTCTTACTGCCCCCTTGCATTAAATGGCCAGGAGGTTTTATTATCGCCAATGACCCTCCCCCCCAATAGGGAGTGGTTCACAAACTAGATATACCTACATTACACTAATATCACTACTGTCACTACACTAAATCATGATCATGACTGCCATTACACTAACATCGCTACTGCCATTACACTAACATCACTACTGCCATTACACTATCATGATCATGACTGCCATTGCACTAATATCACTACTGCCATTACACTAAATCATGATCATGACTGCCATTACACTATCATGATCATGACTGCCATTACACTAACATCGCTACTGCCATTGCACTAACATCACTATTGCCATTACACTAAATCATGATCATGACTGCCATTACACTAACATCACTACTGCCATTACACTATCATGATCATGACTGCCTTTACACTAACATCGCTACTGCCATTGCACTAACATCACTACTGCCATTACACTAAATCATGATCAAGACTGCCATTACACTAACATCACTACTGCCATTGCACTAACATCACTACTGCCATTACACTAACATCACTACTGTCATTACACTAACATTATGACTGCCATTTTTTGTAAGGGGCAACCAGGCTGGTAAAGGGCAGAGGTGTGACCCCCTTTACACCCTCCCCTACATACAAAGCATTTGTACAATATGGATAAATGCTTTCACATTACAGAAAGGAAAATACATGTTTAATATTATCAACATTTACCACAACATATAGGTGCCATTTTGAACACCACAACCACTTCAGATATTCACAATTCCTGTATATGCAGATCACACCATAAAAACCCACTGAAAGAAGTAAGTTCTTTGGTACAGGTACCCTTCCTCCCTGGACCTTCCCAATACCTTGTTAGTAGAGGATGCTATTTTCTCTCTCTCCACAATCACCCAAAACAGGGGGTTCCTTTTCTGAACTCTTTGCTAGTCAGATAAGACTCTAGGATCAATCCTCATCTGCTTCTCTTTTCTCAAACTATTTTTCTACTCTGGCAATCTCTCATGAGTTCCACCTTTGAACCCCTAAACTTCTCCTTTCCTTCTAGCACTTCCCTGGTAGAAGGATAATGCCCACTGGCACAATTCTTGAGGAGATGAATATCCCGGTAGAACTCCAATTCCTGCAATCTTCTCTCTTACTATCTCCCTCATTTCAGTCCCCTTGTATCGCATGGCCAGAGGTTTTTATGATCTCCAATGACTCCTCCCAAATTGGGAGTGGCTCATATACTAGATACACCTCCATTACACTAACATCACTACAGGGGCAGATTCTGGTTGAGACCCCAAACACAGACTGAAGGCACTTAGGCAAGCTGAGGCCATGGCTGTCATTTTTTGTAAAGGAAAACCAAGTTAGTAAAGGGCAGAAATATGACCCCCTTTACACCAAATGAAAGCGTTTTTAGACGTACCTTAGGTGTTTTAATCCACTGTAGGTTGTTACTGAAATATCTTAAAACTATTACTATCTAATCAGCTGATCTATGTCAAAGTTTGTCTTGTCATGTGGAATAAGAATTGGCAATTGTGTCAGTACTAGGTGACCCAGGCAGAGAGGTAGGCATGATCCTTTTACAAACAGTTTTGCACAATTACCAAGCTTGGAAATGCAGTTCAACTACAAACTGGTTGTGTGGTTAGCACTGAGGAATGAAGGCTACATGATGCAACAGAAGCTATTTATAAACAGGGTTGCCAACTGGCTCCATATTTTCAGGACAGGTCGATCCAGTCCTAGTTTTACTCCCCCCACACATAGGTACTTATTGTCTTGATTTTCTGAGGAAATGAAATAGGTAAATCAGAATAAGTCCCATCATGCCATGGATCAACCTGTCCTGAATATCCAGAGCTGGTTGGCAACCCTATTTATACAGCTTTCAGAAGTTACAGCTATATATGCAAATTGTGACAGGTGATGCCTTATGGAAAATTTTCTCCTTGAACTCAAAACGCATTGGGGGCGGCCCATGCAGGTCCATATTCAGTAAACAGGTGAGCAGCACATTTATCCGGACAACTTTCCTGGATAACGTTAGCCAAACATTCAGCAGGACAAGTCTCCCCCTGAATACACTCAGCTACAGTTATCTGGATATCTGAATACACTCTTGTAACAGACTCTCAGTGCAGGATGAGTATGGGGAGGATCCATTCAAATACAGCCCCTCCTTTTGCAGGGTCTGGAATGGCCGCCCCCCTGGGAATACCTTATAGCAGCTCCCCAGCTACAGCTCGGGAGCCAGTCCTTTGCTTAATACGGAGCTAGACAGAGAGGTTAATTTTTGTTGTTTTGCAGGCCCAGTCAGAGGAATCAAGCAAGCCCTGCTTTGGTGGTCATGACCAGGGTTGGAAAGGTCTTTTCGTTCCAGTCCACAGCCTGGCTAATTTGGCTTGTTCCCTCTGGGTACATTTTTTAAGCTTAACCTTTTTGACTCGTAGGAGCCTTACTGGAGCCTGTTCACCTTCTGGGCCCAGGGAAAGGGGAACCCTGGGTTTGAGGCTGTGCAAGGTTAGGGGAGACCTACCCCTGAAGTGGTGGTGACCCGCTGTAAGGAGACACTCTGGTGGACCTTTCAGTTTTTGAAGAAATTGCGTTCAAGATCCAGGCGGAGGTTTTGATTGCCCCCTCCTTCCTGCCTGAAGCCCAGGCAGCCTGCTTCAGGGATCCCTCCCATCAGGGACCCCATCAAACACAAGGAAAAGAGCTGCATCCAAAACAAAGTGTTTGAAAATTCAACTCACCGTGAGTAAAAGGCCAAGCCTAACATCAGTGAAGCCACCCATCCGGTGCTTCAATCAACCCTGGGGAGAGAGAGAGTTTGTCTCTCTGGGCAGAGACAGTAATCAGGGATTCATGCCAGTTGAAGGGGTGACCCGGCCATCAAAGCGACACCTTGCACCACCTGGAATTCTATTTTTCCAAGCCCTGAAGGGTAGTAGTTCCCTGGCACTGGCACATAGATATTTCTGAACAGATTGAGGAGAATTCTGTAAAGACCACATTCAGTGGTGCTGTGGATCAGTGTTGTGCCATTTTACAACCATTTGCAACAGTAATGATTTATTTGTCCACTAACAAAATGGCTCCAGTGAATTCTTTAACACTTTCAGCATACACGGCATGATTACCGGTAATTATTACATCAACCAGGAGAGGAGAGTTAGCCACCCTGCAATGGGACTTGAGAGAAATCCTTTCATGCCCCCAGTCGAATGAACCTACATCTTGGGAAGGAAGGGAGATAGCACAGCTAGCCAGGGTCCCTGCACCAAAGAGTTTCAAATTAGTTTATGGCCTCAACCGTGCTAAGGTTACACACTGGGGTGCAGTTACCTCTCTTAAAGTTGTCCAAACAAATGTACCTGGATAACTTTTACCCTACCCAGCTATAGTCAGAATAAAGCTGGGTAACTTAAAACAAAAAAAAACCTTCCTGGACAGCAGGTCCGTTCCCCCATCAGGGGTGGCTCCAGAGAAAACGCCTTGTCTTGGGAGGGGGGCAGTGAGGGCCCGCCCAAGACAAGGGGTCTGACCCCCCTCAATCTAGCTGGACCACTTTGATTGCCTGGAGGAAAAACCCTCAGCGCTTGCTACTTGCCCACTCTGAAATTTACTGTACCCAGCTCTATGACCCCCCATACAAACGTTTCTGGAGCCACTGTCATCCCCCCACTCCCCTGTCCCAAAGCCCCTAAAATAAGTAAAAATCATATGTTATGATCCTGCTCACGGAGCCCATCCCGCGAATAGGCCCTCACCTATCTCTCCGACGCCGTGCTATGCTTATCCTGGCCCTGACGCTGCAGTCATTGCTGTGCCACTCCCCACAGCCTGGCCGCCATCACTGCCTTCTTCGCAGCAGGGAGCCGCTCTTGCCACCGCCCTCGTGGTGGAGAAGACGCTGCCACCAGGAAGCCTTCACCTTTGTGGCCTGGGGCCGCTGACTGTCCATCATGCGGCATGGAGCCGCTGCCGAGATTTTGTCTTCACGGCCTGGCTGCTGCCGCTGGGTTCTCCTATGCGGCAGTGCCCCCGCTGTCTTCATCCACAGCATGAGAGCTGCCTCCGGGATCCCCTGCCTTCGTGGCAGGAGAAGCCGTTGCCACAGACTCCTCCTGGGCGGCGGGGAAGCCGCAGTCTTCCTTTTCATCTTCGCGGCCCAGTGCTGCCGCTGGGACGCCCCTGTCCTCTGTCCTGCTCCCAGGCCCTCTAGGTGTGCGGCCGTGCCTCCTCTCAACATTTAAAGGGCCAATGGCGGGAAAAGCTTGCAGCCCCACCGGAAGCCGTCAGCATTCTGTTGCCTGCTTCAGCCCTATATAAGGGATCAGTTCCTGTTCCTCGGGGCCTTCGATCGGATCCCATGGTCGTCCATGTTCTTCTTTGCCGGTCAAGGTCCTCCATGGTCTTCTAGTGTCTTGATGGCTCTTCGTTCCATGTCTTTGATGTTTCTGGTCTTGTTCCCTGTTGGAGCTACTTCGTTGCCTTTTCCTTGTTCCAGATGTCCTGATGTTTCTTGGTCCTAATGTTCAGAAGTCCAGATGTTCCACAGGTTCCGTTGTTCCGTTTCCTGAAGTCCTGATGTTCCTGAAGCCCTGATGTTCCTGAAGTTTTCCGAGTCTTCCAAGTTCCAAGTCTTCCTAGCTCCTTGAATCCTCCAGATGACCACCCTGAAGGTAAATCTGTATTGATCTGGTTCCTGTCTCAGATCCTTGGAGCCTCGTTTTGGTTGGATCCCCTTCCAACGCTTGTCCCACTCCCGTGTAGTCCGTGACCAGCCTTCTCAGGTTGTGTAGGGCACGCAGTGGGACAGAGTGGTCCATAACCAGCCCATAGGGGGCTGTGTAGGGCGCCCTGAGGGACAGTGCCCGCCTGTACCTTCCAAGGACCTTGAGTCCTCATCTGAGTCTTCCAAGTTCCAAGTCCTCGTCTGAGTCTTTCAAGTTCCATCAGTCTTCGTCTAAGTCTTCCAAGTTCTTGTCTTGGCTTGTTCTTGCCCTCAGCCTCCATCTGGCCTCACGCACTCATCGTTTCCAAGTGGGTCCGGAAGGGCTACCGAGTGGCTGAAGGGCTACTCCTGAGACCAGCATTGCGTTGCTAGGTCTCATTAGTGCGTGTAGGTCCAGCGGAGGGCTGACCCTGCCTTGTTCCTGTTTCGAAGTTCCTTGCCTTAGTTCCAGTCCTGCCTTTTCCTGTTTCGCTGGTGCTTGCATGCCCTCACCTCCCACGGTGTGCCTTGGGGCTCCTCCCTGAGTCGTGCCGTGGTTCATGGGCTCCCGCTCTCCTATGAGCTAGTGACCACTCCTCCATGCTCTCAACACCAGCCATAGGCCACGCTCGCAACATCATATTGGGGCACAACGCCCAATCCCTCACCCCCATCCCTTCCTCAAAGAATTAAAAGTTGTGAGCCATAGTGGTCTAAGGAGCCTACACCCTCACAATATAAAAATTCCATACCAAATCCGGGCCCCTTCCTAACCCCTCCCACCTACCCACAACCTCTAAACCCAGGTTCCCACCCCACCAGAACAGCCCAAAACTCCCAAGCTCACCAGAACAAACCTGGATTTTACTCTTAGCTCACTGTAGGTGGTACATTTCAAGTCTATTATACAAGCTGCTAAAATCAAATTTTAAAAAGCATCACAAATTAAGGTTATACAGGAGGGCAGTTTTCCAGCTAAGAAATTTGGAACAAAGTCCACAAGAAATTTTTACCCGTGGACTTTTCCTCAGTTTTCAAAGAGAAAGTACATGTGAACATTTCCTGTAAACAGTATCTGCAGACATGTTCACCTGCTTTTCTGCAGGCTCATTCTTCTTTGAACATACAATCTACACATGCTATATTCCTCCCCTGACAAAAACATTTAGCCAGGAGCACCTCCTTTTAACCAATGTCAGGAAATATTAATTCATGGAGAGGGTGGGATGCCTGGAATGCCTTTCCAGAGGAGGTGGTGAAGTCAAAAACAGTGAAAGAATTCAAAGGGGCATGGGATAAACACTGTGAATCCCTAAATGCCAGAGGATGGAAATGAAGAAAAGAGTGCATGGGGGTAACTGTGGCAGTTAATACCCTTGACCAGTAAGCCTTGATACTTTTGATGCAACTCCAATATTGCTCTCTGCTTCAACGGCAAGGGGAAAAGGGGAATTGGATTCAGACAGCAAGCAACGAGAGCCTGACTTTTACGGACTGGGGAACTGATCAGCATGGGGGTAACTTGCATAGAGCAGCAGTTACTATCCATAAAAGAAGGCATGGGTTACTACTCTTAACCAATAAGCCTTGATGCTTTTGATTCAACTGCAACATCGCTCTCTGCTTCGACAGAGGGGGCGGTGGGCGACAGAGGGTGGGAAAAAGGAATTTGTTTCAGAGACAACTAGCACGAGACATGAACTTTTACAGTGTGGAGAATTGATGCACAGACATCAGGAAAAAAAAACATAGGACTGCTCCTACGGCCAAGTCCATAAGCAAAGCACGTCAAGCGGCACTGACTGATATATGGGGGTAACCTGCACAGCGTGGCATATATTACCATGGGAAGCTTGCTGGGCAGACTGAATGGACCATTTGGTCGTTTTCTGCTGTCATTTCTATGTTTCTAAGTATGCTTTTCAGTACATTGTGGGAGGCCAATTTATGCAGGTAAATCGCTTTTTACCCACGTAAATGTCTTTGGCAATTGTCCTCATATTGCTTTAAAGGACAAAATTAGCTTACAACGAAACCAGAGGACTAAAGTGGGCTAACACTTTCACAAGCATTAGCATACATTAAAAGCACAGTTAGCATAGGCAATTTAGTTTCTGCGCATTAACAGCACTTGTAACGCACGTTAATTAGCTTGCAAGAGTTTTAATGGAAAAACATATGCTAATGTGTTAATGATTCCAAAACTATGCAAAACACCTAATTACTTATTAGCACATAGAAAAATAACATGTATTCAAAAGTGAACATAGTCCTGTTAACGCAAAAACTTAACTACACCTTGGTGAGGTAAAATTAAAGTTTAGGAAATATCATGAGTGCCACCCAAATGTTTTAAGGGGCAGAGAAAAAAATATTTTCCTTATAAAATGTATATCTTGCTTTTTGGTTCACATTTGCTTTTTCTTTTGGTCTCCGTTTTGTAGATCTTTTGCTTTATGTTTACTTTTTTATGCTTTTATTTATTTATTTAAAATTTGTAGACCGCCTATCAACATTGCTAGGTGATTAACACAGTACCATTCATAAAATATACATAAAACAACCAGCACGTAAGACATATTCAATTACATAACAAAAACTAAAAATGTAAAACAAACCTTACCAATGCATATTTAAAATGTAACACAAACCATACTAAAGCATAAATTACATAAACATTACCTAAAACAAAATATTAATTAAAACTGCAAACCCAAGTGAACTAAAAAAAAGTTAAATCATAAAAACAAACAAAACTATTCTGGTAAGGCAGATAAGAATATGCTGATAACCTTCACTGCAAGGCCTATAATCATGCGTTAAAGGCTTATTGGATTAGAATGACTTTAACATCATCCTGCAGCGAACCTTCACTGCAACACATAAAATCATAAGGTGAAGGTTTGTTGAAATAAAAATGTCTTTAACAGCTTCCTTAATCTTAGCAAAACGTTTTCTCCTTTAATGCATTGAGGAAGAGTCTTCCATGCTGTTGGACCCTGGACATAGAAGTTCACTTGACTCGTCCAGGTGAACTTATTTGAAGGAAGGCACATCTAAAAGTTGATGGAAAGCCGATCTTAGGTATCTCATTGGTCTGTACATTTTCAAAGCCGCATTGAAACTATGGGGAGACAGACCATTAAATACCTTGAAAACCAGTCAAGTGCTCTGATCTCTTCCCTCCTTCCCCTTCAGCCTCTTTAATCCATTCCCTTTCTCCCTTGTTTTAGCCTCTGTTTGTCTCCCTCCAGCCTTTCTTATTCTAAGCTGCCTGGCAATGCTGGGCAGTCCCAGATCAGCTTCTCCTCTTTCCAGACTGGTAGTAAGGGCAACTCTTGACATGGACCAATGGCGATTGTAAGAGGCTGATTTTAGGTACCAGAGATTTTTTCACCTTAATTATCTGAGCATATGTACCTCTCTTAAAATAAGAGAGAACCATCAACATTGGTACATATGGTATAGAATAAGTTTATACTGAAGAAAGACAAATGACATAGACAATTGCTATGACTATTAACTTGAGAGAAATTGTAACCCCAGACTTCTCAAAGATGATAACATAAACAAAAAAATCAGAGACCTTATTAAATAGCATCAATGGTACAGTGCATCATTAGTTGACAACCATGTCTAAACCTTGCTGGGAAGCCTCTTCACTAGAGACCTTCACAATCATTTAAAAGTTGGAGCCCTTAGTTAGAATATAAAAACAAAAAACAAATGAAACAGAGAACAACATTTTCTTAAAGTCAATCAAGAAAAAAAAAAAAGAATATTTAGCATATCACTGTTCTCGATATCTTTCAAGTTAGTACAAACCCCTCTTCCTACTTTCTGGGCACAATTGCCAATCCAAAGTGGATTACAAATTAAACCCAGTGAGTTACAACAATACTTAATCATAGTAAGACAAGCAATACAGTAACAGAATAAAACAATACATCCCAACAACCCAACTCTCACCACAATAAAAAACAAAGCCCATCCTCACATACCCCAGCTCAAATATTGAAAGATCATAATAATGCATTAATATAATGCAATACCCCCAAAAGCAAAGTCTAAAATAGATTTAGCAGCTTTGCACATTCTTGTCATTATCAAGTCCACAATGGATACTGTTCCCAGGCTTCAATTACTCCCCCACCCAATTCCTCCCTCTATATCTCTAATAAACTTTAACCCAACTAAAATTCCCACCCCCCTCCCCAGCCTTGCCACCTTGCTCATATAATTCTTTCAAATACAACTGTAGATAATTTAGCCAGACTAAAATAAATAATCAGAAAAAAATCCATTGGCCTATTTTTTATCAAATCAATAAATCTTGACCTGAATTACTTTGTCATGCTAGACATACATCAAGTCGTACTAGATCGATCTGACTCACAACTCTTGGATCTATTTATATCATAACTATCCCTGCTTTTTACCTTCTATTTTTTTGTTTTTTTTAGCTAGACAGCAAATTCAGGGTAATATCCAAGAATTTTAACCTCGTCTATACATGCTTGTGCTATGGAGTTCAATGCTGAAAAAACCGGAAGATTCTTGATAGATCCCATTCTCATGAGTGATGCCCCAGTACATGCTTCATGCCATGCAACCAAGAAAGTCCAAATCAGCAAATACAGGATAATCAACTAAAAGTTTTAGGGAGATCCTAAATCTAATTTAGACTGGCTAAATCATCAACATTCATTAGGCATAGCAGAGATCGGAACCAGGTAGTCAATCCAGTAGACAGATGAGAGGAACACAAGGAACAGGAACCAGGAATCACTGGAACAAGACAAGCGCAAGGCAATTAGAATTCAGAAACCGGAACAGGAGACCAAGGCGACCTGTTGCAAAGGCAACGCTGAGGAACGCTGCCTGAGCTTTTATATGTTGAGAGAACTGACGTCAACATCCAGGTCCGTGGCCAGGTTTCCCGCCGCGGGCCCTTCAAAAGGTTTCACTGGTCCGCGCACTCACGCCTAGGGAGGGGTTCAGCGCTGCCGGCGGCGCTTCTCCGCGAACCCCATAGAGAGGCCCGATGGATGGAGGCGTCCTGGCTGGAGGTCCCGGGAAGCAGAGCAGGGCCGGAGGAGCTGGAGTCGGGACTGGCAGCCCACCGCCGCCAGCGACGAGGAGCTGGAGCCTGAAGCTTGTGTAGAGAGGTAAGAGGGCCGCACCGTGGGCGGCAAACGTAACAATCTACCCCTCAACTGTAGCTGGAAACTCTGAGGCTGTGCCTTAGACCTACTCTCTGTTGTCCAACCTAGGTAAGAAGGGGCGTGACAGTACCATAAGTGCCTAGGGATGACAAAATCCTACATCCATCACTGGCTCCAGCAAGAATATTAAAAAACCCTTGTGAAATCTTAGTAGCTGCATTCTGGATTTCCATGCTCAAAGATGGTACATATTGCAACTTAATATTTTTGAACTATTTAAGAACATAAGAAGTGCCATGCTGCATCAGACCAAGCTCCGTCAAGCCCAGCATCCTATCTCCAACATTGGCCAGTCCACAATAAGTATTTTGGATAAACGCTGGCTTTCCCAAGTCTACCTGACTAATAGCTGTTTATGGACTTTTCCTACAGAAACTTGTCCAACTTTATTTTGAACCCCACTGTTACTTGCCTTGATCACATCCTCTGGCAATAGATTCCATATCCTGACTGTGTGCTAAGTGAAAAAAATACTTCCTACCATTTGTTTTAAATCTAATGGTTGCTGGTTTCATGTGTGTCCCCTAGTCCTGTTGACTGAAAGGGTAAATAACTGATCCCTTTTTACCCATTCCACCCAATCCTTGATTTTATAAATCTCAATCATACTCCTTCTTAGTCTCTTCTTTTCCAAGTTAAAGAGCCTTAATCTGTTTAGCCTTTCTCCATAAGAGAGCTTTTCTATCCCCTTTATTATTTTTGTTTCCTTCTCTGTATCTTTTCTATGTCCGCTATGTCTTTTTTTGAGATGCAGGGACCAGAATTGTATAAATATGCCATAGATCTATATACAAAAGCATTATGATATTCTCAGTTTTGTTCTCTACTCCTTCCCAAATAATTCCTAACACACTATTTGCCTTTTTGACCACATCCACACACCAAGTGAAAGATTTAGAAAAGACTTGTATTTTGGAACACCATTCCTGTGTTATCTCCTTAGTGGCCTACCATCTAAACACTCTGAGCTCTGGAGCTTAAATCTTCCCTCATTTCAGAGACTCCATTTCAGGTTTGTAGGATTGAATGAGGACTCAGCCCTGATACTGAATGCATCCCACAGCTAATCACCGGCACTGAGAAGAAGGGAGTTACATATCTTTGAAGGGGTAACATGCTAAAACTTCTAAACAAAGCTAACATCTGATACAAAAGGAGTTTAACAAAGTTATGAAACTTCTATAATGAAAAATATCCTAAAGAAGGAGATTCATATTGACATGTAATTAATCCCAATTAGTAATACTAAACGGAAAATTGCTGCCTCTTCTCGTGGACACCCCATCTATGAATGAATCACAATAAACAAAGTATGGGGTGTGAATACCTTATTAGCTGTATGTAATGTCCAGTATCTCTGGATCAGGCATGGGCCATACCTTTGGCTATGCCTTAAGTGAATTTGTATACCATTTTTAATTTATAATCTCAGAGTTTGTTTTTATACATAATCATTAATTTTTTCATTTTTTAAATTTTGTAATGCAAATAAAATATCAATTCAGGACTTGCTCAAAAAAGCCTCTGAATTTTATATCAAAGTACTCTCTCTGGAAAATGTATGTCAAAAGGCAGGAAAGCACTTATCTTAAAGTGAAGAGAGCCGCGATATCTTAAAAAATATTCATTTCCTGCCCGCTTCCAATTCCTATTGCCCCGACACTGCCTGCATTTCAACAACAAATATCTGCTTCGGGAGCTAGAGAGAATGTAAATGAATCAAATACCTTTTATTATCGAACTAAATATATAGCAGTACATTTTAAAACTTACTGTTTTGCTGGGTTATTCTTTTATGCAGCCGCCATTTTCTCAGCGTCTGACAGCGTTCATTCACTTGCAAGACGTTTTTAAAAGCGTATGGACCAATCACTGTTATATATACGGGTAATATCTGACGTTATTGTCATGCTAATGGAACTTTTACCATGTGTCCGTTTTAGGAATGCAAACCTAATACTGATTGCAAAATGATGCCGGATCACAGAGCACTGCACCAATGCAGTGAAACATTAAGGAGTCGATTTTAAGATCTGCATGCACACATGGATGCCCCGATTTTATAGCATGTGCGCGTCACCGTGCAAATGTTATAAAATCTGATATCGATGCATACATGCATGCTCTGATTTTATAATCGGCATGTGCGTGTGTGGGCAGTGTTACGCTCCGCGGCTGCAGACGGCTGCGACCACTGCTGCTCGCCTCTCCTTTTACTGCTTTGGCTCCGTTGGGTGAACTTGCGACCTCTGCCAGCTATCTCCTGCCTTCCGGCCTCTGTTCCCGGGCCTACCTGAGCACCATGGACGATGCCGATCGCCATCTTATCCTTGGGGTTCCCTAGGCGTGCATGCATGCTCCCTGACCAGCTTTAATCACGTCATGGCGGGAACCTCGGGGGCGTCCCCATCAGATGACGTCACTCAACTTCAATACTTAAGCTCGCCAGCACAGACAGCCGGCGACTTGGCAATGAGTTCACTTGCTATATCTACCTACTCTCTTCAGCGTTGTTCCGGTTCCTGTTTCCGTGGTGTGAGACTATCGGGTACCCGCTCCTTCTTCATCTATAGAAACATAGAAATGACGGCAGAAGAAGACCAAATGGCCCATCCAGTCTGCCCAGCAAGCTTAGCACTTTTTTTTTTCATACTTATCTGTTACTCTTGGCTCTTAGTAACCTTTTGGTTCTATTTCCCTTCCACCCCCACCGTTAATGTAGAGAGCAGTGTTGGAGCTGCATCTACATGAAATATCTAGCTTGATTAACTAAGGGTAGTAACCACCGCAATAAGCAAGCTATATACCCATGCTTATTTGTTTACCCAGACTATGTAATGTAGTCCTTTCTGGTTGTTGTCTGTATATAGATCCATTTTTCTTCATTCTCCCTGCCATTGAAGCAGAGAGTTATGCTGGATATGCATTGAAAGTGAAGTATCGGACTTTCTCCCCTGCCGTTGAAGCAGAGAGTTATGCTGGATATGCCTGAAGTATCAGACTTACTCCCTTGCCGTTGAAGCAGAGAGCTATGCTGGATATGCCTGAAGTATCAGACTTACTCTCCTGCCATTGAAGAAGAAGAGCTATGCTGGATGTGTGTGAAGTATCAGTCTTTCTCCCCTCCCGTTAAAGGAGAGAGCTATGCTATTTATGCACTGAAAGTGAAGTATCAGGCTTATTTGGTTCGGGGTAGTAACTGCCGTAACAAGCAAGCTACTCCCTGCTTTTTGTGAATGCAAATCCTTTTTTCCACATTTCCTCTTGCCGTTGAAGCTTATAGCAATGTTGGTCTTAGAGCAATGTTGGAGTCGCATTAACTGTGTGTATGTTTATCGAATAAGGGTATTATCTCCAGGCAGTAGCCGTCATTCCCGCGAGCCACCCAGTCTTCATTCACGTCCTCTAGACTTTATGGATCCACAGTGTTTATCCCACGCCCCTTTGAAGTCCTTCACAGTTCTGGTCTTCACCACTTCCTCCGGAAGGGCATTCCAGGCATCCACCACCCTCTCCGTGAAGAGGCTATCCGCTCCTCGGAGGGTCTTTCACCCGGACTTCTGCCTGCCTCGCTTCCTGAGGCTTTCTACGGAACTACTTCTTGTATTCAGTCGCTGTAAGTACCAAGCTGCAGACCCCTGTTCTGATATCTACGTGAACACCCTCTCCGGTGTACCCCGCTTTGCGGACCCATGCCATGATATCACTAGAGGAACCCTTGCCAGTGTACCCCGCTCTGCAGACCATTACCGTGATCTCCCACCGAGGAACCCTCTTGTGTACATCTCTACGGACCCAGTGTAACTACAGTGACTGTAACCTTCTTCCGGCACCCCTGCTCCTCGGGTAGTGCCGCAGCTACTGCCTGACTCCAGTCATTCAAGCGGAGTCTGAAGTCAGCATCTGCGCTGGCTCTCGGAGGCCCGCCTCTTGGGGTCACCCTCTCTTTCTCCATCTACAGGCCCTCCTGTTTTCCAAGCTCGATTACTGCAACTCCCTACTCCTAGGTCTCCCAGCATCACACCTCAAACCCATCCAACTTCTACAAAATGCCGCCATTAGAGCTCTCACCAACAGCAGAAAAACGGAGCATATAACACCTATACTCAAGCAGCTACACTGGCTGCTGATTCATCAAAGAATCCAATACAAAGCTTTAACCATTGTACATAAAATTCTCCAAAGCAACAATTCCAACTGGCTAATTCCACCCCTTCACCTCCACACTCCACCAAGGAGCCTTTGCTCATCAAACACCAGACTCCTACAAACACCATCACCAAAAGAAACACACAAATTATCAACAAGAGAACGAACGCTATCACTTGCCGGACCCACCATGTGAAACAAGCTCTCCACGATCTCAGAACAGACCCATCAACCCAATCCTTCAAGAAAAAGCTTAAAACCTGGCTATTTCTTAAAGCCTTCGCTGCAATAACATGACCAAACTCCCACACCAGAACAAACTCCTACAGTCCAGTCAACAACCAGCCCCCTAACAACCGACATACACCCTTACTATTCTATCAACCTCTCACTAACCACTGAGACTCCAATGTAAGATATTATTTCTGGGCCTGACCACTGTAAAATAGAAGTCTTCCACCTTGTCCTAACTGTAAGACGTAAATCCTACGCCTAACTACAATATGATAAGAGTTCCTTTCACTTTGACCTCCATTAATGTTCCTCTCTCTCGTTAACCATTTCCATGTTCCATTCATATCCCTTGTTAACCACTTCCATGTTACAATTGTTCAATATATTAGACAAATGTTCAATGTATAAGACAAAGGAAACGCCCGATTTCCTGCATTTTTTGGTTGAATGTAAACCGATGTGATATGTAAAATTGAACACCGGTATAGAAAAATAAATAAATAAATAAATAAATATATTCTTCTGCTGTATATCATCCCGCAGCCGAGACTCTGCCTCCCAATGGTGAGGCTCAATGGGGCTTCTCCCCTGGGCAGTACCACCTCTCACCTCGGCTAAAGGGCCCACATACTTACAAATCCTAACAGATTGCTAAGTCCATGGACCCTAGGTTATTAGAACATCATATAAATGATGGAAACTCCAACATTAATTTTCACAACAATTTTTTATATATATATATAAATGATTGTGAAAGGAGACCTCATATACAATACAAGAGAGTTTTTCTTGTATGACTCTCTCTCAAAAGTGTGTTTTTGTTTTTTTGGGGGTTGTTTTTTTTTAAATAACATCACTACTAATTGAGCGGCACAGACTTTTACTGTGTTTGCTTGTTTATAATCATTGGTCTCTTTTTCACAAATATTTAGAGATTTTTTTGAAATGGTATTTAAAGCTTTTTTTGGACAAATCAAATGACATCATTTCTCTTGTTGAACAAACGCACGCTGAAGGAGCGATACTTCTACCCGGAGCAGTGCTTCTATCCTGCCCGAAGCGGTACTTTAAAAAAAAAAAAAATCCCACACTTTTGAGAGAGAGAGTCATACCAGAAAAACTCTCTTGTATATGAGGTCTCCTTTCACAATCATATATATATATATATATATATATATATATATATATATATATATATATATATAAAACATTGATGTGGAAAAAATTGTTGTGAAAATTAATGTTGGAGTTTCCATCATTTATATGATGTTCTAATAACCTAGTGTTAAGTGATTACAATCAAAATAGCAGTTGTTTATTATATAAGTCCATGAACCTGGCACAGCTCTCGGCCCTCCAGGCCATCCATAGCCTGGCCCAGCGAATTTCAGATCAGCAGAAAGTTTTGGAGAACTTGGCTAACGCCATAAATATTTTAAATAACCGGCAGGACACTGCCTCGACGACTGCCAAACAGAGCTCAACTCCACAGATGCCTCAGTTTCGGCCACCTGTGCCCCTACCATAACCTCTTCGTTTTTCAGGAGACCCCCTTGTCCTGTAGGGGCTTCTTGAATCAGTGCAACATGCACTTTTCCATACAACCTGCATACTTCCCTGACGTAGCTACCAAGACAGCATACATATTATCCCTGCTGGAGGGACTGGCTTTGACCTGAGTGTCACCACTGTGGGAACAAGCGGACCCGATCCTGCAAGATCTGCCAGGCTTCCTCGCCCTCTTCCGCTCGTAAGGCTATTGCCGGTTCCACACTGCTACACCTGCATCAAGGTTCCAGGTCCCTTACCGAATACGTCATCGAGTTTAGGACCCTTGCGTCTGAGCTGCACTGGGATTTAGGCTGCCTGTGTGCGATCTTCATTGAAGGGCTGAGTCCACGCATCAAAGATGAGCTAGCAGCTCGAGAACTTCTTGATACCCTGGATGCTCTCGTGGATCTCGCAGGCCGCATTGACCTCCGTCTTCATGCAAGAGATCAGAGGATCCAAGAGGGTGGCCACTGGCACTCCCTGTATCCACCCAGCACCATCCACGAAGACCGCTGCTCCACAAGATACCGATGAAGAGGAACCAATGCAGATGGGCCGCAGCCACCTATCCTCGAAAGAGAAACGTCGTCGCCTACGTTCAGGGCTGTGTATGTACTGTGGTCAATCCAGACACGCAGTACCTGCCTGTCCACTCTGTCTGGGAAACTCCCAGGCCTAGGTTCTGCCGAAGGACTTCTCCTAGGCCTGAGATCTCCCTCTCCTCCATTAACGTTACCTGTTTCCATCAACTCAGGTACCCTGGAATTTCACACCTTAGCCTTAGTGGATTCCGGGGCTGGTGGTAATTTTATCTTCCAAGAGCTGGTGGAGCATCTCCGGATTCCCACAATCTGCACTCCCACGCCTTTAATGCTCTCCTCTATCCACAGTGAGCCGCTACCTGGTGAAGTTACTTTTTGCACAGTTCCCATCCAGCTTCGTACTGGATCCATGCACACGGAGACCATCTCTTTTCTTGTACTAGACAAGGCCATCTATCCAGTGGTTCTCGGACTACCGTGGTTGAAACTTCATACTCCGCAATTCGACTGGGGCACTTTGCAACTTTCCCAATGGGGCAGCACCTGCCATAAGGATTGCTTGGAGGTCGTGTCGCCCCTGCCTTGCTTAACCACCATGATGTCTCTTCCGGGTCTCCGGCTCTAGTACTCCACTTAGGCCGATGTATTTTTGAAGAAGGCTGCGGACTTTACCACCTCATCGCTCATTTGAATAAATTTACCACGTCCATTTTTCGTAAGACCACAGATCGAAATACTCTTTTATTGTTTAATAGTCATCACCCTTATGCTTTGAAAAATAATATCCCTTTTGGACAGCTCTTGAGGCTTTGGTGGCTTTGCTCATCTAAATCTGATTTCATTAACCAAGCTAAGCAGATGCTGGTTAGGTTCAGAGAGAGAGGGTACCCTCAAAACATTTTGAAGAAAGCCTTCAAATAGGCCCTATATGCCAACCGTGAACTCTTGTTTCTACCTCAAGCACGTTACTCTGATGGGGTTATAAATTGTATTTTGCCTTTCTCAGTTTGTAGTAAAGCCGTGACCTCTATCATTCTGTTTTCTGTTTGAGATTACAAAAAGTATGACTAGTGTGTGATTTTTGTTACTATTGAACTTTGTTTTGGCTAAAGCATCAGAAAGGCAGAGGGCAGGGTCAGAGGAAGCATTAGATGAAATAGGTGGTGGTTTAGGGCGCCGGAAGTGGGTGGGGCAGCAGAGTAGCTGGTAAGGGCAGCAATTTTGAAAGGATGGATGAGATGAGACGTGGCACGGGTGAGGCACAGAGCTGGAGGGCGTTTTCCGTTTTTGGGTATGTATTTCTTTGAGGAGCTGTGGTCGTTTGCCGTGTGCAATTTGAGAGAGAGAGAGAGAGAGAGAGAGAGAAAGAGAAATCACGTAACAACATCACCGCCTAGGGCGGCTGGACACCCTTTCACCAGCACTGGCAGAGGGATAAAACTGTCGGGAATGAGGGTATCATTACATTGATGACTTGGAAAAGGACTCCTAGGAATGGAAATGAGCATTAATCTCCCTGCAGCTTATATATTCTCATGTCTAGAGGCTTCTCAAGATGCTGTCAGAAACATTGCTTAACATGTAGTCTAGGCATCCATTTGAAGGAATTTAAAATGTCTCAGGTTCTCAGAGATAAAAAAGGAGTCCCTCAGATACTCAAAACCATTTTCGGATGCATCTTCTTTGCCAGAACCAGAATGGGATCACTATATTTCTCTAGGACAGACAGGAGCTCTCCACAAAGGTCTGAAAAGAGAAGCAGACAACTTAAAAGGAAAAAGATGAGTAATGAACAGTTACTTGATTGTGATCTCTGCAGATAGAGCTACCTTTCACCAATTGACCTGTTATTGATCAACAGGCTTTAGAAATTGAGAGGAAGCCTCACGACCATGCTTGCTTCATTCAGTAAACTTATTTTTACTATCAACTGACTTAACTTGATAAAAGTGAAATCCATGGGCCGAAGTGCCCATACAGGATGGGATAACAGTGGCAGTCTAAGTATTCTCCCTCCCCCTCAACTCTTATAGCTCTTCTCCTTGGGTTTTCTTCCCCCTTGGGGGCTGGGCTATGGGATGGGAGAAATGGAGTAGAGTTTGGGCAGGGCCAGCAGAAGCGTTAGGTGGGGTAGACGTTGGCTTAGGGCACCAGAAGTGGGCAAGGTGGCAGAGTAGCTAGTAAGGGTGGCAGTTTTGAAAGGACAGGCGAGATGAGAAGTGGCATGGGTGAGGTACAGAGCTGGAGGATATTTTCCATTTTTGGATATGCATTTCTTTGAGAAGCTGGGGTCATTTGCTGTGTGTGATTTGAGGGAGAGAGAGAGAGTGAGAGATATCACGTGATAACATCACCACCTAGGGCAGCTGGACACCTTTCCTCTGGCACTGAGTTTGGGGAAGGGGAGCATAAGAGGCAAGGGTGGACAGGAAGCTCCTTCTTTGCCTCTTCTCTGCTATAAAAAGGTCAGTATCAGCAGGTGGGGCAGGTACAAGACTTCAAAGGGGCAGGGGAGTAGCAGCAGTGCAGGAGTGAGCAGGACACCATGCTTTATTGGGTCGGTGCAGTATCCTTTAACCCTGTAAGATCCTGATGTAAAGTTTAAGATGTTTAAACTTAATGCTGTGAATGGTAACTTAAGATAATTGCTACTACCTAATAGTTTAACAATTATTAAGTGAGAACAGCCCTTAGGTGACTTCTGACAGTAACAAAATGCAAAATGTAAACTGGTTAAAAGGAAGTGATATTGGTTTTTCTGCTATTGTTAACAATCTCCCAGTGAAACTTTACTTCAGGTCTGCACTTACAGAGCCCGAGATTTCCTGCATAACAGCAATCTTTGTCTGGATCTGATGTTTGGTTTTGTTGAGATATGTAATTGCATAGAAGAGTGGTTATAATGCATGTGATATTCTTAGACAGAATGTGAAGAAAATGAGGTTAGAGGATAGGTATAGTTACATATATCTCAATTATTAATCTAACTTGCTTGCAATTGGCATTTTGCCATGATAGATAAGAGTTACTGGTAGTTTTGTAGGACACTGGGGCATTTCTAAATGTTATGGGAGAGGTTAATTTAATCAGAGTTGGCTATTTCAGTGGCATGTGAGTAAGAGGCATTGACATGTTTAAAAAAGGATTGGATAAGTTCTTGGAGGAGAAGTCCATTACCTGCTATTAAGTTCACCTAGAGAATAGCCACTGCCATTAGCAATGGTAATATGGAATAGACTTAGTTTTTGGGTACTTGCCAGGTTCTTGTGGCCTGGATTGGCCACTGTTAGAAACAGGATGCTGGGCTTGATGGACCCTTGGTCTGACCCAGTATGGCATTTTCTTATGTTCTTATGACAGTTAATTTAATGGATGCGATAGACTGAAGGTATGAAGGAGTAGAGGGGCTCTTAGGGAAGATAAGGCCTTTGCAGAACGACTAAATGAATTATTTGCTTCCGTGTTTACTAATGAGGATAATGGGGAGATACCAGTTCTGGAGATGGTTTTCAAGGGTGATGAGTCAGACGAACTGAACCAAATCACTGTGAACCGGGAAGATGTAGTAGGCCAGATTGACAAACTAAAGAGTAGCAAATCACCTGGACCGGATGGTATGCATCATACTGAAGGAACTAAAAAATGAAATTTCTGATCTATTAGTTAAAATTTGTAACTTATCATTAAAATCATCTATTGTACCTGAAGACTGGAGGGTGGCCAATGTAACCCCAATATTTAAACAGGGCTCCATGGGCGATCTGGGTAACTATAGACCAGTGAGCCTGACTTCAGTGCCGGGAAAAGTAGTGGAAACTATTCTAAAGATCAAAATCGTAGAGCATATAGAAAGAAATGATTTAATGGAACACAGTAAACATGGATTTACCCAAGGTAAGTCTTGCCTAACAAATCTGCTTCATTTTTTTAAAGGGGTTAATAAACATGTGGATAAAGGTGAACCGGTAGATATACTGTATTTAGATTTTCAGAAGGCGTTTGACAAAGTCCCTCATGAGAGGCTTCTAAGAAAACTAAAAAGTCTTGGGATAGGAGGCGATGTCCTTTCGTGGATTACAAACTGGTTAAAAGACAGGAAACAGAGCGTAGGATTAAATGGTCAATTTTATCAGTGGAAAAGGGTAAACAGTGGAGTGCCTCAGGGATCTGTTCTTGGACTGGCACTTTTCAATATATATATATATATAAATGATCTGGAAAGGAATATGATGAGTGAAGTTATCAAATTTGCGGACGATACAAAATAATTCAGAATAGTTAAATCACAAGCAGATTGTGAATCATTACAGGAGGACCTTGCAAGACTGGAAGATTGAAATCTATACTTATTTCTCACTGAAAACTATGGACTTATGTGGTACTTTTACTGTGTTCATTCAGCAACCATCATAGTGCACTAGGTTCCTGGATTTTGTACCGGGTAACCCATAATGGCAAGAATGCTTCTATAGTGCAAAAAGGTTTTAATCATCGGTTGCTTAAAGATATTATTGTCTTATTGTCAAACTACACATTTTCTTAGCTTGAAAAAAGTTAGTATAGTACTTAACTTATGAGTGAAGTCAGAGTTGAAAACTCTGTTACGATCATTGCTGAGAGCCGCGTTGAACTGTAGTCAGAAAGGTCCCTTTCAGGTATGCGCTCTTTTACCCCAGCCAGGGCTATTGAATTGTCGCCCTATAAACGGGTTCCTTTCAGGTAGTCTCCGCCGCTCGCTGTCGAAACGCACAACACTGCAGGGTTTCAGAATTTCTTCCTTCATCAGGGGTGCAACAAGCTTATAAATGCGGTGTATTCAAATAGGTGTCTGAGATCTGCGCTGAATTTGAAAAATCTTACTGTCACTGCAGTTTTTCTCACAATAAGAGGTTTTTTTGATATATAGACTGGAAGATTGGGCATCCAAATGGCAGATGAAATTTAATGTGGACAAGTGCAAGGTTTTTGCATATAGGGAAAAATAACCCTTGCTGCAGTTACATGATGTTAGGTTCCATATTAGGAGCTACCACCCAGGAAAAAAATCTAGGCATCATAGTGGATAATACTTTAAAAACGTTGGTTCAGTGTGCTGCAGCAGTCAAAAAAGCAAACAGAATGTTAGGAATTATTAGGAAGGGAATGGTTAATAAAACGGAAAATGTCATAATGCCTCTGTATCGCTCCATGGTGAGACCGCACCTTGAATACTGTGTACAATTCTGGTCGCCGCATCTCAAAAAAGATATAGTTGCGATGGAGAAGGTACAGAGAAGGGCAACCAAAATGATAAAGGGGATGGAAAAGCTCCCCTATGAGGAAAAGCTGAAGAGGTTAGGGCTGTTTAGCGTGGAGAAGAGATGGCTGAGGGGGGATATGATAGAGGTCTTGAACAAGTAGATGTGAATCGGTTATTTATACTTTCAGATAATAGAAGGACTAGGGGGCATTCCATGAAGTTAGCAAGTAGCACATTTAAGACTAATCGGAGAAAATTCTTTTTCACTCAACGCACAATAAAGCTCTGGAATTTGTTGCCAGAGGATGTGGTTAGTGCAGTTAGTGTAGCTGGGTTCAAAAATGGTTTGGATAAGTTCTTGGAGGAGAAGTCCATTAACGACTATTAATCAAGTTTACTTAGGGAATAGCCACTGCTATTAATTGCATCAGTAGCATGGGTTCTTCTTACTGTTTGGGTAATTGCCAGGTTCTTGTGGCCTGGTTTGGCCTCTATTGGAAACAGGATGCTGGGCTTGATGGACCCTTGGTCTGACCCAGCTTGGCAATGTCTTATTTTCTTAATAGTAGAACAAGGGTGCATGGGAGGTAGATTAATGGCGGTGTGTTTGGGAGCTTTGATGTGGATTCATTAAGTTGCTCCCCTGATGCAGGCAGCTGTATGTTGCCGAAACACTGCAGTGTCTTTATGAGTTATTCTAAGATCTACAGATACATCGATGTAAGGGGGGGGTTTGCTACCAGGGATCATGTTGTGTAAAGCAGCATGGCTAGAGAATAGGTAGACACTGGCAGGGGGGTTACCAAGGTATTGCCCCCCCCAGAGCCTTTTCCCATCATCAAGCTACTTTTCTGGGTGAACATGTGCCTGCTTTGCAGAATGATGTAGTTGACTCACTCTTGCTCTTCAAGTAGTCTCTTTTCAGGAAGTAGCTATGTGTTGGCGAGGAGGGAGCATCATCATCACAGGAGCATTGTTGATTCAGTATTTGGCAGTATGGGAGCTGCTTTGAAAATTGTTAGCCATGGTGCCTGGGACAGCTTAAGAAGCAGCAGAACGTACCATGCATGACTGCTACAGTCACAGGAGGAGCCAGTTAGACTCCATTGCAGGCTGGTGGCATGGGAGAGGAAAGCAAAGCGGTAGGGGGTGTCCAGCCATACAAGCTGGCCAATGACCTCCTGGAAGCTGCGGGGGTGAGAACATCATGTAGCATGGAGGCCACTTTTCTAGTTACATGGTCCACCTACATAAATCAGGTTGAAGAGGAAGGGCAGTTAAGGAGAGCTATATCCTCAGATTTGGTAGGCATTTTTTATTTCTCAAAGGCACTTGCCTGGGGCTACCCTTGCCACAGTTTCCAGATAAAGAAGTTCATGATAGGATGGTCATGAGATGCTGGTCATAACCTCAGTTATAGATTCCCAGTTTTAACCTGCTCACACCTTGGCAGCTATTGACATGAGTGTTTGTTTATTTGAATTTACTTATCACCCCTACTAGAATAACACCAGGCAATTAGTATAAGTTCCCATTCAAATGGCATTTCATATGGCCTCCACCCTGACCTTTTCAGTGCTCTGCAGGTTGGCTGAATGCTGCCAACTCAAAGAAAGACCAGGTTCAGGCATGGGTTCAGTTTCTGGATGGGTGATGTCACAATGCAGGGTAGCAGGTTATATCTATTGTAACTTATGATTGCTCTTTGCCTTGGGTTTTGGCAGGGATAGATGAACTAGAAGTGCAAATGAATATATATTTGAAGACATGCTGATCAAAGGGGTGGCAGGATAATAGAGGGGTGCATTTGGGTTTTGCTTGCTTTCAGGAAGCTGTGCACGAATCCCTTGTGGAACGTGAGGGAGTACCTTACTCTGTGAGAGGAAAGATTGGCTTTTCATCAGCATCTCTGCCCTTAACCAGGCTCCAATCTAAGTTGCTTTAAATGCCTCACAGTATTAGTAGCGACTTGTGGTAGGCACTTCTTTAGGATAGGACCGCTCAGTGGGGCCAGCCAGTATTCTCAATTGAAAGAACTAGTCTGTAACCTACACAGGTGGATTAAGCTGACCAGGTCAGTGGTTAACGTTTCTGTGATTGCTTTCTCAGATTTCAACCCAGAGAGCATGACTGAAGTTGGTCTGGTTTGTTCACCACTCATTCATTAGGTGGGTGGAAGAGTGGACATTGGTCAGATCTTATGAAAATCACTTTGGAATGTGCTAAAAAGAGTGCATGCAACTTACCTGAATGGTCCTGAGTGGGACAAGCTGGAATTGGTCAATTCCCATCATGAGGCAACAAGCTAGCATTTTTGCACAGCTGGGCTGCATCACTCTTCATACTGGCGGCAATGAGGGCCCAGGGCAAAAAGAGGCGCTAGGGGCACTAGCGTGTCCCTAGCGCCTCTTTTTGGACAGGAGCAGCGGCTGTCAGCGGGTTTGACAGCTGACGTTCAATTTTGCCAGCGTCGGTTCTCAAATCTGCTGACAGCCATGGGTTCGGAAACCGGACGCCGGCAAAATTGAGCGTCTGGTTTTCAACCCGCGAGCCGCAGACTGATTTCAATTTTTTTATTTTTTTTTAACTTTTTTAAACTTTTGGGACCTCCGACTTAATATTGCCATGATATTAAGTCGGAGGGTGCACAGAAAAGCAGTTTTTACTGCTTTTCTGTGCACTTTCCTGGTGCCCGGAGAAATTAACACCTACCTTTGGGTAGGTGCTAATGTCTGAAAGTAAAATATGCGGCTTGGCTGCACATTTTGCTTTCTGAATCGTGCAGGAATACCTAATAGGGCCATCAACATGTATTTGCATGTTGCGGGCGCTATTAGGTTTGGGGGGGTTGGACGTGCGTTTTCGACGCACTAGCTTTACCCCTTATTTGCGAGTTAACAGTGCGCTCCACAGGAGCGCACTGTACTGTATCGGCCTGCAAGAAAGCTAAGTATTACATCTAGTCTCTAATTTATTGACTTTCCTTCTTTTATGCAAGGTTCAACTATCTTTTAGATTTACAAGTTGAAAGATTCTTTGACATTGTAAAAGATTTAAATAATAGGCTCCTGACGAAGCATAACAGCGAAACTTCGGCCTGTCAAATTGCATGTATCTTGAACGCATGTATCTTGAACTATGTGATGCGATATCATCGCTTTCTACTTTGAAAACATTCTTTGAAGCTCACTGATAGTAATGTACCGCAAATGATTGATTAGACCGGGCGATCTCACTTCCCATATGAGATAAGCTGTCTGGCTTGCTGATGCGGTCCATTACAAAAGAATATTTACACAAATAACTATAAAAATATTTATATAAAAAACAAATAAATACAAAAATAATCTATTAGTTACAAGCGTATGGTTGGGCAAATTGTTGAGTAATTCATACTGTTTCTCCTTTTTGCGATATGAGACAGGGGAGAGCCACTAAGTCAAAGTAGCACAGCTCCATATAGAATCCTGCTTTCTCTTGTGGAGCCAGTGCAGTGAGGGCTGGTGCAAGCGTATTAGGTGTCATAGGTAAACCTTACAGCCTTGCACAACCTCCTGGCTAGCACTCCCAACTGCTTGTGGTGGGGTACCCGAGCTAATGGTGCGATAAGTGCTGGTGGGGAGCAGAAGAACTCACCATGCAGGACCACTACAGCCACATGGGGGAACCAAATGGCTGCTTATGTAGGCAAGAAAGGTGAAACGGTAGGGGGAGTCCGGGCATGCTAGCTGGCCTATAGCGGGATGGTGGACAACTTCCTGGAAGCTTCGGGGGGTGGGCTAGTCGGCCAAAGGGGCCACAGCTGGCTCCATGGCAGCCAAAAGGTGGTATGGCCTAGCCGATCCATGACTGGCAAGGTGAAATGGTGTATATTAACATTAGACTGACTTAGGTAGAGCTCAGTTGTTGCAGTGTAAACATTGTAATCAAGCTGCGGCCCTATTTTTTCCCACTTTAAATTCATTAGTGAGCTGCATTGTATTTCTGAGGTTTGAGTGGGAAAGCTGTCAATGTCATCGACCAACAACAGCCATTGTCATGAGAATGATACTTGTAGTGCCTATGCTGATAGCCTTTTGCCTTAAATGATAGCGATGAGATAAGCAGAAGGTAGAAAAACTACTGAAGCAGCAGGAAGAGGACATACAACAGAAACAGCACTGGCAGCAACAGCAGAAAGATGTGTCAGAGTGAGAGCCACCGTAGCAGGGGGGGTTTGGACTGTTGCTGCCACTATCACAGATGTACCAATTAATTGCAAGCAATGAGGGTCACTTAAATCCAGAGCAGGGGTGGAAACATTTGCTGAAAACTTGGATACCAGTCAAAACATTTAAGGAACCATTTTCCAGATGGGAGAGGAGACATTTCCCAGATTTTTTTATTTTATTTTGCTTTTATGCTTTTTATTTGGCTTATTTTCTTTTCTTTACATTTTGTTTTCCTTCTCCCTCCCACACTTTACTCCCCAGTTCCTCCCCCTCTCCATCTCTTTCCCAGATCGGCTGGGAGCTGGAGCAGCCCCCAAGGTGGCATCAGATCCCATATTCTAGGTGCCCAGGTAGCCTGGCACGGGGACATTTTCCAGCCCTGATTTACAGAACAGATATTAAAATCCAATACAAGTTTAACTTTTCCCTCGTTAGCAGCTTTGCCACTGCTGATTTGCAAATAGGAAAGGGAAGTGAATCACTGGCAGGAGCCCACTTGCTTGTATATAAAAAAAAAATGTAAAAAAAAAACTTTTCTGGCTCAGAGGAAGGGGCACAGATCCAAGCATAACCAGTTTGAAGCAGCAGGAACTGAGAAAGCACTATGAATTATCTCAAGAGCCAAAATGTCTTTGACAGGGCCAGGTCTAACAAAGTATCTGCTTTCTTTAGGAGGCTCATTATTCCAAGACTGGTTAGACTTGGAAACAACTTCTTGAATAACAACCTGCAAAGACTCAAGGAAGTGAAGTAAATGAAGCCATCTTCAGAGAGCCTGGCAGGGGCAGTGGC
This sequence comes from Rhinatrema bivittatum, assembly GCF_901001135.1. NCBI lineage: Eukaryota > Metazoa > Chordata > Amphibia > Gymnophiona > Rhinatrematidae > Rhinatrema > Rhinatrema bivittatum. The sequence continues at coordinate 127,201,715 of NC_042615.1, forward strand.
AAAAACAGATGACATTTCTCACTCTGAGCTCCCTTTTATAAGACAGAGGCGGAAAACTAGCAGAGGAGTCGCCTAGTGGTTAGAGCAGGTGGGCTACAAACAAGGGAAGCTGAGGGTTTAAATTCCACTGCGGCTCCTTGTGAGTTGGGCAAGTTAGGTACCTAACTTTCAGGCCCATTCAGTAAAGTCCACGGGAGAGCCGGCGCTCCGAGGCGAGAGCCCGCCCTCCCGACACGCGCCCACGCACCTCTCCTGGGCGCGCGATTCACTAGTTAAATTAGGGCCCACGCTAATAAGGAGGCGGCGGCTGTCAGCGGGTCTGACAGCCGACGCTTAATTTTACCGGCGTCGGTTGTCAAACCCGCTGACAGCCACGGGTTCGGAAAACGGACACCGGCAAAGTTGAGTGTCTGTTTTCCAACCCGCAGGCCGCGGCAGAATTTTTATTTTTTTTATTTTGGGGGCTCTCAATGTCATCAACCAAGAACAGCCATTGTCATGAGAATGATACTTGTAGTGCCTCTGCTGATAGCCTTGTAGCTACAGGGTGTACAGAAAAGCAGTTTTTTCTGCTTTTCTATACACTTGCCCGGTGCCGTCTGAAATTAACTCCTGTCTTTGTATTGCGGGTGACTAACTAATAGGCTCATCAACATGCATTTGCATGTGATGAGCGCTATTAGTTTTGGGGGGTTCCCTGCGCATTTTCCACACGTTATTACCCCTTACAGTATAAGGGCAAATAATAGCGTGTCAAAAACGCGCGGCCAAACGGGGGCTAAACGGTGCGTTCGGCCGAGCACATTGTTCTGTATCGGCCTGAAAATTGTAAGCCCTCTGGGGATAGGACAGTACCTTGAGCACCTGCATGTAATCTACTTTGAAGTGGCTAAAATATAAACTAAGAGTTGGGCTTCTTTTGATTTGCTGTAGTAAAAGATTAAAAGAAATTTAGAAAGAAATGATGGAAAATTCCAGACAGCAGTTTTAGGGCAGGGGTATAAAAAATGACTATGAGGTAAAATATTAATAAAGGGTATATTTTGCAGACTGTGAGCCAAGATTTCTGTTCAAAATAAATGGCTCAGTGACTGGGCTGCACACTGCCGTGTACAAGATCAGGGTTTGATTCCTGAGCCTGTTTTCTTTCTTCATAGCAGGAGAGGCAGCATTCACAGCCCTTGGGAGGAGGAAGCTCCATTCACTGCTCAAGGCAGCACACGCTAGTGACCAGGCTTAGCATGCGCCGGGCTAGAGAGGGAGGCATGGTCTGCAGTCTCTGGTCAAGGGTTGTCATGTAATGGCTGGGCTAGACAGGAGAGGGGAAGAGAGAAAAGTCTATGGGTTGTCACAAATGAAAGCCCATGGCACTAGAAGACCAAAGTGCAGAAGGAGATTCCCAAAAATAAAAAGATGAATAAACTTTCTGAGAAAACAGCTGAAGAATAACATTTTTCAAATTCTATCTCATCTTTAATGTATGAAAAGGTATTAATCTAATCTAAACTTGAGTTTATATACTTCATTCCTGATTAGGAAGTCAAAGTCTTGTTAGAATGCATAGTAACAGCTGATATTCAAAGGATAATAGAAGTTTCCCCTTAGAAGATAAATGCCAAGCAAAGCAGGGCTAAAAAAAGGCACATTGACACACATGGTTTTGCTGCCAACACAAGATGATTTGTGGTTCATGAAGAGGCATCAAATGATATCAACTTAAAAGGTTAGATCTGAATTTACCCAGATGCATTTATTAAAGTCTAAAAAATAAAGTAAAAAAAACTGTCATTTATATTATAGCATAGGCACAGGGCAGTTATAAGGCCACCAAGCTTTCAATAAAACCAAAATTCAAAGGACTGGAGGTATTACTATCTGTCCCTGCAGTGTCAGAGGTAAGGCTGGTGGGTACCCGAGAGAGGGCCTTCTCAGTAGTAGCTCCACGGTTTTGGAATTCAATAGTTCTTAACCTAGTCAAGCATCTACTACGTCCACAATGAATATGCATGAGGTAGATTTGTATACAATGGAGGGAGCGCAGGCAAATCTACCTCATGCATATTCATTGTGAATATTCTGTGACCCTGACTGACTAGTTGTGTCCCAAGGACAAGGTTGAGAACCTCTGCTGTAGAGAGATGAGATTTAGAAACCATGTATTAGAACATCCGACAAAATGGGTATTTTGAAAAGGATTGATTACATTGGGGAAGATTTTATAAATCTACGCATGTGCGTACTTTTGTTCACGCACCAGGCGCGAACAAAAGTACGCCGGATTTTATAAGATACGCGCGTAGCCGCGAGTATCTTATAAAATCCGGGGTCAGTGTGCACAAGGGGGTGCACATTTGTGCAACTTGCGTGCACCAAGCCCTGCACGCGCTGCCCGTTCCCTCCGAGGCCGCTCCGAAATCGGAGAGGCCTCGGAGGGAACTTTCCTTCTACCCCCCGCACCTTCCCCTCCCTAACCCCCCCCCCGGCCCTATCTAAACCTTCCCCCTACCTTTGTATCCGGCAGGCATAACTCTGCGCATGCCAGTGGGCTGCTGGCGCGCCATCACCCGACACGGGGGCTGGTCCGGAGGCCTCAACCATGCCCCCGGGCCAGTGCCATGCCCCCCCACGCCCCACGACACGCCCCCTGACACGCCCCAAAATTCGCACCGCCCCGCCCAACACGCCCCCCTTGCGAAGCCCCGGGACTTACGCGCGTCCCAGGGCTTGCGCGTGCCGCCGAGCCTATGCAAAATAGGTTCGGCGCGCGCACGGGGATTTTAAAAGGGTTACGCGCGTACCTTATGCACGTAACCCTTTTAAAATCCGGCCCACTATGAGGTCCTGGTCATTAGTCAAATTAATTTATTTGTTATTTAGCTCATGCCTTTCCACTGTCCTCAAGGAAGCCATATTTCAGGGGAGGCTAATTCCAGTCCTCGAGGCCTGGTTTTCAGGATACTCATAATGAATATGCATGAAAGAGATTTGCATGTACTGCCGCCATTCTATGCAAATCTCTCTCATGCATATTTATTGTGGATATCCTGAAAAACAGACCTGTTTGTGCCTCTTGAGGACTGAAGTTCGCCACCCCTGTCCTATCTGGACCTGAACTGCACTTGTACACTGAAGATACTTTCTGTGTTACACCAGAATGTTTAAGACTGATAGCTTAGTTATTGTTATCCTTTTAACTTTTATCCTATGCTGCTATGTTTCATTAGTTTTAATTTTTGATTTGTTTATGTTTAGAGTACTTAGTGATTCATTACATATTGTATTAACTGCTTCTTTAAATCGAGTTTTATTGGGTTACTGGATATATATTTGTTTCTATAACCAGATCTTGTTAGTTTTGATGAGTTTAGGATGTTTACATTATGTTGTGATTTCTTGTTTTAATGCTTGATTATTGTACAACACTGTGGGATTTCATACAAGAGTATTTCATAAATTATAAAATAAAATGAGATTTCAGTTCACATGGGCATTTGACTCTGGAAAATTTCTGAGATGCATAAGCAGACAAACATTAGGAGATATAGATGTATAGCAGGAGTGGACAAACTTTTTTATCCAGGCTCTTGCCTGCACCAGAAGCTGCAGGGGTGAGGGGTCCTTCAGTTCAGATAAAGAGGTCTCCCACAGTGCACAGTGCAGGCAACAGCTTGCCCCCGATCGTCAGCAGCTGGCCATGAGTCCCCACCCCACTTCCACCACAGCTTCTCTATTTCTCCCGGCTATGATCAACTGCTCTTGTAAAAAGTTGATTACTTTTTTACTATCACTGCTGCCCAACTTCCGGATTCACTGTTGTCTTCCTACAGAATGGCAGCAAATCTGAAAGTCATGCTGTGTAAAAGAAGAAAAAAAAAAAAGGGAAGATCAGCTTTTCAAAAGAACTTCTTATCACGGCCGACAGTAATAAAAAAAAAAAGAACACAGGGAGGAGGCATGTAGAACCCAGAACTGCCATGGGGTCATTGAGAGCCAGAGGAAAGGTATTCACAGGCTGCTTTTGGCTTGCAGGATAACAGTATGCCTTGCTATGGTTGGTGACTAGACATGTTTTGCTGCTGTATTTATGATTTTAATTTGTTTGCCTATGTTTTAATTCAAATTTTTTGTTTAGACTATTTATTATATCAGTTTTATACCGGTTTGTAATTTACTGTGTCTATATTTTGTATGTAATTTTTGTTACCCGCCAAGGTCTGTGGATTAGCGAGCTGCACATTTGTAAAATAAACAAATAAATACATCAATCCCTGATGTACAGTATAGCTCAGGGGTAGGCAACTCTAGTCCTAGACTGCTGCAAGCTGTTGCGCTGGTGCAGGACCCTTGCCCTGAGGAGGGGTTGACGCTACCCATAGGGCAAGCCCCCCCAGGTCCCCACTGTTGGGAGGCGGAGCAGACCAGGAGACGGAGGCCGACTGGAGCTTCGCCAATACCAGCCCTCGTTCCCTGCAGGTTGAACCCTTGAGTGCCGGGGCTGGCTGGACTTAGGCGGGTCTCCGTCAAACGACTCCCAGTGGATGTTGTAGCAGGTAGCCAGGGACCAGCAGAGGTATCGGAGGGACCGAGGCAGGTCCGGACGAGGCAGGGATCCAGAGGCCCAGGCGGCAAGAACGGGTCTGAAGCAAGAGTAGGTGATGCCCGGGAGGCAGAGATGGTTTACACTATAATATGTTTAAAAAATTTAGTTTTGTAACAAAATGTGACTTACATAATTGAAAATGTGTGAAGCCTAACAATTCATGGAATGTATCCACCAAACAAGGTCAGCAATTAATTTTACAAACAGTTTCTGAATGATTTTACTAAACAAGATTGTTATAGAGAATGACACGCCTGTCAAAGTTGTGTGAAAGGAGATTTCAAGATGTGGTAACACAGTTGGAACTTTTAAGAACCTGCCTCATTTCCTGTGTCCATACACTGTGCATGGCATCCTCTTGTCTGAGCTACCTGATTTCTTGGGGTAATCCTACACTTTTTCTAGGTCTGGGATGCTATTTTTTCAAAATAGATAAGAACACCAGGTCATATAAACCTTCAGGTGCCTGACAGCTGCTTTACGTAGACTTTCATGGAATCGATTTTAGGTTCCAGAGTGCCAATTGTCTTCAAATGGATTTCACATTTTTCTTACTATAATGTAAATATATTTTGTATTTTTTGTCCAGCAAAGTAGACAGGATCCTGGGCCCCAAAGAAATTCATTTCCATCAAGGCTATAAAGCCTGTAACTAAGTGTTTGCCTGCTTATTCTAACCATCTTTCTAGAAAATGTGTGTTTCAAAGAAATCTTCATACCCGCCCCATGTTTCTCAACTTTTCAACACATGCCATAGACCTAGATTCATCATTTTGCTATAAAGCAAAAATAGCATCCACAATTTAATTAAAAAAAAAAAAAGGATGTGGTTAGGCTACCATAACAGTTATTTTCACATTGCACACTGACTAATTTATCACATGGGGGGGAGAAGAGAGAGAGAACGCACCTCGATAGAGAGTCACAGAAAGTTACCTATTTATAGCACTGTAAGAGAGGGCACTAGTAACCCGGGCTGAGGTTTCTAGGGACAGTTTTACATGCACAGTCATACGAACGAACAGCACAGTTACCAGCAGTGAAGATTTAATGTAACTTGGAGGGATGAAAGGTAAAAGAAGAGCAGATTTTTACACTTTGCTTACCTTGACTGCAGCTAGGGAGAGAGAGCATCACGATAGTAGAGAGGACATGGTTCAATTCTACTTTTGTTTTACCTTTCATCACTCCAAATCACATTAAATCTTCACTGACGGTAGCTGTGCTGTTCGTACGTACGACTGTGCATGTAAAACTGACCCCCAAAACATACCCCACCCCCCACATACCTCACCCCGAGTTCATTATACCTCTTACAGTGGTATAAAAAGTTCAATTATAAGTGACCCTCCACAGTCTCTCTCTCTCTCTCACCGGGATTTGCGATAAATACCGTTTTGGGTGTAACGCACAGCTATCGCAGGCCTAAGACACAGAAAAAAGGTGTAATTATTACCTGGGTTGTTGTGTGATACTTTATCGCACGCAACGTTAACCAGCTCGCAATTCCATTTACTCCGCCCAAACTCCTCCCATTCAACTACTAATTTTAAATTTGCATATGCATTTCGCGATGCGATATTTATCGTGTGCATTATGGCATTATTGCGTATGTTAGGACCCTAACGTGCATGATAACCCCCTAACGTCATCGGATGAATGACCCTCATACTTTGGCATTGTAGTCAAATGGGCAGCACTCTCGCCTCGATCAGAAGTGAATTTCCCGAAGTTGCTTCTTCGAGGACACCACTTTAGAGTGCACTTGGTTGCAGGTGCAAGCCCATGAGGAAACCAGCTCAGAGGTATTCTACAGGGATCCATTATTGCACTGGCCCTTCTCAACCACCTGCCTGAAACTCAAACTCAAAAAGATTCATATCTGCAGATGGCAACTTCTGTGCCAGGTAATTTCAGGACTTCTCTCGACTAGAAAATAACCTGCAAGTGGACCTAGCCACCTTGCTGATTTCTGTCTCTGACTGCATTTGATACAGAGTGGGCTGAAGAGAGTCCAGCAATGTTTCACCTAAATCATGCCAAGTCCTCCAAGGAACAAAACCGCTTCCTCAAAAAGGAAACTTGAAACGCATGATCCTCATCCAGTCCTTCCTCTTTAGCAGTTTCCAGTTGTTGTCCTCCTAATTGATTCATAATTAACAGATACTGGTGCTCCAGACTGCACTACAGCACAGCTTCTTGCAGTTTTTTTTTTCCAAGTCCCATTTAATTTCTCTACCCTTCCCAGTCTGCTCAGCCTGTTACATCCTGAAACAAGGAGATATTTCCCACAAGTCCCTCTGCCATGTCACTATTAAAGTTATTCAAAAGAAATAACCCTGGCACTGAATCCTGGGGCATCTCACATGCCACTCTACCAAAATGCACACCACTGACCACCAAGAGTTCTGTTACTTTAACCAATGCCTCACCTAGGCAAACACACAGGTTGATACAAAAGGTCATTCAACTGTTATGACTGTCAGTCGCAGACGGCTGCGACCGCTCTTACTCACTTCATGCGCTGCCGCCCTCTCTTCCTTGGGTGAACTCGCGGCTGTGGCTAGCTGCTTCCGACGCACGTTGCCCTGTTCCGGGACCCCACATGGCAGCAGGGACGCCAACCGCCATGCCACCACGCGCGATGCATGGCCCTCCAAGGATGCTAGAGCGGGAACCTCAGGGGCGTCTCCTCCTGATGACATCACAACCCCTGGACTCTTAAGTACCACCCGGGCATGGCTCTAATCACTTGGCAACGAGTTCCTTCATTGCTGATTCCTGCTGATCTCTCCTTGGACCGTGGTTCCTGCATTCTGCACTTCCTGGCGTGAGACAGTCTTCGGGTACCCGCTCCTCGGGGGCTCATTCCTGTCTCTGGCTATCCGCTCCTCGGAGGGCCCTGCACCTCAGATGCTTGCCTGCTTCCCTGCTTCTCGGGGCCACTTCTGGAACTACTCTGCTTCCTGGAGACTCAGCGTTGGTGTATCCTCTCTGCGGGCCATTGCCTTTACTACTCTGCTTCGTGGAGACCAGCATAGGTGTACCCTTCTTTGCGGGCCATTGCCTCTACTTCAGTGACTGTGCCGCGCTCCCTGCTCCTTGGGGCAGCGCTTTGAGAACTTCAGTGACTGTGCCGTGCTTCTCTGCTCCTCGTAGCAGCGCCTTGTTTATGTCAGTGACTGTGCTGCGCTTCCCCGCTTCTCGGGGTAGCGCCTTGAGTACTTCAGTGACTGTGCCGCGCTTCCCCGCTTCTCGGGGTAGCGCCTTGAGTACTTCAGTGACTGTGCCGCGCTTCCCCGCTTCTCGGGGTAGCGCCTTGAGTACTTCAGTGACTGTGCCGCGCTTCCCCGCTTCTCGGGGTAGCGCCTTGAGTACTTCAGTGACTGTGCCGCGCTTCCCCGCTTCTCGGGGTAGCGCCTTGAGTACTTCAGTGACTACGCCACGCTCCCCGCTCCTCGGGGCAGCGTCCTGCTTCAACTTCAGAGACTGTGCTTGCACGTCCCTGCTCCTCGGGGCACGCCAGAGACCCCTGGGGCTTCCTCGCTTCTCGGGTAAACCTACGACATTCCTCCCGTGCTGACTCACCCCATGGCTCCGCCCCTTGGGGTTGTTCCCTTGGCACTCCTCCATATCTTGTCTTGCATCAACAGAACACATTGTTTTGCCCGCAGCTGGGTGTGTAAACCCTACTGCCGATGCAGCAAGGAGTACTGTGTGTACAACATATGCTTGTAAAACTGTGCATCCTGCCTAGCACCCTCGCATGGAAATCCTATGCAAAGGTGATAACCACTACCCTCCAATACAGAGAGGTACGCTGGCCTCACCCAGGTTTTCTTAGTGCTGGAAACTTTACTCCTGGACAGTGATGGAGTAAAGTTTCCAGCGCTCTTGTGCTGACAAAGCTTCAACACATACACTGCTGTAGAAGGAAACTACAAAATAGATTATCAGCAAACGGGGTACTGAAGGAGGCAGACAGTCAGGCTACACTACAGATAGGACTACAGTTCGAACCAAACAAGACAAGAACAAAGATCTGCCTCCAAGCCTGTACTGCCGACTCTATGGCAATTGTGGTTCTACTGAACAGGGAAAAAAATGTGTGGGTTCACAGAGAAACGAAGTATTTGAATGAAATGCACATTTGAGAAATGATCGTATCCTGGAGTTTCACTGCATCGACATGTGCAAAATACAAGCAGCTCAGCTTTTACCCTAGCTGCCCTTCTCAAAACTTGCCGCTGAATATGTCTGCAACATTGACCACCATCCATTATCAAATTGCAAACACTGTTCAACTGCATTTCAAATTCAGTTTTCTGATGAATACAAACAAAACATAAAGGCAAATACAGAATCCCAGCCTAAAGGACAGCCAGCCCCCCTTGGGTTAAAATTCACATTTAGCCTGAATGCAGATTTTAACAGTGTATTCGCACTTTTTAACTCCTGATACACTAGCATAACTTTAGCTTACTGCATCGGGAATTATAAAAATAAAGTACCTTGTGTGTTAGGAAACTGTGTGCAGAATTTCAGCGCGCAGTTTCAATGCACGGCTTCCTGCTTTGGCCTGATAGGGAGGGCAATTTCCAAAGGGACTTCTGTGGGTAAAATTTATGTTTTACATGTGGAAATGGCCTTTAACAAACTTGCCCATCCAATACGTGGATAAACTTATGTGCACAACCTGTGCGTGCATAAATTTACCCGGACTGACCAGAGGTGATCTTGGGAGTGGGGTGGGGAAGGATTTGAACACACATGCATACTTTTGGATGTTAAAAAAAGTGTACACAAATTTAAAAACATTCTGTGCAATTTTAGCAGGGCTAAGTGTGTAGGGGTAGATTTTCTAGAATAATTTTAAAGCCAACTTATGTGCATAAGTCTGCTTTGAAAATTGGTGTAAATTATGCACGATATTGTAAGATTATGTCCTATATCCAGACTAGATAGTTTAATAAAAAAAGAGGTTATGCCTTACTAATCTATTGGAATTCTTTGACAGTGTATATTTATTTATTTTCTCAAATTTATGGCATGTCTTTCCACAAGCTCGAAACAAGGTAGAGTATATATAAATCATATATCATCATAAAATATTCATTAAACATCATAATTCACACAATAAAAATTCAAAAGAGTAGATAGTTAAAATATAACACACATCTAAGAACCAGATAAAGATGATTAACTACAGAAGCCATTAACTAGCATAAACAGTAATATTCAGCAAGAAAAACAGAAAAACCAATAAAGAAATTAAAACCAAAATAAAAAAAGATAAAAACATCCAAAAATAAGGCAAGAAGAAAAAATAAGGACATGCAGTCAGGAAAATAAGGTAATGAGCCCAGATCTAAAAGCCATATAAATTATTTATAAATAAAGTACAAGAAAATGATTCAAATTAGCATAGAAAAAACCTGTAAAAAGCTATGTCTTGACTAGGATTCTGAAGATCAAATAGGTTGTCAGAGAGATGCATTTCCCTAGGGAGTAAAATTCCACAAATGTGACCCTAGCTCTGAAAAAGCTAATTGATGGGTCAGTTAGTACACAGTAGAATCCTTCCTGGGCTGGTCTAACAACAGAGAAATGCGTTGTTTTTTTTAACTATAGAGGATTAAAGACCTTCAAGACTTTGAAAGTTAACATTAAAAGCCTGCACTGGGCTCTAAATCATACCTAAACCAATGTAAAGATTTTACAGTGGGGTTAACAATCTCGATAAGCAACCCCTGATAACAAATAGGCAACAGAGTTTTGGATTAGTTGTAATTTATAAGTGCTCCTTTGAAGAAGCCCATTATAGAGCTGCAGTAATCTAGCCTATATATGGTAATTGCTTGCAAAATGGAAGCTAAATGATTATTGTCAAAGACTGCACATAATTTTCTAATTTGCTAAGATTTAAAAATGCATTCTCCAGAACTAAGGAAGTATGATCTTCCAAAGAAAGTTATAAATCAAGAATAAGGATGAGCCAGTCACTATAGTAAATCTGGAAATTTAGAAGGCTTTTGATAAGTCCCTCACGAGAATCCCCTCACAAAATTAAAAAGTCATGCGATAGAATGCTTGGCCTACTGTGGATTGGTCACTGGTCAAAGGATAGGAAACAAAGAGTAGACCTAAACAGTTTCTCAATAAAGACAGGTGAATCGTGGAGTGCCCCAGGGATCTGCTTGGGACCAGTATTGTTTAACTTATTGATTAATGATCTGAAAAAAGAAGCAATCCATGAGGTGATCAAATGTGAAGATGTCACAAAATGATTCATTCAAAGTAAAGATATGAGCAAACTGTAAGAACCTTATGAGACTGGGGAATGGGCATTTAAATGGCACATGAAATTTAACATGGACAAGTGCAAAATAATGCACATACTGAAAAGTAATCTTAATTATCGGCCTGATTTTAAATTCCCCCCTCCCGCATGCAAAAAACGGGGGTTATGCGCGTGGCAGTGAGCATCTTGCCCGGCCACACGCGAAATTCCCATTATGCACCGAAGAGCCAGGCCCAGATAAAGGGGTGGGGAGGGGGCAGGGAGGGGCGAGGCTGGAGGCGACCAGTACAGCGGCCATTAGCTGGGTCCCGTGCGCGTGTCTTAAAAAATCTACCCCTATATGTGTACCATGATGCGTTCTACATTAGGTATTACAACTCAGGAAAAGGACTTTGTAGTCACTGTGGACTACATGGAAATCTTCAACTCCGTATAAAAATGGGGGAGCACCTCAAGGAGTCATTCTCTGGTTAAGAAAATCTAGGGGAAGTAGAAGAGCAATGGGCAAAATTAAAAGGAGATATTATAAGGGTAACTAACATTTCTATTAGGAAAGTAAGTAAAGAAAAGAGGAAAAAGAAGCCAATATGTTTTTTTACAGAAGTAGCTGAAAAGGTAAGGGAGAAAGGGTTAGTATTCATAAAATACAAGAGGTCATAGAAAGTAGAAGACAGGCAACATCTAGAAAAGCTAAGAGCAGTTGGGAAAGTGGTCAGGAATGCAAAACCTCAAATGGAAGAAAAAATTGCAAATATGGTAAAATGGGAGGGTCAAGACTATTTTTAGATATGTTAGTGATAGAAAGAAGTGTAAAAGTGGCATTGTGAGACTCAGAGGTGAAGGGGAGAAATATATAGAAGTTGATGAGAAAAAGTAAAATTGTTTAACAAATATTTCTGTTCAGTGTTCATTATGGAAGGGCCTAGAGCAGGACCACATAAAATTAACACAAATAAGTTTAGAAATAAGGTAAAATGTAAAGTAGATAAGGCAATCGGGCCAGATGGGATACATTCAAGGGTATTGAGGGAACTTAGAGAAGTCAAGGTAGCTCAACTAGCTGAATTTCAATGCTTCTTTATAGTCAATTCTGGAGGACTGGAGAGGGGCAGATGTGGTTCCTATTCATAAAAATGGAAGTAAGGATCTATAGGATGGTTAGTCTGAGCTCTGTAGTGAGCACATTAATGGAATCATTGCTATAACTACTCCTGGGGGAACTCTGTGCACAAAAAATTCTGCAAACTTTATATTGGTCAAAATAACACAATCTACATGACAGCCTTTAAGTAATTACATTTTAAATTAATACAGAAAAAAAGTTATTACTTAGAGATGCAGAATTTCAAATATTTTTAGCAGAATTTCCCTAGAAATTCACTGTAAGAGTGTCCCTTCCACTCGCTCTCCTTACTCCCCTGGCCACTTTGCCCTCTCAGGCCCCAACTCTTCCACCTGCCAGTATCTCTCCCCTCCACCTCTAGGCTCAACCCCTTCCACTCTATCGCCAGTCCCAAAGTTTGACCCCATTCTCAGTACTGCCCCTCACTCAGGCTCCCTCTGTCCCTCCCTCTCTCACACACATGATCCCTCTCTCTAGTACACATACACACACCCTCATACAGGCACCCCTCACTCTCTCGCACACACACACATCCCCTCATACAGAGTTACTCTCTTGTATACGCACCCACTCAAGCTCCCTTTCTCTCTCACACATACATCCTCACACAGGCTACCTATGTCTCTCTCTCATGCACCCCTTCACACAGGATGTCTCACACATACACAGGCTAGGACCCTCACATACACACGCACTCCCAATCTCTCACAACATACACACTCCTTCACAATCTCTTCATATAGGCTCCCTCTCTCTGGCACCCACTCTCAAGCATTCCCCCCCCCCCCACTCTCTCACCTCCCGTGCTCCCTATCACACACTCCTGCTCACCCCCTGCTCTCTCTCTCACCCTCCCCTCCCCTCTCACCCTCCCCTCCCCCACACCCCCTCCCTCTCCTCTCACACACACTCATTCACTCTCACCGGGGCCTTCATCTTCGCCACAAGCGGAGCACACTCCGTTCACGGCACACAGGGGCCTTTATCTTTGCTGCAAACGGCACGCCGGGGCCTTCATCGTCACCGTGAGTGGAGCGCATCCCGCGGCACATGGGGGCCTTCTGCGCAGAAAATGGCAAATCTGTGCGGAGGGGGGGGGGATTCTGTGCAAAGTCTGCGCTCCGCAGTAGCGCAGAATTCCCCCAGGACTATATAACAAAGGATAGTGCAGTTTCTGGAATGTAATGGATTGCATGAGCCGAGGCAGCATAGTTTTACTAAGAGTAAATCTTGTCAGATGAATCTGATCAATTTCTTTAATTGGGTAACCAGAGCGTTGGATCAAGGGAGAGTACTAGACGTAGCTTACTTAGATTTCAGAAAGGCCTTTGACACAGTTCCGCATAGGAGACTTATGAAGAAATTGAGTGCCTTTGGTATGAATCTTAAAGTAACTGACTGGGTTAAAACTGGCTGAGTGGGAGGCAACAAATGATAGTGGTAAATGGAATTTACTCTGAGGAGGGGGCATTGCTAGTGGTGCGCCTCAGGGATCGGTCCTGGGACTGGTTCTTTTCAAACATTTTTGTGAGTGACACAGCAAAAGGATTGTCGGGAAAGGTTTGTCTTTTTGCCAATACCAAAATCTGCAACAGGACAGATGGCCAGGAAAGTGTGTAAAACATGAGAAGGAATCTAATGAAGCTCAAGGAATGGTCTAGTGACTGGCAGCTAAGATTTAATGCTAAAAAATGCAGAGTAAAACATTTAAGCTGCAAAATCTCAAGAGATTTAGATTGTAAGCCCTCTGGGGATAGGGAAATACCTACAGTACCTGAATGTAATCCGCTCTGAAGCGCTGAAAAAAGTGTGAAAAGCGGAATATAAAATTTTTAAAAAAAAGAGAGAGAGGTATAGTATTGGAGGCAAAATTATTCTAAACACAAAAGAAGAGCAAGATCTGGAGGTAATTGTACCTGATGATCTTAAAGTGGTCAAACAGGTGGATAGAGCAACAGCAAAAGCCAGAAAGAAGTTTGGCTGCAGAGAGGAATGATCAGCAGAAAAAAGGAGGTGAAATTGCCCCCTATAGGTCCCTGGTGAGATCTCATTTGGAATACTGTGTACAATTATGGAGACCGCACCTTCAAAAGGATATAAACAAGATGGAGTCAGTCTAGAGGGTGGCTACTAAAATGATCAGTGGCCTTCATTCTAAAGTAAAGATTTATATATGTATGCCTTAAAGGAAAGGTAAGATAGGGGAAATATAACAGAGGCATTTAAATATCTCAAGGGTTTTCATGCATAGGAGGCTAGCCTCTTTCAACAGAATGAAGCCTCTAAAACAAGCGGTCATGGAATGAGGGTAAAAGGGGTAGACTCAAGGGTAAACATAGGAAATATTTCTTTACAAAGAATGTAGTGGATGCATGGAATGGCCTCCCAGTGGAGATGGTGGAGGCAAAAATGGTATCTGAATTCATGAAAGCATGGGATAAATACAGGGAATCTCTGAGGGAGTGATGGGAATTATAAGGGCTAGAGATATTGGCCAGATGGCCAGACTAGATAGGCCATTATGGTCTTTTTCTGCCATCTTGTTTCTATAAATATATGGAGCAACCACACTTTGAACACAATATCTATCTCTGATCGTGCCATGCCCAATAAGATATAGCAGATTTAGATAAAGTACAGAAAAGAGCAAAAATAAGAAAGGGGATGGAGCAGCTCCCTTACGAAGGAAAGCTAAACAATCTAGGGCTCTTCAACTTGAAGAGGAGATGATTGAAAAAGGATATGACAGAAGTTTATAAAATCTTGTGGTGTGGAACAAGTTAATAGGGAGAAGTTATTTATCCTTTGAAATAGTACTAGGATTAGGGGATAATAGAAGATTTAAAACAAATGTGACAACTATTTTTTTCAGACAAAGGGGAATTTGTTGCTGTAAGGTGTGGTCAAGATTAGTAGCATAGCTGGGTTTAAAAATGATTTGGCAAAATCTTTAGAGGACAGGTCCATTAACAATTATTAGGTTGACTATGGAATCACTGCATCTCACTTTTGGAAGTCAGCAACATGGAATGAGTTTCTCCATTACAATCCAGTACTTCGAAGACTAGATGCTGGATCCAATGGACCACTGTCCATTGATCTGACCCACCATGGGATTTCTTATGTACCCATTAGTTGTGGAACAGAGTCAAAAGCCTTACTATTGTCCAGACAGGCAAAATCCAGTGGAAAGTATCACAAGCTACAAGGAATCAAAGCATGACTCGTTTAGTAATCTTGCATTTTATCACCTATTCACTTGCCTTGAAGAAGTGAACTCATGACTTCATCTCAATGTACTACAAATGAATCTCTTCAAGAATGAACTCAATCTCCTAGGGAAGAAGTCCCTCATCAACTGCAATTCTACTCTGTCTCATTTTTTGCAATGCACATACCACATTTACTCAATTATAACATGAATTTATTTTACTGCTTTATTCTCTTCCCTGCCCCTGGTCCAGGTGTCCTGCATCATTCCCCTGACAGGCAGAGGAAACTGTTTCGGTGATATGCTGCCATGCAGGGCACACTCCCACCCTTGCAGTTCCTTCTCCAATGCACTTCCTGTTTAGAAAGGAAGTGTGCTGGTAAAGGAGGAGCTATGATGATGGAAGCATTTCCATGCAGTATTCACTGTTGGAATAAACCAAGAAGGGGACAGAGTGAAAGGAAAGAAAGCTGAATGAAAGGAGTTGGAGCGGAGAAGAGCAGTGACACATAAGAGAGAAGGAAAGGGGGGAGAGAATCGGTGATTAATTAGTGATGAAAGAGTAAAAGATGGATCTTAGTATGAGTAGGAGACTGGAGGATGGGGGGGGGAAGCAGAATGATAGATCAGAGGGCCGGGAGAGAAAATACCCCTACTTTTTTTCTCATTTCAGGTCTAGTATACAACAACCCATCTCGATCCATTTCAATCCATGGGATGAAGTGACAGAGGAGAGGGAACAAAGAAGTTGTGGCGGGAGGAAAGAAAGGAAAGGAGAGGCAATAAGAAGGCTATGGAGATTTTTCCATCTTTGTCATACCTATGATATTGGTAATACAGTGTCATCAACTTCTCAAGCCTCCAGCTATCTGCAGGAGGTTGAAGAGAAGGGAAAGAAAGAAAAAGAAAGAACAGAGGAGCTATAGATAAACATCAAAACAGATTGAACATGAATTGGGAAGGGGAAAAGGCAAGGTGAAGTCAGAAGAGGAAAAAGATATGATAGGTGTGGCCAGCACTTCAGTCAGCCACTAGATGATCCTAGGTTCCCCACCATCAGGACTTGTATCAACCTTGGGATTTTCCATTCTCTTTCAGTCTCTCCACTGAGCTAACTGTGATTGGTTATACCAGGCGCAAAAGGTAGATAATGGGTGGTCATTTTGAGTTTGAAGAGTAAAGAATTATTTTTACTTTCTTCCTGCTGAGTAGGGCTCATTAACCCAGCTTGGTGGGTTTTTTGCATTAGAGGAGATTCCTCATCAGTACACCCTTTTCCTTAGAGTCTGCCTCCCCTTTTTAAGAAAGAGAGATTTTTGTAGAGCTTTGGCATTAGTTTTCCTTATTCTGGGGAACACCCTGTATCCTCTGGAGAGAGGCAACTCCCCCAGTTCTGAAAGCTAGACCTATGAGCGACCCCTCTACTCCATAGAGGAAGCAAGACTGTTGTGGGTGTAGACTCTTAGACTGAGATGGAGTTGGCATCAACATGCAGGGTGAAGCTGCTGGTCCTCACCATCGGCTGGTGGAGTTGGGACAAGACAGAGGTCCCTTAGGTTGAGCCCTCAGGTGCAGAGGCCAGCAGGACTTAGGCAGGGGCCTATGCTGAAGAGCTGAAGATCCATGGAGATCGTCGGGTCACAGGCCAGGGTCCAGGGCAGGCAGAGTTCAGGTGTAATAAAGAATCAGGCAGTGGTCAGTGGCAGGCAGAGTTCAAAGTCCAAAGTCAGGTCAAAGTCAGAATTGGAGATCCGACCAAGGGAAGGTGGGACAGATAGGCAGACAGGGAGACAAGGAACAGCACAGGCAGGCGGGAAGACAGAGAATGCTGAAGAACTGAAAACTGATCTTGATGAAGATCAGAGAAAAAGATCAGGAACTGATGGGACGAAGACAAGGCGCGCAGGCAATGAACACGGAGGCAACTCACTCTACAAGCTACGAGTGAGCCAAGGTGAGCACTACAGAATGAGTGGGCATTTTATAGGCCAAGACTTCCCATGTCATCTGCGGGCACCGCAGGGTATTTCTCACCGCAGGCCATTTAAATCGTGGCAAGTCAGTTGCATGTGCACCTGGCATCAGCCATTTTCGAGGCTGGTGGCATCTCCTCTGGCAGCATGTCAGGATTGGGTTGAGCATGGCAGCCTGCTGAACATTCATGCGTGGGCTTCCCCCAGCGTCAGAGTTTGCTGGTCGCAGCTCGGGGCTGAAGGTAAGTGCGGCGGTTCATGGGGCCAACCAGTAGACTGCCAAGTGCCACAAAGACCAGTGAAAGAACTACCCAGCATGAGAAATTTTGGAAAGCGTCATTTGGATCTTTCCCCTTTTTGTTAGAGTGGAAATCTTTCCCACCCCTCTGCACGCTTGGAAGGAGATAGAGGACTGTAAGCAGAACTGGAACATCAGGCTTCTCTCCCAGAGTGGTCAACCAAGGTTCTAACCTCAAGTCTTGGGAGATTCCTAACCACATCTCCACCCCAAAGGGATCAGAACACAAGCTGTGGGCATCAGACTGAACTTTGGACTCAGACAGGATCTTTTTGTGGCTTGGGGCTCCCCCTAGGATTTCCAATCTACTGGGCTATTTGCACAGATGAGTAGACCGTGAGTCCCAGGAGTTAGAGGGAAGGACCAAGCACCCCAGCAGAGAGACTATGTAAATAGTTCAACTGTACAGTTCATTTGTTGAATATTTGTGGGACAGTGATTGACCTTTTGGAAATAATCAGTACGTTTTATTTGAACATCCAGTCTGAGTGCAGCCTGTCTGTCCTTGAAGACAATACAACTTTAGAGAGATACATTCACATCAGGCGAAACGCTCCATCACCTGGGCCACAAAGGATCCCCCCCCCCCCCCCACCCCCCCCCATCCATAGAAAGAGCTCCCTCCCTGGGAAGTGCAGGAGACAGGAAAGGATGGCAAAAGCAGCCTCAACTAACAAATACTTTATGGCCCTAGGGGAAACAACAGCCCCCCCCCCCCCGACAAAGGGTTATATAGGAATCAGTTAAAACAAGGACCAATGAGGATTTTCAAGAGGAAAAGAAGGGAAAGACAACACAACAGAGAAATAAGAAAATAGAACTGAGATGGAAAGAAAACCAAAGCCTGATATTGAAAAGTTGGAAAATACTGCTTTTATATTAAAACATACAGTGTGACTCACTTCAACACACATTTTTTTTCTTGTTTAGCAATGAGTGCAAAGATTTTTGTGTAGAATAGACACCGAAGATAAAGGCATGAAGTGACAAATGGTCAGAGAATAAAGAGGAGGGTGGGGAACTCGCCAAATGTTCAGTTATTTCAAATTATTTAAAAGGTCACCTTTTAGTCCATCTCCACTGCCGGTTCACAGCACTGAAGGCATACTTTTTTCAAAGGGACTCAGAAGGTTGTGTGATAAAGCTGGAGTGGCCAACTCCATGGTACAAACTGAACTTTCAACTTGTCTCAGTGTTCTAATGCTTTTGTCCATGATTTGCGTTCCGGTTTATGTGCATGTTTGCAAGCTGCAGACCTTGGCAGGTTTCTTTAAGAAATTAAGCCGCTTCTTTTGATGCAAATATAGTTTTTTGTTCTTTAATGAAATGCTAACTATAATTACATTACATTACATACTTTCCCCTCAGCAAATAGTACAATATCTGCTTTGCCTCTGGCTCTGGAGTTAGCAGATGTTTTACTGATAGCTTCCTTGGCAGTATTTACAAATGCAACAACAAAAAAAAAAATTCTTAGAAGTCATTGGCTGGAGCACAAAATGACTTCTTGGGAACTAGAGACAGCAGTAGCATTTACTCTGGCCTACCTCTGCTCTTTTCCCTTTGAATAAATATTGTACGTGCTAAAAGAAATTTATCTGAGTTCACACATGACGCTGCAAAAAAAAAAAATTCAAGCATTTATCATTAATGCCAGGATAATGCAAACAGCAAGCAAAGTTTTAACAGCGAGAAAGTGCATTTAACTCCTTCTGATGTGGACAACAATGAAATATTTACAGGTAATTTAGTGCAAGCTCTGCTCACTTGTTATTTGGTTCAGTGAACTAAGTGCAGTCCATCTGTTCCTAAACACATTATGAAAAAATGAAAGACAACACAGCTGGAAGATCACTTCAGTTAAACTAAGGTGCTCGGTGGCCTGTTCCTCCTCTCAGCATCCTCCTCCCCGCCTCATCCCTTAAACCCCTCCAAATGTTACAGAACGCAACTGCTAGAATTCTAACAAGCTCCCGCAAAACAGACCACATTACTCCTGTCCTCAAAGAACTTCATTGGCTCCCAATTGCCTTTCGTATTACCTACAAAAGCCTATCTATTATTCACAAAACCATCTATAACAACAGCATTCACTGGCTCGATAATTCCCTCCGCCTACGCACATCCAACCGTCCAACTAGATCGGCCTACAAAGGGACTATTCGTACCCCCTCCCCCAAGTCCACGCACCTCTGCTCCACAAAAGACCGCGCCTTCTCCCTTGCTGGACCCACCCTCTGGAACTCCATGCTGACCGATCTTCGGCTAGAGCCAAGCACACAAACATTCAAAAATAAAACTCAAGACGTGGCTATTCAAACAAGCTTTCCCTGAATAGTCACTGCCCGCCCCCCCCCCCCCATCCCTCTACTCTCGACCTTTGTAGAAATCCTGAAACCCTTCCCTTAATGCTCTGCTTTTATCTCCCCTGTAAATCTCCCCTCCCCCTCTCCCCTCCACTGTACCTGTATTAATACTCCTGTAGATCGCCCGCTCACTTTCTGTACCACATATTCCCCCCTAGTCAATCCACCCAATTCATCAACCCCCATACGTAAATATTACTGTACCCTTGTATAATCCAATTCACATGTGTATATATTGTATATACCCTATTTCCTCCTACTCTGCACAAGTTATACCCCCCCCCCCCCCCAGTTCTTTACTCCCTGTTTAATGTATTTCCACTGTTTTAGTTCCATATAAACCGATATGATGTTTCAACGAATACCGGTCTATAAAAAACGTTTAAATAAATAAACAAATAAATAAATAAATACATAAAAATATGCATCACAGAGAAGACTGAATCCTGAAAGCCATGTGAATATCTTTGGATGTTTGCTGGTGTCTGGGTCAGCTAATATAAAAATGGTTAGCTCTGTTTCAAAACTGAATGCAGTAAATGCATGATGAAAGTTTGCTCAGACTGACCTAGGTGATCTGGTTTTGGTTTCATAAAATATCGACACACAGTCCGCATATTATATAAGGCCTGATTCTGGCCCCGAAGGCTCCAACTCGACAGAGAAAGTGAAGAAAGCCATTTATGTCAAGCCAGTTCTTTCAGGCCCTACTTACACATCCTAAGTGGTTAAAAGGATACTAAAGTTCCCAAGGATCTTGAGCAAGTCTGCTCATATTAGAAGCTCACATTTGCCTGCTTAAAATTAAGCCATCCTTTCCTAAATAATTAGACTTTATGTGGAATAAGATATCGCACACTGGAAAGCAATCCTTAGCTCATATCATGATATCCATTTCTCTCTAATGATAGTTGTATCCTTTCAAAAATAGGCCAAATGTTTGTTGATTACACAACATGTACCATGCTAGCTATTATGTCAAATTCAGGGGGTTCAAATTAGCAGACGTCAAAAAGTTAAAAGACTAGCTGACCATCAGGAAGCCCTGTAGTTTTTAAAAGCCACAACAATCTAATATCCATTGTGTCTGGGACTTCCTTTGCTACAAAGGACTCCATATAAGCCATAAGCCACAGTAGTCCTGTTGGTATTACAAAAGAGCAACCAGTAGTATAAGCTATAAAGTGTGCACTGGTGTGCCGCTTTCTAGGGATGTGCAGAGCAAAATTTTATGTTCATATTTTTTATGTCCGAAAGGGGGTCCCACTTGCGGCCAATATGGACATAAAAAAAATCCAATGAGTTGGGTATATGTACATATGTGCAAAAAAAAAATTTAAACCCCCTCACCCTCCTTAATCCCCCCCCCAGACTTACCACAACTCCCTGGTGATCGAGCGAGGAGTGAGGACGTCATTTCTGCAATCCTTGGCGAGAAGCATGTGACGTCGGTGGCACGTCGAGTGACGCGGCGTCACGTGATTCCCGGCGAGTTCGCGCCGGACGGCTCGTTCGGCCCAAAAAGAACTTTTGGCCAGCTTGGGGGGGCCTCCTGACCCCCCCAAGCTGGCCAAAAGTTCTTTTTGGGCCGAACGAGCCGTCCGGCGCGAACGAGCCGGGAATCACGTGACGCCAGCGTCACTCGACGTGCCGCCGACGTCACATGCTTCTCGCCAAGGATTGCAGAAATGGCGTCCTCACTCCGCTCCATCACCAGGGAGTTGTGGTAAGTCGGGGGGGGGGGGGATTAAGGAGGGTGAGGGGGTTTATATTTTTATTTTGGCTCAACAATCGCGATTTCCCACATATCGAACATATCTATGTTCGATATGTGGGAAATCCGATCGTTTATGTCGAATCAATTTTTTAAGTAAAAAAAAAAAATGAGTTGCGTTTCACTAATGCGGTCAATCCGAATGCACACCCCTACCGCTTTCTTCACTGCTTGTACTTTTCCTGCTTCCTCTCATCCATGAACACATTCTCCTTTTATTTCCACCACGATAACCTCTCGTTTATGTTTAATGAATCTAGAAACACTATAGAGAATATGAAGACAGATAAAAATCAACACAAGGCCTCTCTTGATTGCCCTACCCCCCCTGTTCATGCCTGTTGCAATACTGCAAACCATATTTGATCAACAGTTCTACTCTTGCTCCCTGTCTGCTAAGGATCTTCCATGCTTGCCCCATACTTTTAAAATGTTATTTCAATAAAGTTTTGCCTCCATCGCTTTCACTGTGAAGTTGTGCCATGTAGCCACCACTTTTTCTGTGAAGAAATGCTTCCTTGCGTTACTCCCAAGTCTATCCCCTTAAAGCTTGTTCTGTTACATTTGTGGATTTCTCTCCCCTCCTTCCATTGAGGCCATGGGTTCAGTAGCAGTGTGTAACAAAAGAGGGCTCACACAGGAAGGATCTTACAACTTTATTTTGTACACACTTGTAAACAGTAATGATGCGGCAAGCAGAGTATGGTAGTGAATTTAAACAAGACTGTGATGCTTTGAGTGCCATGATCATACATAGGGGAGGTTCTATAATGAGGCAGGGTGAGTATTAACTTTCATAGGTAGAGTTGTTGCTTTTTGAGTGCTGGCTGTTAGTGCTATTTTTATATAGAAATTCATTTTTCTCATGGCTCTGAGGGTCATGCCCATGCCCAAGTCGCATTACAGTAGGCCTAATACCATATAGATTCCAAGCGTCTCTTGCTTTTTTGCAGGGTTTTCTGGTTGGCACCTCAGCAGTGCATGCAAACATAATATACATATTGTAAGTGATATTTTTACCTCAGAAGACTGTACTTTGAATGTTCCTTTTCATGTAAAATCTGTATTTAGTTCTGGGGGAATTCTGCACTACTGCGGAGCGCAGAATTTGGCAATTCTGCGCTCCGCAGTAGCGCAGAATTGCCAAATGTCCCGCGGGATGCACGTGTCCCGCGGCACACGTGCATCCCGCGTGTGTCATGGGACACGTTCCATTCGCAGTGAAGATGAAGGCCCCGGCATGCCGTTCGTGGTGAAGATGGAAGGCCCCCGTGTGCCACGAACGGAGTATGCTCCGCTCGCGGCGAAGATGGAAGGCCCCCGTGTGCTGCAAACGGAGAGTGTGCTCCGCTTGCGGTGAAGAAGGAAGGCCCCTGTGTGCCACGAACAGAGTGTACTCTGCTCGCAGAGAAGATGGAAGGCCCCGGTGAGAGAGAATGTGTGTGTGTATATGTGAGAGGGGGAGGGGAGGGTGAGAGAGCAAGATGGTGTGAGAGAGCATGGGAGATAAGAGAGCAGGGGGGTGATGCTTGAGTGTGGGTTTCAGAGAGATGGAGCCTATATGAGGAGATTGTGAAGGAATGTGTATGTGTGTGAGAGATTGGGAGCTTGTGTGTATCAAAAAAGGGGATGTGTGCATGTGTGAGAGAGTGAGGGAGCCTGTATAAGGATGTGTGTATGTGTATTAGAGAGAGGGAGCATGTGTGTGAGAGAGGAAGGGACAGAAGGAACCTGTGTGAGGGGCAGTATTGAGAACGGGGTCAAACTCTGGGACTGGCAATAGAGTGGAAGGGGTTGAGCCTAGAGGTGGAGGGAAGAGATACTGGCAGGTGGAAGAGTTGGAGCCTGAGAGGGCAACGTGGCCAGGGGAGTAGGGAGAGTGAGTGGAAGGGACTCACTTACAATGAATTTCTAGGGAAATTCTGCTCAAAATATTTAAAATTCTGCATCTCTAAGTAATAACTTTTTTCTGTATTAATTTAAAATGTAATTACTTAAAGACTCAGAAATCAATAAATCTCTCAAAAAGATTTTTTAAAGGGGGATGGTAGCCATATAAGCATAAACAATCAAACAAAATGGCTAAACGTCCCAACAGTGTGCAAAGAATTAAATCACCGTGTGTTACAGATTTTTTATCTCATTTGATGGGCCTCATATGTAGGCATGGATATCAATGCATATTCCTTTTTCAGCGGGTTTTTGCACTTCATTTATGATTTTATTAATTTTAATAGAGTACCTGCTTTGTGATTTCATGTTTAACATTTATATTATGTATGTCATGTGCTCTATGCTGAAAGACTGCTGTATTGGAAGTAATTATTTTTTTAGGCCTCACTGTTCCTGAAAACAAAGGATATTTCAGACCCTCTATGGCACTTTGTTACAGCTCTGTGTTACGGGAGCGCTGGGAAGCGGTCCCAAATCCAGGAAGATAGTGTGCCTTTGGACCATGGCGCAACTGCAGAGGAGCTCCAAGGA
The DNA here is from genome assembly GCF_901001135.1 of Rhinatrema bivittatum. Classification (NCBI taxonomy): domain Eukaryota; kingdom Metazoa; phylum Chordata; class Amphibia; order Gymnophiona; family Rhinatrematidae; genus Rhinatrema; species Rhinatrema bivittatum. The sequence continues at coordinate 127,225,845 of NC_042615.1, forward strand.
AGTGCCGAAGCAGGCGAAACATGTCCAAGCACGGGTGGACAGGCTGAAGGCCAGGAGTCCTGACTTCTGCCGAACCTGAATGCATCGAGAGAGACCCAACAACGCAATGCTGGTCTCTGGGGTAGCTCTCCGGCCACTCGATAGCCCTTTCGAACCTGCCGCCTGGAATTGCAGATGTCACAAAACGGACAGAGGTCGAAGACAGGCGATGGCACTGGAACAAGACGAAGACACTTGAAGACATGGTTGTTGTTTTTAACCTACAAATGCATATTAATGTTAAATTCGAACCACTTAATTTCCTAACAAACAGATAGGCTTAAACACTTAGTTTATCGTACTAAAATGTTACCGCACTATGATGGCACATGTTTAATTTGTAATCTATACCACTCATAATTTTCTTTATCGTGCCTTTCTGTAAACTGTTGTGATGGTTATCTAACTTAATGACGGTATAGAAGAGTTTTTAAATAAATAAATAAATAAGACGAAGGTACTTGGAGACAAGGTCAGCTAGACACAAGGCACTAAACTAGATGACTGAACAGTGGACAGCAGAGTTAAAACTTAGGATGTGATGGAATCCGGGCAACATTCGAAGCAGGTTCCGGCTGGAGTTGAGACTTCAGAAACCTGGCGCAACCTGCGACATGGCAGATACACTGCAAGCCCAATCCACCGAGGGAAGGCTAGGGCGAAACCAGATACTAGGACATCTGGATAAAAGGACATCAGGATCCAAGGACATCTGGATATGAAAACTTCAGAACATCTGGACTTCTGACCCCCAGGACACTCAATCAAGAGCATCAAGGAGGCAACGAGACAAAGAACATCTGGGCATCAGAACAACTGGAGAACAAAAGATATGGAACATCAGGAACATCAAGGCAAAGACATCAAGAACCAATGAGATGGAGACACGGAATCCGACGAGAGACCAGGAACCATAGATGAAGTCAGGGAATTCCCACGGACAACGAAGAGCCTAAGAGAAGCTGGAGATGAGAAATCCAGGAGCAGACTGGCTCCTTGCAAAGACAACGAAGAACTGACGAAGGGCCCTTTTCATAGGGCTGAAGAGGAACACCCAGGATGACATCATCAGGAGGGGCCACAGAACTACTCCCACCATGGGCCCCTTAAATCAGCTGGAGAGGCATGGCCGCGTGCCTAGGAAGTGGGCAGGACCGAGGACAGCGGCATCCATGCTGCGAAGAGGAGCAGGAGTGGCACTAAGCCACAAAGCCAGGACCTAGCATAGCGGCGGCTTCCAGGCAGCAGAAAGGAGGCTGGGGCGGCTCCATGCCGCAGAGGAGGAGCTGACGGCGGAGGCTCCCTGCACAGGGGAGAGGGCGACGACGGTGGCCTCCAGGCCGCATGGAAGCACGGCGGCCCAGCCCGCTGTGCAGGAGAAAGACGTGGGCAGCCTCCTGGCCGCAAGGCAGAACAGTGGGGAGGTGAGAGGCTACTCACGGCTAGGGCTGCGAGCAGAATCGTAACACTCTGGGGTTGCTGGCTCGGTCCAAACAGACGGTGGCTGCCCCAGAGCACACAGATTCACTTGCACTAGTGCTCAGGTACTGATTGCACTGGCAGGCACAAGCAGTTACCATCGTCCCTTCCTGAGTACAGCTACTCCACCTGGTTTTTTTACTAGCTGGCCCTCCTAGCTTCTTCACTGGGGCGCTCACCCATCTCCATCCCACCCCCTCCAGCATGGGTTTCACTATCTCCTCCACAGGATCCCAGCCACCCACCTACAAAGCTTCAGGCTCCCCTGCCTCTAACACTGACACTTCCTAACTGCCTCTAAATACACAATAAACTAACAATGCAGCAACTTTACTGATCACACTCATAGTTTCATGTCTTTTTTCTCTTTGCTTCTCAAGTTCCTTTGTGCCCAGGTTTCTCTCATGTCCACACACACACACACACACACACACACACACACAAACAGGTCCTCCTCTCCTCCCCTTGGCTGTGTCAGTCCTGTGCCTGCATGCACTACTAATAAGGCAGGAATCTAGAGGGTAGACTATAGGAATCAGAGGCCTAACAGTGTCTCTGCAGCATGAGAAGCAACAGGAAACTGGGGAAGGGAGAAACAGCACAGCAACAGCAGCAGTGACTACTAAGTGATAGGCGCACAAGCACTGCTGCCCAGATTTATAGTATCATGACCCTTTATCTAGAACTTCATTACATCCACAAAAACAGGCTGATCTTAGAAGAGAGTGCTAGGATCAGCTGACATTGTTTTTTAGAATGATGCAGGTGAGACAGGATAAGAACATAAGAAAATGCCATTCTGGGTCAAACCAAGGGTCCATCAAGCCCAGCATCCTGTTTCCAACAATGGCCAATCCAGGCCATAAGAACCTGACAAGTGGGGTTCGCTCCTGTCCCTAGAAGCCCACCCCTACTATGGGTAAGCTTGGGAGGGGGCAAATTTAAGGGCTCCCAATTTACAGGTTTGATACATAAAAACGTAACAGGAGAAAAAGACCACTATGGCTTTTCTAGCCTGTCCATCCACATCAACTATTCAGGTTTACAATCTCTACCACTCCCTCAGAGATCCTCTATGTTTATCCCATGCTTTCTTGAATTCAAATAATGTCCTTGTCTCCATCATCTCCATGGGGAGGTTGTTCCATGCATCCACCACCCTCCCTGTAAAGAAATATTTCCTTAGAGTTCTTAGAGTTGTCCTTTCACTCTCATCCAATGATCCCTTGTTTTAGAGCTTCCTTTATTTGAAAGAGACCTACCTTTTCTGCATGGAAACCTTTGAGGTATGTAAATGTCTATCGTGATCAGAAACACTATCTCCACTGGTAAGCACCAGGTCCAATATCACTCCTGTAAGGATCCATTGCTGAATTCTTCAACCTGCGAGTGGTGCTGTGAGCTGCTTGGACTATCTATCCAGTCCTACTTGTTCCCCTCGCTTTCCCCCAGTGGTTTTCTGCATAGACTTGAAGTTAGATTGAGACAGTCTCATCCTAGAGCTTAGTCCTACCTTCTGGTCCTCTTATTCTGGCTATGTTCCTGTGTACATAAGATTTCTTGGTCTCCAGGTTCTACTTTCAGCGCTCCTGCCTGCTTTCTTCCCTGTTCCTGAATTCCTGGTTTGTTCCAGCTCCTCGCTACATTCCAGGCATCTCACTCCTTGTTCATATCTGGGGCTTCCCCTGTTTCTCATGCCTCGCTGGCCACCAGCACCAGAGAGCTCAACCCGAAAAGCAAATGGCTGGCTAAGGCAGAGGACTTTCTACTGTCAGCTGCCTGGACTTGACTGTCCTGATGATAGGCTACTCATTTCTGGGGCAACCCACAAATGACAACTATCACAGCCCCCTCCAGGATGGGTTCCATTACCAGCTGATGGAATGGTTCTCCCTGCTTGTAGAAGACACCACAGTCAAGATGTCCCAATCAAGATCCAGACTGAAATCCCACACACACTTTCATAGCAATTTTGTGTATATCCTCCATTAAATATCTATCTATTTCTTCTCTCTGTGACGGAGGTCTGTATATTACACCAATATAAATAGATGTTGCATTTCCTCTTTCCAGATTAACCTATAGTATCTCCTCCTTATTTCGTACGCCCTGAAATCAGATTTTTTTGATATTTTTTATATATAATATCATGCCTCGTCTCTTCCCTCCTACTCAGTAGTTCCTGAATAGATTGTAGCCACTTTAACTATATCCCAGGCATGGTTTTCTGTATACCAAGTCTCTGTGACAGCCACTACATCTAAGTTAGCTTCTTCCATGACTAGCTCTAGATCCGGGTTCTTATGTTCCCATACTATGAGAATTAGTGTACATAGCTTTTCAGATGTTGCCCTTTTTTCCTGCTTCTATACAAGTGTTTAATGTTTACTTACCTGATGTTGCAACTGTCCCTTCGTGACGGCTTCACTCCGCCTACCTTTCTTTCTTTGCACCTCCTCTTGCTGTGGATGGACACTTGGCTGCCACGGCGTCTGCCTGCCGTCCTCTCCGGTGTCCCCAGACCGGCTTGGGCGCTGCCTCCCCTGATACCTTAGGGCACGTGCCTCCACTGATACCCGATACCTTAGGGTGCTGCCTTCACTGATACCTTAGGGCACGTGCGCCGCGCAGCCCTCACTCTTATTTCCTACTTAGCACGAACCTCAGGGACGTCCCCCCGTGATGACTTCATGCTGCCTGGATATTTAAAGCCTACGATGTTTGCTAGCCTTTGAGTTAGCAAGAGATTCCTTACGGATGGGATTTGCTCTCCGTACCCAGCTATTTTGCCTCTGAGGTGACTGAGGTGCCTCTGAGGTGACGATGGCACCTCTGAGGTGCCTCTGAGGTGCCTCTGAGGTGACCTCAGAGGTGACCTCAGAGGTGACCTCAGAGGTGACCTCAGAGGTGACCCTGAGGTGCCTCTGAGGTGCCTCTGAGGTGCCTCTGAGGTGCCTCTGAGGTGCCTCTGAGGTGACGATGGTAGTACTCACTGGTGTTGAAGATAGTGAATCCTTCCAGGCAGAAGAGAAGGTAGGAGCAGGCAGTGAGTCAGGGAACATGGGCCCTCGAGAAGCGAGTACCGGTTTCCTGATAGCGACCTGAAAAGCAAGTGAGGCCCCCGAGGTGCGGGTACCCCGTTAGCATTAAGAGTCCAATGGAATTGGAGGCAAAATAGCTGGGTACGGAGAGCAAATCCCATCCGTAAGGCCTCACTTGCTTTTCAGGTCGCTATCAGGAAACCGGTACTCGCTTCTCGAGGGCCCATGTTCCCTGACTCACTGCCTGCTCCTACCTTCTCTTCTGCCTGGAAGGATTCACTATCTTCAACACCAGTGAGTACTACCATCGTCACCTCAGAGCTGTTCCCTGGAACCAAGTACTTGCTCCTCGAGGGCCTGCCTCCGTTCCAGCCCTAGTGCCATCTCCTATGTGGAACCGCTATGTGAATACATCATCTTCAAGCCTCTCAGCTCTCAGGGATCAGGTACTCGCTCCTCGAGGTCCTGCTCTCGCTATCCTGGGGTTCTCCATAATGGGGCTTTGTGCATATTCCACTGTACTCATTCTTCTCAGTTCTTTCCACTACAGCACTGCTACTGGAGGAGTCGCTGTTCCAGCGCCTGAGGGATACTAGCCCAGCCGAGCTACTTCTGCTGCTCACTACTGCCACCTCTGGTGGCTTCGTCACATTGTCTAATAAAAGATCAATCTCTGTGTTTGTGTATCCTAAGCTGAGCCTGACCTGTGGCCCTTCACGGGACTTCCCCCCATGGGCGTGGTCAGCTGCCACAGTGTCCAAGGGTCCACCCAAACCTCACCTGAAGACTTTCACTTACCTTAGGGCTTTCTTCACCCATCCCCAATGATCCTAATTTAAAATTCTAATTAGGTTTGCCAGTCTGTGCTGGAAGACACTGCACCCCTTCTTCCATAGGTGGACTCCATCTCTCCTCAGCAATCCTTGAAATATCATCCCATTGTCCAAGAGGCCGAAACACTTTCATCAGCACCATTTATGCAGCCATTCATTCATCTCCTGAATGCGAGCTTCCCTACCTGGGCCTTTATCCTTGATTGAGAGGCTGAATACCACCTGTGCTCCTGTCTGCTTTCCCCTCTGTCCCAGAGCCATGAACTTACTCTCGATACGATCTGTTTGGTACCTGGCAGTATCATATGAATGAGCAGCATCAGATAGTAGCCAGTAGGCTTGGGGTTTTTTGGCAATCTCACCATAATATCTTGGCACCTGCAGATAGCACATTTTCCAGGACATGTCTGATCGGCAGATGGAAGCCTCTCTGCCCTTCAGAAGTAAATCACCAACCACCAATACTCTCTGTCTCCTATGTGCAGTGGTTAATCAGCCTGTAACTTTGGGGGGGGAAAGAGGATGGACCTTGGTGGGGCAGGGCTTACTGAGCCTCTCAGTTTTGGCATTGATGGCCTGCAAAGGGCACAAGGACTGGGACAGATGGATAACCAGGACCACCAGGGATTTGGTACTAACTGAAGCTCCTTTAAATTTGCATGGCAGTTCGTGCCAACTGCCTCTTCCTCAGGCCAGCCTGAAAACAATCTACATCTTTGAGGTGTAGTTATGGGGGTTTTTTTGGAAAAATGGATTTGTGAGGCCTTTTTTGCTTGCCTGTTTTCACAAAATTATCCAGTAATGAGCTGTTCTGCATGATTTTGCATCTCAGCAACTGATTACTTGGGTATGTAAATAAACCTTCACACCTAGTGGGCTGTGCATGAAAGTGTATTAATGCAAAGGTCAGTTTTGCATAATGTTTTTTACATAAAGGGGTTTTTGTGCAGAAAACTGTGCAAAGCACCTGCAGTTTAGCATTTTTTGCACATTTTGTGCTATTTTTTGCAGGAAGCTCCCCTTTTGTGAAAATCTTTCAAGGCATAGTACATTGGCCTCCTACTCTGTAAGCCCCCAGGGCAGAAACCTAATAACTGTACTAAAATCTGTTAACTCGTCTTAAGCTGGGATTTGGAAAGGAAAGTAATTAAATCTAAAATCCAATCACTGAAGCAAGAGTTCAATACAGAATATTAAAAATGAGACCTTTATAACTATTTATACTCAGAAAACTAATGTGACAATTCTGCCAGAGCAAATGTTTTAATTATTAGTTAAGTTGCTGAGGTAAAACTGAGAATACAATATTATGTGCTATATTCCCTTCCCTGACTTTCACTCCTTCCTCCTTTTTTCTTTGTTTCCAATGCTTTTCTGTTTGAACCCAAATAGGCCCATTCTTACTCTCTGAATACCAACATTGCTTATTTCCTAATGCCTTCCAATAAACCACAACCTCGCTAGTCAATTATTTAATGTTTCTCTTTCATGTTATTTGTGTTCCTTGCATCTTTTTGCCTTGCTCTAATTTCTTACACTAGAAGGAGCAATGGAACAAGAATCAACAAAGAATGAAAGAAAGAAACATGATCTGACTGAGACTTTCAACCTCATGTAGAAATAATTATTTCCATAACACTGGTAATCTCACTAGATGATGATATGAATTTTCAACTTATTAGTTTTCAAGATTTTTTCATATACTTTTACATCTATTTTATCATCTCTTGCAGATCTTCTTTCTTAAATACCAGTAGTAAAATATGATGAACATATCACGTGTTCACGTTTATACCATCCCATTCTTCCACCACCTGTGTGTCTATGTAGCTTAAAGGTCACGCTTTTGCTTGCAAGTACATTCGTCCACTAGCTTTCAGCAAAACTGTGCTGAGCAACCCTGCCTGTGTTTGACACAGTACACACTTCTGAAAATGTCAATGGCTGAAGTGTTAGTACGCAAATATTTTCTTTCCAGTATGTCCTGAAATGAAAGGTTTCTTTTGAGACACTTCATTCACAGAATAGGAGGCGTACCACTGCAATCCACCCAACACAATGGACCTTGCCTGAAATTCTATTTGATAGTTTTCTTCTTCACAGATATCTAAGGAACTCTGTTTCTGTAAGTTTACATACAATGAATAAGGGCTGCCAAATGAGTCATTTGGATAAAGCCTTAACCTGTACTATCTCTGTTTCCAAGTTTTGCATTTGTGATGATTTGATAGGGTTCCCATTACCGGTGTCTAATGCTACACAGTAAGCTCAGAAGAAAAAAATGACATCAGACCATCAAGTGTAGTCTTTTTCAATGTGCTTGAGTGATCATTTATTTCAGGGAATCCAAAGGAGAGCAACAGGAAATAAAAGCAGAGAGTTACTGTTATGTTTCACAGGTTAAAAAAGCATCCTTTCTGAACCCAAAACCATCAGAACAAATCCATCTTTGAATCAGCACCTATCAATTCAAATCTCATTAATTCTGAATATCCAGTAATGCTATTAACCTCTAGGAATTATCTAACTTAACTCAAGCAACGTCAGAAAACATGGTTAAACTTGCCTCATTTGGCAGCATGCACTCGTGCAAGGGTAGGCAACTCTGGTCCTTGAGTGCCACAGACAGTTCTGGTTTTCAGAATATCCACAATGAATATACATGAGATACATTTGCATACAATGGGGGCAGTGCATACAAATTTCTTCCCAGCATATTCATTCTGAATATCCTGAAAACCAGACTGGATAGGTGTGCCTCTAGCAGAGGATTGGGAAACACTGATCTAGTTTTAGTACAAAGTTAAAAATAACAGACCAGCAGTCATGTTTCCTATACAAAGTATGAGCAGATCACCTGCACCACTAACAATTCCAGCTGTCACTCATTCAGTTCATGCTACTACTGCTAAAACTATTAAGAGACAATCCCTGATCTACCAAGCTGTCCTCTCTGACTCCCATGCCGGTGCTTCTCGGGGCACACCTAGCAAATCAGATTTTCGGGATATCCACAAAGAATATGCATGAGAGAGATTTGCATATAATGGAAGCAGTGCATGCAAATCTCTCTCATGCATATTCATTGTGGATATCTTGAAAACCTGACTGGTTAGATGTGCCCCAAAGCCTGGGTTGAGAAGCACTGTCCCATGCAATCACACGCGCTATAGTCCATAAAGTGTCATGCTAGAAGGGAATCAGACACCTGTTAAATCATTTTATGAAAAAGGCTGTTTTACTGAGAGGAACACAGATGGCTGGAGTCCTTTGATAAGAAACTGGCAGAACATCACTGGCTAGTGGCTTCACATACAGTATCTGTCTCTCTGACACTTAAGTACTTATCCTTCATAGTTGTGTTGCTGCTTGAAAGCATCCATTCCTCTCTGCCTGCAGAAATGCCTCTTTCTCTTTCTCTGCTGGTATAAATCCAACTTGTTTTTCTCCAGCATCATCTGAATCTGTTCTCTAGTTACTGATATTTGTTTCTATAAGTTTTTTTGGTTGCTGTTTTCTGTCTTTGTTGCCATCAAAGTGGATCACCTAGAGCTGATGGCAATAGCTAAAGGTGTTCTGCCCCTTTCAGTAATGTGGTATCTGTAAAACACTTTGCAGTATCAGCAACATGAAAAACTGCAAAAATAAACAAATATTTCCCAAATAAAAATGTGCCAGCTTCTTGGTTCATATCTCTTCCTCTCTTAGCCTTCTTCCAAGGGCTCCTGTTTCTCACTGTACTAATCCTTTGGGTTTATTTTAGCTTGGCAGCTTCCTCCTATCCCTTATGAGTTTGCAAGTCAATCAGAAATGGCCTCTACTTTGATCTCATGAGCTTTCATGTAGTTACTGAGGGTTTTCCTCCATTTTCACTTCCTTCATATATAACTCAACTAGTGCGCCCCAAACACAGTGTTCCCCTTGCCCTGTGTCCAGGAGAGGCCCCTGCAAATCAAAGTCATTCAAGAAGCCCGAATTATACCAGGCTAGTCCCTTACTCACCAGGAAGTAGACAGGCAGGGCATGTCCCAGACCTAACTCACAAACTTCCAGCAGGGTTGGCTGGAGTCCAAAGAGCAGGCCCAAAAATGCAACACGGAAAAACTCCACTAACTTCCAAATCAACACCCAGGAGGGAGCTGCTTAAGAAACCTCTCAAAGGGGATGGCCATTCCAGCACCCTCAAAGGGAAGGGCTGTGCAGACTGGCTCGTCCCCCTCCTTCAAAACCCGCACTGTACTCACTCTAGAGGAAATACCCAGGGCTTACTGCTAACGGAACAGGAGTGCCCGTTACATCTATTTTTTTTTAATTCAGCTCCAAGCAGACCTGAGGCTCTGCATCTGGGGCAGAATTGGCAAGGCAAGGACTCCACTGTGGCACCTTCTTAGTCGATCCTAGGAGTGTCGGAGGGGAAGGGGCACTTTTCAATTTCGGCAGCTTCTGGATAATGAGTCTTTGTGCACCACCCCAACCCACGCCCGCCTCTCTGAATTATTCTGATATATTACTGCCAATAAAAGCTAAAGGTTTTCATCCATTATTTTTTGATTCATGGAGAATATACGATATCACGTGGAGAAAAGTAAAGGTACCATAACAAAACCTCTTCTTTGGTTTTCATTCTGCATCCTACCTGTCTACTCCAAGGGCTAGCGACTGTTCATTATATGTCTCTATACAGCACTGTGCACGTGTATGTGCTACACAAGCAACAATAAGAAGAAGAATAACTTCAAGGAAATTACATGCTGATAAAATGGAAGATAACTAACTAGATTATAAAAATCATGAGGTCCATATGCAGAGCATATGCCCGGCTAAGTTTGGCACTTAGCAGGACAATCGCTGGGATTTGAAAATCCTGCTCGTCTGACCACAGCTGAAAACTTATCTGGCTAGGTCAGAGCTGTCCAGGGGCGCTCCCCAGCGGAACGGCATTAATCCGCAGGATAACACCAATTTTCAGTGTTATCTGGCTAACACAGATGGATAACTTTAGGACAGCCAAAGAGCAGCTCTAAAGTTAGCTTGCTAAACTTCTCCGGCTAACTTTAAGATACCCAGTTTATTCAATGCTAATACCCTAATTAATTTAGCCAGATAGGTTTATCTGGCTAACCTTCCTAGCCAGCCAGTGGCTAATTATGAACCTCCAAGAATTTATTTTTCTGATTCTGTTTTATGATTGGCAGCTCTAGAGATACAATGTCTACCACAAACCATTCAAATTAAAAAAAAAAAAAAAATGACAAAGGAGATATCTGACTGGGTGCTGTGGGCTGCACAAAGCAATGGCAAACCTCTATAGTATACTGCCAAGACGTCAAAAGCACCAATCATCCAGAATTAGGAAGAGAAGGACAGAGAAAAACAAATTAACATGAAGTTTACATTTTTATCTTTGAAAGATCATAAGCAATTTGATTAACATTAGTCTTTTTGCTTCCTGGATGGTTTTTTTGTTTTTGTTTTGCATTTGTGTGAATTGTCATTTTATGGCTTCTTGTTTTGTTTTTTTAATTGCTCACAGTTAAAACAAACTTTAACTTGCTGCAGTGGTTTTCTTGCCATCACAGTAGACCGTAAAGAAATTGGAGAAAGCGTCCAAGGGCCAGAAAAAGAAAATGAGAGTTGGATCTCTACTGTTGACTGGATAAAAACGATAAAGAAAAAGACCTGAATGATGAGTCTGACATGATCTAAAGAAGTCAAACTACTGCACAGGATCTGTAAAAATCAGATAGGGCAGAGCTTTTGTTTCTGACAATCAAGACCTACAGAAGAGTCAAAAAAGGCCTAGGAACAGGTCAAAGATAAAGAAGCACTGGGAAAATGAACAGGGAACGAAAAAGCCAGCTAAGTTTCTGAAGCTTAGAGGTAAATACTCATGCCCAGGTACGGCAAATATTAGCACAATTAGTTTAAAAACATCGTTAAGCGTAATGCAATGATGTACCAAGATTTTTCACTTGAAATGACTTGCTTTTGTGAGGGGTCAATAATTTGGTTACAGATTCTTAACACCATATAGAAAGTGTCTGCAACTGGCACTGTCAGCGTGTCCTGTACATCTCTGGCAGACTGTATGAGGCGTATGCATGTTGCGTTTCACCTCAGTAAGGGCTGTACATCTCTGGCAGACTGTATGAGGCGTATGCATGTTGCGTTTCACCTCAGTAAGGGCTGTACATCTCTGGCAGACTGTAGGAGGGGTAGGCATGTTGCGTTTCACCTCAGTAAGGGCTGTACATCTCTGGCAGACTGTAGGAGGGGTAGGCATGTTGTGTTTCACCTCAGTAAGAGCTGTACATCTCTGGCAGACTGTAGGAGGTGTAGGCATGTTGTGTTTCACCTCAGTAAGAGCTGTACATCTCTGGCAGACTGTATGAGGCGTATGCATGTTGTGTTTCACCTCAGTAAGAGCTGTACATCTCTGACAGACTGTATGAGGCGTATGCATGTTGTGTTTCACCTCAGTAAGGGCTGTACATCTCTGGCAGACTGTATGAGGCGTATGCATGTTGTGTTTCACCTCAGTAAGGGCTGTACATCTCTGACAGACTGTATGAGGCGTATGCATGTTGTGTTTCACCTCAGTAAGGGCTGTACATCTCTGATAGACTGTATGAGGCGTATGCATGTTGTGTTTCACCTCAGTAAGAGCTGTACATCTCTGACAGACTGTATGAGGCGTATGCATGTTGCGTTTCACCTCAGTAAGGGCTGTACATCTCTGGCAGACTGTATGAGGCGTAGGCATGTTGTGTTTCACCTCAGTAAGGGCTGTACATCTCTGGCAGACTGTATGAGGCGTAGGCATGTTGCGTTTCACCTCAGTAAGGGCTGTACATCTCTGGCAGACTGTAGGAGGGGTAGGCATGTTGTGTTTCACCTCAGTAAGAGCTGTACATCTCTGGCAGACTGTAGGAGGTGTAGGCATGTTGTGTTTCACCTCAGTAAGAGCTGTACATCTCTGGCAGACTGTATGAGGCGTATGCATGTTGTGTTTCACCTCAGTAAGAGCTGTACATCTCTGACAGACTGTATGAGGCGTATGCATGTTGTGTTTCACCTCAGTAAGGGCTGTACATCTCTGGCAGACTGTATGAGGCGTATGCATGTTGTGTTTCACCTCAGTAAGGGCTGTACATCTCTGACAGACTGTATGAGGCGTATGCATGTTGTGTTTCACCTCAGTAAGGGCTGTACATCTCTGATAGACTGTATGAGGCGTATGCATGTTGTGTTTCACCTCAGTAAGAGCTGTACATCTCTGACAGACTGTATGAGGCGTATGCATGTTGCGTTTCACCTCAGTAAGGGCTGTACATCTCTGGCAGACTGTATGAGGCGTAGGCATGTTGTGTTTCACCTCAGTAAGGGCTGTACATCTCTGGCAGACTGTATGAGGCGTATGCATGTTGTGTTTCACCTCAGTAAGGGCTGTACATCTCTGGCAGACTGTATGAGGCGTAGGCATGTTTGTGTTTCACCTCAGTAAGGGCTGTACATCTCTGGCAGACTGTATGAGGCATAGGCATGTTGTGTTTCACCTCAGTAAGGGCTGTACATCTCTGACAGACTGTGTGCAGCGTATATGTTTTCAGACCAATGCAATATCGGCACACGGAAAACAGGCGCTCATGATTGAGCGCCCACTCTCCTAACACGCACCGATGCACCTCTTCAGGGCGCCTGACATTATGTTAAAATGGGCTGCCATGGTAAAAACGAGGCACTAGGGGAAATTGTGCGCCCCTAGCACCTCCTCAGCAACGGGCGCCCAGGAGAGGTGGCTGTCAGCGGGCTAGGAAAATGGACGCTCCTGGTAAAAGTTACATCCTGGTAACCAAGGGTCGGCGCGTCCATTAGGTGAACTTCGGCGGTCGCCTAGGGCGCTGAGCCGTAGGGGGCGCTGAAGAGCAGCCACGTGTTGCCGCAAGCGGGGCCCATCCCGCTCGCGGCAAAGAAAAAAAGAAACAGTGTCGCGCCCCCCCCCCCTCCCCCCACACCTGTTTCGGCTGCGGCCCTGAGAAGCACACAGTCTCTATTTCTCTTTGCCGCGAGCAGGATGGGCCCCGCTTGCGGCACCACGTGGCTGCTCTTTGGCGCCCCCTATGGCTCAGCGCCCTGAGAAGCACACAGTCGGCACTGAAACAGGTAGGGAGGGGAGGGGGGGGGCGCGTGACAGTGTGTGCTTCTCAGGGCCGCGAGCAGCCTAGAAACAGGTGGGGGGGGGGGCGCAGCCCCAAAACGGGTAGGGGGGGCGCAACCTGAGGGGGGGGGAGCGGCAGCGCAAATGTCGCCTAGGGTGCCCAATACCCTTGCACCGGCCCTGCTGGTAACTGCTGTGCATCTCTAATAGACTGTGCAAGTGCAGCGTGTGTGTGTCACCTCTGTAACGCCCTGCAGTGTGTGTTCTAGATACCACAATATGTTGCCAATTTCTTATCAAGGGGCTGTCAGACCCTCTGCTCCACCTAGTAGCAATCCTACGTTTATATAAGATAATATTGCAAAAGCTCCGGCTAGTTCCACACCATGTGGATCCCTGGGGCTGATGGTGTTGTCTGGTGTGTGTGTGTGTGTTCTGTGTATGTTGTACACCCCAAATAGCAGCCTGTACCAGGTACCCTCAGTGTCTGTGTGTTGTAACTAATACATTCCTGTCAGCCAGTGTCTCTAGCTGGCTCTGCAAGTGTGGACACCCACTGCAATTTCTTCTGGCTTTTCTCCATTCTACACTTTTCACATGTTCAAAAGTGAAGAAACTAAGTTTTCCTTATTTACTTACAATTTTTACCCAAAACATGTTCACGCATTACCAACACCACTTTCTAACAGCTTTGAAATGATAAATTACCAGGAAGAGTTATACAATTTTTTTTTTTTTACAAAACTCTAAATCGTCATTACATATATCCTATCCTACATGTACTCCCTGTACTTTACACAGCACAATCCTCTGTAACAGTCAGGAGGGAAAAAAAAAAAACCCCACGACATAAATTACATTGGATATATATAGCCAGAGATCATAAGTGATTCTTAAAGTGTCCATCTCTCAGTTCAGTATATTGATGGCTGAGAGCAGCACCTAAATGCAAAACCTGAAGCTGTACCAGATCAACTAAAGTGTTTCGGTTTTCCCTAAAATTGTATTTCTCTGGATGATGATTTCAGCCCTTTCACCTTTCTACCCGAATGCATCGCGACTCTCAACAACTGTTGCCAGCAGAAATGCAAACTTGGCCATATGGAAACGCCTCCCAGTTTACTCTGGAGCAGTTACTAAATTTAACAGCACACAAGCCACACACACACAGAGGCACAAAAGCAGACCTAAAGAAATCTGCTACTCATACTTCATGTGCCTACCCTGTTTGCAGTCGGATCCTCCTTCCCGCTAAAGAGCTGCAAAGTTTTCCCTGGCCCGCGGGGCTCGGCCGCTCCTGAGCACGTTCCTTCCAGCCTGCAGAACTAGGAAGGCAAAGCCACTGCCATCTGCGAGCTACTCGGCGAGCACAGCAAAGGGGCTATAAATACAAACTCACCTAGTCTGAACCAGCAGGCAGCAGCAGCAGCAGGAGGAGGAGGAGCTGTAGTAAGAGCTGGGAGGAGGAAGGAATCGGAGCTGTGCCGTCCACCTCTCGGCCCCCAAATGGGAGAGGAGGGATCCTGCAGCTGCACGCTCCCTCCGGCCAAATGCTGAGGGGCTAATGATCTGATGTGCTGCTAGATGCCTTTTTTTTTGTTATCGTGTGTTTACAGGGAAATACATTTGGAGCTGCCGGAAAACGTTCCCCAAAAAGCTGCACGGCAGCTGTTTGGAAAGTATGCAGCCAGTTTTCCCCCCTCCCGGGACTGCTGAAGGATGCAGTTAATCAAAGAGAGGAAGGACACGGACTCGACTCGTTGCAATAAGGGCGCGCGTAGGAGAGGTGCCCGGAGTGGGCGTGCGGGCGGGCAGAGCAGCCTCAGACTCGGCGCTGTCTGATTCCCTGGACTGCAAGGGTTTCTGTTCCCTCCTTCGATCGGTTTTCCCAGGGCACGGGAGGAAGGGAGGGTGCAGACGGCAGCTGCTGCAAACCAGCAAGAGGCTCACCTTCTGATTCTGAGTTGTATTTCCTGCCTATAAAGAAATCGAGCCAGACTTCCCTGGGGCTCACCCAGCAGTGTGGCGAAGCAGTGCCTTACCTGAGCTAGTGTGTGTGAGAGAGCACATGTGACCTGGGTTTGCTTAACATAGGCAATCCCACGGCTCTCCTGCTCTGCTTCTTCCACCCAACCCCAAACACAAACTTACACTGAGCACAGGCCCTGCGCTACTGTGTGTACATACTGTGTAATTGCACAGGGTGGCACAGAGGGACAATGGAAAAAGAAGAGGCTGTGAGACCACCGGTGGACCCCGTCCCACTGGCGTCCGAGAAGAGGAAGAAGCCCGTGAAGCCGAGGACTCTATCCTACCAGCAGCCAGGAAAAAAAGGAGTCCCGCGAGGCCGCCGATGGACTTTATCCCACCGACGGCCCGAAAGAGGAAGATACCGAGAAGCTGTTGGTGGACCCCATTCCACCAGTGGCCTGGAAGAAAAGGTGGCCTGCAAGGCCATTGGTTGATCCCGTCCCACCGGTGGCTGAAGAAAGAAGAAGGAGCCTGTTCTCCTACTCCTTCTCGGTGCCGTCATACACTGTGCAAAACATGTGTAGCTAGTACAAGTTCTAAGCTGATCTTGCAATGCACAAGATCAGCATAGAGGACGTGCTAGCCTGCTGTGGTTTGAATAGCGCAGGGGCTGGCACATGAGAAGGAGCAGCAGAATGGCTCCCGCTGGGGGGGTGTGAATGAGAGCCTTACTGGGGTGTAGTGTGTATGAATGAGAGACTCACTGGAATGTGGAGGTGTGGTATATGTAAATGGGAGCCTGTCGTGTGCGCGTGTGTGTGTGTGTGCGCGTTACCTCACTAATCTGGAAGTTACCTCACTTCATACTGGAAGTTTTCAGATACGAAGAGCGGTGAATTTTCCATCCTTATTAGTTTTACTTATTGGATGTCTGAGTCTACCATTTTGAAATAATTTATTGTTGTCTGGGAAATTTTTAAAATTTTGTATGAGCTCTTAATTATTGGATGTTATGCTATTCCTTAGATCATTGGAAATATTATTTTTAGTGATGTGCATAAAAAAAATTTCATGCTGGTTTGTTTTTCGGTTCGGGGGTGGGCCATTTCGGTCCACCCCCGAATCAAAAATTATTTTGTTTTAAAAAAACAAAAAAACCCCACCCAATCCTTTAAATGTAAAACGGAAAATGTCATAATGCCTTTGTATCGCTCCATGGTGAGACCCCACCTTGAATACTGTGTACAATTCTGGTCGCCGCACCTCAAAAAAGATATAATTGCGATGGAGAAGGTACAGAAAAGGGCGACCAAAATAAGGGGAATGGAACAGCTCCCCTATGAGGAAAGACTAAAGAGGTTAGGACTTTTCAGCTTGGAGAAGAGACGGTTGAGGGGGACATATGATAGAGGTGTTTAAAATCATGAGAGGTCTAGAACGGGTAGATGTGAATCAGTTATTTACTCTTTCAGATAATAGAAAGACTAGGGGGCACTCCATGAAGTTAGCATGTGGCACATTTAAGACTAATCGGAGAAAGTTTTTCTTCACTCAACGCACAATTAAACTCTGGAATTTGTTGCCAGAGGACGTGGTTAGTTCAGTTAGTATAGCTGTGTTTAAAAAAGGATTGGATAAGTTCTTGGAGGAGAAGTCTATAACCTGCTATTAATTAAGTTGACTTAGAAAATAGCCACTGCTATTACTAGCAACGGTAACATGGAATAGACTTATTTTTTGGGTACTTGCCAGGTTCTTATGGCCTGGATTGGCCACTGTTGGAAACAGGATGCTGGGCTTGATGGACCCTTGGTCTGACCCAGTATGGCATGCTCTTATGTTCTTAACTAAAAGCCCCCCACACTCCCAATCCCCCCAAGATTCCCTGATGGGCTAGCAGGGGATCTGGGAGATCAGAGCGATCTCCAGCTCCCGGGGGCCGTCAGCTGCCAGTACTCAAAATGGCACCAGTGGCCCTTTGCCTTTACCATATGACATGGGTCAGCCAATGGCACCAGTAGACCCTGTCACATGATAAGGTCAAAGGGCCACCGGCGCCATTTTAAAAACCTACACGTCTCTTATAAGAACATAAGAACATGTCATACTGGGTCACACCAAGGGTCCATCAAGCCCAGCATCCTGTTTCCAACAGTGGCCAATCCAGGCCATAAGAACCTGGCAACTACCCAAAAACTAAATCTATCCCATGCTACTGATGCTAATAATAGCAGTGGCTATTTTCTAAGTCAACTTGATTAATAGCAGGTAATGGACTTCTCCTCCAAGAACTTATCCAAACCTTTTTTAAACCCAGCTATACTAACCACATCCCCTGGCAACAAATTCCAGAGTTTAATTGTGCGTTGAATGAAAAAGAACTTTCTCCGATTAGTGTTAATCTTCATTGGGGATGGCCCCTAAAAAAGAACCCGGTCAGTTCTGTTTAATACATCACCTGTCTTGCCCATAGGGGAAGTCCGTGAATGAATTTTAGACACACTATTGTGCTCAATGCAATACTCCTCAGTGGAGCAAGCAATTTAGCCAGTCATGCACTGGGGTCAAGGGGCATTGCTAGTGAAGACAGACATAGAGTCAGCTTTTAGATTGTTGCCAGTTCACCCGGAAAGCTTCAATTTGCTAGGTTTCCAGGTCAAAGAAAAATTTCACTTCAATAAATGCCTTCCCATGGGATGCTCCATCTGTTGTGCATACTTTGAAAGGTTCAGTACCTTCTTGCAGCAGACAGTAGAGAGATTGGTTGAGCTAAATAGGATTGCCATTATTTGGATGATTTTCTCTTTGTTGGCCCAGAAAAAGGTGAGGCATGTCTGGAGGTGCTGCAAGCTTTTCAGGACAAGACAAGGGGGCTGGGCATGCCCCTAGCACAGAATAAAACTGAAGGGCCAGTACAAACAATTACTTTCTTGGGGATTGAGATTGATTCGGAGACAAGGCTACCAATGGACAAAATTGAAAAGGTGAGGAGATTAATTGGGGTTACAACACAAAACAAGAAGATAACATTGAAGCCCATGCAAGCCTCATAGATCATCTTAATTTTGCTTGTCGAGTGATGCCCATGGGTAGGGCGTTCATAAAGAGGCTAGCAAGTGCTACAGCTGGAACAGAGAAAGCATACCGCATCATTAGAGTCACGAAAGGGATGAGAAAAGACCTAATGGTATGGGGCCAATTCCTGGAGGGTTACAATCAGGCCAATACAGTAAGGACGCGGAAGAAAGAGTGTGGTAGTGCCGGGCGCACCCTCGTTTGCCGCATGCACAGTCCGGATCACATACCACTCGATACAATATTTAAATGGCATGCAAATGCAAGCCGCGTCCAAAGCGCGTCCATGAAGCATTTTACTGTATAGAGCGCTATTAGCGCCTATACAGTATCTTGGGTGCGCTGGTACCTGTCATTTCAAATGTCATTTCAAATGAAGTGGATACAGGAGAAGGGCTGGTGCAGTTTGTTTTGTTGTCCTTTGCAAATGATTGCTTCACTGCCTCACCCCCTCACCCGCCGGGACAAGACCTTTAGAGGAGCCAGGATCGGGCAAACTTTCCCCCAGCCCCCGCTCACCTGCCCTCGCCCTGTCCATAGGTGCCGGTCTCCCATGCGGGTGCGCTGACAGCTCCGGAGCAGCCCCAGTCCTCTCTCCCCAGTCTTCTCTCCCCTCCTCCCGGGGGCAGCCGGCAGCGAGAGCGGCTTCAGCAGCCCGGGGCGGATTGGGCGCTCCCCATGCGAGCCGGCTTCCAGCAGCCCTCGCCAGCGAAGATGCATGAGCGCATGCCGTGACCTCGGACGTCCAGCCAGGCGCTCAGGTCACGGTGTGCGTTCATGCACCTTTGCTGCCATGAGCGCCCGCCTGTACGTTCAATTTGGGTGCTCAAGGCAGTGAAGGTGCATGAGCACACGCCGTGACCTCGGACGTTCAGCCGGACGCTCAGGTCACGGCGTGCGCTCATGCACCTTCGCCAGCGGGGGCTGCTGGAAGCCGCCTCGCATGGCGAGCGCCCGATCCGCCCCGCCGGCTGCCCCCGGGAGGAGGGGAGAGAGGACTGGGGCTGCTCTGGAGCTATCAGCGTGCCCGTATGGGAGACCGGCACCCATGGACGTGAGCGGGGGCTGGGGGAAAGTTTGCCCAATCCTGGCTCCTCTAAAGGTCTTGTCCCGGGGGGTGAGGGGGTCAGGCAGTGAAGCAATCATTTGCATGCGCTCATGCACCTTTGCCAGCAGGGGCTGCTGGAAGCCACCTCGCATGGGGAGCACCCGATATACCCCGGGCTCCTGAAGCCTCACAGGAAAGTTTGCCCGTGAAATTTCGTCTCTCTCTGCTGGGGCTTGCCTGACGTTCCACACTAACGCAGGGGTAAGGGTAGGCAGTAAATTAGCAGGTTAAACACGCGGCAAAACTGCAGGTTAAAAAGGCGATAATCGGGGCGCATGTTACTGTATGGGAGGGAATAGCTAATCTGATTGTTTACATCTCATATACATGCCGCGGGCGGAAAGGGTTACCCGTTGATTTCAAGACGTGGTAAGGATGGGTTAAAAGGGATAGTGAATCGAGGGTTGGACTTACGCGGCCAAATTGTGGGTACAAAGCGGGTTAGAAGCAGGGTAACCGCGGCCGCGCTTTACTGTATCGGCCTTAAAGGGAGAACAATAATAAGGCACCCAACAGTTAGCAATGACATGTAGCTTTTCATAGATGCAGCTGGGGGAAAGAGCTTTGGGACATAATTTAAGGGAAAATGGTGTGCTGAAAAATGGCCAAGAAAATGGCAATTTGAAGATAAAGCCAGGGATGTTACATTTCTGGAATTGTTTCCTATATTAATAGCTTTACATATTTAGGAAGCAGATTTAAAAAATAGGAGGGATGGTGTTCTGGGCTGATAACATGGCAGTAGTACAGGCAATAAATAGGCAAACAGCGCACTCAGATTGAGGGATGAACCTACTCAGATGGCTAGTTTTGAAGTGCCTGGAGCTAAGCACCGAGTTCAAGGCGAAGCGTGTGCCTGGTAAGTGGAACGACATTGCTGATGCTCTTTCTTGCTTCCAGTGGTGTCGTTTCTGTCTACGAGCACCAGAGGCAGAAGCATAGCCTATGAGAATATAGCCATGGCTGAGGAACATTGGGCTCTTAGAACATTAGACCTGGTGCAGTAGTCCCTGGCCTGGAAACGTTACAAGCAGGTCCAGGTCTGGCTGGCCTGGGGAGTGGTGGAATAATGAATAACAAATGGTGGGGCAGCACAGTACGGCTGTCCCAGCCCCAAACATCTTGCACAATACAGCATGATGAGGGGCAAAGTGGTAGAAAAATAATAAGTGAATAATGATAGAAAAGGAAATGGTGGTTGCTCAGCCATTGGGCTACTGCTGTAAGACAATCGTTGAGATTAGCAATTGATGAAATGTGGTCAGTTCCCATTTTGATGCAGAGTCGAATGTCATCCACAAATAGGTGGCAATCAATTTTGAAGAACCGAATGAGGTCACTGATTGGACAGATGTAAGTTTTGAAAAGGATCAGGAGGAGAATGAGGCCTGAGATACTCCACATGTGAGATCCCTGGGAGTGGATGATTTGTTGGCCCAAGAGACAAACTGTGTTCTTTCAGATAGAAAAGTTTCAAACCATTTGAGGGCGGAGCTTTCAATGCCAGTGTCCTCAAGCATTGAATCAAGAGTTGGCGGTCTATTGTGTTAAAGGTGGCAGAAATATCTAGAAGGTCAAGGAGGAATTCGCCACCTCAGTCTGCAAACAGGTGAATGCTGTTGATAATGGCCAACAGGATGGATTCTCTTTACTTGTTACAATTGCCAAACATCATGTAATCACCTATGGATAGTCTGACATCAATTTTCAAGAGGTTTATCTGGCTAACATCAGAAGTTAACTTCTGATTTTCATAAATTTCCCATGCTAATGGCCAAATTTGTCTGTCCAAATTCAAAGGGCAAATAAATTTAACAGGTCAAAAAAAGTGGCATCTTTGGATGAATTCCTGGGCGGGTTTTAGATGTATCTGTTCTGCACAGATTTTTAATACTAACTGGTTACATTTATCCTGACAGCTCCAGTTACTCAAATGGCTGCCCTAAATCTAGCCAAATTTTGACCAACCAGATTTAGGAGACTTTTCAGCCATGAAACTATCCTAAATCTACCTGGTTATCTTTACAGCCCAATGGCTTACTGAGAAATGAGAACTGACCCTATAATGTTTTCTGAATCAAGCTATAACAATGTAGGAGTTATTGCTGCTTTAAACAAGCTCTTAAGCTGACCAAAAGGCTACTGTGACTGCATTTGGTCCTAGATAACAGAAACACAGAACCTAAGAGCAGCTGAGTATCACAAGACCTATTATCTAGTCTGCCCAATATACTTCCTAGTGCTATGCAACGGATGAGCTCTGATTTTCCCTTCATCCCTTCACAAATAAGTCTCTTCTGTTTGGATCTTGTACTTCATTACATTTTGGTAGTGTTTTTGCTTTCTTCCAGTAAGAGGCTGTTTTATGCACCCATCACACTTTCTGTGAATATTTTCTAATATTACTCACCTATCTGCTCTGATCCTCATACTATTATTTTATTTATTTAAAACATCTGTTACTCGCTTAATCAGTAGCCTGCTCAAAGCGAGGTGCAATCATCACTGCTTGTCCTTCACTGTAATGTATGCAAAAGTCTTAGAGTTCCAATCCTGGGATTTCAGCTGTACTGAAATGTTTTCTCTTTTCATTTGAGAGCTTTTGTTAGGGGAAGTGAGGTTTTAAACATAAATTTCCCTTTGAAATTGTTAAATTAAGGACAGTTACCTTATTTCATAGAATTAAACATGATTAAACTTTATATTTTGCATTAACTGAATGGAAGGAGCAATGACTCATTTCTGACATTGAATTACAACAGTAAGAAAATTACTGATAACTACATAAATTATATTTGAGTATGTTAGGATAACCATAAAAATGAACAGAGCATGCCATTATAATATTTAAGCTATTTCTGCAAATGTATTTCTTTTAAAGTCATCAAGAATGCATTTCCATGAAGTATTCTTGTGCACAGTTATTTTAAATGTTATTGTGCAAGTATCTTCTGTGAAAAAAAAATGTCATAACATTGTTTAGCTGTCAGTTCCCCTGTCCCCCCCAGCTCCAGGACCAATCCTAGAGACCTCACAACCTAATGGAAAAATAAGGCTGCAGCAGTAGCAATAGGAAAACTGCCGTCCACCTCAAAGCCACAACTAGGCATTAAAGTGCCTGGGATAGGCAATCTGTATGGCATCCATCTGAAGCTCTGCCGCTGCCTGGATCCCCACTCCTCTTTCCCTCCATTCTGATCCCTCAAACCCCTTCCACCACCAAATGGAAGGAGAACCGAACTCTGCCTGGTTTTTCGTGCACTGCCGGCACATGCTTGAATTTAAATCATTTTCTCGCCCCCAAAGGAGCTATGTGCCCTGGGTGGCTGCCCCTCTTGCCCACAATCCTAGCTCGCATAACTTACTTTCCTGCCTAGACTAGCTGCAAACTCAAGTTATTCAGATTTCATCTCTACTTGCTGTCTTTGGCGAGAGCTAACATCTTCTTTATCTACTTCCAAATTGTCTACCTCACGGCCTTCCACTGACCTAATGCTAAGGAGGTGTAGCAGTCTTATGGTGAGGGCATTGGGCGCTCATTCAATCAGTTCTAGGATGCAGGTTCAAACTGGTCGTCTGTCACTGACTTTCTAGGCAAGTCACTTTATCTCCCCCCTCAGTTAAAAATAGAGCATCCGTCTTGACCAGGATTTCCTAGTCAATTGACTTTTTAAAAAATAGTTATTCCAAGTTTGGCCAGGATGAAAAGGATGGCATCCATATTATAAGTGTAACCCCCGGGAGGGAGAGCCCAGATAACTGTCCCCAAAGGCACACAGTAATAAAATATGTACCAGGACTCTCCAGGATAGCAATCAACATCTGAATTGTCTAGGACGCCCTGTGTGTGTGTGTGTGTGTGTGGGGTGTGGGGGAGGGGGGGAGCTTAGTTTCAAGGCCCTTTTGCTTTTAAACAACTAAAGTACCTTTTAAGTCCCTCTGAAAACAGCACTGATGATCTCCACAGTTTATAGCAGCAATAATCGCACAAATAGGGAAGGCAGAGCCCAGGAGTCTGGACTGATCCGTGGTACCACAGGAACAAAAATTAGCAGCTAAGAACCAAGTTTCCTTTAGTGTGCTTGTATTTCCCAGCCCTCTCCCACCCAGTCCTAGCTCATCCTTAAATGTATAGGCAGGTGACACTTTCACACACAAAAAAAATAATTTAATTAATTAATTAATCAGCCTTTTAACTTAAATTCAGGAATTCCTCACACTTTAACAATAGTTTAATCATTCCCTTGTAGGTCACTACCAGATCTCTAGTGGATACACTAATACGTTTAAAGGACCCTAATTGTACGCAGTTCTACTCCCATAGCCAACCTAAAACTAGGACCTGAACAAATTTAAAGTGACGGCAGCAGTCCAGCAGCAAGGGGGTGGGGGTGTGTCTCCTTACTCTTTTGCATAAAGTGTCACATGTATGATTTTTTACCCGCAGGTGAGAAGTTGTACATGTGCATCCAATGCAAAGAGCTCTTGTCTCTCAGAGAACAAGTCCGATCTCTGGAGGCTAGAGTGGCAGACCTGGAGGAGCTGAGGCAGACAGAGAGGTATATAAATGAGACCTTCAGGGACATAGTAGCCAAGTCCCAACTTCAGTCTGGCAGCCTTGGTGCTGCCTTGGAAGAGGAAGGTCTCGTGATGGGAGAGCATCAACCTGGTGCAGCAGGAAAGGATCCTGTAGCAAGGACCTGCTCTCCAGGTGGTGCATTGTCCTCTTGCACCAAGGATGTATCTCCCAGGGCTGCTGCCCAGGAGGGAAGGGTTAGGCCAGCCATCATAGTTGGTGATTCGATTATTAGGAATGTAGATAGCTGGGTGGCTGGTGGGTGTGAGGATCTCCTGTAACATGCCTGCCTAGTGTGAAGGTGGCGGCCCTTATGTGTCACCTAGATAGGATTTTAGACAGTGCTGGGAAGGAGCCAGCTGTCATGGTACATGTGGGAACCAGTGACATAGGAAAATGTGGGAGGGAGGTTCTGGAAGCCAAATTTAGGCTCTTAGGTAGAAAGCTGTAATCCAGAACATCCAGGATAGCATTCTCTGAAATGCTCCCTGTTCCACACGCTGGTCCCCAGAGACAGGCAGAGCTCCAGAATCTCAAAGCATGGATGAGACGATGGTGCAAGGAAGAGGGATTGTTTTGTAAGGAACTGGGAAATCTTTTGGGGAAGGGGGTGTCTTTTCCAAAGGGATGA
This sequence comes from Rhinatrema bivittatum, assembly GCF_901001135.1. NCBI lineage: Eukaryota > Metazoa > Chordata > Amphibia > Gymnophiona > Rhinatrematidae > Rhinatrema > Rhinatrema bivittatum. Next base: position 127,250,756 of record NC_042615.1, read on the forward strand.
GCTCCATCTTAACCAGGGTGGAACCAGGCTGTTGGCACTAACCTTTTAAAAGGAGATAGAGCAGCTTTTAAACTAGAAAAAGGGGAAAGCAGACAGTCGCGAAGCAGCGCATGGTTCGGAGGGAGGTATCTTCGAAGGATACTAATAAAGCATTAGAGTTAGGGCATCCCAACAGAGAGGTTCCAGTAATAAGAAAAGTAGTCCAAGTGCCTATAATTAAAAACGCACCTGAGCTAAAAGATTCCAATTTATCCTGAAAAGCAGAATGTTAATACAAACAGAAAACACACTTTGAAGTGTTTGGTCTGACCCAGTATGGCATTTTCTTATGTTCTTATGTTCTTAATGCCAGAAGTAAAAGAAGTAAGATGGGAGAATTAGAGTGTATAACACTGTATGACAGACTGAATTGGCATCTCAGAGTTACAGTGGAAAGAGGATAACCTATGGGATCGTGTTATACCAGGGTACAAATTATATCGCAATGACAGAGAGGAGCATCTTGGTGGCAGGGTGGCGCTTTGTCTGGGATGGTGCAGAGTTCAACAGGATAAAGACCCTCTGTGAGACTAAATGCACAATCAAATCTTTATGGTTAGAAATTCCTTGTATTTTGGGGAAAGAGTATATTGATAGGCATATACTACCATCCACCTGGCCAAGATGGTGAGATGGACAGTGAAATGGTAAGAGAAATTAGGGAAGCTAACCAAATTGGTAGTGCAGTAGTAATGGGAAATTTCAATTACACCAATATTGACCTGGTAAGTGAAACATCAGGACATGCTAGAGAGATAAAGTTCCTGGATGGAATAAATAACAATTTTATGGAGCAATTGGTTCAGGAACAGATGAGAGAGGGAGCAATTTTTAGATCTGATTCTCGGTGAAGCTTAGGATTTGGTGAGAAAGGTAATGGTGGTGGGGCCGCTTAGCAATAGTGACATAATATGATCAAATTGATTTCATGACTAGAAGGGGGACATTAAGTAAATCCATGGCTGTAGCACAAAACTTTCTAAAAGGAAACTTTGATAAAATGAGAAAAATAGTTTAAAAAAAAATTGAAAGGTACAGCTACAAAGGTAAAAAGTGTACAACGGACATGGACATTGTTAAAAAAAAATACCAACCTAGAAGCACAATCCATATGTATTCCGCACATTAAGAAAGGTGGAAAGAAGGTCAAACGATTGCCAGCATGGCTAAAAAGTGAGGTGAAAGAGGCTATTTTAGCCAAGAGATCGTCATCTAAAAATTGGAAGAAGGATCCATCAGAAGAAAATAAGATAAAGCATAAGCATTGGCAAGCTAAATGTAAGACACTGATAAGACAGGCTGAGAGAATTTGAAAAGAAGTTGGCCATAGAGGCAAAAACTCACAATAAAAACTTTTTAAAATATATCCAACACAGAAAGCCTGTGAGGGAGGGACCGCCAGATGATCAAGGGGTTGAAGGGGCACTTAGGAAGATGAGGCCATTGCAGAAAGATTAAACTATTTATTTGCTTCAATTTTTACTGAAGAGGATGTTGGGGAGATATTCATTTTGGAGACGGTTATCAAGGGTGATGATTCAGATGAACTGAACCACATCACAGTGAACCTGGAAGATGTGGTAGGCCAGACTGACAAACTGAAAAGCAGTAAATCACCTGGACCAGATGGCATACACCCCAGGGTTCTGAAACAACTAAAAAATTTAATTTCAGACCTATTTCAATTAATTTGTAACCTATCCTTAAAATTATCTGTCGTACTTGAAGATTGGAAGATGCCAATGCAACCCTGATATTTAAAAAGGGCTCTAGAGGTAATCTGGGAAACTATAGACTTTTGAGCCTGACTTCAGTGCCGGGAAAAATTGTGGAAACTGTTAAAAAGAATAAAATTACAAAACATTTAGATAGACATGGTTTAATGGGACACAGCTAGCATGGATTTACCCAAGAGAAGTCTTACCTCACAAATTTCCTTCTTTTTTTGAAGGAGTGAATAAATATGTGGATAAAGGTGAACCAGTAGATGTGGTATATTTGGATTTTCAGAAGGTGTTTGACAAAGTCCCACATAAGAGGCTTCTAAGAAAACTAAAAAGTCATGAGATAGTCATTGTAAACTATTGTGATGGCGAAACTGAATGATGGTATATAAAACTCGATAAATAAATAAATAAAAATAAGAAAACTAAAAAGTCATGAGATAGGAGGTGATGTTCTTTTGTGGATTGCAAGCTGGTTAGAAGACAGGAAACAGAGAGTAGGATTAAATGGTCTGTTTTCACAGTGGAAAAGTTAAACAGTGGAGTGCCTCAGGGATCTGGACTTGGACCGGTTCTTTTTAATATGTTTATAAATGATTTGGAAAGGGGTACGATGAGTGAGGTGATCAAATTTGTGGATGACACAAAATTATGCAGAAGAGTTAAATCTCAAGAGGATTGTGGTAAATTGCAGAAGGATCTTGCGAGACTGGAAAATTGGGCTTCCAAATGGCAGATGAAATTTAACGTGGACAAGTGCAAAGTGATGCATATAGGGAAAAATAACCCTTACGTAGTTACACAATGTTAGGTTCTATCTTTGGAATTACTACCCAGGAAAGAAATCTAGACATCATAGTGGATAATACATTGAAATTGTTGGCTCAGTGTACTGTGGAGATCAAAAGAGCAAACAGAATGTTAAGAATTAAGAAGGGAATGGCAATTAAAAGGATGGATGTCTTAATGCCTCTATCACTCCATGGTGAGACCACAATTTGAATACTGTGTGCAGTTCTGGTCGCCGCATCTCAAAGAAGATATGGTTGCACTGGAGAAAGTTTAGAGAAGGGCGACCAAAATGATAAGGGGCATGGATCGGATGCCATATGAGGAAAGGCTAAGGAAGTTAGGTTTGGAGAAGAGATGACTGAGGGGGATATGATAGAGGTCTACAAAATCATGAAAGGACTTGAACAAGTTAACATAAATTGATTATTTGCTCTCTCAGATAATAGAAATATTAGGGGGGCACTCCATGAAGTTAGCAAGTAGCACATTTAAAACAAATCAAATCTTTTTCACTCAGCTCATAGTTAAGTTCTGGAATTCATTGCCAGAGGATGTGGTTACAGCAGTTAGTGTAACTGGGTTTAAAAATGGTTTGGATAAGTTCCTAGAGGAAAAATTCATAAACTGCTATTAATAAGCAATAGTAGCTTGAGATTTATTTAATGTTTGGATACTTGTGACTTGCCTCTAGATTCATCAGAAAGTGTTAACACATTGATAACGCCCGCGTTAAGAAAAAAGGGTGTGTTTATGGAAATTTTACAATTACCGTACCACATGGTAACTTACTGCTTTGCATCGGTAGTATTGCATGGTGTGGTAATCCCTCTTTTCACTTCTTGTGCTAAGGAGAGAGACAGACAGACAGACAGACTATCTACAAGGCCCTCATAGTAGTTAAGTATTTGTATCTCTGTGGGAGGGTCATCTAGTGGGTCGAGGTGAGGTGTTGGTGGTGGTTTAGGGTTTGGTGGCCAGTTTCGCATGTAGAGTGGGACGTGCAGACAGCGCAGTGCACCTTGGTGAGGATTTGATGTCGTTTGGAGTGAGGAGGGTCTCACGGGGATGAAGTTTCTGCTATTTTCTCTCACCCTAGCTTGATAGACTCTATAACAGGGTACCATCAAGCTGGGGTGAGATAATATGGTACAAAGTTTCATCTTTGTGAGACTTTCCTCACTCCAAATGATGTAGGTCTTCACCGGGGTGTGCTGTGCTGTTTGTGCGTCTCGCTCTGCATGTGAAACCACCAACAACAACTCACCTCGACCTATTGGATGGTCCTCCTATAGAGAGATAAATAGGTGCACATAGTGAGACCCTCTTCCCATCATGCGTTAACACAGTAACGCATTTTGATGAATGACCCGGTTGGGTTGGCCACTGTTGGAAACAGGATGCTGGGCTTGATGGACCCTTGGTCTGCCCCAGTATGGCACAACTTAGGTTCTTATGTAAAGTAGAGCTGAGTGGCTTCCAACTTAACTTTACTTATAGTTGATCAAATGGTAAAAAAAAGGTTGGGGTTTTGTTTTTTTTACAGCTTTTTGATGTTAAATTGGTTATACATGTGGAAATTAATATGTGTGACCTTACTCTTTTGGTAAAAGTCTTTAATCGATAAAGCCATTTCTTTAGTAATTTAGCTCCTTCTCTTTCCTATTACTCAGATCAAAAAAGTGTAAACCTTCCTTCTCCCAGATTTATACCAGATTATTCCCACTGTGAGATGGTCAGATTAGTAGTCCCATTTACTTAATACCTCTTCTGCAGTCTTCACCAGTTCCATAGATCTTCTTCTGGAAATTCCAAGCTGACACACTTGGGTCAGTAGTGAAAAAATAATCTTAAATATAGCTTAATAACTCCTCTCTGGAAATGGATGTGAAACCAATCCTCTGAATGTAACAACTGCTCTTCAAAGTCTTCCTGAGTGAAAGCCTGTCCAACTCAAAGTTTAAAACAAATCTGAGTCCCTGGGCCCTAAGATACTTAGGTAATAAAAACAAACTCTCAATAAAAGGGTAACCAATGAGAGACAAGAAGGGCGGGAAAATCTTCCCTCTCCAGCAACCAGTCTCCCAAAAATCTGGACCAAATTTAGGGCTAGGATACTCTCTTTACCCACGTCTCTCTGAAAAGAGACCATAAAGAAAAAGAAAAAGCAATCAAAAGAGGAACTGCACAAGCAGGACCGTTCCTCTACAGGGCAACGCAAGGAAAATCTGAACTAAGAATCTGAGCCCTAAAATGGTGGCAGGGGCTTATAAAGGCTTAAGCACACGCTATCTCTTTCCTCCACATGAGGGAGGTCAGACCCCAGTCTCTATCCACTAAGCTCTCTGTTCCTCCCTTAGCTCCTTTAAATCTTTATGCATGAAAAGTAAAGCATTTAATTGGTCATTATAGCACTATGATTATTAACTTCTGAACTGATGTAATGGATCCATTTGTTTTATTCAAACTACATTTTACTAAACAAGCAAAATTGCAAAATGTATCATCAGCTGCTGATGTTTATTAGATTATGACTTCTTTTAAGACTTTGCTCTTTTGCTCCTCAGGAACTGAGATGTTTCTTTATTTTTTTATTTAGACATTGGCACCATCAGATTTTAGGAATGTATAATCTGACTACTTATAGATTTAATTTATGCACAATAACTTCTGAAACAATATTATAAAAATGCAGAAGGGAGGTCACGTGATGTGGTGAGCTGAGGAAGATGTGGATTCCTGAGCTCTGAGCACCACCCTTCCTTTATCTTGTACTACTTGAACCATCGGGCTAAACACTCCAGCCTGCTTATTTTTACACAGTTCTTGAAGAATATATGTCAATTGACGAGTACATGCATAAATCGCTGGGGACGATGCCCCTTAAAGGGAGAAAGAAAGACAGAGAGAAATCAAAGCCTGCTTCCTAGAAAATGACTGCGGAGGGAGGAGATTTTCAGGAAACCTCATTACCTCTCACCTCCCTTGAGTTACTAATGGAGAAGATAGATTACTACTGCAGTTGCAGATGCTCTAGGAATTCAGCTAAACAATATGGGGCAGATTTTAAAAGCCCTGCGTGTGTAAATCCAGCTGGATTTACGTGCGCAGAGGACTTGTGCACTGGCGTGACCAAAGCCCTGGGACGAGCATGTCCTGGGGCTTTGCTCGATGGGCGTGTCGGGGGCGGCGCCCCTCGAGCAAAGGGGCGGAAACAAATCTACACCTGCGCGAACAAATCTACGCCTGCGCATAACTTTAAAAATCTACCCCTATATCTGCACAAATAGCCAACTAAAAACTCTCGGCTGAACTACAGCCGTGACTGTAGTTGGTGGAAGGAAGGATCGCTAGCTTAGAAGATTTATTTATTTATTTTATTTAACATTTTTCTATACCGACCTTCAAGGTTAAATACCATATCAGGTCGGTTTACATCGAACAGGGGTAGATCAGTGTAACATAACATAACAAAGGAACAACGTTTTATAATTAGTGGAGGTAAAGCAGAAAAGTAAGAAAGTTACATAATAACAAGGACCATGAACTAGGAAGCTGAATTCAGCTGGAAAAAGAGAAACCTTAAGAATGTATTAAATTAAAATACTAGGAGACTAGTAACTGATGAGAATATTGAAGGGGCGAAGTTCCAAATTCAATGCTGAGTAGTTGTAGTTGTCTAGTGAAAGTTTGAAGGATCAGGGAAGGCTTGTAAGAAGAGCCAAGTTTTGAGTTTTTTTTTTAAATGTTGGTAGGCACGGTTCCATTCTGAGTTCTGCAGGTAGGTTGTTCCAGATGGCTGGACCTGCTGTGGAAAAAGCTCGGTCTCTGGTAGAGATGAGTCGTGTAGCTTTAGAAGGTGGGGGTTGTAGTGCTCCTTTGTAGGTTTCTCTCATTGGTCTGTTGGAAGTGTGGAGTTTGAGTGGGAATTCGAGGTCAAGATGGAGGAAGCTATGAATTGATTTGTGAATTAGAGATAAAGCTTTGTGCAGAGCCCTGTGACTGACTGGTAACCAATGTAAATTACGGAGGACGGGCGTAATGTGGTCTCTCTGGTTGGTGCTTGTTAAAATTCTCGCTGCAGCGTTTTGTATCATCTGTAAGGGCTTGGTTGTTGAGTTGGGAAGGCCAATGAGGAGAGAGCTGCAGTAGTCAATTTTGGCAAATATTAGGGATTGAAGAACAGTCCTAAAGTCATGAAAAAATAGGAGAGGTTTGAGTCTTTTTAACACTTGAAGTCTGTAGAAGCACTCTTTAGTTGTGGTTTTGATCATATTCTTTAGGTTAAGACGGTTGTCTATAATTACTCCAAGGTCTCTCACATGAGTGTGGGTGAGAAGGTGTTTGTGATGGATCTGTGACGAGGGGTTTTCTTGGTTGGAGGAAATGAGGAGGAGTTCAGTCTTAGAGGCATTGATGACCAGGTTTAGACTGTTGAGGAGATTAGTGATGGCTTGTAAGCTGTTGTTCCAGAGTGCGATGGATTTGTTAATAGATTCTGTTATGGGAATCAAAATCTGGACATCGTCCGCATAAATGTAGTGAATAAGGTTAAGACTGGTTAACAGTTGGCAAAGGGGAAGGAGGTAAATATTGAAAAGGGTAGGTGATAGGGATGAACCTTGTGGTACGCCAAGGCAAGAATTTGTAGATGGTGATTCTTTATTGTTTATTTTGACTTTAAAACTTCTATTACTGAGGAACGACTTGAACCAATTGTGGACTGTTCCTGAAATGCCTATGTCTGAGAGGCGATTCAAGAGGATGGGGTGGTTGACTGTGTCAAAAGCCGCCGAAATGTCTAAAAGGATTAGGAGAAAGATGACATGACTGCCACGGCTGTGCATACCTCCAAGCTTGAAAAACAACTAGGAGCCCAAGCGGAGAAGCTGGAAGACTTAGAGAACAGGTCTCATAGGAATAACATTAGAATCTCAAGTCTTCCTGAAGCTATCCTGGACAGTAACCTTGCGAGCTTCCTGGAAAACTGGCTACCAGCTAAATTCAAAATCAAAAGGGCCCACTGACTGGGTGGCAGGAAAGAAGGCAACTCAAGACCTAGGATTGTCATTGCTAGGATTTTTTAACTGGTACCATAAACAGGAGCTTATGCAGTCATATCGCCTGCATCGTGATATTAAATATCAAGGGAGGGCCAATTCATCTGTTTCCAGACTACTCAGCACAAGTGTCACAGTGACACAAAGCCTTCTCCCCTATCTGTGCGGGGTTAGCAGCGAAACAGGTGAAATTTATGCTACAATTCCTGGCAAGAATGAAAGTATGGCACCTATTTGATGACACCCAGCAAGCTAAAGTATTTTTGAATGGATTACCAGAACTGGCTCTGATTTATTCATGAAGCTCTGCTATGTATGTGGGTTAGCCTGCTCTGGCTCGCTTTCTTTATGGTTTTTTCTTTTTTCCCTTTTCATTTCTTTTTTCTTTTTTTTGCACACTGTTGTTTTGTTCAATGTTCAGCACCGAGCTGCGAATAAAGTTTGAACAATTTGACAAAGATGAGGCCCAAGCGTTCAAATGCCACGAGGTCAGGAAGTTATGAAATCCTGCGGAAGTAACGTGTTGTTTTGCAGATGACGTAGTCTGGACAGTATGGCCGATCTGTCGGCGTGACTCAGCAGCTTCAAAGTGCCTGTGGCCCTCTTCCAGACTCATTGCTTCTCTTGGCCACTCTGGACCCTTGAGACTCGCTTCTCCTTTGTGTTTCTGGGTAGATGGTCTCTTGGACACATTTTTGTTGGTGCTTTTATTTCTGCCGTGCCAAAGACGTAACGGAGAGCCGTAGCAGACACAGCTCCTGACTACTTCATGGATGATGAAGGTCACGGTGCATTTTGTAATATGCCCGGAGCCTTGATTCCACTGCTGAACTTTTCCAAAAGGATTACTGATGTAGGAAAGAGCCGCACCGAGGTGAATCCTGGAATGGGTCCAGCCTTTATTGTTCCAGAAGGAACGTTTTCATATCTGTGGTTTCAACTATGAGAGTGATCCATTGTTTCGTTTATCATTAGCACTCTTGGTTCTTTTGGGGGGGGGGGGGGGTATTGGTTTCTGCTGGGTACTTGTCTGTAGCCTTATTCTCGGTTTTCTTTTCCTTTTCAGGTTCATCTAACTCTGCAGATATTGTTTTAGGAGGATAGTGCTCACACATATTGAAAGCGTGGTCCAGATCGCCGAGTGTTTTTGTCGGCAAGTGATGGCTGAATTTTAGGGGGAGGGAAAGGGATGAGAGAGATGGAGGATAGTCAGGACTTTAAGGGATGCAGCTAGTTTCAGACAAAAATTATTTTTCTTTGGGATTTTCCATGGGGATTCTTATGTTGGTATTGAGGTTTTTTTTTATCTTCAACGAGTTCTAAAAGGGCTTCTATGGATCTAGGCTGGGGGTGCCCACAGATCTCAGAGATAGCTTTACTCTTTACTACCTATTAGATTTCTTTGGGAGCATGGGTGATCAAGTTTGGCTAGTATCTCTGTTATGCGTGCCATACATGGCAGACCAGCGGCACGGCCCCCTCACCTTTCTATAGTGACTCCAGCTCCTGGTTCCTCCTCGCTGGCAGTGGTGGGACCCCAGCTCTGTCCTCATGCCTCCCCCGGTGCCTCCGGCCCTGCTGCAGCCCCCAGCGTTCCTGGTCCAGCCACCACAACCATTGCTTCTCGTCGGACCTCTCTGCATGGCCTGCGGAGAGACACTGCTACTCGGCGCCACGCCCCTCCCTAGGCACATGTGCACGCATCACTGATGTTTAAGTAGGGATCGTGGCGGGAACCTAGCCATGGCCCCGGATGATGACGTCAACAGAGCTATAGTATTTAATCACAGGATCTGCTCCCTAGCGTTGCCTTTGCAACAGGTCTCTTCACTGGTCGAGTACTCGTTACCACCTAGAGATTCGTCTCACTCCTGCTTTCCTGTTCTGCATTTGTTCCTGGTTCCTGTCTCCTTGTTCCTGTCCTGCTTCATACCTCGATTGACTACACAGACTTTGACTCTGCTTCATCTGACCATGCCATTGACTCTCTCCAAGCCCGGACCTCTGCTTCACCTTACCACGCCATTGACTCTCTCCAAGCCTGGACCTCTGCCTCACTTGACCATGCCATTGACTCTCTCCAAGCCCGGACCTCTGCTTCGCCTGACTATGTTATTACCCATCTCCAGATCCAGACCTCTGCTTCGCCTGACTACGCTACTGCCTATCTCCAGACCCAGAACTCTGCTTCGCCTGACTACGCTACTGCCTATTTCCAGACCCAGACCTCTGCTTCATCTGACTACGCTATTGCCTATCTCCAGACCCAGACCTCTGTTTTGCCTGACTATGCTACTGCCTCTCTCCAGACCCAGACCTCTGCTTCGCCTGACTATGCATTGCCTGTCTCCAGACCCAGACCCTTGCTTCATTTGACTACGTTTGACTTTCTCCATGATCAGATCTCAGCCTTGCTTGCCTCTGCCTCTGGATCGCCACCAGCCCTGACTCAAGCCTGTTTCTCGATGCTTCTTCAGCTTACTTCCTGGACTTGGTCTATTCAGGCTTCAGCCTGCTCTTGCTTGGGTGCCCCCTGTCTGCCTTCGTTCCTTTGGCGCCCGAGTCTCCGGGACACTACCTCGTCCAGTGTAAGACTGTACCATCTCTCATCTGCTGTCTCTGGGCTGAACCCGACTTCTACATCGACTACCTTCAGAGGCCCACCTAAGTCCAGCCGGCCCCGGCACCCAAAGGCTCAACCCGCGGAGGACGAGGGCTGGTACTGGTGAAGCTCCAGTTGGCCTCTGTCCATCAGCCCACTCTGCCTACTGATGGTGGGGACCCGTAGATCTCCTACCTATGGGTTGCGTCAACCCCACTTTGGCCCAAGGGTCCACCTCCAACACAACAATCTCTCATTGTTAACGGGTTAGGATCTCCTATTGAACGAGCTAAGATATTGCAAGCACTAAAGCGAAATAAGGCAGACGCCTGCATTCAGGAAACTCACTTGTCGGATGTTGAAAGTAAAAGATTCAAACGTGATTGTTTCTATTCTATGGCATTGGGTAAGAAGGCAAGGGTTGCGATTCTTTTTCACAAAACACTCCATTTCAAGTTCATCAGGAAATTAAGGATCCAGGGGAATGATTTATAATTTTAGCAGGGTCTCTTAAGAGAAGAGATGTAACAATCTGTAATATCTACGGTCCTAATGAGTATGATCACAGTTTCTTTGAAAAAGTAGCCCACATTTTGTTTAACTGTTTACACGACCCCCTTTTCAACAGGCTGCCCCCTCATTAGAGTAAGGGGGAAGCTTCCCAACAGAAAGGCATCACATATCTTTGTGATAAACTTACATGTCCTAGATTACTGGAGAATTCTTAATCCAACTTTAAAAGACTTTACACATATTTCTAGAGCACACACATCTCTCTCTAAGATTGACTATACTTTAGGCTCTCATGATTTCTTTTCCCATATTCTTCAGATGTCAAAGAGAGGGCTGAACTTTGGAGGTTCCCTTCTTTCCTTCATGATAATAAAGAGTTCCAAGGATTTCTTAAAACAAAATGGGAAGAATTTGTTCTCACAATGTGGCCTATGCAGATGTTCCAGTACTTTTTTGAGAGACCAGTAAAGTGGTCCTCTGGGGAGAGATTATCGTGTTCTTAAAGGGAAGGAATGCCAGATTAAACAAAATGATTCTGATTTGGAGGTCAAGTTGAAGTTATCTAAAAACAAAATGATACGGGATTTGTCTGAGGCCTCCAAATCTGAATATTTCTCTACCCTCGATAGTTTGAACATATGCCTTCGCCAACGGGCACAAAGAATGTTGCAATTCTCAGAGCACCTTTTTTTCCGTTTCGGTAACAAGACAGATAAACATCTCACTAATGCGGTTCAGGTTTCGAAAGGGAAGACATTTATAGAGAAGCTAAAGAACCCCCGAGTTGCCTGGGCTATTAAATGTTCTGCTATTTGCAACACCCTTCGTGAGTTTTATGAGCCTTTCTATACTGAGGACAGGACAGGAGGAGCTCAAGAAGATGGTTCCTTTCTTCAGAAAATCCGCTTGCCTTGTGTCTCAGCAATCCAACTCGAATTTCTTAATAGACCTTTATAGACCTTTGAAATTCTCAATGTTATTTCGACTAGCAAAGCCTGTAAAGCCCCAGGTCCAGATGGGTTTTCTTATGATTATTATAAAATTCTGAAGGACTATATCGCTGTCCCACTAGCCACTACAGGCTCTTTTTCATGATACCTTATGCCACAGCCAGTTTCCAAAAGACTTTAATGTTGCACACATTGCAATCCTACCTAAACCAGGCAAGGACCCCTCTCTTCCAGCATCTACAGGCCAATCTCGTTGCTTAATTATAATTTGAAAATCTTTGCAAAAGTTCTTGCAGATAGATTGAGTCTCATCCTCCCTACCATTATTTATTCTCATCAAGTTGGATTCCTTAAGGGTAGGTCGGCTGGGACCCACATTATCAAATTAATTTTGTCAATGAATTTTTGTGGGAAGAGGGGTATCCTGGCTGCAGCTATAAGTTTTGATTCTGAAAAAGCTTTCAACAGGGTTTCATGGTCCTATTTATTTTCAGTGCTAGGTAGATTTGGGTTTAGTGGCAACATTCTGATCAATATTTCTCTTCTTTATGACAACCCGACCTAAGAACATAAGAAATTTATTCTAGCAAATGGTGGCAAATCCGTACCCTTTTCTATTCATGGGAGGGGTTTGACAAAGATGCCCTCTTTCTCCACTTTTATACTTATCGATCCCCTTTTATGAATCATCACTGAGGATGATTCTATTCTGGGGCTTGAAGCAGGACACTTCGTTTAAAATTGCAGCATTTGCAGAAGATGTCTTAATTTATCTCACCTCTTCCGAAACCTCATTACCTAAACTACTGACATATCAAACACAATTTGGCACTTTTTCTGGATTAAAAATCAATCAGGATAAATTGGAGGTGTTGGATGTTACTGGGACTTTACAGCCAACATGGGAGGGGACCTTCCCTTTATGATGGGTTCATTCAGAAATGAAATATTTGGGGGTTCAGATACCAGTGATCCCTTTACAAAGCAAATATACAGCCACTTCTTCAGTCTATGCACAGCAACCTTGGTAAGTGAATGAATCTACCACTTTCACTTACTGGAAAGATTAATCTCTTAAAAATGATTAAGCTTCCTAAGTGGCTTTACTTATTCCAAATGTTACCCGTCTGGTTGCTCAGAAAAGATATTTTAGAAATTGAGAAATCTTTTAAAATGTTTCTATGGTAGGGGAAGAGGGCCAGACTACTTTTAAGCTCTTTACAATTACCATCAGCATGAGGAGGGCTCATGTGCCTCAACCTCAGACATTACAACCTAGCTTGTATGCTACGAATACTTCAGGATTGGCTGATGGGCTCCTCTTTCTTTTCCCCAAACGATCACTTATGGGCCTGGTTGAGTGTATTCTCTCTTTCTTCTATATTACAATTAGATTGGGAGGCTCTTCTGAAGACTTTAAAATCCTTCATGATAGTTCTTTCTTGTTGGCAGGCTTGGAACTCCCTTTGTAAATTGTTGGGCCAAAGTAACAATCTCACAGCTTTTTTAATCCAGATTTCCCTCCAGGGCTGACACAAGGGATGTTCAAGGGGTGGAAACAAAGAAGGCTCATTCAATTCTGACATTTGTTTATGGGCAATACAGGCACATTATGTAGCTTTCATGATCTGCAATGTAAATATCACTTATCACATAGTGACATTTTTGCTTTTTTACAACTCTGACATTACATTGCCTCTCTCCTTCTTAAAAATCCCAGTTTAGGCCACTTTAGCAATTTGGATACAATACTTCACATAGTGAAGAATCAGAAACCTTCCTGTGCTACATTGTCTAAAAATGTATTTAGAAGACTCTATGAATTTCACTCGAATATCAACTTGCTGGTCCCAATGGCCAGAGGTAAAGTTGTCCACCAAGGATCTCCAATATTTCTTTGCCCATATCCCGTAAATATCAGAAAATGTTGTATTACGAGAGACACAGTTCAAATTTATATGGCAAATATACATTTCTCAATCAATTGAATTTAAGGCAAAATTGTTGTCAATCCCCATATTTGAAAAATGTACCATTGTGGTTAATGATTATATGAATCGCTTTTGGCATCGTGCATGGATTCATGCTTCTTGGTCTTTAATAGATAACAAAAGCTCTATTATCCTGGGAATTCCCTTTCCTGTGGAGCTTCATTTCTGGTTATTCGGCCTTTATACCCCTCCCCATAGGACACTTTCTAAACCCCAAACCCTGTTCTTAAGTCAGAACGGGAGTCATTGCTAAACCGGTGATTCTGGCTCTCTGGTAAAATTTCTCCCTGTTTGTCTGCTTGGGAAACTAGGATGTTAAAACAGCTTTCTTTTGAGCATCTGTCTGTCACGTCATTCTCTACGAACAAAAAAGAACTTTTGTTGGCAATCTGGCGTCCCTTCCTAATCATGGTCCCTACTGAGACCAGGATTATAATTCTTAACCTATAAACCATGTTCAATTTTTCTTTTGGAATGGATTTTTGCGGTATTCTAACCTACTATAGTGCTGCCTGAACTTTGACACACTTATTTTTTTTTTCTTTTATCAATGCTGCGATCCTCATTATCATTAATATAATGTTGCTAAATATGTCATTTGTGGTAAGGGAGGGGGGATAAAAGGAGAGTACCTCCAAGTTTGTTGTTATTCTATTTTTATTCATTTGATTCTTTGTTCTTTCTGAACTATGGTGGTTGACCCTGTTGTAATATATGAAAAACCTAATAAACATATTTGAAAAAAAATACAGAAGGGCAAGACTGAGGCCTAACAGCACTGCTGTATGAGAGACCTACATATGATTCCTAGACCAGGCTCCTGCTTCTCAGTTGGTTAGGCCTGGGGATGCTGCAATGCCAACATTTATAGCTTCTGGTAGGGGTGTGCATTCGGATTGACCGCATTAGTAAAACGCAACTCATATTTTTTTTTTACTTAAAAAATTGATTCGACATAAACGATCGGATTTCCCACATATCGAACATAGATATGTTCGATATGTGGGAAATCGCGATTGTTGAGCCAAAATAAAAATATAAACCCCCTCACCCTCCTTAATCCCCCCCCCCCCCGACTTACCACAACTCCCTGGTGATGGAGCGAGGAGTGAGGACGCCATTTCTGCAATCCTTGGCGAGAAGCATGTGACGTCGGCGGCACGTCGAGTGACGCCGGCGTCACGTGATTCCCGGCTCCTTCGCGCCGGACGGCTCGTTCGGCCCAAAAAGAACTTTTGGCCAGCTTGGGGGGGTCAGGAGGCCCCCCCAAGCTGGCCAAAAGTTCTTTTTGGCCAGCTTGGGGGGGTCAGGAGGCCCCCCCAAGCTGGCCAAAAGTTCTTTTTGGGCCGAACGAGCCGTCCGGCGCGAACGAGCCGGGAATCACGTGACGCCGCGTCACTCGACGTGCCACCGACGTCACATGCTTCTCGCCAAGGATTGCAGAAATGACGTCCTCAGTCCTCGCTCGATCACCAGGGAGTTGTGGTAAGTCTGGAGGGGGGATTAAGGAGGGTGAGGGGGTTTAAATTTTTTTTTTGCACATATGTACATATACCCAACTCATTGGATTTTTTTTATGTCCATATTGGCCGCAAGTGGGACCCCCTTTCGGACATAAAAAATATGAACATAAAATTTTGCTCTGCACATCCCTAGCTTCTGGGAAGGAAAAAGAGAATCCAAACCACTTTATATCAGTGACACTTATCAGCTGACTTTCTTGGGGAGGGGGCCTCATGGATGGGAGTGGGGTAGATGCAACCCCATTTACAGAAGAGAATATATGGGAAGAGCTAGGAAAACAGAAAGTAGACAAGGCCATTGGGCCCAATGAGGTACATCTCAGGATACTAAGGGAATTCAGATGTACTGGCAGGTGGTGCCGCAAGAATGGAGAAGGGTGGTAGTAGTCTTGCTTCATTAAGGTGGCAGCAGAGAGGAGGCCGGAAACAACAGGCTGGTTAGCTTTAACTCAGTGGTGGGAAAATTAATGAAGACTCTGCTGAAGGAAAATATCGTGAACTTATCTACATGGTTTCACCAGAGGAAGGTCCTGTCAAACAAATCTTATTCTTTTTGATTGGATGACTAGAGAATTAGATCAAGGAAGAGTGCTTAATGTGATCGACTTGGATTTCAGCAAAGCTTTTGATATGGTCCCACATAGGAGGCTCATGAATAAAATAAGAAGCCCAAGAGTGAGTAACACATTGGTGGAAATGATTATAAACTGATTGATTGACAGGAGACAATGTGTTATGGTAAATGGAACTTTATCTGAAGAGAGAACAATGTTAAGTGGAGTGCCTCAAGGATCAGTTTTGAGACCATTCTGTTCAATATCTTCATGTATTACACTGGAGAGGGGGGTAAAATGAAAAGTTTGTCTTTTTTGCAGATGATACAAATATCTGCAATAGAGTGGAAATGCCTGAAGGAGAAGAAAGAATGAAAAGTGATTTAAGAAATCTTGAAGAGTGGTCAAAGGTTTATTCGGCAACTGGGATTCTATGCCAAGAAGTACAGAATCATGCATTTGAGGTGCAGTAATTCAAAAAGAACTGAATGGGATGGGGGTGAAAGACTAATAATAAATATGCTGTCTCATATTTATTGTTATGACTTGGTTATTGTTAAGATTTTTGTTCTATGTAAACTGAGTTGATTTGATTTGTATCAAGAAAGTCGGTATAAAAAAGCTTTAAACAAACAAACAAACAAACAAATAAATAAATAATGAGCATGGACTGGGAGAGGAACCTTAGGGTAATAATGTCTATCAATCTGAAGGCAGCAAACCAATGAAACAAGGATACTGGGCTGCATAAAATGAGGAATAACCAGCAGGAAAATGGAAGTAATAAAGCCCTTGTGTAGGTCTTTTGTGAGGCCTCATTTAGAGTACTGTGTTCAATTCTGGAGACCTTATTTCAAAAAGGATAAGGACAGGATTGAAACAGTCTAGAGAAAGGTGACCAAAATGGTGTGGGGTCTGCATCAAAAGCCATATGAGACCGAAGGACCTGAATATGTATACCCTGGAGGATATGATAGGGAAGATGTAATACAGACCTTCAAATACATGAAAGGTATTAATGAATCACAAACATCAAATATTTTTGCACTGGAAAAGAAACTACAGAACTAGGGGGTCATGATATGAAACGCCATGGGGAAAAATCAGAACCAAGTGCAGTTAGTGTAGCTGGGTTCAAAAAAGGTTTGGATAAGTTCTTGGAGGAGAAGTCCATTAATGGCTATTAATCAATTATACTTAGGGAATAGCCACTGCTATTAATTGCATCAGTAGCATGGGATCTTCTTAGTGTTTGGATAATTGCCAGGTTCTTGTGGCCTGGTTTTGGCCTCTGTTGGAAACAGGATGCTGGGCTTGATGGGCCCTTGGTCTGACCCAGCATGGCAATTTCTGATGTTCTTATGTTCTTATGTTCTAACATCAGGAAATATTTCTTCACAGAGAGGGTGGTACATACAAGGAATGCCCTCCCGGAAAAGTTGGTAAAGATGAGAATGGTAATGGAATTCAAAAGGGCATGGGATAAATACTGCAGATCCCTAAAGGCTAGAGGATGGGAATGATAAAGTGGGATAATCTATGTAAACTTTAGGTGTAACACTTCTGCATGGGGGTACCTGCACGGAGCAGCAGCTACAACCACCTTTCACAGAAGGCATGGAGATAAGCTGCACAAAGTGGCAGTTACTACCCTTAACAGAAGGCATGGGAAACCTTCAGGGAGTGGCAATTACTACCAAAAGCAACTTGTTAGGTAGACTGGATGGACCGTTTGCTCTTTTTCTGCCATCTTTTACTATGTTGTTTTCTTTGCAATGGCATTTTCTTTCTACTCGAGCTGGTCCTACTGCTAAAAGGCAAACATATCATGGTGGGGATAAAAAAAGAAAAAGTAAAATCAAAAAGGATATAGCACACATAACAGAACTGAAATACAAAGCAGTACAGGAAGCAGCACATACTACTCCACTTCCAAAAAGACCATCTCTGGCTCTCTGGGTAAAACATAGGGTAAGTATGAAGTCATCCACTAGTAGAACACTTGTTTCATTATGTGCAAATAATTGCAATGCAAAGAAAGCACTTTCTCTTCCTATTTTATAAATATATTGGTGTATATTTTATATGTAAAATAAATATAACATATATGCATAAAAACCCTGATTTATATGTGGAGGCAAGTATATTTTAAAGTATGCGCATATACCATTTTGAAAATACTCGCACACATATTTGAACCAATTTCTCAGTACCTCTACCAGTTCACTTAGTCATCTCCAGTTCACCTAGACTGTCTAGTACATTATCCTGAACTCCCCCAGTGAACCCAGTCCCCCCACCCAAAAACTGCAGTCAAGTCCAATTTCTGTAACTTGTACTAATCAACTAGTAGGTGGAAAAGTGTACAAATAAGTTTGATAATTTATATGTGTAAACCTCTTATAAAATAGTAATTTCCACATTTACCTCTTGACCCACCCAAGAATGCCTCTAAACTGACCCTTTTTATGCTGGTAAATATGCACAGGAAACTGAAAATATGCATGTATGTTTGATGTTTATAAAATAGATTGTATGCGATTACATGCCACTTATATGTATATATGTTATTTTTCTGCACATAACTCCTTTAAAAAATTACTCATATGTGAATTGGCCCCCACCTGTGTTCAATTATATTGATTCACATGATGACAAGATAAAATTCAGCAGTTCCTGTTCATTCTCTCTGCTGGGTAATGCATTTCAAAGAAAAAGACCCAACTATGAGCACCAAGAAGCTATCTAAAGAACTCTGGGATGAAATTATGGAAAAGCACAGATTTGGGGATGGGTATAAAAGAATTGCAAAGTCATTGGATATCCTTCAGAGCATGGTCAAGACTTATTAAGAAGTGGATGGTGTATGGAACCACCAAGTCTCTGCCTAGATCAGGCATCCATCCAAATTGGATGACTGAGCAAGAAGACGACTGAAAAGGAAGGCAACCAATGGCAAGTTTGAAAGAGCTACAGTCCTCTATGGCGAAGACTGATCAAACTGTGCATGTGACAACAATATCCAAAGCACTCTACAAATCTGCTCTGTATGGTAGAGTGACAAGAAGGAAAATATTACTTAAGAATACATATTTCAAATGGGATTCAAGGTGGACTAAAGAATATTCATGGAATACTGTAGCTGTGTGCCAAAATATAATTTTCTGGCCTGAATAGAAAGCCTTATATTTGGTGCAAACCCAACACAGTACATCACCCAGTGAACACCATCCGTACTGTGAAGTTCAATGGTGGTAGCATCACGTTATGGTGATGTTTCTCATTGATAGGAACTGGGACAATTGTCAGGACAGAAGAAATAATGAATGGAGAAAAATACAGAAAAGTCTTTGAGAAAAACTGCTGCCCTCTGCAAGAAAGCTGAAAGTGGGACGGAAATTCACCTTTTTTCATGATAATGGCCCAAAGTACACAGCCCAAACTACACTGGACTGGCTAAGGAACAAAAAGATAAATGTCCCTGAATGGCTCAGTCAGAGCCTCAACCTCAATCTAATTGAAAATCTGCAGCAAGACTTGAAGATTGCTCTCTGTCAGCACTCACCAAGGAACTTGACACAGTTTGAACAGTTTGTTAAATAAGAATGGTCTAAATATCAATAAATCTAGGTGTGCAAAGTTAGTGGAGATCCATCTCAAAAGACTTACAGTTCTAATTGCTACCAAAGGTCCTTCCACCAAGTATTGACCCAGGGATTTGAAGACTTATCTAATTGGTTTTCAGTTTTGTTTTTTTGGGGGTCTTTACCCACTTTTGTTTATGCTTTGTTCCCCAATAAAACATTTTTTGGCCTTCAAAGGTGTGGAGTATGGTTTGATGATGAGTGGGAAAACAAATTCCTCATCTAAATGAATGCAAGTCTGATGCATTGGGACAGTATAATGTGAAACATATTCAAAGGAGTGTAGACTTTCTACAGATACTGTGTGTGTATGTATTTATGTATATACAGATAGATAGATGGATAGAGATAGAGATAGATAGATGTAAAAACAGGTAGGTAGATAGATAAATAATGTGATGAAACAGGTGTTTCACCATATGCTGAAACAGCCTAGAGAGAAAAGACAGTTAGAGCTCCAATAGGCAGAAGGAGATCTGAAGGAAGGTCCAGGGGAACATTGCTTCAAGGGGAAAAGAAAAAGTAAACCAGAGTTGGCCAGGGGATTGGAAAGCCAGAAGGAATAGGAAGCACAGCGCTGCTGGGAACCGACATTTGAGATTCTTGGCAGATAATTCACTAGGATCAAGCCAGAAGCTACAGAAAAGTGTGTTGCTAATTGGGAGCACAGCTGAATTTAATTAGGGACTGCATGGGCATCAGTGTGGTTCTTAAGCCAGAGAATACTGCCTTTCAAACTGGAAAAGGAGAGAGGGAGAACCAGGCAGGAAGTCAAGAGGAAAGGCTTATCTAGATCCAGATGCAGAAGTGCCCTCAGCCTGTGAGTAGGGATTTAAATCTGTGTAACGAATGGACTAACAGTCCTGGATAAAGATCCTCAAACGCATTACTTTAAGTTCAAGTCATCCCATTGATGTTAACTCACCTGAGTGTGTAAGATTCCCTAAGTGGGAGGTGCGAGGAGAGGGAAATAATTTACTCATATCTCATTGTAAAGTTCATGTAAACAGCACCGATAAACTACAACAATAAGTAAGCTGGAAGCAGTGGTGGTTTCTAACATAACTTTTACTGATAACAAGGTGAAGTTGATAATAATTCTTTACAGCTTGTCATAATTACAAAGTCCAAATATTTACGCTTTTGCTTTTCTTAATAAATATGTGATCTTCTTCCAGTAATTTTATCCAAATTAGTCAAGTAAAGTCCAACATATAATTTAGTTCTTACTCCTTTCCAATTGATGATTTTGATTCCTTCTTCATCCCAATTAATTAGGTAGTTTTTAAGTTTACTCCCAATCACTGGTTGATAAAGATCCTAGACCAAGTTATATTAAACATTTCAAGTCCCAAGGTCCATTCCTATAGTGCTGTTACTTCAAGTTCCTCTCCCTCCTTCCTTCATACCGCAATGGTATATGGTTCCTCTCTTTCCACTTAGATCTCCTTTTAGATAATAGTGGATGTAACTGAGTGGTGGCACTGGTCTTCTCCTCCATTCTTCTCTGGAAATATGTGTAGAGTCATTCCTCACTGAGGATTCTAATGGCCTTTTGTTCTCTTACAGAGAGACACCACTTCCTCTGATGTTAAAGAAAGACTGAGTCTTCAGGCCTTGGGGTACTCAGGAAACCTCAAACAGTTCTTAAAGAAAAAAGGAAAACTCAAAATGGAGGCAAGAAGGGAGGATAAAACTTCACCCTCACAATAAGGCAAAGATTTAAAAAATCAAGGCACTCTGTCTCCTCTTTTTACCCAGGTCTTAGCCCTAGAGACCCCCGAGTCCTTCTCCAGGAAAAATAACCAAAAGAGAAAGCAAACCAGTTATTCTGCACTCAGGAAGGGTCAACTAAAAATTCCATGCCTTAACATGGTGGCAGGGGTTTATATATTCTTTGAGAGCACACCATTATGGACTTCCACATGGGAGAGCTACAACCCCACACTAGCTATTTTATTTCCTCCCATCCAGTCAATGGATCATTTCTTCAGGTAAAAATTTTGTTCTGGGAGGATCTATATAACTGCAAAAAGGTTCAATGGGGGAGTAGGTACTACATGGATTGGGGAAGGAGGGTTGGCCTACAGCTAACCAACGATAAATCTTGCTGGGGTGATATTGGTACCTCAGAGAAGGAACTGAATACATTCAAGTGTGGTGTGAAAACTGGCGTCTGGAATAAAGTTGTTTTACTTTAAGTGGCTGGCTCTAAGCAATGTGTTCCAGAAAATGTTAGCGAATTCTGCAGTGCTTAGGCAGTGACCTCTCTTAAGTAGCTATGAATCAGGCCGATACAGTACAGTGCATGTTGATGGCCCTATTAGGTATGCGCGCGAGATACAGAAAGTAAAATGTGCAGCCAAGCCGCACATTTTACTTTCAGAAATTAGTGCCGACCCAAAGGTGGGCGCTAATTTCTTCTGGCACTGGGAAAGTGCACAGAAAAGCAGTAAAAACTGCTTTCCTGTGCACCCTCCGACTTAATATCATGGTGATATTAAGTCGGATATTAAGTCGGAGGTCCCGAAGAGTAAAAAAAGTTAAAAAAAAATAAATTTTGAATTCGGCCTGAGGCTGTCGGGCCGAAAACCAGAAGCTCAATTTTGCCGGCGTCCGGTTTTCGAGCCCGTGGCTGTCAGCGGGCTCGAGAACTGACGCCGGCAAAATTGAGCTTCGGCTGTCAAACCCGCTGACAGCCGCCGCTCCGGGCTAAAAGGAAGTGCTATGGAAGCGCTAGTGTCCCTAGCGCCTCCTTTTCCTCGTTTCTACTGCACCACCTAATTTGAATACTGAATCGCGCGGCCGGTGCGCACGCCGGGAGAGCGGGCGTTCGATCGCTCTCCCGCGGACTTTACTGAATCGGCCTGTTTGAAAGTAGCCTGTTAAGTTAAAAGTTATCTGGGTATATGTGTACCTGGATACCTTTCAAACCTAATTGGATGTATTCAGACATAGCCAGTTAGGTTAAAAAGTTATCAGGGAAGGAATATACTAATAACTTTAGGTGAATATATTTAGTGGGAGACTTGTCCTGCTGAATATCTCTGACAGGTTTTCTGGCAAACTTTAGCTGGATAACTTGTTCACTCAACTCTTTTCTGAATATTGATTACTTCATTTTAGCTTCACTCTTTTAGTTATAAGCTCATTTAATACAGTATTGTGTTGTTAAATTTTATGTTATCATGGCATATATTATAGAATTATAATTGTATCATTTATTTGTGTAATGCTTTTATAACATTGTAATCTGCTTGGGGCACTGTGGTATAGATATGTAGAGTATCAAATTGGAACAAATAAATAAACAGGAAATGAGTGCATTCTCTGCATCCCCATAGCTGTCTTCTCTCTTTCTCTACCCTGAATTTCCATGTCAAGCAGGAAATGCCAAATCAGTGGAAAAGAAGAAGCAGCTACAGACTCTGGAGCATGTCCTCTTTCACTATCAACCCATGGTGTTGTGAACCTGCCCAAGACGAGTGCGGGCAGGCCCCCTATCTTCCGCGGCCAGCTGGGCCGCGGCAGACGCCGTCCCTCGCAGCATCTGAGCCACACCGCTCCGTGCTCCTCTGCAGTCCTGGAGCCGTGAGCAGGAGTCTTCTCATCACGGCACGAGGCCGCTCCTGCAGCCTGCCTATCCTGCCCCGCCGGGAGCCTCCTTCACAGCTGTGGCCGCTACAGCCGCTCCTGTTTCATCTTTGCCACTTCCAGGGTCCTCGGACAGCAAAGAAGCTGTCCTTGCTGCAGCCAGGGTCTTCAAATGGCAGGGAGCCATCCCTGCTGGTGCCTGCTGCTATCTGCGTCCTTCGCAGCATGGAGCCACTTCTGCAGTCTGCCTTGCTCCTCTTTGGGCCCTCCACATGGCTGGGACGCCACCATCGTCAGGCCTGTCTTCCTGCTTCTTCCTAGGCAAAGGCGTGCACCTCTGCTCTTCTTTTAAAGGGCCAGTGGCAGGAAAAGGCTCCACGGCCCTCAGAGATGACATCATCGCCCTGCCTTGCTTCAGCCCTATAAAAAATGGGCCCTGCGCCAGTCCATCTTTGCCTTCGCAAGGAGTTTGATGCTCCTGGATGTTCTTGTCCTTCGCTCCAGGAGTCTTCTCTGTTCCATCGCTTCTTCAAGGTCCTGTGTTTTCTGTTGGAGCTCCTGTGTCTTCATCTGAGCCTCCGTTCCTGAAGTCCATGTTCCTGATGTCGTTAATCCAGTCCTGATGTCCGTCTTTCATTCTTGATGTCTATGGTCAGTCTTGATGTGTGTCTTCTAGGTCCTGATGTTCCGTGATCCAGTCCTGATGTTCCGTCATCCAGTTCTGATGTTCTGTCATCCAGCATTGATGTCCTGTACCTCTGGTTCCTTGATGTCCACCCTTTCTGGTGTGCCATGTCATGGTCTGCGATTAGCCCCACGGGTGAGCTGTGTAGGGCGCTTCTTGGTGCAAGGCCTTCCTCATGCCTGCAGCACAAGCCTCCGGAGGGTAATCCTTGCCTGAAGCCAAGTCTTGTCTTGGTCCTGGGTCTTGAGCCCTTGCCTGAAGCCAAGTCCTGTCTTGGTCCTGTGTCCTGAACCTTGCCGGCCCTCGGATTCCCTTGTGTCTGCTCCATCCATGTGTTAGACACTGCTGGAACCTGCGTCACTTCAGCGTGGTCCGCGGCCAGCCACAAGCGGCTGTGTAGGGCACGTCCTGGTGCAGGCCTCTACAGTATCTGGGACATGTTCCTCTCACTCGCTCCACTATCTCGTATTGAGT
The DNA here is from genome assembly GCF_901001135.1 of Rhinatrema bivittatum. Classification (NCBI taxonomy): domain Eukaryota; kingdom Metazoa; phylum Chordata; class Amphibia; order Gymnophiona; family Rhinatrematidae; genus Rhinatrema; species Rhinatrema bivittatum. The sequence goes on from NC_042615.1 coordinate 127,274,898, forward strand.
CTGCCCTGCATCCAGCGTGGTCCGCGACCAGTCCCGTGGGTGGGCTGTGTAGGGCGAGCTGCATTGCAGACTCAATCTAGTACTTGACTTTGATCCGGAACCTTGTTCCTGAATCCTCATCCAAGTGTCTTCACCTGAGTCTTCGCCTGAGTCTTCATCCAAGTGTTTTCGCCTGAGTCTTCGTCCAAGTGTCTTCGCCTCAGTCTTCGTCTGAGCCTTCCATGTTCTAAGGCCTTTGGTTGCCCTTGGCCTCCATCTGGCCTGCTGCTTTTGCCGTTACCCAGCGGCAGGTCCGAAAGGACTTGGAACGGTTGGAGGACCGTTCAAAGACCACATTGCGTTGTTGATCTTCCCAGAGAGTGCCGGTCCAGTGGAGGGTCAGTGCCTTCAGTCATCCTTGTCTTCAGTCCAGTCTTGCTCCTGTCCAGCCCATGCTCGGAACTGCTTCACCTGCCTCGGCACCTCTTCGGAGTTCCTCTGGGGTCGAGCTGTGGTGCAAGAACACACAATCCCCTGGAAAGTGGAACCTCTCTCCTAGCGCTTCCTAACAGTTTGCAAGGGCCATGTGTTCGGCATTCATGTCCTTGTGATGGGCCATGCCTAGTTCCGGAGTTTCTAATCCAAGACATTTTTCTTAAAAACTTTTTGTTCAAGTTGTTCTCTGAGAATCCACCGACCTGCTGGATGTGCCAGCTTGTTTTTGAATTTTTTTGTTTTTCTACACCACTAGAGGCTCTAGCATCTGCTTCCACCGAGTGCCTTCTTGGAATCTTCGTATGGCCTGGGTACATTTTTGTTGTACGACCTGCAGGAGGCACCTGTACCCAGGTTCACCAACATCCACCAAGATGCAAGCTTCTGGTTCATGTTCTCTGCTTTCACCTTGTCCAGAATTTTTTTTATTTTTTCTCTAAGGACATTTTAGTTCTACCAGCTACCAGATTTCTAGCCTCACTCAAAACCAGCACCAGCACTCTGTGATTCCTTGCTTTCAACATTTTCTTCTGCAAGGTTACATCTTCCACCGGAGAGGAATTCAAGAACTCTTCTATGGACGCTATTCTGTTGAAAAGGTCTGGAACCCGTTGCAAGCTTCGTCATCCAAGTAAGGTGCCTGTCCAAGTGTGCCTTTCCAAGCACATCTACTCTTGGTTTGCTCTCAAGCACTCCTGAAGACGTCGCTTGTATCTACCAGTCCGCCAGCTTTCTTCTGTCAGCCTTTCTTGTCTGGGTCCTGTCCCATCTCTTTGGCATCGGACCTCTCTACCATCAGTCAAGGACCACTCAAGCTCGAGTGTCAACTTGCCAACCATTGCATTGTTGGTCTTCCCGGAGTGTGCAGGTCCAGTGGAGGGTTAATGCCTTCAGTCATCCTTGTCTTCAGTCCAGCCTTGCTCCTGTCCAGCCCATGCTTGGGCATGCCTCGCCTGCCTCAGCACCTCTTCGGAGTTCCTCTGGGGTCGCACCATGGTGCAAGAACACACAATCCCCTGGAAAGTAGAACCGCTCTCCTAGCGCTTCCTAATACATGGTGCCTCAGTTTAGGAGTGGCAGAGAGATTTAGGGGAGGTTCCTGGCCACCCAAACAATGCTGTAGCTCTGTCTATGTAGTAAACCCATATGCTGACATCTTTAGTCCGTCCCCAGCTAACTGCTTTCCAAAATGGTGAATGGTGAATTATTATTATTATTATTATTAACGTCAATTTAGAAAGTAAACTATAAAAGAAAAATCTTGGCAGGATTAAACTTCTCTTTTAATTATAGCTTGTTCAGAGATTAGAAAAACAGCATTCTGATGCAATGTTTATTCAGGAGTTAAAGCTCATTCAAAATTCTAAAGACTAAGTAAAAGGTATTTAACAATAACTTGCTGGCACAAAATTCAACAGCTATAGAAATGCTGCAGGTTGCTAACCACATCAATTAGAGCTCCAAAAGCACAGATTTGAGGGATAAGAACCTCTTATAGCGTGGACATGCATTGCCAACTTTATAGCAGTAACCTGTTGTTTATTCTTCTAAATATAGCTTTTTTCTTGGAATGTCTATTGAAGAGTACTATAGACTTTGGGGGTAAATTTGTAACATTGCACATAAGTTAGCCAGCAAATAAGCATACACCAATTTTCAAAGCAAACTTGCATGCATACGTCTTCTTTGAAAATTATTCCAGTAAAACTACACACACAATTAAACCTGCTATTTGATGCACACAGATTTGCCAAGAGAAAGCAGAGTTGTTTATCTGTAACAGGTGTTCTCTGAGGACAGCATGATGTTAGTCCTCACACATGGGTGACATCATCAAATGAAGCCCCAATGCAGAAAACTTATGTCAAAGTTTCTAGAACTTTGACTAGGCACACTGAGCATATCAAGCATGCCCTATACCAGGGGTCGGGAACCCATGGCTCCCGAGCCAGATATGGCTCTTTTGAGGGCTGCATCTGGCTCGCAGACACGTGTCGCCATACTTCGCGGTTCCCCGCTGACCCAGCTGCTCCCCGGTCCTCCGCCGCCCGAGCTTAAAATGCTGTCAGCCCGGGCGGAACGCGGCAGGACAGCTGGAGTCAGCGGCACCGGCGTGCTCTCTTCTCCTCCCCCCCCCCCCGCGGCCCGGAAGAGGAAGTGGAGAGCATCGGGTGCCTGCGCGGGAAGAAGAGACCACACTAGCGTGGTCTCTTCTTCCGCGCAGGCACCCGATGCTCACCACTTCCTCTTCCGGGCCGCGGGGGGGGGGAGGAGAAGAGAGCATGCCGACTGGAGTCATCCGGGTGCCTGCGCGGGAGTCATCGGGTGTCAGCCGGGTGCCAGCGCTGGAGTCATCGGGTGCCTGCGCGGGTCTTCCCGCGCAGGCACCCGATGCTCTCCACTTCCTCTTCCGGGCCGCGGGAAGAAGAGAGCACGCCGGTGCTCTCTTCTTCCCGCGGCCCGGAAGAGGAAGTGGAGAGCATCGGGTGCCTGCGCGGGAAAAAGACTGCAGCGCGGCTCGGAGGAAAATGAAAATCTTCAACCGCGGCCGATGGGACTCCGCCTTCGCCTCCGCGAGGGCTGAAAATGAAGGAGGTTAGCGTTGGGAGGTGGCTGCTGCTGCCGCGAGTTCCCGGGGGGGGGGGGGGGAGAGAGAGTGAATGAATGAGCGAGCAAGCATGTGTGTTTGAGATCCTGTGTGTGTGAGTGAGAGATTGCATGTATGTGAATGATTGAGAGCCTGTATATGTGAAAGAGAGTATGTCTGTGATTGAGATCCTGCCTGTGAGAGAGAGAGCATGAATGTAAGTTTACCATTGGGAACCTGTATGTGTAAGTTTGTAATTGAAAACCTGTTTGTTTGAAAGAGTATGTGTGTATGATTGAGATCCTTTGTGTGTGAGAGAAATCATGTGTATGTATGATTAAGAGCCTGTGTGTATAAGTAAGAGAGAGATCATGTGTGTCTGTGTCTGATTGACAGCTGGTTTAGGTGATGGAGCATGTGAGTATGTGATTGAGAGCCTGTGTTTAAATGAGAGAGAGAGACCATGTGTGTCTGTGTGTGATTGAGAGCTGATTTAGGTGAGGGAGCATGTGAGTATGTGATTGAGAGCCTGTGTGTAAATGAGAGAAAGAGAGGACATGTTTGTAAGCATGTGAATGAGAGTCTGTGTGTGAGAGAAAAAGACAGCATGTATTTATGTGATTGAAAGCCTGTGTGTGTGTAAGCGTGAAAAGATAGACAGCATGTGTGTAAATGTGTAATTAAGAGCCTATATAAGTGAGAGAGAAAAAACATTTGTATATGTGAGTGACTGAGAGCATGTGTGTATAGGTGTGTCATTGAGAGCCAGTGTGAGAGAGAGCGCTGGTATGTGACTGAGAGAGGAGAAAGTTCCAAGCAAACCACCCCACCTCCTGCTAATTCAGAACAATCTCAGGACACCTGGATATCAAACGTTCCCAGGTATGCAGAGCAAAAAAATTTTTGTATCCTTATTATTTTTCATTACTGGATCTTTGTGTCTGCTATTTTGAAATATTTTGTTGGTATCTGGAAATGTTTTATATGAGTTTTTAATTATTGGATATTCCACTCATCAGCTGTTTCGAAATATGTTCTTTTTGTTAGTACAGTTTTACTGCTGATGATTTTATATTTCTTGATTTGTTTTATAAGGATGTGTGATGTTTCTTTTTTCCTTTGTTACACTGCATACAGAGACTCTGGCTTGTTGCAGTTTCCAATTCAGTTTTTGTCTGCATGCTTCTTGTTATGCGTTTTGGTCTCTTTATTCTATGTTAGGTGAGGGACAGCACGTGATTCAGGTGAGGTTTTCTGCTGGCGTGTAGTTTCTGTGTAGGACTCTATAGCAGCCTGACTTGGTCCGTTTTCCTAATAGGAGATGTATTGGTGTCTTAAGGCCTGGTGTAATATTTTCAGAGACTTATTGTACTTTAAAAGTGTGATCTTACATAAAATGCACACATTTACTTGTATTTAGTTTTAAACATATTGTATGGCTCTCATGGAATTACATTTTAAAATATGTGGCGTTTATGGCTCTCTCAGCCAAAAAGGTTCCTGACCCCTGCCCTATACCATGCATCCATATGGGATTTCTCTTCAGTCTCTTAACAAAGTATTACAAATAAAATTAAAAAATAGGAGAAATCCAACTCCATGGGGCGGCGGGCGGGTTTCATGAGGACTAACATCCTGCTGTCCTTGAAGAACACCTGTTACAATTAAGCAACTCTGCTTTCTCCAAGGACAAGCAGGATGCTAGCCCTCATACATTTATTTATTTATTTTATTTATTTATTAACTTTTATTTACCGACATTCGTGCAGCACATCATGCCGGTTTACAAAGAACTCAGGTAGGCAATACATGCCTGAATCCCTAGCTACAGACTGCTCCCCAACACAAAAAGGGGACCAACAGACACCTAACCAGGTGCCAATGGGCACCACAACACCGGTGCTGTTGATAATAGAGGGGGAGACAGCCTGAACCCAAACAACGGGCTCTAGGTCAGGAGAGGTGGGTTCTACACCTCAAACAGGTTCCAAAGGGCAGACTGCTAAACCTACTGTCACATCGGCCATCCCTATCCAGACAATGACGACATATGAATGTGTGGCGAGAACTCCATGTCACAGCCTTGCAGATCTCCTCCATGGGAACTGCTCGCAAATAGCCCATGGATGCTGCCCTGGCTCTGTCAGAATGAGCCTTGACATGACCCCTAAGATCCAGTCCCACCTGGGCATAACAGAAGGAGATGCAATCTGCTAGCCAATTAGATAGTGTCTGTTTGGCAATAGCAACACCCAACCTATTCTTATTAAAAGAAACAAAAAGTTGGGTGGACTGTCTATGGACTTCTGTCCGCTCCAGATAGAAGGCTAAGGTTCGCATGCAGCCAAACTGTGCAGTGCTCATTCGCCTTGGTGTGAATGGGGCCTGGGAAAGAATATTGGCAGGTCGATTGACTAGCTAAGATGAAAATCCAACACCAACTTAGCCAGGAACTTAGGGTGCTTATGCAAGACAACCCTGTCATGATAAAACTTAGTGTAAGGTGGATAAGTCACTAAGGCCTGGAGCTAGCTGACCCTGCATTCTGAAGTGACTGCCACCAAAAATATGACCTTCCAGGTTGGGTACTTCAGGTCACAGATGCAAGATTAACTTCTCAACATCCAGGCTGTGAGCGACAAGGGCTGGAGGTTGGGATGCCACAGCCTGCTCTGATCTTGCGTGATGAGATCTGGGGAAGTCCCCAAACTGATTGGTTTCCAGATGGACAACTCTCACAGGAGTGGAAATCAGACCTGCTCGGCCAATGAAGGGCTATGAGGATCATAGTCCCTCTGTGCTTGCGAAGCTTTAAGAGAGTCTTCGCCACTAAGGGAATTGGAGGATATATGTACAGAATGACAGGCAAGGGTGTCTGAGGCTGGTTTTTTTGTCTGACCTGTACAGGGAGCAGAACCAAAGCACTTTCCTGTTGAAGGGGGATGTGAACAGATGTACGTCTGGGCTCCCTCAGAGGGGGAATATCCGATTTGCTATCCCCTGATCCATGGACCACTCGTAGAGCCTGAAGGCTTGACTCATCCTGTCTGCTACCACGTTCTTCATCCTGGCCAGGTACATGGCCTGAGCATCATCTCATTGGACGGAGCCCATGACCAGATCGGGACTGTTTCCTGGATCAGGAGGTACAATCCCATGCCTCCCTGTTTGTTGACATATCACATAACTCCATGGTTGTCAGTCTGGATCAGGACAACTTTGTTGAACAGCCGATCTCTGAAAGCCCATAGTGGGTACCTGCTCACCCTAAGCTCCAGGAAGTTGATTTGACAAGAACATTCCTGAGCGAATCACAGACCCTGGGTACTGAGCTCATCTATATGCACTTCCCACCCCAGGGTAGATGCAGCTGTATTTAGCAAAATTTGAGCAGGGAGACTCTGAAAGGAGATCCCTTGTTCCAGATTGGAAAGTACCCGCCACTAGGATAATGAGTCCCGGAGAGTCGGGATGATTTGGAAGCAATGCTGGAGGCTCTGAGTGGCCTGCACCACTGTGACCTCAGGGTCCATTATGTGTAAACATGTCAAAGGTGTGACATGTGCCAAACTGACACCTGCTGCTCTGTTGAATTTCTACTGCAAATGGTCACCAAGGCAACAGCCCTCTGGCAAGGCAGAATTGCCTTGGCCTGAGACATGTCTAACAGAGTTCCTATGAAGTCCAATTGAGGTGATGGGCTGAGATTGGACTTTGGGTAGTTGAGAATGAACCCTAGTGACTCCAACAAACAAATGGTCAAGCGCATGGGCCTAACAGCTCCTACCTGAGACGTGATCTCGACTAGCCAATTGTCCAGGTAAGGGAAAACATGTACTCCCATTCTGCGAAGGTGCACTGCCACTACGGCCAGGCATTTTGTGAAGTCCCATGGGGCAGACACGAGCCTGAATGGCAACACCCGGTACTGGAAGTGCTGTTTTCCCACCATGAAACAGAGATACTTCCTGTGACCAGGGAAGATCTCGATATGGGTATATTCATCATTTAGATCAAGGAAGTATAGCCAGTCCCCTTTTTACAAAAGGGGGATCAAGGTATCCAGGGAAACCATTATGAACATTTCATTTTTTAGAAACTTGTTCAAGGCCTTTAGGTCTAGAATAGGATGGCGTCCTCCTGTTCTCTTTGGAATCAGGAAGTACCTGGAGTAGAATCCCCGCCCTTTTTGCCCTGGTGGTGCATGCTCAACCACTCTGGTCATTAACAGGGAAGAGAGCTCCTTTAGTTGCACCTCCTGATGCACCACTGGCCCGCAATATTGGTACAGAGGGCAATTTGGTGGAAAACAGAATCAGTTGGTACCCTTGGCAGTTGATGGACACAACCCACTGTCTGAGGTTACACTGGGCCATTGGTTTGTCCTGGGTATGGGCAACTGTCTTATGCTCCCTGCGGCCCAGTCAAAACCCCATCCCTGGAGTTCAATGAGGAGCCAGCTGGGGCTTGGGGCTTTTCTGCCACCTGGGACAGCCGCAAGAGCCCTGATAGTTATGATGGGAGTGAGGAGGCGGAGGATAGTACTTTCTTTGGTGAAATAAGAACTTCCTTGGTCCCATTCTCAATGGCCTTCTGGAAGCGAGGACTGGTCTAGAGTACTGGTGGAGAGTTGTTGGAGGAGTTCATGGTGATCCCAAAGTTGGGCCACAGCATCCCTCACCCTATCTCTGAAGAGAGTCTCTCCAGTACATGGCACATCAGTGAGTCATTCCTGTACCTCTGTTCGGAGAGCCAAGGCCCATAGCCATGCCATTCTGTGGGCACTGATTCCCACTGCAGAGACTGTCAATGCAGTATCAAAAACATCATAGGTTGCATGTTTCTCACACTCTAGACCCTTGTGCACCAGTGACATGAGGGTGTCTTGTTGCTTTTGAGCCAGCTGCTCAACCAGCTCCTGCACCTGCTTTCAGATGTCCCAGAAGAACTGGATGGGGGATTACAGGCCTCAACATTTCTGTTGGCCTCAGTGGAGCTTCCTCCGACAATGAGCACCATATCGGTAGGGAGAGGCCTTGGTGCCCCACCGGGCACTGGTGCTGTCCTGGGAACCAGCACCATCTGGGTCGGTAACACACTGATGAGCACGTTGAGCTTCTCCAGCAGCAGTAGTAGGATGATGGGCAGCATCGGCTCTGGTGCCATTGGTGCCACAGGCCCGATACCCTGTAGTACCCAATCCACCGCCAGCTGGACTTGACGTTCTAGCTCCTCCTCAAAATTTGTCAATGTCAATACCGAATGGGAGGAAGGAGGCATGACCAAATCTTCCTTGGACCCATGAGGTGGATTGGCGACTGGCACCAGGACCGGTGGAGAGTGTCACAGACCCCCAGCAATGATAGAAGATGGGACCTCCTCTCCATGGGGTCACTTTGGTGGCATCACAGCAAATGCCGGTGCATTCCCGTGCCCGGCAGCATACATCAATGGGGACTGGTGCTGATTCTTCTTAGGCTTCCTTCAATGATCGGTCCAATCTTTCCCCAGTTCTGAGGCCGAAGATGATGAACTCGGTGTCCTCAGCTTGGAGGAGATTGACAATGGCCAGTCTCAAGTGCCCCTATCTGCCAATGGCACCAACAGAACTGACAGTCCTGCCGATGTCGATGGCTTGATGTCCATCAGTGCGGCTCCAGGTTCCATCGATTTCGATGCCACTGATGCCAATGGCTCAGACTTCCTCGACCCAAAAAGCTGATCCATTTTGTTGAGTTGAAGCTGACATCCCTTCAGGGTCATTTGGGTACACAATTTATTTATTTATTTATTTAACATTTTTTATATTCCGACGTTCTGGTAACAATGTTTCCAATCACTTCGGTTTACATGGAACTTAGAAATGACTTAACACGAATGTCTTACAGAGAACAGGGAACACAAGCGACAACCCCGGATATCATGCGATGCACCCAGGTAGAGGACTCATATCTCATGGGGATCTGTGATGGACATGGTCCTTGGGCACTGGGGGCATCAAAGAAAACTTGACAATGCCATGACGGAATGAAAGAAAAGGGGCTGCAGACACTAAACAATGGTGGTGGCCATCGATGGCCATCAGGCACTGGGGCACTGCTACCACAAAGGGAGTCGACTGTGAAAGGAAACTTACCAGAAACACCGAAAACCTTGACTAGGACACTATAAAAAATCAACAAGAGGGACCCAGCGATGGAACGATACCAAAAAACCCTGAAAAATCACGATGAAAAAAGAAGTATTCCACTAGTCAAAAAAACAGCCAAAGTGAGCTCAATCAGGCTATGAGCTTATAGCTCCATGGAAAAGAAGAGACTGAAGAGGGACCCCATGTAGACATGTGATATGGGGCATGCTGGGCATGCACAGTGTGCCTAATCAAAGGTCTAGAAACTTTGACATAAATTTTCCATTTCGGGGCTCCATCTGATGATGTCACCCATGTGTGAGGACTACCATCCTGCTTATCCTTGGAGAATACATATGCAGAAAGTATAGCTATGCTGCGGAAGTTGGGTGATAAAAGAGATACATTGAATAAGAACTTACAATGCCCCTGAAGAAGCGATAAAGAAACACGAGCCGTGTTGGGCACACTATTCACCACTCCGGCGTTCTGATATAAAGCCTATGTGGCTCTTTCCGACTAATTGAGTCATCGTTACTAAAGATAAGTACTTTCTACAGCAATCCATACATAATGTTTTTTGTCACATTTATTTTTTTAAAAATCTAAAAAAAATCTAAAAGAAGAAAAAGAAAGGAAATTTAAATGTGAGAGCTTTACAACCATGACCAATGATTAAAAGTCTATAATAAACCACAATACATATGAAACTTCAACATATGTGGTAGACTTATTTGGGAGAGTATCAACTTATTATACTCTCCAAAAGTTGTATGAGGTCAGGTTGAAAGCAGAAATTAGCATTTCTGTTTTTCCAGTTACTATACAGACACACAAACACTAACCCTCTCTAAAATGCAGTGCCAATCACTGACAGGTTCCACTGAAGAAAACCAGCAAACCTTATATCCAACTGAGAGCAAACCAAACAAATTTAAAGGTTACAGGCAAATACACTTCTGGGCAAGGACCATGATTTCCCCGATTGTTTGCCCCACCCCTCTGCCTCTCCTCCTAGCCTGCTGTAGTGTCCATTCACCAGGAGAAGCCAGCCACTAAATGCCAAGTCCAAATGGAGAACGCAAGTTTGAAATTGACACATAAAATGACAGTAATGGTGTTCGTGCATTTTTAATGATGTTCACGCATACGTTGTTTATAAAACATCAAAGTTGCATTTGAAATTGCAAACCATGTCCTGTCACATCTCAAAGACACCCACTTTTTTTGTGTGTACTTTTGCTTGTGAACACATGTATACAGTATGTGCATATAAGTTCACTTAGGGGCGGATTTTAAAAAGCATTTACATGCGTAAATCTGGGTTTTACGCATGTAAATGCACTTTACTCGAGTAAGTGGGCTTTTGAAAATTGCTACAATATATGCCATTGAATTGTCCATAGGATTTATTCGCATAAGTGCACTTTACGTGAGTAAATGGCTTTTGAAAATTGCTACAATAGTAGTTACATTTATGTGTGTAACTCCTTTTGAAAATGACCCCCTAAGAGAATAGCCACTGCCATTAACAATGTTAACATGGAATAGACTTAGTTTTTGGGTACTTGCCAGGTTCTTATGGCCTGGATTTGCCACTGTTGGAAACAGGATGCTGGGCTTGATGGACCCTTGGTCTGACCCAGTATGGCATTTTCTTATGTTCTTATGTTCTTATCAATCTTTTGGAAAATTAGATGTGGGCACATACATTGTGCATACATACATATAAACTCTTTTGAACTCTTTTGAAAATTTAGTGTCAATTCTAAATCAGACAGATATAGAATGCTTAAATATTTAATCTCTTCTTTGCTTCTTGGCTGACACCTGGTGTTCAAGCTGCTGCAAATGCCAAGTGGATTCAGACTATCCGTTATCAGTTTATGCAGTTTGTTAATTTAACTACTGCAGGTCTTAATATTATCAATATTATCACGAATTATGTTATAATAATATTATCTGTTTGTTAAATACTATTGTTACTTTCACTGTTCCTTGTAATAATGTTCAATAGTTGATTGTTATTGTTCTATGTTCTATGTAAAAAACCCCAGTCAAACCTCCCAGACCAGGGCAACCTTTTAGTTACTTGTAAACCGGATTGATTTGTATTGCATACAGGAATTCCGGTATATAAAAATTAAAAATAAATAAATAAAATAAATAAATACTGAGCTCAGAGCAACTACAATTACTGCTCAACAGAATCGTTTAGCCTTGGATTCTATTCTTGCATCTAAGGGTGGAGTCTGTGTTATCATTGGTACTGCGTTTTGTACCTATATTCCTACTGCAGCTTACGAACATAATATGTCATATGTTTTCCAACACCTTCAAAATCTATCTCATGTCATGTATGCACAAGGTGGTATAAATTCTGCTACTGATTCATGGCTTGATCTATATTTTCCTGGCTTCCTTCAATCTCTTGGCCTCGTAAGTTACTATGTGCGAATGGCCATCGGTATAAAAGAGACTTTAAATAAATAAATAAAATAAATTTGCCGTATTTGCTATCTTTTTTATACTGATTTTTGGCTGTTGTTGTTTTCAATGTTCTTTTTCTCTTCTCTCATATATTCGTACTCGTTCTTCCCTATTACACGTACCTACTTCTATCCCGGGTTCTCAGTATGAAACAGTTCTCCTTGCAGAGACTCACCCATTATGAACAGTGCAACAAGAATACATATATACTTTCTTCTTTAATGATTGTTTTAGTTCTTGCTTTATGCTAGGTATACTAGTATGTGATTTGTAACATACAGCCTATTTTCTAGTAGGAACAAATCATTCTCTTTTATATTATTAGTTTAAGTATGGTATTTCCTCCTTATGTAATGAAATTTCGAGTTTATGACTAAAATTATGTTATTATTACATTTGTAATTTAACCATAGAACTGGATAATTTCCATTGTAATTCAGTTTTAATGTTATTGTTGGATTAGCTAGTGAATGCTTGTATGAGTATCGTTTACATTAATTAGGAATTTAGAGGGACACACAATTATGCACTACACCTGATAAATACCAAGGTTAGTGGTTAGGACACACTTTTAAGTTCCTTTGTTATGGCTCATCATCGAGGACCGGTTGGTGTGCCACTTTGCCATTTGACAGTGGCACAAGAGGGAAATGATATAATGAAGAGTTTGATTCAGAACTTTGGTTCATTCAGCCAGTCCCAGAATCCTCAGCGGGCTGCTTCATACTGAAACTGTTGAGATACAGTGAATTGCTGACCACCTCAGACTCAAGAATGTGGAAGATCTGGGAAACCTGTAGGCTCTGCAAAGCCTATAATTAAAGGCCAGGAGGTCATCAGTGGCAATATCTAAATCATAATACAAGCTTGGTTCTCACAGAAACCATAATACAAGCTTGGTTCTCACAGATTCCTATCTCGACTGACAGAAGCCAGGTGAACTGGAGATTCCCAGAGGTCAAGACTAATTAAAGGCTTGGAACCAACAATAAAACACAAATATATCTATTTACAAAACACAGAAGATCACAAGAAAACAAAGTGCATCAAAGCCATGTTGACAAAGGAATTTTTAAGGTGGGAGGGTTAAGAGGAGGTTAGGTTATGACACTGTCAAATTGGTAAATGATCCTCTCACAAGCATTTTCTATGTATGGGTTAAACATATAAAATAACAGCTTTCACAGGATATTGTAAGACACAGTGATGATCTGCCTGTCTTGCAAGGTTGACAACTGTGCTTCCAAAGATATGAAATATTAAATTTATATTGGTTCTAATTAAATTCTGAGTCATATCTTTGTTTGAAAATGTGCTGACAAGCGTCTTATGAAAGTCTAATATTTAGACAGAATTTCCTATTGAAAAGGGTAAAAACCAGAATTTGCTTTTATACAATGTACATTTAATGGCAAAATTAATGTTTGTGTTGTCCAAGTTAATTTTGTAGCCTGAGACACATGGAAAAAAGATTATAACATTCTTTTATCTTGGAAGAAAGATGTCTAAATCCAAAAGATAAATTAATAAATCATTTTCATTTAAAGATACTTTATATAAACCCCCACCTATGGGAGGGGCCACATACATAACTCTACCTCTCAGTTGTGTGGTTTAGAATGGCCATGTTTCCATTTCAGCTGCTATGCAGCCTCACCATGCCCTATGACACCTCCCTACCAGCAGAGGCCTCCGGTGAGGCCCACTCAGAACTGCCCTCACCATCTCATCCCTGCTCTCATGACTCAACCTGTCTTGCAGCCTCCCTTCTACCAGGGGACTTCAAGAAGCATACTCTCCAGGCTGGCCAAGCTTCTCCTCTTTGTTCTTGCCCCACCGTGGTCTCTGCCCTATGTAATCTAGTCCTGTTATAGCCACCTTCTGGCTCCTTGTCCTGGCCTCTGTCTTTCTCGCTGCTTTTCCTCAAGCTTTGCCTTTTGGCCTTTGGGCCTGCTTCTAACCTTGTCTTGCCTTGTGGCCATCTGGCCTTCTCACTCCTTACTTGCCTTGCCCTACAACCAACTGTTCTTCCTGCTCCTTGCTTTGTCTGTCTTGTGGCCCATCTGGCCTCATTCTCTTACCCAATGGCCTACAGGCCATATGCCTAGCTGCCTTTGGGCAAATTTGTTCTGTGTTCTGTGTTGCCTTGCTCAGCCCTTGTTTTGTCTAGTCTTGTTCTAGTCCTGTCCTGTTCTTCTCTAGTGCTGTCAGGTCTTGTCCCAGTCCTTATCATGTGCTTGCTCCTAGACTCAGCCTTGTTCCAGACCCTCCCAGCCTGCCCCAGCTTCCCCTGGTCCAATCTGTCTACTGCTTCACTGGATCCAGCCAGCTCACAGCCTTGCCTAGCTCAGCCTGTCTACAGCTTTGCCAGGTCCAGCCTGTCCATAGCCTTGCCTGGTTTAACCTGTCCACAGCTTCACCTAACCCATTCTGGTCATTGTCTTGCCTGATCCAGCCTGTTCTCAGACCTCCCATGTAATGCTGCTGCACTGGATTCCTACTGGCCCCTAGCACCCAAAGACCCAACCTGTGGAGAAGGAGGCTATCTCCTAAGTCCCATCCTGCCATCCTGCACTACCCTTCGAGCAGTGTTCCCTGAACAGGGAATGTATAACAGTCTACACAACTAAAGGTTCTCCCAGGAATGCAAAATAGAGGCTAGAGCAGGAAAAAAGTAAAATACCCCTCCACACACACACACAAAATATTTCTATTACAAGTGATATAAGCAAAATCAGAGTATGAACATTTTCATAATACATTTAGACTCATAGCATTATAGTAAATCAGAATTTATTAGCATTGGAAAAGATAGAAAAATTGGTTTTTTGAAATTATAAACAGAAAAACCACAAACCTCACCCTTTCTCTGTTTTAAGTTTAAGCAAATTAAAAATGAGTTCCCAAAATCCCCATCTAAATTCTGGTCTGAATATTTGCATAATATTTTTCAGTTCAACTTCATGAATTTCTTTGCAGTTCAGTTGCTCCAATATTGGCCTGCTTGATAGTCTAGCAAAAGTGCTACGTGCTGCCAGGCATGACACCCGCCTTAAGTTTGCTCATCAAGTTGGCATGGGCTAAAGAATGATGCAGAGCAACCTTCATAGTCTCCTGGAGGGAAAGTCACCTACTATTGGCTCAAGAGTGACACCTATGGACTTGGCTCAAGTATACACTCACTGGATCCCAAAGGAAATTATAGTCCATGTCTCTCAATCAGAGCCAATGTAATGGATGGACTAGGGTGGCTAAATAGGGAGGAGTGAGAATTCCTTGGTGGTTGTATATGAAGGCTCATGGTGCTGGTTGAACTGGACTGTATGTCCAAAGAAGCAGGAGTAAGCTGCTAAGAACAAAAACTGTATATTAATGTGTAGACAATCTCTATTATTAAAATAATATTTTACAAAAGCTAGTAAAGTTGCTAATTCCCCTAAAATTGTGTTAATATATACTACTGGTAGGAGGAGTCAGGAATACCCTTGAGGTTGGGAGGGTCTTCTTGAATGGAACTGCGAGAGAACGTGTGTGATGGAAAGTTGTCTGGTCTGTAGAGAAATCTGATTTATTTGAAGAATATTTTTGCAGTGGATCCAGAGTTTTGCTGGAATACCAGTTAACTGAATAAAGGAGATGATCGCTAAGCAATTCATGCAGCTAAAAATATACTGCATTTTTTCATACCAAAGTCATGTCTAAAGACTCTGGAGTTATTCAGAATGGTTAACATCTATAACTATCAGCTTTTTAAAATATTTTTTATAATTTCCAATTACATTAATTGAAGAGAACTTGAATTAGAACCAGACAGGCACAATATCAGCAAGAATTTTCAAAAAGTAAAACATACAAATACCAAGGAAAGCACATACATAGACCAGTAAGGAAAGCAGAAGAAAAAAAAAAGTACAAGAAAACAATATTATTTATTTATTTATTTTTAGATTTTTATATACCGGTGTTCCTGTATGAAATACAAATCACATCAAATATCAAATGACCAACAGCAAACCTTAAGGTACAGATTCCATATCTTGAAGAAACCTTTCTAGGTGTTCTGAGTCAAAGAAAATACATTTAGAATTAATTAACTTTACATGACATTTACATGAAAATCATAATTGAAATGAAGCCTCAAGTGCTAATATTCTTAATCTTTTAGAATGAAATTACTTGAAACAAATCTAAGTTGATTTCATCACATCAGGAAATACAGCGAGCTTCTGCCCCAAAAAAAGACCTATCCTTAAACCTACAAAATGACTTAAGGGTATATTCTTTATCTGATTCCAAGGCGAAGGTAAGTAAAAGTGTCGCAATAGAACAATCACTCATGGGAATGGGATCAGTAAAGTCAGAAAACACATTACTTTCAAGTTAAGACACAACTTCAATTGAAGGGTTAAAAATATTTCCCTTACCCCTCTCTGCAAAAGATAATAGGCATTAGATACATGAGGGCGATCAGTAATAGGTAATTAAAAAAAAAATAAGCATATCCCTAAGTGGAATAGAGGAAGCAAGAGAATAATTTATAAATCATAAATTTAATATCCTAACAAGATTATCTCTATTGTCTTTCTTATTATGCAAAATTATTATGTCTTTCTTATTATGCAAAATCTGATTATCCTTTATAAGAGCAAGGGAAGAATTTTGTAATGTGACTATTTGTTCTAACATAGCAACAATTTTCTTTTGATGACCAAGTATCATTTGAGAACGTTCATTACATTTTAAAATAATATTCTCAAAGGAAGGCATAATTTTATCAATCTTGATAGCCAAGGATTTATCCAGTTTAGAAATAGCCATCCATAAGGGCTCAAGTGTTACTTAGGAAAGCATAGAAGAAGCATTGGTTCCAACTTAGTCATTATTTCTTTGGGATAGGACCAGATCAGTATGAACCCCCTGAGCAACAATGCCTTCACTAAATTGAGATGGAGGTGGGCTATTGACAGGGCTGAGTGAAACATTTGACTCAGGGGAGCAGAAGGAGATCCTACAAGCTCACCATTCCCTGAATTTTGTGTAGTAGAGGCAAAAAATCCCCCCATTTAACCTTGTTTGGAGCGTCAGAGTAGAACCATCTGGAGGAGCCGGAACTATGCAGAGAAGCCCTTTCTCTTCTTCCCCAACTGAGATTCCAACTGAGATTCTGGACAGAGGGGCATGCCCCTTTGGCGTGTGGCTTAGGCACACTGGCGGCAGCATGCCACTAGTGCACTGCTTATCTGCTGCTGACCAGGTGCAAGAGGGTGATGTCAGCAAGCTGGAAAGATGGAATCAGGGCAGCAGCTCCTGAATTGCAATGTTTCTCTTATTTGTTGTTACTTCTACTGTAAAATAAAGGAAGCGCCTATGGAAATATCTAGAAACTGTGTAGAGTCTAGTTACTTACAGTTATTGTGAGGCTGACTTTACACAGTGGCTGTCCAAATTGTTACAGACATTTTGTTAGAGTACAAATGTGTGTGTCCAATGTAGGCCTCATCCAGCCCATGAAATACCCAGCTATAAATATATAGACACATTGTCATGAAAGCAACCCCCAAAATGTTATCTTTTAATAGCAATAATCTCCTGTAGATAGAACAGGTAATTCCTGTTTGGAGGCCTTTAGTTTTACTGCTGGTAACTTTTCAAGCCACAGAACTAACTGCCTGTGAATGCACTTTAAATTAAGGAGCAGATTTTCAAAGGGTTACGCGCGTAACCCCCGAAAAGCTGCCCCTTCCACCCCCTGCGCGCGCTGAGCCTACCTTGCATAGGCTCGGCGGCGCGCACAAGCCCCAGAACGCACGTAAGTCCTGGGCTTTCCTGGGGGGGAGCGTGTCGGAGGCATGTCGCAGCCGGCACGTCATTGGGGGCATTCCAGGGGCGGGGCCGCGGGCGTGGTTCCAGCAGGGGTGTTCCGGGGGCGTCCTCGGAGGGAACAGAGGATGGCTGCGTGGCTCGGCACGTGCAGGCTGCCGATTTTGTGCAGCCTTGCGCGCGCCGACCCTGTATTTTATAACATGCGTGTGGCAGCGCACGCATGTTATAAAATCGGGAGTAGATTTGTTCGCGCCGGGTTGCGCGAACAAATCTACTCCCACGCGCACCTTTTAAAATCTACCCCTAAGGATTAATAAGCTTAAAATGTGTTCTTCTGCAAATCAGTGAACATCTGGACCTGAAGCAGTGCTTCTACATTATGCAAAAATTGAACTCAGACTACTAATTCACTAAAACAGGCTGTAACAATTTCCCAATACCTATATTAAATTTGCACCTTACTAAAATGCAACCCATCCTAAGATCATTTTCCAATATGGCATCAGCACCAAATGGTGATAAAAGAACAAATAGCCTTCAATGCAAAATTTGACCTTTCTTTTATTTTTAGCAGTTCTACAGATTAATAACTAAAAATATGGTTCACCTTTACAGCTTATTTACACACAAAAAAACAGTGATGATGACAATTGTTGCGGTCTGCACCGCTTCCCCTCTCTTCCCCGTGACCAGCGCCTACCTCCGCGTCTCGGGACGCCGCACTCCGCGGTCTCCAGGACCCAAGGACGCGCTCAGTTCCATGTGGCATCCGCCATTTGCCTGTCTCTCTCACCGCGGCCTCGCGCGCGCGCGAGTACGGCCACTTTGAGCGCCCAGAACCCGGAAGTCAAGCCCCGCCTGCGCTGATGACGTCACGCTCTGAGACAGATATAACCGGCGTCCGGACGTTCCATCATCGCCTTGCAACGAGGTTCACCACAGTCTTGTAGTTCTGAGTTGCGCTTCGTCTTGCTGAGTTCCTACCGCTGACCTTGGAGTTCCTAACTACGCTTTGCCTGCTGCCTGCCTCGACCCCGGTTCGTCCCTGACTACGCTCTGCCTGCTGCCTGCCTCGACCGCGGTTCGTCCCTGACTACGCTCTGCCTGCTGCCTGCCTCGACCCCGGTTCGTCCCTGACTACGCTTTGCCTGCTGCCTGCCTCGACCCCGGTTCGTCCCTGACTACGCTTTGCCTGCTGCCTGCCTCGACCCCGGTTCGTCCCTGACTACGCTCTGCCTGCTGCCTGCCTCGACCGCGGTTCGTCCCTGACTACGCTCTGCCTGCTGCCTGCCTTGACCCCGGTTCGTCCCTGACTACGCTCTGCCTGCTGCCTGCCTCGACCCCGGTTCATCCCTGACTACGCTCTGTTGCCGCCTGCCTTGGATCCCGGCTCGTCTCTGTTCCTGCTTCAGCCTTCAGCCTTGCCTACACCCGCTGGCTGCGGACCCCGCTCCAGGCTTCTACTTGATCCTACCCACGTCTGCTCACTTAGAGACTCTATTTCCTTTGGACTTCCTGGTTCTCTGTTACTGGACTCTCTCTCTGGTACCTAAGTCCCTAGGAGCCAGGACCCTACGGGCTCCTCCTGGGGGGTTCCTGGTTTCCGGGCAATCACCTGGTGAACACTTTGAGCCTTGGCTCCGCCTCCCGGCCTACCCCGCCTCTCGTGGTAGGTCGGCCCAAGGGTCCACTATTCCACAGCAGTATCCAACTGCAACAGACAATACTAATTATCTTAAGCTAAATATGTCTACAATGTATGAACCATGGAAGAAATCAAGGCCAAAAACATTACTGACATCACCTTTCAGTATAAACAGGGCTTCATAGGACAAACTTAAACATTGGTCCACAATTTAAGTAATTATATAGGCCCCAACAATCTATAAATAATCACATACCATATTCAGACTTCTAGTAGGATAGAAAAGCCACAGGTATTTTCACAAATAATATCATTCAAATCTCACTCAATACTGTCTCTCAAAAAAAGAAGGCACGCCTAATCTGGATCATGAAGAGGGCAGTATTCCAAGTTATTTCATTGGGTAAAATATTGTTTTAACTATAGAAATGGGCTCTTTGAAAATTGCCCCCCATCCATTACTGCACAGTTTGCAGGGAATCCAATGGGCAGGGTAAGGTCAGGGAAGCTGGTATCATCTGCAAGGGCCATTTGCAATATTATCAGCTGCTGGACAGCAGCAACCGGGGATTGCTCCTGCTCAACGAAGACATTTTCAACAAGAGGGTAAAAAGATCCGAGCGGAGGAGGGAGAGCTGGGGACAATGGGGGTTGGGCCCGGGAGGGTGAGGTTTTTTGGGGGGGTTTTGGCTGCACACCTGACATTTTGTTTTGTTTTTCCTTTTGTTTTGTTAGTTTTTAAATATTTTGTTTCTTGTTCCATTTTAAATAAAAAGAAACAAAACAAAAGAAATGAAAAAAATGTCTTTGGACATTGCTAGTGTTTGGCAAGGGTACTGCCAATGCTGTGTATTCATAGGTAAGCCAACTGACAGTGAAGGGTTCCAGGGATGACCTGGGAAACAATAGACCGGTGAGCCTGATGTTTGTAATGGGCAAAATGGTAGAAGATGTTCTTTAAAACAAAATCACTGCCGTATAGATAGACATGACCTAATGGGGAAGAGTCAACATGGTTTTAGCAAGGGGAAGTCGCCTTATCAATCTTTAGGAATTTTTTGAAGGTGTAAATAAAGGTGAGCCAGGTAATATAGTGTATTTGGATTTTCAGAAGGCACCTGACAAAGTCCCCCATGAAAGACTTCTCAGGAAATTAAAAACTCATGGGATAGGAGGCAGTGTTCTATTATGAACTGGTAACTGGTTAAAAGGTCATAAACAGAGGGTAGGACTGTAGATGGCCAGTTTTCCAAATGGAGAAGTGTTGTTAGTGGACAGGGCCGGTGCTAGCATTTTTGCTGCCCTGGGCGAAAAATTACGGTGCTGCCCCCTCCCCACACACACATACACCGATTCATTCAGTGTCTGTCCCAGGCCCATCAAATAAAGCCCTTCTCCGTCCTGCAGTCTATAATTTTAAAACCTGACATGTCTTGAAAGGCATGTATTACGTTAATACTATTTGCTTATAATGTCATATTGTGTTATCGATAAACCTTTAATTATTAAAAAAAAAAAAAAACCTGACATGTCCCCTCACCCCAGAACCCATAGATAGAGAAGAAAAGATGATCAATTAGAAAACAGAGTGAAAAGGAGTAACATCCCATTAGTAGGCCTCCCAGAAAGCATAGAAGACAAGAACTTACCAAACTTTCTAGAAAAATGGCTCCCGGAGACACAGAATCTAGTGCATGGTGATAGAAAGGTCACACAGGCTTGGCATGAAAAGACCCAGGGATGTGTAGTTGTGAGTGACCATAGCAGAGACTGGCTATTCCAAGATTATTCCTGCAAGGGTTCCACGAAGTGCAAAGAATTTACACCACGGTGCGCATTACTGATACGAGGTTCACATTATGATTCCCAGCGAGTTTAAGAATAGGGCATGATGGCCCAACACAAAATTTAGATCAGATAGAGGCAGCAAAAAAGATTTGTTGAAAAACTATGAGTCCTCATTTTGGTCAGCAGCACAAATGGAAAATTGGTGTGTGAGTGAGTTAGAACCTAAGAACATGCCATACTGGGTCAGACCAAGGGTCCATCAAGCCCAGCATCCTGTTTCCAACAGTGGCCAATCCAGGCCATAAGAACCTGGCAAGTTTGATCTCTTTTTTTGTTGTTTGTTTGTTTGTTTTGTGCGGTGTGCTATCAAACAACTAAGAGTTCCAACGTTAAGCTTCTGAATAACGAAGGAAGCAGCAGCAGTATACTTTACACACTTGAAAGCTTATGGATGGAGCATGGAGAGGACAATTTTTCATTATATCAGTGAATGATGTAAATATTTGGGCAAGTACTGAACTTTATGGCTATCCCACCACGGTTGAAATCGCAAGGGCACTGTCAGTATTCAATGGGGAACCAGCTTGCAATGGTTGCTGCGCCGAAATCTGTGGCCTGCAAGGTGCGCTTCTTTCAGAAACACGCTGGGGAAATGGGCCTAAAAAGATGTAGGGGGAGTCGTCAGTGCGAGTAAAGGGAAGGATGCGTGCAAATGGAGCACATGTATACAAGGCTTGACTCATCCACTGGATAAATGTTTATTGGAGGCTGCTGTAACCTTTTAAGAAAATGGTGAACTATATAAGCAAAGAGGCTAAAATACAAAAAAGGACAATGCTCGTAAGAGTCAGAAATGCCAAGGGAGCAAATGAGGGATTTGTTAGGGATAAAATGGCCTTTCTGAGACCCACTAGGCCATAGGTAAACAACCACAGAGGAGAAAATGCTTTCAGAATGCGGCATAAAGAAAAGAATGTCAGCCAGATTGAAGAAAGGGACAGGCGATGGGACAAGAGCCAAAATGAAAATAAGAATTAAGAGGA
This sequence comes from Rhinatrema bivittatum, assembly GCF_901001135.1. Classification (NCBI taxonomy): domain Eukaryota; kingdom Metazoa; phylum Chordata; class Amphibia; order Gymnophiona; family Rhinatrematidae; genus Rhinatrema; species Rhinatrema bivittatum. The sequence continues at coordinate 127,296,878 of NC_042615.1, forward strand.
ATTATCACTCGAGGGCAATAATAACAGGCACTGTGATGGGGGTTGGTGCCTGCTCACATTATTAACAAACGTCTTGCTCTCAAGAGAGGACAGTATTGCATGTATGTGTTTCAGGGAAAGGGAAAAGGCGGGATGGGGGAGGAGGGGTTATATTTAGTTGTGTTTGCTGGGGAAAGGGACAATAGGATGCCATATTGAGTTGGCAATGTATGGGTAAGTGTGGAATGGGAGTTCAATAAGCGGAGGGAGATCCCTAAGAAGCATTGGTAGTCACTGTGAAAGCTGGGATGCAGAGAATCAGATGGAAATGGAAAGGTAATATCATGTTAAACAGCTCAAATTGAACAAGAATAGAAACAGAAATTAAATGTATATCTTGGAATATGGCTGGGTTAGGATCTCCAATTAAAAGAGTAAGTACTGACGCCTATAAGCAGCAGACTAAAAGGGAATGTGATATTCCTGCAAGAAACTCACAGGAAAGAAGAGGAACATAAATAGTTATGGAAAAAGTGATGCAACCAAGAATTCTATGCACCAAGTAAATCTGAAAGAAATGGGTAGCAATATTACCGCATAAAAATATGGTGTTTAATATGGAAACTGTTAACGTGGACAGAGAGGGACGATTTAGTTAAAGGGCAACTGTTTGGGAAGGCAGTTATCCTAGCATCTGTATATGTCCCTAATCAATATGAGCATTCATTTTTTGTAAGCCCTCCCCAGTGTGCCTGTCCTGCACAGGTGAGCCATAAAAACATTTGTTTGACTCTCCATGGCTGGAACCTGTCCAGGCCGGCTTAAGCACAGTCTCTTACTTCCAGGGCCTGGATTCTTTGTTAAGTGGGGGGGGGGGGGGGGGGGGGGGAGATTATTTCCAAGGCCGCGAGTACTAAGGGTGACCTTTGATGTCTTTGTTATTGTCACTGGGAGAGGGGTATTGGTTCATACATTCCAATGTGTGCTGAATGTGCCAAATAAAACCACTGGAGTCACTGAGTTAGCATCCAAAAATAAAGTCTTTACTGTTATAGTTTGATGGAGTATGGCACAACAACTTAATCCACAGCACCTCAGAGTCTTTTCATTTTACAATCCCTCTCCTCAATCTGTGCAGGAATCTCTGGCACCAGAACCAGGGAAATTTCTACCCTCCAGGGCTTGGAAAATACAGTCCCCAGGTGGACAAGTTATCCCTTGGATCAGCAGGAACCCCCTTCTAAAACTGGCAAAATATCAAGTGATTTTCTCTGCACAGAGAGCTCAAATCTCTCTCTCCCCAGGGAGTGAAGACTCCGGATGGTTGTCCTCAATGATCTAAAAGTTCTCTTTACTCACAGTTAGTTGATCTTCTAGGTTTTTATAATTCTTAAAAGATCTCAGATGGGTGAAATCCAAGCTGGAACTGCAGCTTCACAGGTCCTTAAGTGGTTAGTGAGAGAGGCAGAAAAACACTTCCTCCTAGATCTTCATAAAACAATTTCTTCTATTCCCCCCAAAAAAGGAAATAACATCGGAGTTAACCTCTGCAGCAGTTCACCATCTTGGAGGATAGGTCTCCTTATCATGGGTGCCCCAACCTCAGAGTTCCCCATTCCCTGAGTCCAGGAAGGGCCCAGGTGTCCAGTAAAAAAGTGCAAATACAAAATATTCCCCGGACAACCACTCTGCACCTCGGGAGAAGAGTACAGCAGTGGAGCACTCAACCCATCCCAAAAGATCCCAGGCAGGATGGAGCCCAGGTCCCCAGGTAAGCCCAAAACACATCCAAGGCAAAAATTTACAACCTTCCTCCAGAACTGCAAATTATACTGCATTCCAGAGCTCTAAGCAAAGAGCTCCTATAAAACCTCTAAAGTGGGACGTCCATTCCAGATCCCTCAAAGGGAGGGGCTGCACATGAATGGATCCTCCCCTAAATATACTTCACTAACTACATGGCTGCTATTAAGTTTCCCCCAGGGCTTAATAGTGACAGAACTGTAGGGTCTGTCATACTAGTGTATGGGATCAATCTCCATAATTTTGTGGAGTGATCTCAACCTTGTAGTGGATCTGACACTAGACAGAAGTGCAGGATCCAAAAATCAAATGTTGGGGTGGGATAAAGGGGTGACATTCCTATGTGATCGCTTAGATTTAGTGGACAAATGGAGAGTTCTTCATCCCAAGGAGAGAGACTAACTCACTATGCCAGGGCACATCATTCACAGTCCAAAATTGACTATATAGTGGTGTCTGAGGTATATTTAGTCAGATAGATGCAGTAAATATTGGAAATCTTATCATTAAGGACCACTGCCCGGTAGATTGTCCTTTCACTAAATCATGGGGTACTTGCCCTACTTGCCCTACTTGGCAAATGCTGTTTTGGCCTCATAAAAGCATGATTGAAAGCTTTTTCTGAATCATCCCTATCACTAATGCTGGGAGCTGTTGGTGTAACAAGGCAGCTTGGCCGTAATAAGCTTGATAATATGGGAGCATGCCGGCCTGTTTTTCACAAACCCGACTTAGTGCTCTGAAATGAGGTGGGGTATTACCACATTTAGTCTATCTGCCAAAATTTTAGCCAAAATTTTAAGGTCTCCATTGAGGAGAGAGATTGGTCTATATGATGCTGGTAGTGAGGGGTCTTTACCTGCTTTGGGGAGCACCATGATATACGCTGTATTAAAGTAGGTGGGTAGAATTTTATTCTGAACTGCTATGCCATAGAATTGTGTAAGAGGGTTGATCAGTTTTGATTGTAAAATCTTGTAAAAGTCAAAAGAGAAGCCATCCGTAACCATTGCTAATGGCAGTGGCTATTCTCTAAGTGAACTTAATAGCAGGTAATGGACTTCTCCTCCAAGAACTTATCCAATCCTTTTTTAAACACAGCTATACTAACTGCACTAACCACATCCTCTGGCAAAAAATTCCAGAGTTTAATTGTGCGTTGAGTAAAAAAGAACTTTCTCCGATTAGTTTTAAATGTGCCCCATGCTAACTTCATGGAGTGCCCCCTAGTCTTTCTACTATCCGAAAGAGTAAATAACCGATTCACATCTACCCGTTCTAGACCTCTCATGATTTTAAACACCTCTATCATATCCCCCCTCAGCCATCTCTTCTCCAAGCTGAAAAGTCTAACCTCTTTAGTCTTTCCTCATAGGGGAGCTGTTCCATTCTCCTTATCATTTTGGTAGCCCTTCTCTGTACCTTCTCCATCGCAATTATATCTTTTTTGAGATGCGGCGACCAGAATTGTACACAGTATTCAAGGTGCGGTCTCACCATGGAGCGATACAGAGGCATTATGACATTTTCCGTTTTATTCCCCATTCCTTTTCTAATAATTCCCAACATTCTGTTTGCTTTTTGGACTGCCGCAGCACACTGCACCGACGATTTCAGTGTGTTATCCACTATGACACCTAGATCTCTTTCTTGGGTTGTAGCACCTAATATGGAACCCAACATTGTGTAATTATAGCATGGGTTATTTTTCCCTATATGCATCACCTTGCACTTATCCACATTAAATTTCATCTGCCATTTGGATGCCCAATTTTCCAGTCTCACAAGGTCTTCCTGCAATTTATCACAATCTGCTTGTGATTTAATTACTCTGAACAATTTTGTGTCATCTGCAAATTTGATTATCTCACTCATCGTATTTCTTTCCAGATCATTTATAAATATATTGAACAGTAAGGGTCCCAATATAGATCCCCGAGGCACTCCACTGTCCACTCCCTTCCACTGAGAAAATTGACCATTTAATCCTACTCTCTGTTTCCTGTCTTTTAGCCAGTTTGCAATCCACGAAAAGACATCGCCACCTATCCCATGACTTTTTACTTTTCCTAGAAGCCTCTCATGAGGAACTTTGTCAAACGCCTTCTGAAAATCCAGGTATACTATATCTACCGGTTCACCTTTATCCACATGTTTATTAACTCCTTCAAAAAAGTGAAGCAGATTTGTGAGGCAAGGCTTGCCCTCGGTAAAGCCATGCTGACTTTGTTCCATTAAACCATGTCTTTCTAAAAATTTGCCCAGAACTGTATCTACCTTTTTATTTTTTAAAATAAATAAATAAGATGTATTTCTTGTTTGTTTCTCAGCATATATGTTTCCCTTTTATTTTTTTACAAATGGGATTTGATGTTCAATAAAAAAAAATAATAAAAATGAGATTCCATCAGTCAAGAGTATCTGTCGCTCCCACACTTCTGGTTATCCAAGATAGGTAAAGCTGTAAAATATTGTTCTCCTTATGGAGTTGGAGGGTGGTTAAATTGCCTGCTTTTCCTTGCTTTGGAGACAGATGGCTTTCATCCCTCTCTCAGCTACATCCTGGAGCCAGTTCTTCCTATGCCTCTCTCTAACTCTTTTTGCCTCTCATAGGCACCACCCACCCCAGGGGTGTACATAGAATCGCACCACCCCATCCTTTGCAAAGTTTACATTTAGATACTATTAAGATAGTGAAGTTATGGGCCTTTCACTAACAAAAAAGTTATCACCTAAAAGTTGATTTTTTTTACCTTTATTTCTACACAATTAAGCAGACTAGCAAAACTATCATATCATTTATTTCAGTGTTAATGTGGCAATTTTTGGCAGAACTGTGGAATTTTTTGTACACAAAAGTAATTTATTTAATCAAACTTATATTCCACAACTTCCATACTTGCATGTTCAGTATGGATAAAATGCTTAAAAAGTAATTCCTGCAATTCTTAACAATTTTGTAGAGGTAGAGGAGTATTTGGATGGTTGGAGGAATTTTGCCTAAGACTTACTTGTTCCTTGTGTCTTTTAGAATGCTAGATTTATTGGGCACAAAGGAATTTTAAGTTTAGATATTTACTTACACCAGTTTATCAGACAGAGGCTGACCTTAGCTCAGTTTCTACATGCCACTAATTCATATGATTAGCACACCCTTGTTACAAACTAACATTATCATAGTCTCTGCTGGGAAAGAGCCACTACAAACAGGATCATCTTTCCCTTCAGTAAAAAGACAGGGGTGAGCCAGGTCAGGGCTAGAGCCACTGCAGGCAGGGCGGCCAGAGAAAATGTGCACTATGGCTGCATGCATCAAACCTGCAAGTAGACAAATATAGGATTTCACTCTCCAGTACTGCCTGTCCTTTAACCTCTGGGAGCACAAACACTGGGAGAAATGGAACAGACAGCAGAGCCAAAAAAAAGCCAGCTGGAAAAATATAATGCATTAGCAAAAAAAAGAATATGTTAAAGAAATTAATAACCCAACATGTTTATGTTCTTAATTTTTACATTTACACCCCATCATTATTTTTGTTTATCCTTGGACATTTTGGTTTGCAATATGCTTAGTTTCTCCTGCTGAATTATCAGTGTAGGTGATAAAATAATACCTCTGCGTTTGTCTTTTGTTCTTTTTCCTCTGTAATTATTCCTCTTCTTGTCCTTTTTATTTTATTTTTCTACTTCTGCTTTTTTTAATCATTGCATTAGGAAACCTAAGATCCTTTATTGGCTAAAAGGTGAGGTGAAAGAGGATATTTTAGCCAAAAAAATGTCCTTCACAAATTGGAAGAAGGATCAATCTGAAGTGCTAGGTTTGCTGCTTGCTTGCTTGCTAGGTTTGCTGCTTGCTTGCATCGTGCGCACAGGCCACTCGCCTGTGCGCACGATGCAGTATTTAAATTAGGTCCGGCGGGTAGAAACGATTTTTGGCCCGGAGCAGCGGCTGTCAGCGGGTTTGACAGCCGACGCTCAATTTTGCCGGCATCAGTTCTCGAGCCTGCTGACAGCTACGGGCTCGGAAACCGGACGCCGGCAAAATTGAGCGTCCGGTTTTTGACCCAACAGCCACCAGCCAACTTTAAATTTTTTTTTTTACTTTTTTTACCCTTCAGGACCTCCGACTTAATATCGCTATGATATTAAGTCGGAGGGTGCACAGAAAAGCAGTTTTTACTGCTTTTCTGTGCACTTTCCCGGTGCCCGAAGAAATTAGCTTTGGGTAAGCGCTAATTTCTGAAAGTAAAATGTGCGGCTTGGCTGCACATTTTACTTACTGAATCATGCGCGAATACCTAATAGGGCCATCAACATGCATTTGCATGTTGAGGGCGCTATTAGGTTCGGCGGGTTGGATGCGCATTTTCCGCCCCTTACTGAATAAGGGGTAAGGGAAAACGCACGTCCAATGACAGGTTAACAGTGTGCTCCGTCGGAGCGCACTGTACTGTATCGGCCTGTCTGATAGCTAACGAAGCTCAGCAGACGCTGCCACTCACTAATGCTGTTTTCTAGGTATGGTCGTACATGAGCGACACCGTCTCCTTTAAAGAGCCCGAGGCAGGAAAAGCCTGCAGCACCCACCCTTGGATAATATTACTGCCACCTGCCCTATGAAAGGGCTCTTCAGACACTCCAGCCTTGCCTCAGCAAGAAGGTCTCCTTGTTCCAGGTCTTCAGCCTTGCTCCACTTCAGTCTTTAGCTTCATCCTTGCTCTGCTCTAGTCTTCAGCGTCAGCCTTGCACCGCTCCTGTCAAGCACATCTTTCTCCATAGCCTTGTGGACTCTGTCATAGCCTGACCCATGCCAAGACTTGCTCACCTGTCATCGGCATAAACCTTAGGGCCCAGTCCACAAGATTGCACCAATTGTGCCATGGAAAGAGGGGCTCCCGCTCACATCATTCGCAACAGTTTGCTGAAGCCATGAGCTTAGTGAAGGTCTCCCCATGAAGGACCATTGCTTCCTTGGCCTCCCAGATGCAGCAGCAAAAGACTGAATTAAATAGTCTCTTGAACAGGTTCATGCAGCAAGCCCAGAAGCAACTTGATCAAGTAAATGGGTTATTACTAACTTTGTCCCAGCATTTAGATATGATTCAAGCCCAACGCTCAGTTTCTGTCCCATTTCCAGCTCTGGTAAATCCTGCACCAGCACCTATCCAGCCTGTGGAATACATGATTCAACTCCCACCACCTCCAAAATACAATGGTAATACCAAGGGGTGCAGAGAGTTCCTCCGTGTTTGTAAGATGCAATTCAAGTTACAGCCAGCTCAATTTTTTTCTGACCATGTCAAAATTACGTCTATCATTTCCCTGTTGGATGGTCCTGCTCTCGTCTGGGTTTCTCCTTTGTGGGAACAAGATGATTTACTTCTCAGGATCTTGAATAACTTCATACAATAGTTTTGCCTGATTTTTGACCAGCCCGGTCGTCTCTTGTCTGCTACTACAGAAATTCTTCGTATTCATCAAGGCACTTGCTCGGTTGGCGAGTATTCAGTAGAATTTCATACCCTAACTTCTGAATTCAGTTGGGGCAAAGACAGCAAACTGCCACTTTTTGACAAGGGTTATCTGGGAGAATAAAAGATGAACTAGCAGCTCAGGATCTTCTGCTGACCCTAGAAGCATTTATTGCCCTGGCTATTCGAATAGATCTGGGATTTCAGGAACAAGCTTGAGAGAGGAAGACCTCCCATTGGGTCACACCCATAGCTCCCAATTCCCTGTGTCACTTGGAGTCTACGTTGGAACCACTGAAGGTGGTGGCCTTTGAAGAATCTATGCAATTGTGTAGCACCTGATTTTCGCTCAAGAAAAAGCAAAGATAGAGAAGGCTTTGTCTATACTGTGCAGCACAAGGACATTTTGTCTGTCGGTGCCCAAAGAGACCAGGAAATTCTGAAGAAACAAGCCTGTTCAGGAGGGAAGTTCTCCACCATTCTGCTCCTTCTCCACAACTGATGGTATTCCGTTCAAACCGAGGCGTTAATTGATACCGGAGCTGGAGGCAACGTTATCCAAGATTCACTGTTACACCAATGTGGCTGCCCTACTACCAGTTTGAATACTCCTTGTGTTATTTTCTCCATTTACGGAGAGCCCTTACTGGGACACGTGACTGTGCCCACCATGCCCATCTCTATGCAGATGAGGTCTCATCAAGAAAAACTTCAGTTCTATGTACTATCTAAAGCATCCAGTTCTCTTCTACTTGGATCACCCTGGCTCAGACTCCATGAACCAACCAACAACTGGAGCACTTTACAGATCACCCATTGGGGTTCATACTGCCATGACCATTGTACTAACTCATCTCCAAATGCTAGGGATATGCATTTGTTTCATTCGTTTCATACATTTCCCATTGCATGTCAATTAGATGTGCCTTCGTTTCATATGTTTCATATGTTTCATATTACATGCTTGTATAGGAAACGTATGAAAAGTATGAAATGAATGCACATCCCTACCAAATGCCCTGCCCCAGACCACACTACCTGAAGGACTGGATCTGCCATTCATGTATACACCCTGTTCCAGCTTATGCCATGAGGAGCGACCAGGAGCCTTAACTGCCCATTCCAAATCTATGAAGTCTTTCTTCATGGAACTAGAAGCCATTGCACAGACTGCAGGGGCTGTCCTCACTTAACACGATGATCTTGAAACCTACAAATCATGTCTTTGTCCTCCTACCAAAGAATCTTTGCCTGCAGATCAGGATCAGTTCCTATTTTATCCAAGCCTTCAGCCTTGTCTTCGTCCAAGTCCTCCGGTTTGAATGGTTCTTCTGCACAGTTTCGAAACCAAAGAATCTCTGATGCCTATGTCAAAACCCCGAGTCCCCAGATAGTAAAGATGTACTTTCACATCTCCCCAGAAGCCGAAGTAAAGAGGCTTGAAGAGGGGGCTTAGAAAAGGGGGTACTATTATGTTTGCTGCCTGCAGAGAGGCCCTGCAAGCAGCTTCACTCACCCTGAACACCACCAGTGCATGGCAGATGCCACTGCTCCTCTGATGCTCTTTCCCAGGCACATGCGAGCACGACACAGCCTCCTTTAAAGGGCCTGCAGCAAGAAAAGCCCCTTTTGCCCTTGGATGATATCTCTGCCACCTGCCCTATAAAAGGGCTCTTCAAACACGCCAGCCTTGCCTCAGCAGGAAGGTTGACGTGTTCCAGTCTTCAGCCTTGTTCCAAGTCTTCAGCCTTGCTCCACTTCAGTCTTCAGCTTCAGCCTTGCTTCCCTCCAGTCTCCAGCTTCAGCCTTGCTCTGCTTCAGTATTCATCTTCAGCTTTGCTCCACTTCTATCTTCTGCTTCAGCCCTGCTCCACTTCTGTCTTCAGCTTCAGCCTTGCTCCGCTTCAGTCTCCACCTTGTTTCCATCAAGCCCTCAGCTTTTGCCATAGCCTTGCAGACTCTGTCATCGCCTGGCCTGTGCCAAGACTCCTTCACCCGCAGTCAATGCAAACCTTAGGGCCCAGCCCATAAGGTTGCATCAGTTACGCCGCAGCAAGAGGGGCTCATGCTCTTGTTGTTTGCAACATGAAGAAAATAGGAAAAAGCAAAAGCATTGTCAAGTTAAATGTAAAACATTGATAAGACAGGCTAAGTAAGAATTTGAAATGAAGTTGGCCGTAGAAGGAAAAACTCATAATAAAAACTTTTAAAAATATATCCAAAGCAGGAAACTTGCGAGGGAGTCGGACAGTTAGAAGATTGAGGGATTAAAGGGGTTCTTAGGGAAGATGAGACCATCGCAGAAAGACTAAACAAATTCTTTCTTTCAGTGTTTACTACAGAGGGTATTGGGGAGATACTGGCTCTGGAGACAGTTTTCAAGGGAGATGATTCAGATGAACTGAACCAAATCATGGGGAACCTGGAAGAAGTAGTAGGCCATATTGACAAATTAGAGTAGCAAATCTCCAGGACCAGATTGTATACACTCTAGGGTTCTGAAAGAACTGAAAAATGAAATTTGAGATCTATTAGTAAAAATTTGTAACCTATCATTAAAATCATTCATTGTACCTGAAAACTAGGAGGGTGGCCAATGTAACCCTGATATTTAAAAAGGGATCAAGGTGTGATCCAGGAAAAATAGTGGAAACTATTCTAAAGAACAAAATCACAGAATATATAGAAAGACATAATTTAATGGAGCACAGCCAACATAGATTTACCCACACAAATCCGCTGCTTTTTATTTGAAGGGGTTAATAGACACGTGAATAAAAGTAAACTAATAGATGCTGTGTATTTGGATTATCAGAAGGCATTTGACAAAGTCCTTCATGAGAGGCTTCTAAGAAAAAAAAATTCATGGGAATGGAGGCAATGTCCTTTCATGAATTGCAAATTGGTTAAAAGACAGAAAACAAAGTAGGATTAAATGGTCTGTTTTCACAGTGGAAAAAGGAAAACAGTGGAGTGCCTCGGGGAACTGTACTTGGACCAGTGCTTTTCAATATAATTATAAATGATCTGGAAAGGGATATAACAAGTGAGGGGGATCAAATATGCAGAAGACACAACATTATTAAGAGCAATTAAATCAAATGTGGATTGTGATAAATTGCAGGAAGACCTTGCAAGATTAGAAAACTGGGCATCCAAATGGCAGAAGAAATTTAATGTGGTCATGTGCAAAGTGATTCATCTAGGGAAAGGGCTATGATGCAGCACATAGTGTATGGGTGTTTCTAGGATAGAGCGCATACAATTTCACAGGTAATAATTTTAGGAGTGGGATCTAACACTCTCAAGATTTTCCTGCTAGGCCTGAGGGTTCAAGTCTCACTTGATGACATTGCTGCCCCTGAGCCAGAGAATTTGCCAATGTCAAAAGTATTTTTGCATGAGGATTTGTTTAAGTTCAAGGCAGAGAGAGGGTCTTGCTGAGTGTAGGGTTGCCAACTTTCTACTATGAAAATTCTGAACACTTGGACAAGTGAATACAATTTTCACTGATGGTGTCCTTCCGCTTCCACACATGTCTATTATTCCCCTCCTCTCCCCCCACCCATTTCTTTTCCCCAATGCCCTCTCTTCCCTAGGCCCAAGCCCAGCAGAATTGCAATATGCAAGTTTCTCTCTAATGTTCCCCTGCCCCCCTACCCATTAAAGCCCAGCAGTATGGCATTCCCCATCCCAGTACCCCCAAACCAAAGCCAAGAACCTCAACATTCAACAATCAGAAGGAGCAACTCCACCAAAGAACCCACAGTATTTATTTACCTTTTTTATTGCAGTACTATCTGGATCTGGACCTGGACCTGGAATACCCTCTCAAACTCCATACCTCCAATCGACCAACAAGAGAACTATACAAAGGAATCCTACAGGCACCGCCTTCCAAAGCAACACGCCTCATCTCGACCAAAGCCCGATCCTTCTCTACAGCAGGCCCAGCTGCCTGGAACAACATCCCACCAGACCTTAGGCTGGATCCCTGCCTCCTAACATTCAGGAAAAAGCTGAAGACATGGCTTTTCCTCCCTCCCCAGTCGGTTATCTACTATGAAGGTCGGTATAGAAAACTGCTAAATAAGCATTCTCAGATCCCCTGGATACACACTAGACGACCGAAGATCATCTTGTACTATGAATCTTGAACTATGAATCACTATACCCCCTCCAGCACTTAATAAGACCCTTTATCATATTGTTTACACTTCTGGTTTACTGCGTTCCTATGCCTTTTCCTTCCAACAGTATATAGCTCCAAGTTTACCAACCTTGTTAAATGTAACTTTATTCTTCCAGTTTTTTACTATTATTTACTATTTTTACTGTTTTTTGTTACTATTACCCTGTTCGATGTAAACCGGTCTGATATGGTCTTCCAACCATGAAGATCGGTATAGAAAAGCGTTAAATAAATAAATAAATAAATAAATAAATACTAGTGTCCATTCCTGATCCTCAACAATGCAATTGAGCAGAACTGGTGGCAGCAGCAGTTGGAAGTCAGCATGAGCAGGACAGGACAAAGCAAGTCAGGGAGACAAGCTGGGATGCAGGCAGAAAGCAGCAGGCCAGGAGCGGCAGGAGCCTCCAGCATCTATGCTCTCATTGGGGGCTGGGGCTGGGGCTAGGGGAGAGAGTGGAAACAGTCACGGCGATACGGCCAGGCAACAAGACCAGCAGAGCAGGGGAGGGCGGAAGGGAAACAGGGGCAGACAGTGGCAGGTGCAGCTCATTTTTGTGTTGAGCTTAGGCAAGGCCGGACAGATATTTTGGTGCCCAGGGCAGGCTGCTAATTTGGCTCCCCCTCCAACACTGCAAATGTGCCAAAAAAAATTGAACTGGAAACTGCAACAAGCCCAATGATATTATATAGTGTAATAATGGAAAAACAGAAACATTATCATTCCTCACAAAACATCAAGCAATAAAATCATGAAATATAAACAATTATTCATAATACTAAAATCATACTATTAAAAAGAATGGCAAAACAGCTGATGAACAGAATATCCAATAATTAAAAACTCATATAAATTTGTTCTATTTCCAAAACACAAAATATTGCAAAACAGCATCCAAAAAATGAAAATTAATAAGGATTAAAAAATCTCCCATTCTCCATACATGGCATCTTTTGATTTCCTGTCATCCTGAGACTGTTGTTGTGGCACCTGGCCCCCCTACCTCCGATGGTCCACCGGCACAGGGGCCCTTCTGACGCGGCAGGCCGCACACGATCCGTGGCTCGACTTCCCTGGCGTCTCTGCAGACAGCATCAGGTAGAGCGTGGCAGGCTCCGCCCTTTAAAGGGGCCGCGGTGTGAAAACCAGGCCGGCCTCGGAAGATGATGTCATCAGCCAGGGAGATTTAAACCTCTCCCTGGGACCTGGAAGTCACCTTGCAACAAGGTTCCTGTGGTGTTTGGTTGTCCTTGCCTCTTCTTGCATTCTTTGTCTCCTGGTTTGACCTCGGATTGTGTTCTTGATTTCGTCTGTCTGCTACCCGTCCTGACCTTGGTTTGTTTCCTCAACTCCGCACCTTGCTGCTGGCCCCGGATCTTCTGCCTGGACCTCGACTCCGCACCTTGCTGCCAGCCCCGGATCTTCTGCCTGGACCTCAACCCTGCACCTTGCTGCTGGCCCCAGATCTTCTCCCTGGACTTTGTCTCTGCTCCTCACTGCCTGTCCCAGACCCTCGGACTGGACTGTTCTTCTTGGTATCCGACAATAGTAGGAATGTCTGGAGTACCCGCTTCTCAGGGGCTTTCCGATGCTTTTAGGCTATCCGCTCCTCGGAGGGCCACCTGGCTTGTTCTGTGGAACCTTATATCCAGTAGGGCTGTTGTCCGTACCACCTTCCGGAGACGAGTTCACCAGGGCTGATCCTCGGTGGTTTATCATCCTTCGCTCCAGACTAAGGGTCCACAACGTTACAACGGTTGTGGATTGGGGGGAGCTGCACAAACTTTAGTCTCTCTTACACACACACATACTTACACATATTAATTCTTTCATACACTCCCTCACATGCTCTCTCACACACACACACACACTCCCACTCTCTCCTTCACACACATGCTCACTTACATGTACTCCCTCTCTACCTCACACACACCAGCTCTCTCTCTCTTTCAGACATACACATACATACAGGCTTGCTCGCTCTCTCATACACACATGCTTTCTCTCATATACACATACAAGGCTCTCTCACGCACACACAAACACACATGCAGGCTCGCTCTCTCTTTCTCTCTCTCTCTCTCATATTGAAATGTAGGCTTTCATACAAACATGCAGGCCTCGCTCTCTCTCATACACAAATGCAGGCTCTCACTCTCTCTTTCTTATACCAGTGAAGAAACCAGAACTGATTTTTTTGGGTGGGCTCAAGGTTAACATGGATGAGCAGTACTAGTTGTACTCTTATCGATAAATAATGTCTAAGAGTGCACCTAACAATGGATTTCTAAGTAGTCTGCAACAGCTTTTATGCATCATGAGTGAACCTTAAAGTTTTGTTAACTCACTTATTTCAAACATTTACCAACAGTAAAAATTCCTTATTAACGTATATTAATTTATTTTATATTTATTGCAGTTTATAAATATACAAGTAGAATATCATATAAAAAGTAAAGAACATGGGGGCTTCCTGATTTTCTTTTGTTATTACCTTTACAATGCCATCTAAGTGAAAGGGAAAGGGGCATGTCTTCCCTCCGGTCACCTCTCTCCCTCATGGACAGCGTTTAATATCATCTTACTCGACTGGAGCAGCAGTAAATGTGGGGGTGTTAAGCCCTGCTGCGATGTCCAGTGAGAGAGCACTGGAGTCGCCAAGGGAAGTCACGCTGAGTCCGCTGGATCTACGGCTCCTGCTGGCTCCGATCGTTGCTGTTTCTTCACTCAGACCCACAGCACAGGGAGATGACTTTGCCCATGCCGGAGTGGAATTCTGTCGGTGGCATCTCCACTCTCCATGAGCTTGCCGGAGGTTTTATTTTCATCTGATGTAGCTCCTTGTGTGGCTTCATCTTCTCCAGTTGAGCTTCAGAAGGATTTGGAGAGGATCCCTGCAGAATCGGCAAGAGGTAATCCAGGAGCTCTGGCTCTTGAGATATTGGGTGATTTTTACAAGCCCCCACCCAAGTCAGGCATGATCTCTCTAGATGCTTTATGGGACCTAATATTAGGGTTTGGAAGCTCTGTGAAGGAATGTCAAAACAAGATTGATATTTTCACTACAAAAGTGAACTCTGTAGAGGCTAAATTTGAAGATCAAATTCGTGATCTTAAGTCTCAGATTTTGGCATCGGAGGTGTCTATTTCCCAAATTGATGCCTGCAATTTTAAATTGATTAAAGACTATGGTAACTGCTCTTGCAAATTCTGAATCGGCCTGAGTGTTAGCAGAGAAGAGGCTGGAAACTACAGGCTGGTTAACCTCAGCTCAGTGGTGGGAAAAATAATGGAGTCTATGCTGAAGGAAAGGATAATAAACTATCTACAGTCTGGTGGGTTGCTGGAACTGAGGCAGCATGGATTCACCAGGGGAAGGTCCTGTTAGACAGATTTTTTGATTGGGTGAATAGAGAATTGGATCAAGGAAGAGCGCTCAATGCAAGTTACTTGGATTTTAGCATACTTGGATTTTTGTTACGGTCCCACATAGTAGGCTAGTGAATAAAATGAAAGTCTGGGAGTCAGCGCCTCGGTGGTGGAGACATCTCATAATGGTAAATGGAACCTACTATGAAAACAGAACGGTGTTAAGTGCCATAGGGATTGGTTTTGGGATTGGTTCTGTTCGATATCTTTGTGAGTGACATTGCAGAAGGGATAATGGGTAAGTTTTGTCTGTTTGTGGATGATACTAAGATC
The DNA here is from genome assembly GCF_901001135.1 of Rhinatrema bivittatum. Lineage (NCBI taxonomy): Eukaryota > Metazoa > Chordata > Amphibia > Gymnophiona > Rhinatrematidae > Rhinatrema > Rhinatrema bivittatum. Next base: position 127,312,026 of record NC_042615.1, read on the forward strand.
TGCAACAGAGTGCACACATCTGAAGGTATAGAGAGACTGAAAAGTGATTTAAGAAAGCTTGAACAGTGGTCAAAGACTTGGCAGCTGAGATTCAATGCCAAGAAGTGCAGAGTCATGCATCTGTAGTGCAATAATCTAAAAGAGCATTATGTGATGAGGGGTGAAAGTCTAATGTGCACAGACTGGGAGGGGAATCTAGGGGTGGTAGTGTCTGGAAATCTAAAGGTAGCAAAGCAATATCACAAGGCGATAGCTAAAGCTAGAAGAATGCTGAGTTGCATAGAGAGAGGAATAACCAGCAAAAAAAAAGGAAGTGATAATGCCCTTGTACAGGTCCTTGGTGAGGCTTCATCTAGAGTACTGTATTCAGTTCTGGAGCTTGTGTATCAAAATGGAGAGAGAGAGAAAGGACGGAGGAGGTCCAGAGAAGGACTATGAAAATGATGTGGAGTCTGTATCAGAAGACTTATGAGAAGAGGCTGAAGTACCTGAATATGTATGTCCTGGAAGAGAGGAAGTGCAGGGGAGATATGATAAAGACCTTCAGATACCTGAAAGGTTTTAATGATGCATGAACTTCAAAACTTTTCTGTTGGAAAGCAGACAGTAGAACTAGGGGTCACAAAATGAAACTCCAGGGGGGACAACTCAGAACCAACATCAGCAAATATTTCTTGATGGAGAGGGTGGTGGATGCCTGCAATGCCCTTCCAGAAGAGGTGGTAAGTGTTATTATTTGTGATAATTGTGGGTGGATCCTTGGGCTGGTGGCAGATGATCATGCCCCCGGGGGAAGATCCTGAGAGGGGCCACCGGTCAGGCTCAGAGTTGGGAGACAGACACACACTAGATCTTTTATTAAACTGTATAGTGGACCACCAGAGGTGGCAGTAGTGAGCTGGAAGAGTCCGGCTGGGCTGTAGTCCCTCAGGCACTGGAACAGCGATCCCAGGATGGCTGAGTTGTAGAGAAATTGAAGATAGTGAGTAGGCAGAGTATGCAGAGTTCAGGAACAGAACCTTGATGGTAACACTCACACAATAGTCTCTTGAAGCAGCCCAGGCTGAAATGAAGTAGGCCCTTGAGGAGCGAGTACCTAGTTCCAGGGAAAGCTCTGAGAGAGAGATGGTAACTCACTGGTGTTGTAGGCAGCGGTGACTTCCTGGCAGAAGTAGTATTCGGTAGCAGGTCCGGGAACGTGGGCCCTCGAGGAGCGAGTACTGGTTCCAGACTGCAACCTGAAAAGCAAGAGAGAGAGCGAGGCCCCCGATAAAGTCCGAGGAGCAGAGTAGCAAGGTATGCAGAGAGCGAATCCCATCCGCAGCGATACTGGAAGAATCCCCTTGCTAACTCGAATAGCTAGCAAAAACAAAGACCTTAAATATCCGGGCTTGATGACGTCATCTTAGGGGGACACCCCTGAGGTTCGCGCCACAGCTGGTACTTGAGTCGAGGCCGCGCCGTGCGCAGCCCTTAGGCTTCAAGAGAACATGGTGGAAGGCAGCGTCTAGCCGGTCCGGGGACGCCGGAGGAGAATGGCAAGATGACGCTGCGGCAGCCAAACTTCCATCAACCAAAGAGGGAGTCGCAAAAGAGGTAAGGTGGGCGGAGTGGAGACGTCAGGCAGCAACGGTCGCAACAGTAAGGACAAAAACAGTAAGCAAATTCAAAAAGGAATGGGATAAACACTGTGGATCCCTAAAGGTTAAAGCATGGAAATGAAGAAAAGGGTGAGCCCTTGGGTTCTGGGGGCCAGTAAGTCTCTGTGGCGGCAGTACATGGTCAAACAGATTGAATAAGCAGGAGCAAGGCTTAGACACGGAGTACAGGCAAGGCTTGGACAGAGAGTGCAGGCAAGGTAAAGTACATAAGAACATAAGAACATGCCATACTGGGTCAGACCAAGGGTCCATCAAGCCCAGCTTCCTGTTTCCAACAGTGGCCAATCCAGGCCATAAGAACCTGGCAAGTAACCAAAAACTAAGTCTAATCCATGTTACTGTTGCTAGTAATAGCAGTGGCGAATTTCTAAGTCAACTTAATAGCAGGTAATGGACTTCTCCTCCAAGAACTTATCCAATCCTTTTTTAAACACAGCTATACTAACTTCACTAACCACATCCTCTGGCAACAAATTCCAGAGTTTAATTGTGCGTTGAGTGAAAAAGAACTTTCTCCAATTAGTTTTAAATGTGCCACATGCTAACTTCATGGAGTGCCCCCTAGTCTTTCTATTATCCGAAAGCGTAAATAACCGATTCACATCTACACGTTCTAGACCTCGCATGATTTTAAACACCTCTATCATATCCCCCCTCAGCCATCTCTTCTCCAAGCTGAAAGGTCCTAACATAAGAACATAAGAACATAAGAAAATGCCATACTGGGTCAGACCAAGGGTCCATCAAGCCCAGCATCCTGTTTCCAACAGTGGCCAATCCAGGCCATAAGAACCTGGCAAGTACCCAAAACCTAAGTCTATTCCATGTAACCATAGGGGAGCTGTTCCATTCCCCTTATCATTTTGGTCGCCCTACTATGAGTACTGGGCAGGATGTCGACCTAGACAAAGACACTGAATGAGGCAAGGCAAGGCAAAGACAGAACAGAGGTACAGACAAGACTGGACAAGAAACTGAAACAGACAGTACTGGTGGGTCACGACAAGACCAAACAAGGACAAGGCCAATCAAGGCAGACTAGGGCAGGACTTGGACAAGGCAGACAAGGGTAACACAGAACAGAAAACATAGCCTGAAGGCAACAAGGCTAAAGGCTCGTAGACCTCTAGGCTATAGGCCTGAAGGCCCTTAAGTACAAAGAGAAGCCTGGAGACCACAAGGCTTGAGTAGGCCACAGGGAAAGGTATTAGGAGCAAGAAGGTCCCTAGGCCACAAGAAGGTAAGGAACAAGAAGTCCCATAGGCTACAAGGCAAAGTGAGGCCCTTAGGCCACACAGCATAGAACAAGGAAACGAGCCAGGTCAGAGAGCCAAAGGTAAATAGGCAAGGATGGGTTGCATAGGGCTGGAGGTTGGGTGTGTTGTAGACAGTGAGTAGAAGATTGGCAAGGCTGGAGGCTAAGTTCACTGAAGTCCCCTGGTGGAGAGGAGGCTGCATTGTGGGATGAGTCAGGTTGTTATTGAGGAGCTGATTCCAGTGGCTAGAAGTAGAGTTTGTTATAGGACTCTGCTGGTGGGGAGGCGTCACTTCAGACAATAGCAGGGTAGGATGAAGCTGCGTAGCAGGCAATATCCTAACATTATCTTTAACAATTAGCTATCATGATTTTGATGCAATTGTAACATCACAGTCTGCTTCAACAGTGGGGTGAAAGAGGAATTTGATTCAGATGATAGCCAACACTGGGAATTTACTTTTACGGTCCGGGGTATTGATACACAGACATTAGGGGAAAAGCACAGGACTGCATCTATGGCCAAGTCTAAAAGCAAAGCACATTCAAGCAGCATTGTTTGAATAGCAAGGCTGCTCACCCCATAAAAATGTTGCTAGTAGTATTACTACCTTTAACATATGGCTTGGGGTAACCTGCATGCAACGGCAGTTACTATCTTTAACAGAAACATGCATGGAGTGGTAGTTACTACTATAAGAAACTTGCTGGATAGATTGGAAGGACCATTTGGTCTTTTTCTTCCGACATTACTATGTTACTATGAGTACCCACAACCTCTGAGTCAGAAATCCCTCTACTAAATTCTGCCCATGTTTCATTGGGCCATTCCCCACATTCGCCAGATTGGACTAGTGGCTTATCAGGTAAAACTACCACCTACCCTTAATGTGCACAATGTGTTCCATGTCTCCCTCCTCAAACATTTACTCTTGAAATGGCCATCAAGGCCCCCTCCTAAACTAATGGAGGTAACATTAGAGGAGGACACTGAATAAGAGGTCCATGAAATTCTTGACTCAGAATTCAGCACCAACTTCAGTTCCTCATCTCATGGAAGGGCTTTGGCCCTGAAGAGAACATGCGAGATCCTGCCTCCAATGTCCAAGCCCCTCGACATACTAAAGAATTTCATCAATGCTTTCCCCAGAAGCCTAAGTCAAGAGTCTTGTGGAGGGGGCTTAGAAAGGGGGGGGTACTGTAATTACTGGCCATCCACAGCATGGGCCGCTGCCAGCCTCACTTATCCCTGCATCACAGGATGCCACCATTCTTCTACTTAAATGGAACTCCATAAACGCATGTGCTTCAACAATTCCTGCCTTTTAAAGGCCTCATAATGGGAAAAAGTTGTGGTGCCGCTGAGTGACGTGATCAAACCTCTCTATTTGAAGTGCTGCTGGACCTCAGCAGATGCTTCAGCAACAGGTCCTCCTGCCTTGCAGTGCATGTTCCTATCTTTTTGTGCCTTGCCTCCTTGCTCTGTTCCTGCCTTGCCCTGCATCTCTATTGCCTTGCCCTATCTGCCCTGCTTTGCCTTGCTCCCCAATGTCCTGTCTTGCCTTATTTTATCTGTCTTGGCCTGATTCTCGGTTCTGACCTCTGCTTCAGACACTAACTACTCTTCTAGAATGCCACCTGCCCTGACCCTTGACTGGATACAGATTTGGACTACTCTTCTGGATTGCCACCTGCCCTGACCCCTGATGCTGTTTGCTCACTGCCTGCCCCGACCTAGGCCTGGAACCGGTTACCTTTGCCCGCTGCCAGCCCTGACTACTGTCTGTATCTTGAGGTCTTCTGACCGCTCCTTATGGGACTTTCGCCTAAGCCCCAACCTGCAGGGAATGGGGCTGGTATAGGTGAAGCTCCAGTTCCAGTCCCAGTAAGAGTGATTCCACCAGCTGTTGGTATGGGCCTAGCAAGTTTGCTTGCTAGGCTACATCAAGCACACCCACAGCCCAAGGGCTGTCATCCGTGACATGCTCTAGGCAAGATACAATCATAATGAGATACGACATATGGAAATCTTCCATGTCTAATGAGTCAATTCAAAGCATCTCCCTAATCAGCAAATTCACTACAATAGAAACAAAACCATTTGTCACGGACAATTAATGTTCTTGAACCAGAATCTTGTTTTTCCTTTATCTAATAATACTTGAAGAAGGAATTGAACTTAGCTTTTCTCAATCAGGATGATATTATAGCTGAGAACAACAAACTCTGAGCAGCAAACAAAACAAGACATGGACAACACAGACAGACTATATTTGTAGAATACCATGCATGTATCTTTAGAAAGTGACTCTTGTTACCAGGTGAATAAGCAAAAATGATCAATTTAAGTTAAACATACATGCTAGGTCTGGATGAATGTCAGTATTTCTTTACACAGTTTTATAAGTTTATTCTTGGAGACAACACCCTTGTAATTAATTTTTCCCAGCTGACAGCCCAAATGTCTGAGTATGGTATCTAACAAACTAATCATGTCAGCCACTTGATGCTTAAAAAAAAAGACTAAGGAAAGAATTCAGGTCATACGTGTTTTGTCAGGCCAGACTGGCAGTCTTGTGATTAGAAGCACTAAGGGGTGTGTAGGGGGTGTGTGGGAGGAGTGGCAGGAAAGTTGCAATCATTTTTATCTCAGTAGATCAGAGTTGAGATAGCTGCCAGAATCCAGCAATAACCTGGAAAGTATCAGGTACTCAGCTATTTAACAACTGAAAAGGCATGGGAAGCAGTAAGACCAGCAACTCCCAGCCAGTACTTGGATGTGTAGTTCTGCAGAATTGTTTCTGGTGGATGCAGATGCTGTATTCACTTGTTTCAGTAACTAGGAGGTCCATATTTAGCTCCTTTTGTCTGGCTAAGTTCAGAATTAGACAAAACTCCAAAAAGAGCACTACCTCGGTCCTGTATATCAAATAATAATAAAACAAAAGGAAACCGCCTATAGAGTATTTATATTCAGCTCTACCATCAAAAAGGGGTGTAGTTTTACCCGTGTGAAAAGAAAAGATCTATTTAAAGGTGCCACATCAGTAAGCTTGTTGACGTGTTCTTACCCAAAGAAGAACAGTCCGGTCTGTTAATCATTTGCGGCTTTGACCAGCAAAAAGCTTGATGGAGTATCAAAATAATTTTTGTTATGAAAATATATGTCCGTCTGTCCTGAATAGAACTAGCTGGCACTCTTACTTGGAACAGACGAATATATTATATTTTCATAACAAAAATTATTTTGATACTCCATCAAGCTTTTTGCTGGTCAAAGCCGCAAATGATTAACAGACCGGACGGTTCTTCTTTGGGTAAGAACACGTCATCAAGCTTGCTGATGTGGCACCTTTAAATAGATCTTTTCTTTTCACACGGGTAAAACTACACCCCTTTTTGATGACAGAGCTGAATATAAATATTCTATAGGCGGTTTCCTTTTGTTTTATTAAGTTCAGAATTAACCAGACAAATATCGGGAATTGAGAAACCCACCATGCGGATCAGCCCTGAGATAGCTGGATAATTTTTTACCAGCTAAAAATTTATTCAGTTAGCTTAGGGGTGGTGGTGAGTGGGTGTTCCAGGGCAGACTTTGCTCTCTGACTCAGTTAGCCGGATAAACGCCCATTTTCAGCATTATCTGGATAACATAGCCAGGTAACTTTAGGACTGCCGAAGAGCAGCCCCAAAGTTAGTCGCATAAACTTATCCAGCTAACTTTATCATAACCAGATATATTTAGTGGCATACCTGTGCCACCGAATATCCCTGCAAAGTTAGGATGATATGTTTATCTGGCTAAGGGGGTCATTAACTAAAGCGATCGCGCGCGAAAAGTCCCTGTTCGCGTGCGATCACTAAATGTGGGCAGCGTCAAGACAGGAAGAGGAAGAGTCGGGGCGGCACCGGGGCGGATGCCGCGAAGATGGCGCTGACGGCGAAACGGTAAGCTTCCGTATCGCTGCCTATTTCACGCCGAATAACGACACCTTTTATGGTGTAGTTATTCAGCGCGACGCCGGCAGCGATCGCTCCTCAGAGGTGCGATCGCTGCCGGCTATCGCAGGACCGCCCCCCCCCCCCCCCCCCCCGTTTCATCCTCCTGCCCCCCCTGTACCGCGGTATTCAGAGAGCCCGGTGGTGTTAGTAAATCCAGGCCTAAATTTGCTATTATGGGCCTCCTAGCCTCTCTGGGAGAAACTTTTTTTTTTTTTTTTTCTTGGTGTCTGAGTTTTGGTACCGTAGTAGTTTGCCTGGGATACCAAGTGAGCTTAGGCTCTACAATCTAACTTTTATTGCACACTTCACCTCTTCTCCTTTTCCTGACATGGGACCTTTTTTAAAGTCTTTTTTATTGCAGCTTTGTCCCCTTGGGATATCTAGGGCTAAAGTTTCGAAACATTGAAGCTGCCTGTCTATAGAATAAGGCAGCTAGAGCTGAGGTTTTGAAAATTTCTGGTTGCTGAGTGGCTAAATATAACCATTTGGTTTCACTAAGCAGCTATATTTAACAGCTCAAAAATGGATATTCCAGGACGCATGGTTGGTTTAGGCAGGGGAAGGTGAGGGAGGAGAAGGTGACTTAGCTGGCTAACACTGAAATTCTCTTATTAATCACCTAAGTTATGCTGCTTTAAGGGTCAATTTAACCATTAGGAAAACAGGACAGTTGCCTAGAGCACCAAAATTTGGGTGATGGCACTGCAACTCGTGCTGAGACGGTGTGGGGAAACAGGGTTAATGCCATCTAGGTAACTACCTATCCCCCTTCCCAATAGGCTTGCAGGGCAGGCAAAGGAGAGTTGGGGGTGAAGCGGTTGGGGGAAGAGGGGAAAAGAAGGGTGTGGTAAGGTAGTGGAGGCAGAGAGAGAGAGACAGAGGAAGAGAGGGCAGAAGGCAGTGAGAGAGGGTGGGACAGGAGGGAAAGAAAGAGGAGAATGTGGGATGAAGTGCTGATCTGGTCACATACAGTGGAGGGGGCCATTGCTTTGCTTTGTTTTCCTGGTCAAGTGAGCATCAGGAAGGGATTGTAGCATTGATCAGAAGGTGTAGATGGGCAGATTGGAGCAGCCATATGGTCTTTATTTGATGTCATGTGACATGTATGTGTAAGCCCCTGTCCCTACCCCATCCCTTGGAATATCTTTGCATACTGTGGGTATATTTCAATGCATACAAGCCATAGGCATGTAAGTTTACCTGTATATCAGACATATGCATTTAATTTTTCTCGAAAAATCTATGCGCACATATTAGCAGGTGTAAATGTGTGCGGGTAGTTTTGGTGGGATAATTCTCAAAGGGAAAGTATGTGTACTTTCTCAGTGAACATTGTGTAAAGTCTCTGGGTAACTGCCTTTTGGTTTATGGGGACTGATACAAAATTACCCCCTGATTTCTTGGGATTTCCATTTCAGTTTTTGTCTGCACATTTGTCAGCTATTCTGTATTTAAGAGCATAAGAACTTGCCTTACTGGGTCAGACCAAGGGTCCATCAAGCCCAGCATCCTGTTTCCAACAGAGGCCAAAACCAGGCCATAGGAACCTGGCAAGTACCCAAAAACTAAGTCTATCCCATGTTACTGATGCCAGTAATAGCAGTGGCTATTCTCTAAGTGACCTTAATAGCAGGTAATGGACTTCTCCTCCAAGAACTTATCCAAACCTTTTTTAAACCCAGCTACACTAACTGCACTAACCACATCCCCACATTTGATGAAGGTCCTTCTGTTTTCTGTAAGCGTGCTCAAGCTGAGGTATTCTACTAGCGCATGGGGATCTGGAGCAGACTTGTACATTTGATGCCCGATTTTAAAAGCTGTGTGCATATACATTGTGGGGGTTATGCACGTGGCCGAGCCTTGCGCGCGCCACTCACATTTTATAATGGGCTCGGCCACGTGCATAACCCCCGATACGTGCACAAGTGCCAGGCCTGCTAAAAGGGGCAGGGAGGGGGCATGATCTGGGCGGGGAGGAGCAGGCCGGGGGCGGGCCGGGACAGCGCCATTAGCCTCTGTTCCGGGGAAGTGCACGCTGGCAGAAAACAAAAAAAATTATTATAGCAAGGAAAGGGTTTGGGGTCAGGGAGGAGAGAGCAGAGAGGAAAAGGTAGGAAGGTTAGGTGGGGGTATAGGGAACTTCCCATCTAGTCTGCTCCTTAATTGGAGTGGACTTAGAGGAAACTGGGGAAGCCCTACTCACGTCGCCGTGCATATTTTTCTAAAATCCCCCCCCCCCCCTGCGCACAGAACAGGCCACCTGCCCACACATGCGTGCACCGACACACATTTTATACCATGCATGCACCAACACGTGCATGTTATAGAATAGCCGTGTTCATGTGCACACGTCGGAAGCCGCGCATACATGGACGCCCACATGCTCCTTTTAAAATCTAACTTCATGTTTGCCCAGTGTAATATTTGTAGTGCTGCCTTTGCATAGGTAGGGTTGCTGCTGTTGGGAGAGTTGCAGGGGTTGTTACATATCCCAAGTTTTTTTCTTTCTTCTTTTTGCAGAATTTTGTATTATTTCACAATGGTCTTTATCTGCCATCATATTCTGTGTTTCTGTGTTTCATCAGGGAATGAAATGAAGCTTACACCTATATCCACCCAAATATATTCTCATGTAATTTCTATATAACATTCATTTTCCTTCTTAATTAGGGATGTGCAGGGGTTTTGTGGAGGGCATGGCAGAAACAACGGGGGATCATCCCTGTCCCCTTTGGACTCCATGGCTTAGCTATGGCATAAGATGAAGAGGGGGAATGAGAGGAAGCACAAGCAGCTTTTTTTTGTTAGTTTTGTGGCAGGTTTAATCAGATGGGGCACGCGTGGACAGCTATCATAAACAAAAATGAAATCACATCCCTATTATTTATAGATTTTGACCAACAAACTCTGGCCTGGATTTTCTAAGTTCACAGAACTTAGAAAGTCCAGCAGTAACGGGGGGCAGGGGGGTGAAGCGGGGGGCGGGCCTGCGAAAGCACCGCCATGAAAGGTGGCACTATTGGCCGCGTTACTGATGGCGATAAGGCTCCTTACCTTTTCGCCACCAGCAATGTCTTCGCGGTGTCCTCCCTGGTGCCGCCCCGACTCCTCCCCTTCCGGTGCGGACGCCACCCAGAACCCGCCCCGATCTAAGTATAGCACGCGATACCTTTGGAAAATGACCCCCTCTGTTTGTTACAAATCAGTCACCTCTTAGATGGACATTTAAACACCATGCTTCTGTTACCTCAATAATAACTTTTTCAGCTGTTACTTACTTGTTCTGCAATCATGACCTTAATGTACAAATATTTTTGTACTTTCTTGTCCCCTGCTCTTTTTCAGCTGCATCTTCTTATCCATTATTTTCAATATGACTTCTGACAGCAGCATTAGGAAATATTTCTTTTCAGTTCTGTTCTTCCTAATCTTGTTAACGCTATATTTATTATAGTTATTTCATTAGTTCGCTCTATCACGTTCCCAGGTATTCTTTCCTCTCCCTTCCTTTCTCCACTGTCAATAGAAAACCCTCTGTACTGGACTAAGCAGCTTGCCTGCTCAGACATTTACTGCCTCTCAGTGGCTGTGAAATTAATTGTGCTATTCCCTGAATATTGGAGTCACTCTCTAAGGCAGGGCTTCTCAGCCCAGTCTTCAGGGTACATCTACCCAGTCAGGTTTTCAGGAGATCCACAAAGAATATGCGGGAGATAGATTTGCATACAGTGGAGGAAATGCATGCAAATCTATCTCTTGCATATTCATTGTGGATATCCTGAAAACCTGACAGGCTGGGGGGTACCCTGAGGACTGGGGTGAGAAGCATTGCACTATAGTAAGTAATAGCAGGTAAAAGCTACTCAGTTATGTTACCTGACTTCAATGGCAGGGGGGAAAAGGGGACCTGGATTCAGAAAGCAACCAACCAGGGCTCCCACTTTTATGGTCTGGGGAACAAATAAGCATGGGGTACCTTGCTGATGCAGCTGTTACTACCCTTAACCAATAAGCCTGATGCTTTTGATGCAGCTCCAACATTGCTCTCTGCTTCAACAGCAAGGGGTAAAGGGGAGGCCCTGACTTTTACAGTCTGGGAAACTGATAACCATGGGGTTAGCCTGCATGGCGCAGCAGATACTATCATAAGCTGGCTGGGCAGACTGGATGGAGTATTTGGTCCTTTTCTGCCATTAAATCTGTGGTTTTTATGATTTCTATGAAAGTACTACACAAGAAAAGAAAAACTTTTATTTATCAGTATTTTCAGCAGCAATTTTCTGAGTACTACTTCTCTGTGTATAAATATAAATGAAAAGGAGTTATAACCATTAGGCAAATATTCACACAGCATCCCCTATATGGTCCTTGGAGGACAAATATCAGAAACAAATCCTACAAAAAGCAACTGTCATAAAAGCAAATATTTGAAAAATATTCAGCATAAAAAAGAAAATAAGACTTTAAAAAAATCTATACATTCAAAAGGCTCAGAAGCCTGCAGATATGCCCATGAATGCCTATTCACTCTTCTGCATATGTGTAACCCTCAGACATGAATATATTTACTCCTGCTTGAGGCCAGTAGACGTTCAGGAAGAACACTGCCATTGCCATGCAACTCCCACTGGGTCCTAAGGGAGTGATATTGACATGTCTACAGTTTTTTTCAGGCTTAACAGAAAAATAGAAAAGCTAGTTTCATAGATGACAATTTTCAAACATTTTTACCCAGGTACCTAAGTAGATACCTGGGTAAAATTCTTAGTTAAAAACTGTCCCCACAATCTGTGGGTAAAAGTGCCCTTACCCATATTGCTAAAGGCAGGGCCAAGGGTGCGATGGGCTCAGCTGGCAGACAATGTGCATAGATTTCATTTTGAAATTACTATTCCTGCTTTAAGATGCTGATTTTGCACCAGATGCAAAGCAGGTGCAACATCTTACGGGTGTAGAAGTACCTGTAGTGACAGCCAGCCCTGAATTTTCAAGGGGAATCTCCATAATGTGTTTCCCTTTGAAAATTTGCTTGCAGGCCTGTGGGTGTGCAGTGCTGATTTTAAAAATTGCCCTCAAAATGCACTTTTATTCTATCACAAATTATCTAGAAAAAATATCTTAGCAACTTTCCCCTATTTTTAAGTACTGGCTATATTTTACCATGCAAAATCCACTGTTAAAGGACCAATATATCTGTTTCCACTGGGGTCAAAGGACTTTCCTTTTAAAAACTATTTTAGAATATCCAAATACATATAGTAGCTTCTATGAAAGAGGTGGGCAAACTTTTTTTAACTGGATCCACATTACTGGCTCTTGCCTGCATCAGGACCAGGGTGGGTCCCCTTGCAGCTCCTCTGGGGGTGAACCACCCCCTTGGAGCTCCTTGAGTAAAGGGTCTCATTTAATCCCCCATTCCCAGCCCCCCCCCCCCCCATTCCAATCGCTGCCTGCCTGCTCTCATCACCCTCCTCCAACGCAGTCCCTAATGTATGTGACATCGGGCCATTGCTAACGATGTTGGAAAGGCTGCTGGAGATGGTGACAGTGCAGTGGCAGGCCAGAGACCATGCAGAACATGATTGAGGTGGGTGAGCTGCAAAAATGGAGAGATGGAACAGTTCTGATAGTTTGTCCCTCTCCATTCTGTAACATACATATTATTTATCTTATCCTATTCTTAGCTTAATATTTCCTTACATTCAAATTTGCATGGCACATACTTCCTCCATGCATTCAAATCATTTAATATATATTCACCTTTTTATCTACTCTCACACAGCACACATCCTTGGAAATATGGACCCCTAGGACTATAGGAATATTAAAAGTCATATACAACACTTGTGTAATGCACTGCTACACTGGCAACAAGGACTCAGTCATACTTGTTAGGGTCCCTAGCCACGCCAGTACTCATGAGCAGGATTTTGGGGTTGAATTAGGCAGAGAAGTCCCAAAGTGCTGGAGCTGGGCTGGAACTGGAAGCCTGAGCAGGAACCAGAGACTGAGCAGGAATGTGAAACTGAAAAGAAGCTGGAAATGGAACCCAGAGCTGGCACTGGAGTCTGAGCTGGGATGTCGAAATGGGGCTGAGCTTCTAAGCTGGAACTGGAACTCAAAGCAGGACCTGAAATCTCAGTTGGAACATGAAACTAGAACTGGGATTTGGAACTGAAGCTCAAAGCAGAACTGGAACTGACACAGGAAGTGGAGTGGGGACGTGCCACAGGACCTGGAGCTAGAAGCAAGAACAGAATTGCTGCTTGCAACTGCAACTGGATCTACAACTTGGAGCAAGGGCTGAAGTAAGGACTGGATCTGAAGCTTGGAGCAAGGACAGGCTGGAAGCAAAGCAGGGAATGGCACTGAAAACTGCAAGTGGAGCCTGGAGCAGGAATTTTAGCTGGGCAAGACAGAAGCCAGAACAGGAACTTGGTCCTGCAGCTGGGATTTGAAACAAGGAGCAGAGCTTTGATGTGAAAGGGAAGAGTTCACCTCACTAAAGAGCTTGGGTAGTCTTCTGGTTGCTATGAACAACTTCCTGCTCTCAGCAACTTCATTTTAGCCTGGCTGTGGTCAGTCCAGTTCCCTGGGAGAGAGTGACCCAAAAAACAAAAAGGAAGGCGATCTATAAAAGCCGTCAGGTTGGAAAAAGTAAAATAGATGCCAGATGTATTTAAAATTTTATTAATACATGGTTACATAAAAATAGCTCGACTCCGGCAGAGATTCGCCACAATATGGCTGCCTCAGGGGCTATAAAACATAAACATAAAAACATGAACATATATTAATCATAAATGTTGCGGTCCCGACCGCCCCTCTCCTGATCGGGCTTAGGCCCGCCTACCTCCGCTCCGGCAGCCGCGGGATTCCGACCAGCCCAGGTCCCAGGAGGCCCCCCGTCCGCGTACCTCCCACGTGGCAGACTCCATTACAGGCCTGTTTCTCCTCCGGCCTCGCGCACGCGCGCGAGGAGGCTCCTCTTGTGCGTCCAGCTCCCGGAAACCCGGCTCTGCCTCCCCGCCTGACGTCACACTCAGCTCCCGATATAACCGGTGTTCAGTCGCTCACTAAATGCCTTGCAACGAGGTTCCTAGCTGACTAGTTGCTTCCTGTTTGCGTTTCCTGTTGTATCCTGATACCTGCCTTTGACTCCGGTTTGCTTCTGACTTCGCTACAGCCTGCAGCCTGCCTTCGACTCCGGTTTGCTTCTGACTTTGCTACAGCCTGCTGCCTGCCTTTGACCCCGGTTTGCTCAGACTTCGCCACACCTGCTGCTTGCCTAGACTCCGGTTAGCTTCTGACTTCTCTGCTGTCTGCCACCTGCCCTGACCCGGGTTGCCTCGGACTCTCGGCTGCCTGCCAGCCTGCTCAGGCCCCGACTGTTCCCCTCTGGACCAGCATCCGGACCCGGCCTGCTTCTCTGACTCTCTGACCTTCCGCTAGCCGGCTCTGCTCCTAGTGGGCCTTCTGCCCTCCATTGGCACTAGCTCTTCAGGACATTCACTGCAGTGCCCAAGTCCTAAGGGCCTGGGTCCCTACGGGCTCCTCCCGGGGGGACCCCAGGCTCCGGGTGAATCCTCGCCAGATCGTGCCTCCGCCTCCCGGCCTGCCCTGTGATCTCCGGTAGGCCGGCCCAAGGGTCCACCATCTACCCTCACAGCAGTCTAGCCGCAACAATAAATACAACAAATCATAAATAAAATAGAAGGAGACATAAGCTAAAAATGAAATCCATACATAATAAAATTAACTCTGAACATTTGTAACTCCTTTTTATATAGGTAACATTAAAAATAAAATTTTTAATTTTTAGACAGTGCAGGGGACATTAATAAAAACAGCACATAAATATAATGTAGTGTTCAGAAAGGGTTTGTATATCCAAAAACAATGGCATAGGCAAAAGAGTTTTTAATACTATGTAATTAATACAAATGTAATTAATTAAAAGGTGAATGAATGGTGTTACCTGTATTTACGTATTCAGTGTAAAGTGTGGTCATCTAATGGTTGCCAATTAAGCATCTGTAAAAATGATGAAAATTTAGTATCTGTCTTAAACTAAAAGCTAATTCAAGAGGTATAAACTTGAAGGGGCACGATACCTGTTTGAAGTGTTTTATAATGTATGTGTTGCGCTCGGGGGTGGACCCCTGTCCTGTGGCAGTACAGGGACTGGCCACAGGGGCGGAGCATGGAAGGAGACAGTGGCAGTGTAGATCTTCACCACTGGAAGCTCAAGGTCCCCCCGGGAGGAGCCCATAGGGACCCGGGCCGCTGGGACTTAGGTGGGCCTCGCAGGGTCTCCTGGGAGAGTCAGAGTCCAGCGTGTCCACAGACACTGGGAGAGCTCTATCGGGTTCGAAGCTGGAAACAGGTTGAAGGCGAGCGAACCATAATAGAGTTGGTGAGGACAAGGCTAGGGACAGAGCCAGAATCAAGCAAGGTCAGACGATCAGGGTCAATGTTCAAGAATCAGTCCGAGGAGTGGTCAACATAGCAAGGGTCAAGATCCAGAGGTCAGGCAAGGTCGAAGAGCAGGCTGGGGTCTTCGGCAGGCAGGCAGGCAGGTCACGAACAAGCTGAGGTCTTTACCAGAAAGTCAGTCCGAGGTAAGACCAAGGAGATGAACAAGGAACACTGGAACAAGCAGGGCAAGGAAGCAGGTACAAGCAGGAATGGAACTGGAACAGAAGGATCCTGGAACGAGACTAGGGACAAGCAAGCAGGAACACGAGCAAGGGCAATCTCAGGAACAAACCGACCCGATTGCCAAGGCAAGGAAGTGAGGCCAGGAACTTCCTTATAACATGAATTCAATCAGGGTGCGCCACGGAACTAGGCCCCGCCCTGGAATCTACATCAGGGTGGTTGCTCCGTGTGTGCATAGGAGCGTGGCTAGCTGCTGAGACGCCGGGGCCTGGCATGAAGGCCCAGCGACCACTGCCGCGGGACACCGGGGCCTAGCTAGACTTGCAAGGGCCACGAGGGAGACAGGACCGGGAGCCACTGTGTGACCCCGAAGGTGAGCGGTCTCGTGCGCGGGACGACCATGGGTGGGGCACATAACAGTATATGTTTCCGTATATTGAGTTATTCTGTTGGTGGCGACCAAATACTAAGGAAAGTGAGCGGGAACAATGGAAAAGACAAACAACTTAATATGAAATGGCAAAAATAAATCATAAAAATGAGATGTGTTAAAAATGAGAGACAAAGGAAATCAAATAAAACATAAAAAATACCTGCAATTGAAGTTTGGCTGTGTGTGTTTCTTGAGTAAGACAAATGGATTCTGCTTATGCTCTGGACCAGAATGGAAATCAAGATAAGACATTTTATACTGGACCTATCTCCAGTCATTACAATCTGATATTGCTCTTGTTCAAGAGACTCATTTAACAGCTGCAGAGTCTCTCAAGCTCAAACAGCAATGGGTTGGCCAAGTTTACTTCAGCCCCGCGCACAAGAAGAAATGTGGTACGGCCATACTAGTTCACAAGCGTTTGGACATTTCCATCTCGTCGCAAGTTATGGATCCTGAAGGTCGATGGAATCTTATTCAGTTTACTTTCCAAGGGGGCTCCTACATCATTCTCAATGTATATGCGCCCAATGCAGACGACTCTTCTTTTTTTTCAAGAGCTGTTTGCCAGAATACTCGCATTGCCCCCCTCTATGATAATCATTGGGGGTGACTTTAATCAACCTTTGGATCCCCTTCTTGATAAAAAAACTGAGGTTCGTTACACCACCTCTAAGGCGACTAAGACTCTGAACCATCTCATGTCCCAACTGGGCCTCCTTGATCCCTGGCGTTTACAACATCCTACCGCAAGAGACTTCACTTTCTACTCAGCGCCTCACGACTCCTACTCTAGGATAGATTTTTTTCTTGTCTCCAACACTTTGGACCAATACATCCAATCATCCAAAATATGTCCCATCTTGATCTCTGATCATGCTGCTGTGCTTTTTCGATTCCATCTTGTGGCCCCTATTCCGATTGATAGACAATGGAGATTCAATTCTTCATTGCTCTCAGAACCGGACTTTTTGACGATGATTTCCGAGAAATCAACACATTTTTTTTCAGATAATCGTGGATCTGTCTCATCTCAAACTCTCCTGTGGGAAGCATACAAGGCTACTATCAGAGGAGAAATTATAAGTTATGCTGCACACAGGCGTCGACTTCAAAGACAAGCTCTCCAGGAACTCCACAACCGTACTGCGGAGCTTGAACGTACCCATATTGCATCACCTACAGCGAGCACACTTGCACAGCTTCAAGCTGCTAGATATGAATATAATCGTCTTCTGAGCTCGCAGGTCCAGCTGCACTTATTTCACTCCAAGGCTCATTATTATTCGGAAGGCAACAAATGTGGTAGGCTACTTGCCTCGTACCTCAAGAAAAAATCTGAACGTTCTCGCGTTATCGAGCTGGTTAACGCACAGGGTGTCTCTTCTACGCTTGATAAGGATATCCTCCGATCTTTTAGTGACTTCTACGCCCAACTGTACCAGTCTGAAGTCCACCCCTCCTCAGATGACTTTAATTCTTTTTTTGCTGGCCTGCCGATTCCTCATCTAACCGAAGAACAGCGTCACCTCTTGGACTCTCCCTTCTCTCTTGAGGAAATATCGTCTGCAATCATGTCTCTCTCTCTGAATAAAGCCCCGGGCCCGGACGGCTTCAACACGGACTTTTACCATGCGTTTAAGAAACTTTTATCACCTCATTTACTGGATCTCTTTGACTCCTTCAATTCGCCAGCTTCGGCTTCCGCTACTTTTACAGATGCTAGAATTGTGGTGATTCCAAAGCCAGGTCGAGACCCGACCCTACCTGCAAATTATCGCCCTATTTCACTTCTCAATGTCGACTACAAAATTTTCACGAAGTTATTAGCTACCCGCTTATCCAGAGTATTGGGATCCCTCATTCATACTGATCAATCTGGCTTTCTTAAACATCGCCTAATTTCTAACAATACTCGAATGTTTTTCCATATTCAAGAATCGCTTTTTCCCACTGATGAACCAGCTGTTGCTGTTTCACTAGATGCTGAAAAAGCCTTTGATCGTATAGAATGGCCTTTCCTTTTTGAAACCATGGCTCGATTCGGCTTCGGTTCTAAATTTGTTGATTGGATTAAATTGATTTACGCCTCCCCTACTGCTTCTTTATATGTTAATGCGCAGGTCTCTCCACCTTTTCCCTTGCATAGAGGTACTCGTCAAGGGTGCCCGATTTCGCCTTTACTCTTCGACCTGGCTTTGGAACCCTTACTTATTGCCGTTCGTCAATCCCAGTCCATTACTGGAGTTCGTATTGACTCTGCTGAGTATAAGTTGTCGGCCTATGCTGACGATGTCTTACTTTTTCTAACTAATCCTGACAAATCACTTACTCAATTGTTCACCCTCATTGCGGCTTACTCTGCAATTTCCGGTTACAAAGTAAACTGGAGCAAAACTGAATTTCTCCCTTTAAATAATTTTTCTCACACACTGGATTTTTCCTCTTTTTGTATCCAAAAAGCTAAGAAGGGATTAAAATATCTTGGCATTAACTTTTTCTCTGATCCTCTGGCCACCGTTCAGGGTAGTGAGGAAGCTACCCTTCGTCAGGTAAAAGACATTGTTCTTAAATGGTCTCCATTGCACCTCACTTGGTGGGGTAGATTGGACACCATCAAGATGGTTTTGGCTCCAAAGATTACCTTTGTACTGTCTATGGTTCCGATTTTCTTCTCTACTGATTTTTATCGTAACATTGATCGCCTCTTGCTCACCTTCCTTTGGAACAAGAAGGCCCCGAGAATAGCTTTGCGTAAACTTAAGGCTGGTAAAGCTGATGGGGGAGTTAATTTTCCTGATTTCCGTACCTACCACTTGTCCTTTGTTCTTCAACAGGGTTCCCATTTGTTAAACTACACGGAATCCTCGACTCATACTCCTAGCTGGCTCCCTATTGAGCTCTCTCTTATTCATCCTTCCCCTCCATCTGCGTTCCCTGGCATGACCCTCTCTCCTCGTTTAAAGCGGAGTGGGATATTAACAACTTTGCACAGGGCGCTTCAGGAATTTGACAACTCCTGTCCCCCGGGCCACCCTACTTGGTCCAATTCTTGTTTCTCCCCCATTTGGGGAAACCCTAAACTCAAAATAGATGGTCATCCTCCTCACTGGTCTATATGGCAATCCCGAGGGCTCTGGTTTCTCTCCTCCATTGTTTCGGAAGGGTGTGTTGTTCCATTCTCCTCGCTCCAATTGTCCCATCACCTCCCTTCTACCCAATTTTATGCTTGGCTTCAACTGCGGGAGGCGCTTAAAGCTTTTAACCTCTTGCAATTGCTCCTAGATCAGGTACCCAGTTTCGTCTCTTTTATTGATGAACAGGGATCTAAGGGTCATCTTGCCTCAAAAATTTATAAAGTGCTTAGAAATGCTGTGAAGCCCTCTCACACCTCAGCTTTAACAGCTGTATGGTCCATGGACCTTCAATTTGAACCTCCTATGGGGGCATGGAAATACCTTTGGTCCTCCTCCATCCGTGTCTCTTTGTCTACCAGCCTCTCCCAAACTTCATTTTTCATAATGCACAGAGCCCTCTGGACCCCATGGAAGTTACATAGAGCCAAACTTCTCCCGTCCCATCAATGCTGGTCTTGTACCAATGACAGGGCCAATTTGGAACATATGCTTTTTTCTTGCCCGATACTAGCCACTTTTTGGAAGCATGTTTGGGCAAAAATTTCATCCCTTCTTCTTCTTTCAATACCAATTTCCTACGCCATGGTCATTTTAAAGGGTGCCCATCCTGATTTAGACCTTCCCATACCCCATAGGAGATTGTTGGACTTTCTCCTTCTTGTTGCATTGCATAACATTACCTCTAATTGGAAAAGGAGTGATTTACTCTCTGAATCCCTGTGGTGGAACACGGTATGCCTGTTTAGTAAGTACGAACGGGCGATGGCTATCAAACATAATCGCTTAGCCAAGTGGGATTTAATGTGGAAACCCCTTGACAATCATGTTAGTTAACCCTCTATTGCTTTGTCAGTTTTGTTTGTCCCTAGGCGGCAGCAGCCTTGGATGATGTTCTCTTTCCTTTTCTGTTCTATTGGTTTTTCTGTCTCTCTCTCTTTATTTTTCTTTTCCTTTTCATTCTCTCTCTTCCTTGGTTTCTTCTCCCTCTTCTTTAGTTTTCTCTCCTTCTATATTTTTTTTTTTCCCCCTTCCTTTGCAATATTAGTTGTGTTCTTATCATACTTGGAGAATATTTTCAGCTGTACTTCATATTACTGTTATAATTGCCTTAATCATGTCTCAGATGTTTGATGTTTCTCAGACTTGTTAACCTTGTACTTACCTGTTTACGGTTGTACCATTATTTTTTTTTCTTTTGTCAATAAAAAGATTACAACTAAAAAAAGAACATGTCATACTGGGTCAGAACAAAGGTCCATCAAGTCCAGCCAATCCAGGTCCAAGAGAAAAGATCCAATTCTTCTTGATCATAAGCAGTGGTTTTCCCACATCTATATGGCTAATGATTTATAGCATTTTCCCCCAGAAACTTGCCCAAACTCTTTTTAAACTCAGCTATGCTAACTTCTTTTACCACATACTCTGTCCACATTTTCCTTGGTTGAATTGTGTGCTGAGTGAAAAAGTACTTTCTCAGATTTTAATATGCTACCTATTAGCTTCATCGAGTGTTCTAGTCCTAGTACTGTTTGAAAGAGTAAATAACAGTTCCATTTACCTTTCACCCCTCTCAAGAACTCTAGCATATCTCCTTTCGGCTGTCTCTTCTCCAGGTGAAATCAGCAAGCAGATCCTTGTTGATTAGGATAGGACTTTTTTTCTGTACATACATTTAGGGGCTGATATTCAGGCACAGAACAGATAGTTAAGTTGGCCATATAAAGCTATCTGGCCAACTTAACGGTAATATTCAGTGATGCGGCCATGCTGATGAATATCCCCGGCTATCTTAAAATTAGCCAGATAAGTAATATATCGGGCCAACTTTAGGACAGTCCTACAGCATGACCATAACTTATGCGGCTGACTCTGCTCCTCCCGAAATGCCTCCCGCCCTCCCCTGGATTGCCCCTGACTTATGTGGCTAAATTCTAGCCACATAAGACATTATTTAGATGGATAACTTTTCAGTTATGTCTAATTGACTTTTGAATATCCACCTCCTGATTTCTTTATTTGTGATACAATTTCTTGTATGTAGCTAACACAATTTTCTTCCAAATATGAGGTAAGATTTGTACAGTACATACAGATTTCATAAAAATGAAAACTTGATGTCCTCCATGTAATCAGAGTTTACTGATAAGATTGATCATGCTAAACTAAAAGAGTTTTTGTATTAACTTCAGCTATGAAACCAATGTTTAAGCTCAGTGCTAGAGCACTTGGTTTGGAGTATGAAGGCAGGAGGTTTAATTTCTCAGTTAGAAAAATGAGGCTGCAGTATTAGGATGGGTTTAGCTTAGTGGCAGTGATCCAAGTAATTGTTTCCTGTCTAAATAACAATGTACTTCTTGCTTATGGGATCTTGAAATTTTATAGAGGGCACTAAATTTCTCTCAATTTTTAAAGTTTATATACTAAACATTTTCCCTATAGGCACAACATGGGAAAAAATGTTTGGTACACAGGCCTCTTTGTGTGAAGCTGTTACATTATGGGCATTCATTCAAATAATCTGTGCAAAACTCTGAATCCAAGAGTGTATCGCTCCCAACTGGCTGTCGATAAAATCACTTTCTCTCACATACTCTGGCAGGCTCCAATCTTCTTACCCAGGAGACCCAGGCAAAAGAGAATGGACCATATCTGCTGACTCAAATATACATCTTCTCTTCATATTATCTAGTCAGCTGAACTTGACCAAAACTTTCAGGTTAAATAGAACTGTTAAACTGCCAATTAAGTAGAATAATTTATACAGCTTCCCAAAAGACCAGAAACCAACCAATTTATTAAGCCCAGTATTTGCATGGCACTCTATTTCTGCTAAGGTCCTGAAAGGTCACCTAGATGACCTCTCTCACAAGCTGTACTAAGCTACACAAGCCATTTTGTGTCTTTTTAAAGACATTTCCACTAAGATTTTATCATGAAAGGCATATTTTTAGCTCTGAATAGAGAACAGGAAGAGTTTTCTAGTCAAGGCTTTAACAGTTTTTATTCCCAGGATAGCTGGCTTGAATATCATTTTCCATATATACTGCAGGAGATTAATTCTTTAAAGAGCTGCAAGCAGCTAAATCAGTACTCTAAAAATTGCCTGTCACTGTTTTACTCATACTGGTTCATGGCATTTGACAAACTTTCTCTACCTTGTGCTGTTTGTCAAAGAGCTATGAAACAGAGATTTCTAATTTTTATGCTTTCACCATCACCTAAATTGTGTAACATTCAACAAATCATTTCATCACCTTATGCCTCACCTCAGTCTGTGCATTCCTTTATTTAGTATCATAAAAGGTAACAGCAGAGAAAGATCAGTCAGCCCATTTAGTCTGTCCAATTATTCTGTCCACATTAAGGATTCAGCCAGTTGCCTGTCACAAAGTGTGACTGCCTGCAAGATCTCTCTTTCTATCCAGGACAGTCTTTTTTGTCTTCATTTGTACTCCACCATCTTCATGAGCATGCAAGCTCTCTTCTTAGCTCCCTCTAACACCCCGACTTTCCCATGTCTAACCACAAAACTCTGTAATAGTCTAAATAGCCAGCAATAAATTGGCCGATGTTCAAACCTCCAACCTCCTAGTCTTCTCCATGCCTTGTTGTACTGTACTGGATTTTCCCACAGAATAACAATTTGAGCAGGATATGCCTGGATATGTTGATTGGTCAACATAAGCAATTGTGAATATAAAGGATAAATAAGTGGTAGTCTAACTGCAAATAAAGCAACTGCATCTGCAGCACCTGCATTCTATAAAATGTTCATGAAAGTCTTACTCCACTAGGGTTTTTGGAGCCTACCTCAGTTCCCCTGGGCTCAGGTTCCCTAGTTTCACGTTTAGAAATTCGTAGATGAGCGATATGGGTCAGCCAATGAGTGGGTCCTCCTATAGCAAGGTAGCTATAGGGCAGAGATGCGCAATTCCAGTCCTCGAGGGACAAAAACAGGTCAGGTTTTCAGGATCTCTGATGAATATACATGAGATATATTTGCATACAATTGAGTCAGTGTGCATGTAAATCTATCTCATGCAAATTCATTGGAGATATCCTGAAAACCTATTTGATGGTCCTTGAGAAATGGAATTGCTCACCCTTGATGTAAGGGTCATCTTAAGGCATGAGTCATCCGGGTACAGGCTCAGGTCCAGGGGTCCCACATCTATATGGTGCTCCCGATTACTTTCCCCCTGCTTCTTGATTTAATCGGTGGAAGGGGAGACCTCAAAGTGTTTTGGCCATTGGGTCCCAAAACAAGTTAAGATGGCACTGGGTAGCTGGCCAGCCCCAGCTGGTGGGATGTAGTAACCCTAGGGGGAATCTGGTTCTCTGCAGACTGATGAGATGTTACACTCCGTGGCTGCAGACTGCTGCAACCTCTGTTGCTCACCTCCTTTTTCTCTGCCTTGGCTCTGTTGGGCGAACTTGCGGCCTCTGCCAGCTGCCGCTGGCCTTCCAGCCTCCGTTCCGGGGCCCACCTAAGCAGCATGGACGCTGCCGACCGCCATCTTACACTTGGGGTGCCCTAGGCGCGTGTGCGCACTCTCGGGCTTGTTTTAACCATGTCATGGCGGGAACCTCGGGGGCGTCCCCTTCAGATGACGTCAGTGATCTCGGATACTTAAACCTGCCGGCCCAGACAGCCAGCGACTTGGCAACGAGTTCATCTTTCTGAATCCACCTACTCTTGCTTCAGTTCGTGTTCTGGTTCCTGCTTCTGTGGTGTGAGACATTCGGGAACCCACTCCTCGGGGTCCTTTCCTCGACTCTTGGCTATCTGCTCCTCGGAGGGCCTTCACCCAGATCTCTGCCAGCCTTGCTCCCCGATGCTTCCTACAGAACTACTACTACTTTGTCTTCAAGTCACTGTGAGTATTCACGCTGTGGACCACTGCTGTGATATCTATCTATTTATTTATTTATTTATTTATTTATTTATTTAAAGGCTTTTATATACCGATGTTCATGTCCTGGTACATATCACATCGGTTTACATAGAACCAAAGTTGGAAATTACATCGAATAAGAGGGTACAAATAACAGGGCTAACTTCATAAGAACTTATAGATAAAGCTGAGAATGACTTAAAATTATTACAAATAACAGTCAACAAACTCGGATTTACGACAGACTTAATAAGCATGGTTGCGTATTAAAGTACAACTGACAGGAGAATTTACCTGGGAATCCTCTCCGATGTACCCCGCTCTGCAGACCATTGCCGTGATATCGCTAGAGGAGCCCTCTCCGGGTCTACCCAGCTCTGCAGACCTCTGCTGTGATATCGCTAGAAGAACCTCGCCGGTGTACCCCGTTCTGCGGACCAGTACCATGATATCCTGGAGGAACCCTCGCCAGTGCACCCCGCTCTGTGGACCACTACCATGACCTCCCACCGAGGAACCCTCCTGTGTGCCATCTTTATGGATCCCTTGTACTACAGAGACTGTACTTTCTCTCGGCACCCCCGCTCCTTGAGTAGTGCCGCAACTATTGCCTGACTTCAATTATCCCGAGCTGAGTCTGATGTCAGCACCTGTGCTGTCGCTCCGTGGTCCGCCTCTTGGGGGTCACTCTCTCTCTCTCTCCTACTCTACTCCTGCTGTATAACATCCCGCAGCCAAGACCTCACCTCCCAATGGTGAGGCTCAGTGGGGCCTCCTCCCCTGAGTGGTACCACCTCTCACCTTGGCCAAGGGGGTTCACATACCCACAAATCCTAACACACCTGGGTTGGAAGATGGTCCTTCACTGAATGGTCTGGGGGAGTGGAGGGAGGGAGAAAGAGGACACGCAGTTCTTCTAGTACATTTTGGTTGTTTGCAGACTAGTGGGCTGCATTGCTCTTGGAGTCTGGAAGAGGTCCATGGAGAAACCATGGGCCCTCTCTCACCACAGTGGGAAATGCAGCCTAGGCTCACTTACAACTTGCTATCGCTCTGAGACTTCGTCTGAACTATGCATACCCCTGCTAACCTCCCTTCCTGATCCTTATAGCCACCCACCTAGTGAATCGCAGCACAAGTTTCTGCCCAGCTTTTTGGTTATAAGTCCTGTTCTTCAGACCCCAGCCTCTGCATACATACATTCACAAGCCCAGATTTAGATATAGGCAGCTGTCTAGGGGACCAAAATTGAAGGTGCCAAATATCTAAGCTGAAGAGGAGCTTCCTCCTGCTTGCTTTATAGCTGTGTGTGTGTGTGTGTGAGCGCTGTTTCTAAAAAAAAAAACAAAAAACCAAATCTGTTACAGCACTTTATGCCTCTCTGCTCTCTGAGGAGGATCTGATGCCTGCTTACCAGTTCTAATCCTACCCCCAGCTCTTAGTCACGCACACACACAGCTTAGTTTCCAGTTCAGGTTATTAGTTCTACCTTTCTTCCAGATCTGTTCCAGCTATAGGGTCTCACTTACCCCCTCAGCTCCTGGTCATGCACACACACACACACACACACACACGCTGAGATGTGGACAGCCCACATGAACTAGAGATCCCTGGGATGCTGTAGCATATGCCTGCAAAAGAGAGACTAGACAAGTCTTAGGGCTGGATAAGAGTAGTTTAATGACACTAATCCCTTACAGCAATAAGCAAGGCAAAAGAATGAGCACAGTCAAGGCATGAACAAACAAACGAGACAAGATATTCATAAACAAAAATTTACTGTTACATTTGCTGGTCACAGGAGCTACCCGCAACCAGCAGCACTACCCCTTCACCACTGGGGAGACGCCCAGTAAGCTCATTGCGGCGAGACACCACCATCGTCTCATCTTCCTTCTTCCTCCGTGGGTTGCCTCCATGCCATCTCTTAAGGGGCCCACAGCGGAAGCCAGGACTGTCAGTGCCTCTCGATGACATCTCGCAGCTGGGTACTTAAGGCTCAGCCACACACTCTAGCATTGCCTTAGAAATGGGTTGTCTCCACGGGTGTGAAGTATGTGTTGCTGCTCCTGTTCTTGCGTTCCAGCCTTGCCTCATCTCACCAGCCTAGCCTTGTCTTGTATCCTTGGCAGGGGCATAGCTAGAACTTAATTTTTTGGGGGGGGCCCCAAGGATAACATTTGAGGGCAGTAGGCATCTAGGTCTGAGCCCTACTAATTTTGTTTCAAGAACTTACCAACATTAAAAATAGCTTATTGATCTGTATTAATTTATTTGTATTGCAGTTTATAAATACAACAAAATCATATAAAAAATAAACAAAGAACACTTAACAAACATTAGTTCCAATTATGTAATAAAATAAATAACAATATATTCTTTTATGAATCCTCTTTCCAAAAATGTAGGGTATATCATAATTACAATAAAACAGCAATAATCATAAGAATCAAAAAACTTAAGATTTGCAATGTGTGCAGAGCAAAAAAAAAAACTAGAAATGTTGTTCATATTATAATCCAACATGCAAAAAAAAAAATATATATATATATTCAGATTCTGGTGTCACCTCAGTAACAACAAAACAAACTCCCTCTACTGCCAAGCTTTTTGTAAGTAACAGAAATCCCTACAAAAATATAATAAAGATAAAGAACATCTAGAACTAGGGATGTGAATCGGGCTTCGGACGATTGAAAATATCGTCGATATTTTCAAAATCGTCAGAAATCTGGGGCTTCCCCGAAACGATACGAAAACCCCACTATATTGATCGTGGGGGTTCTCTTATCATTTTGGGGGAGGGCGGTAAAAACGGCACACAAAAATAACCCCTAAACCCACCCCGACCCTTTAAAACTAATCCCTTTGCTTCCCCCACCCTCCTGACCCCCCCAAAAACATTTTCAGGTACCTGGTGGTCTAGTGGGGGTCCCGGGAACGATCTCCCATTCCTGGGCCGTCGGCTGCCACTAATCAAAACGGCGCCGATGGCCCTTTGCCCTTACCATGTGACAGGGTATCCTTGCCATTGGCCGGCCCCTGTCACATGGTAGGAGCACTGGATGGCCCCGCACCATTTGGGCAAAGGCCATCGGTGCCATTTTGATTAGTGGCAGCCGATGGCCCGAGAGCGGGAGATCGCTCCCGGGACCCCCACTGGACCACCAGGTACCTGTAAAATGTTTTTTGGGGGGGTCGGGAGGGTGGGGGAAGCAAAGGGATTAGTTTTAAAGGGTCAGGGTGGGTTTTTTGTTTATCGTTCGGGCGCAGCCGATAAACAAAACTGCGATCGGGCCCGATGAAAAAAAAACCCACATGTGAATCGGAACCGGAATCTGAACCGATTCCAGTTCTGATTTACATCTCTATCTAGAACCTTGCCATACCATACCATAACAGCAGTAACTCTCAGGACTCAAACAGTAGCAACCTTATCTATGAAAAGGCAACAGGGCAAACATTAAACCAGGCCCTAGAACACTAATACACCACCTACTGGGAAAAAAAGCTGGACTGCTACAAATCCCCACAGAGAAACTACACGTTAGCTAAAATTCTGGATCTATCATACATACGCAACACAGACTGAACCTTACCTAATACAGAATAAGAGACTACAAATTAGAAACAGAAACACATAGACAAGACTGAAATAGAAAACCCAAGAAACCAGACTCTGTGAACAGTGGAAGACTGACGAAAAAGTAAAATACAAATATATAACATCTATAGGAGTGGAGGAGTAGCTGATGTGTTGACTGGAATCTATTATCTCTCTTTTTTCCACTTTTGCTATATGCCAAAATGTAACTTGTTATCTGTTAACTGTTTTTAATATGTGTTACTCAAATATGTTTTATGTATTAAGTTGTTTAAACTGTAAACCGGAGTGAAGGCTGCCTGCTATACTTCAGTATAAAAAAGAATCTAAATAAATAAAATAAAATAAATGGTGGTTCGAGCAGCAGGCTATGACCCAGAAAAACCAGCATTCAAATCCTCTTGTCACTCCTTGTGACCTTGGGCAAGTCACTTTACCCTCCATTGCCTCAGGTACAAAGTTAGATTGTAAGCCCTGTGAGGATAGGGAAATACCTATAGTACCTAAATGTAATCCACTTTGAAATGCCAAAAAGCAGAATATAAAAATCTAAATAAATAAAATAAATGTACTTTCCCAAAGATAGCACATTTCAATATTTTTTCTACCTTTGTTGTCTGATCTTATTTTTCAAATAAGTTAGTCAAACTTCTTCCCTTACTGGCTTTTCCTAATTCCTTTTTCAAGGTCTTTTATTCTTTCTGTTTCTTCTGTCTTCTTTCCTTCCTCCCTCATACAGGCTTCCACTCCCACACACACTCTCTTATCTAAGCTCCCACTCTCACATGTAGGCTCTCACATGCAAGTTCCCACTCCCCTACACACACAGGCTCTCACTCTTACATGCTCTCTCTCTCTCATATACAGGCTCCCACTCCTACACACTTGCTTTCTCTCACATTCACAGGATCTCACACCCATATGCTCTCTCTCTCTCTCTCTCTGACACCCACATAGGTTTTCCACACTAACATGCTATGTCTCTTTCTCTCTCTTTCACACACAAACGGGCTCTCCATTCCACATGCTCTTTCTCTCTCAAAAACACATACAGGCTCACATCCACATGCTCTCTCTCAAAAACACATCCAGGCTCATTCCCACATGTTCTCTCTCTCACAGACATACTCACACACACAGGCTTCTCATTCCCATGCTCTCTCTCTCACACATACACACACAGGCTTCTCACTTCCATGCTCTCTCTCACACATACACACACAGGTTTCTCACTTCCATGCTCTCTCTCACACATACACACACAGGTTTCTCACTCCCATGTTCTCTTTCACACGTACACACACAGGCTTCTGACACCCAAGCTTTCTCTCACACATACACACACAGGTTTCTCATTCCCATGTTCTCTTTCACACGTACACACACAGGCTTCTGACACCCAAACTTTCTCACACATACACACACAGGCTTCCCACATGTTCTCTCTCTCAAAAACACATCCAGGTTTATTCCCACATGTTCTCTCTCTCACACACATACACACACAGGCTTCTCACTCCCATGCTCTCTCTCACACATATACATACAGGCTTCTCACTCCCATGCTCTCTTTCACACATATACCTACTTCTCACTCTCATGCTCTCACTCAGACATACACAGGTTTCTCATTCTCATGCCTCACTCACAAACACACACAGACATTCCCTCCCACACACTCTATCAGGGCTCTTCCTCTCTTCTAGGCCTTCTTGCTCTGACGAGCCTCCTCTTCTCAGGCCATGCAGGATGAGCTCTGTGATGACCCTGTGTTGGGCCCCTTCTTATCAGGCTGCGTGGAATGAGCTCCATGACACCCTGGTTGGACCTCTTCTTCTCAGGTTGCGTGGGCTGAGCTCCGTGATGACCCTGCATCTGGCCTCTTCTTTTCAGGATGCACAGGATGAGCTCTGCCTGTGTTGGACCTCTTCTTCCATGATGGCCCTCTTACGGGCCTCCTCTTCTTGGGTCGCTTGGGATGAGTGCAGTGACAGTCCTGCAACGGACCTCCTCTTCTCGAGCCACTCGGGATGAGCTCCACGATGGCCCTGCTACAGATCTCCTCTTCTCAATACGGGGCAACACTGATTAGGTGGGCCTAAGCACAATATGGGTGGCCCATGGCCCACACAAGCCTACCTGTAGCTATGCCACTGCTTCTCAGCCTTCCTTGCCTCATATCCCTACCTCTTCTTGAACTTCTAAATCTGACTCTTGCCTGGACTCTGACCACTCTTGTCTGTCACCTGCCTCTGATCCTTGCTTGGACATTGACCATTCTAGCTTGCTGCCTGGCTCTGACCCTTGTCCGAACACTAACTATTTGTGTTTGCCACATGTCTTTGACCCTGGTCTGACCCTGCATTAATTCCTACACTATAATCCAGAGACTCTCGCCTAAGACCTGCAGGCCCCCGGAACGCAAGGGGAAACGATTTGGTATAGGTGAAGCTCCTAGTCAGTCTCTTCTCAGTGTAGCTCCGTCAGTTGTCAGTGAGAGCCTACGAGGCCTTTGCGTAGCTTGAGTCAATCTCGTCACAGCAGCAAGAGTCCACAGATCTTACATTCATGGCTGGACAGGAACACTGGAATCAGAAACAAGAACAAGCTCAAAATTGAGAATAAGGCTCAAAACTGAGAATAAGGCTCAAAACTGAGAATTAGACATTATGGGCCTGATTTTCAAAAACATTTACATGCTTAAAAATTCAGGTACAAACTTAGATTGTAAGCCCTCTGGGTATACAGTACCTGAATATAATCCGCTTTGAAGCACTGAAAAAGTGTGAAAAGCGGAATATAAATAAATAAATTTTAAAAATGGGTTTTGCACTTGTAAGTGGCTTTTGAAAATTGCTACAATACACTTGTAAATCCTTTTGAAAATTACCTCCTAATGACACCACAGGGAAGCCAGCTTGAGGTGGAAATTAAATACTCAGCCCATCAAGGGCTGGACCTCCTGGCCCAATCAGAACACCTTTGACACAGCTAGTAGAAAACCAGCAATGCCAGACAAGAGCTAAACCAGACAGCCCCAAGATCCCATAACGCCACTTACAGAATGGTGATGAATACACCATAGGTTCCTGATACTCACTAGCAGAAGCTTCTCTTCAGCTGCTGATTAATAGGGATGTGAATCGTTTTTTGACGATTTAAAATATCGTCCGATATATTTTAAATCGTCAAAAATCGTTAGAGGCGCAATACAATAGGAATTCCCCCAATTTATCGTCAAAAATCGTAAATCAGGGGAAGGGGGAGGGCGGGAAAACCGGCACACTAAAACAACCCTAAAACCCACCCCGACCCTTTAAAATAAATCCCCCACCCTCCCGAACCCCCCCAAAATGTTTTAAATTACCTGGGGTCCAGTGGGGGGTCCCGATGTGATCTTCCACTCTCGGGCCACAGCTGCGTTAATAGAAATGGCGCCGGCACTACCTTTGCCCTGTCATATGACAGGGCAAAAGTAGCGCCGGCGCCATTTTGGTTCCTGTCTCCCGATGTCACGAGTGCAGGAGATCGCTCCCGGACCCCCGCTGGACCCCCAGGGACTTTTGGCCAGCTTGGGGGGGCCTCCTGACCCCCACAAGACTTGCCAAAAGTCCAGCGGGGGTCCGGGAGCGACCTCCTGCCGTATTGCAAAATGGCGCCGGCCGTATAGCCATAGGGTCGGCGCCATTTTGCAATACGGCAATACGGCCGGCGCCATTTTGCAATACGGCAATACGGCAGGAGGTCGCTCCCGGACCCCCGCTGGACTTTTGGCAAGTCTTGTGGGGGTCAGGAGGCCCCCCCAAGCTGGCCAAAAGTCCCTGGGGGTCCAGCGAGGGTCCGGGAGCGATCTCCTGCGCTCGTGACGTCGGGGGACAGGAACCAAAATGGCGCCGGCGCTACCTTTGCCCTGTCATATGACAGGGCAAAGGTAGCGCCGGCGCCATTTCTATTAACGCAGCCGTGGCCCGAGAGTGGAAGATCACACCGGGACCCCCCCCCACTGGACCCCAGGTAATTTAAAACATTTTGGGGGGGTTCGGGAGGGTGGGGGATTTATTTTAAAGGGTCGGGTGGGTTTTAGGGTTGTTTTAGTGTGCCGGTTTTCCCGCCCTCCCCCGATTTAGGATTTAAACGATTAAAAAAAAAAAACAAAACCGCAACGATCAGATTCCCTCCCCCCCCCAGCCAAAATTGATCGTTAAGACGATCAATCACACGATTCACATCTCTACTGATTAACAAGCCCACACCCCATCCAGCCACCCAGATTAGTTTCTATTGAGAAATTACTACTTACCTGATAATTTCTTTTCTTTAGAACAGACAGAGACATCCAGAACCAGTGGGTTATGCATCTCTACCAGCAGATGGAATTAGAGCAAAGCTGACATCATAGTATATACACCCCTGCAGTGGCATCAGCCTGCCAGTATTCTCTACAAACGCCAACTGTGGTCAAACTAACAAAAACTCGATTAACAACAGATAACCATTCCAGTACTCAGCCAACAGGAAACATTGAGCTCAAAGAATGTATTAACACTAGTCTAGGGAGTAAATTAACACTTACCAGTACACCAGGAACACATAACCACACAGAAGGACCATAGCACAATTATTCGGCAGCGAAGGGCAGGAAACTGGCTTCATCTGTTCGTTCTAAAGAAAAGGAAATTATCAGGTAAGTAGTAATTTCTCATTTCTTAGCATCCAAACAGATGAATCTAGAACCAGAGCTACTCCCGAATAGAGCAGAAGGCTGCCCATGGGCCAGTCAAAACTGCACATGGAAAGGCTGCATCCTCCTGGGCCTTCACATCCAATGATACTTGGAAAACGTGTGTAAGGAGGATCACATAGCAGCTCTGCAAATGTCAACGGGAGACAACAATCTAACTTCCACCCATGACACTGCCTGAGCCCTAGTGGAATGAGCCTTAACCTGACTAGGCAACAGCTTTTCAGCATCCACATGCGCAGCTGTGACTACCTCCTTAATCCAGCGAGCTATTGTAGCCCACGAAACCAGCTTGCCCTGTTTACCTCCACCATGGAGGACAAACAGGCAATCTGTCTTTCTGAGAGGTCTAGAAACCTCTAGATATGTCTCAATGTGTCTCTTAACATCTAAGGGTCGCAACAGTCGATATTCCTCCGCATCTCTCTCCCTATCCAGAGATAGCAGAGAAATGGACTGTTTCAAGTAAAAATCCAAGAACATTTTTGGCAAAAAGTAAGGAACAATATGCAGCTGTATCGCCCTGGAGTCACTCGAAGGAATGGCTCCCAGCAAGATAAGGCTTGCAGCTCGGATATTCTATGCACAGAACAAATCACCACAAGAAACACCATTTTCAAGATCAGTAACTGCAAGGAAAAGTTACGCATCGGTCGAAATGTAGGGCCCACTAAGAAATCCAAAACCAGATTAAGACTCCTCAAGGGCACTGGTAACCACAAAGGAGGACAAACATGTTTCACTCCTTTCAAGAAACGGGCCACATCTTGATGAGCCAACAAGGGGCCACCATTTACCTGACCCCTGAAACCGGCAAGAGCCGCTACCTGTACCTTCAAGGAATTAAGGGCCAACCCTTTATTCAATCCATCCTGCAAAAATTCCAAAATGAGCGGGATTTTAACTGAGGAAGAACCCCTCGATCTTCACACCAAGCTTCAAATATTTGCCAGGTCCACATGTATGCTAAGGAACTGGAGAACGTTTTCACTCGTAGCAAGGAGGCAATCAGTGCAGTAGAATATCCATACATTATCCAGACCGCTCAACCCTGCAACCTGTCATCGAACTGCAAGCATGCCAACCGGACTGCCTGGGCTTCCAGCCGATTGATATTCAAGAGAAACTCTTCTGCACTCCAGCACCCTTGTGCTGTCACTTTCTGACAGTGAGCTCCCCAACCCTGGAGACTCGCATCTGTCATGAGTAATAGCCAGTCCGGTGATTTTAGGGAAACTCCCTTTTTTAGAATATCTGCTTTTAACCACCATTGCAGTTTTGAGTAGACCTCCATCGGTAGGTGGAGCCAAATCGAATAGCCCTGAAACTATGGGCTCCAAGACAGCAGGGAGCACTGAAGAGGTCGCATATGACCCTTGCTCATGGCACCACTTCCAGGGTTGCTGCCATCAATCTGAGCACTTGTAGGTAGGACCACACTGTTGGGCATATTGTGTTTGTCAACAGATGCACCTGTGCCAACAACTTCCGAATACAACCATCCATCAGGAAAACCCTGCCCTGCTTCATGTCGAACCGAACACTGAGATACTCTAGAGACTGAGATGGCTGAAGACTGCTCTTGGCCAGTTTCACCACTGTATACAAGATTCACGAAGGTGACCTGGTTTACCGTAAACATCACCACCCAACCAGCTCCTGCAGCAAGGAGATCACCTTGTGCAACACCAGAAGGCTTTCTTTCAAAGACTTGGCCTGAATCAGCCAGTTGTCCAAGTATGGGTGTACCAGAATCCCATCCTTTCTCAACTCTTCTGCCATCACCACCATAACCTTGGAAAAAGTTCTGGGTGAGGTGGCCAGACCAAAAGGCAGTGCTCAAAACTAATAACAACGTCCCAAAACCGCGAATCGCAGAAAACATTGGTGCTCTAGCCAGGTACACCTCAGATAGATTCAAGGAGGTCAAAAACTCCCCCGACTGCACGGTCATTATCACTGAGCTCAAGGTTTCCATGCAAAAATGAATCACCCGCAAATGACAGTTGACCACATTGAGATCCAGGATGGGATGAAAAAAGCCATCCTTCAAGGGAACAATGAAATAAATGGACTATTGTCCTGTATTTTCTTGATATGTGGGCACTGGAACCACAGCCTTTAGACTGAGGATCCTTAACAATGTACATTCCACTGCCTGCCTCTTCTGTGCGGAGTGGCAAGGAGACTCCAAGAACACTGCGAAACTCAAGCGCATATCCATCTTGTTTCACCTCCAAGACTCACTGCTCTGATGTGATTTTGACCCACCTCTCATTAAAAGAGAGGGGGTGGGTTGGCACACTTTCATTGAGAGACTCGGGGGACTCTACTACCTGAGCCTGCACCCTGCTGGACTATCTGGGACAAATGGACCGAGACCTACCGAAAGGTCGAGTCCTCTGAAAGGCCGCTCCTCTGTAAGGTTGAAAATGCTTGGATCCCCTAGCATGACACCTCATGCTAAAGGAGTGAGACGTCTGCTTCTTATCCTCCAGCAACTGAGGAAGTGGGAACTCGCCCCACTTATTGGCCATTTTCTCCAACTCACTCCCAAACAAGAACAAGCCTTTAAAAGGCAACTATGTAAGGTTAGCCTTGGAGGTCGCATCAACCAATCAATTTCTCAGCTATACCTGTTACCTGGTCACTATTACCGAAGCCACCCCTCTGGCTGAGGTGTGGACAAAATCAAGCCCGCATCTTCCAAACAGTTGGTTTCTGGCTCCAATACTGCCCTAGAATTCACAACAGAATCATCAACCTCCTGAGCGAGAAGTAAACAGGAGCAAGCCACCAGGGAACAACAAAAAGCTATCTGCAATGTCATTGCTACTGCTTCAAATGCTTGCTTATGGATGGCCTCAGTCCTTCTGTCATGTGAATCCTTCAAGGCCACTCCTCCCTCCACAGGGATAGCCGTCCACTTGGAGATGGCACACACAAGCATGTCCACTTTTAGAAAATGCAACTGCTCTCTCGCCACTGGATCCAGGGGCTACAGACCTTCCAAGGCTCATCCCCCTTTGAAATTAGCCTCCGAATCACCCTACTCAAGATCAATTAATTCTTGAATGGCCTGCATAACAGGGAAAAGACAAGAGGCTTTACACAAAGAAATCAAAATAGAATTTTTCTTTGGACTCAGACATGGATTCAGCTCCAGGGAGTCCCAGCATCTTTAATGTCTGGGAAATCAGAGCCGGTAACTCATCTCTATGCAAGAACCACAACATAGACCTGTACGTTTCCAATCCCAGAGGAATTTCCCCATCCTCCAGCTAGTAAGGATCAGCTTCATCATCTGTGCCATCCGGGTCCCTATCGGGAAGAGCAGATGCTGATCTAGGGGAACTTTGATGCTGAACCACAGCACCAAGCATGCGGGAGGTCACCACTTGCGACTTTGACCTGGCAAGATTGGTCAGGGTCTAGGACTGTGCCTGAAGAAAGGATTGCAATCCTTGAAAACAAATTCCACCCAAGAAAAGGCAGAAAGATCCATGCCAAAACCAGAAGGCACCTGACCTGTGCCCACTGAACTACCTTCCCCCGCTGATGAACCAGTTAAGGTAACTCCAAGGTCAGATGTCCCTTCTGACACAGCTTTATCCAGGCCCTGATTAGGCTGGGAAGAACCGGGCTTAGTAAAATCAGATAAAGGCAATTATCCCTGAGCCTCCAAGCAGCACTGGCACAAGTTAGAGGGAAGACCAGGCTGAGATGGCCGAATAATGACAAGCAGCACAAATGGTAAGGCACTTAGGTTTCCTAGCTATAGGTGCCATCGGTATGTCAGTACACTTAACAGGCAACTGACAGATGTGCATCCAGCTGAACTTGTGCTGTAAAAATTAGGCATCCAATTTTTCAGCACAAATGTGGCCCAGATTGTGCATACAGGAAAACACACACCTAAATTAGATGCCGCTACTAACTGGATGCTCAAGCGGGCATCCAACTAAGCATCCAAAAATTGGGTGCACAACTGGACGTACAGCCGGATGTACTCACATGAACCAATAGTTCTGAAGAGGGCAGTCTTGACACGCAGGAAAACACTTGAAAACACTGGCACAGCCTATCATGTGATGCATAGAGAAAGGCCTAAGAGCAGGGCCTAGTCCAAAAGGGCTGCTCAACCCGCCAGGCTGCCCATGTCCCTTAAGTTCTTCCGGAGGTGGGAACGAACGTCAGATCGGCACCCAAGCACGAAGACTGGAGGAAGAAGGAAGCCCTACAAAAACCCTCTTTCTCTGTTTTTTTTTGGTTTTTTTTAAAGCTTTACCTGACCTCAGCCTGTCCCAGCTGAGTACAGAGTCGGTCTCTGGCTGCGGGGGGAGAGGGCGCATACCTTTACCACTGTATTCGGCTTCCTGCACCCACTGCCTTTCAGCTGTTTCAACAACTAAGTCCACTCCAGCTGAAAAACCAGCTACTGGACCAAGGCACTCATCTGAGGGACCAAGGAAATCACCTCAGCAATTCTCGATTGGCGGAAGGACCATTTGGTATCACCGCAGGAGAGCAGGCAAATTAAATTTCCTTCTTTCTCCTTCTAAAAGCAATCCCCAGTAGGAAGATGCTCATCCACTATTTGCTGGAGATGGAGAATACTGGCGGGCTGATGTCACCGCAGAGGTATATATACTGTGATATCAGCTTTGCTCCGACTCCATCTGCTGGTAGAGGTGCATAACCCACTGGTTCTGAATTCATCTGTCTAGATGCTAAGAAACTCTCTTATTTTCTGTACAGTAATTGGGCTTAGTTTGTAGTTTTAGTAGGGATGGAAAAATGGGGTTCTTGCAGTGAGAAACATACAACTTGATGTGATGTGTACAGTAAACTTGGGATTGATGGGAGTAATTACCTTTGTAAGGTCAGTGACTTATTCCTTGCCTAATATTTTAATGTTTAATCTTTCTATTGAATCTCACAAATGTCTGGCATACAAGTGACACTGTTGCATACCAAATCAAATAAAAGTTTGTTAAACATTTATTTTTACATATAATAACCCCATCCTTAACAGAATTCCTAAAATACTAACCATTCAAAAGATCTCTTATCAAACTACCTTCTCCTGCCCATTCCATTCCCCCTCCCCCCCAACGGATGTCACCCAATCATATCAAATTCAGATAGGATTAAATGACATCCAGAAAAATGTGGATATTAAACATCATTACAGCAGTCATTTGAGTTCCCCCATCCTCCTTAGTTATGGGGTAACAGCTATTAATAGTAGGCATCAAAGATAACTGATAACTGTACTTCTAGTCCTAGGACATAGTGATTGGAAATATTTATCCCATATATCAATGCATCTTTTTTTTTGTCTTTTAAAAGATTGTACTGTTTCTAAGTTTCCATCTGCTTTAAAGAATGAAATAAGTTCCTCCAAAACCAATATAAAGGAGTAGCAACAAGCCAGACCAAGAGAATAGCTCTCTTCCCCAACAAACAGGCTTTCCTGATTATCAAAATTTTCTCTTCCTATAATCTGAAATGTAACTTAGTCAAACAGAACCCTAGGAGCGGTAAATACAATGCGTTGCTGTTGCATTTCCCGGCCGCGTTGGTGTCGCGACCGGACCTGCTCACCTGGCACGACCGTCCACCAGCTCCTCGCTCAGTCCCTGCGCTGCTCGGCCGCAGCCTCCAAGAGCATCCCCAGGCCCATCGGGGCCTTCTCCCTCGCAGCGCTCCTCACGCCAGGGCTCAGCATCCTCCTCAGCGTCGGCCCCACCCCCTAGCGCATGCGCGCGGAGCTCTTCTAACTTTAAAGGGCCAAGCGCGAGAAACTCACGGGCGGCGCCCGATTCTGACGTCACCTGAGCCCAATATATATAGAAGGGCTCAGCCCCTTGCCCAGTGCCTTGGCAATCGGGTCGTGCACTCCGGTGTTCTCTAGTTTGCCTGTTCCAGTCTCCTCTTCCAGCATCTCCTGTTCCAGCGCTTCTCCTGGTAGTACCCTTCGGACTGATCGCATGGTACTGACCTTTGCTTGCTCCTGACCACGTCTGTCTGCCGCCTGGAACCGACCTCTGCCTGTACACTGACCACTCCTGATCGCTGCCTGGAACCGACCTCTGCCTGTACACTGACCACTCCTGACTGCTGCCTGGAACTTGACCTTTGCCTGATCTGACTACAGGTACTGACCCCTGCTTTGGCTGACCATTCTGAACTGATACTCTGGCCTTGATCCTCGCTATCCACTCGGACACTCTATTCTGGCCTCCTGCGACCTCTGGACATTCTTGCTTGGACATCGGCTGCGCACCCTTGTTCGTGGTGGGCACGCCCCTGTGCTTTCTCTCTAGGAGACCCTGCAAGGCCCACCTAAGTCCAGGCCGCCCGGGTACCCAAGGGCTCAATCTGCAGAAACCCCAGGTTGCGGAAACCCCGGGTTGCTATTGGCGAAGCACAAGGGGTCTGTCTCCTCTTGTGCTCCGCCTCCTGGTGACAGGTGCTCTCTGGGTCCAACCAGAGGGCCGTACCAATCCTGCACCAGGCCAAGGGTCCACCTCCAGCACAACAGTTGCTCTAGCAAATGAACTAAATATTTTTGCATCTTGCCCCCAAAACTCTGGATAGTAGGACAGATCCTTGACACTTAGGGCATAAATTCGCATTCACAAGGCTTATCCTAAATCCCTGAACAGGAGCCATAAAAGCCTTTTTAAATAAATTTATATTGCATTTCCCAAAGAGATGCATCACTTATCTCCAGGATCCACCAAATTTCAATTATGCAATACCAAATGGAAACTTCTCCTGCCACTTAAACATCAATTCTCATATCTGTTGGAGCTAACTTCAAAAGGGCTTTATGAAGACCAGAAACACTCATCTCGTTCCTTCATTTGGAAGAAAGATTCAAGTTTAATCCTGAACTGTGTCAAGTTACTTTTATTAAGTGTGCATATAATGCTTCAGTTGCAGGTAAGTAAACTAATGTCTATCATCAAAGCCAAATTGTAAGTGCATTTTACACACATAATTGGCATTTTATAATTGCTGCAATATTATGTTACATTTTCATGTGTAACACCTTTTAAAATTACCTCCTTAGACTGTAATCCCCAGGGTAAAATAGATGAATAGATAAAAACAAAAATTGTCCAGAACTATTGCCCCGTTTCTCAAAAAGAGAACACTATGCTTTCAGATTATTAATCAGTAATGGATTTGCCTTAAGATGGCCTGGAAGGGAAGAAGGATCGGTATGCAAAATTAAACGAAGTTGAAAAGATGATACCATATGCTTTCCAAGTGCAGGTGGAGTATAATAGGTGGTATCAAATAACCAATCCTTTACATACCTTAACATGCATATAGTAGTATAATTTTCGAAGTTAGGTGCTCCCGGGGCTCCACCGTCTGCTGGACATGTATTTTAGACTTCTTCTCCCGCCAAAGAAAACAGGAGAACATAGCATATGCTTTGTAACCATATTGGGAGAATTTGCCAAACATATAGCCACTGAGGCCAAAGAACCAATTTGAACAAATTGATTCTTCCTGACTGAGGAAGAAAATTCCACCATAGGAATTTGTTTTTCATATATGAAAGAAGAGGCAAAACATTCAGGTCATATAATTTACTAAGATTCCCAGGTATTACAATGCCAAATATTTAAAGGACCATCTAAGTGGGAACTCATTCCCGCAAAGATTTTGGACATGAGAAGATAAAGCCAAAGTCTCTAAATTCCCCAAACTGAGCTTAAATCCTGATACCCTCATCAGTTCCTCTAGAGATCTATGGGGTTGCGTCAGGTGTACAAGGAGCTCATCTGCAAATGCAGTAATTCTGAACACTTGAACCCCAAAAGGAAACCCTGAAATATCACAGCTGTCCAGTACTGCCCTCAATAAAGTCTCCCGGGATAGCAAAAATAGGAGATGCGAAAAAGGGAATCCCCCTGGTATAAAGAAAATTCTTCTGCAAGTACACCATTAACCAAAATCATAGCTCTGGGGTTAGAATACAGCACCCATACTACAGTCAAACAAGTCCCAGAAAATCCAAATTTGTCCAACACAAAAAATAAGTAGTCTGAAACCACCTAATTAAATGCTTTTTCAGCATCAAAACTTATTAGCATAGAAGGAATGCTATTTGCTGTGGTTTGAAACATGGAGGCCAAAATCTTTCTTACGTTGAGAACAGGATATCTGCCACGCAAAAAGCCCAACTGGGTGTCTATCAGATCTGGAAGGAAATGAGCCAATCAGCAAAGATCTTAGCTAATAGTTTAGTGTCAAAATTGAATGGCAATATGAGAAAATAAGATTCAGGTAAAAGAAAGTCCTTCCCTTTTTTAGGCAAAACTGTAACTAATGCTTTGTGGTTGCATAAGAACTGTATAATGCCCCTCTCCTTTAATCTGAAGCATCTCTGGCATCATGCTGCATCTCAAGAACTTGGCTGAACTTCCTGTAGCTCTAGATTTCTCTTATAGGCCCTCCAGCCAGGACTTCCTGAGGTGCTGGCTGATGATACCACATCATGCATGAGTATAGAAGGAAGTCTCTTACAACCAGCCAGCACCTCAGAAACAGGTCCCTCTCCTCTGCAGTACATGTGTTGCGACTCCATTGTTCCTGACCCTGTTTGTGCCTCGTTCCTGATCCTGTGTGTGCCTCCTGTGTTTCTGCTTCCATCTGTGTCCCCTGCTCCTGCCCTTGCCTTGCTCTTAGTTGTCTCTTCTCCTTGACTTGACCCTTGTTTCTTCTTGGAGAGATCTCTCGAGCTTGACCTTGGCCTGTTGTCTGACAGCCTGAATGCTGTCTGCCCTGACCTCTGCCCAGACTCTGACACTGAACTAGTAAAAGTTTATTAAAATCACCCCCAAACTCATCAGAGTGCCTTGTAAAGGGGGGCCTGCTGGATCCCTAACTGAACTTCTTGTAAAGTTGTCAGGGCATTCAAAATTTGTCGGGACACTATAAACTGAGGTAGATGCATTTACTGAAAAAAGGCGTCCCTAGCTTCGCGATCAATAGGGCCTTAGAATATAATTGTTGATAATACACCAGTAATACTTTCATAAACTGCAGTTTGGAATTTATAGTGGTACCATTCTTATCCCATAAAGCAGCAATATACTTACTGCCCACACTACATGTTATCATTGAAGCAAGACGTTTACAAGATTTGTTTCCATATTTAAACAGTATGAGGTCTTTATTCAGTAATTCGGTTAGTGGATAAGTTATCCGGCTAAAGTTAGCCAGATAACTTGTCCCATATATTCAGCGGGTTAAACGTCCCGCTGAATATAATCAGCCTAAAATTATCCAGCTGCATAAAGCTGTATAACAAAAATATAACCGTCTATGTTTGAATATAGCTGGTTAAGTTATTGTT
Organism: Rhinatrema bivittatum; assembly: GCF_901001135.1. Classification (NCBI taxonomy): domain Eukaryota; kingdom Metazoa; phylum Chordata; class Amphibia; order Gymnophiona; family Rhinatrematidae; genus Rhinatrema; species Rhinatrema bivittatum. The sequence goes on from NC_042615.1 coordinate 127,353,803, forward strand.
ATCCAGCTTTGTGTGGCTGGATAACAAGCTACTTAACCGAATATCTTTAAAAGATATCTGACTAAGAAGTCTGTCACTCTATAAAATGACAGGGTCAGATTAGAGGGCAGTAAATCCCCTCTACAAAGCGTGATGCTAAAGCCTTGCCAGGCTATAGTCTCTCACCCCCCACCCACCTTCCTCTCCCCAAATCTATTTAAAACTGAAGTGCACAGCATACAGTCCCCGGTGCCGATCAGTAAACATGCCGTTCAGCTGCCTCCCCACCCCCCCACCCACTCACCCATAGCAAAGAATCGTGGCGCTTGTCCCCATTCCCCCCCCCCCCCCCAATACCTTTTTTTATCTGTGCCAGGAGTGAGGGACCTTCTGCCTCGCTCCCGCCGCTGCTCTGACACTGGCAGCGCTGGAAGTGAGCGCTTACACTGAAGTTTACCCTTCCAGCACTGCCGCTGTCAGAGCAGCGCTAGAAATGCCGGGAGTGGGTCAGGGTATCCCTCACTCCCAGCACAGATAAAAAAAAAAGGTATTGACTGGGATGAGGAGGGTCAGCAGGGGGGGGGGGGGCAGGTGCCATGATTCTTTGTTGTGGGGAGGGGGAAGGCAGATAGGCACCCGAACGGCGTGTTTAATAATCAGGTCCAGGGACCAAGGACTTTATGTTGGGCAATTCATTTTTAAATAGGTTTGGGAAGAGGGGGGTGAGTGGGGGTAAGAGACTATGGCCTGGCAAGGCTTTAGCATCACGCTTTGGGGGAGGGGGGGAATTGGCTGCTCTCTACTGTGAACCTGTTATTTTATAGGGTGACAGCAATACTTAGCCGGATATCTTTTAAAGTAGCATGTTATCCAGCTACACAAGGCAGGATAACTTTAGACCTGCTCAGAAGCAGGCTCACCTAGCCGGATATACCAGATATTCAGCTAGGTCAGCCGCATCACTCAACCCCCGGCTTGGAATGCCCATGAAATGCCCCTTTTTTTATCCGGCTAAATTCTAGAACTTAGCTGGATAAGAGCTTTTGAATATGGATCTCTTTGTATTTAAACATAGAATATAGATTTCTGCACTGCCTGATGTATTAAAGAGTTAAGTGCAGCTTGTGAAGAAATAAAATGGTACCTCGCCTTCGCAGGTAGGCTTTCTAGCTAATATTGCCCGATCTCTATGAACTTGTTTTTCCAGCCTAAAGAGTCTTTTATCCAAGTCTCTTTGCCATCTTATCACATACACTATAATATTCCCTCTGAGGATACAGACCATTTCCCAGTACAATGCTGGTGTGTCCAGATGGATTTTATTGAGTTCATTAAAGGCATTCCATTTTTGTATCAAATTCTTGAAATCCAGAATCTCGAAATATAAACACCAGAAATCTCCACTGTCCCCTCCTGTTCCAAGCCTCCGTCCACTGTATATCAATCCAGTTAGGCGTATGGTCAAAAATTGCCAAGGGTCCTAGAGAAGTTACAGTTTCTTTTAGAAAAACTCTGAGTAGAAACTAACAGGTAGTCAATTCTGGATTACATGTGAATAGTTCCTCTCACCAGGGTGCAACATTCTCCAGATGTCCAATAAGTCTACTTGATCACACATTAGTGGGATGCCTTTATGCCTCAGAAATGTTTCCCTGGGCAAACAGGAAGATTTGTCTAACAATGGATCATGCGGTATATTGAAATTCCCACCAGTGATGATAGAACATGCATGTAATCCCTGCAACTTTTGCAGAAGAATTGAGCAGAAAGTAGAATCAAATGTTAGGGGCATAAATGTTGCAAAAAAAAGTGTTTTCCAAAAAGAGAACCCATTAAACTATAAAACAGCAAACCCCAGAATTTTATAGCACATTGTCCACATGGAGAGAGTCTTGTGAATTAAAATAGTCACACCTGCCTTCTGTAAAACTAAAGTGATCCAATGCACGTCACCAAGCCACCATCTTTTTAGTTTGCTATGCTCGAGAGCAGATAAATGGATTTCATGTATCAATGCTATACCTGCTTTGTGTCTCTGTAAATGTTTGAGAATCTTATAATACTTAACAGGAAAACTCAAGCCCACTACATTCCAAGAAATCAACCTCAAGCCATCATTACCCATCCATATGCAGTGAAAAGGCCTCTAACTATATCGTTAGCAAAATGGTGAAAAAAAATAAGAAAACAAAAATCTCTACCCAGTCCCCCTAAACCGTCTGCAAAACCTAATCCTCCCTCATCCCCATCCCCACAATCCCCTCCTAGCCTGCCCCTACTGCCTATGCCCCCAATCTCCCCCAAATCCCAGAAAACCCACTTAGAATGGAAAACCCATGTGTTAATGCTAGCAGGTCCCTCCAACTCCTGCCCCTTAGTATCATAAAAATAAAACACAATAAGCATTATAAACACATCCAGTTCAAGGGTGAATATAGTAAATCCAAGTTTAGATAGTAGCATCTATAGCAGGTAACTCAGTGCAGGGTTGTGTCCCAAGTCATCAAAAGATCCAGGGGCCTTTCCATGTAACAGGTAAGTAAAAGGAAGTAAATGTAAAAACAGTGTTTCTGACATATAGGAAGCAATAGAAATAAAAACAGGCCAGATACTATAAAACACAAATGCTGTCCTCCAAATGCCTGGTCAGTGACTTGTCTCTGCGTATCCATCGGGCACAGAGGCCTTTAAAAAAAAAAAAAGTCCAAACAATGCTCACACAGTTGTTTGCCAAACTAAACCTTAAAACCTCTGCTTGGCAGTATACTGAGCTCTCATCCGACAGCCCAGATTCTTTGTATCAACAGAAAGAGCCAGACCATGGAAAAAATAAATGTAAGTCTCAAACTGCTGCATTGTAAGCGGCATTAGGCAATGGTTTCTTTAGTGGTGTCAGCGGAGTTAATGTAGAGGGTGACGAATGCTCAAGCTTCCTCCGGGGAATCATAAAAATAATGCTTGCCCACATAAGTAATCTTAAGTCCAGCAGAATATTGAAGTGTGAAGCAAATGTACTGTTTTTGCACAATTTGCTGCATACAGGGGAAATTATTTTATACAAGGCTGCAAGTTTGACTGAGTGCTCTTGAAATATTAAGACTTGGTCGTCCATGGCAGGTTGAAGACCACAACCAACTGCCTGTAGAATGGCCATCTTATGGGCATAGTTCGAAAATCTAGCTACCACTACACTGGGCCAGACACAATTTTCTTGCCAAGGCCCTACCCTTTAGGCCTATTTGATGACCACAGGCTCTAAAGCCTCTGCCAGCTGCAGGTCTTTGGTGAGCCATGTCACCAAAAACCAGCATAGTTCCCCATCAGTCAAAGACTTTGGGAAGCCTATCAACCGCAGATTGTTGCCGTGGGATTTATTTAACCAAATCTTTGAGCCTGTATTCAAAATACCCTCAGGCCTACCTCCGGAATAAAGAAATATAGTGCAGCTCCCACTCCTGGTGACTGCTGGGAGGGCGGCGACGGGGGGTGGTGGACACCCCCAGATCACCGAGATGGAGCTTAATGAGGGCATCTGGGAGGTGAGATGGTACATTGGAAAACACCACCTGGGTTCCCTGCCCAATGATGAGCTCCGTTTGTTGGAACACCCCCCTCCACCACAAGACCCTCTTCAACAGCCGTCTGGACTGCCTGAAGGAACTTGAAAAACATTCTGCTGTTCATCCTTCCCGCTGCCATGACCTGCCTGGGTCCGACCAGCTTGGCCAGTGCAGCGCTTTGGTGGAGGGATTGGACGAGGCCAGCAGTTGGCATCTCAGACCATGTTTCAAGGTAAGGCTGGAGGAACCAGCTGCTGAGAAGTAAAAGCTCGACAGGTCGGGGCCTCCAACCCTTGTCCCAGTTGCAACAACGGTTGCATACAAGGGTTTGGGTGGGGGAGGTGGCACTGATGTCAATGCTGGTGGTAGTGTCAGTGGCGCTGGTGGTGGAAGCACTGGTGATGGCACCTTTGGAAACACTGGCATTCCTGGTGGCCCTGCTTGCCAGGCATCCGCCTTTGAGGAAGAGGAGGGAGGGGAGGGATGATGATGGAGACACCGTCCTCTCTGGTAGGGGGAGGGGGAGGGGGAGGGAGGAAGGTGCCCAAGGGTGGCACCTCTGAGGTCCCGCTGGAAAGGGTGGGGGAGGTCGTATGTTTCACCTTCCTCTTCACAAATGGCTTGTTCCTGGTGGCCATGGTGGTGGGTGTCTTCACCCGAGGGTTGATTGTAGTGGAGAGGGGGGCGCCCCACTTTATACTGTGGCTGGGGTATCTGGGTTGAGGTTGCTTGCGGCTGTTTATTTATTCACAATTTCTCCCTTTTGCTTGACGGCTTCATTGGCCTTGGTGGTGTGAGAGAGGGAGGGGTGATGAAGGGAGGGTTGTGCGGCAGTGGATGAAGGCAAGGATTCTTACCCAGTACCCAGCATAAGAGGCTGAGGGAAGAGAGGAGAGTCTGTGGCATCTATCCAGTGTTACCCACTACCTGTGACTATCTGGTACTACAACGCAAGGATATAGAAATGAAGTCCTTGCCATTTGACAAATGGATCCAAGGTATTTGACTTTGCAGTTAATTGGAGGACACCCATACCAGTTAAACAAACTCAAAAAGGTTTCATAGTTCTAACCAAGAATGGGAAAGGGACCCAGAGAACCATTTTGAATGTTACCCTTGCTTGGCCACTAGAGATATACTAGAGTGTGTGTCTATGTTTTAACAAAGGGAATTTTCCAGCAATGGCTTTAGAGATCTGGCCCAGTCCACCTTAAACCTGATTCAGCAGTGAATCCTGGTCCTGGGCAGAGGTCCCTGTGAAGGAGTATAACTAGCCAGGCCCCAGGTGTGAAGGAAGGCCAAGGGGAGAGAAGAAAGCCTAAGGAAATAGAATACTGCTGAATTAAGTTGTATTATTGCATTTGTTTTTGTTGAACTGAGAAGAATAGCAGTGCTGTTTTGGTTGTTCTGGTCATAAATAAAGAATTTTATGAAAGATTTTGCCAGACTCCAGCCTGAAGTCTATTCTCCAGCTAACTCAAGACTGCTTACGGTGCCACAGGAACATTCAGAAAAAGGTCAGAAGGTAAAAAATACTTTTTGAGTGATAGGTTGGTTCGCTTCCCCCCCTCCGCCCCAGTGCTGAAGAGTTTTGAATTGTGCTGGGAGCTAGGAAAAAAGCAGAATAGGGTCTGTAGCCTTATCTGGGATTCCAGTCTTGATTTGTGGGAGAAGAGGAATATTTCTACAAAGGGAAGGGGATGTAATATAGTGACCCGGTTTTCCCCTGTTTGTATGTGCAGGACAAGGCTAGAAGCCTGGTCCACCTTAAACCCCACAGAGGGAGAGAGCTGTGTGGGAGGGACCCTATGGGGGCAGAGAAGAGTCCAGAGGGCAGGACCTGCTGGCAGAGATAACAGTGTAAGCCCAGCTGGGTTCAAGAGGACCTGAATCTCCAGGAGAGGCAGTACCTGTTACTCTATCTTGTCCAAGACAGCAGGGACAGCTGAATACTGCAAAGGTAGGCAGTGGTTCTCAAAACTGTGTGTGTTTGTTTGTTTTGTGAATAAAGTACATTTTACTTCAGAAAAGCTGGAGTCCGTGTGGTTTCTGACTCCAGGAGAGTGAAACCTGCTTGGTCATCCTCACAATACAGTGCGAGGAGTGGGATTTTTTTTTTCTCAAAGCCTCGCACAGAAAAAAACCCAAGCCTCCAGTGGGGAGGATTGTAGAAGAAAGTTTGCTGTGTAGCCTGCCAAGCATTTGGAGGCAAAAGGATGTGGCTCTGAGAGCACACCAAAGCAGAGCAGTGCTGCTAGGATAGCAGAACACAGAAAAAAGAAAAAACCCTGAAGTTGCCTTTACTTAGGGAGTGGACTGTGGGGCCTGAAAGCTAGGCAGGATTATGTTTGTTTGCGAACTAGAGGCAAGCTCTGTCCAGAGTTTAGGACCTATGCTCCACAGTGTAGTTAGTGCTGGTGAGACAGGATTTTTTTTAAACCTTTTTTTCCCTTTTAAAAGAGAGAGAAAAACAGTTGCACACTGTAGCTGGAATAGGGCGTGGCCCAAGCAGAAAGTGAAACTGCTAGCAAGTACAGCTGCCAGAGGTCTTGGCAGTACACCAGGAAACCTAGTCTGGATCCAGTGGGGGTTACTGCAGTGCAGGTGAAATAAAGGAGAAGGAAATGGGCTTAATTACCACTACTTCTGTGTAGTGGGAATTCCCCAGTCCCAAGAGCTGGCAGGAAGAACCTGAGACTGGAAGCCTGGCAGTTGGAAAGGCCATCCAGGTCAGTGGGGCCAGCAAAGCCACTCCAGCTTCCATAGATGCCTTGTGAAAGGAATTGTGTCAGCTGGTCACTAAAGTACAAGAAATTGCAGTGGAAGTGTCCCAAATGGAGAGGGAGCTAAGGCAACTCACCATAGAAAACACTATACTAGTGAATGACTTGTGAAAAACTCCCAGCTGCCCAGAAATGAAGCCAAGCAAGGCAGAAGGATTCCTGGAAGCTGAAGAAGCATAGCAGCTGTTTGTAGCAGAAAGCAGCAATGGAGCTGGAGCCCAGGTGGCCTTTATATTGACTGTGTTACCTGAGGTTGGCGCTGCAGGTGGTCCCAAGGAAGACCCTGCAGGGTGCCCAAACACTACTGGGAGCAAAAACAGGTCCCGTGGGATGCTCAGAGAAGGGGGCTATGAACAACCCTGAAAGAGGGGTCACAGAGAGCCGGAGGGCAACACAGACTGCCCAGAAGGAGGCAGTACTGGATGGCCTGTGAGAGGCAGTATTGAGAAGCCTGAGAGAGGTACTGCCAAGGGGCCAATTGAAGAGGCCGCAGAGGCCAGGTAGTCCCTAGCAAAAGGGAGTACAGAGAAGCCAATGCATGGCAGTGAAGAGGAGTTTGTGAGAGCTGTGATGGAATCACCAGAGGGTGCTGGTTGTGAAAGTACAGAAGAGGCACAAATCATCATAAAGATGACTGAAGAGTACTCACTGCAAGTCCTGCAGCCAGTTCAAGGAGCCTCTCTAGGTTGGAAGTGGAACCCAGAGCCAAGAATGGACTCAGATAAAGGTTTGTGGGCATACACTGGGTGAGGGCCATAATGGGTGGTACTATCAGTATCGTTTGGGGTTACCCTAAGGTGTGGGGATAAGCATGACCCTAGATCCTTGTCCCCAAACTTAGCTGATGGGAAGCAACTTGAAAGGGAATGGGGTATGTGGTATTTCCCTGGATGGGTTCCAGGGGGAAGTAGTGTCACTTGGATCAATGGTTCCAAGCTGGGGAGGGGGGGGGGGGTATGAAACGGAGTGACCCCATTTTTCCCCCTGTTTCTATGTGCAGGACTAGGCTTTTAGCCTGGTCTACCTTAAACCCCAAAGAGGGAGCGAGCTCTGTGAGTGAGACCCTGCGGGGGGCAGAGAAGAGGCCAGAGGGCGGAACCAGCTGGCAAGGATAAGAGTGTAAGCCCAGTTGGGTTCAAGAGGCCCCATGCCTCCAAGAGAGGCAGCTCCTGTTAATTATCCTGTCCAAGACAGCAGGGAGAGCTGAATACTGCAAAGGTAGGCAGAGGTTTTAAACACTGTGTTTCTTTGTTTTGTGGTTCCATTTGGAAATGAAAAAGATGTTGGCATCTTTAAATAATTCTACTTCAGATCTTGATTCTATGCCCTCATTTTTTTATTAAAGATAAGGAATTGGGATTAGCTGAATACCTAATGCCTTTGGTCAATTTTACTTTGACCACTGATCAAATTCCAAATTTTAAAAAAGAAAAAGTCTGAATGCAAGTGATCCCAAGAATTATTACCCCATTCCATTTGTGATGAAAGCAATAGAAAATGGAGAAATTACTTACCTGATAATTTCGTTTTCCTTAGTGTAGACAGATGGACTCAGGACCAATGGGGCACAGTGCACTCCCGACAGCAGATAGCAGATGGGAGACGGAGCCAGATCCCAAAGCCGACGTCAGCCCACATACACCCACGCAGGAAGCTCCATTCCCAAGCATTCTCCTTGAAAAGCAATTGTGGATATGTGTGCTCTGATAACTTGATTAACTTGGTTAACTAGGACTGGTTCAACTGATTTTCCAATTGGAGACTGCCAGTGCACTCAACCGGATAACGCCGACACCTGGAAACTATGGGTGTCTTGAACTAGGGTAATACTTGGCTTACCTGTGCTTGTCTTGTTCGAGACTTGTCACCCGAGGTTCCAGGATTCCGGGGCAGCCGTGGGCGGGTTGCTGAGTCCATCTGTCTAAACTAAGGAAAACAAAATTATCAGGTAAGTAATTTCTCCATTTCCTAGCGTGTAGCCAGATGGACTCAGGACCAATGGGATGTACAAATGCTACTCCCGAACCGGGCGGGAGGCTGCCCGTGGCCCACTTAGTACTGCCCTTGCAAAGGTTGTGTTCTCCCGGGCCTTGACATCCAGGCGGTAGAACCTGGAGAAGGTATGTATGGAGGACCACGTCGCCGCCTGACAGATCTCGGTAGGCGACAGCATCTTGGTTTCTGCCCAGGACACTGCCTGGGACCTTGTAGAATGGGCCTTAAGCTGTAGAGGTGGGGGCTTCCCTGCCTCTATGTAGGCCGCCTTGATTACTTCTTTGATCCAGCAGGCTATGGTTGCCCGTGAGACCGCTTCCCCCTGTTTCTTCCCACTGTGAAGGACGAACAGGTGGTCCATCTTTCGTACAGATTCCAATCTTTCCAGGTATCGAACTAGTAGTCTACTGACGTTAAGATGGTGAAGAAGGCGTGAATCTTCCGAGTCCTTATGTTCATCTGGAGATGGCAGCGAGATGGTTTGCTTAGAACCTGAGGAACGGTTCCCGACATGATAGTGCTTGAAGCTCAGAGATGCGACGGGTTGGACATATTGCCACTAGGAATGCAGTCTTCAAGGTCAGGAGCCGTAGTGACAGACTGTGTGTAGGTCTGAAGGAAGCTCCCACTAGCAAGTCTAGTACTAGATTGAGATTCCATAAGGGCACCGGCCACTTTAATGGTGGTTGGATTTGTTTGACCCCTCTCAGGAAGCGGGAAACATTTGGATGGGTTGATAGACTGATGCCGTCCACTTTGGCTCTGAAGCAGGCCAACGCGGCCACCTGAACATTAAGGGAGTTGAGAGACAACCCCTTCTTCAAGCCATCCTGCAGAAATTCCAGGATCATGGGGATGTTGGCTGTCCGCGGAAGGATCTCGCAGTCCTCACACCAGTCTTCACCAGGCTTTGAATACTCTCCATATCCGGGCCTGGCACTTTATGAGACTGGCTAGACCCAATCCCCTCCCAAATTTCTTGTTTGGTGATCGGGGTGTTTAAGGCTTGCAGTTGTGCAGCAGTAAGGGTGGGCAAGGAAATGGAGATGAAAAAATTACGCTTAACTACTCTTGCCTGGGGCTGAGACTCCGCCGCATAGAGTTTCATAGAACTGTCGGAATAGTTCACAAATTTGAGGGCCGGAGATACACCCCTGTCTATCTCGGAGGGCCGCAATAAAAGCCGACCCCCTTTGAGCTCGGATCTGGTTCACCAATAATTTACCCATTTTATTACCAAATCTATATAGGTTATGTAAGTAGCAAAGCAAATCTCACTGTGTCTTTCGGTGGATGTAGCAATTCAGTGTGTTCAACAAATCTCGATAATTCTGTTTAGCCTGAGTAGTGGGGTGAGCTATCATTTTTTGTTTTGCCACCTGGACATCTTTTCCCAGATCTATTAACTGTTTACTAGCTAGTTTCCTTTGCATGATGACATATGCAATGATTTCCCCCCTCATAGTCACCTCCAACTAAAATAAAGTTGGAGTGTCCTGATGTTGTGAATTGTGATGTGTGTAATTTTTTCATTTTTCCTGGAGAAAGACCATGAAGTCTTTATCCTCAGAAAGGTGTGCCGGGAAACGCCACCGGGGTTGTGTTTGTTTCGGGCCCTCTAGGTGCGCATCGATTCATAACATACCGTGGTCAGAACATTCTGCGGGGCCTATCTCTGCCGATCCTATTTTGTTAAAACATTGTGGGGAAGTCAGGATATAGTCTATTATGGACATAGAATTATGGGCACGAGCTATATGGGTGTAATCTCTCTGTTCAGGATATAAAATCTTCCAGGGATCTACCAGTTGCAGGTGGTGACAGAGGAATGGTATTCCTTTCCGTATAGAAGTTTTGGGATGGGGCTCTGGATTTGAGTGGACCAGTGTTTGATCTGCCACTTGGTTAAAATCTCTGGTGAGTAGTATTAACCCTTTTCTGTTTTGCTTTGAGTTATGCTAAATGTGTGAAAAACTGCTGGTACGAGTTCAGGGCGTAAATACTGCAGAGCGTTACCTCCTCACCAAATAGTTTTCCTATGGCTAAAACATAGCATCCCTCCACATCAGAAATGATCTTGGCTTCTTCAAAAACCATATGTTTCCCTATCAAGATCACTATTCCCCCTTTCCTGTTCTGTGCAGGGGAATAAAATACCTTCCCCACCCAGACCCGGGATAGTTTCTGGCTTTCCACCGCTGTTAAATGCGTCTCTTGCAAAAATACAATTTTGGCGTTATGCCGTCTCAGTGATTGTAGTATTTTTGTCCTCTTTACAGGGGAAGGCAGCCCTGCTACGTTCCAAGATATACATCGAAGCCTGTTAGCCATCTGTTTGATGTGGCGTGATAATGAAATAGATAACAATTCCATATGTAATAAACCTGATGGCACACCCCTCCCAGCCTAAATGTGATAAAAAGTCATGGGATAGGTGGCAATGTCCTTTCGTGGATTGCAAACTGGCTAAAAGACAGGAAACAGAGAGTAGGATTAAATGGGCAATTTTCTCAGTGGAAGGGAGTGGACAGTGGAGTGCCTCAGGGATCTGTATTGGGACCTTTACTTTTCAATATATTTATAAATGATCTGGAAAGAAATACGACAAGTGAGATAATCAAATTTGCAGATGACACAAAATTGTTCAGAGTAGTTAAATCACAAGCAGATTGTGATAAATTGCAGGAAGACCTTGTGAGACTGGAAAATTGGGCATCCAAATGGCAGATGAAATTTAATGTGGATAAGTGCAAGGTGATGCATATAGGGAAAAATAACCCATGCTATAATTACACAATGTTGGGTTCCATATTAGGTGCTACAACCCAAGAAAGAGATCTAGGTGTCATAGTGGATAACACATTGAAATCATCGGTACAGTGTGCTGCGGCAGTCAAAAAAGCAAATAGAATGTTGGGAATTATTAGAAAGGGAATGGTGAATAAAACGGAAAATGTCATAATGCCTCTGTATCGCTCCATGGTGAGACCGCACTTTGAATACTGTGTACAATTCTGGTCGCCGCATCTCAAAAAAGATATAATTGCAATGGAGAAGGTACAGAGAAGGGCTACCAAAATGATAAGGGGAATGGAACAACTCCCCTATGAGGAAAGACTAAAGAGGTTAGGACTTTTCAGCTTGGAGAAGAGACGACTGAGGGGGGATATGATAGAGGTGTTTAAAATCATGAGAGGTCTAGAACGGGTAGATGTGAATCGGTTATTTACTCTTTCGGATAGTAGAAAGACTAGGGGGCACTCCATGAAGTTAGCATGGGGCACATTTAAAACTAATCGGAGAAAGTTCTTTTTTACTCAACGCACAATTAAACTCTGGAATTTGTTGCCAGAGGATGTGGTTAGTGTAGTTAGTATAGCTGTGTTTAAAAAAGGATTGGATAAGTTCTTGGAGGAGAAGTCCATTACCTGCTATTAAGTTCACTTAGAGAATAGCCACTGCCATTAGCAATGGTAGCATGGAATGGACTTAGTTTTTGGGTACTTGCCGGGTTCTTGTGGCCTGGATTGGCCACTGTTGGAAACAGGATGCTGGGCTTGATGGACCCTTGGTCTGAGCCAGTATGGCATTTTCTTATGTTCTTATGTGAATTAGCGGTATGAGAATCTGTTGGAAGAACATAGAATTGTATTCCCAGGATAGAAAATGGCGCCTATTCAGAAAAACCCTAGCGCTGCCTCAATCCCCATCCCCTCCCCCTCCCTGCACCCCCAACTCCACCTGCAAATTTATCACTGAAGTCCTCCATATAATGGAGGTAGGACGCCACCTGAGTAACCCTACTGGCTCCTCCGCCAGAAGCAAAGCGTCACTAAGAATGAGCAAACCTTATAACAGTATATTAAACTAGTGCATCCCACTTTACAGTCTTACAGGCCGATACAGTAAAAATCGTGGGAGAGCGGGCGAGTGTTCGCTCTCCTGTGCGCGCAATTCAGAAAAAAAAAATATTCAAATTAGGACCTGTGGTAAAAAGAGGCACTAGGGACACTACCGCATCCCTATCACCTCTTTTTTGACAGGAGTGGTGGCTGTCAGCGAGTTTGACAGCTGACACTCAATTTTGCTGGTGTCGGTTCTCAAACCCGCTGACAGCCACGGGTTCAGAAACCGGACGCCGGCAAAATTGAGCATCCAGTTTTCAACCCGTGAGCTGCGGGCCGATTTTAAATTTATTTTTTTTTAATTATTTTTAACTTTTGGGACCTCTGACTTAATATTGCCATGATATTGCTTAATTTATTTTTTGATCATGATCGGTTAATGTGTCCTTATTGTAAGGAATAGTATTTTGTTCCAAGGTTACATCGTTATGGTTTTACTTTTGTTTTATTCTTTGTACATTGTTTTTGTTTTATTGTTTTATTGTATCACCCACCTGAGTTCTTTGTAAACCGGCATGATGTGCTGCACGAATGTCGGTAAATAAAAGTTAATAAATAAAATAAATAAATAAATAAATATGTATCACTCAATGGCCTTGCCAGCGAGTCCTGTCCCATTCCACAGAACCCCAGAGAAATATTCCCCTATCCTGGGGAAACAATTCAAGGCTCTTCAAGGCTGGGAAGGTTATCCCCTGTGAAAGGGATGGGGTGGGGGCAGGGGAATGTTTACATGAGGAATCTAAGAAACACAGAGTCACTTATTTACATAGTTGACTTGTTTGTGGATTTCATCTGAAAGACATTTGTACAGGGTGCCATATTTTATGTCTATGCCATATTATCAGCAAAGTTGTGCTGGAACAGTAGCTTCGCTTCCAGTTCAGTTTCTGAAACTTATCAAATTACACCCAGGACTCAAGAAGTTATCATAGCCCTCATCTCTTGGATCAGGATTAAAAAGAGTGAGCAAAATGGAAAGGAGATTGAGCCTTAGTATTGGCTGTATACTCCATCAGCTTCTATCAAGGACCACAGTTCAGGAGTTACATAAGTCTTGTTTTGAATGAAATTATTAAATGAGACTGTGAGGGTGATGACACTACTGTGACACTTTTCAGAAGAGAGATACTGTGTATGTGTGTGTGGGGTGGGGGGGGGCAGGGTACATGGGTTATTGGTTGGGGGAAGGAGGGGTAAGGGATATTATGTAAGAGAACCCTGTTGCCTGCCTTTCTCACTGGTGTGGAAATTCAGGTGGCTGTTAAGGTCCATTGCTGAGTTCTGTAGCTGCTTCCGTCCACCGAGTGTGCTTAATGGAGATTTCCTCCCTTCTTGCTGGTTCATCCCATACCCTTCCCCTTCTCTTCTGTCTCACTTACCTCTTTTTGTCCTCCTCATCCACCTCCTCCACTACAGTCTTGTCTTCTATCATTGTACTCACATTGTTCGACCATTACCACTTCCCATCCTCTTCATTCTCATGCATAGTTGTTGCTATCTTGCACACTGTAACACAGATCGACAATACGCAGAAAAACTAGAAAAATTCCACAAACTCTTGCACACAGCAAAGCACTCTTGAAGACAAGCATAGGGCAATGGAATGGGAAACAGTGACGGGAAAACAAGAAACACTAAAGATAACACACTCGGTAATTGCAGACATACACCATCCAAGCCTCTTGGAAGAAAAAAAAAACTACCTCATTGCTTGAGTCCCAAGCTCTCACCGGCTTACTGCACTGGCAATGAGTGGCTGTGCAAACCAGCCTTTTATATCTTTCTAAAGGAGGGGAGAAATTACCACATTTTGTATGTAATAATTACAGCAGCTGCACCAAATAATGCCCAAAACGTTGTTAGTGGGGCCGAGCATTTGTCCAACATATAGTTAAACTTGGTATGTGTGGGGTCACAGCTATATTTAGTGGCAAAGGCTACAGTGGCCCAACTTTAAATAGGTTGTTAGTATGGCTGTTCTAAATATCCTGTGTTAAAGTTTAGCATGGAGTCACTAAAGTGTTATTACAGAACATATATATAGCACAGTACATAGGCATTTCTAAGCCAATGTAATAAAACTGTAGTAAAATTTAGTGTTACATTTTTAGTATTAATTTTTTTACTACCACAGCAATTTTTTTACTTTACTTCCAATGTAATAAGCATAAGTTAACTTTTAATTTAATTTTATTTCCTTTTTAAACTTCAGTGGTCAGAGGTGGAAGTTGAGTTTAATTACACCTCTAACCATTGAATTAAAAAAAATTGGAGTACCTCTGGTCCAGTAATGAGTAACTTGGGACCCTGGAGGCAGAGGCACTCTGTTACCAGGTCAGAATCACCTATCTACCCTCACACTCACTCATATAACCTCCCATCCAAGTGGAGTAGAGAGTGGGAGGGGCAGGTAGGTGGGAAGGGATATTTAGGTAGGTGAGATGGGTAAGTGGGAGAGTGATAGGTTATGAGAGTGAGTGGAAGTGGGTTAGTAAGTAGATGTGGGTAGGTGGGTGGGGATAGGAGAGTAGGTAAGAAGATGGGTAGGTAAGTGGATGGGGTTGTTAGATGAATGGTAGCGGAAATGTAAGTGGGTGAATGACTAGAGGTGGGTTAATGAGTGGGCAGATTAGTTGGGAATAGGTTAGTTGGGGGTGAGGTTTTAGGTAGTGGGGGATGCGTGAGTGAGTGAGTTCAGAGGATGGGTGGAAAAGTGGAGGATATAGTGAAGTGAATAGGGGAAAGGCGGGCATAGTTGGGGTTGGACTAGATCAGTGATGGTGAACTAGTCCTCGAGTGCCACAAACAGGCCAGGTTTTCCGGATATCCACAATGAATATGCATGAGAAAGATTTGCATGCACTGCCTCCATTGTATGCAAATCTATCTCATGCATATTGATTGTGGATATCCTGAAAACCTGGCCTGTTTGTGGCATTCAAGGACTGGAGTTCATCACTGGAATAGATGGCATAGGGCAGTGATGGCGAACTCCAGGGCTTGAGGGCCACAAACAGGCCAGGTTTTCAAGATATCCACAATGAATATGAAGTAAGATAGATTTGCATACAATGGAGGGAGTGCATGCAAATTGCTCTCATGCATAGTCATTTTTGATATTCTGAAAATCTGGCCTGTTTGTGTCACTTGAGGACTGGAGTTCGCCAACCCTGGTATAGGGGGTTCCAGGCTCAGTCTGCCTTGGTGCAAGGCACTTGGACTCACTGATTGTGGGGGCCAAGACTCGGGCTGCACAGGTGTGGGGGTCCTGGATCAAGGGGTTCCATCTCTGAGGGGTTCCAAATTAAAGAATCAGACATTCATCAACTAATCAAGTTGGAGATCCCTGGATGCAGAATTTCTAAATTCCATTCACTTCCCATCGAAGCAAATGGAAGTTAAAACTTTACTTCAGCCATACTCAGTTGGGGTGCCACAAGCTGACTCTTAATCCCTGGGGGGAATCCTTTTTATGGGAAGAAGCTCTCACTTATGCCTCAGATGATGAAACAAGGTCGCCAGTATGTGCATTGTACCTTTAAGTGCTTCCCATGAGGTGAGTGGCTGCAGCAATAGGCAGGACCAGGACTGGGTGTTAAAGTTTACTGATTATTATAGTTAAATTAAAGACCATTTGTCCAAAATGATGAGTGTACGTACATCTGACTGTAGTTACAGGGATCTTTCTGTGTAGGTAGGTGTCCTTCTCTGGATAGAGCCTACTGTGATTTAAAATGTGCATACGCTCCCGGTGGCTGTCCCATGGGAATCCTAGTGGTGGGGTCCCCTTTGCAAAAATCCTATCTTTAGAGATCTTCTTTCCTGTGGACACTCAGCCTGTCCTAATTCCTTGGGTGGAAATCCGGATGGGATTTCCTTCTCTGGCTCTTCCTTTCTTTGATTCAGTTGTTCATTTTCCTTACCTGTTAGTGCAAGTGATTTCTCTGGTGAAAAAATGTAGGAACCAGGATATTCACAGCACTGAAATCCCAGATGGGAAGGCGGATCAAAAACCTCCCCAATACTCTGTAGTTCAAAAAATGCTTTAAGTCAAACAGGTTATTCTCTCTGCCCTCCCTGTCTCCCGTAATAGTATCCAACACTGGTGTTTGCCTACCTAGGGAAAAGAGTAGGCTCACAGATCTTTGATCCCCTGAAGAGAACCCCTTGCCCCAAAGGGGTATCAGGCTTAAAAGTGTATCTCATTGCAAATTATAAGCAGGACCCTCTGGCAGGGTGTGCATAGTAAGGTATCTCTTCTAAAAGAAAACTCCTTTGGGCAAGGCTGGGATGCCCTACCAGAGTATGGAACAAATATCTGTTAACTCTGCAATGGCTCTCTCTAACTGAATCCTAGGAGTCTTAAAATGGCTGGGCTAAATAGCACTGAATCATCCAATTAGAATCTCCGAGTAGGAGAGTCTGAAGGGTATAGATGGCTCCCTCTCTAACAGGCCGATACAGTACAGGAGCGCACTCTTAACCCGCATTTGGACGCGCGTTTTCAACCCGCTAGCTTTACCCCTTACTAGCACGTTGAAAACGCGCGTCCAAATGCGGGTTAAGAGTGTGCTCTGCTGGAGTGCACTGTACTGTATCGGCCTGTTAGAGAGGGAGCCATCTATACCCTTCAGACTCTCCCACCTGGAGATTCTAATTGGATGATTCAGTGCTATTTAGCCCAGCCATTTTAAGACTCCTAGGATTCAGTTAGAGAGAGCCATTGCAGAGTTAACAGATAGCTTTACCCCTTATTCAGTAAGGGGTAATAGCACGTCGAAAATGCGCGCCCAACCCCCCCGAAACTAATAGAGCCCGCAACATGCAAATGCATGTTGATGGCCCTATTAGTTATTCCCGCGTGATTCAGTAAGTAAAATGTGCAGCCAAGCCGCACATTTTACTTTCAGAAATTAGTGCCTACCCAAAGGTAGGCATTAATTTCTGCCGGCACTGGGAAAGTGCACAGAAAAGCAGTAAAAACTGCTTTTCTGTACACCCTCCGACTTAATATCATGGCGATATTAAGTCGGAGGTCCCAAAAGTTAAAAATAATTAAAAAAAAAAAAAAAATTTAAATCGGCCCGCGGCTCGCGGGTTGAAAACCGGACGCTCAGTTTTGCTGGCGTCCGGTTTCCGAATCCGTGGCTGTTAGCGGGTTTGAGAACCGACGCCAGCAAAATTGAGCGTCGGCTGTCAAACTCGCTGACAGCCGCCGCTCCTGTCAAAAAAAAGGTGCTAGGGACGCGCTAGTGTCCCTAGCGCCTCTTTACCGCGGGCCCTAATTTGAATAATTTTTTTTTACTAAATCTCCCGCAACTTTTACTGTATCAGCCTGTAAGTGTGTTCTAAGGATAGGGATAGTGGCATTTAGTGGCCATACTCAGTTGGGGTGCCACACCTATGATAATTTTTATTTGCTTTGTGTGCTTTCAGAGTTATGAAAATTCAAAATGTACAGCAATGCCATATTTATATTAATATTTGAACCTGTTGGTTTTTCAATTTGCTTTTAACTGCTAAACAACAAGCCTGCGCATTCACCAGGCATCAACCAAGGCTGCTAAATTCAAACTGAGTCTAGTAGGAGCCACTAGGCCCTTTAATCTTCATTTACTATTTTGGCAATGGATACAAACTGTTACACCAATAAAATTCCTGGAAAAGGAATTTGCTTGGGCGGAGCTTGTATTTGTGCACGAGGCTAGGACAATCCCCCCCCCCCAGTAGCTGAGAGGAAAAAGGAGGGCTCTAGGACACCGCGGAATCGGACAGCCGCACAGCAGGAGAAAGATAGGGCTGCGGCTGGTGCTGCACGTGAGGGAGGAGCCGCGCGCTGACCTGCACCTATCGGAACCTAGGAGTGCTGCCGCCCACGCGCTGACTCACACCCATTGGAGAGGGGGACGCTGCTGCCCTGCACCTGTTGGAACCCGGGCAACCCTGCTGCCGCGCACGTATTGAGCCCGGGGGCGCTGTGCCAGCACGGCCGTGTGTGTTCAGTCCCGGCTCTCTACCCTCGTGCAAGGTGCGCGAGGGCAACCCGAGCATCATGGAACATATCCGAACGCCGAAGGTAAGTAACGGGACGAGCGCTCCCGTATCTTTCAGGGCTGTGTAACGGGACTATTTATTATGTGGCTTTTGTATAACTGGAAATATTCCGCAAGTATTTAATAGGCGTGCTTTACTGCTTATGCAAAGATTGGCCTGTGCCGGGTGAGTCTGATTGCACGATTCTACTCAGAAAATATGTTTATATCGGGGAGAATTTGTTTTTGTTTTTAATTTTTGGAGAGAGCCGGACATCTGGAGGTGAGACGGAAGACACCTTTTTTTTTCTTCTTTTTTTTAGCGTGTAAAGAGGTGGGATGGTTGGGAACGAGTGTTAAATGGTGGTGTATAATAGAGCTTGAGCATTGAATCATGGCTTTACTACAGCATCATCCCTGCCCGTCCTTGAATACAGAAAAGGCATCTGCTGCCTGTCATTAGCCTTCATTTTGTTCCAGGGCTTGGTCTTGTCAGCATCTGATTTCTGTTTTCGATACTATATAATTCGTCTTCATAGAGATATCCAACCTTAGCGATTTTTTTTTTATAGTTAAGTTATAAGCAGGCTTATAAAAGGCCTAGGATATGTTACAAAGCTTCCCTATTTTCATGTAGCACTGGTGCATCCTAATCAGTGCTCTGAAAGGTAAACAACACAGAGGGAGGGAGAGAGATGTGCTGGCAATTTCTTATCAAAGGGTTTTCATTAAGAAATCGTAAGGAAACCAGAGATTTGCCTGTGTATTGGATACATCCTGTACAAGGAACGGTGGGTGGCCTTATGTGGAGTGCTGCCTGCCCTGCCTCTCTTGTGCCCGTTGTCCCTTGGTTTTACAGGCAGGAGAGAGGAAAATCAGCCCTAGTGTCATAGGAGAAGTACATGATATGCAATGATAGGACATCCCCTGTAAAGCTGCTCCCAGTCACTTTTCTCCTTCCCATATAACTCTGCTCCTAGCTGTTTATTTTCTCCCTATAATCTTCACTCGTACCTGTTTCTTACTCTCCAGCACTTTCATTAAGCTACTCCTTTTTTTATTACCCCTTCTTTCTGTTCCCTCCTCACTCTGTTTTCTTCTTGCTGGCCTTGCTTTCTCCTCTCACTGAAAAAAGGAAACTAGTGGCACCAGTATCTGGAGATTTTACCTGGTGAGGGTAAAGACTGCTAGTGGGAACAGTGATGCAGCAAATAATTTTCCCCAATTCCTGAAAGAAAAATGTTGTCTAGTGCCTAGCTTTTGAGAAAACATTTTCACCCCTGATTATTTGCATAAATGTTGAGCATGAAATGAGAAGCAAGTGCTTGTACTTGAAAGAAATTTGAGGATTTTGTTTGGTTTGGAATATGACCTTAATTTGAATGTTAAGAAACTGTGTGCTGGTTTTCAGTGCACATTTTAAGGCTCAGACACTGTTTATGTAAGATCAAGATATGTCTGTGTTTCCCCCTGTAGTGTGGGCTAGATTGGATTTATTGAATGTATAATTTGTATTTGTTTACCCTTTTCTTCTTTCTTTTGGTTAACTCTATTCTTGATTTTTCATTTGCTGTAAATTATACACTAAATATAAATTAAAAAAAAAATGACGTGAATTAACTATAAGATGCACATTTTAAGTCGGGAAGGTGGGGGAGGCATTCCTGACAGATCACGGCAATTATCCGGGTAAGCAATGGCAGCTTCCGCTACTTACACGGATAAGTCAGTAATTATCTGGCTGTCTGATGCAGTCCATCTCTAGTTATCCGGTTATCTGATTTATCTGGCTAAATGAGTACTTATCCAAGTAGGAGGCGGCTTCTGCTGCCACTTACCTGGATAAATCAGTACTTATTTGGCTAAGTGTTCCAGGCTTTTTTCAATTTTTTTCCGTTTTAAGTGCCAGCTCAGTAGTGCTGGAAATGTAACTCAAGCTCTGACCTAGGGGTTAAGTTTCTAGCGCTAAGAAAGTTGCAGTGGCCAAATGCAGTCTCTCTGCATTGGGGAGTTCTGTTTAGTGCTCTCACTTGCATGGGATTTCCCTGCGGGGGGCTAAGCAGTACTCCCATTTAGGAATGCATATTTTCTCGTACAGAACTCCTTGCTGCATCGTAAGGAAGCTTTGCGCACAGAACATGCGCGTTCAAGTGCAGGCAGAAAGATACATTTAACTGAATGCACCTTTCTGCATTGGCCTGTAAAAGTAGGCATAGTCTCGATAAAGCAGAAAACTTCCATTTTGTTCCATATAAACTCCATAGCCAGTATAGGCACAGAGATGTGCAAATAATATATACTTTGATCTGGAATTACTTTACACCAAAACGTATTGTGTGTGTGTGTGTGTGTGTGTGTGTGTATGTGTGTGTGTTTTGTAAGCAAAAAATGTTTCTGTATCTCTCTGTTCTCAGGAGATATTATACAAAATTCTTGTGTGTTCTTACCTCATAGTCCCTAGATATGCTCTCAGTAGAACTCACACAAGTGATCACCTCTGGCAAAAAGTGTATTAGCATACTCCATGTAAGCATGCACATGCTTCATTCACAGCAGGTAAAATTCCACTTTTCCCTACCTTGGATAACCGCGCACTCAGCAGTGACAATCCAACCCCTCCACCAAAGTAGGGAATATCGAACATACCCTCTAGCGCACGATTCCAACAGGATCTTCACAAAAGCCAGTTTTTCTTCCCTCTTCTGCCATCAGAACCTGAACTGCTTAATCCAGGAACTTCAAGCCCGGATTTATGTGTGCAGGAAGTGGTCCAACCAGCTCTCATCTGGACTACGAAAGCTTTTCAATCTCCAGCCTCAACTCTGCTGAGCTCTGCAAATGAAAAGGCCGAAAGGCTTAAAATATTGTTTGATGTTTGCAGTGTGGGTGTGTTTGGTATGTGTGAGGTGAATGTGGAATGCCCTGTATGAGATGGCAGTGGAGCGGCAAGGAAAGATGGCTGCAGAAAGGGAATCTGTGCTAGGGCCTGAAAGGAGGGCAGTGTATGTGTAATTGTGAGGGGAAGGTAATGGAAGACAGGAAGAGTAAAATTGGGAAGAAAAGGGAATTAGCAGAAAAGTGTTTTGGAAGAAAATGGTAACCAGAACTAGAGGATTTTGGATGGGCATGAGAGAGTGTAACAGATGACAGAAGAGGATTATTGGGATGGGCAAGTGAAGGATTAAGGGATTGGAAGATAGTTTTCAGGGCAGCAGTTAGGAGAGGCAGGTGTGTGAGAAGTCCAAGTGGAGTTGAGAAGTGGAGTCGTTCAGCAGACTGAGAAGAAACATATGTGATGGGAACAGAGGGGCATGCATATGTGGGTGAGAAGCGAGGCAGAACCCACCATGGATTGCATCAACGCAAATAGAAGAAGGAAAGACGATTATCTTAATGGAAGATGTGAAAATTCAAAGAGAAATGTTGTAAGATAGGGAAGAGAAGAGGGAGGAGCTGTATTAGGGATCATATGACTGCCAGGTAGTTTATGGGATATTCAATAGCAGAAAATCATTGTAGGTTTGGATGGAAATATATTTTATTGAAGTACATAGTTTCCAGTGGTTCCAACCACCAAATTAATTCATGCCTTCATATAACTTCTTGAGATGTATTTATTTAAAATCTTTTCTATACCGTCATTCGGTTATATACCATCACAATG
Organism: Rhinatrema bivittatum; assembly: GCF_901001135.1. Taxonomy (NCBI): domain Eukaryota; kingdom Metazoa; phylum Chordata; class Amphibia; order Gymnophiona; family Rhinatrematidae; genus Rhinatrema; species Rhinatrema bivittatum. Next base: position 127,375,724 of record NC_042615.1, read on the forward strand.
GTTAACAAGCAGGCACATAAATTAAAGTAGGTGAATGTGTTCTATAGTACATTCTAAAAGGTGCCAAAAGGTTCAGTTACATTATGCCATAAAATAAAAAAAGTATATTTATCTTAAGCAGTGGAATAATACTACTGAAGTACATGTGTGGGGTGTATGTGTATATATGTGTACAAATATATAGTTTCATTTAAATACCAGAATACATTGCTGCTATAACTTTGCTCTGTTTTTACACACCAGTTTTCTATAATACTTTGCAGCTATAAACTGTACAGTCTGTTCAGCCCCATCCATGTAAATAGATGGAGCAATCAGGTAGCAGAAGACCATTTTGGTCCTAATGATTAAAATTGTTTTGGCACTGGTCTTTAACTGCATATTCTTTTGCATTCTCAAAATTCATGCCATTTTCTTTTTGATTTGCAAGTCATATTGTGGTGGCTGCTTGTTCCTCAAAATAACTGTTCATGATTCTCTTTTAATTACATCAGTCTGTGAAGAGAATTTCATCATGGTTCCCTGAATAAGCAGCTGATTTAAACCACTTTTTGACTTCCCATGATATACCACTTATCCAGGTAACTGAAGTGATGCAAGCTCCTTTTGGTGGAAGGCTGAAGGCAGGCTTCCTCCGAGGTTGTACTCCAGGGGTGGCCATCTCTAGTCCTCAAGAGCCACGAACAGACTTATTTTTCAGGATATCCGTAATGAATGTGCATGAGATATATTTGCAAATGATGGATGCAATGCATGCAAATTTATCCATATTTATTGTTGATATCCTGAAAACCTGGCTTGTTTGTGGCTCTTGAGGACTGGAGTTGGCCACCCCCTGCTCTACTTCCTTAAATATCACACAAGCTCCAGCAGGGTTACTTCAGTGGTGTGCACAATTATCCACCCTTCTACCCAGGAGCCTCATAAATAAACTGAGCAGTCTAGGGATGGTTCCCAAGGTTGTTGAGTGGAAAAATAAGGGTAGTGGTAAATGGAGTTCACACCGAGAAAAGATGGTTAATCAAGTAGAGTGCTTCGGATCAGCCCTGGAGCTGGTTCTGTTAAATATTTTCACAAGTGATGATATTGCAAAGTAGTTAGTAGAAAAGGTGCCGTGTGCATATTTAAAATGATATTAAGATCTGCAACAGGCTGGTCACAACTGATGGAGTAAACGAGGGAATAATCCAATACTAGCTAGCTAAGTCTTAATGCAAAAAAAAGTGTAGTCTTGCACTTAGAATGACTAACTCCAAGAGAGCAGTAAATGATGGGTGAGATACTGATATGCACTGTCTAAAATATTTAGACAGAACCCAAAACAATTCTTCAGGGAGCTGAGAGAGAACAATAGTGCAATAAAAACATCACCAACCAAACCTTGAAGTTTTCTGCATCACAATTCCATAGAACAGAACAGAGAAACAGAATGGCTACTCAGCATACAAAGACCATGAAAAAGGCAAACATCACAACTGTGGAATGGCCTGAAGTAACAAGAAGAGCTGGAAATCAGGTAAAGAAGAGCCCCAAACTGGAACAGCCCCTGGCTCTGATGGAGTGCCCAGGCTCAAACATTTAACATCCCTCTATCAAGATTTGGCAAACTGCAAAAATAATCAGACAGCTAGAACTAACACCACAATAGCTAACCACCGACCGGAAGAACGCTTCTCCTTCCAAATGGAGACCCGAGTAGCATCCCCAAAAACTACTGACCAATAATGTGCTTATCTACATTCTGCAAGCTGTTCACTGCAATAGATGCAGATAAACTGTATGGTCATATACTTTAATAACATCATGATGACATAATAGAGCATATGGAACTAAAGATGAGTTGATGTTGAATAAAGTCACAGTGGCCAGCTGTAAGTAAAGTTGAAACCTCAGTATAGCCTGGGCTGATGATAAAAAAAAAAAATAGCTTTCAGTAGTTTCCCACAATCTTGCATAAGTTACCTTGAAATGTACCACGTGAACCTTAGATTGATTGAATACATCAAGCTTACTACAAAAGTGTGGTAGACTATGCTCCATCTGAATTATAAAGATGGAGTAGTGTACTTGGATTTTCAGAAGGCATGTGACAAAATCCCTCATGAGAGGCTTCTAAGAAATCTTAAAAAGTCATGGGATAGGAGGGGATGGCCTTTTGTAGATTACAAAATTGTTAAAAGATAGGAAACAGCTCCCCTATGAGGAAAGGCTAAAGAGGTTAGGGCTGTTCAGCTTGGAGGCTGAGAGGGGTATATGATAGAGGTCTTTAAAATCATGAAAGGTCTAGAATGGGTAAATGTGAATCAGTTATTTACTCTTTTGGATAACAGAAGGACTAGGGGGACTCCATGAAGTTAGCAAGTAGCACCTTTAAAACTAATTAGAGAAAATTATTTTTCACTCAATGCACAATTAAGCTCTGGAATTTGTTGCCAGAGGATGTGGTTAGTGTAGCTGAGTTTAAAAAAGGGTTTGGATAAGTTCTTGGAGGAGAAGTCCATTAACTGCTATTAATCAACTTGTCTTAAGGAATTGCCTCTGCTATTACTGGCATCAGTAGCATGGGATCTACTTAGTGTTTAGGTAATTGCCAGGTATTTGTAGTCTGGATTGGCCACTGTTGGAAACAGGAGGCTGGGCTTGATGGACTCTTGGTCTGATCCAATATGGCAATTAAAAAAAAAAAGATATATTATTCCTGATATCTGAATCCAACTAGGAATATTCAGGGCGATTCCCTGTTGCCATTCTTGTTTTTGTCTGGTACTGAATCCATGGAGTGCTCCTTATTAACTTCTTGGACTGTGTCTGTTGCCTCGATCCTACAGACCCAATTGACCCACAGATAACATCACATCTACTATTCATAGCTAATTTGAAGCTTTATAGCTCCTGTGACCATCACTTTGTGTAACAATTCTTAAGTAATGAAGAGCTTCTCAGATGATAGGATGACATACGGCCTGGACAAATGTAAGGTGACCTTCCTTTAAAGGAAAACTAAGTAAAACCGAGAACATCTTTTGCTGAAAATTGTAACATGAAAGAACTTTGAGCAGGAAGGTGTATATGAATGTGTAGGAGCAGAGGAAGGTGAAACAATCCAGCACAAGTTCTGAGAGAAACGATCAGCAAAAAACAATATAGGAGAGAGAAATACATATTGAAAAGTGGGGAAAGGGTAACTGGAATCAGACCACAGTCAACGCTAGGCCCCGACTTTTATGGTCTGGGATACTGATACGCAGATTGGGAAAAAAAGCAATGGACTTCTTCAACGGCCAGTATGAAAAGCAAAGCATGTTCAAGCTGCATTGTCTGATTGGAAATATTACTACCCTTAACATCAGGCTTGGGGTAACCAGCATGGAGTGGCAGTTACTACCCTTAACAGAGACTTAGGGGTAACTTGCCCAGAGCGGCAGTTACTACCATATGAAACTTGCTGGGCAGACTGGATAGACCATTTGGTCTTTTTCTGCCCTTGTTACCTAAGAACATAAAAACATGCCATACTGGGTCAGACCAAGGGTCCATCAAGCCCAGCATCCTGTTTCCAACAGTGGCCAATCCAGGCCATAAGAACCTGGCAAGTATCCAAAAACTAAGTCTATTCCATGTTACTGTTGCTAATGTCAGTGGTTATTCTCTAAGTGAACTTAATAGCAGGTAATGGACTTCTCCAAGAACTTATCCAATCCTTTTTTAAACACAGCTATACAAACTGCACTAACCACATCCTCTGGCAACAAATTCCAGAGTTTAATTGTGCGTTGAGTAAAAAAGAACTTTCTCCGATTAGTTTTAAATGTGCCACATGCTAACTTCATGGAGTGCCCCCTAGTCTTTCTATTATCCGAAAGAGTAAATAACCGATTCACATCTACCCGTTCTAGACCTCTCATTATTTTAAACACCTTTATCATACCCTCCCTTAGCCGTCTCTTCTCCAAGCTGAAAAGTCCTAACCTCTTTAGTCTTTCCTCATAGTTGACTTGCAATCCCCATACTCTTCTATAGTTTTGCAGTTGTAGGCTGGCCTCACAAAGAACTTGAACTGTTGAATGTAAGAGCAACAACACTCTTTCATGCCCAACGGGTAATCTGTGAAACCCAGTGCATGCTGAGATTGCACATCCCAAGAGCTGTTATAATGAAAGAAAAGGAGACCAACCTATTCACCACAATCTCAAAAATCACACCACCAAAAAGGTAAACAGATACAAGTTTTAACAATTCCAAATACCCAAAATATATCATTTAACAAAACTTTTTGTATTATATTCAAAAAAGTTTAAAATATTTTTAGAAGGCATCAAACAGGGTGTTTTTTTTAATATGAAAATCTCACCAACGTAATTAGCACCACATGGCGACATTCAAAAAATGAACTTGAAAACTGATGAAAAAACAAACAAGTCTTTTGTGAGAATACTAAGCTTGTCAAAATGTCCAATGTTTACAGCAACAAGTAGGAGAGGCACCAGCAGAAAACAAAAACTTTAAGTTTAAGAACAAGAGAGAGATATTCTCAGAATAACACAATTTTATTCTTATGAAAATACCAATTGTACTAAGTAGTGTGGAGTAACATGCTCCAGACACACGAAGGCATGAATAAACGTAGATAAAGGTAAACCAGCTGATACAGTGTATTTGCATTTTCAGGAAGCATTTGACTAAGAACAATTTATAGTCCAACTCCACAAAAGTGAGCACAAAAAAGCAGACAACTAACATTTAGCTGAATAGTGGGAAAGCTCTGCAAACACTACTAAAGAGAGTGCAACACCTAGAAAACAGGAAAGATAGTTTTGGACAAACTCAGTTGTTTAAATAAGGTGACAAGTATGGCTCACGGAGGCAATGGTGTACTGAGGAGGGGGATGGGGAGGTTAAGGCCCCTGGGCACCATGCTGTAGGGGGGCACCTGAGGGCAGGAGTTCCCATCCTACCCAGTCAAGTTAAGGCCCCCCCCCCCCCCGCAGCTACTGGGGATACCAAACACTTGGTGGAAGAGGTGAAACAGGCCCGCGGGTGTGCAAACCCACTGGGAGCGATGACAGCCGCAAAGAGGAGACCTGCGAGGCTGCCGATGGACCCCCAGCGGCGGAAGAAGAGGAGGCTCGCCAGGAGGGTGCATGAGATCAGCATAGAGGAAGTGCTAGTCCTGCACGATTTGACTAGCGCATGGGCTGGAACTCAAGAAGGAACAGCAGAATGGACTCGTCTACCTGCTCCCAAAGAGGGATGTGTGAGAGAATGAATGAGTGACTGGATGTGTATATGTGTGTGTGCGTATGAATGAGAGACTGACAGGGGGGGGGGGTGCGTGTGTGTGTGTGTATGCGTGCGTATGAATGAGAGACTGATGGGGGTGCGTGTATGTGTGTGTGTGTGTGCGCATGTGTATGAATGGGAGACGGGGGGTGTGTGTGTGTGTATATGAATGAATGGGAGATTGACTGGGGTGTGTGTGTGTTTATGAATGGGAGGCTGACTGAGGTGTGTGTGTATGTGTTAATGAATGGGAGACTTGGGATGTGTGTGCGTGTGTGTGTATGAATTGGAGACTTGGGGTGTGTGTGCGTGCGTGTGTGTGTATGAATTGGAGACTTGGGGTGTGTGTATGAATTGGAGACTTGGGGGGGGTGTGTGTGTGCGTGCGTGTGTGTGTATGAATTGGAGACTTGGGGTGTGTGTATGAATTGGAGACTTGGGGGGGGTGTGTGTCTGTGTGTGTGCGTTCGCGTGTGTCTATGAATTGGAGACTTGGTGTGTGTGTGTATGAATTGGAGACTTGGTGTGTGTGTGTGGTCGAGCAAGCGGCTCCTCAGCGGCTCATCAGCCTTGCTCGAGCAAGGCTGATGAGCCGCTTGCTCCTAAACTGTTTCTTGGAAAAGATAAGTGCATCTTTCTGTGATTAAGTGATATTAGAAATTGAATAGAAATTGGAAAAAAGGGTAATTTACCTCCTTTTAAAAAATTCAGCATTTTTCATGTATTTATAAGAACGGCATATGTCAACATGATTTAGAACAAAAGGACTTTCAAATATATAAAAAAAATTATAAAGAGAAAAAGTGGGACACCCTATGATTACATCAAGAGTGCTTGCACACATAAGATAAGTGCTTAAGAGATTTTGAAACACCTTTCCGGTGTATATGCACAGTCACTCATTTATGAGGGTGAACCCGTCCTATTGATAATCACGTTGTTGTATGTGATTCCTTTTTCGATATATCCTTTTTTACCACGGCAGCCATTTTGCATTGGGCATCCCGGAGAGGTGGATGGGTGCGCACTAGGGGGGCAGGCGCTCAATCATGAGCGCCCCTTTAACATGCACTGACATTGCATCGGCCTGAAAGTCATTAGATTGACCAGCTTGCTGCAATGACAGGGTGTTTCTACATTAGATATAATTGGTTGGGGAGGTGGTAGGCTGCCTAGCATAAGCAGCAGGCTGATTTGACTAAACCTCCTAGCTAAGGGCACGAAGGATAAAAAGTGATTTGCAGGCAATCAGATCTTTATGGCTAACAACTGCAAGACATCCTGAGCTGGAGCAGCATAGATGTGCAGCTGGGCAGAGTAGGTGGATCAAATGCTGTTGAAACCTACTCTTACTGTGAGGACAGGAGTGATCTATCCTGGGTCCATAGTGAATGATCTGCCATTCTCTTCTGCATCAGCTACAGTTGGAAATGACTCATAAGCCAATGCATGTTTAGAAGTGTTGTTATCAGTTCCTTGCAGGAGTTCTTAACTGTGGTTTGTGCTATGTCAGGTATTCTGTGGTTTGCATGCTGCTGTCTTCTTTGTGTGCTCTGCAAGTGTGTGTTTGTGCTCTGTTCAAGAGCTAAACTAACAATTACTGCCACAGGCAATAATAATTAGACTTTTATATTTAAAACTTTTTACTACAAAGTGCAAAAGAGCACATAGTTTATTTTATATAATATGCTGATGCTCAATATCAGTATTGCATTTGCCATTTTCCCTTCAGTTATTATCCTAACCCTTCCCCCAATCCTGCCCACACTGTCAGCTCGAGAGCTTACCCAGTGGTAACCCGTGCGCATCTCCTAGCAAAGTAGACTTGATGTTCAAATTAAGATTTTATCACTGTGCTACAGGCTCTGTGAGGTGGGAGCTGAGAGATCAAGAATAGCTTTACTTTCATTCTTGTCAGTGGATAGTTTTTTCCATAATCATCAGGCTCTACATTGCTAGTCTCCTTTCCTTTACATAGTGCCTTATCCAAAGGCCTTTGCACGCAGATTGAACAATTTTATTACTCATAGGATTAGTGCATGCAAAGCGTCTTACATCTGGTAAATTTAATGGTAAATAACAAGGCTTGCCTGAAAAATTACAAGCCACTTTATTTTCAGGAACATGTAACACCTGCCCCCCCCCCCCCCCAGGTGTTTTCTGAGACTCCCATCCCAACCCCTGCTGCCTCTAGAGGTGTCCCCAAAATATCAAAAATAAATAAAATCATTTGCATAGTGATGGCCGTTCCTTCTTCCCAATCCCACTCTTTGAAAATTTAGCCCCCACCTGGCCCCCAAAGACTCTCCCAGGATCTCTAGCAACCCCACCAAGCCCCCTCCCCCAATAGCCATAACCTTCTAACCCCTGGTGGCTAGTGGGGTCCAGTGTGCCCCCCAAGTTCTGGGCCATATGCTGTCAGAAAATTTTTTAAAAGGCGGTAAATGCTGTGTGGTGCCATTTTTTTTTGTTTTTCAGACAACTCATGGCCAGGAACCGGGGGCGCCTCAAGCCCTATTAGCTTCCAGGGATTGACAGGTGTGGCTATTGGGGATGCTGGAGGTGGGGTTGCTGTTGATGCTGGGGGGGATTGGGAAGAAGGAAGGAGCCATCGTCATTCAACTTTGATTTAAGTTTTTTTTACATTTTTTATTCTTTAGGGACATCTTTAGAGGCGGTGGAGGCTTGGGATGGGGCCCTCACAAGACCCTCAGGGCGTTTACACATGTTGAAGGGGGGCTGTAGGCAGGTTTAGGGGTGCAGGGATCTGTCTATCAGCTTCGCTTCCACCTTATTTGCGATCCTAAGTCGACATGTATTTTCTTCAGAAATAGACTTTTATTTATCAGATTTGGCAGGACGTAGAGATAGGAATTGTCGTTATTTTCTAAATGCTGACATCCTGGCCACTAAGCACCAGTTCACCCTAAAGAAAGTTGTGCATCATGGGTGGTAACAAAACATGCCATAAACCTTAGCCTGCTTAAGATATGAATACTTGTGGATAACTTACTTACCCCTGATTCCCTCTGAAGCAGGGTCTGGCTGGAGAACTGGGGAAGGTGCGCAGGGGAGAGGTTTGCTTCCTGGCTTGGTGCTGGCAGAGTGGGCGGGCTGGGCAGGAAGGGGGCTAGCTTCTGGCTCTGGTGCTTGCCGGCTGTCTGGGCTGTCTCTCACCCTTCCTCGTCTATGACTCTGTGTCACTCCCCGCACCTGAGCCAGGGTCTCCTCTCTTCAATCACCTGGGCACACCTAGTCATCTCCCTTCTCGATAGCAGGAAGGGTTGGTTTGCTTCTGGCCCCCCTTTCACTTCCAGGGTCACCTCAGCACAGGTTCTCGCTTTCTGGGTTTTCTCTCAGTTTGTGTTCAGGGTTTGTGCCTTCTTTACTTCAGGGGGGTCCATTGCTTGCCTCCCTGCTCCCTTTTGGTTTCAGAGTCACTCTCCCAGGGGGTCCGTTCCTTTCTTTCTCTTTATTTTCCTTCCCAGCTGATAAATATGCATAACCTCGTGAAGGGTGGAGGATCTCTTGCCGCATTTCAGGTCCTTTCCCCCCGCCTCCCATTCCTTTGGAGGGAGAACTGCCACGTCTGTAGGCCGAGCTGGGTGTCAGAATGTCAGCATTGTCTTAGGCTGCCCCCCTTCTTCCTTACAAAGGTGGGGGTCTTCATAACCTCCTGCGCTCTGCTTGCTTGCTTGTCCCTGACACTTGCTTAGGATCTTAAGTCCTATTGTCTCTTCTGTCTGGTTTCTTTATTTGCACAGGAACTGACAAACAGGCACATCTGATAAGGCATCCTTCTCTGCATTAGGACAAGGCCTCTAGTTTCCTCTGATGCAATGCAGTTTAAAGTTCACCTGGGCCAAATTCCTTCCCTTGCTGTAACAGCGTCTGAGGCCTGTCCGAATTTGGCCTGTACATGGCTATTATAATTCATATTGGTGCATCATTGGTAAACAGGAGATATCACCCTACAGGGCCTTCTTTCAGGCTAGTCTGACCCTTTAACATGATGATGGCCCTGGGTGAAGGGGCCACCGTCACACATTATTTTGGTGGTGGGAGTGGTGGGGGGGGGGGGAGCAAAGCTGCAGTATTTTTCCACCAGGGTAAATGTTGCAGTTTTTAGTAAACCCCTGTGGTATAGCAAATGACCCTCCCGGAGCCAGCTGTTCCTGGTTTTGAACATGTGAACAAGAAGTTTTCCACTGACGAAGCAGGTACCCTGGAGAGTCGAGTCATCTTTTAGGCCTCAAAGTACTGTAATTATTGTGTATAAACCCACTGCTTTTGTTTCCTATCCCTGGTGGCAGGACAAGGTGGGTGGGGTGGGGGAATAGGACTGCTTATCCGCCCTCCGCCCCAGCCCCGCTGGGCTCCCCCTCGTACACAATGAAAACACGACACAGGACTTGGATGCAAAGTCCACGGCCATTTATTAGAATCCCTAACATGGGAGTCTAAATAAGCATTGAGTCAGTTCAATAATGTTTACAAAATCGCGGCTGGCCAGGTGCCGGTACTCTAATATCCACCCAAACAGAACCGTGGGGTCTTGCAGCCAGCAAGCCCCAGAACAGGCGTCGTGACCACCAAGAACCTGGATGGGATCCCGTCTTGGAACACCACAAAGCAAGCCCACTGCTGTATCCCATCCGCTGGAGGGGATCCTGGCCTGGCCGCCATAAAGCAAGCCTTGCCAGAGCCCCTCTCCAAGTAACAGCCTTGATCCGTCGAAGCCCTGAGTGTGGGCCCAACATTGATCATTTGTGGCAAGAGGGTGAGGACCCCTAGGCCTCTCACATACATATTGGCACCTCCCAGCTTCCTTCTAATGCTTCTGCATTTACAAAAGCACTCCTGGACTCGGTCGCTGCCGCCACAGGGGCGCAGCATGCGAGGGCACAGAAGGGTCTTCCTGCTCACGTGTGACGGGCACCTCCAAACCGGCTACGACCTCTGCATCACTTACAAGAACAGATCGTTACCCAAGTTCGACAAATGTACTCTGTCTGGGGCATACAGCTCTGCACAGTGCCTGTCCCACCCGTTCATGTCTCAAATGATAACCACCCTGGAGTTGTATGGCTTTGGCTACCTGCCGGTTGAACTTGGTGCAATATCTACCCCACCACCCGGTGCACATCAAGCTATGACGGGGTATGATCTCGGACCAGCAGATTTTTGCGGTCCGCTAAAAGGAGGTCAGCCGGCTAGAGTCTTTCCTGGTATCGTTCATTAGAACGATGCCAATGCCTTTGCCTAAGTCATTGGTGCCAAGGTGAATGATGATTGGGTCGGGCGGTGCTGCGCATGCTTTTCTTGACTGCAATGTGGGCCATAGCTGATGCCAATACATGCCTCCTTGACCCAGCCAATCAATTGTCCAACCCTTCCATGAGAGCCCAAGGATGAGGATCCAATTGGGGCACCTGAAATGGCTCCAAAAAGGCTCTGCTCGGGTGCCAAAAAGGAAAGAGGCTGGCTTGAGGGTGCCGGCGGGATTTAAATCGCCCACCTGCTGCCTTCCCTGATGTCAGCAATAGGTGCTTCCCTCCAGCCAATCAAGTGGCCTGGTGTCAGAGCGCGCTTTGATGTCACCGGCCCAGACGTCGGGCCGATTGGGGGGGGGGGGGTGTCAAAGCGCCGCGGCACCAACAACACGAGGCCAGCACCATTGATGCCGGCATACGGAGGGGAAGGGGATTTGACCCCCTCCCGCCGTGCTTGGGTACATCACGGGACACGACAGGGGGGCGGCCGCCAGAATGGGTGCATCGGGTGTGCAGATACTTGTGGCGCCCGCACATTCGTGCTGGGGAGGCTGCCCAAATTTTGTGTTGAAAATATAAGAGAATCTGTCCTGGGGAGATATCCCCCTTCCTACCACAGGGTGATTGCTTCTGTTAGGTTTGGAGGAAGGGGTGTTTTCTCTTGGCTGCAGCATGTTTCTGGAGGCAGTGGTTCAGATCACTTCCCTGGCAACCCCATGGAAACACGACCTGTGGTTTAAGAAGCATCAGAAACTGATGAGACGAGTGAATATTTTAGAACTGTGTACATGTGTATATATATTTTTTTTTAAGTAACCTGTTAAGTTGTTATGGTCCTGCAGATAGTTGGCTTTCTATATAAAAATATAAGAACTAGATGTCATCCACTAAAAAAAAAATAAAAATCTGATTATCCTTTTGATTTTGAAAACCGTGAGCAGGTTCAGACCTGAACAAATGTGATTCTGATCTGTGAGCTCCTTCCAAAACCTAGACACCAGTAAGGAAACCTGGAATAGCTGTGACATCAATAAAGACCAAATATAGAAATACCGTATTACTGAAAAAAAATGTAGGCGTCACTGGGGAATGATTCAGTATTGTATGTTCTAACCTTTTGTCTGGTGCCTTTATCATCTGTTCCTTCTTTCTTGTCTATTTTGTTTCCTTTTTATTCTTTATTCTTCAAAGCCTTGATTTTATCCTTCTTTTCCCACTCCCCTGGCTCAAACCCTCTTTCCTTTCTCATTCCCTCTGCTCCCCTCCTGCAGCTCCTTTCTCTTGCTGTCCTGCTTGTCCTTCGTGCCAGGATGTGGCAACCTGGCACCCAGGATTTATCCGGCTTTGAGCAGGTTAATGCAAAGAATGACGTTCCGGGAATAGAAAGTAATTAATGGGGGGCATTGTAATGATGTGTGTTTCCAGAGCTGTAGAGAGTTGTGAAGTAAAAGGATTTTCTAATGTGTTTGATCTGATGAAGGGAGTGTAGTTCTTGAAAGCTTGTCAGAAATGTATTGCTAGACCAATTAAAAAGTATCCTTTACAACTGACCTGTTGATCTGTTTTTTTTTTGGGGGTGGGGTGGTTGGAGGGCATCGAGCGTGGTAGTCTCCTCTTGTTCCTTTAGGCTTTCAATTTAGTCAGAACAGCATCTCAGATCGGGTACCATCAGGGCCGGTGGAAGCACGAGGCGAACTAGGTGATACCTAGGGTGCCACAAGTTTAGGGGCGACCCAGCAGCCACCTACTGCTTTCAATGGAGCTGCTCAGAATTGTGAAAAAATTTTGTCCCGATTCCCGACACTGGTGGCAACTGCAGAACCTAGGCCAGTGATTCTCACCTTGTCCTGCCACCAGGGATAGGAAACAAAAGCAATGGGTTTATACACTATAATTACAGTACTTTGAGGCCTAAAAGATGACTCGACTCTCTAGGGGCAAACGCGTGCCTCTCGCAGCTGGCAGGGCCAAAGAAAAGAAGACCGTTGCTGCTAGCTGCTACCGGTGACCAGGCTGGCGGGGGCCGAAGAAATAAAGACCGTCGCTGCTAGCTGCTGCCGGAGACCAGGCCGGCGGGGGCCGAAGAAATGAAGACCATTGCTACTAGCCGCCGCTGGAGACCAGGCCGGCGGGCTGAAGAAATAGACTGGCACTGCCAGCCGCCACTGGAGATCAGGCTAGCGGGCCAAAGACGAGCTGTTCAGCTGGAGGCCTTTGTGTGTGTGTATTTGAGATCGGAAGGGTGCTTCTGTGGGGGTGTGTATGTGGTGTGTATATGTGAGAAAGGAATGGAGCTTCTGTGTGGGTGTGTATGTGGTGTGTATATGTGAGAAAGGAATGGAGCTTCTGTGTGTGATTGAGAGCTTGTGTGTAAGTAAGAGAGCAAGGGCATTGTGTGATTGAGAGAGACTGGCCAGAGAGGTGATGTGTGTATGTGTGAGAGACTGGTCAAGGAGATGACTGGTATGTGTGGTGAGAGAGAGAGAGACTGGTTGGGGAGATGATTGGTGTGTGAAAGACAGAAACTGGTCCTGAGGGTGTGACTGGTGTGTGAAGGAAGAGGATCATGAGGACAGCTTCAACAACTACTGCTGTTTTTGGTGTGGCTTGCAAGGGAAAGGAGTAGGAGAACTGCTGGAGAGGGTAAGTAAAGGTGGCTTTAAGTTCATTTTTCTTGATTGACTACCATTTTTTTTTTTTTTTTATTAATTCTTTATTTTCAATTTTGAAAATTTTTTCCAAGATATCAGCTTTTCTGTAAAGAGTTTATGTCTAATGCAAGGAAATCAAATATATATTATCCTATAATTATGATGTCCAAATGCAATAAGATTGACTACCATTTTAATTATTGGGTAGTATGAGATGTGTCTGCTGTTTTGAAATATTTTATTGGTGTTTGAAGAATTTAAATAATTTTTAAGAGTTTTTAATTGTTAGATGATGTTCTGTTCATCAGCTGTTTTGAAACATTTTTTCATATAGTTTTACAATTATTTCTGGAGGGAATCTATAACAGCTTGGCTTTTTCTGTTTTCCTAATGGGAGGTGTATTGGTGTTTAGCACCTGGTTTAATATTTGTAATGTTGCCTTTTTATAGGTAGGGTTGTAGCATTTGAGTGCATATCTCAAACGATCATTAATATGGGTTCAAATCTGAAACATCAGTCGTGTACTACTGAACCCAATATGTGGTTCTAATAAATTTCACTGCAATATAGACATACATAATCATGTTATAAAATATCTATACCCCCATCAGGCAAATTATATTGAAGTGAAAGGTGGAAATTTCATACGCTCTTATGGCAGGAACCATCCAGGTTATCCCATCCTTTGAATATAATCATCAACTCACCAACCTTCCACCTCTTTTATTTGTGTTATGTCCAATGCTGTGACATTTTTGAACTGTTATTGTGCTCTTATAACGTGTTTAAATTCTTCAATTCAAAATGTGCCACACTCGGCTTCCTTGTATAATATACACAGGCCGCCCGAACTGTTACTTAGCTGCAATTTGATGGCGTCTTCCTTCTTGTATGGCACATTTTGAATTGAAGAATTTAAACACGTTATAAGAGCATAATAACAGTTCACAAATTTCACAGCATTGGACATAACACAAATAAAAGAGGTGGAAGGTTGGTGAGTTGATAATTATATTCAAAGGATGGGATAACCTAGATGGTTCCTGCCACAAGAGCGTATGAAACCGCCACCTTTCACTTCAATATAATTTGTCTGATGGGGGTATAGATATGTTATAACATGATTATGTATGTCTATATTGCAGTGAAATTTATTAGAACCACATATTGGGTTCAGTAGTACACGATTGATGCATTTGAGACATAATGCAGGTGTAACTTTGTGTGGATTAGTTTGTGTGCATTATTGCAGATCCTGGGACTTTGTTAGGTGCTATATTTCTGTTTCCATTTCTCCAGGTTTGCTCTGCATGCAGAGTGGCTTTTTTTGGGTTTTCATTCCAGTTTGTCTCCATATTTGTCATTTGTGGTCTTTCTGTACTTGGTTAAGGTCGATCTTGTGTGTATGACCGAGGTGAGATGTTTAACTAGCAAATAGGCACATAAAATACCTCATTTTATTTGTTTTCTCAATGGGACATGCATTGGTTGTGAACTGCTGTCTTTTTATAAGTAGGGCTATTGCGCCTGGTAGTAGAGGGAGTTTGTATTGCTGTTATTTATTTATTTATCTATTTATTTATTTATTTCACATTTTTCTATACCGATCTTCATGAAGGGATTCATATCAAACCGGTTTACATGGAACTTAAGGACTAACTAAATAACCAAACAAGAAGGCCAAAGCAAAGTTACATATAACAAGGAAATTGAACTTGGGGGCTAGAGTAGCCAGGATGTAGAAAGACAGAATTAACTAGAGGTTAAATACATATGAAGAATACTGGGACTAGTGCGTGCGTCCCATCAGTTGGGCTGAGTCTGGATTGACATTTTAGAAATTAGGGGAAGGCTTGGAGGAAAAGCCAAGTCTTAAGTTTTCTTCGGAAGGTAAGAAGGCAGGGTTCCAGTCTTAGGTCAGTCGGCAATTTGTTCCAAATGACTGGGCCCGCTGTGGAGAATGCACGTTCTTTGGTGGAAGTTAGGCGGGTGGATTTAGTTGGTGGGACTAATAGGGTTCCTTTATATGCTTCTCTGATGGGTCTTGCGGAACAGTAGAGTTTGAAAGGGATCTGAAGGTCTAGTGTGAGCTGATTGTGGATGGTTTTGTGGATTATAGTGAGTGCTTTATGTAGGATTCTGTATTTTATTGGCAGCCAGTGCAGGTTTCGGAGAATGGGGGTGATATGAGCTCGCCGGTTGGTGTTGGTTAAGATTCTGGCTACTGCGTTCTGGAGCATCTGTAGTGGTTTGGTGGCGGAGATGGGGAGCCCCAAGAGTAAAGCATTACAGAAGTCAGTTTTATAGAAAAGCGTTGACTGGATTACGATTCTGTAGTCCTGGAAGTGAAGAAGGGGTTTGAGTCTTTTCAGAACTTGAAGCTTATAGAAACAGTCCTTAGTGATATTGTTGATTGATTTCTTTAAATTCAGATGATTATCTAGGATTACTCCTAAGTCTCTTGCTTGAGAGATCTGTGAGTTAGGGAATGTTTGATCTGTATTGGCCGAGTGTTCAGAGGAGATAAGAAGGATTTCCGTCTTGGCTGCATTGAGAACCAGGTTCAGGCTGGTGAGGAGGCGGTTGATGGACTTAAGGCAATTTTCCCAGTAGGTAAACGTTTTTGGGAGGGATTCTTTTATGGGGATCAAGATCTGCACGTTATCTGCATAGAGGTAGTGTATTAAATTTAGGTTTGTGAACAGCTGAAAGAGGGGCAGTAAGTAGATATTGAAGAGGGTAGGAGATAAAGAAGAGCCTTGGGGGACGCCTAGAGTTGATTTGAAACTTGGGTATTCTTTGTTATTGATTCTAACCTTGAAGCTTCTGTTGTTGAGGAAGGAGTTGAACCATCTGAGGGCGAGTCCAGATAATCTGATGTCTGAGAGGCAGTTTAGAAGGATGGCATGGTTCACGGTGTCAAAAGCTGCAGAGATGTCTAGGAGGACAAGTAGGTAAGAAAGCCCTTTGTCTAGGTCCATAAGGATGTGCTCTGATAAGGAGATGAGAAGGGTTTCTGTACTAGATGATTTACGGAAGCCGTACTGGGAAGGGTATAGGATTTTATGTTCCTCAAGGTAGTCTGAGAGTTGTGTGTTCACTACTTTCTCTGTGAGTTTCGCTAGAAAAGGGAGGTTGGATATAGGTCTGAAATTGGAGAGTTCTTTTGTGTCCAGGTTGGGTTTCTTCAAGAGGGGTTTGAGGGATGCCGTTTTTAGCTCATCCAGGTAGATTCCTTGGGCTAAGGAGCAGTTTATGATGTTAGCCAGTGATCTGGAGATAGTGCCCGGGATGAGGAGCAGAAGTTTAGTTGGAATGTGGTCCGTCGGGTGGCTGGAAGGTTTCAATTTCTTGAGGGTGGATTCGATCTCCAGAGGGGTAGTGGGCTCGAAGGAGTTGAGGGTGGCTCCAGGGTAAGGGGTAGTGTTGGAGTTTAGGGCAGGAGGTATTGAGTTGGTGGGGAGAAGTGCTAGTGTGTTTGTAATTTTATCCTGAAAGAAGAGTGCTAGTTCATTAGCTTTGGATTGAGCCTGTTCATCTGGGATGGTTGGGGCAGAGGGTTTTGTGAGTTGGGATACGTAGGAGAACAGGGCCCTGGCATCATACTGTATATCATGGATTCTGCTGGCATAAAATTATTTTTTTGTCTGTAGAAGAGAGATCTTGTAGAGATGGAGGGTGCGTTTTTATAATCGGATAGTGTTGTGATGTTGGGGTTCTTACGCCATATGCCTTCCTTGTGTCTGAGGTCTTGCTTCATCCGTTTAAGTTCTGGAGAGAACCAGGGGTGTTTCCTTTTTTGTGTCCAATTGATGATTTTCGTCGTTTTGGGGCAGAGTTTATTGGCTGTTGACTCTGTGATATTGCTCCAGGATAGAAGGGCTGAGTTGGGATTGGAGATATCCAGGTTAGGGAGTTCCTTGGATAGATATTCACTAAAAGTGTCGGAAGCACATGGTTTCCGGAAGTGGATGGTAGAGTGTGGTTGAGGGTTAAAAGGGTTTGCTTGAGTCGTGAGGGTAGCTGATATCAGGGAATGGTCAGACCAGGGGACGGGGGTGCAGTCTGGGATGTTATTGAATGATAGGTTTGAGTTTATGAAGATGAGGTTGAGCGTGTGTCCTGCTTTATGGGTGGGTTTATTGATAATTTGTTCAAAGCCCATAGCCCTGAGTGTGGTGAGGAAGGTTTCACAATTGGGAGAGAACGGTGAGGCGTCAACATGTAGATTGAAGTCCCCCAATATCATAGCTGGTGAGTCTGTGTTGATGTGTTTGGCAATGGTTTCTATGAGGGGGAAGGCATCGGTGTCGAGTAATCCTGGTGGAGCGTATACTAGAAGAATTTGAATATGTTTTGACTTGAACAGACCTAGTTCCAGTTTTTTACAGAAGGTCTTGACTGGTTGCTGGTTGAGATTGAGTTCTTTTTTGGTGGCTAGGAGCCCGCCTCCTCTTTTTTTTGTGTCTTGGGATTGAGAAAAAGTCGTAGAGGTGTATCGGTAGTTGGTTTATCAGGGGAGTGTCGTAACTTTTTAACCAGGTTTCTGTGATGGCACAGACGTCTGGTTTGGAATCCAGCAGGTAGTCCTTGAGGATGTGGGTTTTCTTTGTAAGGGACTGAGCGTTGAAGAGGGTTAGAGTGAATATTGTGAGTCCTAATAGCTGGGTGAGGGGTGAAATCATGATTGGGATGAGTGATCTCTTAGTATGGCTCAGGGTTCGTTGTAAAAGCCTCGAGTGGTAAGTGTGGTGAAGATGAATGATAGGGATGGGGGTAGGTTTGCATAGTGCCTTCACGGATTGGGCAGAAAAGGACGGTTGTTGTGTGTATGAGCTGTAGATAGTGGTCTTTGAGTCTCCTGTTTTGAGTTGGTCTTAGAGATGATTGTTGGTGATTGGATGAGAGAGTTGGGAATTGCTTGTGTGTAGGGAGTTGTTAGAGTTGAAAGAGTTTTGTGTGATGTGGTTGATTGGAGTCTGAGCTGGAGCGGTGAGGTGCTGGTGGTGGAACATTAGGAGCAGGTTGGGTATTGGGAGCGTGTCCTTATGATGAAGCGTGGGTTGAGCATGTTGAGGGTTGCTTGAGAAAGTTGAGTATAAGTCGATCTGGCAGATGCTGGGGAAAAGGGGGTGCTGGTAGGTGCTGGCCACGGCTGGATGAGTGTTGGAAGAATGCTGGATGAAAGCTAGAAGTGGGTTGATGATGGTAGATGCTGGATGGCGAGTGCTGGATGAGTGCAGCGCTGACTGGAGGAATGCTGGATGAATGCTGGCCGAGGCTGGGTGAGGCAGAATGAAAAAAGATATTCTGGTGTTATCTCAATAACACCAGAATATCTTTTTTGTATGGTGAATTGTACGGGGAATGTTCTAATTCTGCTTTATACCCATTACTGAGGGGTGGGGATGGGGTTAGCCCTGTGACTGTCATGTGTTCAGTGTGTCTCGCATGTGAGGACCATCTATAAGGTGTGTCCTGACAGAAAAAAGGTTGAGAACCACTGACCTAGGCAATTGGACCTCCTTCTTCAAGGCCTCGAGGACCGGAAGAGGAAATGTGTTGTGGGCCCGCATGGGCAGAAAGAAGGATGCCCAATTGTCATAGCTGGAAGGAGTGGCCAGAAGAAAAGACTGAGAGGGTCAATTGCAGCATTGGCCAGCTGTACGGTAGGAGAGAGGCAGGATTGGTTGGGCTGTGCGGCTGAAGAGAGGCAGCGATCGACCAGGCCGCACAGAAGGAGAGAGGCAGTGATCGACCGGGCCACACAGAAGGAGAGAAGCAGCGATTGACCGGGCCGCACAGAAGGAGAGAAGCAGCGATTTGACCGGGCCGCACAGAAGGAGAGAGGCAGTGATCGGCCGGGCCGCACAGAAGGAGAGAGGCAGCGATCGGCTGGGCCGTGCAGCAGGAGAGAGGCAGGATCGGCTGGGCGCGCTGCAGAAAAGAGGCAGCATCGCAACTGAATGAGGAAGACAGTGGAGGCTTCCTGATGCCATGGAAGTCCAAGAAGAAAGCTTCTGCTGCTGCCTACACATAGGATGGAGAGTAAAAAATATATATGCGTGTGAGCATGTGTGAGTGCATGGGTATATGAGAGTATACGGGGAGAGAGAGCATGTGGGGGGAAAAAAGAGTATGTTTGTGAGAGAGAGCATGTGAGGAAGAGCGAGTGTGTGGGGTGAGAGCCTGTGGGGGGGAGAGAGAGCATTTGTGTTTGAGAGAGAGAACGTATGTGTGTGTATGTGTGAGAGAGACCATGTAGGGAAGAGAGTGAGCAAGTGTATGTGAAAGCATATGGAGGAGAGAGCATGTGTGTGTGTGTGTAAGCCAGAGCATGTGGGGGAGAGAGTGAGTGTGTGTGTATGAATATGTTTGAGTAAGCAAGTATGCCTGTGTTGGAGCGTGTGTATGTGAGAGAGAGGAGAAAGTCTTTGAATCGCAGCCCCTCTCATTAATCCATGACAAGCTCAGACTGAAAATCAAAAGTTCCCAGCTATAGATTGTGGGATATTTCTTATCCTTATTTTAATTGAGTAGTGTTTATGTGTTTGCTGTTTTGAAATATTTTATTGGTGTTTGGTAAAGCTTTCAAAATTTGCATGAATCTTTAATTATTGGATATTCTATTCATCAGCTGTTTTGAAATTATTGTATTAGTATGATTTTACTATTATGATTAATGATTTATATATCTTGATTTTATTGATTGTTTCATGAGGCATGGTGAAATTTTTGTTTTCCCATTGTTGCACTGTATAGAGTCTGGCGTGATGCGTTTTACAGTTCAGTTGTCTGCACATTTCTATTTATACTTTGTGGCTTTATTCAGTATTTGGTGAGTGTTTGTGTTCTGCATGCAAAGACTGAGATGAAACATTCTTTTAATATGTGGTTTCTCTGTAGGGATCTGTAGTAGCTTTAGCTTGGCCTGTTCTGTTTTCCTGATAGGAGGTGTATTGATATTTTAGATTCTGGTGTAATATTTGTGGTATTCTTTTTCATAGGTAGGGTTGTTATTCCTTGAGTGTTGGCAGATAGTACTGTGTTGATACGGGAGGACCATGCCAAAACATATCACAATAGGTATGATGCCATATGAATTCCAAGATGCAAAGGTTTCTTATTGGTATCACAGCAGTGCATGAAATTATCACAACAATGTGTATATTAATTTTACCTCAAAATGTCATTTTTCATGTAAAATATGTTATAAATGCATAAGTTAAAATTGTGTGGGGGGAGGGGACGCCAGGCTGTAAGGTTTGCTTAGGGTGCCTAATATCCTTGCACCGGCCCTGGGTGCCATGAGCCTTCATTTGCAATATCTGGGGATTCCCCACCGCCCCTTTTTTGTTCTTTTTTTTTTTTTTTTTTTTTTTTTTTAAATATGCCCTCTCAACTCACCTAGCCCAGTCCTTGTAGCAATAGTCCTTGACCAGGGGACCATGCACCAGGGCTCCTCTTGGAATTCAGCAATCATAGATCCTAGATTGGATTGCGAGGTATTGCCTTTGCATAATGACTGGGGCTCCCTCATCCCAGGGATGGTGGATGCTGCCTCTGCCCAGGGAAGCAGAAGACCTGACTTGAGACTCAAATCCAGATCCCTGTGTATGGCAGATTGCAACACTGTCACTGGTTCATGGGCCCGGCCTCTGATATCTGATTATTGTGGATGCTTTGGTGGTAGTCCACTCGATTTGGGGGTTAAGAAATTAACAGGGCAAAAAAATTGTGAAATTGGTCTTCAGTATCTTATGGTAAATTCTTAACTGGTGTGGTATGTCTTTCTTTTTTTTTTTTGCAATCTGTACTCGTGTCTAGGTTGAAAATGTTCGCCTGCTTGATCGAATATCATCCAAGAAGCCTGCATTGGGGACATTATATCTGACAGCTACTCATGTCATCTTTGTGGAAAATATATCTGAAACACGTAAAGAAACATGGGTAAGATTTTTAGTAAAGTTTTTAAGATCACCATTTCATTTTAAAGCATAGTAACTCAATCGGTAGAGTTGCTGTCTGTTCATGAGTCTGCCTGTCACTGTAAATTCAACATGGCCTATTGCAGAACTCTTTGTCTTCCTTTTGGTCAGCATCCAATGGTGACTGAAGTGTGGTTTTTCTCTAGGTTGGTTTGTCTTGGCCTGCGTATTACCAATCATAACATCAACTGAATCTCATAGTCATGTGTTCTGTATTGGTTTGATTCATCCAAATATGATTTTAATAATTTATGGCAAAATGTTAGAGCTTGGTGCATAAAACGTACATCTTATCTGATGAGCAAATGTGGTCGGTAAACCTATCTTGGAAATAGCACCTAAATCCCTTTACATGTCTCTCTGCCTTTTGGCCCCAAGCATTCTCAGAAATAACAATGCATATAATAATAAAGCAGATTATACATGTGACCCTCATTATCGATTTCCAGATCTGTGGATTTGCTTCCCTGATGTCACCATTAGGAACTGATTGAATGGGGCACTCTGAGCATGCCCCTGTTGTGACATCTGGTGAATCAAAGGCAAGAAGCCCTAATCACTTGCCTTAATTTCATTCATGACATTACATTTAAATATGGAGAAAAGCACTTTATATAGTCTAACTATATTGTAAGTAAGGGGGGAAAAAAATACAGAAAAAGAACACTTTTTTAATATTTAGAAGGAAGTAACAAAAAATGGTTACAAGGTGTTAGGAATTTGTGAGGTGGCCTGGGGGAAAAAAAATTAAAAACTGTCCAATGTTCATTGTGGGGCAGATTTTAAATACTTGTGCGAGCACGTACTTTTGTTCACACAGCAGGCGCGAACAAAAGTACGCCGGATTTTATAAGATATGCGCGTAGCCGCGCGTATCTTATAAAATCCAGGGTCGGCGCGCGCAAGGGGGTGCACATTTGTGCAACCTGTGCGCGCCGAGGCCAGCGCGCGCTGCCTGTTCCCTCCGAGGCCGCTCCGATTTCGGAGCGGCCTCGGAGGGAACTTTCCTTCGCCCTCCCCCCACCTTCCCCTCCCTTCCCCTACCTAACCCACTCCCCCGGCCCTATCTAAACCCCCCCCTTACCTTTGTCGGCAAAGTTACGCCTGCTTTCAGCAGGCGTAACTTTGCGTGCATCGGCCGGCTGCCCCGCTCCGTGGTCCGGTCCCGGGGGCTGTTCCGGAGGCCGCGGCCATGCCCCGCTCCCTAAACGCCGCGTCATCCCGCCACGCCCCCTGCCACACCCCCGACAGGAAGCCCCGGGACTTACGCGCGTCCCGGGGCTCTGCGCGCGCCGGCGGCCTATGCAAAATAGGCGCGCCGGCGCGCAGGGGTTTTAAAATCCGCCCCTGTATGCTTGTCTTGTCCTTATTCCCGTATCAGCAGCTCTGTAAATAAGGACCATTCCTTTCACAAACAAAACCTTATAGCTTTCCTCACCTCGGAGATTTGATTATACCACGCACTTCCATCAATACACTGCTCTAGTGGTTTTCACTCTAATCCTCAGAACATGCTCATCCAGTCAGATTTTCAGGTTATCCATCATAAATATGCATGAGATAGGTTTGAATACAATGGAGGCAGTGCATGCTAATCTGTCTCATGCATATTCATGGTGGATCTGTTGAAAACCAGACTGACTGGGAGTTTCCCAAGGACTGGGTTGAGATCTATTGCACCGCCCTGCACTGTGCAAACGATGTAAAGATGATGGTGGTTGCAGGGTGAAGGTTAGAGAGTAGAAAGGATGACCATCTGTGTAGGACACTGAATATCCTCAGGATTGTATCTCATTTCAGAAGCAGTGTCCTAGAAACACGTTGACGTCTTTTCTTACTCATGTACAGTGCAGCTATTTTGAGTATACAAGAGGATTGCAGGCAACCATGGAGTTTATCAGCAGCAGTGACTGTGGAAAGTGACATTGCAGTATTCTCCGCCCCCTCCCCTCACATCATAATCCCTGTAATCCTTAAGAAGGAAACTGAAGATGTAATCTATTTTGGGGAGTTTCTGGATATGAAACCTATATATTTTAATTAGTAATGTATGCTGAAAGTCCTTGCAAGAACAGTTGTTTGTTGTTTCTGGGTCTGATGGAAAATGTTTCTGGAAATGTTAGTGGTGGTGGTGGTGGTGTGAACGAGAGGAATGAGTGAAATATTTTAGAAGCATAAGGTTTGTCTGTATCTCTTAGTACTACTTAGCACTTTGCATGGTCAGTGTGGTTGAGTCATGTCTTCTAATGTTAGCTAAGCAGTATCACAATATTGTATATCTTTTGAACCCCATACAGATGTGTAAAAAGATTTCCGTGCATGTGCAAAGTGGGATGTGACAATAATGTAAGTGTGAATAGAAACAAAGTTGTGAAAGAAAGGAGCGTGAATTTTAAATAATAATAAAAATGTTGTGAATGGCTTTCATGGTAATATAATTATATCATTATGCCAAAAGGGTTTTTGAAAAGTCAGCACTAAGATTCTGGGTTGGAAATACTGCACTTACACTCTGAAAGTCTTTTTACTTATGAAATATGAGCAAGTGCTTATAAATTTGGAAAAGATGGTCAATATTTCTGTTGGGCTGGTGTTTGCTAAAGAGATTTTTTTTCCAGATATGTTTTCTGTAAATGTAAAAATAATTCACTGTCAAAATCACTTCCATAAAAATAATGGGAGCTGTGTGAAAATGGCTCTGCAGTGGCATTAGAAGCTGAGGGTCAGAGGTGAGTAAAAAGTACACACATTTGAATGAATGTGGGCAGAGTGGAAAGTATTAATGGATTTTATTTATTTATTTAAAATATTTGTAGTCCGCTTATAGTAACTGAATCATACTAAGCGAATTACAATTTTTAACATAAAACCATATCATTTATTGTTGGCCCTCCCCCTTGATACTTCAAATTATTATTCCTTATGTTTCTGCTAGACCAGTCCTTATGGGATTTCCCCCTCCATAGCTGCCGCAGATAGAGGATACAAGTTTTTCTCTCTTGTAACATCATGTCTAACTATAAGGGAGGTGTGGCCTTAACCAGTTGCCAGCAGTCTCTTTCTCTACCAGTTGTGGACTAGTGAGGGCGAGTTTCTAGTTAGCTCCTAGGGTCTTGGTTAGGCCTCTGCTTGGTTGAGTCTTCTGGCTCCTGGGGCAGTAGTCTTCCCAGGCTGATCTCCTCAGTGGCAGCCCACTCCCAGAGAAAGAGAGAGCAAGAGCATTTCTTTCTTCCCTTCTCTCCTTTTCCTCTCGGAGTTGAACTTACCCTTGGGCTTACTCCCATTACCCTTAAAGGTTTGGTTCCGCCTCTTATTCAGACGCTCTGGGACATGGGCTGAGTAGCAGAGCAAAGGCTGTACTTCCTCTTCCCTTCCCGCCCTCCCCTGCTTTCCATGCATTCCTGCTTGCTTTTCATTAAAGGTAAATTTAAAAAAAGAAGAAAAAAAAAAAGGAAGCAGGATAGAAAGTGGAGGACACTTGAACCTTACAGAATCACCCAGATTAGAAGCCCTCATTGGCTCAACATGTCCCGGAAGGGTGAGTAAAGTCTCTTTAGCTTAATAATGTGCCACAGCAGATTCATGACTCAAATTGAGAGGGTGCGGCAGGTGCGAGTGGCCATGAAAGAGGTTGCAGTAAGCGCGGAGATCCGCACCAGCAATAGAGCTGCAGCAAGTGCAGAACAGCCGCACCATTGAAGGGGCCACAGCTGCTGTTGGAGGAACTGTGGCTAGTTAAAGGGCCCATGGTAGGCTCAGTAGGCGTATCAAGGAGGCTATAGTGTCCTTAAAGTAGCCATGGCTGTATTTGAATAGCCATAGCAGTAGCTGCTCTACTAAGAGGTTACCTGTGCGTGAGTTCCCCTCATTTGCTGTTAGACACCAGTAGGTAAAAAAGGAAAGATGAGAGGCCGCAGGTGCACAATGTGTGGCATTAGAAGGCTCCCTACAGTTGCAGACTCCATTTTTCAGCCTGTGACAGGGACACTGAACAAATACCCCAAGAGGATGTAACTGCTAATTCTCCCTCCTGGGAAGAGCAGGAGGGTTTGGAGGGACTGCTCATAGGAGTAGTTCCCATTGCAAAGTTATCAGCGGCCATGAGCTTCGTTGTGTTTGACCCAGGGGGCCTGCAGATCCAACAGGGCTTCTGAGGCTTCCTCAGTGGGGAAGCAGGGCTCAAAAGCCCACTCTGGGATAGATATGGCCCCTCATGACCTGCAGGAAAAGTCCTCTGCGGGGCTTCTTGGGGCCTTTTCCCTGGAATTGTGCTTCTCATGTTCCAGTCTTTTGCTGCCATTCAGAAGCCAGGGATGGGGGTTTCCTTCCTCTCCTCGTGCGACTAATGAAAGAAGTCCACCTCTGAAGTGGTGTAGGGCAGCTAATAAGAATGCAGGGTCATCCACCTAAACACTTACACAGGAGTCCAGAGAGTAGTCCTTGTCTGAATTAGACTCTGATCATCTAGGTCTATAGACTCTTGAGAAAGGGAAGCATTCCTCAGAGGAGGAGGAATCCTCTCTGATTACAGTTGTTTTGTAGAGAAGATTTATCTGCTTTGATTACCAATGTGATGGTAGCTCTCAAAATCTCATTTGTCAATGGGGTTGACCAAATGAAGAAGGATCCAATCCTGCATGGAATCCAGAAGCCCCAAAAAGTCTTTCTCTTGCACCCAGCCCTGAAGAGTATAGTGCTAGCAGAATGGGATTCTCTCCTTGGAGGACTGAAAGGGGTTAGGCTCATGAGTGAGATCTTTTTACCTCTTGAGGATAGGAATACACTCTTAAGAGTACCTAGGGTGGATGCGCTAGTCTCTGTAGTCAACTACAAAATGACTATCCTGGGCGAAGGAGGGATGGCTTTGAGAGACTCCCAGGATAGGAAAATTGAGGCTATTCTACTAATTTCATGGCTTTATAGGCAACTATTTGTAGGGGTTACATAGGGCATGCTGTGGTGTGCTATGTCCAGTAACTTCTGGAATATGATGGTAAGGCAAGGATAGAATCTGGTGTGGCTTTTGTAGCCAGTACTCTGTATGCTCTCATTAGGTTGGCCTCCTTGAGCAGTAGCATCAGGTATGGCAACAGTGAGGCTGCTTTGGCTCTGCAGTTAGGCAGTACATGCTATATTCAAGGCTCAACTTTGCAAATTGTCCTTTAAAGGAGGCCCTACTTTTCATCGATGAAGTTGAGATCTGGTGGAGCCTAAACCACAGATGCTTCTGGAGGATAGGCTTCGGTCAGGTTCACGAGTTCCAAGACACCAGTGTTTTAGAAATTTATTGAAGGTTTAAAGTGGGTAAGTATTTTCCTCCCCAGCAGTCAAGAAAATCTATAGCCCAATTGTTTCAAGGAGCAAGAAAGGCCGAGTGACTCCTCAGCAGCCACAAGCTTGAGTTGCCCATCTCAATGATATGTAGTGGGTCCCTTTCATGATAGTGCTGGTAGAAAGTTGCCTTCAGCAGTTCTACGCAAAATGGACCCATGTTATGTCAGGTCAGTGGGTAGTAGACATCATTCAAAGGGGTTATCCCCTGGATCTGCTGGTCCCAGTCTCTCAGTCCTATGTGGCCTCTCCATATTTATCCTTGGGCAAAAGTGAGGCAATAAGAGCCACACTAGCAAGGTTGCAGGAGCTTGAGGCTATTTTCCCAGACCTAGCAGCATAGTAGAGAAGGGGGACATACTTAATATTCTTCATTGTTCCAAAGATAGATAGTGCCTTTCAGCCCATGCTAGATCTCAAAGGGGTTACCAGGTGTCTCCAGGTTACACGTTTTCAGATTCAGATACTTTGCTTCAATACTATGTCTATGATGAAGGGATAGTTTCTGATGAAGCATATTTTCATATCCCAGTAAGGGATTCCTGTCCGAATCTGCTTCACTTCTGCATCTTGAGTGAACATTTTCAATTCCAAGCCCTACCTTTCGACCTTATGACCACCCTTAGAATCTTCATCAAGGTAATGGTGGTGGTGAAGGTTGCAGCAGTGCGCACAGGGTATACTGGTCCATCCCTTCTTGGACTGGCTTATCAGGGACAAGTCATTTCAGGCGAGTCAACTAGTCTTGAATTCGGTGCTATAATTCATGGAACAGCTCGGCTGGGTGACAAACTACACAGAGGAGCCTGGTCCCTTCCCAATCCATGGAGTTCTTAGGGGCACTCTTCAATACAGCAGAAGGCTGAGTCACTCTCACCTCAAAGAGAATGGGAAAGTTGGTAGCATAGATACAGGGTTTCCAAGAGCAGGTGGCATCCAGAGTTAGGGACTACCTACATCTTCTGAAGCTAGTGGCGGCCAGAATAGATTTGGTCCTATGGCTAGGGCTCATATGCGCCCATTACAGCAGTCCCTCCTGACACGATGGTCTTCAGAATCAAGCAGTTATGAGGTCTGCCTTCAGTTAGTCCTGACGGTGAGAGAGAGAGCTTGGGTTGGTGGTTTGAGCCCACAACTTACTAAGATGGATGGACCTGGAGCCTCCCTCATGGGTCTTCATAACTATGAACCCCAGCAAACGTGGCTGGGGAGCCCATTTCCAGGGGCAGGTGACTCGGGGGCTATCAAAAAGGAAGGAAGGGACATGGTGTAAACAGATCAAAAAACATGGGCTATCTGGTGAGCACTGCTCATCTTTCCACCCTTAATAAGGTAAAGGCAAGTCAGAATACTCTGACAGCACCACAGTGGTGGCATATGTGAACAAACAGGGATGCATACGCAGCCATACACTGGAAACCGAGGCCACCTTGCTGTGCAGGTTGTCAGAACTGAACCTGTACCTCTTATCTGCATCTTGTAATACGGGGCAAAAATAGGGCTTTGAGAAAAAACCCAAAATAGATTTTACTGTTTTGGGGCACCCTTTGCCCCTGGCTAGCATGTCTAACTGGCTGGTGGTCTATGCATTGGACTGGTGTAGCAGTGGCATCATTGGAGATCTGCCCTCACTGTGGCAGGGCTGTGATTTTTTTGAGGGGTTTTCAGCAGCGGCGTGGAGGGTTAAGAAGCCAAGCTTGTGGCTGGGGAAAAGACAGCAGTGTCTGAAGAGGATACAGCAACAGTCTAAGGCAACATTGTGCTGCTCAGGCAACTGCAGGATATTTTTCACTGATTCCTGTGGGAGGAAAGAGACCTTTGTCTACTATAAGGAGAGTTGAACACTTGCTCCTGTGGCTTTGTAGGAAGCTAGAAGGCAGTGCGTGCGGTAAGAGTCTCTGAGGTCTTGAACGAGTAGATGTGACTCGGTTATTTACACTTTCGGATAATACAAGGACTAGGGGGCATTCCATGAAGTTAGCAAGTAGCACATTTAAGACTAATCGGAGAAAATTCTTTTTCAGTCAATGCACAATAAAGCTCTGGAATTTGTTGCCAGAGGATGTGGTTAGTGCAGTTAGTGTAGCTGGGTTCAAAAAAGGTTTGGATAAGTTCTTGGAGGTGAAGTCCATTAAGGGCTATTAATCAAGTTTACTTAGGGAATAGCCACTGCTATTAATTGCATCAGTAGCATGGGATCTTCTTACTGTTTGGGTAATTGCCAGGTTCTTGTGGCCTGGTTTGGCCTCTGTTGGAAACAGGATGCTGGGCTTGATGGACCCTTGGTCTGACCCAGTATGGCAATTTCTTATGTTCTTATGCTGTTATTCCTTTTGATTATGACAGTGGCGCTGGGAGACTTGCATTGCCACTGTTTTGTGAGAAGAGGGGCTGCCAGGAGCACTGGGGACCTTAAGCAAGCTCACGATGCTGAAAACAAGGGAAGGATGGGTCTGGTAGTGATGTCACTTCCGGGGCCCCTGGTACTGACAGCAAAACCTAAAAATGTGTGTAAAATACGTAAAATAAATATAAATAAGTGACAGGAGAAGTTTAAAAAACACAATAAAAATTGCTAGAATCAGGGCTGATATAGTATATTAAAATGTTAAAAAGAAGTCAAATGTAAAGATAAGTGGACACTTGGGGGTTGGGTGGGTTGGGGGACTCTAAACAAGCCCCCTACCCATTGAAAATGGCAAGGGGAAGGAATATCTGGCAGCAGAGAAAATCACTGGTGTTTTTAGGGAATAAAACTAAAAACAAATTGGGGCAAAAAAAGTAATCAGATATCCTCTGCCAGCATTAGCCACATCTGAAATGGCCAAAGAACATCTTTTGGGGGTCAAAAGAAAAATTAAGAAAAACTTACCTATTTAAAACTCCAGTGCAGGGTAAAAAGTGAGCTGGTCTGGGTTTTCCCAGCCTAGCTCAGCTGATTTGAAAGCTCTAACCCTGGAACCTGGGCAGGTGATTGGCCTGTGGAAGGACACTAGTGGGTGTAATTCAACCAGCACCCCTGGGGCTTTAAAAACAATTGATATATAATTTAATGGAATTAAAATTATTCAAACGTTATTCTCACATGCAGCAGGGGGGTGATATCTCTGCCACTGGTATATTTTAAAGTGAACTCACAGATGTCTTCTGCTCTACACTTCAAGTTGCATCAGGAGAGTATTGATACTGTAACACTCTTACAATGGTTATAGTTTAGAATTATAGGAGAACATCATTGGAAACAGCTGAGGGCAGTCATGTGGACTGTTACTGTTAACAGTTTTAAAGTGAAATACACTAAAGGAACAGCTTAAAATACACTAGAATGACTGAGAGAGCGAAAGAAAAGTAACTTTTAATTAGCCAAACTGGATATAGTGAATACAGCCAAGGAAAGATACAGGTAGGACTAGAGTAAAAAGTAATTCAAAGCTGAACCGCCTGATATTGCCCAGATTTAGTGAGATAGTTGAACGGAAGTGAGGAAGAAATATGGTTGTTGCTAAACACAGCTGATTAGTCACTAATATCTTGAAAACCTCCCCATCTCTTGATACTCAGCCTGTCTTCTGGAATAAGGCTGATGAGACTTGTATGAAAGAGTCCCTGTTCAATAGAACCTGGAAATATGCGAGTCACTGCAGCAAGACACTCAGCCTACTCTGTGAGTCCTACTAGTAAGGTAGTTGTCATTAGTTTGCTGGAAGTCAGCATTGGTTGACTTTGCTGTTGAGAATATGTAAAGATATTTTAATTAGAGAAAAATGTAAGACTATTGCTTAAATAAAGATGCTCCTTCACTAGTCACTATAGATTAGGGAAACTTTGATTTATGATAATAGTTACTAGGATGGTACAACAGAACGTCAAGACACTCTACATTAGGATCTGGAAGATTTGATGGGCAAGTGTAGCAGTTAGGTTTCTTTTCTAGCTTAGTGGAATAGGTCCCTTTTGAAGACACCATGAGGAGAAGAAGAAAGAAGACAGTACACTTGAACAGAGATGACACACCCAACAAAGAGGGAAGACGCGCACCCAAGCAGCGCTGTCTGGCAATGCACACTGACAACGAACACATGAGAACAAGGTTTAGTGTGCACATCAGTGATACCACAGCAAAAACTGTGTTACACACAGAACACAAGGAGAAAGGAAGTAAAGACTTTATACTAAGTAACATACTTACCTGCAGTAGTTTTAAATGAAAGTCCCCTGCAAGAGAAAAAAAAATACAAAGCTTCAAATTCTTTAATAACCCTTTAGCTCAGCTGAAATTAAATCTTTTTTTTTTCCCAGAATTAAAAAAAAATTAGAGAATCCTGCTAGACCACTCCAGAGGTTATAGCATAAGTCTCCTTCTGCCTTTTTTCCATCCAACTCCTATCTCCCTGAGGAAGTAGAAGTTCCAGATTCCATCTTTTTCTTGAAAAGAAAAAAAAAGTATAATGAAAAGGAATAAAGAAAATAGCATGCTCAAACGATGAATCACGAAGGGTGAATCACGGGATCTCTCGCTCGCATCTTTAATTTGTTTCTTTTTGACTAGGGTAGTTCTTTTCCTGCTCTGAAGGATAATGCCATACCTCCTTTATAGCTAGACACCATGTCACAAGGAAGAAAAAGGTGTGTCCTCTGTCTCTGGCATTTGTGGCAGGGGAAATCCCATAACTAAGGACTGATCTAGCAGGACTTGAAGAAAGGGAATTATCAGGTAAGATCAAATTTTACCTTTTTTTTTTTTTTTTAAAGCGGAGACAAATTCTCATTTTATTTTATTTTTCTTACTATACTCCAAATATCTCCTTTTAACAACAGTTACCATTTGGGTTTATTCTTCTGTTCACCCACCAAGAGAGCATAAAGGATATGGGTGAATCGAGCCCTGTATGCCGCTGCAGCTTCCTCTGGTTTGTAATCTCCAGTTCCTTGAGAATCTATCATTCTCCCTGACACCTGAAGAAGGGATCTTTGGTCTTAAAATGCTCCAGTACTACAACAACAACGTTGTTGGTCCTGTGAAAGGTATTATATATAACATCCAAAAAAAAGGTTTTCCTCCAAATATTCGTCTTGTCTTACAACTTTTGCCCACCTTTCTTTTCTTTTCGCCAAATCGTATATGTATATCTAATAATCAACTCAAATTGTCATTCAAACAATGTTAATCCTCTGACTGCAAGTGCTGTGCCTACTGTCTTGTTACTTTCTGCTTTTAGCTTTCAGTCATTTCCAAAATTTATTTTTCTTGGAAATTTTTACAATTTTATCCTAGGAGGAACTTGCTAGCATGGTCAGTGGTGGCTTTTCAGTCACACCATAGTGATTCTTCTCAGCAACTTCAGAATGATTGTAATTGTTTTTTTGTAATGACTTTGAGATTTTTAACCTTTGTAGCACAACTACAATACCAAAAACATGTGAGCACTTTTGAACAAGAAGACCCGTGTTTCTCTGTATCCATTGCACTTAGCTAGCCACTTCCTACTATTTCTGCTGTTTCTCTTCTGGCACTTTTTCTTTGGAATACTCTTCTGATGTGCCAAGACTCCCTACTTTTAGTTTTCTTATGATTTAGGTAGAAAACTCTTAATGGTTGATTTCCTGTATAGCTTTGTCACTGTTCCTATGTTTTGTTTACTCAGTGTAACTGCCCCGGATCAGCTCCAATATAAAAGTACTGAGAGCAAAACCCCCTCCAAGGATGGGGAAATGCTGTAAAGTGTATAATTGAGATGTGTGGTGGTAGAAAGCGCAGACTGAGCGCCGGTGCACTCTGTGATAGTAGAGAGGGAACTGGAGAACTCAAAGAGAGAGGGAGCAAAGTTGGAGAGTACCCAGAGAGGGGTGGAGCTCAATTTCCGTATGTGGTAGTAGATTACAGATAGAGAGAGGGGCGGAGCTGGAGAATGGAGAGGAACTGGAGCGTATAGGGAGAGGGGCAGAGCTCAGTTTCCATACAGAGAGAGAGTGGGTTGGAGCTGGAGAGTACAGGCAGGGAGGAGGTGGAGCTCAATTTGCATATCGCAATGCAGGTGCAAGGCAATTTTCCTCTTTATTATAGTTAGATAATTGAACTAGTGTTGAAACTTTAAAATCGTTATTTTATTTATTTATGACAAACTTTGTTTAATCTTTTTGTCCAATCTTTTTTTTCCTTCAAATTTTGTTTTTCAGATTCTCCATAGCCAAATTTCCTCCATTGAAAAGCAGGTGATCACTGCTACTGGCTGTCCCATACTGATCCGCTGCAAAAACTATCAGCTCATCCAGTTTGTCATTCCTCAGGAAAGAGACTCCCATGACTTTTATATATCTTTATTACGTCTTTCACGGCCAGGTATGTTGAGTGATTTTAGAACAGTATTACAATCTCCTAGACTAGACTATTGCAACACACCGTTCCTTGGCCTTCAACGCAACGCATTATATCCACTGCAACTGTTTCAAAATGCTGCCACTCATATTCTCACAGGTAAGCCCCATAGAGATCACATCTCCCCGATCTACACTGGCTACCAGTCGAACACAGAATAAAATATAAACCACTTTCCATCATACACAGTCTCTTAACTGAAGACACTTCCTCTTGGCTCAGTGCACAACTGCATATTTACGGACCATCTAGAAATCTTCGTTCAGTCCATAAGAGCTTTCTGCAAGTACCAACAATTAAGATCGCCCGACTTGACATCACCAGAAGGTGCGCCTTTTCTGTAGCAGGGCCAAAACTTTGGAACTCAATCCCAGGTAGCCTAAGAAATATCGAAAGCAAATATTCAAAAAGAGCCTAAAAACCTACCTTTTTGAAGTCGCATTTAACAGAAGTAATTAGCTGGTAACCCCTCGAAACCTCATCCATATTCTGCAGAGCTAACTCAGACTTCTTTCCCACCCCTTTGCCCGCATTCTTACACCCACCCTCGAGATCCAGGTTCAGTTTAATTTGCTGTTAATTTATTTCTTTTATATACTTGTTTTTATTTTATCTTTATTTTTATTGTTTTTTACTCTCTTTTCTGCTCGAGTTAGTTAGAACATAAGAAAATAAGAAATTGCCATGCTGGGTCAGACCAAGGGTCCATCAAGCCCAGCATCCTTTTTCCAACAGGGGCCAATCCAGGCCATAAGAACCTGGCAATTACCCAAAAACTAAGAAGATCCCATGCTACTGATGCAATTAATAGCAGTGTCTATTAGCTAAGTACACTTGATTAATAGCAGTTAATGGACTTATCCAAATCTTTTTTGAACCCAGCTACGTCCTCTGGCAACAAATTCCAGAGTTTAATTGTGCGTTGAGTGAAAGAATTTTCTCTGATTAGTCTTAAATGTGCTACTTGCTATTTCATGGAATGCTCCCTGGTCCTTCTATTATCTGAAAGTGTAAATAACTGATTCACATCTACTCGTTCAAGACCTCTCATGATCTTAAAGACCTCTATCATATCCCCCCTCAGCCATCTCTTCTCCAAGCTGAACAGCCCCAACTTCTTCAGCCTTTCCTCATAGGGGAGCTGTTCCATACCTTTATCATTTTGGTTGCCCTTCTCTGGTTTACTTTCTCCATTGCAACTATATCTTTTTTGAGATGCTGCGATCAGAATTGTACACAGTATTCAAGGTGCTGTCTCACCATGGTGCGATACAGAGGCATTATGACATTTTCTGTTTTATTAACCATTCCCTTCCTAATAATTCCCAACATTCTGTTTGCTTTTTTGACTGCTGCAGCACACTGAGCTGACGATTTCAAAGTATTATCCACTATGATGCTTAGATATCTTTCCTGGGTGGTAGCTTCTAATATGGAACCTAACATCGTGTAACTACAGCATGGGTTATTTTCCCTCTATGCATCACTTTGCACTTATCCACATTACATTTCATCTGCCATTTGGATGCCCAATCTTCCAGTCTTGCAAGGTCCTCCTGTAATGTATCACAATCCTCTTGTGTTTTAACTACTCTAAATAATTTTGTATCATCTGCAAATTTGATAACCTCACTCGTCGTATTCCTTTCCAGATCATTTATAAATATATTGAAACGCACCGGTCCACGTACAGATCCCTGAGGCACTCCACTGTTTACCCTTTTCCACTGAGATGTTTTTATTACTATGTATGTATTAAGCTGTAAACTGTTTTGAATACCCTCCGGTAAAAAAAAAACCCAGTATATAAAAATTGTCTAAATAAATAAATGTGCCATGGTATAACTGTATTTGGTTATCCTGGTCATTCTTCTTATTTTCTTTAATCGTTATAAGATTTCGCAACATTCGGATAAATAAAACTTGTTCCAGTAAAGACTGTTAAGAGAATTATAATAATTAACATAAAAACATAAGGAAAAACATAAGTGGTATGTATCCATTAGACTCCAAGAACTGGGTGAGGAGAACGCCAAAGAGCCAAAAAAAAGTAAAAAGAGTAAAAAGGAAAAGATAATAGCATGACACCACCCAGGTATAGCAAGTTACAGTAAAATTCTCAGGCTATTTCTCTAGTGAGCTTTTTAGAGTCATTAAGGAAGCACAATTATTCAGGCAAACTATATTGATATGTATTAACAATACTTTTGCATGAATATTGTAGAAAGAAAACAGCTCCAAGACCTCTAGTCTCTTCATGCACAGACAATAACAATTTTCTCTTTTCTTGAGTGACTCTAGAAATATCTGGCTATAACCAGATTTTTGGATCAAGAAATAATGCATGAGCATTATGATCTTGTTCAACAACAAAAGACACTAGCAAGGTTATCCTGTCCATTTCTTTTGGAGAACTTTCTAACAAGGCCATCACATCCAGATTCCCAGATGAAATAGGGGACAAAACAATATCTTCTCTTAAACTCCCTGGGGTAGATTTTCAAAGGGGTACGCGCGTAGGATACGCGCGTACCCCCTGAAAACCTACCCCAAACCCCCCTGTGCGCGCTGAGCCTATTTTGCATAGGCTCGGCAGCGCACGCAAGCCCCGGGACGCGTGTAAGTCCCGGGGCTTGCATGGAGGGGCGTGCCAGGGGGCGTGTTGGGGGGCGTGCCGGGAGTGAAGTGGTGTTTCGGGGGCATGTCGCGAGTGATGCGGCGTTTCGGGGGCGGCGCCGCGGGTGTGGTTTCAGCCCAGGGGCGTTTCGGAGCGGCCTCGGAGGGAACGGAGGCAGGCTGCGTGGCTTGGCGCGCGCGCAGGCTACGCACGTATCTATTAAAATCCCGTGTACTCTTGTTCGCGCCTGGTGCACGAACAAAAGTACGCGTGTGGGCAGATTTATAAAATCTGCCTCCCTCTGTATTGCTGCATTGTGAGACCACATCTTGATTACTGTGTGCAGTTCTGGTTGCCACATACATTGGAAAAGGTGCAGAGAAGAGTGACCAAAATGATAAAGGGGCTGGAATGGCTCCCCTATGAGGAAAGACTAAAGAGGTTAGGACTGTTCAGCTTGGAGAAGAGATGGCTGAGGGGGATATGATAATGGTCTATAAAATCATGAGAGATTTAGAATGGGTAAACATGGACCAGTTATTTACTCTTTCAGATAATAAAAAGACTAGGGGCACTCCATGAAGTTGCAAGTAGTACATTTAAAACAAATCTGAGAAAATTATTTTTCACACAATGCACAATTAGGCTCTGGAATTCATTGTCAGAGGATGTGGTTAAGGCAATTAGTATAGCTGGGTTTAAAAAAGGTTTGGACAAGCTTCTGGAGAAGTCCATAAACTGTTATTAACCAAGTAGACTAAGAGGTAGACTTTAAAAAATGCACGCGTCCATGTGCGCCTGCTTCCCGGCACGCACACATGGATGCACCAAATGTGTGTGCATGTTATAAAATTCGTGGGCTGCGCGCATGTGTGCACCAAATTTTATAATCCGCGTGCACATGTGCGGGTAGCGTGCGCGTGGGGGGGGGGACGACAAATTTTGTAAAAGTACACGCGGCGACGAACTTGGACCTTTCCCCTAATCCCTCCCAGTCCACTCCAGTTAAGGAGCAGACTGGAAGGGAACTTCCCTATCCCCTACCTAAACTCCCTCCCTCTTCCTCTCTCCTCCTCACCCCCGGAACCTGTCCCCAAAACTTAAAATGTTTTCATTTCACTCCTGGAGCAGAAATAGTTTGTGCGAGCTGGCTGACTGCTGGCGAGCGCTTTCCTGGGACAGTCCCGGCCGGCTTCCGCCCTGCCTAGACCACGCCCCCCAGCACGCCTCTTTTCAGGGCCCAGCAATTACGTGCATATCGTCACATACGCACGTAGCCAGGCCCTTTTGAAAACTCGCGTGGAGCGTACAGGGCCTGGTCACGCAAGTAAGTGACGATATTTGTAAATGTGGACGATTTAAAATTCGTCCGTTAGGGACTAGACACTACTTATTGCCAGTATTAATAGCATGAGATTTATTTACTGTTTGGGAACTTGCCAGGTATTTGTAACCTGGATTGGACACTATTGGAAACAGGAGGCTGGGCTTGATGGAACCTTGGTCTAACCCAGAATGGCAATTTCTTATGTTCCTCCTATGAAGAAGAAAAATCTTAAGTGGGGGAATTGCTCTAGGGTGACAGCCAAGCCCTCTCACAAATACTTATGGAAGGTGTCCCTCGCTGATGATGCTGGAACTTTAGGGAAGTTCAGAAAGCAAAGATTGAGATGACTCAACTGATTTTCCATCTGTTTAAGTTTCCTGTGTAACAATCCTTTATCGTGTATCAAAACAGTGGCCACTGATTTTAACTCCCAAATCTCCTTTTCAATAATTTCAAACTTCCCATTATATTCCAACAACATTGGCATCTTGTTTCTGAGTTAAGTCAGTAACAGACTTGGCTAGCAGGTTCACACCCGAAACACATGTTGACGCAGTTGCATCCAACCTACTAGAATAGTCTAAATAGCTTCTAGAGTACCCACCGCCAGTTATTTTTTTTTTTTTTAAGTTTATTTTTATTGAAAAGAGCACGATAAAACACACTAGTCTCAGAACAATTGCAATGATCACAGAACAAGAACAAATGATATGTACACATTCGTAAGTCAAACAATCCACCAGAATAAAGAGCTTTGATCGCAACAAATATCGTGTCTTGGTTTTATGTCCCATGAACTCCCCTCCCCTTTCCGCAGTTCCCTTATCAGTTTGTATCTGAGTAGGTGGATAATTGTCACTGAGTCCCACATACATGATGGCCATGCGCATGCAAGGGCTACTCCCTTATCCGTCCAGACATACCCTCTCTATGCTTTATCTTTCCATAAGCAATAATTCTGCCATATGCTATTAAAGTTCCCAATATTCTTGCGTTTATGGGCTGTACGTTTTGCTAAGATATAGATTTTCCCCATTTTATGCTGGATGTCAGGCAATATTGGGAACACTAATCGACTTCCAGCTCCCATCAATTACAGTTCTAGTGGCTGTAAAAATATAATTGACCATTCTATTTTCATTTACCCCATTTGGAAACAAGGGAACCCCTAATAAAACATGCTGTGGATGTATAGTCCCAACACTCGGAAATAGTTGACCAATCCAGGTTGCAATTTCTGCCCATAGTTTCTGTATCTTAGGACTGGTCCATCACATATGAAAATATGTCCCAGTCATCTGACACCTCTCCAGCACTGAGCGGAGATACTCGGAAGCATTTTATGAAGCCTAACTGGGCAATAATGCCAGTGACACAATTTTAGCGAGTTTTCTATCATAGAAGCTGCAATGAGACCCTTGCCCAGAGGCTTAAAAATGTCCTCCCATTCTCGTTGTGTGAAGGTGATACCAAGATCAAGCTCCCACGCTTGTAAATGATTAGGCTTCGTGGGTGTGGGCTGTCCCAACAAAGAGTAGATTATCGATAGCAATTTGGAGGCTTGGTCAGCCTTCAGGCATAGAGTTTCAAAATCAGACCTCCCTTGCTGGAACCACCACCAGTTTTACTAGAGGAGGTTGTGATGCACTCACCAGACTCTGTGACATATCCGTAAGTGATCCTGGTGAGGAGCTTGCAATCCACCTACCCTCTCCACATACTCTCCTCCAAATGGATCTCCAGCTACTGAGGCTGGCTCCATGTTCACCGGCTGGATAGAAACACTAGCTCCATCCACTCCTCTGGGACCGAGAGTAATACTCTCACATCGGCCTCAACATCATCAGACGGTGCCATTTACTGAGCACGAGCGGGAATACCTTCAGGGCACAATAGCTTTCTGGAGCGGTAGGTATCACTCCGTTCCAGACAGCACTTCTGCTTCTGCTACCATCAAGGAGCCCTTCACCCCAATAGGAGTCCCAAGTGTCTGATGGAAAAAAACCATCAAATCGCTGCGGGTCTGGAGGACAAGGTGTGAGGCTCTTCCTTTTCGTTATGTTAATAGGAAAAAAAGCAAACAGCACAAGGAAACAAGAGACACAAAATCAAAGGCCTGCCGGTCATGCTGCCTGCCATCTTCTGAATAATCCTGGTCATTACTTTTATATTCTGTTTTTCCATAAACATTGTAATCTTTGCTTTATACTTTTTTTTTTAATAGCAAAGGCAGATATGTAAACGTCTTTTCAATTTGCATGCCATAGTTGCAGTTTGTCAAATTTTTGGCAGTCTTGGATATTTACAGTGACAGTATAAGGGAGAGGATGAAAAATGGGGAGAGCAAATTTAGGGCCTCATTTTCCAAGGAGTTACTGTGTGTGATAACAGCAGTTAACGCATGCAAATTTTTAATTTTGTATTCAGGGGGTGGAGTAAATGTAAAGTAGGGAGAATTTATCGTGTGCTGTGAAACAGCTGCACTGTTAGCATGGCCAATAACTACACCTCTTTCATTTGTGTTATGTTGTACAATTGCATGTGCTACAGGCTGGTAAAGGCTTATTGTGGTTCATGATGTCTCCTGACAGGCTGGTTTCAGCATGTGAGAGAGAGAGAACCTTGCCATAGTGCTGCCTCCCTAGACAGGTATTTGTATCCTTATGGGAGGCCCACCTAGTAACTCGAGGTGAGGTTTAAGTATTAGTGTAGGGGGTTAGGGGCCACTTTCACATTCAACGTGAGACGTACGAACAGAACAGTGGTCTCTTGTGAAGATTTGATGACCTACGGAGTGAGGAAACTCACTCCAAGATGAGATTTGGGCAATGTTCTCTCAACCTAGCTTGTTGTTACAGCTAGGTTGAGAGAACATTGCCCAAATCTCATCTTGGAGGTTGAGAGAACATTGCTCAAATCTCATCTTGGAGTGAGTTTCCTCACTCCGTAGGTCATCAAATCTTCACAAGAGACCACTGTTCTGTTCGTACGTCTCACGTTGAATGTGAAAGTGGCCCCTAACCCCCTACACTAATACTTAAACCTCACCTACCTAGCTTGTTGTTACAGCTAGGTTGAGAGAACATTGCCCAAATCTCATCTTGGAGTGAGTTTCCTCACTCCATAGGTCATCAAATCTTCACAAGAGACCACTGTTCTGTTCGTACGTCTCACGTTGAATGTGAAAGTGGCCCCTAACCTCCTACACTAATACTTAAACCTCACCTCGAGTTACTAGGTGGGCCTCCCATAGGGATACAAATACCTGTCTAGGGAGTAGGCACTATGGCAAGTCTATCTCTCTCTCTCTCTCTCTCTCTCTCTCTCTCCCTCTCCCCCTCTCCCTCTCCCTCTCCCTCTCCAGTATTGGAAAATGAGGCTTTGGAGTTGATTGAGCACTGATAGTTTTGGCTGCTAGGAAGAAAAGAAGGGACTGCTATTTGGTTTATTTGGAAATGCCCAAAGGTTACACAGAATGGTAGATTCAAATTAAGCAAGAGGTGAGGCTGCTCTATTTCTGTTCCCATCCTTTAATGGCTCTTTATCGACTTAAATATGCAGCTTATGTTTATCCTGAATACATGTACTTCCACCTGGAGCAGCCAGCCTAGGTTTTGCCCTTGTAACTCCTAATCAGTCCCTTAGGAGGAGAATATTTTTTTAATTTTCCTTTTTCTTTTCCTCTTATGGAAAATCATGGGAACTGGCCTTTGACATGTTTTTTCTTTTATTCTATCAAATTCCATTGGAATGGAACCTAAGAGGTAGATCTTAAAACAGTACTCGTGCGCGTACTTTTGTTGGTGCAACCAGCGCCAACAAAAGTACGCCGGATTTTATAAGATACGCGTGTAGCCGTGTGTATCTTATAAAATCTGGGGTCGGCGCGCGCAAGGCTGTGCAAAATCGGCAGCCTGTGTGCACTGAGCCGCGCAGCCTGCCTCCGTTCCCTCCGAGGCTGCTCCGAAATCGTAGCGGCCTCGGAGGGAACTTTCCTTCTGCGTCCCCCCACCTTCCCCTCCCTTCCCCTATCTACCCCACCCCCCAGCCCTACCTAAATCCCCCCTACCTTTTGTTGTGCAAGTTACGCCTGCTTGAAGCAGGCGTAACTTGCCCGTGCTGCCTCGGCATCCCCCGGCACAGGCCACAGTGTCGGGGGACTCGGGACCCGCCCCAGGACACACCCCCGGACTGCCAACACGCCCCCGGACACGCCCCTCCCGCCCCTTTTATGAAGCCCCGGGACTTACGTGCGTCCCGGGGCTTTGCGCGCGCCGGCAGCCTATGCAAAATATTCGCGCCGGCGCAGGGCTTTTAAAATCTAGCCCTAAGTGTGTCAGGGAAAAAAGTGGCAAAAAAGGGTCCCATGTGGTGATTTGATTCTTATTACTTATGTAGAGATGATACCAGGGTCACATCATGGTACTCGTCTGCTGAAAAACAGCATTGATCATCCCTGTCTAATGCATGTCTGAACACACTGGGGCCAATATTACAATATATCCAGCTATGTAAATTAGCCAGTTAAGACTTATCTGGCTAACTTAATTGCATATTCAGCAGGATGGCAATGCCACTGAATATACACTGATAAGCTTAGCCAGCTAACGTTAATACTTATCTGGCTAACTTTAGACTGGTATTACTGTGAATACAAATTATTTTTATATTTGATTTATTAATATCTTGTATCAGTATTGAAACTGATACAAGATATTAATAAATCAAATAGAAAAATAATTTTTATTCATAGTGATAGAACAGTAAGTTCTGACATTGGCATGATCATATATTAGTGGATCACTGTTTTTTGTGGTGTCTATATATATTAACTTTAGACTGGGTCATGGGCCATGTCTAACTTATCCAGTTAATTTAACTGGATAAGGCTCAATATCGCTATTAATCCAGCTAAGTTAATCGGATAGGTAGCGTTGCCTAGTTAGACCCACTGCCCGCCCACTGACTACATGGCTAACTATTCAGCGGCAGCCACTTAGCCAGATAAGTCCAATTTATCCAACTAAGTTGTATTTGAATATCTACTTTACTATCCACATATCCCTCTGGCTTCCCCACACCCCCATTCATATATTTTTCTCAGAATCACTTGAAGTATATCCTAGCACACACTCATATCCTTCAAACGCCACTCAGCCTAGGAAGAACCCCAGGGGCCTCCAAATGCCAAAGACAAAGATGATGTGTTTTACACACCAAAAAAAGAGAACTTTGCTTGTGACCTTTGTGTTGGATTCTGGTCTGGTCTGGGTGTTGAAAACGTTTATGAAAATTGGCTCTTTGTTTCTGGACTTTATGTTTAAATCTCTTTATTGCAAATTTTAACAAAGTGACAAAAAATATCCAGGGTGTAGATACTCTGCAACACCCCAGCGGCATGCGTTCAATTCAAACAACCGGACTAGAACTCCCCACCCGATCTCTCCTTCCCCTCCCACATCCAAAAACAAAAGATTAATTTATTTCCTTGTATTTCAAGATTTCCTCAGTCCAGATGATCCCTTTTGAAAATTAGCTACAAGGTATGGGGTAGATTTTCAAATAGCGCGCATAGGCGTACTTTTGTTGGCGCTCCAGGCGCCAACAAAAGTACGCTGGATTTTAGCGGATACGCACGGAGCCGCGCGTATCTGCTAAAATCCGGGATCGGCGCGCGCAAGGCTATCGATTTTGTATAGCCGGCGCGCGCCGAGCCGCGCAGCCTACCCCCGTTCCCTCCGAGGCCGCTCCGAAATCAGAGCGGCCTCGGAGGGAATCCTCTAACGCCCTCCCCTCACCTTCCCCTCCCTTCCTCTACCTAACCCACCCACCCGGCCCTGTCTAAGCCCCCCCTTACCTTTGTCGGGGGATTTACGCCTCCCGGAGGGAGGCGTAAATCCCCGCGCGCCAGTGGGCCTCTTGCGCGCCGGGACGCGACCTGGGGGCGGGTACGGAGGGCGTGGCCACGCCCCCGGACCGCCCCGGGCCGTAGCCACGCCCCATACCCGCCCCCAAAACGCTGCCGACACGCCCCCTAAACGCCGCAACGACCGGGCCCACCCCCCGACACGCCCCCCTCGGAGAACCCCGGGACTTACGCGAGTCCCGGGGCTCTGCGCGCGCCGGTAGGCCTATGTAAAATAGGCTCACCGGCACGCAGGGCCCTGCTCGCCTAAATCCGCCCGGTTTTGGGCGGATTTAGGCGAGCAGGGCTCTGAAAATCCGCCCCTATGTGCATACAAATGTGTGCACATATACTGCAAATGGGCGGGCTATTAAAAATTGCTTCCAAAGTTTAACTAAAAGGGCAGGCGAGCAACATGATACACTTGGGGAGGGGGGGGAGGCATCCCAGAAACAGCATGATTTTCCATTACATGCAAGAGGATGGCTCCCGCGGCACAGAAGAGGAAACGACACCTAGTGTATGTGTGCACACAAATGGGCACGACAGAAAGGGACAGAAAAGGCACGGTGCACACAAACCAGATAGAATACAGCAGGTGCCCAAACCAGTGCCCAAGCAGAGATGGATACCGTATGAACAGTAGATGCACATAATAAGTTTCCATGTTGAACAGCAGAGAGTCCTTCATAAGCCACCAGGGATACCCTTGTTGCCTCTATTTTTTTTTCCCTCTTGGTGTCCTACTCTGACCACCAGATTAGGAGCAGCTGTCTCATGGGTGTCTGAGCCAGTGAAAAAATATCAAAAAATGAGTCATTTGTGGACTGAAATCGGTAAGTGCAAAGCAAAGGCTAGTGTAGAAAACAAACCGCCTAGTAGTGCATGAATTACCCGACAATGTGTGTGGATCCTATCTTACTCATGCAGAATGAGAAGAGATGAAAGATTTAATGAATTTGTCAGGAGGCATCGCCAGGGCACACCTTGTATTCATCTTGGATAAATGAGGAGGAGGCACACTCTGGATACTGTCTCTATTTTTATCTTCCCTTCTTCTTAGCCCAGTCAGTGCTGCTGCTGCAGCAGTCCTTGACCAGAGTCCACAGACCGTGGCTCCCTTTGGAACAAGAACTCTGATTTTTGGCTGCTAGGTGCCATTGTTGAGCGATGTCTGCCTGTCTGGGACTCCCTTCCCAGAGGACTATGAGCCCTGCTTTTGCAGTGTCATGGCCCCGGAATTAAACTCAGGTCCTCTGTATGGCAGTGCCTGCATTTTTATGCAATATATTCAGTGCCACTACTAGAGAGGCTCATTAAAGCAGTGGTTCTCAACCTCTTTTCTCATCGTGACACACCTGATGGGCAACGCTCACATGTGTGACATTCTGCTCATTATAATCCACAGCAGAGATTAAAAAAAAAATAAGCCACATATTTCTTTTATTGTTAAGAATGACACAAGGGAAAGAGAGAGTACTCTCTCTGAACAGAAATAGTAAACCTCCCATAGCAGAACAGCACCAACCTCCAGCACTCAACAGTAACCACCTTACCTAAGCTCTCCTGCCACGTTCTGCCCGGGCTATCAGCATTTCAAGCCATAACAGCAAAGCAGGGATTGAGGATTTCATGGTGTGTAAGGGAAAGGATTTTGACTGATGTTCTGTGAATGCCATCCCATCTTGGAGAGGAGAGTGGTAGTGGAAGGATGCAGACTACAAGTTTACAAAGTACAATAAGCTGTTCTTGTATGCCAGCAGTTCCTTTTAACCTGCAGCTCGCTAAGGAACTGAAAGTTTGACTAATAAATGTGCTTTTCTGAGTGGGAGTGCTAGAGATTTTCTCATTGATTCCCATGCAGCTGGATGAATTAATGGTTCAGTATGCAAATAACAGTTTGGACACTGAAGTATGGGAATGCGTGTTCGGTTTTTTTGTTCTTTGTTCATGCTCACTGTTACGGTTCTGCCAGCTGCACAGCCTCCCTTCCACTAGGGGTTCTCAGCGAGCCTTGTTCACAGCTGCACAAGTTACCTCCTCCCTGATCACATGCCACCTCAGTTCCAGCCCTACTTAACCTCAGCCTGCCCATTCCCTCAGTGCCTCATCATCGAGTCACTTCAGCTCCTTGACCTGGCCATCTTTGCATTGTTATCCTGCCTTGCCTTGCCTTGTGGCCTACCCTGGCTTTCTGCCTTGCAGCCTTGATCTATGCCTTTCCAGGCCTTCTGGT
This sequence comes from Rhinatrema bivittatum, assembly GCF_901001135.1. Taxonomy (NCBI): domain Eukaryota; kingdom Metazoa; phylum Chordata; class Amphibia; order Gymnophiona; family Rhinatrematidae; genus Rhinatrema; species Rhinatrema bivittatum. Next base: position 127,420,709 of record NC_042615.1, read on the forward strand.
CTTACTTTGTGGCATTCCAGGCCTACCTGCCTTGCTCAATTTCTTCTTGGGCTTTTCTGTCCTACCTTGTGTCCTTCGGGCCTTCTAGGTTCGCCCTGCCAACTCTGTTTTCTGTTGGGCTTTCCTGTTTTATTGCCTGTTCTGTCCTTGTCTAGCCCTGTCCGTATCCAGTCCCAGTCTGGTCCTGTTTGTCCTGACCTTGTCTTGCCCTTGCCTCTGTTCCAAGCCTGCCCTTGATTCCAGCCTTATCCCCAGCCCTGCCTGTGTCCAGCTCCCAACCTGTGCTTCGTTCCAGCTCCCAGCCTGAACAGTATTCCAGCTCCCACTTGTACTGGGTTCCAGCCCTGCCTATATCCAGCTCCTGTCTGCTGTCTAGTACCAGTCTGGCTTCCAGCCCTTCCTGTATCCAGCTCCTGCCTGCCATAGTTCCAGCCTTGCCTCTAGCCCTGCCTGTATTCAGCACCAGCCAGAACTCAAGGGCTCAACCTGCAGGGGAAGGGGCTGGTTAGGAAGAAGACCAGCTCCAGATCTGCCCTGCAGTCGTGTGCTGCTTCTGCGGAGGTGATCCTTGACTCCAGCCTGCTGAACTGTGATACTCAGCATGGCCTAAGCATGCCCGGTTTGGCTTTCCTATCCTTTTTTTCCCCTATAGGATGTATGTCTGAAAAGTGATTGAGGCTGATTTAAAGGGAATTGAAGCAGCTGATACATTCTGCTGTTGAGAAATAGGGTGGTCCTGCAATCCCTTTTTAAACACTCATTTTGCCTTATTTGCACCTATGTGGCTTCTAGAGCTCCTGTTTTTGAACAGCAAATATTTTTATTCATTGTCCTGTCTATATAGGTGTTTGCCTCGGCCTCACAATGGGAAAACCGATTCCTCTTTGAGCAGATATACTGAGTTGTCTTTTAGCAGAATGAAGAAGATGAAAGAGAGTTTATATCTATTTGAATATATAGGTATTATAAATCTTGAAACTGCACAGTTTGTGACCTTTATCTTTTTTGTGTTGTTGCATTAGGTAAATGCTTGTGTAATCGGAGACCTGTAAACAATTTACATAAAATTGTTTTAGACAGTCTGATCATGGTATGCAATAACAGACATCTTCAGCTACCACCGGTTACTGTAGCATAAGACCTAGTACTGATCTTATGGTTTGGAGCCTGATGGAAGGGCTGCAAAATGTGGTCTTTGCCATGGAGTTCCCTGTTCTCCGCAGAATCATGGGAAACTGTGTAGGTGGAAGCAGCAGTATCCTGCATATCTCTTCCCTCTCCTTTCCACCCTGCTTCGATCCAGGCTTGGTATTAGGAGGATGACCGTGTATCTGTGTGCTTCAAGCCATGTTGTCTCTGCTGCCTGAGCCTGGAGTGCCGCACTTCGAACCATGTGGCATTACGGTGTCCCACATGATTCAAACCATGATATTTCTGCTCCAGGCAGCAGAGGAGGGGATACAGCCTGAGGCATGGTGCTGCTGCCGTTTAACACCAACCCTGAAGGGGTGGTGAAGGGAAGGGGGTGGAAAGCAAGGGATTTAAGGCATGTGAGGTGTAAGTGAGGGGATAGGTTACTAATGCATCAAAGTGCACACTCTGTACTCTAGTTCTCTTATAATCCTTTTGTGAAGTTCTTCAGTAGCCTTGCTGTGGTTGCAGTAGTGGGATTTTTTTTTTTTTCATCCTGCTGATCTGCGAGTTATTTCATGAGCATGATTGGTTGCTATAAGATTCATTATTTGCTTTTGGCTTTTTTCATGGCACTGTTTTCCTGAGACATTTGGTGCCATCTTACTACTGGCTGACACAACAGAATGAAAGTTGATAGGCAGATTTCCCTCCATCTGAGGGTTTTGCTCAAAAAGAAGCTTGCTTCTGGAATGTTTAAATGTCAGTTCACTTCTGGGGCTGTATCGAAGATTATTCTTTTCTTTTTGGCTATCCTCCTCCTCTCTCTCATTTAGGGTTGTTGCCCGATTAGATCTTGTTTCAATCACACTTGATGGCCTTTTTGACCTGAGAGGATGCATTTCCTCTTGATTGAAGAGGACATTGCATATAGTGTAGGCCACAGGAACTGCTCTTTGCCAAAAACTGCTTACAGAGGACTTTCTTCTGCAAAGTTATCTTGTGTAGCTTAGGGAGAGGAGAGGACGGCATGGAATGGACTATAAGGCACATTAGTCACAACATATGTGAACAGAAAAGTTCCTTGAGCAAGGACTTAGCTGTTGAGATGGCAAGTGTCATGACATGACTGAGCTAAAGGATGTTGCAATTTGCAGGTACAACTTTTAATTTCATGTCTGATTATTTTATAAATATATTACAGACAGCAGCTTGTTGCTGCTTTTTCTCCCCTTCCAGTTGGATCTGTGTCATAATTAAGGCTTTTGACTCCATAAGTGATCTCTTAGACAGAACCAAGGAATGAACTTGGCAAGAAAAGCCAACCATGCAAAGATTTGCTGGATGGCTGCTTTTACTAAAGCTATCTGTTCTTTGTAAAACAGTTGTTAAACAATAATAATTTATGGAGCGCACTCATGGCACCAGACCGGATAAAGCAAGAGGGGTTACAGGACCTTTCTGTTCGTTCCCAACTCTCGGTGAGAACCTGGGCTCTATTTCAAGGTAAAAATTGACCAAAATGCTGTTTGCTTTTAATTAAGTTAAAACTGGGTAGATTATAAAACTGAAATTGTATTTCTTTTTATCCATCTTTGGAGGGAGGGGCTAGTGCTACCATGTTCAGTCACTGATTTCCTGGTGTATAGTCCCTTTCAGTTTCTTATGTGGAAACTGATCCCTGATTAGTGACTAGAACTGCTCTCTAATTAGATGTTTCTTGTTATAACTCTGTTTAAATTTACATTAAATTTTACCTTGCTCATATTTAAAGGACCAGTTTGGTTAAAGGCCTTCATTTTCAGCTTTTTCTTTTATAGAAATGGAGAGATTGTAAATCCCTATTTAGTTTCATATAAGTGAGGGGTGTGCTATGGTGCTACAGCTTGAATCCAAGGCGTTCAAATTACCTTGCTGTGTGCATGCATTTGTATCTTTTTCTCTGAAAGGACTTGCTGATAAAATTTGGCTTTAAGTATGCAAAAATACATTGTCATGGTTAGATTTCAGAGTTTCTAAGGAGCTGCTATTTAATAGTGTAGATTTTTTTTATTGATAGTTCCACCCATATTCCTGATTTGTTTTTTCTAATATTGATTCGTCAGAAGAATGGACAGATGTTTATTTCTGTAATTTAGCTCAGTTAGCAAAGTGATACCTGCTTAATTCTGGGAGGTTACAAGGAAAATTAGCAAAAGAAGTTTGAAAAAGCCTTTTTTTTTTTTTTAATAGTGTAATAATTGTGGTGGAACTTTAGTCTTTAGCAAGACCTTCTGAAGACTTTAGGGTTGCCCTATTGTATACAACTCTCTGGCCTGATTAAGGAGATGATGATTCAATTTAGAGAGCAATTGGCAAAAATGAAAAGTGCCTCCCACTTTCTTCAAAGTCCAGAAAATCTTCCCCCACTCCTGCAAAGAATCCAAAGGACAAGGAGTAAATGGATTACATTGGGTTCTGGTAGGATAAAATTTGTAAATCAGCGACCCTTCCCCCCAAGAGTTACTAATACATAATGATGGTAACTTTAAAACAAGTTTGCGGGCGCCCATACAAGTGGAATATGCTGGAATTTTAAATTGTGCACAATTGCATGCATTTGATTTAAAATATGCCTACTGCGCGTATGTGTGCTCCTAATTTTAAGCTGTTATTCGAGCAAACGTACTTCACGTATCTTCCATAGGACTTTGTCTGCTTTAATGCGCACAAACAAGTGGATTTTAAAACATGCTCGCGTGAAGGACATACCCAGCTTTACCAATTAGTCCACCAGTTTGCCCAGTCTATCTCGAGGTCATTAACACCTCTGATTCTTCAGACTGCACTCCTCCCAGTTGACCTGGACTCCTCACCCTGTTGTGTTAGGCCTAAAAAGTGATTTCTGCAGACTTGCACCTCATCACGCTACAGCCACTAGACTTAAAATATGGATTTACGTGCATAACTGTTGTATTTGCTCTGGAATGTGCCAGACACACCCTAGCTGCACCCCTTTTTTTTTATTTGTGGCTTTTTGTATTTATAGTTTAATCTCTTTATTCACTTCCAAATTATTCATTCAAGAAGTCTTGAAAATGCAAGAAATGCTTATCAATACATGTACAAAACATTTCAAAAATAAGCAAAAAAAAAATACATGGCATTACTAAGTCCATGTTGGGATCGTGGACTCTTGGGCCGGCTAGAGTGTATGGAGGATCCACTGAAGGAAGGCCTGCAGTGGTACTCATAGCCAGGAGGCAGAACAGGACCAGGAGACCTGACAGGACCTTCACCTATACCAGCCCTCGTTCCCTGCAGGTTGAGCCCTTGGGTGCCAGAGCCGGAAGGACTTAGGCGAAGGTCTCCTGGCAAGGGGGAGTCCAGAGAACAGTCTGAGTCGAGGCAGGCTGAAGGCTTGGGAAGTCTGAGACGGTCCAGGAGGCAGGCAGCAGAGATGCAAGACGAGGAGGCAGGCCAGAGGTCGGGGCAGGCAGAAGACAGGTGAAGCCAGGTAACACGCCAAGGGTCAGGACGGGCAGCAGACAGAGAATACCAGGTACCAGGCCGAAGTCAAACCAGAGAAGCAAGGGATCAGGAATGGAGCTGGAGCAGGCAGGAACACTGGAACGGAGTCGGGAACAAGCAGGATCAGCAACTAGCTACTCGAGGAGTCGACCTGTTGCCAAGGCAGGGCATGAAGATCCTCGGGACTCTTATATATTCCCCAGCTGATGACGTGTGATTTGGGGCCAGGCCGAGGTTTCCCGCTGCGGCCCCTTTAAATGCCGGGGAGGTGCGTGCGCGCGCCTAGGGGGCGGAGTCGCCTGAAGATGCTGGCGGTGTCTCCCTCATGGGGAGGACGCAGCAAGAAGGCCCCGATGCGGCCCGAGCCGGAATGGAGCAGGCCGCAGTGAAGGAAGTGAGCCCGAAGGTAAGGGGGGACCCAGCCGTGGTCGCCCGCAGCCGGCATTCCCAATAGTCCACAAAATGGGAAGAGTGAAAAATCAAGACAAAGTAATTGAACAGAAGCAAGTCAGAGAAAATACATTTTTTGTCTCTACCTGAAGTAATAGGAGCAGGAACCTTCCCTATTTTGTAGAAAGTTCTCAAGCTGCGAAGCATCAAAAAAATATTTAGCTTCCTGGAATATAATATAACGTTTACATGGGAATGTTAAAAGAAATGGAGCTTTAAGCGCTATAACTTAAGGCTTCAAAGCAAGAAACAATTTCCTTTTGGATTGTGTTTCCTTGACGATGTCAGGGAAAATAGCAATTTTCTTCCCCATAAACGAAGCCTGTCTTTGGGAAAAGAAAAGCCTCAAAGTTAAATGCTTGTTTCATTCTTGAAAGAAAGTGACAATAAGATTCCAACATATTCTGAGATTGCTCTAAGAAGGTGGATAAATCACATTTTCCCACAGAAGTTGGAGCATCATCTAACCTACTCTCAGAAACGATCAACTGCCCCCTGATCAGAAAGATAGAAAGCATTAGCAAATTGAGGTATAGACTCTAAAAAGCTTTAAATAATCTAGATAAAATCTATTCAACATCTCAGTAGAGAACATAACAGGACATTTAGGGAAATGAATGATTCTTAGTTTTAACCTATGAGAAAAATCAGCTAAGTTTTCCATCTTAGAATGTAATACAATGTTATCCTTAACTAAGACCGAATTACAGTTCTGTAGTAGTGAACATCTCTCTTCTATAGAATTGACCTTACCAGACACATTTTTAATAGACTTTGAATGTTCATTAACTGCAGCTGATGTTGATCCCAAATTCACAAACACAGAGGCCACTCTGTCAATAAGGGATTGCTCTATTTTGGAGATGGCATTCCAAAGTACTTCAAATGTGATAACTTCAGGCTTCTTGGAACAAACTTATTCCCTTTCAGCTGGAGCCGAATGCAGCTCCTATTGCTGGAACTAATCCACCTTGGGAAGATTGGGGAGTGGAAGCAGCCATCCCACCGTCTCCCTGGAGCCCAAGCAAAGGGGAATATGAAGTGTGAGAGGGTAAAAGATCACTTGGGTTCAAGGAGACCAAAGACTCAGATTTCTTCCAAACTCCACGTCCCCAGGTTGTAACCTCTGCACGGAAAATGGGTCCATAGAGAGGTGGGAGGAGCTGACCCAGATGGGAGGGCAAGACCTGACCCTTTCCTTTTCTTACTCATCCTGGGGTGGTAGACACAATAGGAAACAGGGCAACCAGTGTTTCTGCACCAAGGGGCGCACCCCTTTAGTGCAGTTGGTCTTAAGTAGGGGGGAACCTGAGCCCCAGAGTGTGAGAATTAACTGGAAGCGTACCTGGCACAGCCAGATGGGCCTTGCTTTCTGCAGCACACAGCATCTCCTCCTCTTCCCCCTTCCTGAGTCTCTTGAGTATTTCCATTCTCTCTCTCATCTCCAGACTGATGAGATGGGGAGGGTATGCACTGAGCACAAAATGCGACTCGCTGAATACTGGGAGCAGCTGCAATGGCGGAGCTTTAGCAACCACATGTATCACTTCCGGTGGCCGCCAAAGTAACGAATAAAGCTGTCTGTCTGCCTGCACCACATGAGAAGACTCAAAGAAAGTGGTGGTATGCTCTTTTCAAAGCAGGGCCCATCTGAAACTGCCACACTCAGGGCAGTGTCAGACTTCCAAAAGAGTGTTAACTGAAGCCTTAATTGTAGATGCTTTGCTAGACAGGGTGAGTGCCATTCACTTAAAATGGCAATTCAACAAATCTCGTTACAACCTGTCATAGAATTCAGAAAAGTTTTAAACACTGTAGAGCTAATTAACTGAAAAGCAGACTGAGGTAAATAGCTGTTTGGGAAGGCTGGTGAATATAGTTACTATTCAGAGGCTTTTTGATAGGTCAGATAGGAGAGATAGCAGACATATAATGAAGCATTTTAGAGCCTCCCTGCTATAAGTTATGAAATACATAGCTGCTGCATCCATTTTCAGACATGCAAAATTGAACTGTAGAAAAAAATGGAGAAACTGCGCCAAGCATTGCTTGAGCCATGATGTCAGGGCCGTGTAGAGGTAAAAAGTGTTATGGTTATGAGGTGTTGTAGTGGATTCTTGGGTACTGCGGTGATGGCCACTTCCACGGGGAGGAGCCCCATGAGTAACCGCAGTACTAGGCTAGACTCTATACACGCAGACACAGAGAATTTGTCTTTATTGGACAGCTTGATGGCACTGTCTGGGGAGTGGGCAGCAGTGAGGTAACCCAGTGAAGTAGTCCAGGGGTCCTCAGCAGAAGAAACCAGTCTCACACTCAAGTAGATGAGAGGCAGCTCAGGGTAGCAGCGGAAGGTCTCAGATGAAGACTCCGAGCGCTGAAGCTGAAGGTGAGACAGACTGACAGGGTTAGTACTCACTGAAGTAGATAGCTGTATTGATGAAGATCCTGGCAGGAAGAAGAAGATCAGTAGTAGGCACCAGAGTAGGGAGAGCAGGCCCTCGAGGAGCGAGTACCCGATATCCCAGATAGTCACTTGTAAGAGAGCATAAGGGTCCTCGAGGAGCGGGTGCCCAGGTTAGTGATGAATCACCCCAAAGGGCAGAGAGAGAACTTCCTGCGGCAGCTAGGAAGTGGCAGAGCAGCTTAGACCGGAGGCAATCCAATCCTTTCCAATCCTTGCTAACTCACAGGCCAATACAGTACAGTGCGCTCCGATGGAGCACACTGTTAGCCTGCTCTTGGACGCGCGTTTTCCCTTACCCCTTATTCAGTAAGGGGAGGGAAACGTGCGTCCAACCCGCGGCACCTAATAGCGCCCTCAACATGCAAATGCATGTTGAGGGCTCTATTAGGTATGCGCGCGAGATACAGAAAGTAAAATGTGCAGCCAAGCCGCACATTTTACTTTCAGAAATTAGCGTCGACCCAAAGGTCGGCGCTAATTTCTTCCGGCACCGGGAAAGTGCACAGAAAAGCAGTAAAAACTGCTTTTCTGCGCACCCTCCGACTTAATATCATAGCGATATTAAGTCGGAGGTCCCAAAAAGTAAAAAAAAAATAATAATTTTGAATTCGGCCGGCGGCTTTCGGGCCGAAAACCGGATGCTCAATTTTGCCGGCGTCCGGTTTCCGAGCCCGTGGCTGTCAGCGGGCTCGAGAACCGACGCCGGCAAAATTGAGCAGCGGCTGTCAAACCCGCTGACAGCTGCCGCTCCTGTCAAAAAGGAGGCGCTAGGGACGCACTAGAGTCCCTAGCGCCTCCTTTTACCCAGATCTACCGCGTCACCTAATTTAAATAGAGAATCGCGCGCACCGGCGAAGGGCTGGTACATGCGCCGGGAGAGTGGGCGTTCGTCCGCTCTCCCACGGACTTTACTGTATCGGCCCGTCAGTTTGTTAGCAAACGAAGGGCAAGCTAAATACCAGGATGTGATGACGTCACTCGGAGGGGACGCCCCCGAAGTTCCCGCCATGACGTGGATAAAGACGTGGGTGGCGAGCGCGCACGCACCCTAGGAGGCCCTCAGGAGAATCATGGCGAACACCGTCACTTTTGCCATTCCGGGGATGCCGGAGAGAGCGGCATGAAGACAAGGCAGCAGCCATCTTCCCGAGGCTTGAGGAGAGAGAAGGAAGAAAGGTGAGGCACAGAGGTCGAAGCCGTCTTGAGACGGACACAACAAAAAGCCAGAAACTCCTGCCCACACTTCAGCCTCTTTGCCACCTCATTTGCATACTCTGGAGGAGTGTGATTACCCCAGATCCATAGATTTTTTTGTTTTCTCAGAATCTTTCCTGAGTCATTTTTTCTAATTCCATTCCAATGAAATCAGCTAGAGCAGTGGTTCTCAATCCAATCTTTGGGACACACTTTCTCAAATCAGGATTTCAGGATATTCACAATGAATATGCATGAGAGAGATTTGCATGCACTGCCTCCATCGTTTGCAAATCTATGTCATGCATATTCATTGTGGATATCCTGAAAACCTGACTGACTGTCCCAAGGACTTGTATTGAGAACTCCCTGGGCTGGAGTACAAATAAAGAGGATGACATGTCTTGACTAGTTTGTATGCTCCAAAGGGCAGGGACTGTGTGTATAATACTGCATACAGCTGATATGAGCTATGCAAATGATGATGATAATGAGATTGACACTTGATTTTTCATGGGAGGAAAAGAAAATGAAAAGTAAACTTGTCCTCCTATAGGAAATAAGGAGAGAGCTACATGGGCAAAGTGGGACTGTCCAAACTTATTCTTTTGGGGTAGAGTCCTCAAAGACTCAAATGCCATCTGTATGAGTGGGGAATAGTGGAACCTGTTAATAGAAAGTATTGGTGGATTCAAACTCCTCCTTGCTCCAAAAAAACCTTTTATTGCAAATAACCTTGGCAGTGTTTCATAATTCAACAGCAGCCAAATATCCCCATTCATAACAGTAAATATATTTTGGGTAAAACCCAATATTCAGCTGCTGTTCATCTCCTGGCTGCCCAAACATCAAGGGGTGAATCGGCGACTTTGCCCCCTTATATTTTTGTTTTGCAATTTAATACTTCGGATATAATTTGAATAAAGAAAAAAGATACATCCAATAGTCCTCGAATCCAAAAAAATCAAGCAAAAATAATTGCACTGGAAACTGGATTTAAGGAAAAATGCTAAAATTCGTGCTAGGATGGGTGATAAAACCAAAAACATATCACAGCAAATACATTGCCAGCTACTAGATATCATAATTCTGTCAGCGAAAATTAGCCTTCCCATCCTCTAAAATCTCCTACAATCTCGGGGAAAAAAAGCGGTTGTCAGTTTTCAGCAGGCATTTACAGAGAAACTTACTCTCTGATTCTCTGGCCAAGGAGAGAGCCTCTTGGTACAATTCCAGAAATGCCTTCCAATGTTCTGTATTTATTTACAAAGGTCTGGAATACTAAGATTTTTTGCCTGTAAAATAATATATAACGATTGCAAAAAAAACAAACAAACCAGGATAGTATCTTGATCTTGGATGAAATCAAAAGTCACAAGCAGAGTCGCTCTTTGCACTACTTTTACAGCTGTTCTTTCTGTTAGCCTTGTAATATTGATGCTATTTATCAAAAAGTTGCCTTCAGCCACACTCCTCCCTGCTGCCCAGTTGGCAAATAACGAAACTTGACCAAGTGAGGGGAGAGCCTTCAGAACTTCAGAAGCTACTTCCTAAATATATCTGGGATGTTTGAGGTAAATTGAAAAAAATACATGTTTAAATGTCTGGTAAAGTTCTCCAAATTGTCAAGTTTCTAATGAACCACATTTCTTGTCCTGAGTTAGTCCCTTGCATAGGATAATTATTAAGTTAATTTCTGAACTTGTAAATGTAAGTAGGTAGGTTGTCTGATATACATACATTAGAGGCACATAAGAGGATGGTATCTCATTGAAGATGATCAAGCATGAAATATAATCTGAGAATCTAGATATTGATTCCCAGAATAAGAAAGAAGGTTATCATTGCTGGGGAATGGAAAGGGTTGGTGAAAAGCACTGAAGTTCTATATCTGGGATTGAACACTTCGGTAGAATAGTGCACTTTGGGTGGGAGGAGGAATCCAACGGTTAGTGGTCAGCATGTGCTGTAGTGTGAAAGACATGGGTCTACAACTCACGACAGATATCACTGTGATGCTATGCAGGTGGAAATTCAGTTGCACTAACATAATTCAAGTGATTCTCTAGGATGTAAGGGAGATGAGTTGTTGAGCTCTGTGTTTCTTTGTTAGCATTTAATATCTCTTTTACTGTTGTTAGATTTTCTTTTAATTTTGTAACAGTAGCATTGTAGCAATCCATTGCTTAAGAGTTGACTCTTCATGCCCTATTCAGTATTGTAAAATTGCACATACTCAGTTATACTGTATCAACTAAGATATGCTTCTGAGCTGTGTGTTAAAATTTCTTTGAGCAGTCCCCGACAGTGCCCCTTGGCTAACATGTTTCAAATATGGCTGCTCCTGAGGATTTGTGGGAATTTTAGTGAGAAGCTTAAAGGATTTCAGAATTGCTGATCTGGCAATAACATTTTTATAGAGGAATGAGTATTACTGCTTGCAGGGTGCACTTTGAAATATTGTCCAACATACAGAATAGATTTATTTTAAACAGGGGTGGGGGGGGGGGGGGGGGGGGGAGATTCTCAAGGCTTTATAAAACGTGAAGAGTAATAAGCAGACTAGGAACTCTAAACTATAATGCTGAAGGCATTTATATCCTTGAAGCCCTTGTCTGATTTCAGAATAATAATTTTTATTTTTATTTCTCCCTTCCAGTGAAGTATGAAGAGCTTTACTGCTTCTCATTCAATCCAAAGCTGGATAAGGAGGGGCGGGAGCAAGGCTGGAAGCTGGTGGACCTCGCTGAAGAATATATCCGCATGGGCATGCCAAAGAATCTTTGGCAGATCAGTGACGTAAATAGAGACTACAGAGTAAGTGGTGGTTGTATCTTTTTACCACATGCATTACTGTAAATCTGCATTTGGACTGAGAATTAAATGTACAGGTGTGTGTGGACTGCTCGTTTCCTTCTGTTCTTTTAGAGCTTCCAGATTAATCAAACACAGTTCCTACTTGGGCTACAGTGCCATGACCCTTTGTTCGTAACTACCTGGTTTTTTCCCACCTCATTTTTTAGCAAACTCCCCATCCCTCACTTCCTTCCCACTCCTATCTAGCCCTGTCATTGCAATAACAATCTTCAATCCAGGGGACCATAGACTGTGGCTTCATTTGGAAAATGCTGTGTGCACATCTGGACTCTGACCACTAGGAGTCACTGTTTTTATGAGCAGTGGCTTGGACTTAATGCTTGCCCAACTCTGGATACAGTCTCTGCTAGCCTGAAATACAGCAGCCGGTTTTGGCAATCAAATCAAACATTTGAAATAGTTTTGATGTAGAATGCCTTGATATGTTAAACTGCTTTACTCTAGGTACATAACTGTATTTGGTATCAATGAATATGAGAGAGCTGGGGATATTGCTTTGGTTTGGTGACTTGCAGTTTCCACTTCCAGTTTCTGAACTTGTGTTGAAACTGTGGAAGCTGGCAGGGTTTTTTCCAGTATGAGTATCATTATGGATTAAGTAAAATGCTTTAACATGGACGTATTGTTTCACTTCCAAACAAGCTTAGCTCCTAGATTTAGACACCTAAGTTAGGTTCCTAAATTTGGTGCCTATTTTCAGCCAAGCTTAAAAGCCTAATTTTTCAGATGAGAATTCACATACATTTTTATTAAATTTAAGCCTTCTATTCATTTGCCTAGAATTAGGTGCCTAATTCTGAAAATCAGTGCTAAGCTCCTAACTGATTTTCTGCCCTAACCCATCCCCGTAGCCACCCACATTTTAGGATCCTAAATTTTGAGACCTAGTGAAACTAGGAGCCTAGATTTAGGAACTCAGCCCTAGTAATTTCTCAAATCAGCCAATTGAGGAGTTTAACTCCAAAAGTTAGGAACCTAAACTCCCCTTAACTTTCCCTAAAAGATGTTGATTCAAAATGTAGGCCCCAAGAATTTGAATATTTTTACAAAATCATGGAACAATATTAAATACAGTGCGAGCTTTATAGGCCAACTCTGGTTCATACATTTTGGGGCCGATGCAAAAAACTTGCTCTGAAAGCGGGCGCTGTGTTTTCAGAGTCCTCTTTCATAAAGCGCCACCAGGAACCTCTCCTGGGGGCGCGATGCAATATTTAAATTAGGGCTTGCGCTGTTGAGGAGGTGCTAGGGACGATTGTGCGCCCCTAGACCTCCTTGACAGCACAAGTCGGAGGGAGGTCCCCTGTCGGGGGCTGTCCGCCGGTTAAGAAAACGGACACTGAATTTATCAGCGTCCTGTTTTCCTAACCCCTGCACTTATTGCGGATTGGTCCCTTTACAGTCACATGTCAGTGAAAGGAACAATCCCCTTTCAGGGCAGCCTTTTGAAAGGAGATTGGTCCTTTCACTGACAAATGTCAGTGAAAAGGACCAATAGCAATAAGTGGAGTGAATAAATTAATATTAAGTGCCCGACACTTTAATATTGATTTATATTCTCCTTCTGGTGCCGGTAGTCAGGTTCGGAGAATGGATGCTGAATTAACCAGCGTCCATTTTCCAAACCCCTGCCACCGCTTTTCTTTTAAACTTTTTTTTTCATTATTTTTTTAAAGAGTTGTTCCTCCCACTTAATATCCCAAGGATATTTTTTCAGCTTTTCTGTGCTAGTTTTAGTAGCACTCAGCAATTATGCCTGCTCTGGGCAGGGGTTGATTTCCGATCGCTAAAATGTGCGTCCTAGATGCACATTTTTTTTATTTTGCATAGGGAGTGAATAGCTTAAAGCCTCATTCACATGCATTTGCATGTGATGAGCGCTGTTAGTTTCACTCCGTGTTGGACGTGCATTGTAGAGGCGCTAAACCCCTTATTGCATAAGGGGATTAATTAGCGCCTCTACACAACGCGCGTTCAACTGCGGGTTATACAGTGCGCTGAGCCCAGTGCATTGTATTGCATCGGCCCCTTTGTTAGTTACCTAAGAGGTACTAAAGCAGGTGTGCTCCATCCTTTCACATATTAAGCCAAGGACATTTACAAGAAAGAATGGGTGGGGTGGGAAAAGGAGTCCTTTGAGGACTCCTTTTCCCTCTTACTCTTATCAGTACCCAAGTACAGTCTCCAACAGTCTCTCTCACTTTTTCCACTAGCCTTTCTCTCTCAGTTCTCATCTTATCCTGACCAGTCACTCAGTTCTCCAACCCTGTCCCCACCAGTCTCTGTCAGTCCTCCCCCCTCTTTCCCCCAACAGTCTCTCAGCTGTTCCAGCGTAACATCTCCTCAACAAGAGCAATGTCAAAGGCTTAACATCACCAATATAACACGTCCCACCCAACCCCTTGTTCTATTCTTCCTTCCCCACCGTCCACATCAGTATCCCCATGCCCCAGTCCTCCTGTTCCTGTATCTCCCTGACTATACCCCCATTCCTTCCAGTTGCTTCTCTGACTTTCTCTCATATACCATTCACCATTACTCCTTCTGGCTCTCATACCCATTTCCCCCTTCATCACAGCACTCTCTCTCTCTCTCTCTCTCTCTCTCTCTCAAACCCTTCCTTTCTCTCAGTCATCATCTCTAGCTCCTCCTCACCCTCCCTTCCCATCACACCTCTGGATTGCAGTCTTCCTCCCCCGCCTCTCCCTGTCTCATTATTTCTGGCTATTACCCTCCCTCTCCCCCTTCACCACCCTTGGTTCTCTGTCATCTTCCCTCCCTCTTTCACTACCTGTGGCGCTCTGTCATCCATCATCCTCCCCTTCACCAACTCTGGCTTTCTCTCACTTACACCCTTCTCCCTCTGGCTTTCTTGCAACCCTCTACTGTCTGTTTCCCCCCAGTTCTTCTAAACCCCCTTCTATCCCCATTTCTAGCTCTCTTGTGTCCCCTCCACTCCATTATACTATTTCACACACAGCCCTCCTCCCACAATGTTCTCATGTAACTCCCCCATCCTGGCCCTCTCTCACTCTCCCTGTTCTTCCAGTCCCCGCTCTGGTTCTCACACACCCGCTGCAGAATACCTGGCAAGGTACAAGGCAATTAATAATATATCTCATAAATCTGCTATAACAAATGAAAAAGATGATAGAGCCACAAAACATATATTTATTTTTATTAATCCAGACAATTCGTAAATTGTTTTATGTATTTTTTGTAATTCTGGCTTAATAGAAATATATTATATATGTTTTGTGGATCTATCATCTTTTTCATTTGTTATGAAGAACACCTGGCAGCATAGACTTGGGAGGAATAAGGTGCTATACGGCCCAATATCCATCGCTGAATATAGGGAGATGGGAAAGGAAAGCAACATTCACCTCCTCCTCACATCTTCCCAACTCATCCAGCATTCACTCCCTTTCAAGTCACTCCCCCCCAGATCCATTCACCCCCTCTTGCATTGCCTGCTCCCTCAAGCATTGATCTTTTTGCGTTCATGTCCTCATCTTCCCCCAACATTCACCACTCCTGACATAGCAACCCCCCAAACATAGACCTCCTGCATTCACCCCCTTTCCTTTGCCACAGATCATTTAGGCCTGACTGGAATGTCAAGTGACTCCCTCTTCCCCTCTGCTGATAGCTGGGAGCACAGTGATCTGTTGGAACCTCTCCCTATCCTGTCTTCTGGGCAGCAGAGCAAAGAGCCCTCTGTTCCAGGCAACAGATAGGGAGGACAAAAATAGGGAGGGCTGAAAAAGGGCTCAGACTAGCTCTCTTCTACTATCCTATCAGCTCCAGCCTTGCCCCCTCCAGTCCTGATTGCAGAAAGGAGGGGAGGGGCAGAGCAGGGAAGAACAGAAAAAAGCCTCTGCTCCAGCCACTCTATCCCTGTCTCTACAGCAACAAGCAGCCCGGGGAGGGAGGGGAGGGGCGGGGCGTGAAGAGGCTGGAGCAGAATGGCTCCTATCTGCACAGTTATGCTGTACAGGCTCCCTGCCGCAGCCTCTGTTGTCCTATCATCCACATTGCAGCCCAGTTGACAAGGGGGACAGGAGGACAAGAGCCACACTTTGCACATGAAAGAGCCATAGATGGCCATCCCTGTATTAAAAATGTCCCAGCACAGTGGGATGGGTTATTGACATCTCCCTGATTAGTCTCTAGAATTAATCTTTCTACAGTCTAACTATTTATTAATTTTTAAAAAATATTCTCCCTCAAACATAAATAAAACATAATTGGCAAGTCATATCTTGAACCCTGGAATGCATATAAGCATAGATGCCAGCTGTGTAGTTCTTGAGCAGGTCATATCGAAGAGAATTCACTTTAAAATATTGAAGAAAGTTTTTAAAACTCTTAATGTGAAAGGCTATCCTTTGGTTGACTTTAATACAAGAATTCAGTTGTGCTCGACCATTACGTTCTGCTGGCAAGAAATTACTAAGTGTGCCTAATTTTAGGAATTACCGTACTCAGCAGACAAGAAATGAAGCGTTTTCTACTGTAGGGCCCCTTATGTGGAATGCCTTAGACATTCAATTATGAGAGCAGGAAGACTATTGCTTTTTTAGGAAGAAACCTAAAACTGTGGTTTTTAAGCAAGTATATTCAGAATAGGTATTTTATTATTTTTAGGCCTTAATGTTTTATTTGTTTTGGTGTATAATTGCATATGTCCTTTGTACTCTGAGCTGGTCACACAATTGGAAGTAGTGGAATATTAAGTGTCATAAATAAATACATTTAGCAGTTTCTCTTAAAATTGGAATTTTTAACTCATTAAGGGGTTTATTTATCAAAGTGCTATATGGCGGTTTTGCAAGTGTTAAGGCGGTTTTGCATGTGAAAAACGCCTTTAACGCATGTGGAAACACCATAATGCATGGTGCGATGCAAATTAGGAAAAGGGGAGGAGTTTGGGGCAGGATTTCTGGCCAAGTGGGCTGGCTTCGCAACTTGCGAAGCCATATCGCACAGTTTTAACGCGGAGATGAACTACACCTTTTTCATTTGCGTTAAGCCATGCAATATGGCTTTATCACACTTTGCGATGTTTTTGCAAATAGCGTTCCTATTGCCTTTGCCATTTAGGAATCTGTCATTCCCATCTGAATTAAAAGATTTAGGCCTCTTGCTTTGTTAATTCACTTGTGCAACCGTGGCTTATTCATTTTTCTCCTTGTATCTCATGGATTTTTGTAATTAATAAGAGCAATACTGCCTTGTACTTTGGTTTTCTCTGCCAGGTATGTGACTCGTACCCTGCTGAACTCTATGTACCAAAATCCGCGTCTGCACCAGTCATCCTGGGGAGCTCCAAGTTCCGGAGCCGAGGACGCTTCCCTGCTCTCTCCTACTATTGCCGTGATAACAATGTAAGAGACAATTCATGAGAAACTGTGGAAGTCGGAGTGGTCTAGGACGGATAAACACTTCATGGATGATTCTGACCATTTTTATGGTCCCTTTCACCCCATGCACAATATACAGGCATTCAGATGGCTTAAATCATCAGCCCCTATGACATATTTGGGCATTTTTTAATGTGAATTAACTTGTTCCTTTCTAAGAGCAAACTTCTGGGCTTTGCACTACCAGTGGCATCATCACTTTTCATGTTTCGAGTATAATCTCCAGTTAGAGGATAAGCACAGAAATAAGAGGAAAGGAATTATTAGGAGATTTAATAAACAAGCTATAAAAAAATATTGATAAAGAATCTTTTTTCAAAATAATTTTAATTGTAGAATATATTACCATATATCCAAAACACTGCTTTTCATGCATTTATTCTGCTAGTTCACATAGGCTGTGAGTACTTAACTATTTACATTTGTTTCTAGCTCCGCAAAGCAGGAACTCTCTCTTAAATGTGTCTGTGCAGTGCTGTAGAAATATCTATAGTAGTACTAGTTTCAGCTTTGGGATCCCAGGCCAATCGCTTAGCCCTGCTTTGTAGCAATAGTACATATTCATGCCACATACAGTCCATGCACATGCTCAGAAGCTTCTCCCATGGTTGAATTGCTTGTGTGGTTCTAGGAATGTTGTTTCCCTTTAAGAGACTCTCTCTCAACCGCAGAAAAGATAATTCTCGAAAGCTTGTCACTGATGTATGAAGATAGTCCAGTAAAAAGTTATCGCCTGCAAATCGTTTGACCCTTTATTCCATGTATATCTTGGTGAATCTTTAACACTTATTTCTGGAAAGAATTGCCATAAACACAACCTAGTACTAATGTTTTACTAAGGGAAAGCTTGGCTTCGCATGTCTCCTGAATCTGCTTCTAGAGAAACCGAGACATTAATTAGGTTTCATTTTCTTGCTTATACAAACATGGGCAGGAAAGTTTTTGGTCTTATTGGCCTATGAAGCCTGTTGTTGAACTGGGTGGATTTGCAGTAAAGATATTTCTTTTTCCTGCTTTGCTAAATTTATTTTTGACATTATTCATAATAAATTACTATTGAAGAATGTTTTTGACATGCAGGCCTCAATCAGTCGGAGCAGTCAGCCTCTGTCTGGATTTAGTGCACGGTGCCTCGAGGATGAACAGATGCTTCAGGCAATCAGAAAGGCAAATCCAGGAAGTGATTTTCTTTATGTTGTTGACACGCGACCTAAAGTAAGTAGTAATGCTGCAAATTTCAGAGCACTGAATATTAAAGTGGAGATCAACATTGTGATCCAATGGTGGAAGACCCACATATGAAGTCAGTTAAATAATTTCAGGAATTCTTCAGTCTTTTCATATCTTCCCATACAGGAGGTTCATGAATAAAATGAGGAGTCTGGGTGGGAGTGGGTCCCAGGGTTGTGGAATGGATTAGAAATCGGTTGACAGACAGACAGACAGACAGCAAGTAGTAGCAAATGGAACTCACTCTGAGGAGAGAAGGGTAATAAGTGGAGTGCCTTAGGGATTGGTTCTAGGGCCGTTCTGTTCAGTATTTTTGTGAATAATATTGCAAAGAAAATAGAAGGAAAGAGTTGTATATTTGAGGTGATACTAAGATCTGCAACAGATTAAAGAGAATGAGAAGTGATCTAAGAAAGCTTGAAGAGTGGACAAAGGTTTGGAAGCTAGGCTTCATTGCCAAGAAATGCAGAGTCATGCATTTGGGGTGTAGTAATCCAAAGGAGCTGCATCTGATGTGGGGTAAAAGACTAATGAGAATGGACCAAGAGAGACCTTGGGGTAATACCTTTTGATCTGAATGTAACAAAGCAATATGACAAGGCAATGACTTAGACCAGAGGAATTCGGTGCTGCATAGAGAGGCATAATCAGTAGGAAGGAGGTGGTGTACAGGTCATTGGCAGGGTCTCATCTGGTGTTCAGTTCTGGAGACCTTATCTCAAAAAGATAGATGATAGAAACCTTCCAGAAAGAGACATCCAAAATGGTATAGGTTTTTCACTGAAAGACTTGAGAACCTAAATATGTATATCCTAGAGGAAAGGAGAGAAGAGTGAGGAAGATATAATACAAACTGGGGTAGATTTTCAGACGAGCGCGAACAGCCTACTTTTGTTTGCGCTCCAGGCGCAAACAAAAGTACGCTGGATTTTAGTAGATACGCGCGTAGTCGCGCGTATCTACTAAAATCCTGGATCGGCGCGCGCAAGGCTATCGATTTCGTATAGCCTGCGCGCGCCGAGCCGCGCAGCCTACCCCCGTTCCCTCCTAGGCCGCTCCGAAATCGGAGCGGCCTAGAAGGGAACTTTCCTTTGCCCTCCCCTCACCTTCCCCTCCCTTCCCCTACCTAACCCACCCGCCCGGCCCTGTCTAAACCCCCATCCTACCTATGTCGGGGGATTTACGCCTCCCGGAGGGAGACGTAAATCCCCGCGCGCCAGCGGGCCTCCTGCGCGCCGGGCCGCGACCTGGGGGCGGGTACGGAGGGCGCGGCCACGCCCCCGGGCCGTAGCCACGCCCCCGTACCCGCCCCCAAAACGCTGCCGACACGCCCCCCGCAACGCCGCGCGCTCCGGCCCCGCCCCCCGACACGCCTCCCGACACGCCCACTCCGAGAACCCCGGGACTTACGCGAGTCCCGGGGCTCTGCGCGCGCCGGGAGGCCTATGTAAAATAGGCTTCCCGGCGCGCAGGGCCCTGCTCGCGTAAATCCGCCCGGTTTTGGGCGGATTTACGCGAGCAGGGCTCTGAAAATCCGCCCCACTTTAAATACCTGAAAGGTATTATTAAAAATAATAAAAATAGACCTTTTCAGATAGAAAGCTGTAGAATCAGATGTCATGATATGAAGCTCCAAAAGGTAGAATCACGAACAACATCAGGAAATACTTTTTCTCAGAAAAGGTGGATGTAGGGGATGCTCCTGGAAAAAAAGTGGTGAAGACAAGAATGGTAACAGGAAGAAAATGTAGAAACAGGGTAACCTTTGGTAATGTTTAGAGTAAAATAAAAAAATTCAAAAAATCAAGGAGACAACTGAATGCATAAATAACAACAAATGTGAAAGAAAATTGCACTCAGAAATCAATCTTAAACACACAATCAATTTATTTTAACTAGAGGAAAAACTTTAGATGCCTAATCTCGGCAATGATTGCCTGTACCATTATTAGTTAAAAATTGATATAATTGCGATGGAGAAGGTACAGAGAAGGGCTACCATAATGATAAAGGGAATGGAACAGCTCCCCTATGAGGAAAAACTAAAGAGGTTAGGACTTTTCAGCTTGGAGAAGAGATGGCTGAGGGAGGATATGATAGAGGTGTTTAAAATCATGAGAGGTCTAGAATGGGTAGATGTGAATCGGTTATTTACTCTATCAGATAATAGAAGGACTAGGGGGCACTCCATGATGTTAGCATGTGGCACATTTAAAACTAATCAGAGAAAGTTCTTTTTTACTCAATGCACAATTAAACTCTGGAATTTGTTGCCAGAGGATGTAGTTAGTGCAGTTAGTATAGCTGTGTTTAAAAAAGGATTGGATAAGTTCTTGGACAAGAAGTCCATTACCTGCTATTAATTAAGTTGACTTAGATAATAACCACCGCTATTACTAGCAACGGTAACATGGAATAGACTTAGATTTTGGGTACTTGCCAGGTTCTTATGGCCTGGATTGGCCACTGTTGGAAACAGGATGCTGGGCTTGATGGACCCTTGGTCTAACTCAGTATGGCATGTTCTTATGTTCTTATGTTCCTCCACTGAATCCCTTCTTAATTGTGTGTTTTATTCTTTTTGTTAATGGCATATTTTTTTTCCCTTTTTATAATAATCACAATTGTCTTAAGTGTCCTTTCAATATACAAAAAATGACACTTGCCAGGAGTGAAAGTTACGGACTTTCAGCCAAAATAAGATCATAAAGATAACTGTTTTTCAGTGCAAATGCATTTTTTTTTAGTCTGCAAAAAACAATTGGTTGTGACACTTGCATGTCCCGTCCGCCAGTCTTACAATGTCCTCTTGCAATTTCTCAGAATTCTCTGGTGATTCAACAACTTTTGAATAATTTTGTGTCATCTGCAAATTTGATCACTTCACTCATTGTTCCCATTTCCAGGTCATTTATAGATATGATAAAAAGCAATGGTCCCAGGACATTTCCCTGGGGCACTCCACTATTCACCTTTCTCCATTGAGAACATTTACTATTTAGCCCTATGCTCTGTTTTCTATCTTTTAGCCACTTCCCAATTCACAATAGGACAGTGCCTATTATTCCATGTTTTTTTTAATATTTCCTAAGAAGTCTCTCATGAGGGACTTAGTCAAATGCTTTCTGGAAATTCAGATCCACAATATCAACTGGTTCACCTTTTTCCACATTTTTTTTACGCCCTCAGAAAAATGTAGCAGATTGGTGAGGCAAGACTCTCTTGGCTAAATCCATGTTGACTTTATCCCATTAAACTGTGCCTACCCATGTTCAGGAATTGAGTTCTTTATGATAGTTACTGCAATTTTGCCTGACCTTGATGTGAAACTCCGTGGTCTGTGGTTTTCTGGATCGCCCCTGAAACCCTGGAATCTACCATCATTTACTATGTTATAACTGGCAGTTTGCTTCCTAGAATAGGGGTGTTGAATGTTTTTGTTTTTTTTTAAGCCAAGGGCTGATGTAACCATATAGTTTTTGATTGGGAGCTGTACAAACTAGCCCCATATTAAAAAGTTGAATATGTCAGATTTGAGCTCAACATTTCTCCCCATTCTTTCCCTGCCCAATGGGAAACCATTTCTACTTTTTTTTTTTTTTTTCAAATTGGATACTCCACAAACTGCTCAATCCCTCCTCTCCTCATGTTTTCCTCTCCTTGCCGTTTCTTTCTTGCTGTGTATTCCAGCTTCCTTTTCTTCTTTTGTCCTCTTTCTTCATTCTTCTGTCCCTTCTCCATCTTCTTTGTTCCTCCGATGTGTCCCATCCTTTACCCCTCTATTTTGGCTTTGCATCCTAATTCCACACCTTTTTGTCTTTTTTCCCCTTACTCTCCATCTCTTTTTCATATCCCCGTCTCATTCCTGCAGCCTTCTATCTCAACATGTCTTCTCTTTCCTTTGTATCCAGTCTTCCAATGCTCTCCATCACCCATCGATTGTATCTGTCCTCTCCTGTCATGGCTTCAGGGCAGTCTGTGGGTTACCAGATAATGGATGTGTATATGTGTCTGGGTGGGTGTGGGGACTGATATTTGAAAGAACAAAAATCCAAGGAAGGGAAGTTGAATGGAGGGTTGTAGTTATGATTGAGCTAACAGGGAGGTTTCCCTGTCACAGGGGATTTAAAAAAATAAATAATACCGAGTGGGGGGAGTTCAGAGTTAGGGAGGGAAAGATGTGCATCCAAATTCTCTCCACCTCTCCCCTTTAGTGATGTGGGCCTGTCTCAAAACACCCCTCCTTTCCCCTTCCCCACCAGTCTCTCACTCCTTCTCTCTGCTCCTCAGTCTATCCCAACCAGTCCTTCTCTCTCTCTCTCCACCAGTCTTTCCCCACCAGTCTCCCCCTCTCTCTCTCTCCACCAGTCCTTTCAAGCATCTACCACCCTCTCGTTTTCTCGTGTTTCCATTTAACCTTCCTTTCTGCAGTATTGTACAATAACCCCTTGTCTTTCTGAATTTTCTTTTTTACGGAAAAATTCATCTTCTAGTATTGTATTGAAGATTCTCAAATATTTGAATGTTTCTATCGTTCCCCCATCCCTTCTGTCTCCGGTATATATTTTGAGTGTCTTGATTTTCTTTTTGTAGGGTTTGTGGTGCAGTCCTTTTTATTATTTTAGTAACCCTTTTTTTGAATGACTTCCATCCTCTCAGTGGTCTTACAAAATTACAGCCTCCAGAACTGAACACATTTTTCAAACTGGGGACCCACTAGTAACCTATTCAAAGGCAATGTTATGTCCTTTTTCTTATTGATGACACCTCTGTTTATGCAAGCAAGCGTAGTTACTTTTCCAGTTGCTTTATTACATTGAAGGGCTACTTTGAAGTCGTATCAGATGATCACTCCTAGATCTTTCTTGTTTGACAGTTTCCAGTTTTTGCCCTTCTAATTAATGTGTGGATAATGGTTTTATGCCCCAAATGCATGATTTTACACATTTGTATGCTGAAGCTTATTTTTCAAATCCTTGATCATTCTTACAGGCTGTTCATGTTGTGTCAGTTTGGCAGCTCTGTTACAGATTTTTGTGTCATTTCCAGACTGTATTCCTTCCTCAAGTGTCTCTGTGCTTTTTAAATAACTTGTGTATACTCAAAAAGCTCCCCAACTCCTCCCAAGGCAATGAGACCACAGCAGCCAAGAGCATTAAGATATTTATTGTAATTGTGAGGGGGTTTAGAATGATGGTGAAGCTCAGTTACAGCTTAAATGCAGTAAGAGAGAAAGCATGATCTGAAAATAGATTTTTAAGTGTGTGTTACAGCCCTCCTTTTTAAAATTAGTACCCAGATGCAAGAAAACCTATACGAGCACCACCTTAATAGATTCACAGCACGGACACAGTCTGAATGTTATAGCAACACCCCAGTTCGATTTACTAATGCATCCAAAATGGTGGAAATGGAAGTTTTCAAAACTTCTTAATTCAGCTTTCTTTCGTATTTATTCTACAATAGTAGCTCATTGAACTATTTAAAAAAAAAAAAAAAAAAAAAAGTAAAAAGTCACATTACTCCTCATTTAAGACAGGCAAACCCCACACTATAGACTAGTACCCACAAGTGTATTGCAGTAGACTTGAGTAATACAATGATGTAAGAAATCAAATCAAACGAAACCGCAAAAACACCTGTTTTATGTTTGTACAACTTACTCTAATCAAGAACAAGCCCATATACTAATGCTCACCAAGTCACTATAAATTGAAAACTCTACATTCAAGATAAAAATCTTTATGATTTATGTATTCAAAATCATTTTCTATCATTTTTATAAATACTCTCTGAAATACATTTCAAGAATGTTTAATCTGTCATCTATCATCCCGCACACACAACACTCAAACATATCCCATTCACACTACATTCCCCAGTGCCCAGCATGCTATAATTGTACTACTTTATGAATTGCATTGAAGTGCGATCTACAGTGCGGCTTACTCTGATTCTGTGAGACATTTTGATTTAGCAAGTGATTGTCACAGAAGTGGAGCCATTTGACAACCAAAGAACACACATATTGAAAATCGGGGCATGTTTGCAATGATACTGCTTTATGAATTGCATTGAAGTGCAATCTGAAGTGTGGCTTACTCTCATTTTGGGAGACATTTTGATTCAGCCAAGTGATTGTCACAGAAGTGGAGTTATTTGCTATACGCCAACTAAAGAACACACATAATGAAAACTGTGGTGTGATGTAATATCAAAAGATATATTGTTTGTTTGTGTTCAGCAAGCATTACTGATGGCATGTTGATTGATATTGATTTTGTATAAGTGTATATTTTAAAGAGTTGCATTGGGGAATGTAGTGTGAATGGGATATGTTTGAGTGTTGTGTGTGAGGTATGATAGATGACAGATTAAACATTCTTGAAATGTATTTAAGAGAGTATTTATAAAAATGATAGAAAATGATTTTGAATAAAAAAATAATAAAATATTTTTCAATATATAGTGACTTGGTGAGCATTAGTATATGGCCTGTTCTTGATTAGAGTTAGTAAGACAATGATGTATCAATCATATGAAAATTTGAGTATAAAAGTAGGATACTGGCAGACTAATTTTGAAACATAAAACAAGTTATTGGTGTTGGTTAGCTCATATGCGGAAATTGGATGGAATGGAGTTTTGAAACTTTTGGAATATTAAAATGGTAAGAGAAAGAGTTCTTTATTATAGGTTGTGGGCAGCTTGGTCTCCTATGGAAATAGTATAATAGCATTTTGAAAACCTGCTCTTATTCTGTGGTCATTCTGCTGAAACTTTAGAAGAGAAATGGTTAATTGCTATCTTTACTAATTGAGCCAAATCAAAGTGCCTCTGGCTAGTCTGTTTCTCAGAAGAACTGAGATCTTCCAGGAAATACCTGGGTGTCAAATTCCTTAGGTGTGTAAAGGACAGTATGTGCAGAAATGCTTAAGAATCTGAGTGATCTGATGTCCAAATCCATGCTTGACAAGGAGCCAGAACCAAGGGGATGAGTGAAGACTGATGGAGGTTGTGTACTTGCTGTCTGGGCATATTACCATGAATGCTTGGTCTGGGTCTTGCACGAAAAGGGGGAGAATTCAGACGAAAGTAAAACATTGATATTCCGTGTATTGTTTCCCAGTTTTGTTAATTTCCTCACATTCTAAATATGAAAGTTCATGAAACTGAGATGGTGAAATGGCCATTTGGTTCCCTGGAGACTCCTATGTGCAAGATGGTGTGAATTCTGATCAAGCCAGACACACTTTGGAAGCCCTTAGTATAATCTCACAGAAAAAGACTGTGAGGAAGAAAGCTCATTAGAGCTGCTATATAAGATATATATATATATTTATTTATTTATTTATTTAATGGATTTATATACTGACATTCATCAGAGATATCACATCGGTTCACAACAAATGAGAAACTGCACCTAAGGTGCGCTTGACAAGTAACATGGGAACGAGAAACTGCGCTTAAAATACGGTTGAAAGTAACTTAAAAACTGGTACATATAAAGCTGTTAAAAGAATAAATGTCTATATGCCTATAAAAGAGATATGAATGAGACTAAAGATATTGAATATTAGCTAACTTTTATGTACATATTTGAAATAGGAGGAAAACAATAGCTTTGAACTTTACCCTTTAATAAAACAAACAAAAACAAAAAAAAGCCTTTGGAATAGAAACAAAGTTTTTAAATCCATCATTTGATCTCTGGGCATGAAGCCTAACACCAGGGTTTGCCTTTGTTCCTGGTTTATTATTTATACTCTTGCTGTAATCATGGGGGAGGAAATAGCTAGTATATATATATATATATATATTTTTTTTTTTTTTTTTTTTTTGTATTCCAAGAAGTCTATATTCAGAGGCATTTAGCCAGATAACTCGCAAGTTGTATGGTGAAAGGCTGACTTTTGAATATTTCCCCCACTTAGCTGGCTAATCTGTAGCCAGATATCTCATTAAAATTTAGTCAGATAATGTACCCTCCGCAACGCCCCTAAGTTATCTTGCTAACTGTAATATTCAGCGTCAGGTAGCATATTTGAATAACTCTGGTTGTGCTATAGAGCTGTCCTAAAGTTAGCTGGATTAATTTAGCCGGCTATCTTTAAGATAGCCATCAATATTCAAAGTGCAGCTGCACCACTGAATAACTCTCCAGTGACTGAATGTGGACCTTTAAGTTGTTTGTATGCGGTATTTACTTTTCTGTTGTATTTTCTAACGCATGCACCATGCTCCAGTGCCCTCTCTGCCTTTATTTGAGCTGAGTCACAACGTGAAAATTCTCCACCTTGGCTCATGAGGAAGAGGAGGATGCTGGGAAGTTGGGTAGGCTTGACCAAAAAGGGCACAGAATGAGCCATCCTCATTCCTCACTTCCTGTATCTTTTAGCTGCCAGCTATGCCACTGCACATATCTTCAGCAATATTTGTTGTTGGTTTTTTTTTTTGTCTCTAAGTCTTGGCAGTCTGTCTTAGACTGCAAACTCCAAGGAGTAGGGACTGCCCGTTACGTGTCTGTACAGCACTACATACATCTGATATGTGCTATAGAAATCATAATGATAATGTTAGTCTCCAGTGGCTTTTCTTGCACATCAAGTGGGTCAAATAGTCAGGGGTGCACAACGCTCGGGTGGTGAATGGTGGGATGGTATGCTGAGGCACTGTTGCTAGCTAGGAGGTCTGATGTACCAGCACAGAAAAGCCGTGGCTTATAGAGAGGTAAGGAAGCCAGGTTAGGATCCGCGTGAGATTTAGGGAGGCCTGGAGCTCCTGCATCAGACCTAATTGGGGAGAAGGGGAGGGACTTGAGAGAAAAGGGAGCCGTGAGATGGTTGGGGAGCAAGATCCCAGAGTTAGGGCAAGGAGATTTTGCAGAAGCGTCTAGGAGAACTAGAAAAAGGACAGAAAAGGACAACTAAAATGATAAAGGGGATGGAATGTTTTCTCTGTGAAGAAAGGCTAAAGAGGTTAGGGCTGTTCAGTTTGGAGAAGAGAGGCCTGAGGGGGGATATAATAGAGGTCGATAAAATCATGAGGGGAATATAAAGGGTAAATGCAAATCAGTTGTTTAATCTTTAAAAAATACAAGGACTCTGGGACACTTCATGAAGTTAGTGACACATTTAATACAAATCTGAGAAAATATTTTTTTCACTCTATACACAGTTAAGCTCTGGAATTTATTGCCAGAGGATGTTGTAAAGGCAGTTAGAGTAGCTGGGTTTAAGAAAGGTTTGGCAAGATCTTAGAGAGAGTCCATAAATCATTATTCATCAGCAAGACTTGGGGAAAGCCACTAATTATACCTGGGTGCAGCAAGGGATTTATCTGCTGTTTGGGATCTTACCAGGTACTTGTGATCTTGATTGGCCACGATTGGAAACAGGATACTGGGCTTAATGGATCCTCAGTCTGACCCAGTATGGCAGTTCTTGTGTTTTCATGGGAGAGAATGGATTGGGAATAGACTGGTGTACATGACTGTACAATGGAGAGTCTAAAAGAGGTAGCATACACTCGGGTGGCTTTGGTGGTAGGCAGGAACCATGCCAGGATGGGATAGCAGAGTCTTGACCCAGTATGTAAGGCCTGTGCAAAGGGATCTCACCAAGTTTTCACCAGTGGAGTCTTAGTGATCTAGGTTCTGGTCACTTAGGTTGTGTCTGGAGAAGGGTCCTGTGGGAACACTGGCATGAACTGGATCGCTAACTGTGTCCATCTAGTTCTGGCCATATCCAGGCCTGGGCTGGGGAAAATCAGTTCCATGCTACAACATGGTTGGGATTGGGGTGGGGGGAATGATGGAAAGGAGGTGAAGGGCCACCACACTGTGTGTTGTCTAGAACAATGCTTCTCAACCGGTGTGTCGCATGTTCCCAGTCTCTCCCGCTGCTCCTCCTTCCCTGCTGCCGTTGCCGCTGGGCTAACAGCACGTTCAAGCCCAGTGGGAATGGCAGCGGTATTAGAGGAAGCTGTGGCACCCGCGGCTGGCCTTTTCTTCTTCCCGCGCCTGCCCCGGAACAGGAAGTGATACACAGTGCAGTGCGCGGGAAGGAGAAAGAGCCGTGCTGCGTGGAAAAGTAGTGACGGCGGCAGTAGAATCAGCCCCCGAGCAGTAGCGTGGCCCGGAGCAATCAAAGCAGCCGGCAATCGGCAAAGGAGACAGCAGAATAAGCCTCCCGCGGCCAATGGGATTCTTCTTTCTTGGTCTGCAGGGGCTGGAGGAGGCTGCTGCAGCTACCATTTGTGCTCCCGGGGGGGCAGGGAGGAGGAAGTGAGAGAGAGAGAGAGAGAAGACAGCCAGCCTGTGTGCAAGTGAGATAATGTGTGTGTGATTGAGAGCATGTATTTGATTGAGAGCATGTGTATAAGTGTGTGAGAGAGAGCATGTGTGTGTGATTGAGAGAAACTGGTCAGAGAGGTGATGTGTGTGTATATGTGAGAGACAATAAAAGTGACTGGTCAGGGAGGTGACTGATGTGTGTGTGTGTGTGTGTGTGTGTGTGTGTGTGAGAGAGAGAGAAAAAGTATGGAAGTGAGAAATCTGGGTATGTGAGAAAGCATGGGAGTAAGAAGCCCGGTGTTGTGGGGTGTGTGTGAAAGAAAGCATGGGACTGAGAAGCCTGTATCTGTGAGAGAGAGCATAGGAGTGAGAAGCCTGTATATGTGAGAGACTGCATGGGAGTGGGAAGCCTGCGTGTGTGTGCATGCATGAGAGACTGGTTGGTAAGGTGACGGTGTATGAGAGAAACTGGGGTGTGTGTATGTGAGAGAAAGAAAGTGACTAAGGGAATGAGAAGCCTGTGCATGTGGAGAGAGACTGGTGCGTGTGTGTGTGTAAGAGAGAGAAAGTGATTATGGGAATGAGAAGCATGTGCATGTGGAGAAAGTGAGCATGGGAGTGAGAAACCTGGATGTGTGGGTGTGTGTGAGACATAGTATGGGAGTGAGAAACCCGTATATGTAAGATAGAACACGGGAGTGGGAATCCTGTGTGTGTGTATGGCATGAGAGAAACTGTTCAGGAAGGTGACTGGTGTGTGTGTTAAAGACTGGTTGGGAGATGATTGGTATGTGAGAGACAGAAACTGGTCATGGGGGTGTGACTGGTATGGTGTGTGTGTGTGAGAGAGACAGAGAGACTGGTCATGGGCCATAAGGAAGAGGACCATGAGTATAGAGCTTAGCCACTACTGCTGCTTCTGGTGTGTGCTATGGCGGGCATGGAAGAGGACAGGAGTAGGAGAGCTGCTGGAGGGAGTAAGTAAAGGTGGTTTTTAAGTTTATCTTTCTTGATTGCCTGCCATTTTAATTATTTAATATTATGTGATGTGTCTGCTTTTTTGAAATATTTTATTGGTGTTTGGAGAATTTTTAATAGTTTTATGAGTTTTTAATTGTTGGATGTTATTCTGTTAATAGCTGTTTTGAAACATTTATTCTGCTTATTAGTATAGTTATACAGTTAAGAACATAAGAACATAAGAAAATGCCATACTGGGTCAGACCAAGGGTCCATCAAGCCCAGCATCCTGTTTCCAACAGTGGCCAATCCAGGCCATAAAAACCTGGCAAGTACCCAAAAACTAAATCTATTCCATGTAACCATTGCTAATGGCAGTGGCTATTCTCTAAGTGAACTTAATAGCAGGTAATGGACTTCTCCTCCAAGAACTTATCCAATCCTTTTTTAAACACAGCTATATTAACTGCACTAACCACATCCTCTGGCAACAAATTCCAGAGTTTAATTCTGCGTTGAGTAAAAAAGAACTTTCTCCGACTAGTTTTAAATGTGCCCCATGCTAACTTCATGGAGTGCCCCCTAGTCTTTCTACTATCCGAAAGAGTAAATAACCGATTCACATCTACCCATTCTAGACCTCTCATGATTTTAAACACCTCTATCATATCCCCCCTCAGTCGTCTCTTCTCCAAGCTGAAAAGTCCTAACCTCTTTAGTCTTTCTTCATAGGGGAGTTGTTCCATTCCCCTTATCATTTTGGTAGCCCTTCTCTGTACCTTCTCCATCGCAATTATATCTTTTTTGAGATGCGGCGACCAGAATTGTACACAGTATTCAAGGTGCGGTCTCACCATGGAGCGATACAGAGGCATTATGACATTTTCCATTTTTTTCACC
Organism: Rhinatrema bivittatum; assembly: GCF_901001135.1. Taxonomy (NCBI): domain Eukaryota; kingdom Metazoa; phylum Chordata; class Amphibia; order Gymnophiona; family Rhinatrematidae; genus Rhinatrema; species Rhinatrema bivittatum. Next base: position 127,451,148 of record NC_042615.1, read on the forward strand.
ATTCCCTTTCTAATAATTCCCAACATTCTGTTTGCTTTTTTGACTGCCGCAGCACACTGTACCAACGATTTCAATGTGTTATCCACTATGACACCTAGATCTCTTTCTTGGGTTGTAGCACCTAATATGGAACCCAACATTGTGTAATTATAGCATGGGTTATTTTTCCCTATATGCATCACCTTGCACTTATCCACATTAAATTTCATCTGCCATTTGGATGCCCAATTTTCCAGTCTCACAAGGTCTTCCTGCAATTTATCACAATCTGCTTGTGATTTAACTACTCTGAACAATTTTGTGTCATCTGCAAATTTGATTATCTCACTCGTCGTATTTCTTTCCAGATCATTTATAAATATATTGAAAAGTAAGGGTCCCAATACAGATCCCTGAGGCACTCCACTGTCCACTCCCTTCCACTGAGAAAATTGCCCATTCAATCCTACTCTCTGTTTCCTGTCTTTTAGCCAGTTTGCAATCCACGAAAGCACATCGCCACCTATCCCATGACTTTTTACTTTTCCTAGAAGCCTCTCATGAGGAACTTTGTCAAACGCCTTCTGAAAATCCAAGTATACTATATCTACCGGTTCACCTTTATCCACATGTTTATTAACTCCTTCAAAAAAGTGAAGCAGATTTGTGAGGCAAGACTTGCCCTGGGTAAAGCCATGCTGACTTTGTTCCATTAAACCATGTCTTTCTATATGTTCTGTGATTTTGATGTTTAGAACACTTTCCACTATTTTTCCTGGCACTGAAGTCAGGCTAACCGGTCTGTAGTTTCCTGGATCGCCCCTGGAGCCCTTTTTAAATATTGGGGTTACATTTGCTATCCTCCAGTCTTCAGGTACAATGGATGATTTTAATGATAAGTTACAAATTTTTACTAATAGGTCTGAAATTTCATTTTTTAGTTCCTTCAGAACTCTGGGGTATATACCATCCGGTCCAGGTGATTTACTACTCTTCAGTTTGTCAATCAGGCCTACCACATCTTCTAGGTTCACTGTGATTTGATTCAGTCCATCTGAATCATTACCCATGAAAACCTTCTCCATTACGGGTACCTCCTCAACATCCTCTTCAGTAAACACCGAAGCAAAGAAATCATTTAATCTTTCCGCGATGGCCTTATCTTCTCTAAGTGCCCCTTTAACCCCTCGATCATCTAACGGTCCAACTGACTCCCTCACAGGCTTTCTGCTTCGGATATATTTAAAATAGTTTTTACTGTGAGTTTTTGCCTCTACAGCCAACTTCTTTTCAAATTCTCTCTTAGCCTGTCTTATCAATGTCTTACATTTAACTTGCCAATGTTTATGCTTTATCCTATTTTCTTCTGTTGGATCCTTCTTCCAATTTTTGAATGAAGATCTTTTGGTTAAAATAGCTTCTTTCACCTCCCCTTTTAACCATGCCGTTAATTGTTTTGCCTTCTTTCCACCTTTCTTAATGTGTGGAATACATCTGGACTGTGCTTCTAGAATGTTATTTCTGCTTTGGGATCTATAGCTGCTTGGCTAGTTCTGTTTTCCTAATAGGAGGTGATTTGGTGTTTAGGGCCTGATTTAATATTTGTAGTGTTGCCTTTTCATAGATAGGGTTGTTACTGGTTGAGTGCATTCCATAATACAGGTGTAACTGTGTGCGGATTAGTTTATGTACATAACTGCAGATCCTGGGAGTATGTTAGGTCGGTTCTGTGTGTGTTACTGAGGTGAGATATTTTACTAGCATGTAAGTGTTTGTATCAGTCGTATTTGTTGTGTTTTCTCAAGAGGACATGCATTGGTGGTAAACTGCTGTCTTTTCATAAGTAGGGCTATTGAGCCTGGTAGTAGAAGGAGTTTGAGTTGCTGTTACTGAGATGACACCAGAACCAGAATATCTTTTTTGTAGGGTATGTATGGGGAATGTCATAATTCTGCTTTACATCCATTATTGAGGTTCAGGGGGGGCTCCCGTGGATGCAAACTGTACTTTTACATTTAGCCCCGTGACGATCATCGGTTCAGTGTGTCACTCATGTGAGAACCATCTGTCAGGTGTGTCCCGACAGAAAAAAGGTTGAGAACTACTGGTCTAGAATGTTATGCTCCATGCTTCAGCTATATGTCTGGGACCTCATGGAGATATTTTCTTATCAATCTAATAAGCCACATGACTTGGAGTCTATTCGGCATGGGGCTTTAGTAACCCAAGGGAGTGCCTTGAGTGGCCCGGAAGAAGAGTCATTTTGCAGTGGTGCAGCAAGAGTTTTTGGTCATCACTGGGGCCCTTGTGGTTTGGAAACTGAAAAGATCCTGGATCAGCACGAGTGAGGAGGGAAGCCTTCAGAAAGAATCTTTACTGGTGTGCTTAGATGGAATAATATCTTCATCAGTTCAGTACGAGAGGAAACCCACTGCTAGGTAACCTCCTTGATAGTTTCATACATGGCTTCAAAATCCCATATCAGGACCCACAACAAGAAAGCAGCTCCCCTGGAAGGCTGAATGTCTTTTCTGCTCTTCTTGTGTTCTGGTACGTGACCATGCTCTCCCCTCCACTGTTGATGTCATTGCAGACCAGTCATAAGAGCCAGTCTGCTGAGAAGGGTGAGTTGCTCCTGAAGAGACAATTCAAAAGGGGTCTTTCTTTTGGGAGAGCAAGGATTAGTTAGGTAGCATTTTTATGTGTGTGTAGTATGGTAGAAATGGTCTAGATATTAGTCTGTCCTGACCCCATGTGAGAGGAGGGGCAAAAAGACGTATTTTCCTATTGTATTGATTATTGAAATGCCTATGCTATTGTTTGATGCTTTATTTGATATATATGTGATTATATTTGATAACATGTTTGAATCTTACTTTATTCGATGTATTGTAAGGTACCCCCGGGTCCTTCTTTGAAGGAGAGTTACATATAAATGGGAAAGATATGCACATATACTGTAGTCTGGCTTTCAAATGTGGGTTAGCAGAAGTTAAATGCTGAGGCAGCATTGGGTTAATAGATGGTCCCTTCCATGAGCTAACATTCTAGCAGATACAGTATCACTGCTTGCTGCAGTACTTAAGAAGAATCTTGGCAAGTGTAGGTTAATACACGTTGATAAATAAGTGCTGATGGGCTGCTCCATCTCGTGCACCTGTTTTGAGAAGATCAGCTCATTCTTCCATTGGATAATGGTGAGAATTACTTGAAGTAAGAGCACAATACACTGTTTGGATATTTTTTTCTTTGTTGGCTCAGCACCTCGGTTCTGTGCAAAGGTGTTGCAGAGTTGTACAGTTTGGGTGGTAGAATTTGGCATCTCCTTTCTTAGTGTTTAGACAGGTGGATCCAGAACAAGTGGGTTATGCATCTCTAACAGCAGATGGAGACTGAGCAAAGCTGACATCACAGAGGATGTGGTTAGTGCAGTTAGTGTAGTTGGGTTTAAAAGGGGTTTGGATAAGTTCTTGGAGGAGAAGTCCATTAACTGCTATTAATCAAGTTAACTTACGGAATGGCCTCTGCTACTACTGGCATCAGTAACATGGGATCTTCTTAGTGTTTGGGTACTTGCCAGGTTCTTGTGGCTTGGTTTGGCCACTGTTGGAAACAGGATGCTGGGCTTGATGGACCCCCTGGTCTGACTCAGTATGGTAATTTGTTATGTTCTTATGTTCTTATATATCCCTGTAGTGACATCAGCTCACCAGTATTCTCCGTCTCCCTCAGATGGTGAACGTGCATTTCCCTACTGGGGGATTGCTTTAAAAAAAAAAAAGATAAAGGAGAGAGCAAGAAATTAAGGGGACTATACGCACCGCTCTCCTGAGGTGATACCTAAAGGTCCCTCCCTCGGTCGAGTTTCTCCTGGGGGCGATATCCATCCCCCAGTCGAGTGCCTTGGTCCAGTAGCCGGTTCCCAGCATGGACTTAGCTGATGGGAGATCCAGCTGAAAGGCTAGCCCCCTTCCCCCCCCCCCCAGGCAGAGACTGAAGCTGTACTTGGCTGAAACAGTCTGAACTCAGGTTAAGCGTTTTAAAAAAAAAAAAAAAAAAAATCAAGAGGATAGAGAGTATTAAGCAATCTCCCCTTCTGGTCTCCGAGCCTCCGATCCAACGTTGTTTCCCGCCTCCATGGAGGGCTTGGGGATTGTGGCAGTCTGGAGGGTTGAGTAGTCTTTTTAGGCTAGGCCCCGTTCTCAGGCCTTTCTGTGGGGCTGTGTGGTAGGTCGCGGTGGTGTTCACGCGTTTTTGTTCTGCATAGATCTGCCGCACATCTGGGCCTGTAGTCAGTTCACGCCTGCACGTCCAGGTGGGGTGTCCACCTGGGCCGCATACTTGGACATCCAAAGGTTTTGTGCATCCAGGTCTTTGACATCTAGGTTTGTGCATCCAGCTTTTGGACGTCCAAGTTGGATGACCACAGTTAGACATTGTTTATCATGTTGACAGTGGACACATACCATGGTGCTGGTAATAAAGATGCCTGAGCGCCTTGTGGTGTGTGCTGCTTGCCATATTAGGGCATCACAGCCTGATGTACCCTCTAGACTGTCAGCGCTGCCTGGAGTCTCAGGGGGAGTTCTCTGGTAGATATTGCTGAGCCTGGCCCTTCTCTAAAGTAATGGGAAAGGGACTAGAGCGGAATGTGTCAGATGTTTCGCCTGATGAGGCCCCTCTAACTGAAACATCAGCAGGGGAGAAACTCTCAGTGGGTGCTAGACCATCGCCCACTGCTTTTGCCATGGATCCTTCCACCTTTTTTCTTGGATGGAATTTTTCAGAAGCTACAGTCCTTTCTACATGCACGAAAGGCGGAGCCAACCAAGGTTGACAGTCTGGGAACGCAGGCTGCAAAATCTTGCAAGGCTGGTGGGGTGGAGCGAGCAGGTGCCAGGGAGCGTCTTGCCCTGCTGTGGGGCATTTTGATGATGGCAGGGATCCCTGCTCCCTGGAGGATAGGGATATTCTTCCGGGTTTGGAGCTGTACAGAGCGGCATTGCGTATCTTCACAGGGATGAATGCCAGCTCTGGGTTCCCAGACACTGAAGGTGTTGAGATTACTGGGTGTTGAATCCCATTTTGGTTACTGCATAAAACCTTATGTTTTTTTTTCCCTTACATGAAGACCATTCAAGAATTGATTGATCTTAAGTGGGGTGCCCCTGAAGCGAATTTTAAAGGGGGACAAGTCAGAAAGACTGTACCCCCTGGAGCCAGCTGCGAGAGAGCAATTACGCTTTCCAAAAGTGGATGTGCTTGTGGGTGCCATCATCACATGAACTACTATTATCATCGAGGGAGGATCGGCCTTGAAGGATGCGCACGATCGAAAAATTGAGGCCATACTTAAGCAAGCATTGAAACAATGACAATGAACTTGCAGATACCATCTTGTTGTTCCCTGGTGGCTTGCTCTTGTTGTCTCTCTCAGGAGGTCAGTGAATTCCTGGTGTCTATTCCAGGGCCATAATGGAACCAGCAGCTGCCTTTTTGACAGATGTGGGTTGCGATCTGGACCACATCTCAGCCAGAGGAGTGGCTTCGGTGGTAGCGGACAGGTATCAGTTATGGCTGAGAAATTGGTCGACCGATGCGACCTCCAAGTCTAACTTTTCAAAGTTGCCCTTTAAAGGCTCGCTTTTGTTTGGGAGTGGGTTGGAGAAAATGGCCAGTCAATGGGGTGAGTCCCAGGATCCTCGATTACCAGAGAAGAACCAGATGCCGTGTTTTTGACAATACAGAGGAGCAGCTTTTTAGAGGACTCGGCCCTTTGGTAGTCTGTCCGTTCTTCCCAGACAGCCTGAGCCTCCCAATGAAGGTATGCTGACTCACTCCTGGGAACAGGAGAAAGGGGGTTGCCTCTCTCTCTTATCGGAGATGGGTCGAAATCACATCAGACCAGTCAGTCCTGGAGGTGATATGAGATGGATATGCGCTGGAGTTTTGCAGTGTTCTTCAGGACATATTCCTGGTGTTTCCCTGCCTCCCCCACAGAAAAGGTGGGCAGTGGAGTGCACATTGTCGAGGTTCTTCAGTCTGAGGGCTGTGGTTCCAGTGTCTACGTCTCAGGAAAATATTGGCCAATATTCCATTTATTTCATTGTGACAAGAAAGAGGGCTCTTTTTGCCCCATCCTGGTTCTCAAGGGGGTCAACTGGCATTTACGGGTGATTCATTTTCGCATGGAAACCTTGCATTCGGTGATAATAGCTGTGCAGTTGGAGGAGTTTTTGACGTCCTTGGATTTGTGTGAGGTGTACCTGCACGGGGTAGATTGGCCTATTGGGGCTTCGGACATGCTCTGGTGGGCTGGTAAGCTCAATCATGTGGTTGGTGTTGGTTGCAGTGGCCCCATGCTTGTGGAGCCACTGTGTCCAACATTAGCTGTTTTCATTTATTCTCTCACTCAAGCTTGCTTTTTAATTTTCAGTGTAGTGGCTGCATGGGGCCTGCACTTACCCTTCTCCTTGACCCACACAGCAGCAGCATGGGCCTGGGTCGTCCCCCCCCCCCCCCCCCCCCCCCCCCGAACTCAGCAGTGCGGCGGCGGGGAACACTGCTCACTTCTTATTGAATCCTGCTTCTTCTGTGCCAGCGGGGCTGAAGAAAGGAACTGTGGGCTGCCGCAGCTAAAGAGCTATTCAGGTGTGAGCTGCTACCAGGGCCGAAAACTACAGCTGCTGGCCGCCGCCAGGGACCAGGCCGGTGGGGGCCAAAGACTGGAGCTGCTGCCAAGGCTGAAGATAGGAGTTGCACAGTTGTGGGCCGGTGTGTGTGTGTGTGTGCGCATTTATGTAAGATGAGGAGGGTTCTTCTGTGTGTAAGTAAGTGAGGGGAGGGTGCTTCTGACTTGTGTGTTGTATGTGAGATCTGGAGGGTGCTTCTGTGTGTGTGTGTGTGTGTGTGTGTATGGGAGAGAGGGAAGGTGCTTCTGTGTGTCTGTGAGATCTAGAAGGTGCTTCTGTGTATTGGTGTGTCTGTGAAAGATGGAGGGCGCTTCTGGGTGTATTTGGTGTGTATGTGAGAGAGAGAAGATGTGGCTTTGTGTGCATGTATGTGAGAGAGGATATTTCTGCGTGTGTGAGTCTGTGTGTGCAAGATAGAGATGGAGCATGCTTCTGACTGTCTTTGGCTGTGAGAGAGAGGGAGCTTGCTTCTGTCAGTGTGCCTGCGGCTGGAGGAAGGAGAAAGTTTGAGCATCTACTCTCTCTTGCTAATGTGTGACAATCTTAGGATGACTAGAAATCGAACATTACCAGGTATGGAGAGCACAAGATTTTTTTAGCCTTATTTTTAATTATTGGATTGATGTCTTCCAAACACCAAAAACATATTTCAAAACAGGAAATTTGAAGAAAATATTTTTTAAATTATTGCCTCGTCTATTTGTCAGCCATTTTGAAATATTTGTTAATTTTTTTTACTATGGTTTTACTATTATATTTTATATTTCTTAGTTTTATTGTTTTGTTTTTATGAGGAATGGTAATGTTTTTGTTTGCCATATACAGTGTCTGGCTTGTTGCGGTTTCCAGCTCAGTTTTTGTCTGCACATTTCTTTATATTTTTTGGTGACCAAAATAAAAAATTCTCAGGTATGGAAAGTGGTGAATTTTTTACATTTTTATTAGTTATTTGATGTGTATGCTGTTTTGAAATATTTTATTGGTGTTAGGAAATATTTTAAACATTTCCTAAATGAGTTTTTATTTATTGGATGTTCTATTCATCAGCTGTTTTGAAATATTTGTTCATTTATTTAGTATGGTTTTACTATTATATTTTATATTTCTTGATTTTATTGTTTGATATTTTATGTAGAATGGTTACTGTTTATCCATTGTTGCCCTGCATACACAATCTGGCTTGTTGTAGTTCCTAATTCAGTTTTTGTCTGCACATTTCTTTTTATATTTTTATGGTGTCTTTATTATGTATTTGAGGGTCTGTCTGTGTTCAGCCTCTATCAGACTGAGGTGAGGTAAGCATATGAGTGAACCAGATATCCCGTGGGCTGGTTTTGAAAAAATCCCCCAGGCTGATACTTTCCTGCAATCCGGTCCTGTACCTGCACATCCTCATCCAACTAGAACATCAACAATTTCTGCACTGTGATGTTTTGGAGCGTCGTTATCAGTTTTGAGTGCAACCTGTTTGGTTAGCCACCAAGCCCAGACCTTTCTTTTTCCAAGATTATGGTCAAAAAGTGGCAGAGTTGAGAAACGATGGGATTCTGGGCCAACCATACTTGGGCCAAGACTCCAGAAGGGAGCCTCCTGGTGTCATACAAAATGAGCTTCTTGTTGCAGGAGCTCGGTTGGGTAGTGAACCTGGCCAAGAGCAGTCTTCAGCCTTCCCAGTCGCTAGAGTATCTCAGTGTTTCAGTTCAACACAATGCAGGTGCATCTATTGATCTCAATATGCCAGACAGTGTGGTCCTATTTACAGGTGCTCGGATTGTTGGCGGTGACCCTGGAAGTGGTGCTGTGGGGGAGGGCATTTAAGCGTCCTCTTCAGCACACTCTGCTCTCTCGTTGGAGCCCACAATCTCAGGACTATTCGTTTCATTTTCATCTGCCAATGGAAATCTGCACACACCTGCAGTGGTGGTTAAAACGGATCATCTGTGAAAGGGGGTTTCCTTAACCCCACCGGACTGGCTAGTATTCATGACATGTGTAAACCTCCAGGGTTTGGGAGTTCACTGTCTGGAATTGACAGCACAAGACGCTGGAGTGCAGAAGAGTATCTCTGGGGTATCAATTGGCTGGAAGCCTGTGTGGTCCGGTTGGCATGATTGTGGTTCGGCGATCGATTGCAGGGTTGAGCGGTCTGAATAATGTGTCCCTGGAAATAGCCCAATTTATGGGCTGGGCAGAAGTGCATCTTCAGGAGATCTCAGCCTCGCACATTGCAGGAAAAGACAATGTAAGAGCAGACTTTCTCATCAGACAGAGTCTGAACCCAGGAGAATGAGAATTGGCAAGCGCATTTCAGTGGGTAGTGGATCGCTGGGGCCTTCTGTATTTGGACCTAATAGCAATTTCTCGCACTGCAAAGGTTCCTCGTTTCTTCATTTGCAGGAGAGATCTGAAGTCCTTGGGCATCAATGCCTTCATGCAGGAGTGGCCAGAGGTGAGCTGCTGTAGGCCTTCTACCGTGGCCCATGTTGGGCAGGGTGATTCGGTAGATCGAGAGTCACAGGAAGATGGTGCTTTTGGTGGTACCAGATTGGCCCAGAAGACTATGGTATGCAGATTTGCAAAGCTTCTTATTGAACTCTCCTTTCCGGCTTCTGGCACACAGTGATCTACTGTGATGGGGGCCTGTTCTTTACGAAGATCTGACTCGATTTTTTGTCTTACGGGATGGCCCTTGAGAGGGCTTGCTGTTAAGCGCCACTCGTTGTATACATGAACTGATCCTTCTTTGCTTACTGAGGTGTGGATATATATATATATATATATATTTTTTTTTTTTTTTAATTTAAAGTTTTATTGAGGCCAAAACGAACAGCAAGACATACATAGCCTTGCACATGTAACAGCAACTTATAAGGTAGATATAACAATGACCACATATATTTTTCAATTTTCCCCTCCCTCCTCAAGATCATCCATCTCTACACATAGCTTGTGTTGTATGTAGTGTATCTAAAAAGAACTAAAACAAAGAAAGAGGACACAATGGAAATTAAAGGTTAATTCCGTTAATGGGTTTCAGCTGAACTCGTCACCCAGGTTTCATAATATTTCCAGATTTTTGTAAACTTGTCCATAGTGTCAAGACGGGTCACCGTCAGTTTGTTCAAATCATAAATATTAGCCAATTTTCACCGAACTTCTGCAATCCCTGGGGGCAATTCTTATTTCCCAGCAGCAGCAATTGTCATGCGCGTATCAATGATTATCTGTGTTGCCAATGTCTGTTGATATTTATTAAGTTCTGGTAAGGGGAAAGTAAGTAAGCAGATTTTGGGATTCTTGGAGATTTGTCTCCCAAAGATCTCAGAAATTAACTGAAAAACTGAGTCCCACAAGTTAGAAATGTCAGGACATAGTCACCATACATGAAACATTGTACCCTCCTAGCCACATTTCCTCCAACATTGACTTGAGACAGCAGGATAGATTTTATGTAATCTGTAGGGTGTGTAGTACCATTGGTACAACATCTTGTAGTCATTTTCCGTAAGAGCAGAGGAGATAGAACTACATTTGATAATGCTATAACATGAGTCCCACTCCTCTTCTGCCGGACTTTCCCTCATATCTGACTCCCAGGCCTGAATATGGGGGGGGGGGGGAAAGAGGGAATCTGCAGACCTCCCAAAAGATATAAATACAATTTAGATATTAATTTATGGCGCCTACACGTTGTGAAACAAAGGCCCTCAGAGATTTTTCTAATTGCAGTTGTGCTTTGATTTGGGGGGAAGTCACATAGTGGTCTAATTGTGGGGTAGATTTTCAGAGCCCTGCTCGCCTAAATCCGCCCAAAACCGGGCGGATTTAGGCGAGCAGGGCCCTGCGCGCCGGGAAGCCTATTTTACATAGGCCTCCCGGCGCGCGCAGAGCCCCGGGACTCGCGTAAGTCCCGGGGTTCTCGGAGGGGGGCGTGTCGGGGGCGTGTCGGGGGGCGGGCCCGGTCGTCGCGGCGTTCCGGGGGCGTGTCGGCAGCGTTTTGGGGGCGGGTACGGGGGCGTGGCTACGGCCCGGGGGCGTGGCCGCGCCCTCCGTACCCGCCCCCAGGTCGCGGCCCGGCGCGCAGCAGGCCCGCTGGCGCGCGGGGATTTACGTCTCCCTCCGGGAGGCGTAAATCCCCCGACAAAGGTAAGGGGGGGGTGTAGACAGGGCCGGGCGGGTGGGTTAGGTAGGGGAAGGGAGGGGAAGGTGAGGGGAGGGCAAAGGAAAGTTCCCTCCAAGGCCGCTCCGATTTCGGAGCGGCCTTGGAGGGAACGGGGGGAGGCAGCGCGGCTCGGCGCGCGCAGGCTATACAAAATCGATAGCCTTGCGCGCGCCGATCCAGGATTTTAGTGGATACGCGCGGCTCCGCGCGTATCTACTAAAATCCAGCGTACTTTTGCTTGAGTCTGATGCGCAAGCAAAAGTAGGCTGTTCGCGCGCCTCTTAAAATCTACCCCTGTATGTATGCATAATTTATCTACATTTGATAAACTGAATCTTTCTTGGAGTTGAGCAAAACACACCATGTGATCCAATTCCCATATATGTCCTAGGGTTTGTATTCCCAATCTGTGCCATTGGCAAAAGCTCCCTGACAAAAGACCAGGGTGAAAGCCTTTATTATAGCAAATAGGCATCCCCATAGAGTGTGTGTACCTACCAGCGCCGCTTTCAATCTGTCCCAAAGTTTGATGGTGTGCCGATTATATGGCGAAATAGTCTGCTCATGGACTCTATTAGATCGAGATAGCCATACCTGATCTCCCAGGGGAATATCATTAGCCAAGTTCTGTGCTATTTCCACCCATTGTTTTGTACCGTCTATTATGTGCCACTTCATGATGGCTTTTAATTGGGCTGCCAGATAATTTATTATTTATTTATTTGAGTTTTTTTTCTGTACCAGCATTCGTGATAAGTATCACATCATGCCGGTTTTCAATAAACAGGGGGGGTATGATAATAGGTTACAATAAAAAAGAACAAATAACAATAAAAAAGAACAAATAACAAGTGCTGAGCGAAAATAATTGCAGTTACAATAAAACAGGGAAATGTACAACTAGGAGCAGAGAAAGGCAATAGGAATTTAACAAAATACATTTACCAAACTTTACCAAAAAAACATTTACAGAATTTATGGCAATTGCTGGGTTGTGTCATTTGCAATGTTATAATATTTTTTTAATATCTGGAACTCCTAGTCCTCTCTGTGGTTTTGGTTGATAGAGTATCTTTCTTGAAATTCATGGTGGCTGCCTTTTCCATACAAAATTAAAGATTCATTTTTGAAGGAATTTAAAAAAAATGTATCAGGTAACTCCATTGGTAATGTTTAGATTAAGTATAGTAGCCTAGGGAGGATATTCATTTTCGTGGTTTCAATTCTACCCATCCATGATAGATTATAATTATTCTAAACATCTAGGTCCAAAAACATTTTGTTTGCTAGGGGCTTATATTTTAAAGAAAATAGGTCTGCTCCTGTTCCATTCAGGTTTACCCCAAATACCGGATAGCTGTTTTTGCCCATTTGAAAGAAAATGTTTCTTGTAATTGCTTTTGAAGTGCACCTAATAGCCATATCTGCATTATTTCTGATTTATCAATTATTAATTTTGAATCCAGAGATCTTGCTTTAGAGTGTTAATTCCTCAATAAGTGATGGGAGCGAGCTCAGTGGTTCGCTTATGGTAAATAAAATGTCCGCAAACATAGGTATTTTCTAAGAGATCTGTCCCACTTTTATCCCCTTGATAGCTTGTGTGTCCCGTATTCTGGTAGCAAATGATTCTAGGGCCAAATGTGAAAAGTAAGAGTGATACGAGGACACCCCTACCTTGTTCCTCTTTCGACAGCAAATATTGGTGAGTAGCCTCCATTAACTTTAATTGTCGCTTCTGGGTGGGTGTAAAGTTGTTGTATCCAATGAATAAAGTTGGATCCCAGCTGATATTTTTCCAGGACTTGAAACAGAAAGGCCCAGTGGACTCGATCGAATGCCTTTTTGGCATCAACCGACATTAGAATAGAGGGTATTTTGTTGGTCCTAGCATACCAAGTCAGGTTAAGTACTCTCCGCACATTGGGGTAGATTTTCAGACGAGCGCGAACAGCCTACTTTTGTTTGCGCTCCAGGCGCAAACAAAAGTACGCTGGATTTTAGTAGATACGCGCGGAGCCGCGCGTATCCACTAAAATCCTGGATCGGCGCGCGCAAGGCTATCGATTTTGTATAGCCTGCGCGCGCCGAGCCGCGCTACCTCCCCCCCGTTCCCTCCAAGGCCGCTCCGAAATCGGAGCGGCCTTGGAGGGAACTTTCCTTTGCCCTCCCCTCACCTTCCCCTCCCTTCCCCTCCCTAACCCCCCCCCGCCCGGCCCTGTCTACACCCCCCCCTTACCTTTGTCGGGGGATTTACGCCTCCCGGAGGGAGACGTAAATCCCCGCGCGCCAGCGGGCCTGCTGCGCGCCGGGCCGCGACCTGGGGGCGGGTACGGAGGGCGCGGCCACGCCCCCGGGCCGTAGCCACGCCCCGTACCCGCCCCCAAAACGCTGCCGACACGCCCCCGGAACGCCGCGACGACCGGGCCCGCCCCCCGACACGCCCCCGACACGCCCCCCTCCGAGAACCCCGGGACTACGCGAGTCCCGGGGCTTCTGCGCGCGCCGGGAGGCCTATGTAAAATAGGCTTCCCGGCGCGCAGGGCCCTGCTCGCCTAAATCCGCCCGGTTTTGGGCGGATTTAGGCGAGCAGGGCTCTGAAAATCTACCCCATTATCAGATGCCATTTGGCCCGGTATGAAACCCGACTGGTCTGCGTGGACCAAGTCCGGCAATAGAGTCCCTAAACGGGTGGCAAGAATCTTAGCAAGTAATTTGAGGTCTATATTGAGTAGAGATATAGGGCAGTATGACCCACACTGTGTGGGATCTTTCCCTGGCTTAGGCAGAACAGTGATACCTGCAACGTTCATACATGGGGCTAGGGAGAATTCCTCCAGTAATGTATTAAATGATTTAGTAAGGGGGGGAGCTGTCTGATTGGCATGTAGTTTTTAAAATTTGCCCGTGAAGTCATCGAGGCCAGGGGCTTTACTTATATTTAACTCCTTAATGGCTTGTAATACTTCAAGGGTTGTAATTACTTTGTTCAGTATTTCCCTTTGTTTCCCATCTGGAGAGGGTAGAGTCATGGTGGATAAATATTTATCTACGCTATCAAATGGATTGAAGTATCTGCCTTATATAGATCAGTATAAAATTGTTGAAATCGCTCCCTAATCTGATTAGGTTTGTATAAGAGATCCCCTGATCCATCTTTTAAGTTTTAGTATTTGAGTGGATACTCTTTGCTTTTTTAGGGAATGTGCTAGCAATTTCCCAGCTTTATTCCCGCCCTAAAAATGTTGTTGCTTTACTAAATCTAGCTGGTGCAAAATTTCTGAAATATTTAAGCTCTGCAACTCTTGACGAGCTGCATATAACTTTTGCAAATCGGAGTTTGCCTTCAGTTAAGCAATCAACCTTTTTCAGCATATTTTTACCCATAGCATGCACAGACTTGTAATTTGTATTATCTAAGACAAACAGAATTAAATTCCATGCATTCCATAGACTGGATCAGCAAGTCCTGAAATAAAAAAAAAAAATGGAGCCAGTTGGTAATCTTAACCTTCATTCACTTTGCTTCTCTCTTGTTTGGTGCTCTGTATCTCTTTCCTCATTGCTGCCTATCAAGTTTACTCCCACCTTTCAAATTTCCCTTTTTGACTGTTTTCATTCCTTTTTCATGTTCTCTCTTTTTCTTTCTCCTCTTTCCCATGTTTTCTGAGTGTATCTTATCTCAGTAGCAAACTTGCATATTGTGACCTCCTTAGGGGCCGATGCAATACAGTGTGCTCAGCTAAGCACACTATATAACCCGCAATCGGACGCGGGTTGAATAGGCGCTAATGAATCCCCTAATGCAATATGGGGATTAGCGCCTATTGAACATGCGTCCGACACGGAGTGAGTCTAATAGCGCTAATCACATGCAAATGCATGTGATTGAGGCTATTAGCATTCACTCCAGATGCAAAAAAAAATAATGTGCGTCTAGGACGCACATTTAGCGCTCAGCAATTAATGCCTGCCTGGAGCAGGCGTTAATAGCTGAGCGCATTTAAAACAAGTACAGAAAAGCAGAAAAAAATGCTTTTCTGTACTTGTTTTAAATGCTTAAAGAAACTGACTGTTCAGCACCTGCTTTCAACGCATTTTTATTGTATCGGCGCCTTAGTAGGTCTTTGCTTTGTACTGTTTGGCTTATGAAATACTGACATCTTGTGGGCAGATCTTTTTAATGAAATTCTCTAGTCATTTATAAAAGCAATTAAGACTAGATGACTCAGTGGATTGATAGAACACTTTTCCTCTAGGTTATTAGCTCGAAATCGGCTCAGGTTGCTAGTAACAGTCATTCTACCTGTGGGAGATGAGCAGCCGGGTTCAGGCCAGCTTCCTTTGGATAGGTATGCATGTTAAAGAAGCCCATCATCATGATTGATGTTAACTGGACTTCCTTGTTGGCTATTTCAGCAGAGAAGCCAAGGATTGAATGTCCTCTTTCATCTTTAAAGTTGGCCCTTCCAGAACAGTGTGATTAAATTAGCCTGGACATGTACTGTCCCTGTTCTGTGTTAAATAGAATGACTTCAGCTTTTTTTTTATATAAGTTTTTATATTGAAAAGAACTTTCGTAAAGTACTTTAGAATTTTTGTAACATGTATTTGTGCTTATATAAGTATGCATATACCTGACAGTATAGACATCTCTACTAGATAAATGCAGTGGCACGTCTGTGAGAGATTCCTGTGTTGTCCTGAAGCCTTTGCCAACTTGGGAAATTTGTGAAGAGCAGATGATAGGTTTTATCAAGGGAATTACATTTCTTTTTTGGTTTTGAGTTGAAATGGGACGATAGACTTCTTTTAAAGTGGCATTTACCTGTTTTGAATTCTTGAGTTGGATTTAGCATGGTTTTAAATGTTTAAGCCCTACAAGGGCTATGTTATACTATCTTTTTTCTGGAGGGTTGATAAAGTGGAAGACACATTTTGGTCTTCTGTATATACCAGTAAGCCTGTGGGATGATGACGACAACCTTCTTACGTGACTGAAGTTGAATTTTGATTATCTATTCAGTTAAAAGATGATTCAGGTTTCCTGATGGATCTTGGTTTGTGTGATTATAGTGTAGTCGGACTCTAGATGGTGGAATTTTGATCCTTTTCACTTCCTTAGATCTAGAGAGACCACAGGCTAAAGATCTATTTGTTGCTAAATAGTTATTTTGCTGAGAAAAATTAATGGGGAAAAGGTGAAAAGACCAACATTTAAAAAAAAAAAAAAGTTTTGGAATGCAAAAATAAAAATATTCTGACAGCTGAGAGGGAGCCTTAGCTAAAGCCAGTTGGTCCTTATCTGCTGTGTTACATTTCATTTCAACAGTGCTGTCTATAATTTTAACCATCTTGACCAAACCTTTCCTTTTATCTGACTGCAAATAATTTGAAAACTGTATTTAATAAATCTGCAACTTGTTTTCTGCCTTCTTGACCATCATCTGTGTTTTACATTCGCAGCTCAATGCCATTGCAAACCGAGCAGCAGGGAAGGGATATGAGAATGAGGACAATTACTCCAACATCAAATTTCAGTTTATAGGCATTGAGAACATCCATGTAATGAGGAACAGTCTCCAAAAAATGCTGGAAGGTAATTTATTTTTTAATCTATCAGGGTTCCTCCACTTACCATTATGTCAAAACAATAGGTCTGCGTTCCATTAGAGGACTAGTTCTCAGAACACGGCTGCATAAAATAGGGAATGGCTTTTTTCTTTAAAAAAAAGGGTTTTAGGTATGTTGGGTTTTTTTTGGGGGGGGGGGGGGGGGAGGAGAAAAGTCCTTTTCATTGCTCTTGCAGAAACCAGCAAGCACCAGCCAGCATTAAGCTTGGTAGCTGGCAATGAGCCTGTATTTGTAAGAAAACTGAGTAAGTGGAAAGGAATATTAAGGAAATCTGTCTTTATTTAGAGATGTACTGTCAGCCCAGAAACTGAGGGAAATGTTGCTCACAGAAGTTCCATTAGCACAACTTCTAAAATTGCAACATTTGCTAGGTTAAAAAGAATATTTGGTCAACATCCTGTGACTTGGAAGCAAAGGGGCATTTAATGTTAGTGAGCTGCAGTTGTCTTCTGTATTGGCACAGGCAGACGTTTATGGTTTTTTTACTTTAGTTTTTTTTTTAGACTCAGCCATTTCTTCCAACTCATTCAGAGCCAGGGCTTCAATCCTTGCGCCCTAAGCCTTTTATTCACAACTGCCCAGGGATTTTTTTTTTTTTTTATTGTTCACTTTCCACCCCCACCCAGTACAGTGACCATCCTCTGCCAGCTGGAACCCCGCAAACGTGGGCTCTGAATCCGGCCACCAGGAGTCCTCATCGCTTGAGGATGCCTCTACTGCTCCTCCTCTCCCCACAAAGGGGCTGTCAATACTACATCCCCAGCCAACCCAGGGAGAAGTCGCTCCAACTCAGGAATTGAACGGGGAGTCTTCTGCATGAAGTCATCAAGCCAGCCCATTTATAGCTTTTAGATAGAGCTTGGTTATGTAAACATTCCCTTTAATGTGATATCTTTTTTTTGGTAAAGATTTTCCTTATAGCAGCAGGGAATGTTCTGAAAAGAAAGTGTCCATCCAGTGTTCAGATCACTAAATAGTTCTCATTCTAAAATGAGGCAGAACTACTGCTGCTTGTGCACTGCCATGCGGGAAGACCCTAGTTCAATCCCAGAGTCAGGTCTTTTGCTTCCTGGGTTGGCTGGAGCTGGGGATGCTCCGGGGAGGGGAGGGGAGGGGAGGGGAGTGGAGTCATGGTCACTGCTAGAGGCCGGATTCAGGGCTCATAATTGTAGGGTTCTGGAAGGAGCCCTTCTACATGTCCCTCCCTGGCCAAGGAGCATTGCTGCAATGACCAGACCAGATATGTTGACGGTTTGGGGTGGGGGGCGCAGACAAAAACTAGGGGAAAAGTGCCTGAGTAGTTGCAAATGAAGGTATCCAAATACCAGCCCTGTTTCTGATTGAGCAGGAAGTACAAAGGAGCAGGAGGAAACTGCAAGCTAAAAATTCCAAACAAACCACCCCTTCTACCTTGCACCTCTCCCTGAAAAAAAATTCCACTGCTAGGTAGTATATCGTGTATTTATTTATTTATTTAACATTTTTCTATACCGTCGTTTGGTGGGAACCGTCACAACGGTTTACATTAAGGCACATTTCTTCTATACAGCACTGGTAAGCCTAATTGGGACAGCAGAGCCGGTGCTAGCTTCTGTGCCGCCCTGTGCATAGAATCCCCATCGCCGCCCCTACGCCTCCGTGGCCCCTCCGTGCTGCCGCTGCACCCCCTCCCCCGCGGCCTCTGCTTCCTCAGCCGCCGGAACAGGAGATGAGCTCATATCCTCTTCCAGGGGCCAAAGAAGGAGAGAGCGCTGACCTGCCGACTGGCCAGCAGGCCATCTCCCCGGGTGTTCCGCTCCGTGCAATTGCACGATTTGTACACTCGGTTGCGCCGGGCCTGTGGGACAGTTTCCTTGTTGAGAAATTCTCTGTAATCTGCAGCACAAATCATGGTTTCTGAGGGATGTGCTTTATTTGAAATGATATAGACAATGGCAATGACAATTTTGTTTCATGTCTGTCTTTTAAACAAGTGCTCACTATTTGCAAAACGTGTGTGCTAATTTGATGATACAAAAAAAAAAAAAAAAAAGAAAAGCCCCCCAGTGAAATGGAATTCATATAAGAACCTCCCCCAAATGATACAGTGACTTCTTTGGTCTGCACCCCTCTGGCTTGGCGCCAAACTGGCATCAGTTCCAGAGTGTTCTGGAAAGACCTAAAGCTTTTACTATGCACGCACACAGAGGCGAACCTAAACTATTTGGCATCCGGGACAGATATTTACTTTGGCAACCCCCTCCTCCCCCCAATATATAATTTAAACATTTCCTAAACATCGATAAAATATTTCAAAACAGGGACATATCAAATAACACCCAATACTGTGTACAATTCTGGTCACCGCATCTCAAAAAATGTATAGTTGCGATGGAGAAGGTACAGAGAAGAGCAACCAAAATGATAAGGGGAATGGAACAGCTCCCCTATGAGGAAAAACTAAAGAGGTTAGGACTTTTCAGCTTGGAGAAGAGACGGCTGAGGGGGGATATGATAGAGGTGTTTAAAATCATGAGAGGTCTAGAACGGGTTAATGTGAATCAGTTATTTACTCTTTCGGATAATAGAAAGACTAGGGAGCACTCCATGAAGTTAGCATGGGGCACATTTAAAACTAATTAGAGAAAATTACTTTTCACTCAATGCACAATTAAGCTCTGGAATTTGTGGCCAGAGGATGTGGTTAGTGCAGTTAGTGTAGCTGTGTTTAAAAAAGGATTGGATAAGTTCTTGGAGGAGAAGTCCATTACCTGCTATTAATTAAGTTGACTTAGAAAATTGCCACTGCTATTACTAGCAACGGTAACATGGGATAGACTTACTGTTTGAACATAAGAACATAAGAACATAAGAATGCCATGCTGGGTCAGACCAAGGGTCCATCAAGCCCAGCATCCTGTTTCCAACAGTGGCCAATCCAGGCCATAAGAACCTGGCAAGTACCCAAAAACTAAGTCTATTCCATGTAACCATTGCTAATGGCAGTGGCTATTCTCTAAGGGGCGGATTTTCAGAGCCCTGCTCGCCCAAATCCGCCCAAAACCGGGCGGATTTAGGTGAGCAGGGCCCTGCGCGCCGGTAAGCCCATTTTACATAGGCCCACCGGCGCGCGCAGAGCGTGCCGGTGGGCCTGGATTGGCCACTGTTGGAAAATGGTCTGACCCAGTATGGCATGTTCTTAATAATTAAAACTAATAAGGATTTTAAAAATCTCCAGCTCTCCATATTTGACATCCTAAGATTGTCACTGACTGAGGACACACATGCACGCAAAATATGCTCCCTTTCTCTCTCTCACATTCATGCTGGGTGAGAGACTGTGTGTGTGTGTGTATATGTGTGTGTGAAAGAGAGATAGAGGAAGCGTGTCTGTGTTGTGAGAGAGGCACAGAGGAAGTGTGTGCTGTGGCCCTGTCATGCCCTCAGTTTTTAATCCACCCAGAAACATCTGAACTTGTCAGCCTCTTAGCAGTCCTGCTGTCTTGCAAAATTTTTTTTTTTGATTGGAAAAAAAAAAAGAAGCCTTATTCTCCTAGGCAGATTATGGCATTTATATCACCTGAGATTTTATTTTTTATTTTTTTTTACTTATTTGTTGTTCCTGGTCTGATTATGAGGTTTCTTTTCTTCCCCTCTCATAAGCATGCGGCAGTTTGATCGATTATTTTTTTTTTATCCCTGCCTTCCCCTTCCCAAGTTGTTCAGTCTTCAAAAGAAAAAAAACAAACCAGTTTCAGTTTTGCTTGATTTTTGCCTTGATTTTTCTTACCATGTCAGAAGCAAGCCAGCAGTTTCAATTTCTGCCCTTAGTACAAATGTAAGCCATGGTTACTGACTACATGGGATTCCAGTGACCCCTAGTGGCCATTCTTTGTATTTTTGCCTTGGTGAGGTCACTCAATGGAAGGCATTGAAACAAGCCACATCAGCTCTTTCAGCAAGCTGTTCTAGAGGAATCCAGCTCCCTGGTAGAGCAATCTGGAGGCTTCAGGGAGGATAATGCCAGCTAGTTTTCTGGGACTCCTTTTGCTGAGACATGGGCATATTTTCTCTGCGTGAGCACCATGGAGTTACAGCAGTTCCATTAACAGTGAGTCTCAGAGTTACAAGCACGATTGAATAAATTGCATTGGATAGTATCTGCTGATGTGCTGATACTTTGGGATTTTATTGAATGTGTTAATATATGTCATGTTTGAAACCTGCATCTTCTGTATCTGGAGAGTGTCAGGAAATGAATGAGAGGGTTGGACTCTGAGAGAGTGGATTTTGTAGTTTTGTTTGGATTCACAAGAGTGCATGGAGGGTGGAAGGAGTGGACAGATTGTTTACCCAAAGCCTACCCCTGTGAAATCCTGTTAAACTGAAAGGACCGTGCAGTGGCAGGTTACACAAACAGGTGATGTCTGTAACTGGCCATCATTTATTACATATATTGGGAGCAAGGCCATGATGCATGCCTTGGGCTGCAGTATTTGCACACAGATACCACCCTAAGCAGTTTGGGGCTGGAAGGTCAGACAGCAAGCCTACCTTGCCAAAAAGAAAAGTCCAGCTCCATGAAGGCTTGATGCATAAACTAAGGATCTGCAGTGAGTGCTGAGGCTGCGCTGAAGGAATCCTTGAGTCCAGGAGCCGAAACATGTCTGGGTTCTAGCTGGCCAGTCTGGGTCACAAGTACCAGCAGATCCCAAAAGTAGTGCTTGATTCACACTATTTTGTTTATTATTATTATTAAGTATCCCAAGTGGTACCAAGTTTCTAAAATTGTTGTGATCAATATACTCTCAAGGGAAAACTAGAGAATTATGATAATATTTGGGAACCTTTCTGGTTGTATTCAGAACTGCATTGTGATGGAAATATAGTGTGAAATTCCAAGTTAAGCTGTACTGAAGGAAGTTGATTGTAAGGTATATTATGAGTTATGTATAATCCTTTTATTAGTATCTCTGCTTGGAACAATTATGAACACTTACCATAGCCCCTCTATCTTTAACTGAAAGCCTCTCATCGGATTTTTGTCTGCATGTCATGACTAGATTGTAAGCCTCAAGGAGCAGGGACAATTTGTGTCTGTAAAGTGCACCTTGTAGCGCTATATAAACAGGAAGTGATTAGTATTGCTCAGCTGATTGTACACAGGAAAGGAGGAGATATTAGTTTGCCCCTATTCAAAACTGTAATGCAACTAATGTGTAGTCATGGTTGCAGAAAATAGATGGATTAGATAGTCTGACTAGACAATTCAACCTAAACACCTGCAGTACAGCTGTATATTGGTAGTGTATAAGGTGTGAACTGATCTGTTAAGCACTAGGAAACATGAAGTATGCCCACTTGATGTCTAAAACATGCCATTCTTTGCAGTTTGTGAGCTGAGATCCCCTTCAATGGCAGACTTCCTCTGGGGATTAGAAAATTCGGGCTGGCTGAAGCACATTAAAGCCATCATTGATGCAGGCATTTTTATTGCAAAGGTAAGCAGAAGTAATCTAACTGTGATTTGATGTGAAAGGTACACAAAGATGAGATTTGTACAATGTACCTTTCCTCACTCCAAATCACATCAAATCTTCACTGATGTGTACTGTGTTCATACCTCTGACTGTGCATGTAAAACTGCCCCCAAACCCTAGACCACCACCTAAACCTCACCTCGAGTTACTAGTTGATTCTTCTACAGTGGTATAAATAGATGACTAGTATGTGTGCCACCCCAGAGTCTCTCTCTCTCTCTTGATTTTCAGTGTGATAACATTAAATGCCCCTCATTTTCATAAACGCTTTCCTTTTAACTAGTTTAAAAATTTGTATATGCATCTCACAATGCATTATTTATCGCATGCATTATGGTGTTTTCATGGGTGTTAGGGCTCAAACGCCCATGATAAGGCTGTAATGCGATTTGATGAATGACCCTGTTAATTTGTTTTAGATGCAACATCAAAGATTCACATACAAACTGAGCGATCTGATGCACATGGTGGTAGTTATTGACTTTGCCATGTTTTTGCTACAATGCTTTCTCTTCTCCAGGAATAGTGCTGATTTCCAATCTTCTTTTCTGGACAATATGACAATGTAGAGGAGCTAGGGCAAAACCTGTATAGTCATGCATGCTTGTTCTTGGAGAGGATGTTGTATGAGGGGCACCTGAATTATTTCTTGACAACTGTCACTAAAAGTCATTGACTTGAGGGTGAATTGGAAGATTTGCCTGTACTAGGAAGGAGGTAGTAAAGTGGAGCGGGAAGATCTCCTGGGCAGCATGAGGCACCTCTTTGGAATACCAGCACCTTGAGTAGTTTCAGCACTCGTGTGAGATCAGTACAGCTGGCCCATGGGTTCTGAGTCTGCTTGCGGTACCAGCACTCAAGAGGATGTGGCTTGGTCTCATCGGAGGACCTCCTCTCACCACATAGATATCAACCCAGAAAGGTTGCCGATCCATGGAGTATGACATTGAATTCACCAGATAAGTTTTGTGCTGTAAGTGAAGAGACACAGTCTACATTAAATGTCCTCCCCCGATCCTCATAAGGCCTTGTGGGAAGGAGGAGATGGCAGGGTTTTATGCCAAATGATATAACCTCTCCCTGTAAATGATCCAACATATCTTATTTCCTTGTGGCTTCACGGCTGCTTCTGCTCCATTCCCGAATTCTAATAGAACTTTCTCAGTCATGCTGTCTTACTGCACCTCAGTCCTGTTTATGTTTAGTAGGGAATCCTTGGGATAGAATCTGTTTCATCTTGATCAAAAACGAAGCCCCTCTGGTGTTTTCTGCTGTTTGCTTATATATTGTCTTTACTTTTTTCATAGGCAGTAGCAGTTGAAGCAACAAGTGTGCTTGTTCACTGCTCGGATGGCTGGGATAGGACTGCTCAGGTGTGCTCAGTGGCAAGTCTTTTACTGGATCCGTATTACAGAACATTGAAAGGATTTATGGTAAGCGGGCCTCTTAGAGCTTCATTTACATTTCATATGAAAATTATATATCCAAATTGGAAGGTTTCATGTTTTAGATGTCAAGGTATCCCCGTTTTTTTTTTTTTGTAATTTCATTACTTCTTTGTTTTTGTTCTTAGAAGCAAAAGGATGTTTTACTGTATTGTGCCATGGTAGTATTGCTGGGATTTGCGCTTGTTTAGTGGGATCACCACTCCCTGTCTTCGCCCTAGTTCCCATTCAATCATGCATGTTGAGTGGCTAGGGCAGCGTCTGTATGTTATTTACTGAAATTCTGGATTTGGATGTAGCTCGCGCCTTTTCATTTGTAGCTCAGGCGAGTTATGTTCGGGTACAGTAGGTAGAGGGGAGTCCCATCTGCATTAGTTGCTGATATGTTTTGACAGAAGAGGATGTAACTTACAACTAGAATTTGTCATTAAGTCAGATCTGCTGGTCTTGCACCACAATAATAATCTCTCTGCATTGGGCTTCATATTGATGGCTTGTCATGATTATTTGTGAGAAGATAATGTCATACTCAATTTAAGTTAAATGTTAAGCAACTTAATAGAAATAACATTCCAGCCTAACCTGCATCATCAAGACTGAAGGTCATAGTGACTCATATTTAATTTCATTAGTTATTTTACCCATCCTAGAACAGGGTATTTCTTTTCCAACTGGTAGATACTGAATTCTGCTATTTGGAGAGCCTGTTTCCTAACGAAAAATTCAGTGTGTTATTTGAATTTAGGAACGATATATGGATTTTGTTCTTGCAAGCCAGTGTTGCTCAGATGCTTGTTAAATTTATATGCATGCAGGAGAATTTTAAAAGCCTGCTGCGTGCCAAAACCGGGCGATAACACACACAAGTCGGACTGCTACGCGCCAAGTGGATTTTAAAAGCTGCCCGTGTATGCGCTTATCTCCTGTTACATGCATAAATGAAAAAATCCAAAAAAGGGGCGGGGTCTGGGCAGAGCATGGGTGTTCCTGGATGTCAGCTTTAAATTAGCACTTAAATACTTATGCAGCCAGGCGCGCACCAGGGTCCCCTGCCAAACAACTTTACTTCTGCTATGAAGGACGTATAAGTAATAAAATAATAATAAATAATTAGAGCAGCGGGGTTTTAAGGGTGGGGGCTAACGGGAGAAGGGAGGCTATTAAACTAGGGGGTGGTTTGGAAGTTCTATCCCTTACCTGGGCGAACTGGGAAAACTGGTACTGGCGTCAGCACGCGTGTCTATTAAAATACCCCCACTTATGTGGTAGAAGCGGGTTTTGTATGCATAGGCGCACAGCCACTTAAAATTGCGCACATGTGCATGCATTCAGGCTATTTTATAACAAGTGCGCATGGCCGCTTCCCTGGGCGAGGGCAGCATGTATGCCTGCGCGCCTGTTTAAAAGTTACGGTCATTTTGTCTTAGAACCTGGTTAGTTTGCATGTTTTGTTTCTCTCCAGAAGAGTTGCAAACCCCCAAACTAGAATAATTAATTTAATGTTCTTGGCAATATTTTTACATGTCCAGTTCTATGGTTAACATACTGAGATCAGTCCAACTAAAGACAGATTCAAAATGTAATGGAGTTTGAAGTCTTGCAGCAGTTTGTCATGGGGAAGTTTGTTGATAGCTGTAGATTAGTATTTTGCATTATCCCACCAGGCAATGTAGTGTTTCATTAAATCTAAAAACTGAAAGGCAAGTCTAGTATCCTGTTTACTGGGATGGAAAACTTATTTTGTATCATGGTGCATACTTGCCTAAACATGCTCTTCCTTTGCATTTTAAGGTGCTAATTGAAAAAGACTGGATTTCGTTTGGCCACAAATTTAATCACCGGTAAGGCTACTGTACTAAAAACGTTTATCAGATGCCACAACCTTTGCCTTGTCTTAAACCAAATTGATGTATACTTAATTCAGACCAGGATGTACGATAATTTGGAGTAAGCACATGTTGAAACACTTTGGATAATTTCAAATTCTCTTAAAATACTGATCACACCAGCTAAAGTTGAGCAAATTGGAGGTAGCCAAAGTGCATTTCACATTAGATCTAGAAAAGACCATAAGGCTTATCTTGACATTCTTACTGTGCTCGGCCTTTTCCCGCATAGCTTAATTGTCAAATACATTGTACTTTGGTTTTTATAAATGAAAAAACATTAAAATCCTATGTGCTAAATCCGTGGTAAAGGATCCTTGCATTGAAATCTCTGTAGTACACGACTACCATAAAATAAGTAAAAATTGCATTTTATTTAGTTTCCAGTTTAGCAAGGACCATTTCTGTCGGCTTTTGCTTCAAAATAAGGGTGTCTCTTCTGATCTCAGCTTGTGCTTTGTGTATTAGGTATGGTATTTTGGATGGTGACCCAAAGGAAATCTCCCCGGTCCTTGACCAGTTTATAGAATGTGTTTGGCAGCTGATGGAGCAGTTTCCCTGTGCATTTGAGTTTAATGAGAGGTTTCTGGTACATATTCAGCACCACATCTATTCCTCCCAGTTTGGTAACTTTCTGTGCAACAGCCAGAAGGAAAGAAAGGAAATAAGGTAGGAGGACCTTGGATGGTATACCAACACATGGACAATTTTCAGGAAACATTCAGCTCTAACACTTTCTGAAATGTTTCCCAAATACCATTTTCCTGTATGTGGAGTTTACCATTTTACCGTATCCTGTAATGTGTATGCTTTTATTTAAAAAGAAATTGTTTTTACGGTTTTGCCATCAAGAGGTGGCCGCTGTATAAATGTTTTATAATAGGAATTTGGAATGCAAAATCTTCTGATCATGTGTTCTTGCAATTTTTTGCACAAATCTAAAACCCCTTCCATATAACATTCAGATGTAGAAGAAAGCATTATTTTCCAGTTTGGTTCAGATTTCCCTGTACGTACCAGGATCAGTCCAGATCAGTCCAGACGCCTGGGTTTTGCCTCCCCTCCAGCAGATGAAGACAGAGAGAGTTTTGATAGGCTCTGCCTTATACCCTGAGGTACTGTTAAATACATTTTCAGAAGCAATTACACAAAGCATATTATATTTTGTATTCATATGTCCTCTTCCTCGACGTAAAACCCAAAGCGACTGAGAACTAGTAGTCCCATCACAAGGACTGACTAAAACCCAGGATCATTCCCATCTCCAACCACCTCCCCACAAAATTCTCCTATCTGCCCCCTTCCCCTGGGTCGCCCCTTCTAGAGTGATCTGCTCTTGTAACTGAATAGATGCAAGAAACATCTCTCAGCTGGTGGCTGATATCACATATCTAGGGACCTTTATTTTCAGTTTTTAATTTTTTTCCTGGGAATTTTCAATGTTACTAACTGAAAAAAATCTGTCAGAAAATGACTTTGTTATAACAAACAGGAGAAAATCAGTGGAAAAGTCAATTCCCTGTACGTACCAGGATCAGTCCAGACCGCTGGGTTGTGTCTCCCTTCCAGCAGAGGGAGTCAGAGAAAAAAACTGAAAAGGCACCCCTCTTAACCTGGTGTGCCACCTGCGATCCCGCAGTATTTTCTCTGACTCTCAGCAGAAGGATTGACAGAACCTGCGGTCCTGATTTTTCAATTTCTTTAAATTTAGTTACATCTTTTTTTTACAGAGTTCTAAGGCTCTGGATGATTTAGTTAACACCTTTGGCTACAGCAAGTTGGTTGTATAAAAAAAAAAAAAGCTCAGTGCGGTTTTATTTTCGCAGGCTTTTCACTCAGCAGAGGTAGAGGAAAGGCAGGGGCTGGCAGCTCTAAAAGCCTTGTTCCCGGAGGGCCGTCTATCTCTGGAGGGGGATTAACCAGTGGACTGGTCCCTCCCCTCGGCGCCCCGAGACGAGTTTCCCCGGGTGCTGCAGCGTTCCCAGAGCTCCGGAAGGCCGCAAGTCGGCAGGGTATTTTAAGTTCTTCCTTTTTCTTTCCTACTGCGCTGTTTGGAAACCCCCCCAGATGCCTTGAAGGCTATCGTGCTCAGCATGTGGGGAGGCGGGGTTGCGCCTCCTGCCTCCCCGGTGGGGAGGGCTCTTCTGGGGGAGATTTTGGGCCCATTTTGCCACGAGGCACGGAATAGCGATCGCGATCGCATCCGGGTCCGTCGCCGGTGCGCACGGGAACGGTGGCCATTTTGTCGGAGCCCTGCCTGCCGACTGGGGTAGAGGATTCTCCAATTTCTCCTCCCAGTCTGAGTCCCGTTCAACCGCGCGATCCGGGGCCTGCCCCCTCAGGGAGCCCGGTCCTCCCCCCTCCTCTTCCTCCTCCTCCCCCTCATCTATCGGATCCCTTAAAGGGCCAGTCAGTTTTTTCTTCAAAATTCATTTTACTTATGCATAGGGCTTTTTTGGAGGTGGAAGCTCATCAGCAGGATGAGCAGCCCCCTCCCGCGAAGATTGCGCGGCGGGACACGTCTCTGGATGCCCTTTCGGCCTCTGGGGGGGCTCAGGATCCTGCTCCCTTGGGATCTTTTCTGGATGCTCTCCTCCAAAACCTAGATGGGGGTGTTGATGAGTCCGCTCCAGTAGAGGGGGATGACCCCCGGATTTCTTGGCTGTTTCGCCGGGAGGAGTTGGATCCCTTGATCCCCTATGTCCTGGAGGCACCAGTCCCCAGTTCGGAGCCAGTTAAGGGGAAACCAGTACTCTCGAGGCTGCGTGCCCTGCCCCACACTTTTCCTTTCCACCCAGTGCTTAAGCAGTTGGTCACTCGGGAGTGGGAATCTCCGGACGCGACCCTGCGGGTGGGACGGGCAATGGACAAACTCTACCCTTTACCCTAGGAAGCATTGGATATCCTCAGGATTCCCAAGGTGGACGCGTCGGTTACTGCGGTCACCAAGCGGACCACCATTCCTGTTACGGGAGTGACGGCTCTTAAGGACTTACAGGATAGGCGGCTAGAAGTCCTCCTCAAGCGCATTTTTGAGGTGTCAGCGCTCTGTGTTAGAGCGGCGGTCTGCAGTAGCCTCATGCAGCGAGCAACCCTCGGGTGGGTCCAGCAAATGCTCACATCACAGGTGTTGCCACCAGAGGAAGCAGATCAGGCGAATAGGATGGAGTCCACGGTAGCTTACACAGCGGATGCATTATATGATCTGTTTCGGGCATCTTCACGCAACATGGCCACTGCAGTTTCGGCTAGACGGCTTCTCTTGCTCTGGAACTGGTCCGCGGACGTTGTTTGGTGAGGAACTTGTCGCCCTTATTAAGTCTCTTGGGGAGAATAAGATGTATAAATTGCCAGAAGACAAGCCTAAGTCTTCCAGGCCCTTTGGGGCAGCGTGTTACTGTTTCCGAGGACAGCGCAGATTTCGGCAGTTGCGACCACCCACTTTTCCCGCCCGACAACAGACTCAGAGAGCTCAGACTTGGCGTACTTCCTTTCGTGGTCGGAGGCCATTTCAGGAGGAAGGCTCTCAAGGGGCCACCCGAGGTAAGCAGTCCCAATGAAGGTGTTCCGACCCTCTCCCCGGTTCCAGTGGTGGGAGGTCGTCTCTCCCTGTTTCTCGAGGAGTGGGTCAGGATCATGTTGAACCAGTGGGTCCTCAATATCATCGCCCATGGTTACGAGTTGGATTTTGCCCGCCCGTTAAGGGATCTTTTTCTGATTTCTCCCACCGGCTCTCTGGCCAAGCAAAAGGTAGTCGGGCAAACCCTGAGTCACTTGAAATCCCTGGGGGCTATTGTTCCGGGCCCTCCAGAGGAGCGCAGGGCTGGCAGGTACTCCATCTATTTCGTAGTCCCGAAGAAGGAGGGGTCCTTACGGCCAGTATTGGATCTCAAGGCAGTCAACCGTGCACTTCAGGTTCCCCGATTTCGCATGGAGACTCAACGGTCGGTCAATGCAGCCGTTCACTCAGGAGAATATTTGGCCTCTTTGGACCTGACCGAGGCGTATCTTCACAGCGGTTTCTGCAGTTCATGGTCCTGGGGGAGCATTATCAGTTCCAAGCTCTTCCGTTCGGTTTAGCGACAGTGCCTCGGGTCTTCACCAAGGTAATGGTAGTCATAGCAGCGGCCCTCTGGCGGGAGGGGATCTTGGTTCACCCATACCTGGACGATTGGCTCATCCGGGCCAAATCAGAGAGCCTCTGTCGGGAAGCAGTGAGCAAGGTTCTACTCCAGCTCCAGTCCCTTGGTTGGGTGGTCAATTTTGCCAAGAGCCAGTTGGTACCATCTCAGGTTCTCAACTTCCTGGGAGCACGTTTTGATACCTCGGTAGGCAAGGTCTTCCTCACTCGGGAGAGGAGGCTCAAGTTAGTGGCACAGATCCATTGGCTCATGTCCTTACCCCTGCCCATAGTATGGGATTATTTGCAGGTACTTGGTTCCATGACGTCTACTTTGGAGGTGGTTCCCTGGGCGTGGGCATATATGAGACCATTACAACGCGCATTGCTTTCTCGGTGGGATCCGAAATCGGAGGAGTTTCGCCTGCCTTTGCCACTGATGGACCAGCCAGGTCCAGTCTCGATTGGTGGTTGATTCCGGCCCACTTGTTACAGGGGATGGACCTGGAGGACCCGCAGTGGGTAATAGTCATGACAGATTCCAGCCTCACTGGTTGGGGAGCAGTTTGCCAGTCACAATCCACTCAGGGTCGTTGGACAAGTTATCAGGCGACGTGGTCAATCAATCGATTGGAAACCAGGGTGGTACGCCTGGCATTACGTGTTTTTCTCCCTCTGGTAGCTCAGTGTGTGGTGCGAGTCTTGTCAGACAACGCGACAACAGTAGCCTACATCAACCGCCAAGGGGGAACCAGGAGCCGGTCTGTGGCTTGGGAGGCTGAAAGGCTCATGACATGGGCAGAGCGACATCTGGTCCGGTTGGTGGCCTCGCACATAGCCGAGGTGGACAATGTGCAGGCAGACTTTCTTAGTCACCAGCATCTAGATCCTGGCGAGTGGGAATTGTCCGTCGCAGCTTTCCGGCTGATCACTCATCGTTGGGGGGTTCCACACCTCGATCTGATGGCAACTCGGACAAATGCAAAGGTGCCCTGGTTTTTCAGTCGTCAGAGAGACCACGGGTCGGAAGGAGTGGATGCTCTTGTCCTTCCGTGGCCTCGCGGCGTACTACCGTATGTGTTTCCGCCTTGCCACTAGTGGGCAAGATCGTGCATCGGATAGAGAACCACGTAGGGTCTGTCATTCTGGTAGCCCCAGAGAGGCCCCGAAGGCCGTGGTTTGCAGATCTGATCTCGTTGGCGATCGATGGTCCGGTGCATCTCACCCACCTTCCGAATCTTCTTCGACAAGGTCCAGTATTTTTAGATTGAGCGGATCGCTTTTGTCTAGTGGTCTGGCTTATGAGAGGAGGCAATTGAGGAAGAGGGGATATTCGGATTCAGCTATTTCCACCCTCTTGCAAGCACGGAAATCGTCCACGTCGTAGGCCTATATTCGTGTTTGGAGAGTTTTTGACTCTTGGTGCCAAGGTTTGAATGTCCCCCCGTGTCTGGCTTCGGTGGCACACATCCTATCCTTCCTGCAGGAGGGACTGAAGAAAGGTCTAGCTTGCAGTTCTCTCCGGGTGCAGGTCGTGGCACTGGGTTGCCTGCGGGGCAAGATTGATGGCTTTTTGCTGGCAGCTCATCCAGATATGTCCTGTTTTTTGAAGGGGGCCAAGCATTTGCGCCCGCCGGTACAACAAATTTGTCCTGCCTGGAGCTTGAATTTAGTTCTTAAGGGCTTTTGTGGTCTTCCTTTTGAGCCCCTCCGGCAGGCTACGTTGAAGGATTTGACACTCAAGACTGTTTTTTTGGTAGCCATTACCTCCGCACGGCAAATTTCATAGCTTCAAGCTTTGTCGTGTCAGGATCCGTATCTTCGTATTTCGGATTCTGGAGTTTCGCTGTGGACCGTTCCCTCCTTCTTGCCCAAGGTGGTATCGGCTTTTCATGTCAATCAGGCGGTAGAGTTACCGGCCTTCCCGAATTTGGATCCAACTTCTGCGACGGATAAGGATCTGCATAAGTTGGATGTGCGCCGGGTTCTCCTTCGCTATCTAGAGGTGACCAATGCTTTTCGATTATCGGATCATTTGTTTGTCTTATTGACTGGTCCTAGACGAGGAAACAAGGCATCCAAAGCTACGGTTGCTAGGTGGTTGAAGGAGGGAGACACAACCCAGCGGTCTGGACTGATCCTTGGTACTACAGGAACGAAAATTAGCAGGTAAGAACCAATTTTCCTTTTTCCTCTGATATTTTTTGTTATAACATTGAAATCGCTAGGAAAAATAAAATAAAAACTGAAAACAAATAACACATGCAAGGATATTTACAGTCCTTAGAGCCTGAAATGGCCTCCTTAGGAATTTATTTTCCATCAGAGGATGCACAGCTGGGTCATGAATATTCATGAGGGTCATGAATATTCATGAGGGTCACCGATGGGTCATGAATATTCACTATGGGGTAAATTTTAAAAAGTACATGTGGGCGTCCATATTTGCACGGTTCCCGGCACGCGAACATGGACGCACAGATTTTATAACATGCGCGGACTGGGAGGGAACTTCTCTAACCCCCTATCCTTCCTCTCTGCTCCGACCCCTAGCCCACCCTAATTAACCTATTTTATTTTATTTCAGAACTTACCTGCTCTCACAAGCAGAATTAAGTTCCACATGCCGGCGCGCACTTCACCGAGACAGTGCCAAATGGCGCTGTCCCGGCCTGCTCCTTTTCAGAAACCCGGCTCTTCCACGTGTGTACCGGGAGATACATGCAAGGCCAGACCGCTCTGAAAATGCGCTCGGCGCATGCGCAGCCTGGCCACCCGCGTATCTCCCGGTATTGACGCACGCCGGGTTTTAAAAATTGGGCCGTGTGCTTTTCTCCTTAAAACCAGACTGGTTTATGGCCCTCCACTACCAGAGTTATGCACCCCTGGCTTACATCTTCTTAAACAAATGGTTTTGTAGAGCAAATGCAAAATACATAACGGTGAACCAGTTGATAAAGGGCTTGCCTTGTTAAGGAAGAGATTTCCATGGCTAGCTTATGGATTATAGAAATACCTTCCTTCATTTGTGATCATTGCAAACAAGACCATCTACAGTCTGCTTTTCCCATACATTTCTCTGAATGTGCTTACACTTGTATGTGAGAGAGAAATTTATGACTATTCTATGGACTTACCTGTAATAACATATGGTTTTAAAAAGGTAATGTCGTGTTTGTATTTTTCTTTTATAATTGATTTTGTTTTTAAGTGGCAGTATTGTAAGAGAGCTCCAAATTTTCGGTGTGGCTGTTTTCTCTTTTAGCTTTTATTATGTATGTTTTATCATGTGATCTGCCATGAATAGTGGATTCATGAGGGATACAAATTTTTGTAAATAAACTGTCAGAGAATAGGTGCGTAATTCGATGGTAACATACAATAGAGCACTTTCATTTTTTTTTTTTTTTTACTTGGTCCTTAAAACCCTAGAGCATACCCCTTCCATCTAAATTGAAATCTAGTGCATCAGTTCATCTCAATTCCTGCTGCATATGCTACTGTGCAAAAACTATAGTACAGAGAACAGACAGTATTATTCCAAAACCAGAATGATTTTTTCCTCACTTCTGTTTTTGCATTGGTTATTAGAATTCAAGAACGAACCTATTCACTTTGGGATCACTTGTGGAAAAGTCGCATGGACTACATGAATCCTGTCTACAGGCCAGACCACAGTCAAACCCAGGGGACCCTTTGCCCCCAAACCGACCCCTGCAGGTTCAAGTATGTGCTTGTTAATACTTCTTTTGGGAGAATATTGTAGCTTTTTTTTTTTTATTACCTTCTGCTGTAACAGCACTTTCAAGAAAGCAGAATAGAATCGTGGATTCCTGTATTATGCCTGTCCGTAGTATAACTTCTCCTTTCAAGATTTAGAATAAGGAGACAGAACAAAAATTGCTTGTGTGAGCTGAGTTTACAAAGCTCCAAATGAAGCAGAAGAGCCAAATTTAAACACTGGGCAGTCACGGTGCAGTACTTTTTGGCATAATGTGGCTTTTCAGTGGATTCAGGAATATTACGTTGTATCATATGATGGCAGATAGACCAAAGTGGTCTATCCAGTCTGCCCAGTAGAGAGTCATCCGATTTGTGTATACGCATTCACACAGTCCCTTGTACAACACATTACCAACTCTCTCCTCCTAGCGCTGTTCCAGGCATGCCCTAAATCTGCAGAAGTGCCATATTGCTTTGAGTTAAATTTAAGCTAAAGGCAGACTGTGTGTTCTTGCAAAATTGGGCAGGCTGAATGGTAACTGATTTATTGTATTATTTGAACAATTTTGTTATGTAGGTGATGCAAGGGAACATCTATATTAAGTGCTGTCATATATTGGAAAATGGGGATTTCATTCCTGCTGTTCTGGGATAAACATTTAAATGGATCTGTTTTAATGGTATTATGAATATTCATGATAGATATTTGTACACAGTTTGTTTAAGGTTCATGTGCATTTTTGATTATCTTGAACATCAGACAAGTTTGGAGGGTCACGAGAACTGGATTTGAGAGCTAGAGTGGGTCAGCCAAGGCAGTTCTAAAAAAAACAGACATATTGATTTTGCATTAAGAATAAAGTAAAGATTAGAGAAAAATAAGGATAATGGGAAATTTTAAAGAATTTGTTCTAGTTGCTGAATATTTTTCTAATTTTGGAAATACTGGTGATTATTTTAAATGTCATCACAAATTGTTTAAATAGCTAGCAACCACATAAAGTCATGATAGGAGTCAGCAGTTGTGCAAGGTACGAAAGAAATATAGTGCTTTGGCAAAAGTCTTCACACATTTGTACATTTTCCACATTGTGCTGTCTATACAAATCAAAATGTAAGAAAATAGTTTGTTTCAGAGATCTACACAACATATTCTTTAAGTTCATTGTGAAAGAACTGTCATAGAAATATTTAAAAAATAATTAATAAAAAAAAGCAATGCTTGCATAAGTCTCCACACCCTGTGTCACAGCAAACCCAAATTGGCTGAGGTTCAAAAAATTGCCTTAACAAGGCCCATAATATGTTAAACAGCCCACCTATGATCAATCACAGTAGCTGAGCTGATTTGAATACTCCTGGATGAAGAATCAAGTTGTTTCTGTTGTATGAAGTGAATGTAAAGCAAAAGTCAAAACATGACGAACAAGGAGCTGCTGAATGAACTCTGTAAATGATTCGAAATGGCAAGGTCCCCTGTGAAGGACTTTTACCTGGAGACACTTTCCCCACAGATGAACAACTCTGAAATAACATTATTTAAAGGTACAGATTAGAGGAAGGCTGAAAGAACTTGTCAGTGTGTTTGAATATCCATTAGGTCACTGTCAGGTCAATCTTTGTAAAGTGGAAAAAGTTTGGCACCACCAAGATACTTCTGTGATCAGGCCATCCCTCCAAAGTTATTATCCGGGGGTAAAGGAAACTGCTGCAGAAATTTGAGGCCTAAGATTACTTAGGTCTGAGAGTGGGGAAAATGTTGACAGTTCAATTTCAAGATTACTCCACAAACATAGCCTGTACAGGAGAGTGGCAAGAAGGAAGCCACTGCTGAAGAAAAGCCGTAAGATGTGCCGCATTGCATTTGTAAAGAAATATTTGGGGGACGCTGCAAGTGCATGTGGGAGAAGGTTTTGTGGTCTGATGAGACCAAAGCGGAACTTTTTGGTCTAACCGCTAAACGATACGTGTGGAATAAAACAAATGCAGCACATCACCCTGCTATCACCTGCCCTAAAGTAAAGCATGGGGACGGCAGTATTATGTTTGGGGTTGCTTTGCAGCAGTGGAGACAGGGAGGCTTGTGACGATCGACAGAAAGATGGGTGGTGCAAAGTGCAGGCATATCCTGGAGGAAAACTTGTTCAGTCTGCTATAGACTGGGGAGAAGATTTCAACAGGGCAATGATCCTTAAGCACAAAGCAAAAGCAACAATGGAATGGCTCAGCAAGAAGAAAGTGAATGACCTCACCTGGGCCCAGTCAAAGCCCAGACCTGAATCCAGTGGAAAATCTATGGCAAGACTTGAAAACTGTGGTCCAAAAACAACCACCAGCCAACTTGAAAGGGCTTGAGTTCTTCTGCTAAGAAGAATGGGCAAAAACTGCACTATCCCACTGTGCGAAGCTGATAGACACATCTTAAACGATTCATGGCTGCTGCCACTGCAAAAGGGGCTTCCACCAATAAGTGAAGGCGGGTGAAGACTTATGCAATCAAGACTTTTTTTTTGTTTGTTTTTTATTCTTAACTACTTTTGGAATATGTCTATAATTGTTCTTTCATGATGAAAGTGTAACGTGTGTTGTGTAGATCAATGGGACAAACTAAGGCACTTTTATTTATTTATTTTTTTAGATAGAATGTGAAGACTTTTACAAGGCACTGTATGTCATCCATCTTGTGGCATTACTACTTTAAGTCCATCACTAGAAATGGTTTAAAGGACATAAGTGCAGAAATCCTTCAGCTACAAATTGTTTTGTCTTAAAACTTTCTCCACAAGAAAAGTGTTTATATCTGGTAGCATAAAATAAAAAAAAAAAAAGTTTAGGTTTTAACAAATTCTTTTTAAGGGCTTTTCAACTCAAGTAGGAAAAACACTTATGTGGTGATTGATTCTGTCCATCTAGAGGCACAATAACTTTCCTAAGAGTAGGCTGACTGGAATCAAACTTGGAGTGAATGCCAGCAATAGGCCTGGAATTTACCCTTTTGAAAATGACCTCGGCCTGAGGTGGCTGAGGTCATTTTCTACAGGGTGTAGTTGAAAAACAGAAAATTCATGTACGGTTTTCATGGTCTACCTTGGTCCAAATAATATCTGCAGACAAGCGCCGTTGCACAGTCAGGTAATATATATACACAGCTGATTTAATTTCCAAATACAGTACATGTAATAAAAGAATTCTAATTTTTTCCTTATCAAATCCATTAACCACAATGTAACTTCATTTGGTTTTAATAATTTATTATTTCTAATTATTGATGAAATTGAACTAGAAAGCTTAGAATAAAATGGAA
Source organism: Rhinatrema bivittatum (assembly GCF_901001135.1). Taxonomy (NCBI): domain Eukaryota; kingdom Metazoa; phylum Chordata; class Amphibia; order Gymnophiona; family Rhinatrematidae; genus Rhinatrema; species Rhinatrema bivittatum. The sequence continues at coordinate 127,487,612 of NC_042615.1, forward strand.
ATTTACCAAAGTGGACAATTTTGAACTACATGAGAACTATTAAGATCTATTTTATATATCTGTGTACCTTACACAGCCAATAAGGATGGGTCAACAAATTGTGTATCATGGATGTCAAGCATAAAGAGATTTGATTTTCTCATGGGCAGGTTTCATATGATCCAAATTAGGATTAGGGTGGGGTTTACAGGTGCAGTTTTCCAGCCCTTCTCCAGTTACCAATGTGGTATCTTGGAAGCACTGGTACACAGCAAGGGGAGATTGTCTATACCAGGATTAAGATATTGAATGCTTTATATTACTTTCAGGTTTTGGCGTGGTATGTATAACCGCTATGAGAAGGGAATGCAACCACGTCAGTCAGTGACGGATTTCCTTATGGCTGTGAAAGAAGAAACTCAACAACTAGAGGACGAGCTAGAGGGCATGGAAGAGGTTGTGTGCACTTGATACCATTGTCTGCTGTTTGTTAAATGAAAGATGATAGATAATGTGTTTGATTGGTGTATCACTGTTTTTGTAGGAAAAGCCAATAAGTTTAGGGTAGAAAAGGAGCTTTGATATAAATGCCCAAGGAGCGCACCTGTGTGAACAGATTAACATAAGGAAGCTGCCGCACACCAGTTACCACATAGTGCATAATCAGGACAGCATCTAGATCCAATGGCAGGGGGTCCAAGACAATTGGAGAATCTGCCCTGAAGCATATTAGCGAGAATGGGAAGGTGATTACCATAATACCATGAAGTTAGCCACAGGTCCCTCCACATTAGTCTGTTTGCCATGGGTAATTCTACCAGGAGCCAAAGCTCCAGGTAATATAACCTGAAGGATCATTGGACTTTGATACAATATGATCAACTTCATACAGTGCCACTAATCAACAAAAAATAAATGGCAGACAGTTTCCACATGCAGTTCAGTAAAATTAAGATTAATAGTCCCTGAGATGGCATGCTTGCTGTAAACCTAAGGATGAAAGTACCACTGATGCCACTGTTTTTAAATGGTGGTAATCTTGCTTATTTCAGTGTTCTTAGTGGTACCATAATAGATGGACACATGTTTTCTCTACACCAGCTGAATGTGAACTATATATAAGTTAATAGAGATGCACTTTTGATATCAACATGTCTTCTATGATTTATAATGAACATAGCAATAAAGGGAACTATCTCTTCATTTTCTCCACACTATATTCTTTCCTACCTGTTCTGTTCTGTGTTCTTGTGTCTCTCTGCCTTCACCATTGCCCTCTTTAGTTAGCAGTTTATTTACAAATTAAAATACATTTTGTTTGTTAATCCCTTTTTTAGTTTCTCTTAAATATGTGTATTGAATGTTATAATACATGTAGAGATAAAGTGATTCCATAAGTTCCATAAATGAGACAAAATTGTACAAACAAAAATATAATGTAAATCAGCCATCTTGTGAATATCTTAATAAGCCCTCTACTTCCTATCTCACCTCTCCACTCAAGTGCCTCCCTCCCATTCCTTGAACTATCTTGAACTTCTCTCTACCAAGTGATTTAACGGAAGATTACCATTAGCTATCTGGTATATTAATTTTGTACTGTGGGTCTCTGCAAATAAGCCTATGACCATTTTGACCTTTAGAACATAATCCTGACTCTAACTGGTAACAAGAAGAATGGGGTAGATTTTAAAAGCCCTGCGCGTGTAAATCCTGCCGGATTTACGTGCGCAGGGCACTTGTGTGCCGGCATGCCTATTTTGTATAGGCCGCCGGCGAGCGCAAAGTCCCGAGACGCGCGTAAGTCCCGGGGCTTTGTAAAAGGGGCGGGAGGGAGCATGTCCGGGGGTGTGTCCAGGGGCATGTCCGGGGGCGGTCCGAGGCGGTCCGGGGGCATGGCAACGGTTCGGGGGCAGGCCGGGAGGGCGGTCCCGAGTCTCCTGGCACTGCGGCCTCTGCCGGGGGATGGCGAGGCGGCACGCCTCGCCATCCCCCGTTCCCTCCGAGGCCGCTCCGATTTCGGAGCGGCCTCGGAGGGAACGGAGGCAGGCTGCGCGGTTCGGCGCACGCCGACTCCGGATTTTATAAGATACGCAAGGCTACGTGCGTAACTTATAAAATCCGGCGTACTTTTGTTTGCACCGGTTGCGCGAACAAAAGTACGCATGCACATACTTTTTTGAAATCTACCCCAATGTGTTTCAAAATGCTGAAAAACTGCCCACTTTCTGGGGTTACCTTCTTTAGCTGAAAGCCATTCCATTACTAGCACATAAAATTTGAACTTATTACAATTATGTGATATGGTAAACTGGCATATCATAAAGTCTTTTGGTACACTTACTTAACTCTAAATATAGTGCAAATCCTTTTCTATTTTTAATATGACTTGCTCTTTTGAAGGGACCAAGCTATGCATGAGGTGATACATGATGTAATGTTAAACACAATGGGGCCAGGATTTCATCATGGCTGATTGTAGCACTGCCTGTGCTGATGTTTTGCTTTAAAGAGGAGTTGACTATTGCATTTGCAGTAATTTTGTGTTATCAACTCTCCTATTTATTCTTACCCATTCCTAAAACAGGGGGTTTACAGCAGTTGGGTCTATGTGCAGTATAAACCAGCACAACTTGAATGTTATATTGTCGTCCTGAATTTAAATAGTATAGCGGTCTTGTAGCTGTATTAGTCCTGGGGAAAGCTGGATTTTTTTTTTTAAGTCAGTGATTGGTTTTATTAAACCAACATACGAGTAGTCCAAAGACTTTTGTAGGCGTCTGAGCCCACATGAGTCACATTTGAAGAAAAGACATACAACATCTTTTGAGTATTCTTACACTGGTCCGGTAAAAAGTATCACTACAAAGAATACTCAGTTTACAACGTCTGATGTATACATTTCAACAAATATGCTTTATAAAGTGTGGCAGCATTTTTATACCGCATTTCTTTTATCTTTCCAGAGATTGGGAAAGCTGAGAACACTACAGTTAAGCAATACCAAATTGGAGCATAAGTGTGAAAACACAAGCAAACACGTAGGACTTTCTACCTCCGACAACCTGCTAGCCAACACACCCCAGGATTATAGTGGCAGTCTGAAATCCTTCCCCTCCTGCAATCCTTCACAGGGAGAAGACGACTCTGTGCTGATTCTGACCCAAGAGCACCACAAAAGCTCAGATCCAGATCTTTCTGCCAACAGCGACCAGGAGTCGGGTGTAGAAGACTTGAGCTGCAGGTCCCCAAGCGGCGGTGATTCCCTGCCCAGCGAGGATGGCAAGGACCCAGATTCTGATGAAGCTGTCTTTCTCACTACCACATCGTAGAGCCCAGAGAGAGAGAGAAAACTATCTCATGTACATCAACAAATTCAAATAAAGGGCAGTGCAGGTGCACCTGCTACTTGCTCTCTCTGCTAGTACCAAGGGGATACTAGGAGTTAGAGATGGTAGTTATTGATCTCGTATTATATTCTTTCAGCATACTCTGAATTGCACACACTGTTTCAGCTCGATTGGGTGTTTTCTTTAAACTGCCTCATTTGATACATGAACATGCTTGGTTTTAGTTGGGTTTTTTTGTACCTCTGCAAATAGGTTTACTAGTAATGCAAGAACAAATTCCTCCTTCCTGAAGAGGCTATAACAAAAACACGTACAGAATTTTATTGACCATGCTGATTCTGGAGCCAGCGGGATTCTTTACACAGTACGATACCTTAATGGGCCAACATAAGTTTTCAGATGATGAACAGGAGCTTTTGAGACCACATGGGAGCGCCCCTCCTCCCTCCTTCACATGTGGCAAATAATTCTTATGCTGGGCCAATAATAAAAGTATCGCAGGCTACAAAGGAAGCAAGTGCAGAAACACTCCACGGTACAAAGTAGTTTTAAGTTTACGTTTTGGTGAACTTGGTATATTTTCATTATTTCTTCCGAGTGCTTCGCAAAGCATTTTAAATGACCTTTTAGAAGATTTAAGCGCTTTTGCTAATGTAGCAGAAACACACTGAAGCAGGAGTATTTCTGTAAGGCAGGTGAGCAAGGCCCACCCCTCTCAGAAACAAAGGCTATGCGTTCACAATCGTCAAACACCAGAGTGAGAACATGGAGGGCAAATAACCCAAATTGTACTGGAAGGCTTTATTTTGAATAGATTTCAAAAAAGGGATTTATTTTACTAGTAAATGTTTATGGTTTTTAAGCTGTAAAAACTCATACTTTTGCCATTATAGTAGAGTCAAGATTGTACAACTTGTAATAGCAACCTTTTGTAATTTATTACAGCCAGCATATTTGCACATTTTCATTAGTTGGTCATTTTTTTTATAGAATTTATGCACACTTTTTTTGTATTTAATCTTAATTTAAAGATGTGGTATTTATGATTATTTCCTGAGTTCTTGGTTAACCTGGGGACTTGATTTGTAGCATGTTATATGTAAGCTGCCATAGATTTCTCTGTTGTTTTTAATTGAGGTATTTCTTGGGCAGAATATGACATACTAGAATTGAACTGAATATAATGTTTTTATGGATGTGTGGGGTTTTTGTTTGTTTGTTTTTTTTTTTAATATCACAATCTCATTGGAGAGTTTTAGTAATTTGCTATCAGATGCTCCTTTTGCAGGTAAGTTTACTTGTTTTTCCAAGGCACTTCATTTTGAACTGCAGATTTCCTCAACCATGAATCTCACAGGAAAGATGCCATGTGTGGATACAGATTTTGTTCCTCGGGGGTGCAGATTTTGGCATTGTCCTGTGCATTTCAAATGTTTGTAATGTATAAAAAAAAAAATGAATGGCATGATTTCAGTTCTATTATATTACATTCTCAATGTGTCTACATTTTGCTAATCTTGTGATAGTAGATTGTCAGTATATTCTTTCAAAGGAACAGTAAGTAAAATATCTCTGCTCATGAAATTAAAACCTAATGCGATTGTAAATGCATTTCACTTACAAAAAAAAGAAATTCAGGTCCCATTGATTCATATGTTCGAAATGCAAATGAGTAATGATCAAAGTGTGACTGAGACAGTATTCTTGGAAATATAGCACTAGATGAAAGACTAATTAGATTTTAAATGGAATGTGTGTGTATGTAATTGTGATACAGTACAAGGTTTCCATTTATTCTTGGAAATAGATAACATTTCAAAAATGTTTTCATGTTTCCTCTGTTTTTTGTTTTAAAGCTTTATTTATCATTGTTTGCATTGTAATGTTTGTAGAATCTTCCTGAATTTCCCTTCTGCAAATAAATACCTGTTGAGGTTAATAAGTATTTTGAGATATGTTTTTGGAATATCCATATCACTAAGCAAAACCATATTCTCATGAAAGTTGAAGATTTGTATCTGCCTGTTCAAAGTAATGCAGCTGGTTTTCCAACTTACTTTCTGTTACAAAAATATTAGTTTGTTTGCTCTGTGCCTTTCCATTTTTTCTGCTGTACCCTGCCAGCTTGAAGGGAGTATTTCATCTACAGGAAATAAGGATTTCTATGTTCTCTGAAGACAAGCAGGATGGCAGTCCTCACGTATGGATGATATCATCTGATGGAGCCCAGCACGGGAAACTTATGTCAGAGGTTTTAGAACTTTGAGCCTCTCTGAGCATGCTTGAGCATGCATTATACCATGCATCTATACGGGGTCCTTTCAGTCTTTCTTTTTCTGCAGAGCCCAGTGTTCTGCAGTGGAACGAGTCTCTCACTTGTTTCCTTAGATCAAATATTTTGTAGTGAGGGATTGCATAGGTCAACATGGGGTCCTTCTCTTCTTCCCTCTGTCTTCCCTAGGTAGGTTTTTGGACGTTTCAAATCTGTTTATTTTTGTAGTCTTTCCTTGAGGTGGCAGTGTGCTCTGTGCCCACCGGCCATTGAGGGCCACAGCCATCGATTTTGATCTTGTGTCCCTTTTGTTTCACAAAGCCATGTAATCAGCCTTCCAGCAATACCCCCAGTGCGGGAGGACTATGCCTGTCACAGATCCCCATGAAAGATGTGTCCTCTGTTTAGGGGTTGCCACAAATGTGCACAAATGACCCCTAAAGGACACAGGGCCCATTTAGAGAAGATGGACTAACTCTTCGAACTTTGGAAGACCGATCCATCGGTACCAGCATTGGAGGCATCACCATCAAGGAAGCTCTAAGCGAACCATCTACACCTGCAGAGCCAGAATCCAGAGATGGGTCATTGTCCAGCTCTTCCAGGTCGAAGATGTCTGGTTCATCTTCTTCAACCTCAGCACTGGAGAGGACTATGCCGAGCATCGAGGGAAGTTGAAGAAGCATTAGCATTGGTCCCCGTCAATGCACAATGCTGGGCAAGAGGATGCTCCAGCTTTGGCTGAGAAACCCCTGCAACAAACCCATGATAGCCCTCCATGATTCACAGGGGTTCACCACAAACTCCACCAGGTCAGATATCCTCCACAGACCCTCTCTGTTCCAAAGAGGATTTGGTCATGCCTCCTGGCTCTCAGACCATTTTGGCATTGGCGATCTTCGAAGAGTAGCTGGAGAAGTGAGTACAGTTAGCCGCAGAGAAGGTGCTGTAGGGCCTTGGTGTCAGAGCACTGATGGCACCAGGACCGCACCATTGCTCCTCAAGCTGCTGCTCAGCTCCCTTCAAATACTAATTGGTGCTCTACTGACACAGTCATTGGACTCAGTACCCGCTGTGGCATTAACACCCTTCAGGGCATGGGATCCGCTACCTACCAGTCCGGTGGACATCCACGGTTCCATGGAGGAGGAAGCTTCCCCGAAGATGGGAGCTGCCTCAGGGTTCAAGCCCACCCAGCCAGTTGCTACATTACCTGTACCACTGGCCAAGTTCTGAGCACCAGGGCAGCCCCTTCCCTGTTGATAACAGGGACCCTCTTTATTAGAGATGTGAATTATGTGCCCGATCGTCTTAACGATCAGGTTCGGCTGGAGGGAGAAAAAAATCTGATCGCTGGAGATGTGAATCTGTTCCGATTCACATCGTTAATTTTTCTTTAGTGAGGCCCGACCCTTTAAAATTGACCCCTTACCTTCCCCCATCCCCCCGAATCCCCCCAAAACTTTTTACGAGTACCTGGTGGTCCAGTGGGGGCACGCGGACCGATCTCCTGCTCTCGGACCATCGGCGCCATTTTGACTGCCACTCAAAAATGGCGCCAATGGCCTGATTAAAAAAAACCCCACCCGACCCTTTAAAGATGACCCCTTAGCTTCTCCACCCTCCTGATCCCCCCAAAACATTTTAAAATTACCTGGGTGGTCTAGTGGTGGTCCCGGGAGCGATCTCCCGTTCTCAGGCCGTCGGCAGCCACTCATAAAGATGGCGCCGATGGCCCTTTGCCCTTACCATGTGACAGGGTATCCGTGCCATTGGCCAGCCCCTGTCACATTGGAGGAGCACTGAATGGCTGGTGTCATCTTTATGATGGCGGTGGCCATCTTTAAAGATGGCGCCAGCCAGTGCTCCTACCATGGGGGGGAGTAACGATTTTTTATGATAAATCGTGAAAATTTCTATTGTATCACACACTGTACCGATTTTGACGATTTAAAAAATATCGGATGATTTTTTTAAATCGTCAAAAAACGATTCACATCCCTACTCTTTATTCCTTGGGGGGAAGCTCCTTGGAGGCTTCAGAAAACGAGGCATCAGATGGCTTCCCCTCAGACCCTTCTCCCGCTAGCAGAAGTAAGTCTCCTCCAGAAAACCTCTCATTCGCAGGTTTTGTCCGGCTGATGGCTGAGACCATCCAGCTTATAACCATTTGGTTGTGGTCAAATCCTCTCAGTAAGGCCAAGCATACTCTAACTCACTCCTCTGTACCCCCTGGGAGGAATCCAAGGGTCATGGATACTCTTGGGAGGAAGGTGTTTAAGGAAGCTATGCTCATTGCCAGCATGGTGGCCTATCAGCTCTTCATGGGCCAATACATGCAGGATATCTTGAAGCAAGTGCAAGAGGTGGCCGAGCAGCTGCCTCAGCAGCACCAAATCACCCTCCAGTCACTGGTGAATAAGTCTGGAACGTGGAAAACATGGGATCTGCTCAATATACGATGTGTTAGAGACTCTCAATGCTGCCTCAGCCACAGAGATTGGCGCTCGGATCTTTGTCAGAAGTGCAGGAAAGGCTTGCTGATGTGCTGTGCACAGGATAGAAGGATGTGGCAGTGCAGATCTGTGAACACTCCACAAAGCTCCAGCAGCTTTCCGCAAGCACTCAAGACCTGGACTCCTCATCTAGGAGATCCTCGAGATCATGTCTGAGAGTCTTCTTCTGGCTGAGGAGACACTACCCTGCACTGTCTTGGTCTTGGCACCAGCAGCAAGTTCCTCATAGCCACCCCAGGCAACAGAGGGCCCCTAAACCCCAGGTGGTGCCTCAGACAACTGGAACAGGGTTTTGAATGGATAAAAGGGAGTATAGCCAAGACCCTTGTACCTGTGTTGAAGGGGAAGGCTGCAGTTTTACATGAGACAGTGCCTCAGAATAACCTCAAACCAGTGGGACCTCTGTTTCATTCTTAGAGGGTACAAATTAAACCTATTGAATGTTACACTAAATCACCCTCTGAGTCCATTTTGGGGACCAGTAGCTCTCTTTTAATGGCCAGAGCAGTTGAGCCCATACCACCAAAGCAGAGAGGGCAATGATTCTACTCCTAGTCCTTCCTTATTCCAAAGAAAACTGGGTGACCTAAGGGTCTTGAACAAATTTCTAAAAAGAGAAAAATTCAATATGATTTCCCTGGACACTTTGATCCATTTTCTGCAAAAAGGGGATTGGCTATGCTCTCTTGATCTAAGATACCTACATTCACATTGAGATCTTCCACAGCCACCATACGTATCTCCGCTTCGTAGAGGGAAAACAGTACTTCCAGTACTGCGTTATGCCATTTGGGCTAGCGCCTGCCCTACAGGTCTTTACAAAATGCTTAAATATGGTGGCAGTGCACCTTCGCAGGCTGGCAGTTCACTTTTTCTCCTATCTGGATGATTAGTTGGTCAAGAGCACCTCTCTGGCAAGGGCCAAGGAGTCCATGCGCCTGACCATCTGGTTGCTGGAATCACTAGGGTTTGTCATAAACCACTCCAAGTCCCATCTCAGTCTGCCACCTCACTGGGAGTTCATTGGAGCCCTGCTAGACACAGTTCAGGTCAAGGCCTTCCTGCAGCATTGCAGCAGAGATTCAAAGGAGCCATTAGGTATCAGCATGGCACATGTTGAGAATATTGGACCACTTAGACATAACTGTATATGTTAATCTCTTGGCACATCTGCACATGCGAAGAGCCCAATGAACCCTAAGGTCCCAATGGCTTCAGATCACTTAAGATTTGTGGGACTTACATCTGAGTCACTCCATTACTCTGGTAGCAAGAAATTTCCAATTTGGAACGGGAGTATCCTTCCAAATTCTTCAGGTTCAAATTTCCTTGACAACAGATGTGTCCACTCTGGGCTCGGGTGTGCATATAGATGAACTCAGCACCCAAGGTCAATGGTCCACCTAGGATCAAATTAACTTCCTGGATCTCCAAGTGATGGGTATGCACTGTGGGCTTTCAGAGATCAGCCGTCCAACAAAATTGTGTTGATCCAGACAGACAACTATGTGGCAAGGTACTATGATAGCAAGCAGGGAGGTATGGACTCTTACCTTGTTGTGTCAAGAGGCGATCTAGATATGGTCATGGGCCCTCTCCCACAGGTTGGTGTGCAGGTTGGTGGTATGTCTGGTCTGGAGAATGGGGTAGCGGACAGATTGATTCCCTCCTTCAGATCCCATGATCTGGAATAATCCACATGTCCCAGATCCCAGATTTTCCCATGTGGATCCAGGGGTAATGAACTGGATCTTCTGCCTCTGGGGGACCCTGGAGGTGGACATGTTTGTGACCCTTGGAACAGGAAGGTTCTCTGTTCTATTCCATGTACAGGGCACACGGCAAGATAGCCTTGGACGCTTTTGCCCTCCATTAGGGCCAGGGTCTCCTGGCCAGCTCTGCTGGTGGCGGAGGACAAGGGGGTCTATGATTCTCATAGCTCCCCATTGTCCAAGGCAGGTCTGGATTCTGCTTTTTCAGGAGTTGTCCATCCAGAAACCGATCAGACTGCGGACTTCCCCAGATTAGGGCAGGTTGCAGCATCCCAACCTCCAGGTCCTGTTGCTCACAGTTTGGATGTGAGAGATTGATCCCGCAACCCCTCAAACACTTGGAAGATGTGTCTTGTGTCTTCATAGCTTCCAGAAAGCCTTCCACAGAAAGCTAAAGTAGAGGAGGTTTCTGTGTGGTGTGAACAAAAGACCCTAGACCCTTTCTCCTGCTCAACATACAAACTACTTGGCTACCTTCTACACCTCTCTAAAGCTGGTCTTAAGACTAAATGAGTGCAATTGGCGCATATCGCCATGGTGTAGAAGGTAAGTCCATTTCTGTATAGCCTATATTTGTACGTTTCATGTAGGATCTGCTTCAGTTGAAGCCTCCCCTAAGGTCTCCCACTGTGTCCTGGGACCTCAATATGGTTTTAGCTCAGCTGATGAAAGCTCCTTTCGAGCTACTGTGCACTTGTGACTTGAAGTACCTGACCTGGAAAGTTGTATTTTTTGTGGCGGTCACTTCACACAGAATCAGTGAACTCCAGGCCTTAGTAACTTATCCACCTTTTACTAAGTGTTTTCGGTAGGGTGGTCTTGCGCATGCACCCTAAATTGCTGCATAAGGTGATGTTGGACTTTCATCTTAACCAGTCCATGTCTTGCCAGTTTTCTTTCCCAAGTCACATACTTACCAAGGTGACAAAGATCTGCACAGTTTGGACTGCAAGAGAACCATAGCCTTCTCTCTGGAGTGGACAGAAGCCCATAGATAGTCCATCCAAGTCTTTGTTTCTTTTGATCAGAACAGACTGGGAATTGCCATTTCCAAACAAGACACTTTCCAGTTGACTAGCAGACTGCATCTCCTTCTGTAATGCCCAGGCAGGATTGCATCTTGTGGGAGATGTCAAGGCTCACTTTGTCTGAGCCATGGCAGTATTGGTGGCCTACTTGCGAGCAGTCCACATGGAGGAGATCTGCAGAGCTGCGACGTGGAGTTCCATCTACTCATTCACGTCACATTACTGTTTGGATAGGGATAGCCAATTCAACAGCAGGTTTGGCCAATCTGTCCTTTGGAACTTGTTTGAAGTTTAGAACCCAACTCTGTTACCAGTTTGGGTCTGTTCAGGCTGCCTCCCCTCTGTTACCGACAAAATGTTTTGTGCTTGTTGTCACTTGTTTTGTTGGACCCATTTTTTGCTGGGGAGGGGAGGTGCCTGTAGCTAGGGATTCACTTACATGTGAGGACTGCCAACCTGCTTGTCCTCGAAGAAAGCAGACTTGCTTACCTGTAACAGGTGTTCTGAGGGCAGCAGGATGGCAGTCCTCACAAGACCTGCCCACCACCCCGTGGGGTTGGGTCTCTACTTTGTGTTTGTTTTTTTTAAATTCTTTTATTAGACAGAAGGGACCCCACGTGGTATAATGCATGCTCAGAGAGGCTTGGTCAAAGTTCTAGAAACTTTTTGGACATAAGTTTTACGTGCCGGGCTCCATCGGATGATGTCACTCATGTGTGAAGACTGACATTCTGCTAACATAAGAACATGCCATACTGGGTCAGACCAAGGGTCCATCAAGCATAGCATCCTGTTTTCAACAGTGGCCAATCCAGGCCATAAGAACCTGGCAAGTACCCAAAAACTAAGTCTATTCCATGTTACTGTTGCTAATAATAGCAGTGGCTATTTTCTAATTCAACTTAATTAATAGCAGGTAATGGACTTCTCCAAGAACTTATCCAATCCTTTTTTAAACACAGCTATACTAATTGCACTAACTACATCCTCTGGCAACAAATTTCAGAGCTTAATTGTGCATTGAGTGAAAAAGAACTTTCTCCAATTAGTTTTAAATGTGCCACATGCTAACTTCATGGAGTGCCTCCTATAGTTTTTCTGTTATCTGAAAGAGTAAATAACCGATTCACAACTACCCGTTCTAGACCTCTCTTGATTTTAAACACCTCTATCATATCCCCCCTCAGCCGTCTCTTCTCCAAGCTGAAAAGTCCTAACCTCGTTAGTCTTTCCTCATAGGGGAGTGGTTCCATTCCCCTTATCATTTTAGTTGCCCTTCTCTGTACCTTCTCCATCGCAATTATATCTTTTTTGAGATGCGGCGACCAGAATTGTACACAGTATTCATGGTGCGGTCTCACCATGGAGCGATACAGGGGTATTATGACATTTTCCTTTTATTCACCATTCCCTTTCTAATAATTTCCAACATTCTGTTTGCTTTTTTGACTGCCGCAGTACACTGAACCGACGATTTCAATGTGTTAGCCACTATGACGCCTAGATCTTTTTCATGAGTGGTAGCACCTAATATGGAACCTAACATTGTGTAACTATAGCATGAGTTATTTTTCCCTATATGCATCACCTTGCACTTATCCACATTAAATTTCATCTGCCATTTTGATGCCCAATTTTCCAATTTCACAAGATCTTCCGGCTTGGAGAGGAGATGGCTGAGGGGGGATATGATAGAGGTCTTTAGGATCATGAGAGGTCTTGAACGAGTAGATGTGAATTGGTTATTTACACTTTCGAATGATAGAGGGACTGGGGGGCATTCCATGAGGTTGGCAAGTAGCACATTTAAGACTAATCGGAGAAAATTCTTTTTCACTCAGCGCACAATAAAGCTCTGGAATTTGTTGCCAGAGAATGTGATGACTGCCGTTGGTAATGCTGGGTTCGGAAAGGGTTTGGATAGGTTCTTGGAGGAGAAGTTCATTAACTGCTATTGGGTTTGCTTGGGGAATGGCCACTGCTATTGATTGCACCGGTAGCATGGGACCTTCTTAGTGTTTGGGTAATTGCCAGGTTCTTGTGGCCTGGTTTGGCCTCTGTTGGAAACAGGATGCTGGGCTTGATGGACCCTTGTTCTGACCCAGCATGGCAATTTTTTATGTTCTTATGTTCCGGCAATCTGCTTGTGATTTAACTACTCTGAACAATTTTGTATCATCTGCAAATTTGATTATCTCACTCGTCGTATTTCTTTCCAGATCATTTATAAATATATTGAAAAGTAAGGGTCCCAATACAGATCCCTGAGGCACTCCACTGCCCACTCCCTTCCACTGAGAAAATTGTCCATATAATCCTACTGTTTCCTTTCTTTTAGCCAGTTTGTAATCCACAAAAGGACATCGCCACCTATCCCATGACTTTTTACTTTTCCTGGAAGCCTCTCATGAGGAACTTTGTCAAACGCCTTCTGAAAATCCAAGTACACTACATCTACCGGTTCACCTTTATCCACATGTTTATTAACTCCTTCAAAAAAGTGAAGCAGATTTGTGAGGCAAGTCCTTGGAGAACACATGTTACAGATAAGAAACTCTGCTGTGTTGCACATTTTCTTTCTGATTGTAAAACAAAACATTGCAGTTAACACTTTAGTACAGAACCTTAGGTAATTGTTTCAAATATGGCTCTGGTCATTTGTAACTGAAAGACATTACAATCTAAAGTGATTTAGCATTCTATGTGAAATAATTTGGTAGTCACAGCCCAGTTCCAAATGGCCAGGTGTCCACATGGGTCAAAAGCATACTTTTAGTAGGCATTCATAGGCATCTATGTTGGCAGTCTCATCAAAAAGGCTGTTAAATACAGAATTACCTTCTCACACACTGTTCCTCCACAACAGAGTTTATGCACATTTTCAAGCCACTATGGTAGAATTAGACTCTAGCGAAAAGCGTTGCTCTAGAGATGTAAGCTATTAGAAAGGCTTATGTTTTTCACTGTATTACAGAGCTGTTTTAAGTTTCTTTGAGATTGGGTTTGTTTTTTTTGGAGAGGGGGATAGAGGGAGGAGGTTAGAAGATATTGCCTTCCTATGGATTATCATGTATAATTTAATTTTCAAAAGGATTTACATGTGTAAAACCAGATATACAGGATGGAAAAAAATAGAGGCGGTTCTCAAGCTGGTTTTTGAGACATATGTCTCTTCAGGTGGCAGTGTAACTGACTAAAGCTGGTTTGCACTTGTTTCTTCATATGCAGGAGTCTTTGCAATATTTCAAGCCTGGAGAAGGCAGTGCAACAAGAACTGAGGTCAGCCTTTGGGCAGATGCATCTTTAATTAGTTTATATCTCATTTGGGAGTATGGCTTCTAGTATAGTGGCCAGGCATTTGTGTGTCTGCTGAGTTGCTCTGCGGATTCAACTTCATGAATCAGCTGATCAAGTTTCCTTTCAAGGCTTCTATTTGGTGAGAATCTTGAGAAGAAGGTCACAGCCTTTGGGAAGTATCTAAAGTTGTAAGGCTGTACAAGAGAATGAATAGCAAGGATCGTCCCATCAGTTGCCTTCTAGAAGTCTTTAAGATGTCAAAGGTCTGGGTCATATGGTAGATTTCAGTCCTTTTTAATTTCCAAGAGAGAGGGAAATCTTGACAATTCAGGAACTACAAGACTACTTGAAGCTCCCAATGAAGGAGTCGGTGGAGCCAAGGTTAAGCGGTTGATTATCAGAATTTCTCCAGCTATGGGCCTAGATTACGACACGCCAGAGGGTCATTTAGAGTTTGTCTGTCTGAACTCAGACACTTTTATGGTTTGTCTTTGTATTTTCTCTCTGATGCAAAATAAATTTTGGGTTGTGCTCAGTCATCTGTTAGACATTGGGGCAGTAGTTTTGGTACTTCTGGTGCAATGGGATTGATATTGGTATTTCAACTATTAAGTAGTTTACAAAAAAAAAGGAACTTTTAGACCTTTTTTGGATCTGACACGAGTTCATCACTTCAGAATGGGGGTCTTTATATCAGTTGTGGAGACTCTAGACTGTGTAGTCTCTGAACTACCTGCTGGCTCTACTATAAACATCTGCCTCTTGCCCTAGCAACCACTGGTTGAAGACCAGCTCAAGCTCTTTTACTGATGAGACAAATTTTTAGCATCCATGGATTTGATAGAAGCATATTTGTATAAGAGGGCCTTCAGAAGTTTCTTCGTTTCTCAGTGCTGGGGGTCATTTTTTGTTTCAGGTCCTCCCTTTTAGTTAACCACTGCTCTTGAAACTTTCTTACAGTGAGTAGATCTCCTGGTTCATCCTTTTCTGGAAGATTGGTTAGTTAGGCCAAAGTCAGCTCACGAAAGCAAATTAGCTACCAATGAGGTTTATTTGATTTGGGGGCTTATTTTGACACTAATTGGGGACATGTGTTGATTATAGAGGACTCAGAGCTCATTTGTGTTACTTGAGGTGCAACAGGATATCCTCTGTATGGAATTATCTTCAAATGTTGAGATCCATGGCAGCAGCCTTGGAGCTGGTTCAGTGGGCGAGGCCTCTCATGAGGTTCTTGCAGAGCCTTTTGCTTCTAAATGAGATCTTTAGTCACAAAACTATGCGATTGGATTCTGTCCCAGATCAAGCAAGAGCAGGTTTCAATTGGTGTTCCAGTGAATTGGAGAAGGGAGTAGATCTGGAGTCTCCTTAAGTGGTAGTGATGACCAGCCTCTTAGGTTAGGAAGAATATTGTCAAGATCATTTTTTTAAGAACATAAGAAATTGCCATGCTGGGTCAGACCAAGGGTCCATCAAGTCCAGCATCCTGTTTCCAACAGAGGCCAAAACCAGGCCACAAGAAATGGCAATTACCCAAACACTAAGAAGATCCCATGCTACTGATGCAATTAATAGCAGTGGCTATTCCCTAAGTAAAATTGATTAATAGCCATTAATGGACTTCTCCTCCAAGAACTTATCCAAACCTTTTTTGAACCCAGCTACACTAACTGCACTAACCACATCCTCTGGCAACAAATTCCAGAGCTTTATTGTGCGTTGAGTGAAAAAGAAACTGGATCAGCAGTAGAAGCCATGTGGCCAGTCTGGTTGGTAACCAGTGCAGTTTTGTTGGTGGTGTTCTATTGGGCACCAGTTCTTCAAATTCAAGCAGTCTGGTTTTTGCCTAGTAGTAAAGTATATGATTCATCAAGTAGATGTCAGCATAGGTGATAATCATGTGTAATCTGGGAGGAGAAATACCTAAGAATATTCTTGGCATCAGTGTTTGCAGTTGGGTGGATTTCACATCCAAATGAGCTAGTTTTTCGAAATCGGCTGTGGGAAATTTGGGGCTTTTGTGGGTTGCGGTTTTTTTTTGGGCGATATATCATTCAATCACTGCTCTTGCAAATGATTGAAAATTCCAGTGGAGAGCGGAGCCTTTGCCTGCAGCTACCTGCTCCCCCTTGTCTGAATGCTCCCACACTGACAATACACAAGCAGAGTCTTCGGGAACTAACACTGGCCCGTTGTCTGCTGACAGGAATATTACCAGTCATGCTGAAACCAATCAAAGGCAAGAGGCTCAAGCAGCTGCCAATCAGATAATTCCTGAGGAAGAAAGGAGCTGAGTTCTGACCAATGAGAAATGAAAATACCATAGCAAGGTGTCTCCTGCTGCTGCAGGTCTCACGCAGGAACCAATAGGCTGTAAGATAGCTCTGAAAGTATTGATTGGACAGCAAGAAAGAAGGCTTTTGGACAGTAGAAGAGGACAGGAACGTTCAATCTGCAAACTGTTCCCAGCATCCCCAGGGAGTGGACTCAAGAGGTCACAGTGAGTGATCCAGGCTTCAAACTCCACAGCTCCAGCTTCCAGAGGCCCTGCACTCTTTGCAGTAGAAGAGGACTGGAAGCACATGCTTAATAGTGTGCAAAACTCAATCCATTGAGAGAAGATCAACTTGCTGGTGGTTGAAGAGGATCGGTAAGTATAGCTTTGTGAAATCTTAGGACTTAAAAAAGTTTTTGGTGAGAGATGAAATAGTGGGATGTATTCTTTAGAGTTCATGTATGTCTGAGATAAGCCAGAGGGAGATAATGTTAGTATCTGTCTTTCCCACCCACCCACCACTAGCTCATCCTTTGATTTATAGGCAAGAGACATCTCTTCTCCAAGCTGAACAGTCCTAATCTCTTTAGCCTTTCCTCATTGGAGAGCCATTCCATCCCCTTTATCATTTTGGTCACTTAGCAGTTTCTTAAGTGAAACTATATCTTTCTTTAGATACAGTGACCAGAATTGTACACAGTACTCAAGGTGTGGTCTCACCATGGAGCGATATAGAGGCATTATAACATTTTCTGTTTTATTAACCATTCCCTTCCTAATAATTCCTAACATTGTTTGCTTTTTTGACTGCTGTAGCACACTAAGCCGACGATTTCAAAGTATTATGCACTATGATGCCTACATCTTTTTCCTGGGTGGTAGCTCTTTATATGGAAGCTAACATCGTGTAATTACAGCAAGGGTTATTTTTCCCTATATGCAACACCTTGCACTTTTCCACATTAAATTTAATCTGATATTTGGATGCCCAATCTTCCAGTCTCGCAAGGTCCTCCTGCACTGTATCACAATCTGCTTGTGATGTAACTAATCTGAATAATTTTGTATCATCTGTGAATTTGATAACCTCACTCGTTGTATTCCTTTCCATAATATAATATATATATATTGAAAAGGACTGGTCCAAGTACAGATCCCTGAGGCACTCCACTGTTTACATATTTCCACTGAGAAAATTGACCATTTAATCCTGCTCTCTGTTTCCTGTCTTTTAACCAGTTTGTAATTCCGAAAGGACATCGCCTCCTATCCCATGACTTTTTAGTTTTATTAGAAGCCTCTCATGAGGGACGTTGTCAAATGCCTTCTGAAAATCCAAATACACTACATCTACTGGTTCACCTTTATCCACGTTTATTAACCCGTTCAGAAAAATGAAGCAGAGTTGTGAGGCAAGACTTCCCTTGGGTAAATCCATGATGACTGTGTTCCATTAAACCATGTCTTTCTATATGCTCTGTGATTTTGATCTTTAGAATAGTTTCCACTATTTTTCCCAGCACTGAAGTCTGGCTCACTGGTCTATAGTTTCCTGGATCACCCCTGGAGCCCTTTTTAAATATTGGCCACCCTCCAGCCTTTAGGTCCAATGGATAATTTTAATGATAGGTTACAAATGTTAACTGTAATAGATCTGAAATTTCATTTTTTAGTTCCTTCAGAACCCTTGGATGCATACCATCCGGTCCAGATGATTTGCTACACTTTAGTTTGTCAATCTGGCCTATTAAATCTTTCAGGTTCACAGTGATTTGGTTCAGTTTATCTGACTCATCACCCTTGACAATCATCTCTGGAACTGGAATCTCCCCAATATCCTCATTAGTAAACACAGAAGCAAAGAATTAATTTAGTCTTTCTGCAGTGGCCTTATCTTCCCTAAGCCTAAGTGCCTTGCCCTGTGTGCTGCTTGCCATATTTGACCATCTCAGCCTGGTATTCCCTCTAATTTGTGTCAGCTCAATTTGGAGACTCAAGGAGACTTGTCTCTGTCTGATTTTGTTAAGCCCGGCCCTTCCCAGCTTATTGCAGGAATGGTAAAAAGTTGCCAGAGAGCTCTCCTGGAATTTGAACTCCCCTAACTGGTTCCTCAGCAGCAGAAGATAGTTCAGTGGGCACAGTACCAACACCCCTGCTTTTGACATGGATCCCTTTGCCTTTTCTTGGGTAGAATTTTTTCAAGGGCTGCAGTCCTTTCTTCAGGTGCAGTCCTTGGCCCCAGCCAATCTTGACAGATCAGGATCGCAGGCTGCAGATTCCCTTGCGCCTGGTGCTGCGGGTCATGCCAATAGGGATCCAGATGATAAGTCGATCCTTACTCCCTGGAGGATAGGGAAATTCCTCTGGGGTTTGAGCTGTATAAAACTATGTTGCGTTTCTTTCATAGAGATGAATTACTGGCTCTGATTTCCCAGACACTGAAGATGTTGGGAGTACGGGGGCTGATTCTGTGTCTGAGCCAAAGAAAGATCCCATTTTGACTTCTTTGTGTAAAGCCTTATGTATCTTTACTATTATAGAGGCTATTCAAGAATGGATTGATCTTGAATAGGGCACCCCGGTGTAGTGCTCCCTTGGGCCTTGTTCTTGCTTCTCTCTCAAGTCAGCAAATCTGGTGTGAGTTACAGGGCAGTGATGGAACCAGTAGCCTCCATTTTGGCAGATGTGGGCTGCAACTTGGTCTGCCCTTCGGCCAGAGGGGTGGCTTCTGTAATAGCAGCCAGACGTCAGCTATGGTTCGGGAATTGGTCAGCCGATACAATTTCAAAGTCTAGTCTTACTAAATTTCCCTTGAAAGGATCACTCTTGTTTGGGAGTGAGCTGGAGAAAATGGCCAATAAGTGGGGTGAGGGCCAGATTCCTCGGTTGCTTGTTACGGGATACTGGCAGGTTGATAGTAGCAAGTCTGTTAATCTCAGCTTCTGTCTGTTGGTTGGTGGACATAACCAATGCGTTTGAACTGGTTTGGCTGGACTTGAGGAAAGGAAATTATCAGATAAGAACTAACTTCTCCTTTCAGCCTGTCTCTAATTGTAGGTGCCATATGTGTTAACTGTTTGAAGTTGAGTTAACACAGAAGTTAAGTACATAAGAACTGCCATGCTGGGTCAGTCCAAGG
This sequence comes from Rhinatrema bivittatum, assembly GCF_901001135.1. Taxonomy (NCBI): domain Eukaryota; kingdom Metazoa; phylum Chordata; class Amphibia; order Gymnophiona; family Rhinatrematidae; genus Rhinatrema; species Rhinatrema bivittatum. The sequence continues at coordinate 127,507,240 of NC_042615.1, forward strand.
TCCATTGATATCAGCATCCTGTCTTCAACAGTGGTCAAATGTGATCTAATTGTTGTTACTCACTTCCAGGGCTAGTAATTGCTTTCTTTAGTCTACCTTGCTAATACTATGTGATGGACTTTTCTTAGAGCAACTTTTCCAAACATTTTTTTTTTAATGTCTGCATAATAACACATTGTAACTTAACATTATACTCTTCAAAGAGCAGTAATTTAACTATACTAGAGAGGCTATTGGATCTGTTCCCCCCTATAGCTGCCCCATCCATCTTAACTTGTATCCTCATATCTCTTAAACCACCATCACACATACCTCCCCCCTCCCCTAAGAACACTTTTGATAACTTTTACACATGTCATCCAACACCTAGAGGCAGCAGAGAAAGCAAAAGTTGTCAAATAAAACTTAAAATATTAAGTCCTAGCTAACGGTCTTTGCAGTTTTGAATATAGCTATCCCAGGAGCTAGGAAAGACCTTCTACCTGTAAACAAGCTGTGGCTTGCTATATTCTCCATTTGGAGCAATGAGTGGAAGTGGTTGTACCACAGCCAAAACTAATGTGCATCTTTCTCCACACAGTTAAAATCGATTTTTCCTCAGTAATACCTTTCTAATCAATAAATACATAGGGACAGTAACTTTAAAACGAGAGCATGTGTGCCCAAATAAACATGTATATGGGCACATGGCCACATATGCTGAAATATTATATCCTGCATGCAAGGATGCACATATTATAAAATAGGCCTTTTGCATGTATGTGTTATCCTAATTTACATGCTCAAGAGAGGAAATTTTGTAAGTTGCACATGAGGGAAATGACTAGTTTGGCTAATCTAGGTCATTAAGACCCTCCCCTGGTTCTTTAGCCTACACTCCCCCTCCCCCCCCCAGTTTACCCAAATCCCTCAAACCCTTCATACGTAGCTAAAACGTTTTATTCAGAATTATACTTTATCTAGAGTAGAAGTAAATTTGTACAGAAATAAACGAGACACACATCAGTCGCTTCCTATGCGTCTCTCTCTTGGTCCAGCACCCATTCTGCCCTTTTTTATTCATTGTTAGATATTTGCACACCGGTCCTTGTGCACATATGGGTGAAGTTTATAAAATAGGTCGGACATGCGCGTGTGCTAGAGGCGTGCACATATTTTAAAATGTATCTTTTAAGTTTTAAATCTCTTAAATCCAGGTATGATAGTTGCCTTGATCATGTCCTCTGGCAATAGATGTCACTGCTTGATAGTGTGCTGAGTGAAAAAGTACTTTCTATGATTTGAGTCTGGTGATTGTAAGTTTCATTCAGTATCCCCTTGTATTATTAGAATAAATAACTATCTTTTATTTACTTGTTCCATCCCACTCATGATTGTATAAGTTTCAGCCCTCTCATCCATCTCTTTTCCAAGCTGAAGAGCCCTAGTGTGCATAATCTCTCCTCATAGAAGAATGTTCCTTCCCATTTACCATTTTTGTCATCCTCCTCTGCTCCTTTTCTAGTTCTGCTGTGTATTTCTTGAAATGGGGGTGACCAGAACTGCAAACAGTAGAGATGTGCAAAGCCCAAACCTTTTTGTTCGGGCTTCGTTTTTGGCCTACAGTGGGAAATTTTAATGGGGAGTTAGCACGTACTAACCCAAAAACCAAATTGCCTAATTCGTCCTAAACCATTGCACATCCCTAGCATATAGTGCTTGGCATGTAGTCACAATCTATTTTCTGTTTTATTTTCCAGTCTTTTCAGATCATTCCTAATATTCTATTTGCTTTTTTTGAATGTTGCTGTGCACGGAGCTGATGATTTCACCATATTGTCCACATTGGCTCCAAGGTCCTTTTCCTGGGTAGTGACTCCCAATTCAGAACCCACCATTGTGTTGGGATTATTTTTCTCTATGTACATTGCTTTGCACTTTAACACATTAAATTGCAGCTGGTATTTAGTTGACCAGTCTCTTAGTCTCACAAAGGCGTTATGCAGTTTCTCACCATCCACTACCACTTTTAACCACTTTGAATAATTTTGTGTCATCTGCAAATTTGATCATCTCGAATGCACCTCCTTTCCTCCTGCCAGCGGTTGGCTTTATTTTGATTTTTATGCTCCTGCTAAAGTCTTAAGGATAGGCAGCCTCATAAAGTCAGGTTAGAAAGTAGGCTGACAGAGGGGAGACAACCCATTACAGACTAAGGCTTGGTGAAGGTAAGACAGCTATTGGGCAGATGAAGGTAGGAGGTAAGCACTTCTGCCTGCAGCAGGCTATAGGGAATCAGGGAAGGTGAAGGGGGGGGGGGGGGGGGTCAGATGGGTTTGCTATTAGGCACACTAGATTTGTGCCTAAGATGGCATCTCTTAGGGACACTTTACTAAGCCCTGCTGGGGAAAAGGGGTGGTACAGGTGAAGCCCTATCACCAGTCCCAATACAAGTCCAGCTGCTGTCAACATGGGCCTAGTATATTCATCTGCTAGGCTGCACCAACCCCACATCTGTTACGAGTGAGTAAACTATACTCATATAAAGATTATTCCAAAAGAGATGACATTTTAAATTATTAATGTTCTAAGTGTAAAAAAAATTTCCCAAACTCAAATATTTCAAAACAGTACACATAAATACCTAATAATTAAAACTAATAAGGATAAAAAAAAATTCTCCCCTCTTCATGCCTGGAAACACTTCACTTTCCATCACCCTGCGATTGTAGTGGTTATTAGGGGAAAGAGAGGAGGGAGTGCACAAACTTCCTCATTATATATATTAATTCACTCACCCCCCCCCCCCCCCCCACTTACACTCATGCACCCTTCTACTTCTTCCTTCTCACCTCTTCCCCTATCCTATATCATTCACACCCTTCCCTCCGCTCTATCATTCATCCTCCAACTCCTCTTCCCTGTAATTCACTTCCACTCTTTCCTTGCCTGTCAATCCTTCCCATTCAATCCCTTCCTCCATTACCCATTCTCCCACTCAGTCCCCTTTCATCAGTCACTCCCTTCCCTTACCCCCACCCCCTCACTCTCTTTCTTTTCAGTTTATTACAGCTATATGACTCGCTCCTCCTCCTCAGGATGTTGCCATTTTCTACCTGCTGGCAGGTTACGGTTGCTCAGGGCCTCTTCTCACTGGTGAGGATGAAAACCTATCAGTGTGCCATCATGGGACTGCCACACAGGGCCTCTTCTTGGTGTGGGGGAGTGGGAACCCTGCCAGCACATCATTAAATGGTGCTGTCACATCTCGCTGGTAGGAGGAAGTAAAAAATATGACATTATGAGACTCAGGAGAAGGGGAGGAATATATAGATGCTGAAGAAAACAAAATATAATTTCTCAACAAATCTTTCTGGTCATTGTTAACTGAGAAAGAGGGCCAGGTGTAGGCCTATAGCAAACAGACAAGTTTGGAACTGAAGTATACCAATTTTAAGAAGAGTGTTTGTGAGGAGCTAGCTAAACTAAAAGTAGATAAACAAAGGGGCTGGAAAGGATACAGCTGAGGGTTTTAAGGGAATTTAGAGAAGGCCTGGCAGCTCTGCTGGCTGATCTTTTCAGTGCTTCTTTAGGATTAGTTCTGGAGATAGGTGGATGTGGTTCCCCTTCACAGAAGTGGAAGTAAGGAGGAGGCAGGGACCTACAGGTATGTTGATCCAATCCTCTGGGATGAGTAAATATGAGAGAGGGGAGAGTGCAGTTTCTGGAATCCAAGATCTGAGGCAGCACGGTCTTATAAGATGAATTTCATCAATTTCTTTAGGTGACTAGAGAGTTGGATCAGGGGATAGCCTTAGCTCTAGTGTACTTGGATTTCAGTAAGGTCTTTGATATGGTTCTGCAGCGGTGACTTAAATAAATTTAGCAACCTTGGTATGCGCTCCAGAGTGACAGAGTTAGAAACTGATTACATGGGAGGTGATCAAGGGTAGTAGTAAACGGAACTCAATCTAAGAAAAAGGGGCATTAATGGTGGGGGTGCCACAGGGATGTGTCCTTGGAGTAGTGGCTGAAGGACTACTGCAAAAGATTTATTTATTTTAAAACATTGGACTACCTGCCCATATCAAACCAGTTGTAACAGCATAGACAGCCAGGAAAGGGGGAAAGAAGGGGAGAGACAGGAGGAGGAATCTAGTGAAGATTTAGGAATGGTGTAGAAGCTGGTACCTAAGATTTAATGCTTAAAAAAAAGCTAAGTTATGCATTTAGGTCATAAAAACTCATAGTTGTATTCTACAGTTGATGGGGTGAAATTAGTCTATGCATGAAAGAAGAACAGGATCTAGGGAAGATCATCTCCAATGCTCTTAAGGTGATCAGAGAGATGGATAAGGCAACAGCAAAAGCCAGATTGATGCATGGTGGCATAGGGAGAGCAATGGTCAACAGCAAAAAAGGTGATATTGCTCCTGTCTAAGGTGCTGGTGAGATATCATTTGAAATACAAAATACAGTGGAGACTGCACCTTCAAAAGGATATAAATAGGATGGAGTTCAGCCAGCGAGTGGCTACTGCCATGGTCAGTAATCTTTGTTATAAAGCAAGTGGAGACAAACAAAGATCTAAACATCTATATGTGAGGCAACTCTGTTCCTCACGGGCCATAAGCAGATCAGGTTTTCAAGCTATCCACACTGCATATTTATGAGATGCATTTAAATGCACTGCCTCCATTCCATACAAATACATCTCCTACATATTTATATATTTTGGATATCCTAAAAACACAACAGCTTGTGGTACTCAAGGACCACAGTTACTTAGCCCTGGTGTACAGCAGTGTTTCTTAACGCAAGCATCAGGGCCCAACTTACCCAGTCAGATTTTCAGGATATCAACAATGAATATGCATGAGATAGATTTGCATACAATGGAAGCAGTGCATGCAAATCTCTCATGCATATTCATTATGGACCTCCTGAAAACCTAACTAGGTATGCTCTAAGAACTGGGCTTTCCAAACCATCTGGAGACCCCACAACAAGTTAAGTTTTGAGGATATGCAAATTTATCTGATGCAAAATGATTGTGGATATCATGGAGACTTTAGTATTTGCAAGTTTATCTCATGGATATTCATTGTGGATATCCCAAAAACCAGAGTGGCTGTGGTGGCCCTTAGGACAGGGTTCGGAAGCCCTGTCTTAGAGCAGTGCTTCTCAATGCAGTCCTCAGGGCACACCTCATGAGTCAGGTTTTCAGGATCTCCACCATCAATACTCATCAGAAATTTGCATGCAAATTTCTCATGCATATTCATTGTGGGCATCCTGAAAACCTAACTGGCTAGGTGTGCGCTGAGGACTGGGTTGAGAAGCACTGCATTAGAGGAAAGATGACACAGGAGAGAAATGGTAGACCAGGGGTGGCCAACAACAGTCATTGAGAACTTCAACTAGGCCAGATTTTCAGGATCTCCATAATGAATATACATGAGATATTTGCATACAATAAAGACAGTGTATGCAAATATATTTCATGCATATTCAATATGGATATCCTAAAAACCTGGACTGTTTGTGACTTTCAAGGACTGGAGTTGGTCACCCTATGATAAAGATTTAAACACCGCAGAGGTATCAATGCACAAGTGGATCTCTTTTAACAGAAAGACAACTCTCAAATGAGGGGTCATGGTATGCGGATGAAAGCAAGTAAACTGAATAATCATCTAAGAAGTATTTCTTTAAAGAAAGAGTGATGGCTTCATGGAAGAGTCTCCCAGAGATGGTAGTGGAGACAAAGACAGTATATGAATTTAAGAAAGCATGAGACAAGCCCGGAGATCTCTAAAGACATGGTAGAGATTAAAGAGCTGAGTAAATGTATAGATGGGCAGGCTAGCCAGGCTCTCTGGTCTTTCTCTGCCATTATGTTTCTATGTTGAGCAAACTAAATGGACCATTATGGTCCACTTCTGGTAACCTATTATATATATATATCTGATGTCAATGTGCCTGATACCCATGATGACAACACCACAGCTAGCTCATTTGTACCCAATGCATATGACTTAGCATGTCAGAGGCCCTCCCCTTCTCCAATTCCTGGCTTGTCTTTTAAGGAGGGGGATGGGGAATTTGTTCAGATTTCTGGCCTGCTTCTCTCTACCTGAGGCACTGACTCAGTAGAGGAGCACTTGAATGAAGCCCAGTCACTAGCATGGCCTTGCTTTACTCTCTGGGCCTTCTCCTTAAACGTTCAGGAGGATTTACATATGGGGCAGGAAGGTATGGGATCCTGTCTAATCAAGTCCAAACCAGTTTTGGTTATATTTGCTCAAAACTTTTTATCTACTTGAGTGTTGAGCAATTTGAGTCAACTGGTTCAGTCTCCCTCTTGCTTAAGTGGATCTGATCAGATTAGAATGTAAAGCAATCTTAGAATCTGGAGTCTTATGAAAATGCCATGATCAGATTGAGAATGGTAGTTTGGATTTTTAAGCCAGGACACAGTTGCTCAATGGCAGAAACTGGTGCACACAGAATGCATGGAAAAATTGACATTGATAGTTTGTGATAACCTATAGGAAAAAGTTGAGAAGTTAATGGTTCTTGGAGGACAAACAGCAAGATACACTTCACAGATGGGGGGACAGCATCAGCCCCAAAACAGAAAACTTATGTCAAAGTTTCTAGAACTGTGACTTGACACAGTGAGCATGCCCTATATCAGGCATCCACATGGGCTGCCTCTCCAGTCTCTCTTTTTCCACAGAGCTGCATCGTGGTTGGTAAACTCTAATCTTGGCCTTTTGGGCCTGTCGTGGAAAACTCTTTTGCGGGTTTTTCTTTTTTGTTTGTTTAACATTTGACACTGGGCCCCTCTCAGTCCATCCCTGATAATGGTCCTAGTCAGGGTTTGCATTGTTTAGGAGTAAGTTTCTTTTTGTGGTAGATTCTGCCATGGCAGCAGTGCTTCGTGCCCACCAGGCAGTGACAACCACCACCATTGATTTTTGAGTCTTATTTCGTTCTGTTATGGCCACATCTGGCTTCCAGCGGTGCTAGAGGACCATGTCAATAGAGTAGCTTTTAAACTAGAACAAGGGGGAAAGCAGTCACTCAGAAGTGCATAGTTGGAGGAATGTAGCTTTGAAGGATACTAATGAAACATGAGAGTTAGGGCAGCCCAACAGTGAGGTTCCAATAAAATCAAACGTAGTCCCTGTGCCTATAAGTAAAGAATCACCTGAGCTAAAGAATTCCAAATTATCCCTATCTACTGAAAAGCAGGTTGTTAATACAATCAGCAAAATTATTCTTTTTCTACCCACAGAAGTTCAGATTGTGAGATAAGTAAAAAAGGAAAAGCCTTGTTGGATAGCTTATATGATCGTTTGGCTTTGTCAGGTATGTGGATGTTGATGTACAAATAGTTACTCCCCAGGCATAATAGCCCAGGCTAGCTACGTAACAGCTGAATAGTGGTCGGATGACTGTAGTTGAATGGTTTAAGAAGAGTAAGCTGGTAATCAATAGCCATAAAACTGTGTTTTGGCAATGTAGATGTAAAAACCTGCCATTCAGTTCTAGTGATGTAGGGGGTCTGTATGCCTTTGGAAGGAGAAGGCAGAACTTTAGGGGGGGGTTAGCCAATCCCAACCAGAGAGCCCCATGTTAAGATAACAATAGGTAGAGTATATGCTAAACTCAGGTTAGTGAAACAGTTGAGATCATATTTGAACCAAAAGGCTTTAAGAGTGGTGATGCAGCACTTAGGCATAGTTATAATTGTTACTGTAATACAATTATGTAGGCCTGCCTTGCATACACATCCAAAAACTCAGTTTTATAAAATGCAGCAATAAGTGTGGTAACAAAGAGCCCAGGAGCAGCTTCCAATGGCAACCAACACTCAGTTTAAACATTTGGCTTTACCATCCAGGTATTGAAGAATTAGAGCATCCTTGTCCAATTAATAGATTAAAAAATAGTACACTCCTAAGGAACTACTTCTTAAGAGCCTAGTACAAAATAAAGAAAAAGCATGCAGTGTTACCACTTCATTTTTGTGGAACAGTTTAACCTATTCAGGCAAGACAGGAGACCAACTATCTAATCTTTAAAAAAAAAAAGTCAAGGCTTTTTTTTTTGTTCGTGGATGGCACTGGACCTGGGCTGTTCTGATACTGGGCTTTTGAATTATGCTGGCAAATTGTTTCTCTCTCTCTTTTTTTTTTTTTTTTTAATATGTGTAGCTTTGTAAACCACTGCAGGCATTCTTTCCAAGACCAGGATGATGGCACATAATTTAATACCAACAAACATGCTAAAGCTGTATGAAGATATGACCTGAGCTGACATTTTGTAGCACACAGCATGAGGAGCTGAGGGGGCCATCTCCTGCAAGCACTTATGACCCCTTTTGAAGTTGCTAGCTTGATTAGTCTTTGATAAAAATGGTGGCTAAAGCCAAGCGAAGACACACAAACTGACTGCCACGGGGGAAATCCTCGCTCAGCCGCTACTGGGGAACAACCATCCTAGCTGAAAATGGTTTAAGGTAGGGCTTCCCAAACCTGTCCTGGGGACCCCACAGCCAGTCAGGTTTTCAAGATATCCACAATGAATATGCATGAGATATTTGCATATACTGCATCTCCATGGTATGCAAATATATAAGAAAATTATTCCTTACCTGCTAATTTTCGTTCTTGTAGTACCATTGATCATTCCAGACTGTGGGTTATGTTCCCTGTCCAGCAGATGGAGTTAGAACCAAAAATTCCCAGGGGAGGACCTATATAGCCACGCCTCCCTCACCTCAATCCTCAGTAACTGGACTAGCAAAGCCAAGACGAGAAGAGACAGAACCAGAGGAATCAATTAATCTCAAAAATATAGAGAAAAAATAACAGCTGTAAGTGACAGCAACTAACTTGTACTCAAAAAACTGTAACTGAGAACTTGCAAACAGCACTGTGTTCAAAGACACAGCTCGCAATAACTAGAGATACAGAGTGAAAATATTGTGAAGACAGGAAAGCAGGGATGGCCCACAAAGAACCCCCAAAACCAGGGAGGGGTCTGGAATGATCCATGGTACTACAGGAACGAAAATTAGCAGGTAAGGAATAATTTTCTTTTCCCTGTACGTACCAGGATCATTCCAGATTGTGGGATGTACCAAAGCTTCCCCATCATGGGTGGGTCGCGGACAGCCCTGCCCATATGACCCTGTCTCCAAGCTGACCATGAGACGGCGCGCGAATGTCTAGGCGATAATGTCTTGCGAAAGTGTGGAGAGACTTCCATGTGGCCGCCCTACAGATTTCCTGAGAAGAAACTGCAGAACTTTCCGCCCACGACGTTGCTTGAGCGCGGAGAGAATGCACCTTAACAGCTAAAGGTGGAGACTTACCCACTCCGATGTATGCGGCTATAATCGCTCCTTTCAGCCAGCGAGCGATTGCTTGTTTGGATGCCATGCAACCCTTCCTGGGTCCCGACCAAAGGACAAACAAATGATCGGAGAGTCGAAATTCATTAGTGACCTCCAAATAATGTATCAAAGAACGTCGGACATCCAACCGACGCAGGTCAGAAGAATCAGAGGATAAAAATGACGGAAGCTCTATCGATTGGTTGAGATGGAAAGTCGAGACCACCTTCGGCAGAAAAGATGGAACTGTCCGCAGGGATACTCCCCCTGGCGTGAAATGAAGGTATGGCTCCCTACATGATAGAGCTTGTAGTTCAGAGATCCGACGTGCTGAGCTGATCACCACCAGGAAGATGGTCTTAAGGGTGACATCCTTGAGTGTGGCCGAAGTCAGAGGCTCAAAAGGCGGTGCACATAGAGCCCGGAGTACCAAATTGAGATTCCAAGAAGGACAAGGTGGTCTAATTGGAGGCTTCAAGTGTTTTACCCCCTTTAGAAAACGTAGGATATCTGGATGTGAGGCCAGAAACTCCCTGTCATTACTACGTAGGAAGGCCCCCAACGCCGCCACCTGCACACGAAGAGAATTATAGGCAAGGCCCAAATCCAGACCAGCCTGTAGGAAGGAAAGCACATGCGTCACCGAGGCCTGCGTTGGTAGAATAGATTTTGACTCGCACCATTCCTCAAAAACCTTCCATACTCTGACATAAGTAACCAACGTGGATGTCTTCCTAGCTTTCAGGAGCGTGGAGATGACAGATTCTAGATATCCGCGCCGTCTCAATTGACGCCTCTCAAAAGCCAAGCCGCAAGACAGAAGCGATCTGCCTCCTTGAAAAATATTGGTCCTTGGCGAAGAAGACGTGGCAGATGACTGAGCCGAAGAGGGCCGTCTACTGCCAGATTGAGAAGATCTGCAAACCATGGTCGATGAGGCCACTCTGGTGCAACTAGGATCACCGGACCTTGATGCGTCTGTCGGATAACCTTGCCCACTAGAGGCCACGGAGGAAAGACATACAGGAGACACTGTCGAGGCCAGGGAAGAACCAGCGCGTCGACTCCTTCCGCTCCACGCTCTCGCCCGCAGCTGAAGAACCGGGCGGCCTTTGCATTTGTCGCGGTTGCCATTAGATCCACATGGGGTCTCCCCCAACGCTGTACTATCCTTCGCATTGCGTCCTCCGAGAGTTCCCACTCTCCGGGATCCAGGTGTTGTCGACTGAGAAAATCTGCCTGAACGTTGTCCACGCCCGATATGTGCGAAGCTGCTAGCCGCTGTAAGTGTAGCTCCGCCCATGTCATCAACTCTGTCTCCAACGAGACTAAATGGCTTCTGGTGCCCCCCTGGCGATTGATGTGCGCCACTGTGGTTGCATTGTCCGAAAGAATCCGAACCGCTCGACTGCGTACCAGTGGGTAGAACCCCTGCAGCGCTAGATGGACTGCTCTGGTCTCCAGCTGATTGATGGGCCACGCGGACTGTTCCATCGTCCATCGGCCTTGGAGAGACCTGTCCTGACAGTCCGCCCCCCAGCCGGTGAGTCTGGCATCCGTGGTGACGACCACTCAATCCGGGTTCTGTAGAGACACTCCCTGAGCTAATTGTTGAGGGTCCAGCCACCACTGTAAGCTGAGCAAGACAACATCCGGGATGGGCAGTAGTGCCTGAAAATCTCTCGACACTGGGTTCCATCGCGAAAGCAGAGACCTCTGGAGAGGCCTGAGATGAGCGAAGGCCCACGGAACCAAATCGATTGTTGAGGCCATGGTTCCCAGTACCTGGAGATAATCCCACGCTGTGGGAGCAACTAGTGCCATGAACCGTGTTACCTGAGCACGCAGAGTCTGAGCTCTGTCCAGGTGCAGAAATACCTTGGCTCGGCTGGTGTCGAAGTGTGCTCCCAGAAAATCCAGCGATTGGGACGGTATCAGTTTGCTCTTTGAGAAATTGACGATCCATCCCAGAGACTGAAGAAGCTGTACTACCCTGTCTACAGCACGGTAACCCTGCGTCCTCGACTTCGCCTGAATGAGCCAGTCGTCTAGATAGGGATGTACAAGGATACCCTCCTTGCAGAGCGCCGCCGCCACCACTACCATGATCTTGGTGAAGACACGCGGAGCCGTCGCCAGACCAAAAGGGAGAGCACGAAACTGAAAATGCTGTCCCAAAATCTTGAAGCGTAAGAAGTGCTGATGATGGTGATGGATCAGGATGTGAAGGTATGCCTCTGTAATGTCCAAAGAGGCCAAGAATTCTCCCGGATGCACGGCTGCTAACACTGAACGGAGCATTTCCATACGATAACGAGGAACTCTGAGACACTTGTTAACAGTCTTGAGATCTAGGATAGGTCGAAAAGTGCCCTCTTTCTTGGGAACCACGAAGTAGATTGAATAATGACCTTTTCCCAGTTCGGAGGCCGCTACCGGTACTATCGCCCCCAGCTGTAGCAGTCGATCGAGAGTCTGTCGGACTGCTAATTGTTTGAGATGGGAACCGCAAGGAGAAAACAGAAAACGATCTCTGGGTTCGTGTACAAAATCTAATACATAGCCTTGTCTTAAGATGTCCAGCACCCATTGATCCGACGTAATTTGGGCCCACTCCTTGTAAAAGAGAGTAAGGTGACCCCCCCAGGTGGGGGATCCCCTCTTGGGTCCTTCTAGCATCATTGTGAAGCCTTCGAGGAAGGACCTGCCCCTTGAGTATCCTTACCGTGGCGGCGCCCTCGAAAGGACCGGTTCCAGGTGTGTGATCGTGTAGAAGGAGCCCGAGGTGTCTGCTGTCTAGTAGGACTCGACCTCCGTTGATTCTGGTACCTATTTCTGGAGGAATAAAAAGATCTAGAAGAACGTGGACGATCTTCTGGTAGCTTGTGCACCGCATTCTCATTAAGAGATTTGATGATCTGATCCAAATCTTCCCCAAATAGGCACCTACCCTTGAAAGGAAGGGAACTCAGGCGCGTCTTAGACGAAGCATCTGCCGCCCAGTTGCATAGCCACAAAAGACGACGAGCGGACACTGCCGCCACCATGGAACGAGCGAGGACCCTTAACAGATCATAAAAAGCATCAGCTCCATAGGCAACCACCGCTTCAAGTCTATCAGCCTGAATAGTCTCTGCCTGTGGCAAAGATTGGGAAGTGAGAAGCTGTTGTACCCAACGCAGAGCTGCTCGCTGTGCTAGGGAACTGCAGATAGCAGCCCTCATCCCCAACACTGAGACCTCGAAGATACGCTTGAGGTAAACCTCGAGCTTGCGATCCTGGACATCCTTCCACGCCGTCCCGCCCGTGACCGGGATGGTAGTATGTTTCGTGACCGTGGATACCGATGAATCAACAGCAGGAACCTTAAGAATCTCCAAGAAATCAGTGGGGAGAGGGTATAACTTTTCCATGGCTCGACCGACTCGAAGATTGGCCTCAGGAGTATCCCACTCCCTTGAAATCAATTGAAAGATGTTGTGATGCGTGGGAAAAACTTTCGCTAGAGGTCGTAAGCCCGCTAGGAGAGGATCCCCTTTCTTAATCTTCGGATCCTGAGCCACAGGATCCGGAGGAGGGTCAATGTCCATTTCCTGGAGGATGTGGGGGATGAGATCATCCAATTCCGCTGCTTGAAAAATACGGAGGACCCTTGGGTCGTCACCTTCTACCTGGGCCGCCAGGGAGGGATCATCCGTATCTGGATCTTGCCAAGGATCCCCCGACGGTTGTTGCAGCGGTATAGGAATCACGGGGGGGGGGGGGGGGGGGCTGAGTGGACCCCGCACCCCCTGTGGGCAAAGAAGCCCTCCCTAAGGGAGGGTCTGCCGTCGAAAGCTGTGTCAAGCAGGCCAGTTTGGGGGGAGGGGGACCCCAAATTCCAAGATTCGGATCCCTGCTCTGTAAAAATGCCTTGTGCAATAAAACAATGAATTCTGGCGAAAAAGCGGGAAGTGCTGATGAGGGGCCCTCCGAGACGTCGTCCCCTTGCCTGCCCTGGTCCGTTGCGCTCCGAAACTCCATACTGTTAGAGGAAACCTGGAGAGGAGCGTCGACGTCCTCCTCAGAGAGAGCTGCCTCCGAGTCAGCTGAGAAAATGGCCGCCGTTCCCGCGCTGAGGGGAAATGGGGCATGCCGCTTCCTGCCAGCGCAGTCAGACTCTCCTCCAAGCTGCCTACCAGGTAAGCCATACTCCCCCTCAGGAAAAGCTGAAGAAAATCCCTCTGAGGTCTGCTGAAGCCCGTGCCGAGCTCCAGAGCAATTCGGCGATTTTTGCATCACGGCGGGAGGGAGGGGGAGGGGTGGCTGCGACGCGCGGCAACAACTGAAGCGGCGAATTAATAAAACTCTTCAGCCTCCGGACCCCTCACCGTCCCCAAGAGACCGTCGGGGAAAAACGCCGTCCCGACGGTGAGCAGCTCCGGGGAATGGGTCGTCGCAGGGTGGGAACTCCAATCACTCCCTGAAAGGGAGGAGGGGAAAAGGAAAACTCCGGGGCTAGGGGGAGCGGTCAGCACTACAGACTTTCACCCTTCATAAATTCCTGTTCCTACCAACGACTGTAAATGAAATAAAAATAACACTTACCACACTCTAGCCAGGCAAGGAAGAGGAAAAAACAAAGAGATAGGAAGAGAGAAATAAAGTGACAGCAAAAAACACAGCCTGTCAGCAAGTTCCTGACTGGAAAACAGTGTCTCTCTTTGAACGGAGTGGTCCTGTCAGAACACTACAGAACCTATCCCTTAGAAGAAAAACTTATCTAATATTATTTAATTGATTCCTCAAAGAGAAAATAAAACTAGAAAAGTGCTGGGGACCACCGTGTCCCCTGCTCAATCTGCTGGAGTTAGAACTATACTGAGATTGAGGCGAGGGAGGCGTGGCTATAAGGTCCTCCCCTGGGAATTTTTGGTTCTAACTCCATCTACTGGACAGAAAACATAACCCACAGTCTGGAATGATCCTGGTACATACAGGAAACTCATGCATATTCACTGTGGATATCCCGAAAACCTGACTGGCTGTGGGGTCCCCAGGACAGGTTTGGGAAGCCCTGGTCTAAGGCAAAAACAAAGACAAGAGCAGACCCTTGAAATACTCTATAATCAATAGAGCAACAAAAGAGAGTGGCTGCAGGTCTGATGGAACATGCCGTGTTCCTACTTTTAATACTCTTTGCCTGAGTTTACTCTTCAATTGTTTATGACATACGTGCTTTAGTTATATCTCATCGTAGAATTCTGATAAAGATTAGCATAGCATTACCATGATTTACCAACTCACTATGATGATATACAAACTGATTGTATGTTAACAAACAGAAAGATAGCTGAACTTGCATCTTCAAAACTTATTTTTACTTATATTTAAGTCCTGCCTTTTCACTGGCAACACTCAAGACAAGTTACATCCAGGTACAGTAAGTATTTCTCTGTCCCCAGAGGGCTTACAATCTAACCCCTAGATTCATCAAAATGCGATAAGTATTGCATGGATAACGCCCACACTAAGGAAAAGGGACGAGGTTATGATAATTTTAGAATTACCATACCATGCGCTTAGTGTTTCGCATAGGTAGTTTAATCGCAACATGCGTTAAAGTTTTCGCACCCCGCGATACTTGTACTTCACAAGTAGCGAAGTGCCCAGACAGACAATTCTCACTTTTGGGCTGGAGAGCAAACAAGAGCAAGAGCCTTTATAAATGCTTTCAAATTAGTCAACTATTTATATCACTATAGGAGGGCCAGCTAGTAACGCGAGGTGAGGTTTTGGGGCAAGTTTTACATGGAGAGTGAGACATACAAACAGTACAGTAGACCTTAGTGAAGATTCAATGTGATTTGTAGTGAGGAAAGTCATACCAAGGTGAGATGACTTCAATGTTCTCTCACCCTTTTCTGTACACTTTCCCAGGTTGCTTAGATCTTAACGCCTGCCCTTGGGGTAATAAGATGCGCCGTACTGTATCAGCCTGAAGGTGTGTCAACAGGATTTGAACCCTAGCTCCCTAATTTACAGGCTGCTGTATCCACTAAGCTATTCCTCCCCTCAAGTAAATTCAATCATTTTTCTTTGCCATAATGAGAAAGGACTCTGCAAGAGAAGTTTTAATTTTTCAGATGTTTAAATCTCTTCAGAATAAAAAAAAAAAACAGAAGGGAAAAGATTATTTGGTTGGTAACTGAATAAAATCGTCACAGTAATGTAAAACCTTATTGGCATTACTTGTTTAAACATTGAAGAAAGTGCTGAGTATTCCATCATTCAGGCAAAGAGACGTGCTCAGGCACTGGGGAAGGCACAGTGCTTCAGTTTAATTCTATTACACTGATTTGCAGACCCTTTGTTTTCAGTACATCTAATTTAGTAACACTGGAGCAGTTTACACAACTGAAAATATATTGCCACAGATTCAAACAATTATAAAGTTTTTCCAGTGAAAAATGAACATAATACTGACATAAGTAGTAGAAGCAGATACCAGCAGATCTAGGATGGCATGTACTTTACTGCAGGGGACCAAAGTTTTTTCTTTAAGAGGGGGAATGGGGGGAAGTGTTTGAGTGTTTCCAAGGTATGGACTAGCACTTTACTCATAAGGCTAAGTATGTGCTGAAGCTATTGTTTCCATGTAAAAATATGAATAGAAAAATATACTACGTCTTCCTTGAAAACAGTCATTTTTTTTTTTTTTTTTTTTTTTTTTTTTTAGAGAGGGGTGATGCACAAGCAATATTTTTTTGAAATGGCAAAGACTAGCCATAATTAAACATATTTAAATTTGTATCAGTGGCAAATAAAACCTCACATATTAGACTGTTACAACGGATAGTACAGTGCAAAGCTTACGCAAAATGTCTTGAAATCAGTACATCACAGATGGCTCTAATATGTAAAAAAACAATCTGCTCTTATTTTACATTCTATTTATAATACAACCATTTTATATCTTCATTTTTAAATAAATATCCAAAAATGTGCTTCAGACCATCTGTTCCTTCTTCACCTGGGCAAGTCAAGGTTTCAGACGCTCTAAAACGGTATCAAAAAGATGAATCAAAATCTTATACCAATTCTTTTGCTATTCACATCTGAGTTTTAAACAAGTCATCTAAACTAGACCTCAGTCTGGATTTTAAGCATACTTTACCGAAGTCTGAAACACTGCAGCTGACCTAACCCATCACTGGCTGCTAATGCTTGACTAGACATGCAAATAATTTGCAAATACAGTACAAGGTGATGACAATCACCACATGATGTGAGAATCTTCTAAAATTCATGATTTTTATGTACAATAGCTATATTATTTCTCAGGGCAGTGGTTTTGCTGGTTAAGGATGTAGGAGAGGAATATGGCTTTTAACTTTCAATGGCATTCAATGTGTGTCAAAAGGCAGAGATAAAAATTAAACCAGATAAATACACCATTATGGCAATACCTACTAGTTATCCACACATAAAGGGGAGATGCAAGGCAAATAAACACAGTCCAGAAATCAGCAAAAGTTAAAGAAAGTCTTCTTAAAGAGTTTATTTCTTATAATTTCATCACGGCTACTCCAAACTCATCATATTGTAAAGAGGTTGTCAACTGGGTCCACTGACACGGACCCCGTGTTTCACTAAAAGGCTGCGATGGGAGGGACTATTGCAGGGTATATTTTTCACAACTTAACTTCAAGTCCATATCTGAGTCAAGGGCTCTAACTTTTGCTGAATTCTGGACTGTGTTTATTTGCCTTGCATCTCCCCTTTATGTGTGGATAATTTATTTGGAGTGCTGTTTTTCCTCCTGTGTGTTTTTTGGATTAATACCTACTAGTTAACCACCAGGCATAGTTTTTGCTTATGAAGAGAGGTGGATCCTTGTGAGATAACCAGGGAAATGCTGGATGGAGGCTGCACATAATAGCATAAAGAGTTGGCAAGAAAAGTCCTGCAGATGAAAACAAAACTACAAAGCAAAACTACAAAACAAAACTACAAAGCAAAAATATGAGTTCTCCCTGTGGGAGAGCAACATGTTACCTATAGTGGAGCGTGATATTGGCTGTGCATGGTCATCACCTGTTGAAGCTTCTCTTCTTTGGCTCTTCTACAGTGACAACTCTACCACGAAGAAAAAACAGAAAGGAACACCTAATATTTCTTAAAATGATTTCACCAACTAAGTTTTGGCCAGTGAATTCTGCTTTCATAAATTCTTCTGTCCAGGCCTCCCATCATTTTTTTTTTTTTTTAACAGAGATACAAGCCTTTAAGGATTGTCTCAAACTCTCAGTCTTTGTTCACAAATAAAAGTTACACACACACACACACACCATAAATGGTAGCTATACTCCAATTTTTAGGACCCACTTTGATTATTAGCTACTAATGGAGGAAAGACTAAACCCTTCCCCAGAGGCAGGGGCAAGGCTAGTCTCAGAGCTGTCAAGTACTGGATCCTGGCTTAGGCTGTGTATGCCACCAGGCCTTGAGTTGATGTCTTTCCCTCTGCTGAGCGCAAGTGGGCAGCTGCTGCAGAAGAGTAGGAGAAGCTCAGTAATGCTGAAAAGGGCAAAAAGGACATTTTTGAAAGAATGAATGCTTGTAAAAAATACAGGAGAAGAATGGGAGCCAGTTGGCCCCCCCACCACAGATAACAATGACTAGTGTGGATTGATCCTTCTTGATCAGAGCTACCATTTCTTGAACTTTGTCACCAAATAGATCTGTCTTCAGTCCAGGTCAAGTTCCACAAGGTGATCATGCATATCTTTCCAGAGGCCACCTGCCCACAATCATGTGAGCCTTTGGGCCAAAGTCCTGGTCACAGTATCAAAATTTATGTATACAGAATGGACAAGGTGCTTCTTGCATTCCTCAACTGTTTAGTGAAAGTCTGCCTGCTATGGATTGGATTGAACACTTCCTTTAAGTGTTTTAGCTTCTGGACACATTCATACAAATATTGCACAATGTAGACTAGTGAGCCACAATCTGAGAACTCAGCATATAACCCTGGAAGAGCTTTATCCAAATCCTTCAAGTTCTTCTCAGAAGGCATGTTAAGAGTGGTCTTGAGTGAATTTAACACTTCAAATGCAGATTTCACCACCATGAAGTGGTATGGCAATTCGACCACCCTGAATCCTTGGGGCAGCCTGAACGCTATAATTTAGACCCAGCTTCTGGGCTACCAGAAGGCACAATGTAGACATCTGCCACATCATCATCAGATGATCTTGAAGGAATTCATGAAGCTGGATAGCCATGGAATCCACTGGGGGTTGAAGAAAGTGAAGAAGCCCTCTGATCCTTTTCTTTCCTAATACTAATGGACAGCATCTTCACCAGCTTATCCAAAATCCTGGGGTAGCAGAGATCCTCCAGAGGAGAAGTAAACTCAGGCAATTCTGGCAGGGAAACAGATGGAATCCCTATCTCCTGATAACAGGGGGATACTAAGCCATGACCCTGATGAAGGTGGCTACTTAAGTGGCGATCTCTGCTGACCCAATGGTTAAACATCCAGAAGGAAAGAATGGACAGAGCCAATTTCTTTCCCCTCTGTGAAGAGACTCCTCCTCTGCAGGAGGAAAATAGCTAGCAATACTGGAACCTCCTGTGGAGAAATATGCACTTGTATAGAACTTGTAGCAGCTCCACTTTGCGGGAATATTTCTTCTATCTTGAACAAGAAAGGTTTTAA
Organism: Rhinatrema bivittatum; assembly: GCF_901001135.1. Taxonomy (NCBI): domain Eukaryota; kingdom Metazoa; phylum Chordata; class Amphibia; order Gymnophiona; family Rhinatrematidae; genus Rhinatrema; species Rhinatrema bivittatum. The sequence continues at coordinate 127,526,331 of NC_042615.1, forward strand.
TCTCCCTCTTTGATGTTCAGGGCTTAAGGAGGCAAATACATTCTTCACCAGCTCTGATAACTAGGTTCCCACTGGTAGAAAAACTCTGTGCTGGCATTAGAAGAATATAATTCTCTTCAGATAATCTGATCTGTGAATCCTCACTCGCAGCTGCTGATAAAACTAGGGAGGAGCCCAGTGCCACAGCAGCTTCACCTGCTGAAAAAGGTGGCCAGCTCCGTCAGTGACTCCTATCAACTAGCATCTTACTACATGAATGGCACTGGCAGCCCCTTCTGTGCCATAACATCCAGCGTGGGATTCTTGGATTTCCATGCTGAAACACTCCACTCCCAACACCACTGCAAGCATGTTGACTGCACCTCAGAATGTGAGCTCCACCCTGGTGGGTTCAAAGTCTGGATAAAATAAATAGCTCGGCACCATGGGAATCTTCCATTCCATGAATGATAGTATTTGTGCCAATGAGGCTATTTTCCACTTTTGTGTCGTGAAATCCATTCCAGCGTAGCCCTGCGCAGATAGCACTAATTATTTCTTTGGCTCCAAAGAGGGTCCCCCAAGGTCGCTTTGGCATTCTTTGTGCATCCTCTGGCACTAAAGGTTTCTGCACCATGCTCAACTCCTGCCCTGAAGCAGATTTAAAGGTCGGCACCATGGGAGAGGAGCCTTTACAGACTTAAGGGTCAAAGAGGAACCTTCCCTCCTTGACTTCCTGCATTGAGAATTTGATGAGGAGCAGCTCCATTACTCGGCCTTGCACCACAGTTTCAGGCTCTTACCCATCAGTGTCTTCCTTAGGAATTCCATTTTTCATTTGCAGTATTGCTTTGCTCTGGGGGAGGGGATATGACCACAGCTTTTGCAGGTTTGGATGACAACCACCAGAGTGGGTATCCATAATGGATATCTGGTGCCCCTAGATGCAGGCTTTTAACCTAATTACTGCAGGATTCTTGGAATCTTCTGTATTTTATTTTGTTTGTTTTAGAACTTAAAAGTTCTGAGATGTTGCCAACACAGCAGAAAAAAAAAAAAAAAAAAAAAAGAGAACTAAAACAGGTAAGCACTAGCCACCCCCCCCCCCACCCCAAAAGAATAAAACAGGAAAGTTTTAAGAGAGCAGGAAACATTCATGTGATAGCTCAGACAAAAAGGCAGCCTGAAGTTCTCAGCAGGCAGTGTATGCATGCAGGAACTCCCAAGCATGCTCAGTAAAGTCTTTACTGAGCTCTAAGAGTTGGGTCCATGTTGGCACCATCGAATGAGGTCACCCACATTATGGCTAATTCATGCCTATTCGTCAATGGAGAACCATGTTTCAGTATATATCTATAGATATATCTCTTTCTATATATATGCTGAAACATGGTTCTCCATTGACGAATGGGCATGAATTAGCCATAATATACATACAAATATCTATGCGAGAGAGCGAGAGCGACATATTATGGATACCCACTCTGGTGGTTGTCATCCAAACCTGCAAAAGCTGTGGTCATATCCCCTCCCCCAGAGCAAATATTTTTCAGCTTTGACCCTAGAAAACCAATCCCATCCTTATTGGACCAAGGTAGGCCCATCCTCCAACACCACCAAACATGGAACCAAATCAGTGAATTTTTTCAAAGTCATCATGCCTCTGGACAAATTGAATCACTGACACCTGCAGCCCTAAATGTCACTTTTAAAAACACAAAAGAGCAGAAAAGCCAGAAAATGCCAACAATCATAGCAGCCAACTTTTCAAAATGGTTGGGGGTGCTAAACACAAATTTCCTCTCACTGGACACAGCGAAGGAGTTTGCTCAATAATGGGGTGCTCAGGCATCCACAGAGCTGGCACCTAATGCCAGCAACAACAAAGCTTGGAAATTTTAGTTGCGTGAAAGACCAGATTAATGAGCTAATCAACAAAATCTCCTGGGACTTCAATTTGAAGTTTCATGGCTTTCATGCATCTTGTGCAAAGAATTTACATTCTGGAAAAAGGAATTTGCATGAGTATTTTCTAGTGTCTAATTCTCTTTTCTTCAGGAAGTGTGTTTTGGCCCTGCTATCCCTAATATTCAGTGGTGAACACACTTAAAGAATGCATCTTGTAGTGTCGTAGCCACCCCAATCTATACCCTGGCAGTCCCCACATCTGAAATCATTAGCTGTCAAAGAATACAGTTTTTGTCCCTGAATCATTTGCAGCATGGCCTAATGTCAACAATCTGTCAGCTCTCCATTTTCACCTACAGACATAAAAAAATAAAGGTGAAAGCAGATAATGGAATTTCTTGCAGTTAAGGAACAAATGTCTTCTTCCCCAATACTTTTAACTTGAAGGACTTGGCGCACAGCTCAGAAAATAGGGGAATACTAGATTCTATGTTAAGTAGCTAATCAGGAATGTTGTGATCCTTCCAAAGGTAAACAGTAACTTCTCAGCAGTAAGATTACAGTTCAGGTCAAAATCCTCCATGCAAATTGAGCTCCCTAATAGAGAGATGTAGTTATGCAGGTACTCCGACATAAGGCATGGAGTATTTAAAAAAATAAAAAATAAAAACCGATAAAAGGTAGACTTAGATGGCTTTGTTTTTCAATTCTCAGGCATTATAAGCAATGTTTATTAAATATTTGTAAGCCTGATATTATAAGGCACTCTGTGTAAACATTAGTGTTATTATAAGGTGTCTTATGTAAACAAATGAAAGGTATAAAAACATTGTGATTGCTAACCTCGTGGCTGCATATCCAAATTGCATCGGCAGCCAGAGGCTACAGATTTAACCCACTGGTGAGCATAACAATCTTCTTTTATTTTTCTGTATATCTTTTCAAAGGCTTGATCAATTTACTCCAATATAATAAAACATTTTTTTACTGATTTTACTGAGGTGTTCTGTCCTTTTAAATATTTCTTGTTCCTACTAACATATCTCTTAGGAGGAAAGGTGTGTTAAAGGAGAGAGAGTGAACTATAAGATTTTCTCACTTGGTGCTACCTGACAGAACTTTGAACCCGGAACAGTAGGAATTAGCAAACTACTCGTTTTGAAACTAGACTGCTACAATTTTTGTCAGGGAAGATTCCCCCTTAACATCCTAGGAATTGCACACTTACAATGTACTTTTTTTCCCCCCCCTTGAAGGCAGCTTGGGTAAGGGACACAAGTGAGGGGGAAGAAGAAGATGCATAAGAAAAGAAAAGATGGTAGGGAAAACCAAATGCCAGAGAGGAGGCCTTTTACCTCATATTTAAAGAGAAACAAATTATAAATTCCCCAAGAACTACTGAGCAGGAGCTTATACAGAGGGTGGATTGTTTCTGAAAATAAAATTCTGATTTGTTGCTGAAATCCCTAAGAGATAAAGGGGCGGATTTTAAGAGCCCTGCTCGCCGGTGAGCCTATTTTACATAGGCCTACCGGCGCGCACAGAGCTCCGGGACTCGCGTAAGTCCCAGGGTTTTCGGAGGGGGGCGTGTCAGGGGCGGGGCCGAGCGCCGCGCCGTTTTCGGGGCGTCGGCAGCGTTTTGGGGGCGGGCCCGGGGGCGTGGCAGCACCCTCCGGACCCGCCCCCAGGTCGCGTCCCGGCCCGCTAGCGGCCCGCTGGCGCGCGGGGATTTACGTCTCCCTCCGGGAGGCGTAAATCCCCCGACAAAGGTAAGGGGGGGGTTTAGACAGGGCCGGGCGGGTGGGTTAGGTAGGGGAAGGGAGGGGAAGGCAAAAGAAAGTTCCCTCCGAGGCCGCTCCGATTTCGGAGTGGCCTCGGAGGGAATGGGGGTAGGCTGCGCGGCTTGGCGCGCGCCGGCTATACGGAATTGATAGCCTTGCGCGCGCCGATCCAGGATTTTAGCGGCTACGCGCGTATCTACTAAAATCCCGCGTACTTTTGCTGGCGCCTGATGCGCCAGCAAAAGTACGCCAAATCGCGTGGTTTGAAAATCTACCCCAAAATGTGCAAGTGCCTAGTGGCCTTTTAGCTATATATTTTTTTTCAAGTTGAAGATGTAAGGCATGGTAATGTATGATGGTAACGTAATGATGGTAACGTAATGATGGCAGAGAAGGACCAAATGGTCAATCTAGTCTGCCTAGCAAGCTTAAGGTAGTAACTGCCACTCCCATATTTCTCTTCAGGGTTAATAACTGCAGCTCTATGCAGTTATCCCCAAGCCTTATGATAACCCATAGAAATTCCTGCTAGCAACATTTTTTACTGGGTGATGGGCTTTCTTGAAATTCAGACTGTGCTGCTGGACATGCTTTGCTTACGACTTGGCCGCAGAAGCAGGTGTGTGGGTGTGTACACACCAGACCATAGAAAATCGGAGTCCTCTCGGTTGTTTTCTGAATCCAATTCCCCTGCCAAAGTGGGGAGCATTGTTGCAGGTGCATTAAAAGCATCAAGGCTTCTTGGTTAAGGGTAGTAAACTCCATGCCTTCTGCCAAGGGTAGTAATTGCCACACCAGCAAGTTATCCCCCCCCCCCCGCACACTTTTCTTCGTTTCCATCCTCTAGCCTTTAGAGATAGTATTTATACCATGTCCCTTTGAATTCTTTGTTTTCTTCATCATCTCCTCCAGACAGGCATTCTAGGCATCCGCAACCCTCTGTGAATAAATATTTCCTGATGTTGGTTCTGAGTCATCTCCCCAGGAGGAGTTTTCATTTCATGATCTCTTGGTGCATGCACATAGTCTTTCACTCCCTATCACATACAGCTCTTTTGCATTACCTCATCCCAGATGCATGACTCTGCAATTCTTGGCACTGAATCCCAGGTGGCAAATCTTCAACTACTTTGCAAGCTTTCTTAAATCACTTTTCATTCTCTCTACACCTTCAGGTGTGTTCACTATGTTGCAGATTTTAGTTATCCGCAAATAGACCAAAAAAATTTTTTTTTACCTTCTATCCCTTCCACAATGTTGCTCAAAGATATTGAAATGAACTGGGCCCCAAACCGATCCTTGTGGTATTCCACTTAACACTGTTCCCTCTTCAGAGTAGGTTGCATTTACCATTACATGTTATTAGTCAACCAGTTTGTAATCCACACCACCAGCATGGCACTCACTCAAAAGCTTCTCATTTTATTCACAAGCCTCCTATGCAGGACTACATCAAAAGCTTTTCTGAAATCCAAGTAGGTCACATCAAGCACTTTCTCGATCCAATTCTCTGGTCACCCAATCAAAAAAAAAAAGAAGATTTGTCAGACAGGACCTTGCTCTAGTGAATCCATGCTGCGTCAGGACCAGCAACCCACCAGATTGTAGATGGCTCAGGATCCTTTCTTTCAGCAGAGTCTCCATTAATTTTTTCACCACAGAGGTGAGGCTGACCTGTAGTTTCCAGCCTTGTCTCTGCTGCCACTCTTGTGAAGCGGGACCACCACTTCTTTTCTCAAATCCCACAGCACCACTCCTGCTTCCAGGGAGCTTCTGAATAGGTCTTTCAGCAGACCCGCCTACACATCTGAGCTCCCTCAGTATCCTGGGATGTATATCTCATCCGGCCCTATGGCCTTGTCCACTTTCAGTTTGTCTCTATCTTCTTGTATCCCATCCCCATCTATGGTCTTGTCAACCAGCAACGGTTCTTCTTCAGGGTCTTCTTTAGTAAACACCAAACTGAAGTATTTGTTTAATATTTTTGCCATTTCTCTCCACACATTGCTCCTAAGCTACCTTCCAATTTCACTATACCACTTCTGGCCTCCCTTTCTTCTCTGATGTATCTGAAAAATGTTTTGTCACCCCGCTTTACCTCTTTCACAATCCTTTCTTCCACTTCATCTCTTGCTTTCTTTTTACATTTTCTTCCCTGTGTTCCATTTTTTTTGGATCCTTTATACTTCTTGATTGCTGTTTTTTGCCTTTATTTATCCACCTTTTTAGAGAACCAGATTTGTTTCTTTTTCCTCTTACTCTTGTTTATTTTAACAAATAGATTTGTTGACTTTGTAATAACTTCTCTTAATTTAGCCAACTGTTGTTCCACCTCACCTATTTTCTTCCAGTTATTCCTCCAGATATTTCCCCATTTTGACAAAGTCTGTATTTGTGAAATTCAAAACTTGGGTCTTCGTGCGACTTCCTGTATTCAATTTGCAATATCGAATCATATATCGGGCCGGCATGATCGGAGCAGAATTAAAAAACTGCCCAGATATGCGTGTACTTGCTGCTGCATGCACAAATGTAAAATTCAAAAAAGGGGGTGGAGCATGGGCGTTCCTAGATTTAAAGTTCGACATTTGCACGTGAATATTTATGTGCACTGGGGTGAGCTGGGGTCCCTGGCCGCATACCTTTACTTCTGCTATGGATGATGTGCAACTTATAAAACAAAAAAAATCTAAACAGATCAGCAGGGTTTTAAGGGTCAGGTTTAACAGGGGGGAAGGAAGGGTATTAAACATGGGGGTTTGGAAGTCCTATTCCTTACCAGTGAACTAGGAATGAACTGGGAAAACTGGCAAAGGCATCAATGGGCACGTCTTAAAATTCTCCACTTGTGGTAGTAGCAGCATTTACACAGGTACGCATCCACTTAAAATTGCATGCACATATGCACACGGTTTGGCTATAACATGCATGCATATACGGGCGATTATAAGACGGCCATTCCTGAACGCAGCCCGATGAATGTGCACCCATGCGCCAGTTTAAAAGTTACCGTTCCTATAAGTATCATACCCTCCCTCATGAGTTCCATTACCATTTGTTTGAGCAGAGTACCTTGAAAGGCATCCACTCTCTCTCTATTTCTTATCGATTCTGCAGAAGGGAAACTTCAATCCACATCCGGCAGATTAAAATCTCCAACGAGCAACACTTCTTTCTTTCCCTTCTTTTGGATGTCTGATGGGTTCTTTGTCCAGTTCTTCTGTTTGAGTCAGTGAACTTTAGACGAAGAGTAAAAATGAGAGCACCATCTTCTTTTTGTAGGACAGTCCATAATGCTTCTTCACGACCCCACATCCTTGCAATTCAGTTGTTTGGATATAGTTTTTGACAAAACTACTCTTCCCCCTTTTCTGTCCTCTCATCCTTCCTTAGAAGTTATAGCCTGGGATAACCGTATCCCAATCATGAGAATCAGTGAAACATAACTCCCCAATAGCAAAAGAACCCAAATCACACTTTATTTTCAATCAGTTTGCTGTGACTAGTGAGCCTCAACAGAAGAGCTAAAAACAAAAACCAATCAGAAAAACGCCTTAAATTTCTTTTCAATAGAGTAGATGCTTTTTCCTTCATACCCTTCCTTAATTTTGGCATCAGAATTCACAAGTATTCTCAGTGAGCTTCCTCTTTCCCTATTCCAGGATGCGATCCAGAGGGAACAATGAAGAGAGCAGAGTTAAATAAATCAGATAAGCCCAGCTGCACAAGATTCCCAAGATACTTAGCAACCTTCCCTTTCTGAATTTGCAATATTTGATCTGCTCCTAGTTATCCCCATCTATAGGGTTGGTTTTTTTTTTTTCACACAATATGGCAGAATGGTGTCTGATGTAGCAACACTTTATTCCATGCGCCTTCATTTAACATGAAGTTAAACTGGAAATCAAATTGGTACACAGATTTGTTTAGGAGACTACAGAATGAAAAAGGCAAAAACAGTAAACATAGGCCAAGTATGATTGAATAAATTTACTTTAAAGCAGAAGGAGTGTGTTTTTCTTTTTACCAGTTTAGATGATCAGACTTTAGAATAATCTACTCTTAAATCTAAAAGAGGCATCTTTCATACATACTGTAAGCTACTCATAATAGGCTTTATTCGAAAAGGACTCTCTCCTTTCTGCATCTATGAAGAATATTTTTTTTGACCCCACAATTATCCTCCTGCTCCTTCGGGCTTCCAGTTCAATCAGAACAAGGGTGAGGATCTGGCACCATGAACCTGGGAATGTTTCCCCTATTTTACATCCACTCCCAACTTACTTTAGTCCACTTATTGGAGTGATAGTCCTCAGCCAGGGTCTAATGCACCAGGGCTCCTTCTGGAACCTTAAAATCATGAGCCCTAAATCTGGCTGCTAAGTATCAACAGTGTACAATGACTATGACACCTCCTCTCTCACAGGGTGTGAACTCTGTCTCCAGTCAATCTGGGGCCGGGAAGACATGAGTCGGAAATAAAACCCAGTTCCCTCTGCATGGCAGCACTGTCACTAAGCCAGCTGAAAAAACAATTCATGAATAAGCCCCAATATCAGTGGACAAAGATGTATGTCCAGAACAATGTGGAAAAAGGCTAAACATAAAAAGTAACCATTAAATTCGTCCAAGAAGAAACATACCATTCTCTTTTCCATGAAGCTACTCAGAAAATCATCTATGTCGACTTTGCCCTCTAGAAAATCTTCCGCAATTGCATCAGACTCTTCTTCTGCCTCGTGAGCAGCCACCTTCAGCCTGGCCTGGAGGGCACTTGCACTACAGCTCTTGAAGAGAAAAAGAAAAATTATCATATACAAACAGGACTGTGCAGTGTTTAGTGAGCTCAGCCTCTTCCTGCCCAGTATCACAAAAGGTTCAAGAACAGTTTCCTAGAGGAAGTACTGGTTTAAAACTCTCTCTCTGATCCACCAGACAAAACCACTCTGAAAACAAGATAAATAGTGTATTTTATTCACATTTGAAACAAAGAAAATATATAAACAAATAATCTGCCGGCCTACGATTACGCATAAGGTAAATGAAGGTATAATTAGTTACTGGAAGTGCTTGTTTGGCCACTGTTGATGGCTAAATATTTATTAAAGGGGACTTTTGTCATGTGCTCTCTTTTTTCATACTCTGAGCACCTTTTACATCGGCCTTCACATCATGTTGATCTATTCCTGCTAGATTCATCCTGCCTATCTATTTTGCAGTTTTGATAAGGCTAGTATCAAGCTTTTCACAAAATTTGTAATGGTGGGTGTTGCAGAGTAAAAAGACCTTTACAAACATTTAAAATATCATCTTAGGCATGAAACAAGAAGTGATAAAATTTGACCAGTTACATTTTTTTTGTGCTAATACTGTTGCTCTAACCTACGTATTTCAGGAATATTAAACTAAAAGTTATATGCTATAAAACACAAGGGCATCTTAAGTCAAGGCATAAATTGGAGGGGACTTATGCTTCTAAAGTAATCAGCCCATGTTCTCAAAATTGCCTACATTTCCTATATACTATCACAAAGCATTTTCTGACACACGAAGTTACTTCTCTTCAATCGAGCATTTTTTTTTTTTTTTAACGATTTAAGCCATCTTTTAGACACTTAAGAGTAACTCGTATGATATTTGCTGCTATGTTGGTTTGGAATCACATTCAGAGTCAAACTAAGCAGAAATGGAGGCAATATTTCTCATCCATTAATCTGTCAAAATAAGAATGGAGGAAAAATTCTAAGTTAATCAAATGGTTTGAAAAGAAGCAACATTTCCTATGTCATTACAAGATTATATGCTACAAGAATATGAAATATGCAAAATGAAAAAATGTAGTGGAAAATCAAGATATTATTTTAAAATTGAAATATTTGTATTAAAGTTTCGACACCACCACATCATATTTAACAAAACATGAGGCTGACAGAAAACTCTGCATATCACACCATATACAATCAAAGAAATATTTTAAACAGAATGTTTCCTCCAAATATTCTAGTATTTGCACTTGCCAGATTTTCCTATTGTTTTTAATAGGGCTCAGGATTGAAAAAAAAAAAAAATCCAATGCATCTCAAGCCTGACTTACAAGAAAGGAAAAACAGCCACTTCATTGTTAACTGTATGGTTGGCACATAAAAAGCTCCCCATTCTCAGGGCAATCTATGCACCGGCACTGGAATGCTTACCTCACCGAGCTCATGCTGTCTCTGCATCTTCTTTTCAAAGGTAGCTTTCATGTAAAGAAGCTGCTGGTACTGCAATACACAAAGTTTCACATTACCCCAAGGAAATGAAATGAGTGTGTTGAGTGTGTGTGTTTGGTTCCCCCCCCCCCCCCCCCACAATGATTTAAATTTTTCTTGCTGTACTTACTTTGTCCAGGACAGCCTGCCGCTTTGTCTCCAGGATGGGTTCCAACCGAAGATTCTTTTCTGAAAAATGAACCAATACTCAATAGAAGATCAGTCATCCTGCCAATGAAATGTAATGGAAATTAAAGAGAAGGCTTACTTGCTAGCTCTTCAATGTTCTTTACTAAGTCATCCTTGTCAATGATGACCTGTTTCAGCTGAGACAGATTCACAAACTGCTTCAGTAATACATCTTCTTGTTCATTCATATCTGAGAGCTGAGAGACACTGCATTAAAAAATAAAAAATAAAAAGCTGACAAAGTTGAAAAAGGTGCATTTCCCTTTCATAGCTGAAGTGAAAATCAGTGCAGAGGATGGATGGAGAAAGGACACGGACAGATGCATGGAAGCAGAGAGAAGAGAAGCAGAGAGTTTCAGAAGAAAATGAAGCGAGGTGGCAGTTTTAGGGAATCAGAGTAGCTGCCACACTGGGGAATAAAAAAAAAGAAAAAAGCAACAGCTCTTGGAGAAATGAGAGGGAGAAAATAAATGAATGGGGGTTTCCTTCTCTTCCTTTCCCAGCCCGGGAATTTGATACAGCTGCTGAGGATCTCTCCCAGCTGGCCCTCCTCTGCTGCTCCCTGTGCCTAGAGAAAAGGATAAGTCATGCATTCCCTCCGTCCCCCGAAGCCTTTAACTGTTACAGCCTGCTTGTCTTCTCAAAACAGGTAGATATTGGAAAGACCAGTGTCAGCAGCAGTGGCTCCTCCCTACAACCATGCACATACATACTAATCTGACAATCTAAATCTTTTCCAGCATAAAATTCCTTTCTAAACATCTGAATTCAGTCATATATAATTTGCCTTTCATAGTGCAGTGTGCATATAACGTCCCATAAATGTAATAAATATCAAAATAAACCTCTGTTACAAGATAGATAAACTTTTCATATGCAGAATGTCAAAAGTACACATAGAAAGTAATACTACTGTACTAGTTACAAATTATACTGCCAAATCTGTAAAATTTTGAACTTTAATTCCCTTCCCTGCACGCCAGTCAGCAGTGACCTTCAACTGATATTAATAGAATCAAGAGCCGATTGACTCATATAGCATACATGAGACTCATTTGTGACATAATAGTGAATATGGTCTAGTGTGACTTAATAAAATGGTTTCTAGAGGCTCAGAGGAATTATTGTGAAACTGATTAAAAATTTAAAAAATAACTGGACAACTTGCAATGAATTACCACGTCGTATCTGCCTATGAAATACTCCATAGGAAAGCTGTACTCATTTCTATCAATCTGAAGGGGACCAGTCGTATCAGCCTCCACTTTCCAAGAACACTCTCTCCTCCACAATCACTGCATAAGCTGTAAAAATCACCCCACCGTGGTTCATAAAAGGAAAAAGTACATCAATACATAACAGCTCAACAATAGTTAGCTTTGGCAAACGCTAGACTCTTTGCCAGTTGCAATCATTTTTTTGTACCAGTGGTAGGATATCCCAAAGATGCAGTACACGTGTTTTAATGCCTCCTAGGTCTCTTCAGAAAGGATCTGTGGGGTCTTGAAAGCTCCTTCACTATTTCATTTCTGGATTAATTAGGTTGGCTCAATAAGGGGTTTTCACAAGCTGCAAAGAATACAAATACACTGAACGAAACTAGCTTGCAAACATTTCAGAACTAGGCACAAAGATTATGATTCTTGCCTGCCAACCAATACTCAAAGTAACGAATGAAAATTCCAAAACGTTTCACTTTTTCATTATGCACCTTTCAGGAGGGCTTTTACACACATCTGCCTCAACATTGTTTACCATCTTCCATGAGTTATAAAATACAAGATTATGAGCTGCATAGCCAATATACACACGGAAACAAACTTTTTTTTAAGGCAAGAGTAGTATAACTGTGCAAACTGCCACAATACACACATATAGTTCATATTCAATTCAAAGAGAACAAGTTGTGCAAATGCTAGTTATTTTGAAGTAAACCAAGGCGAGACAGATATTAAGATCATCACTCTTTACACACCTCAAGAGTCCTCTGAAAGACGGCCCAATGTGTTCATCTGCACAAGTAAATCTATAAATAAATTAGGATTTAAGCACATAGTTGTCCAACACATTTTTTGAATTTTACTGTTGCAGCAAATTATCACATAGTTAACAGGTGATAAATTAGTTGAGTCTGACTGAATAAGGAGTATCTGTCTCAGATATCCTCTACAGAAGAGTAGGGTGTGATTAAAACGTACACCCTAAATGGGTTCCCAACAGACAAAGCAGGAGCAAGTTTGCTCTTTGTTCAAGGAATGCTTATGAGTTAATGAGCACAGGAACTTGCATCACATAGGCCTCCCTAGTATAAGGCTGAATGAACTGCCAAATTATTTTCTTTCCTTGAACAAAGAAAAGTAGCTCACAAGTTGCTAATTTTCATATTTATTGTGTCCCAGTAAATTCAGTATGTATATAATAATCTAGGACTAAAAAATTCCAATACATCATGGGATAGATTTTAAAGGTGCGCGCACGGTTCCTGACACGCGCACCAGATTTTTATAAACCACACGCGCATATATGTGGACTGCCTGTGCGGGGGTGTGTGTGAATTTTATAAAATTACGCACAACTACGCAATCAGGCCTCCCCCAGTTCCCTCCCCCGCCTAACCTTCCCTTTCTCCTCGCCACCCCGACCCTACTCCCTACCTAAGCAAAAGAATGTCTTAAATTTTTTTTTTACTTAGTGTTCCGTTTGAGCAGAAGCAACTTACGTGCACCAGCCGGCTGACAGGGCGCACTTCCCCAGAACAGTGGTTAATGGCTGCTGTCCCGGCCGGCCTCCGCCCTGCCCAGACCCTACCCTCCAGTGCGCCCCTTTTTCAGGGCCCTGCATTTGTGCACGTATTAGCAGTTACGTGCGTGGCCGGGCTCCTTTTGAAAATGCAGGAGGCAAAGGCGTGGCCATTTTTTTTTTTTTGTGATTAAAGTTTTTTATTGTAACCGGCTGTGGTTAATAGCCAACATTTTGTCATACACTGCCACAAATGTTTAACACTGATTATACAATAAACAGAATAATAAAAACCGTGTTATTATATATTGTCAAACCCCCCACCTCCCAACCCACCCGCATCCCCCTTCCCATAAAATTCAGCCGTATATTTTATTCTTATGTGCAACAAAGGAAAATACAAATGTAATAGAAGATAAGTAAATGCACAGAAAAAGTAATTCAAAACCAAATATAAATATATATATATATTTACAATATGAAGCCAAATCTGCTCATGTCCCTGAAATCATCTCGTGAATCCCTGCTGTGAAACAGTCAATTGCAGACTCAACTGGCTGGGTATGGTTTATCTTTGGACATCTGTCACCGTCAATGCAAAGATATTAGTCTTGTGAGGTGCTTTATATAGGATATCTCGTTCTTGGTCTGATATTTTCCCACCAGGCTGAGTATCCTTTCCTTTCACATGCATTCTAGCCCTAGGGCAGAATGCATGTGAAAGTCAGTGCACGTTCCATTGACTTTCTTGAACCAAAGTGCTGACTCAAGATAGTTAGTGGAACGTGACCTTCACGTTTCCTGAGGGCTTCAGAGACTCACTAGCACAAGATTTCAGAGAAGACAGAATTTAACAGAAAAAAGAAGCCAAAGAGGCTTAACAAATCCTGAAGATATATTAATTTATACAGCTCAGTCAAGTGGTTCAATTCTTCAGGAGCGTAACTGGCCCTTTAACACCAAGAATTTTCACAGTCGGTCCCTGTATAATACAGGATGTCAGAGCCTACTATATCATAGTCAAGCATTTTTAAGCTACCCAGACTTTGGTTACTGCCTGTGGTTGGTAGCATCTCTATCTCCTTTCCTTTAGGGGAAAACCCATATCTAGATGTACTTATTATACAGAATAAATATCATAATCATATGCAAATTCCTGTGAGAAACAGGAAACTAGCCATGTTTCATTATACTCTGTAGGAACTCCATTGGGCTGCCCAGTAAATTGCTGTCCCTAGTAGAGGAACAGCAATGGTTTCTCTCAATTTTAAATTCTTTTTAAAATTTTTTGCTTTGAAACTCCCTACTGAGTTTCTAGAGAGATCTCCATTGGGGAGCATAAAGGGAGAGGATATGAGAGCAGGAGCATGTCTCCCCGAGAGTGTGCGCCTTGGTGTCAGGGAAGACAAAGAATCCCCTCAACTCCCAGAGGGGTTCACCACTGGATTTCCAGATGCTTTCTGAAATCTCATGTAGCAGTCTGCTGCATATCAAAAGGAGGAGGAGGAAAGAATGAAACTAGCCTATTTCATACTTCCAACAGTACCTAATCGGCAATAGTACAGGAAAAGAAAAGGAGTCTTGCCTGCAGCTAGAGACATGAGAATCATACTAGAAACAGAATCTCCAGGTTCTGGAATGCCAGGAAACCACGATTATTTTGTTTCTGTGGATGAGCAATCTTAAAGTGGAGAGCAGCATGAGGCACTGAGTTGCGTGGAGAGCAGCATGAGGCACTGAGTTGCAACAACCCCCCCAGATCCGCTGGAAGTGACAGTCCGTGAGAAGCTGTTATGTAGTCCTCTCCTCCCTTCCTGGACTCCCACATGTGATTTAACGCTTATGGTAGTATTTTATGCTGTTTCCCCCTTTCAGTTCCATCGTTTGTGTGATCCCGCCCCTCTCTGTGTCTTTCCTTTGTTTGGAGATTATCTCTGTCTAATCATGCTGTTAGGTTTCTTTTATTATCATGTTTAAAATTTGTTCCCATGCCCAGAACTTGGAGGGTACAAGCTATAAATACCCTTTAAATAAAAATCAATAAATTCTTACAGGATGCCTTGTGTGAAGTAAACTTTTGGAGCTGGGCTGGATGTTTTGAATCACATTAAATGGAGCCATACTAATTTATCTCTTATAAATGCATTGTATGCAAAATGGTTTCCATGGATGCTTATTTTCAGTTGCATTTTTATTTATTTTATTTATTGTTTTTATATACCTACATTTGATCTCAATTGAGATATCACACTGGTTTACATTCAGGTACTGTAGGTATTTCTCTATCCCCAGAGGGCTTACAATCTAAGTTTTTGTACCTGAGGCAATCTAGGGTAAAGTGACTTGCCCAAGGTCACAAGGAGCGACAGCAGGGCTTGAACCGTGGGTCTCCTGGTTCATAGTCCACTGCTCTAACCACTAGGCTATTCCTCCTCCCTTTATTTCTTTAGAACTCCGTCTCTTCAGGTCTATCCAGTACTGAGCGGTAGGAAGAGCTGTGTTAGTGCCTATGGCACCCGCGGTTATCGCCCGCACAGTGCAGCTCACCTACCGCTCGATCCTGAACACTAATTATATGTAAATGTAAACCGCGTCCGTAATGCCTTAGTCCCGCGCAACCCATTTTACTGGATAGAGCGCCTATACAGTATCCTGGGTGCGCGGGCCTAAGGCTTCACGCCACGCTGGTATCTGTCATTTCAAATGTCATTTGAAATGACAGATACCAGGAAGCGAAAAAACCAAAAGCAAAAAGTAAGTCGCTTCGCCGCTTCACGCTTCCCTCCCCCCGGAGCAAGGCTGCTTTTCGCGCCCTGCTCCGGGAGGAGGGAAGAGTGAAGCGGCGAAGCGACTTACTTCTTGCTTTTGGTTTTTTTGCTTCGCCGCTGTCAGTGTCCCCCCTCCTTTCGGAGCAGGGCGCGAAAAGCAGCCTTGCTCCGGGAGGAGGGGGGGCACTGACAGCGGCGAAGCAACGGCCTTGCTCCGGGAGGAGGGGGGGCAGTGACAGCGGCGAAGCAACGGCCAATTGCACGCTTTCCCCGTGCAGGCGGCCATCTTCGTCGGGAGGAGCTACGATCGCATGGGTTCCTGATGATGGCTTCAGAAAAGTAAGTTGGCAGGCGTCCAAAAGCGACTTACTTTTGGGATCTTGACAGATCCCAGATCCCAAAAGTAAGTCGCTTTTGAAAGAAAAAAAAAAACCCAAAATTGCTTTTGGTTTTATTTTGCTTCGCCGCTGTCTTCGCCACTGTCAGTGCCCCCCCTCCTCCCGGAGCAAGGCTGCTTTTCGCGCCCTGCTCCGAGAGGAGGGGGGACACTGACAGCGGCGAAGCAAAAAAAAAAAACGAAAAGTCGCTTTGCCGTTGCAGTCTCCGTGGCAGCCCCAGTCCGGACATCGGAGGGGGGCTGCAACGTTTTTTTCGCTTTTTTTTTTTTTTTTGGCTTCGGGAGCAGGGGAGAGGACTGGGGCTGCCACGGAGACCGGCACCCATGATCGCGGCCGGGGCAGGTGAGCGGGGGCTGGGGGAAAGCTTGCCATCTACCTTTACCCCTGCCTCTACCGCAGGGGTCAGGGTAGGCGGTAAGTTTGCAGGTTAAACGCGCGACAAAACGGCAGGGAAAACTAGCGATAGTCGGGGCGCGGGTTACGGGATGCTAGGGAATAGCTAATTCGCTCGTTTGCATGCAATATACATGCCGCGGGCGGAAGGGGTTGCCCGGGGAATTTAGGACGCGGTAGGAGTAGGTTAAAGGGGATTCAGGATCGCAGAAGGGCTAACGCGGCCGGAACGTGAGTAAAAAGCGGCTTAGGAGCAGGGTAAACGCGGCCGCACTTTACAGGATAGGCCTGCTTGTGTGGCAGATGAAATTTGTGCTAGAGAGTCTGGCTTTTGTTAACTATACACCAACAGGTTCCAGATGTGTATTTTCCTCCTGTCAGGAAAGAAAGCAAGGACAAAAAGCAGGATGAATTAGCCATGACACATGGGTGATATCTGATGGCACTGAACGGACCCACTCTCTCAAAGCTCAGTAAAGCTTTACTGAATTAATATGCATGGGAGTTCCCACTTGCACATGCTGTCTCTTGAGCCCTTCAGTCTCTTCAGAGCTTAAACTTAACAAGGTAGTCTCCAGGCAGAAGAGTGAGTAATAAGCATGCCTAATGCATTCTGCTTTCTAGAGAGAACCCTGTTCATAGGTATGCAAATTTGCTTTCTCCATCAACAGGCAGGCATGAATTAGCCATGACAAATAGGGAGTCCTAAGCTGAGAGATTTGCAATGGAAGCACATACTCAAGATAACCTGTCTTTGCCAATAGAGACTGGACTACTCGTAGACCTGCTTGCCCAGAGGTATTGTCACTTCAGGACATGTTGTCCAGACAGTAGTGAGACACGAAGATGTGCACAAATAAAACAGGCAGCAGCTTTGCAAATATCTTCGATGGAAGTGGCCCAGAGATGAGTCACTGAAGTCACCATTACTTTCGCCTGATGAGCCTGGACAGCGTCTAATCTGTAAGCCAGCCAGCACATGCACAATACAATCCGCTAGCTAATTGGTCAGAGTATTGCTCTAGCATGCCTCAGAGGAAGCTGTCCAGGAGCCCTTCTCCCAGCCTACATCTGCTATAAAGGGACTGGCTTTCAGGTGAGCATCAGGAAGGGTTATTCTTTAAAAGATGATAAAGTACTGTGGACCAGGTGGTTTGTTGAAGTCTCTGGGTACTACTGTAGAAACTGGGTAGTAGCGGGGAGTGAGAGAGGTGGTCAGTGAAAGCTGAGAGGCACCCGTTTGAACTGCCTGGAGGCAGTAAAGAGACATTCCATCTTGCTCTTTGACGCGGTGAGAGAGAGCCCGGACCGAGTGGGAGGTCCCGACTGGTGACGTCATCTGTGGGCGCCACCGGGAGACTACAAAATCGAGGGCACAGCGGCGCGCAGCCGAAGCCGTGCGCCAAAGGGGCGCGCCCCTGGTAATTTTTTTTTTTTTTCCTTTTGGTATAATGGGGAGAAAACGGAAATCCAAGAATTACACATCCTCACCAATAACATCAGTGCCGAGAAAGTTGGGACCCATGGACACCCATGTAATACGTGTGGGTGAGTCCATTGGAGAGGACGTTTTAGAAGGGAACTCACAATTGGGAGTTTCCTTAAGTCCCAGGTCCCCACAACCTCCTATTCAGCCAAGAAGGGTAGGTGCACTTGAAGGAAGTATAGGTACAGACCCAATGGGTAGCAGTACCCCTGCTAATTTAGGGGATACTGAACCAGGAAGGAATGTACAATCAGTAAGTTTAAATATGAGGGAGGAGGGAGTAGTTGCTGATACAAGAGTTCAATGTCCACAGATAATATTTGATCCAAACAATGAGGTATTAGACAATGAAACAGAACCAGAGAATGTATCATTATTAGATTTATGGAGGTTAACAACAAAAATCGATAAGAAACTATCTAGCTCTATCACTAAGATTCATACTTTCTCATTGGAAACGAGGGGAAAGTTTATGGACCTAGATGATAGGACTAATAAAATAGAAAAGATACTTGGGAACCTGAACCCTTCTGTGAGCAATTTGCAAGCCACAAGTGCATCTTCTATAAAGGACAGTTTTGTATTGCATAATAGAATTGAAATGCTTGAAAATGACTTGCGGTCATGCAATTTACGTTTGTTAAATTTTCCTATATCCAGATTAATGTCTGCTTTTGAATTATATAAAAAATATGCAGTAGAGATTCTGTCCTTTGATTCTATGCAAATCCCTATACTCTCTAAGATGTATTATATACCAAAAGGAAGTACACTAAAGGCTCCAGAAGGTGGAATTGATATAATGGAAAGTCCAGGGGTCTCTACCTTTTTAGAGGACTCCATGGACAATATAAATACCAGGGCAACTTTGTTAATTTCTTTTTCTTTAAGACAAGAAAAAGACCTGTTCTTCTCAAAATATTTTCAGCATAAAGATCAAAATTTTTGTGGACAGAAGTTACAGGTCTTTCCTGATGTCTCTCGTGCTACTCAAGCACGACGGAAGCAGTTCTTGTCTTTTAAACAATCACTTATAGAGATTGGGGCTAGTTTTTACTTAAAATTCCCCTGTAAGTGCCAGATAATGTACCAGAATAATAAGTTTGTATTTACTGATCCAATACACTTAGGGGCGGATTTTCAGAGCCCTGCGCGCTGGGAAGCCTATTTTACATAGGCCTCCCAGCGCGCGCAGAGCCCCGGGACTCGCGTAAGTCCCGGGGTTCTCGGAGGGGGGCGTGTCGGGGGCGTGTCGGGGGCGGGCCCGGTCGTCGCGGCGTTCCGGGGGCGTGTCGGCAGCGTTTTGGGGGCGGGTACGGGGGCGTGGCTACGGCCCGGGGGCGTGGCCGCGCCCTCCGTACCCGCCCCCAGGTCGCGGCCCGGCGCGCAGCAGGCCCGCTGGCGCGCGGGGATTTACGTCTCCCTCCGGGAGGCGTAAATCCCCCGACAAAGGTAAGGGGGGGGTGTAGACAGGGCCGGGCGGGTGGGTTAGGTAGGGGAAGGGAGGGGAAGGTGAGGGGAGGGCAAAGGAAAGTTCCCTCCAAGGCCGCTCCGATTTCGGAGCGGCCTTGGAGGGAACGGGGGGAGGCAGCGCGGCTCGGCGCGCGCAGGCTATACACAATCGATAGCCTTGCGCGCGCCGATCCAGGATTTTAGTGGATATGCGCGGCTCCGCGCGTATCTACTAAAATCCAGCGTACTTTTGCTTGAGTCTGATGCGCAAGCAAAAGTAGGCTGATCGCGCTTCTTTTAAAATCTACCCCTCTGAGCGATTTTTAAGGGATAAAACTTCGATTAATATGTGATGGTATATAGTAAAGGTTGTAATATAGAAATGTTTTCAGCTTAACAGACTCGTAACTCATTCCCCCTTGATGTGGGCTAGATAACCTTTAATATGTGGTATGAAATTGTATGGAAATTATTATGTTCTTTGGAATTCCTGATTATATCATTTTGTTATAAATGTTATACTCAATAAAAAATAAATTAAAAAAAAAAAAAAAAGAAACTGGGTAGTAGCGATGTTTTCAGATTTAATGGGCAGGTTGTCTTTTTCAATTAAGATATTGCCTGGTCGAGGAAGATAAGACTCCTCAATTTATGGAGCAAAGAAAATCTAGATCTGCTCAAGTTCTAACCCCTGTAAAGAGATATAATGTCTATGAAAAGCCTGAAATAAGATACTTTAAAAGGATAGCTTTATTGAATGTTAGATCAATCTATAATAAGTCTTAGGCTATTGTTGATATTTTGGAGGATGAAGATCTAGAAGTTTTGTATGACAAACTTGGACGCAAGAATCTGATATTGCTTTTTTTTTTTTTTGCTATGCTTTGGCCCCAACATTTTCCTTATTTTCAATCAACCCAAGGGTGGGGGGAAGCGGGTACCAATTATTTTTTGCCAATCTGTCCAGATGGACATTTTACAGTTAGAACAACTTGCTAGTGTGGAACATGTACAGATTAAAGGGTTATCCCCGCAACTCTACTTTTAGAGCAAACTCCAGGATATACTGCTGCATATCTGGCCAATTTAATCCAGTTATAGCAAATGTAAGTTAAAAATCTTGTTTGCTTTTCCTAGAATAGTTTAATATACGGTACACATCTTTAAAGTTCTCACCTAAGGGGTCATTTACTAGAGGGTTTCTCCCATTCTGTCTCTATGGGAAAAATGCTTAGTAAATGCCCCCCCCCCCTCCATTAGGAGTTTGTGGTCAGAGTCTCGTAATTTGGTGTGTGTTCCATCATTTAAGACAATTAAGATGGACGAATTCAGAGAGCGCCTATTTTATGTTGAAGAACCAATGATCTGGAATATTCTTCCAGATAGTCAACACAGAACTCTCTTTATTGAAGTGTCAAGTCATTCTTTTTTGAGCAAGCATTTGCTCAGGTGAGATAATGTATCCACCTTGGTTTCCGTAATATACAGTTGGGCAGTCTTTTATTCATGGTTTTAATGTTTTCAAGTGAATCAAGATTGAAGCTAGGCCAGATTATGTTATTGATAAAAAGCAGAGTATTTCTAGCAAAGGAGGATTTGTAATGAAAAGGATATGACAGAATTAATTTTAAACATACAGTGTTTGCCTTTTTGGTATGTTTGTAGATGGGCAATGGAAGACATTTGTAGACTTGTCTAATGTTATATTAATATTTGTGATTTTAAGATTATGAATGTTGTATTGTAAACCACCAAAATGGTGGTCTAGAATTTTTTTAAGTAAATAAATAAATGTTGATATTATGACTAAGTATTTTATTAATTCAATGGTCTCTCGCAGGTTATGTCAGCCTACACATGAAGCAGGATATATTTTGTACTCCGTTTTCTGCCCGGGCTGGGTCCGAACTCTGCCCGGGAGTGGTAGACGTATGGCGTAGTTCTGAGACAGTGGATTCCATCGCGATAGAAGTGAGCGCTATAGGGGTCTCATGTGAGCTCGTACCCATGGCACTACCTCCAGTGTGGATGCCATCAGACCAAGGACTTGCAGGTAATCCCATGCTGTAAGGCGAGGTTCGCTCAGCAGGATTTGTAACTGGTTCCTCAGTTTTGATCTCCTTGTGGGAGTCAGGCTGACCTTGTCTTCTTTGGTGTCGAATCAGACTCCTAGGTATTCTAGAGACTGTGAGAACTGCAGACAACTCTTGTTTGTGTTGACCACTCATCCGAGGCTCTCCAGTAGCGTTTTGACTCTGTTGGTTGCCTGGTGACTTTCCTCTGGGGATTTCACCCTGATCAGCCAATCGTCTAGGTAAGGGTGTACGAGGATTCCTTCCTTCCTTAGTGTTGCCGCCACCACCACTATGATTTTGGTGAACATCCGTGGTGCTGTGGCTAACCTGAAGAGTAGTGCCCGGAACTGGAAGTGACTGTCCAGGATTTTGAAGCATAAGAAGAGCTGATGTTCCTGATGTATCGGGGTGTGTAGGTAGGCTTCCGAAAGGTCCAGGGATGTGAGAAACTCTCCCGGTTGTTTCGCCCTTATTACAGAGCATAGGGTTTCCATGTGGAAGCGAGGGATCATTAGGTGGTGGTTGACAGACATGAGGTCCAGGATGGGCCTGAACGTCCCCTCTTTCTTGGGGGATGATAAAATAAATGGAATAATTCCCAGTATTTATTTCTTGTGGAGGTACTAGGGTTATGGCCTCGAGGGCCAGTAATCTGGTCAGTGTAGCTTCCACTGCCACCCTCTTGGAGGTGTCGTGGCAGGGTGATTCCACAAACTTGTTTGGAGGGGTTTGGAGGAAATCCAGGTAGTACCCCTCTCGAATGATGGTTAGAACCCACTTGTCCGAAGTTATCTCGACCCATCTGTGGTAGACTAGGGTTAGTCTGCCCCCTATGTCTTCTTTCCTTGGACGGGTCGGCTGAATCTCATTGTGGGGTGTGGCTGGGGCCTGGACCCGAGCTGGTTCCCCTTTTGTTGTGCTTGTTCTAAAAGGACTGGTTCCTGCCTGTAGGATGGGGTGCTTGATAATTGTTTCTGTATGGATTGAAGCGCTGTGAATCTCTGCCCCTGGAGGATCGGGGGAAGGGTCGCTGGTTTCTCTTGCTTTTGTCCTCCGGTAGCCGCGGTAGTGGGGACTCGCCCCATTTGTCAGCCAGTTTCTCTAGTTCACTGCCGATCAGGATGGATCCCTTGAAGGGGCATCTTTGTGAGTCTCGATTTGGAGGACGCATCGGCCGACCAGCTTTGGAGCCAGAGTTGTCTCCTGGCTGCCACAGCTGATGACACTCCTCTAGCTGCGGTGCGTACCAGGTCGGAAGCAGCATCCGCGAGGAATGATACTGCCGGTTTCATGGCTTCCTCAGGGGTGTTGCTCCTGGTCACGACAGTGCAACAGGCCACTATTTGTAGGGATATAGCAGCGACGTCAAAGGACTGTTTAAGGATGGATTCCAGACGTCTGTCTTGCGCATCTTTGAGTGCTGCACCTCCCTCCACTGGGATAGTAGTGCACTTCGAGACCGCGCAGACCATAGCATCCACTTCTGGGCATGTCAGAAGGTCTTTGGCCGCAGGGTCCAGAGGGTACATGGCTGCCATAGCCAGTCCCCCTTTGAATGTGGACTCTGGAGCAATCCATTCCAGGTCAATTAGCTGTTGAACGGCTTCTAACAGAGGGAAATGGCGGGAGGTCTGACGGAGTCCCTCTAGCAGAGGGTTCCATCTTAGGTTCCCCCGAGGCACTTGTGCCCGGGATAGCAAGCTCCTTTAGGCTGCGGGTGACCAGGTCTGGAAGCTCGTCCTTGGTGAAGAAGTGTTTCATGGTCCAGTGAGGCTCTGTCCCCGGAGGGAGTTCCCCTTCTTCCAGGGGCTCCGATTCCTCCTCCGAGATGTCCGTGTCCCCATAAGTGGGGCTTCCAGGTGGGGGATTCATTTCCCTGGGCCTAGCGGGGCCCGGAGCATAGCGGTCCTCTGGTGGAAGCTGCGGCCGTATTACCGGAGGCTCCATCTGCATGTGAACGAAGGTGTGCAGGCCTTTGAAAAATTCCACCCAGGAGATAAACGCTGGGTCCAAGCTAAGAGGCGCTGTGTCCCTGGGCGGTCCCGTTTGAGGGGGGTTCCCGCTGGGATTTGCTAGGTCCGGAGTACTTATTGAGGAACTAGCACTCAGGCCCGGATAGGGCTGGCCCTGGCCTTAATCCCCCAGGGTCTCCTCGCACTGGATACACAGGTCGTCGGCCTCTTCGTGTTGTGCGGGTCTGATGTGGCATGCTGGGCAGAGGCCCTGAACCTCGAGCTCCTTTTCTGGTGGTGCCATCGATATAGACACGTAAAATCTCATGCGAATATATGCGTGTGGTCAGATATGAGCTCTGGTGTGCGCACAAGTCGTGGTTATGCGCCTGGCCTAGTAAGCACGAGTTGCACGTGTAACTTGTGTGTACTGCATTTAAGTGTGTAACGTTGTGCGCACGACTCGCCCTATGCGCACGGATCGAGACGGCGGTCAGGGCAGCGAACAGGGCCAAAATGGCAATGGCAACCACCTCTGAGGGTCCCAATGTGGGAGAGCCCTTGGATCTAACTGGGGTTGAGCCCAGCTAGGGCGGATCAACCCGGTGGCACTGGTCCCGGCCGGCGACCTGTGCGACTCCTTGAGCTTCGGAGACCGGAGATTTTAAACAAGATTTCTACCTTACCTTGTCTCGGCGCTTCCCGGTTTCGTTCCGGGGGGTCTCCGGCTATAGGGGGAGAGGGCAAATACCTTCACCGCAGCGCTCGTGGATGTGCCCAAGATCGGGGGCTAGGTCCCTGCCGAGGGACCACAGAAATCACCTCGGGAATTCTCAACTGGGGGAGGGACCAGAGGGTGTCACCGCAGGAGAGCGGGGCTTGCTGTTGAGGTAGGTTTTCTTCTTATTTTGGGTTTTCTCCATTACATTTTGCTCTAATGCTGTGAAAGCGTGCAGGTAGTCCCTAACTGCTATGGAGACGGAAAATACTGAAGAGCTGCACTTCCTGCAGGGGTATATGTACTAGGGCTAACATCAGACTGAAATCTGATCCGTCTCCAACTGCTATCAGGAGTACACTATACCCATTGGTCCTGATTCCATCTGCTACTCGCTAGGAAATGTGCGAGGAACTTAGGGAAAGTACACAAAACGACTAATTGTGAAAGAATTGTAGGTATGGTGAATAGGAGACCAAAATTGCAATTCACTCACTCTTCAAGCAGAAACAGCTGAGCTAGGACTACTTTGAGTTTCCAAAGCAGTGGAAGTTTACAGACCAGAGGCTTGGACCACCACAAATCTTTCATGAATTTGGAAACCAAACATCTGCTGGTAATACGCTACAATAGCGCTGAGATGAATCTTGACTGGAAGAAAGGATGAAAAGAAACTGAAGTACATCCCTCAGGCTACATGAGAAAGGAACCAGATTAGCTGTTCTCACACCAAGCCAATAAACCTCTTCTACTTAAGATTATAGGACCTCCTAGTAGAAGGCTTCCTAGCCAAAATCAGTATATCCTCCATTTTCTTTAGAAGAAGAAGAAACTACTGTGCATTCAATATCCATGATATGAGGGCTAAAGATGTCAGGCTCTGCCATGCAAACCTGCCATTCTCCTGTGTGATGAGATATGGAAACCACACTTGCCATGGCCAGGCTGAAGCAATGAGGATCATCTTTGCCTTATCTCGAAGGACCTTCTGAATCATCCTTGCAATTAGAGCAATCAGAAGGTACATGTCAAGTAGAGAGATGCCCTGAATCACTATTACAATTCCACTTTGTTTTTTCAATCTAATATCAATACTACATAACTTCTCAGAATGCACTATTTATATTTTAAGGACCTTTATATCCAGGGCCAAACCATTGCAATTCTCATGTAGCAACAGTTTTGTTGCTGTGCCCCCATATTATATAATCATAAGTCCCACATTACTTGTTTTTATAAACATTTTTGGATTGCATTTGGTATGTTCCAATTAAGGAGAAAAGCTTCAGCGACTAATCTGTACACGATCAGATGCATGGAGTAGCCATGTTTGACCTATTTTCTTCTGAGGTCTCCCCAGTTACTGAATAGTTTGTCCACCACTTGTGTGACTACAGCACTCTGAGGCAGTCCACTAAGGTGCTGAACTGTCCATAACCAAATCTGGATCATCTTGTGGCAGAGGGTTGTAGAAACCCGTGCCCCCTTCCTTATGTAAAACATGGATACCTGATTGTCCATCTGGATCAAGATTCTCTTTCCCAATAGGAGATCAGAGAAAGCACTCAAAGCATAACTAATGGATTATCAGTAGGTTTATATGTAGAGGACTCTCCAAGGACCACACTCCTTGTTTCTACATAGTTCCTGTGAGAACTAACAACCCATGGGTTGAGATTTTCAGATAAAAATCACTTGATAAATTGAGGCCCATAGTGGGAGACCCACACTTGGAACTGTTAGTTTCAAAACCACCAAAAGGGATGCTTTCATTCCAGGGTAGCCAAAATTTGATGGATACAAGGTTGACAAAAAATTGATCCCGCTGGCTTCGAAGGCCCCAATGAAGACACTGCATGTGTAACATGCATCATCACTGGCATATGTCCTAATGAAACCAAGACCAACCTTGCTGATGCCTGGTCCTCCTGAAGGAGGGATTTCACAAGACCCGTCAGAAGTATGGCCCTTTCAACCAAGTGCAATGCTGTCTCCTGAAGAGTGTCTATCCAGGCCTCTATACACTGAATTCCCTGCACTGGAACCAGGTTTAACTTGGTAAAGTTGACTAGGAATATCAGAGACTGGTGCAGTCGAATGGATCATACAAGGATAGACTTGTTAGCCAATCTTCTAAGCATGGGAACACGCAGACACCCCACTGCCAAAGCTATGCTGCTACCACCACCAAGCACCTCATGAACATACTCAGGGCTGCAGAGAGAGTAAAGGGAAACACATCCTTCACCACAAACCTGATGAACTTCGTATGAGTGTGGAGAATATGATGTGCGCATATGCATACTGAAGATCCAGAATGCACATCCACTCCCTCAGCTGAATGAAAGCAAGCATTCATCTTGAATTTCTCTGGAATTTGTTCAGTTTTTGTAAATCCAGAATAGGTTTCAATTATCCTGTTTTCTTGAATATGAGAGAATACAGACAGTAAAAACCCCTAAACATGTTCCTGGAATAGTTCAGGTTTGATAGCCTTCTGTAGAAAGAATAACTCCACTTCTAATTGAAGATAGGAAGATTGAAATGAGTCTGATTTGAAGGCCGAGAAAAAAAAAAAGTAGGTGGTTACCACTGAGGAAGGATCTGAACGTCATAGTGAACAATACATTGAAATCATCAGCTCAGTCTGCTCCAGCAGTCAAAAAAGCAAAAAATGTTAGGAATTATTAGAAAATGAACAGTGAATAAAATGGAGTATGTAATAGTACCTCTGTATCACTCCATGAGGAGACTGCACCTTGACTACTGTGTGCAATACTGGTCAGTGCATCTCAAAAATAAATAAGTAGTTGCACTGGAAAAGGTTCAGAGAAAGAAAACCCAAATGAGAGAGAGGATGGAATAATTCCCCTATAAGGAAAGGCTAAAGAGAAAAAAAAAAAAAAAAAAGACAGCTGAGGGGGATATGATAGATGTTTATAAAGTCATGAGAGGACTAGAACGGGTAAATGTGAATTGGTTATTTACTCTTTCAGATAATATTAGAAGAACTCGGGGCACTCCATGAAGTTAGCAAGTAGCGCATTTAAAACTAATCGGAGAAAATTCTTTCACTCAGCGCAAATTAAGCTCTTGAATTCATTGCCTGAGGATGTTAAGGCAGTTAGCATAGCTGGGTTTATAAAAAGGTTTGGACAAGTTTCTGGAGAAGAAATCCATAAGCTATCAAATTGACTTAGGGAATAGCCACTGCTTATTACTGGCATTATACTGCTTACTAGTAAAAAAGATTGGGCAAAGTTTCATCTGATGGTTATGGTACATAAGTTGCTGTATACGAGGGTTGACTGTAACTTGAAGAAATGCTGTAATATTATACCCCAGGTAGAACTTTGCATTCACAATCCATGGGTTTATTGAATGTGCCATCAATGAAAGAGTAGGTTATCTCAAACTTTATCCAGAGCTTTTTCTTTTTGTCCCTCCAGCACAGTGGAATAAATTGCCAGTTGAAGTGAGAGGAATGCAAGATGTGGAAGACTTCAGGAAGGGGGTAAAAACATCTTTTTCAAGCAGCATATGGTATTAGTGAGATATGTTAATTTTATGTAAAGTTTATACAGGGTGGCCCATGGAAAAGTAGCCTGCATCCAATATCAGTGCATTGGTGGCAGGCTACTTTTCCATGGGCCACCCTGAATAATATATGGGTGTTGTTATATATATTTGTAGATACTTATATATTTTCTATGTACTTATTCATCCGCCCTGGACAAAGTTTAGATTTGTAAGTTGCGGAATAAGTTAGTGCAGTTTAGTGTAGCTGGGTTTAAAAAAGGTTTGGATAAGTTCTTGGAGGAGAAGTCCATTAAATGCTATTAATCAAGTTGACTTAGGGAATGGCCATTGATATTACTGGCATCAGTAGCATGGGATCTTCTTAGTGTTTGGGTAATTGCCAGGTTCTTGTGGCCTGGTTTGGCCACTGTTGGAAACAGGATGTTGGGCTTGATGGACCCTTGGTCTAATCCAGCATGGCAATTTCTTATGTTAAGTATTTTTAAATAAATTAACTAAAATGCTTTGTTATTAGAATTACCGACTAACACAATTAGACCACTACAGCTATTACAAAATACCACCGCTCAAGTTTTAACAGGTAACAAAAAATATGATCACATCACTCCAATATTGATTTCCTTACATTGGGTGCCAATTAAATTCAGAATACAATACAAAGTATGTATAACATACAAAATCATTAATTAAAATATTTCAGATTGGCTAGGTGCATTTTTACACCTGTATATCCCGCAAAAGAGTTCTGTGCTCAAAAGGTCTTTTGACCACTGCATCAATTCGCTCTGCTCATTTGAGCGAGGTATGCGAGAGATCTATCTTCATTGCAGGGCCGAAACTGCGGAACTCTATACCATCTGAATTAAGATTAAACTAAAAATATGAAACTGTTTAAAAAAAAAGAAGATCTTAAGATGTGGTTTTTTAAACTAGCCTTCAATAGCAGCAATGAAGGCTAAAAAACTGAATGAGAGTAGTCCTATATTAAGAATGAAATTGGCAAGAAGCTGTGAAACAGAGGCACTGCCAACAATATTTCATAGGTGATTATATTTCATAGTAAGTATTTGTTGTGTAATATACTTATGTTTTAACTTTTACTCCTGGGGGAATTCTGCGCTACTGCGGAATTTGCACAGAATTCCCCATCTGCGCAGAAAATAGCAGAGGAGACCCTGGCATGTCGCGGAGCAAGTCCCACGGCACACGCTCTGTTCGCGGTGAAGATGAAGGCCCGGTGCGCCGTTCGCGGTGCACGGGGGCCTTCCCTTTTCGCCAAGAACGGTGCGCCGGGCCTTCGTCTTCGCCGCGAACGGAGCGCGTCCCGCGGCATGCCGGTGACAGAGAATGTATGTTGAGGAGGGAAGGGTGTGAGAGAATGTGTGTGTGAGAGAGGGGAGGGTGACAGAGCATGGTTGGTAAGAGGGGGGTGAGAGAGAACAGGAGGGTATGAGAGAGAGCATGGGAGGTAAGAGAGGGTGGGTTTTAAAGACAGGGAGCCTATATGAGGAGATTGTGAAGGAGTGTGTGTGTGTGTGTGAGAGATTGGGAGCTTATGTGTATGAAAAAGGGGTCGTGTTTATGAAAAAGGGGTCGTGTGTATGTGAGGGTGCTAGCTTGTGTATGTGTGAGCCAGAGCCTGTGTGAAGGGCTGCGTGAGAAAGAGACATAGGTAGCCTGTATGAGGATGTTTGTGTGAGAGAGAAAGGGAGCTTGTGTGGGTGTGTATGCAAGAGAGAGGGCCCTGTATGTGGGGATGTGTGTGCGAGAGAGTGAGGGAGCCTGTATGAGGGTGTGTGTATGTGGAAAGGACACTCTTACAGTGAATTTCTAGGGAAATTCTGCAACGTTAAGTAATAACTGTTTCTGTAATAATTTAAAAATGTAATTAAAGATTGTCTTGTAAATTGTGTTACTTTGACCAATATAAAGTTTGCAGAATTTTCAGTTTTTGTGCGCAGAATTTTAAATTTTTTGCGCAGAATTCCCCCAGGAGTAAACTTTGCTGTGAACTGATGGTACACAAATAAAATAAAAAACTGGTAGCATGGAATTTATTTACTGTTTGGGTATTTCCTAGGTACTTGTATCCTGGATTGGACACAGGATGCTGGGCTTGATGGACCTTTGCTTTGTCCCAGTATAGCAACTTATGTTCAATGTTATCCATGTGCCACAATTTTAAGGACATCAGTCCTTGATGATCTATTATCGCTCTGCAGGAAGGACTAGACCCTTCCTTCTATTGGCAGAGGTCAAGAGGCAGGCTTCAGATCCATCAGAAACTGGTGCCTGGTTTAGACTGCATCTGCTGTGGAGTTATAGGCTGATGCCTTTCACTCAAAACATCCACATCAGGCGCACACAGCTTGGTACGTTCTCCTAATGGTCACGGAAATTTCTTCCACACCTGATATTTCTGTGGGACTTTTGAGAGTTAAGTGCCAAAACATACTGATCAAGTGCCGCAGAGAGCCACAGACTTACCAAGTGCTGATAGTGCCTTGGAGATCATACTCTTCGTCAACAAAACAGATGGCTCCCTGGTCAAACTGGAATCTGGGTAGAAAAGTTGAGTTGGCACTATGAGGATCTTCCATGCCATGCTATGCAGACAATGAACCATCTCTTCTCAGTGTCAAAGAGGGGCCTGCATTCATGGAGCTCTGTGCCGTTGGTGCCAATTGAGAGGGGTCCCCATTTAGATCCCTGTTTCTATGCCTCTTCTGGTGCCATGATCTGGAGCCTAGCTGCTCCTCATTTCTCAACACCTACTCCCCAAACCCATCCTTGCAAACGACCCGGCATATAGCGCCTTTCCCGCACAACACTATGTTCGAAACCTTGGAGTTCAGATTGACCAGCAATTGAACCTAAAAAAAACACATCAACACAATCCTCAAGGAAGGTTTCTATAAGCTTAATGTGATGAAAAAATTAAAACCATTACTCCATGTCAGTGATTTCCGCACAGTCATCCAGGCCACCCTCTCATCTAAAATGGACTATTGTAACTCCCTCTTCCTAGGCCTCCCCCACTCCACTATAAAACCACTTCAAATGCTGCAGAATGCAGTAGCTAGGACCATTTCCAATGCCCGTAAATATGACCATATCACTCCCTCCTTAAAGACCTTCACTGGCTCCCGGATCCCCTCTCATATCCTCTATAAAACTCTCACTACGATCCACAAAGCCATTTACACTCACAATTCGAACTGGCTTGATGAGCCACTCCATCACACACGCTCTAACTGCCCCTCCAGAGCTTCTAATAAAGGGACCCTCCACGTGCCTTCCCTAAAGAAGGCACACCTTGCATCCACGAGGGACCGAGCCCTTTCCATTGCTGGGCCTACACACTGGAATTCACTACCTTTGAATCTCCAGCTCGAGCTGTGCGCTATTAAATTCAGAACTAACCTAAAGACCTGGCTCTTCAAACAAGCATACCCTCCATAGCTCCTCCACACTGCCACACTCCTTTGCGGCGCCAGCATGTAACCTGAACCCATGTATATAGTTATGTTACATTGTTTCACTGTTTTCTGGTTTTGCGTATTCCTGCAACCAGCCTGTTGCGCTTGTATCTCCAACTCCTTGCTGTATCTCTATTCCTATGTAATCCCTTCCCTGATACCTGTTTATTGTAATTTCCAATCTGTAGTTCTGATGTAAACAGATATGATGTCGCTACTAATATCGGCATAAAAAAAAAAAAAAAGACGACAAATAAATAAATAAATAAATAAATAAATAAATAAATAGAGGTGGGTGGGTGCAGGGGTGAAGCATTCTTGAGCTTATGGGAATAAGAGTGAGAAACATTCTGCCTTGATTAAGTACTATGAATGTAAAGATACCTCACTTCAAGAAAATCTGCTCCAATGCTTGGCCTCGCGCTGAGGTTTGGGCTCAGCTACTTGTGTTTTTTGAGGCCTCCATCTTCAGGCATGGTATTTGCTGCTGCACCTTAAGGACATGAGAGCAACAGTACACAATAAGCAACCAAATGTCCGATCTTGTAGAGGTTTATTGTGTGCAAATATACGCAAATATACGCAATACTGTGTGCAAATATACGCTCTATTGCGTATATTTGCACACAGTAAACCTCTACAAAATCGGGCATTTGGTTGCTTATTGTGTACTGTTGCTCTCACGGCTTTATTAAGCAAACTTCCTTGCTGTTTTTTTAGCACCTTAAGGACATACAACCAAGGCTAAACAATTTGAAAAATTGTGATCTGGTGTTAAAAAAAACAAAAAACCCCAAATCAACAAATGGCGTGATTAACCATGATTGACATCCAGTGCTCACGGACACAGGCCTTATACCATGGGCTTCTTGGTCTTAGGCTTTTCTGATTTCTTTTGTTCTTGTAAAACTTTAACGTTCTATTGAGGGGCTGCTGAAGCAGCAGGAAAATAAAGTGCGACGAGGCAGAACAAAGGGGGAGGCACTAGGCCTCAAAATATAAAAAGAAACTTTTTGAGACAAAATAGCTAAACATCCGTGCAGTAGTTTGGACAAACTGGGGGGGGGGGGGGGGGTGTAGTGCATACTCGTGGGAACTCCTGCATGTGCTCAGGAAAGCTTTACTGAGTTATAGAGATGGGTGCATTCAGTGTTGACGAATGTCGACACCCTTGGGTCATGGATAAGTCAGCCTTGCTTTTCAACACAGAACCTTCCAACACCCCTTCATATTAAAGATAGTGAAGTAGGGGTGGGCTATACTTTTTAAATGTACTACTGTGGTAGTTGGAATCAGGATTTAATAATATTGCAGTGACATCACAAGCCTAGTTTCTCATCATTGCAGTTCTATTGGAAACAGCTACCAAATACCATGCTAAAAAATATAGTAAGGAAGGATAGTTTTAAACCTTATGGCAGACTCCCAGCCTCCTTTGGTAAATGATTACAGGATTGATTTACTGTACTACTCTTGCACTGTGATTCTTTTAAAAGGATGCCATATAAAGAAGGGTTGCTAAGAACTGTGCTATGAAATTGTATCTCCCTGACTTACAATCCCAAAGAATGCTCAAAGCAGCCTGTAACAAGTTACAAGATAATACACAAAATACAATACATTCATAGACAAATACAATATAATTTCAAAACAGTAATAAACCATAAGAATACTACCTGAATTCTGAAAGCTCTGGAAAAACTTCTGGGACATCTGGCATCTTGTAATTAAACCCATTTAGGCTCAACTAAAGAGAAATTAAACACACACACAATTATAGTAATAGCACAGACATTCTGGACAGGAAATACAAGCCTGAAACTTAATGTACGTATGCACTGACCTGGGAATGTGCTTCAGTCACTGGGACAGGTAATGGCAGGTCTGTGATGAGCCCATAAGAAGGAGCAGCAGGTTTGGCAGTTGTGAAGTTCGGAGTTGAAGGAGGAACTGTTTCAGCCACTGACACAGACCTGTTTGTTTCTTGTGGTGGGTAGGAAGGAAGAAATGGAAACCCCTGAGAAACATAAGGTGGTCTTCCACTTGGGTTACTGTAAAGGCTGGAAAGAAAAGTAAAAAAACGGCACTGCACAAGGATTCTAAGTACAGATTTGCCTTGATTTCAAGAGACAGCCATTCCTAAGAGTAAAGCAAAATTTCTAAAAGGGCTACATGCAGATGGCTAGAAGAGAAAGGAATGCAACTGGCCAGGTATTATATTCTGGATCATCAGCATAAGATCTGTCAAACTCTGTCATAGACAGTACTGAAGAAGCATTTACAGCCCCTGGGAAGGAAGTCCCGAACACTACAACAGTGTTTCTCAACTCAGTCCTTGTGGTACACCTAGCCAGTTAGTTTTTTAGGATATCCACAATGAATGCTGCCCAGGGCAATGGATGTTGATATGAGAGGGATAGACATTTTTTAAATGTAGATGCAGGAGATAGATTTGAATACAATGAAAACAGTGCATGTGAAACTCCCTCATGCATATTCATTGTGGATATCCTGACTGGCTAGGTGTGCCCAGAGGACTAGGTCGACAAGCACTGCACTACAAAACTGGGACTAGACTTAAGAGTGGGGTGGAGAAGTAGCCTAGTAGTTAGAGTATGGAAACTAGGGTTCGAATCCCACTGCTCCTTATATTTTGGGCTAAGTCACTTTACCCTCCATCGCCTCAGGTACAAACTTAGGACCAGATTCATTAAGGTTTTTCTCCCATTTTGTGTCTATAGGAAAAACTTTTAGTGAATCAGGTACTTAGATTGCAAGTCCTCTGGGAATAGGGAAATACCAACAGTATCTGAATATAAACTGCTTTGAAGTGTTGAAAATTGGAATATTAATAAAGCAAAATTCCTTACCTTGTAATAGGTGTTATCCCAGGACAGCAGATGTAGTCCTCACATATGGGTGACGTCACTCACGGAGCCCTAATGCGGGAAAACTTCTGGCAAAGTTTCTAGAAGCTTTTAACTGGCAGCCTGGGGCTACTGAGCATGCCCGGCATGCCATGATATTCCCTGCCACAGGGGTCTCACTTCAGTCTGGTATGTAGCAATAAGCGTTAGCAAAATTAAAATAATAAAAGTCTGAAGCCCAACTCCGCGGGGTGGCGGGTGGATTCTGTGAGGACTACATCCTGCTGTCCTGGGATAACACCTATTACAAGGTAAGCAATTTTGCTTTATCCCAGGACAGCAGGACGTAGTCCTCACATATGGGTGACGTCACTGACGGAGCTCTATTGCGGGAAAACTTGTCAAAATTTCTAGAAACTTTTGACTGGCACTGTGAGGCCACTGAGCATGCCCAGCATGCCATGATATTCTCTGCCACAGGGGTCTCACTCTAGTCTCGTACTGTAGCAATACGTTTTAGCAAAAAATAATAAAAGGTATGAGACCCAACTCCGTGGGGTGGCGGGTGGGTTGTGCGAGGACTACATCCTGCTGTCCTGAGAACACCTATTACAAGGTAAGCAATTTTGCTTTATCCCTGGATAAGCAGGATGCTAGTCCTCACATATGGGTGATTAGCAAGCTAGAGGCCGAGTCATTTTGTTGTGAATCAACAGTGATGTATTGTTGTTGAAAATGAATCAGCTGAAGATTACAGCAGGTTGGGTGTAGAAGGAGTTGGGATTAAACTGGAAACAAGTTCTTTAAGACAGATTGTCCATAGGCTGAATCTTGTCGTCCTTCTTTGTCCAAACAGTAATGAGCTGCAAAGGTATGAAGAGAACTCCATGTTGCTGCTTTACATATGTCAAGGATTGGCACCGAACGATAGTGTGCTACTGAGGTTGACATTGCTCTTACTGAATGTGCTTTTACTCGCCCTTGGAGAGGAAGGCCTGCTTTTTCATAGCAAAACTGTATGCAATCTGCTAGCCAATTGGATAGAGTATGTTTACCCACTGCTTTACCCGGTTTGTTTGGATCATAGGAAACAAAGAGCTGATTGGATTTCCTGTGGACTGCAGTGCAGTTTAAGTAGAAAGATAGTGCACGTTTACAATCCAAAGTATGTAAGGCCCATTCTCCTTGGTGAGAATGAGGCCTTGGAAAGAATGTGGGTAGAACTATGGATTGGTTCAAGTGGAATTCCGTAACTACCTTGGGAAGGAAATTTGGATGTGTACGGAGAACCACTCTGTCATGTAGGAACTTTGTATAGGGTGAGTACGTGACAAGTGCTTGTAACTCACTAACCCTTCTAGCTGATGTAATGGCTATAAGGAAGATAGTCTTCCATGTGAGAAATTTAAGATCACAGGAATCTATGGGTTCGAAAGGAGAACGTATGAGTCTTGTTAAAACCAAATTCAGGTCCCATTTTGTGACAGGCGGCCGAATTGGTGGTTTAAGTTGAGTTAAACCTCTCATAAACCTACTGATAAGAGGTTGTGAGGATATAGGTGCATCTCCCATCATGTTATGGTAAGCTGAGATTGCACTTAAATGTACTCTTACCGATGAAGTCTGGAGACCAGATTCTGAAAGATGGTATAAGTAGTCTAGTAGAGAAGTAGTGGGGCAAGTGAAAGGATCAATATTCTTTTGTATGCACCACAAAGTGAATCTCTTCCATTTGGAAGAGTAATTCTTTCGTGTTGAAGGTTTACATGAAGCTATAAGCACTTGAGATACATTGGTTGAAATATTGAGTGGTTGTAAAATCAAGCTTTCAACATCCTTGCTGTCAGGAATAGGGATTGAAGGTTGGGATGGCGCAACCAACCCTGATCCTGAGTTATGAGAGTGGGAGCTATTCCCAGACGAATTGGATCCCTGACTGAGAGGTCTAAAAGTGTGGGAAACCATACTTGTCGAGGCCAATACAGGGCTATGAGTATCATGGACCCCTTGTCCTGTTGCAGCTTCACTAGAGTTTTGGTTATGAGCAGTATTGGAGGATACGCGTATAGAAGGCCTGAGATCCAAGGGCGAGCAAAGACGTCCTTGGCTGGCTGGTTTTTCTGTTTGTGAAGAGAACAGAATTTGTCCACTTTGTGATTCAGATGTGACGCAAAGAGGTCTATTGTTGGTTGAACCCAACATTGAAATATCCTGGTCGCTACTGAGGGATCCAGGGACCATTCGTGTGGTTGGAACTGACGACTGAGTCGATCCGCCACTACATTGTGAATGCCTGCCAGATAAGTGGCCCGGAGGAACATTGAGTGTTTCAGGGCCCAGCCCCAAATCTGTGCAGCTTCTTGACAAAGGAGATACGAACCCGTACCTCCTTGTTTGTTGATGTACCACATGGCTACTGTGTTGTCCGTTTGGATTAGAACAGTCTTGTGTGAAAGGCAGTCCTTGAACGCATGCAGTGCATAACGTATAGCTCGAAGTTCCAGGAAATTGATTTGAAATGTTGCTTCAAGTCTTGTCCAAGTTCCTTGAGTTTGGAGAGTGTCTATGTGCACTCCCCAACCCAAGGTGGATGCATCTGTAGTTAACGTTATCTGTGGGACTG
Source organism: Rhinatrema bivittatum (assembly GCF_901001135.1). Lineage (NCBI taxonomy): Eukaryota > Metazoa > Chordata > Amphibia > Gymnophiona > Rhinatrematidae > Rhinatrema > Rhinatrema bivittatum. The sequence continues at coordinate 127,562,929 of NC_042615.1, forward strand.
GTTGTTGGAAGGGTAGGCCCTTGCGCAAATTGTCCTTGTTCACCCACCAAAAGTAGATAAGAACGTAGCTGGTGGGTTATTTGAATTGGAGAATGCAGTGGTTGAATGGCTTGGATCCATTGAGATCTTAAAGTCCATTGAGTTACCTGCATGGCTAGTCTTGCCATAGGAGTGACATGAACTGTGGAGGCCATGTGACTTAGTAAGGTGAGAAACTGATGGGCTGTTGCCTGTTTCTTTGAGTGAATCGAGTTTGCCAACAGGGATAATGTTTCTGCTCAATCCTCGGGTAGAAAGGCTCTTGATAGGATAGTGTCCAAGTTTGCACCTATGAATTGAATTGAAGTAGGTGAGATGGAGTAAGGTGGGATTTTTGATAATTGATGAGAAAACCCATGGAGTGAAGCAGGGAAATCGTTCGACAGAGAGGTGAGAGCTCCCTCTTGAGAGTGACTTCTGATGAGCCAGTCGTCTAGATATGGAAAGACATGGACACTTTGCTTGTGCAAGTGTGCTGCTATTACTGCCAGACATTTGGTGAATACTCTGGGAGCAGAGGCAAGGCCGAATGGCAGTACTCTGTACTGGAAATGTTGATGATCCACCATGAAGTGCAGGTACTTGCGATGAGGAGGGAATATTGGAATGTGAGCGTAAGCGTCTTGTAGATCCAGAGAACAAAGCCAGTCTCCTGTTTGAAGAAGTGGAAGCATGGTGGCTAGAGAAACCATCCTGAACTTTTCTTTCTTCAGAAATTTGTTAAGATTTCTGAGGTCTAGGATGAGACGAAGGCCTCCGGTTTTCTTTGGAATGAGGAAATAATGGGAATAGAATCCTCTTCCCTTCTGAGACCAGGGTACCGGCTCTACTGCCCTGGTTTTCAGAAGGGTGGAGAATTCTATTTGTAATTGAAGCATATGAAATTCGCTGAGATGAGATTAACTTTGGATATCCGGCCTCCCACTGGTAGTCCTGGCTGAAGATTTGAGTAAAGGCTCAGTTCTCTGGATGAAATTTCAAAAACCAGCAGCAGGTCCTGTTTGTGGAGCAGGTTGGGGCCTAGCTGCTCTCTGTTGCCGTGGTTGCGGTTTTTGCTGGGTTCTGGAGGGCCTGGGTCTAAATGCAGGAGGGAAATATCTTCGTTGTCTGTAGAAAGGCCGTCTGGTGTCTTTCCTTGGAGGTCTACGGCTAGTATGTATGGAGGGATCCTGTGGGAGGGAAGATAGCTGTCTCAATGTTTCTGTGTGCTCTTTTAATTGAGACACAGCATCCTGTACCTTGGATCCGAATAAGTTGTCTCCTAGTCAGGGGAGATCCACTAACTTATCCTGGACCTCTGGCCCAAGGTCTGAGGCCTTGAGCCAAGCCCACCTCCTGGCACTGATGCCTGACGCAGCCACTCTTGAAGCCGTCTCAAAGCAGTCGTAGGCAGCTCGGACTTCATGTTTTCCGGCTTCTAAACCTTTGTTTATGATGGCCTGTGCAGCCTCCTGGTATTGTGTGGAGAGAGATGGAACAAACTCCTCAATTTGTTTCCACAGATTTCTCTGGTACTGGGTCATATAGAGGTGATAGGATGAGATCCTGGAATTCAACATTGTACCTTGAAACACCTTACGACCCAAGGAATCCAGAAACCTATGGTCTTTACCTGGGGGATTTGATGAGTGAACCCTTGTTCTTTTAGACCTTTTCTGCGCCGATTCCACGACCACTGAGTGGTGGGGAAGTTATGACTTTTGGTATCTTGGAGTGGATTGCACTAGGTAGATACTATCCACTCTTATTTACTGCAGGAACAGAGCAGGGGTGTTCCCAAAGACGATGTTGTAGCTGTAATAAAACATCATGGATTGGAATTGCCACAACCTGTTTTGGAGGGTCAATGAATTGGAGTACCTCCAAGGTCTGTTGTCTAGTGTCCTGCTCTGATTCCAATTTAAAGGGGATGGAGTCCGCCATCTCCTGCACAAATGTGGTGAAGGTGAGATCTTCTGGAGGAGATTGTTTTTTGGGATGTGGTGGTGATGGGTCAGACAAAGTCTTCTGATGAAGTGTCTAAAGCAGTATCACTCCATTATCATATTCTGGAGTTTCTTGTTGTGGTACTGATGGTTTAGGTGGAGGAAGAAGGCCTGAAGGTCCTGGCAAAGAGTCTTCAGAAGAAGAATCTTCTTCCCTTGGGTTGGATGGCAAAGAATCCAATAAATTCTGGTATCTTCTTTGTAAGATATTATACAGTGCTGCCTCTGTGGATTTTGAAGCCTCAAGAGGAAGTGGCACCGTTGAAGAAGACTTTGGCATCGAGGATATCGGTCTCTTCGATGATTGTTTAGTGGTTGTCAATGTTGTTCCATTTTTCCTTTGTGTTGGTGCCAGGGGGACCATGGGCATCAGAACCGATGAAGTGGTCGGCATCGAGACAGACTCTGAAAAAAGAGGAGGCATCGATATTGGTATCGTCGGCGCGGTCATCAGTGGCATTGAAGTCACTGGCATCGGGGTTGTCCCCGGCATCGGGAGTGATTCTGGCATCGGTGATGTCGCCGGTAGCTGGTCTTTTAGGGCTTGTCTTACCGCTTCTTTAATCAATGTAGTCAAGTCCTGTGGTACTGGTGGAACACTTGGCGCCGATGGAAAAGGAGATAACATCTTCTGCAACGGCTGTGTAGGTGGTACCCAGGGAGGCCTAGGAGACGGCAATGTATTCTTATGTTTTGGCCATTTCCCGCTCGGTTCCTCTGGGGAGGGAACTGACGGAGACGCGGAGGTATGCCGATGTCTGTTTGTGTTTAGGCCTTACCTCTGTCTCCGATCTGATCAATGACGTCGACGGTGTTGGCGATGCTTTATCCCCGGAACCGTCCAGTCGACGTTTTTTCAGCAGGATTTTCTTTGTAATTCTTGCTGGGGAAGATTTAGTTCAAGTCGAAGGTGAAGGAATTAGTTGCAGGTGAAAAAGTTGTTCAATTTTTTCCTGCCGGAGTTTTTCTTCCATTCAATGTCATTTCCTGACATTGCTGACAGGACGAAATATCATGTTTTTCGCCCAAACAGACGATGCATTCGAGGTGCGGGTCTGTGACTGACATGGTCCGATGGCAGATCGGGCATTTTTTAAAACCCAAAGCCATGGTATTGTCGACAGCCGATGAAAACGAAATTGTGAGAAAAAAAAATTAGCATTTTTGAACTAAAAACGCTATGAATATCGCACCGTCCGGTGGGATATATGAGAGTGAGATCCCTTAAGGGAGAGAAATCTTTAAGAGATGACTTTTCAGTCAGAATTGAGTATAAAACTCAGAGAGCTCCTATGCCTGCAATGCCTACAGCAGCGTGGAAAAACGAAGACTAGAGTGAGACCCCTGTGGCAGAGAATATCATGGCATGCTCAGTGGCCTCACAGTGCTAGTCAAAAGTTTCTAGAAACTTTGACAGAAGTTTTCCCGCAATAGGGCTCCGTCAGTGATGTCACCCATATGTGAGGACTAGCATCCTGCTTGTCCTGGGATAAAAATGCACATGTGTCGAGTTCTGGAGGAAGCTGTGGTCAGTATCCCCTAATCAATGATTGTCACTGCAATGGCCAATGAAAAGCTCATGGTGCTGTATGCCAGTATTTATTTATTTATTTAAAGGCTTTTATATACCGGAGTTCATGCACTAGTGCATACCACTTCGGTTTCCAGAGAGGCTGGATCAGTTTGAGCTGAAAGGCCAGATGAACAATAGGACACAGTTGGGCCATAAAAAAAGCATCATGTCAACTTGAAATATTTCCCCAAGTTCACTAAAATAAAACAAAAATATATATATATATAATACAACAATGACAACAGGAAACGGAGAATCTCCCTCCAAGTCCCCTTTCCTGTTGTCATTGCTGTATTATATATATATAATTGTGTTTTATTTTACTGAACTTGGGTAAATATTTCAAGTTGACATGATGCTTTTTTTTTATGGCCCAACTGTGCTTTCAGCTCAGACTGATCCAGCCTCTCTACTGGCATACACTGACACACACACACACTGGAGCCAGTGCATGCAAATCTCTCATATGCATATTCATTGTGGATATCCTGAAAACAGGGCCAGATTGTAGCTCTCAAAGACCAGAGTTGGCCATTCCTGCATTAGTGCATAGGCTTCTGATGAGGGGTGTAGACAGCAAAGGGGGGGGGGGGGGCTCTGAGGATGGGGGATGGAAGGTGGACAGGGACCTCCAGCCTGAGAAGCCCCTCCCAATACGTTAGACAGTATCATGGGTGCACAGTTGGCAATTGCACAAACAGCCTAGTTTGTAGTACCAGTTCAGCGGGCTGCACCCATGAAGTGCAGTCTATTTTTATAAGGTGGCCAACCTTGGTGATTCTGGCTGAAGCAAAATCAACTGCATACTGCGGGGGACTCCAACATCTCCACACACAGAACAGGGTTGTAGAAGAGGGGCTCTTCTCGGTAGTCTCCTGTGGGGTTAGTTGATCTCCTAGGTGGAAATCATGTACCAAGACTTAATAAGGTCTCGAGGGAAAGATGGCAGCACCAGGAGGGTGACCAGCATACCCTTCTGATAAGATAAGAACATGCCATACTGGGTCAGACCAAGGGTCCATCAAGCCCAGCATCCTGTTTCCAACAGTGGCCAATCCAGACCACAAGAACCTGGCAAGTACCCAAAAACTAAGTCTATTCCATGCTGCTGTTGCTAGTAATAGCAGTTGCTATTTCCTAAGTCAACTTAATTAATAGTAGGTAATGGACTTCTCCTCCAAGAACTTATCGAATCCTTTTTTTAAACACAGCTACACTAACTGCACTAACCACATCCTCTGGCAACAAATTCCAGAGTTTAATTGTGCGTTGAGTGAAAAAGAACTTTCTCCGATTAGTTTTAAATGTGCCCCATGCTAACTTCATGGAGTGCCCCCTAGTCTTTCTATTATCCGAAAGAGTAAATAACTGATTCACATCTACCCGTTCTAGACCTCTCGATTTTAAACACCTCTATCATATCCCCCCCTCAGCAGTCTCTTCTCCAAGCTGAAAAGTCCTAACCTCATTAGTCTTTCCTTATAGGGGAGCTGTTCCATTCCCCTTATTTTGGTCACCCTTCGCTGTACCTTCTCCATCGCAACTACATCTTTTTTGAGATGTGGCGACCAGAACTGTACACAGTATTCAAGGTGCAGTCTCACCATGGAGCGATACAGAGGCATTATGACATTATCCATTTTATTCACCATTCCCTTTCTAATAATTACCAATATTCTGTTTGCTTTTTTGACTGCCGCAGCACACTGAACCGATGGTTTCAATGTGTTATCCACTATGACGCCTAGATCTCTTTCTTGGGTTGTAGCACATAATATGGAACCTAACATTGTGTAACTATAGCATGGGTTATTTTTTCCTATATGCATCACCGTGCACTTATCCACATTAAATTTCAACTGCCATTTCGATGCCCAATTTTCCAGTCTCACAAGGTCTTCCTGCAATTTATCACAATCTGCTTGTGATTTAACTACTCTGAACAATTTTGTATCATCTGCAAATTTGATTACCTCACTTGCTGTATTTCTTTCTAGATCATTTATAAATATATTGAAAAGTACAGGTCCCAATACAGATCCCTGAGACACTCCACTGCCCACTCCCTTTCACTAAGAAAATTGTTCATTTAATCCTACTCTCTGTTTCCTGTCTTTTAGCCAGTTTGTAATCCACGAAAGGACATAGCCATCTATCCCATGACTTTTTACTTTTCCTAGAAGCCTCTCATGAGGGACTTTGTCAAACGCCTTCTGAAAATCCAAATATACTACTACATCTACCAGTTCACCTTTATCTATTTATTTATTTGATGATTTTTATATACCGACATTTGTCGGAACATCATGCCGGTTTACATTGTAACAAATTAACAAGAGAGTGAAATATAATGAACAGGGAAGGGGAAGGGGGAGCAGCAATGAAGGAGGAGAGAGGACAGCAGTAGGAAGGATAGAGAAGGAGAGATTTTATAGGAACATTTGAAATATAAATTAACAATAGACAATATATGTACAGGTGGGCTTGGTGGGTACCAGACCATTGATGTCAGTGAAAGGGATAGAAGGCGGGGGGGTGGGGGGGGAAGGATGAGCTAAGGGTGGAGGAGAGGAGCTAATAACACTGTATTTAGGAGTCTTTGCTAGGGAGAAGAAACACTGTATTTTGGAGACTTTGCTTGGGGGGGAAGAGAAGGGGAGAGAAAGGAGAGGCAGATAGGAGGAGGGGATGGTGAGAGGGCTGAGGGGTTAGAGAGCAAGCTAGGTTTGGTCAACATCTGGATACACTAGTGTGAAAAGCCAGGTTTTGAGCCCTTTTTTAAATTTAGAAAGGTTAGGTTCTAGGCGGAGGGCCGTGGGCAGGGTGTTCCATAGGGAAGGGCTGGCAATGGAGAAAACCTTCTCTCTGGTTGAGGTGTGGTGAGCAGTTTTTAGGGAGGGGGTGTATAGAGTTCCAGCAAGGTTGGATCTGGAGGGGCGGGTTGATGATCGGAAAAGTGGTGCCAAGTGTGATTTTGATTGTACAACAGATTGTGGAGAATGGTGAGTGTTTTGTATTTTATGCAGGAGGCTATAGGTAACCAGTGGAGGTCTTTTAGGATAGGGGTAATGTGATCAGATTTACGTGTGTTTGTGAGAATTCTGGCCATGGCATTCTGTAATAATTGGAGGGGTTTGATAGTAGAGAGAGGGAGGCCCAGAAATAAAGAATCTACATGTTTATTAACTCTGAATCGGGTCCGGCATTGGTGGATTACGCTCTTCATCGTCCTATGACAAAAGGAGTCGGAGTCGATGCCGGTGGAGGAATCGCTGGTCTCTGAGGCATAGTCTGTTTGGAAGGAGCGGGCACCAATGGAAGTGCGCTGATAAGGTTGTTTAGCCTTTTGAGTGGAGCCAACATCATAGGCACCAGGTCAGGCCACGGCATATGGGGGGGGGGGGGGGGTGTCTGTGCCGGTGGCAATTTAAAACCTCAAAGCACACGTAGGACTACCTCTTGGACCATCCAGTCCAATTCCTCCCGGAAGGCTGGGGTTGGTAACACAGATGCTGGGGTTGGAGGCTTGATAGGCGTTGCCAGAGGATCCACAGGAATTTGTGAAGTCTAGTCTCCCGGCACCATTGCAGGTGGGGGAACGCCTTGGTGTCCCGGGTCCAGAGAAGGATGGGGGCTCCTCTTCCCGGGACTTCTTGAACGGTGGTTCCAGCGATGTCTATGGCTTGTCGGTGCCCGCACCGGAGTAAGTTTCTCATTGGTGCAGATGACTGTGCTCTTCTCTGTGCTCAGCCTGGTCCTTCTCCAGCGCCGAGGACGAGGAGGCTTTTGGGCATGACGATGCCGGTGACAGCCGTTCCCCGGAGTCCCGATGTTGATGACGTAGAAGGCTTCTGGCTCAGTGCGCTCTTGGCCAGAACTGATGGAGAGGAGAGCTTAGAGGCGAACAGGTGCTCCATTTTCTCTAGACTGGCCCAGTGGCCTTTAGGGGTCATTGGGCACAGCTAGTGCACCATTGGACGTAGTGGGAAGGCCCCAAGCATAACACACAGACGTCATGAGGGTCCATAATGGACATAGACCTTGACCCTCTGGGTACTTCCGAAAACTGGTCGCCATTTTTCGAAAAAATAAGGGCTGCGTGCAGTCGTCTGGCACTGATTGAAGCATCGCTGGGAACAGACTGCAAAGAACGAGGTAAAAAAAAACTTACCGGTGTCAGCGGTCGATGGGGGACCCTGGGACTGGGAAAAAAAAAGTTCCGTGAGGAAAAAAGTTGTGAGAAATTCTCACAGAGCTCCTGAAACCGCAAGGCAACTGCTGCGTGGAAAAAAAAAAAAAAGACTGAAGGGGAACCCCTGCTGAATGCAGGTTTAATGGCATACTGGGCATGCTCAGTGAGCCAGTCAAAGTCCTAGAAACTTTGACAAAAGTGTTCCGTGATAGGGCTCCATCCCGATGTCACCCATATGTGAAGGCTACCATCCTGCTTGTTCTGGGAGAATTTAAGTATTGCTGGAGAGAAATTTTTTTTTTTAAACTCAGAGGTTTTCATAAATACAATGCTGAATGGTCCTGAAAATCTGTACTGCACAGCATACTAATTAAGAAATATGAAAAAGACTTAACTAAACATGTGTGTCTGAAATGACTGATCCCATTTTGACAACATCCAGGATTCAAAAATGGCACATCGTGATTTTTGTTTACCTTTGGCTGTGCAGTGCTTTGCTCGAGCCATATACATAATGGCCACTGTTCAAATCAATGGATGAAATTTTTGATTCAAAAAGTTCAGGGTAAAAAACAGTCCGGCCTCTGACAACATTTCTTGCAGAATTTGTCAATATTTTTTAATCTTGTGACAGTTTTATTGTTGTATAACAATATTTTGTTTTCTGACTGGACATACTGTTGATTGGATTTTATGTATGTTTTTTATTGTAAATTGCTTGGATAAACTGCTTTAGAGGTGGTATATTAAATTCAATAAATAATAATTTTAACTTTAGAGTTTGTTCAAGACCATAGATTCTCTTGTTAATATACCCTCTGTTTCATTCACCATGATTTCATGTAGAGCAGGTGTGTTGTCTGCCATAGGGAGCACAACAGCAAAAATGTTCTGACATAAATAGGGCTTAAAATGGCCTTATCAATCTCAGAGGTGAAAGCTAAAATATTAGTTAAATGATTAAAAACTTGCTGCTTGAATGCCCTTAAGTCTTCCCTTTCAATGTTTAAGGGACCTCGTTCCTTTTATTTATTTTTTTAAACCAACAAGAAAATTAGTGAAGATTTAAAAGTTTCTTAGAGGAGCTTTTATGTCCTTAATATATGTATGTATATATGCTCTAAATTGGTTCAACCAAGAACCATCTAATGGGAATGGGAGCATAACAAAATGTTGGCTCGCTATTCTGTAAAGAATACAGGTGCATGGTCCAAACATTTCTTTTTTTCTTTAATTTGAATCATGCGCCAGACCAGCAAGATAAAACACTATTGCTCCATCAGTAGTTCTTTCATTAGCTGGAGGCAGCGAGTACAGGCTCAAACCGGTCCACACTCAATGGATGTAGTAGTGATATCACAGATCAAAAAACAAAAACTGAATGTTCTGTCTCCATCAGCTGGATGAGGGAATAAACCCAATCATTCTGCACTGGTGTAGCAAAGAGAAAAAAAGAAGGATATATATTTTCCAATTTTTTTTGCTATTTGATTTCAGATAGAAAAACTTAGGATTTCTCCCTTTACCATAAACCACATAACAGTTTTATCCAGAAATCAGATTTCTATGTTCTTATTTTTCCTAGAAAAAGATGTGTGAAAACCCCTCATAGAACATAACAGCAACAATCCTCTCTAAGCAGAATTAAGTCTGCAAAAATAAAACCAGTTTAAAAGAAAACCAACAAGATAGGTATAATTTCTACCTGACCTTTTTGCCTGAGGAAGGTAACTAATTAAAAAAACAAACCCCAAAAACAGTCTTTGGGAATATCATCTGTAGGCTTAAACACATTTTTGGTTCTCTTCATTATTTGGCCTTGGTCATTTTTAAGTACACTTACTAGGGAAATGAAGCAGAACCAGGAACCAGCACTGGAGGATTCTTCCAGAATTCATCCAAGACATACTGAATTATTTTTCCAAGGTCGGAGTGCATTGTAAACTGGAAGAAAACAGAACTCAAAGTCAGATAATCGTGCGTGTCTTAAGTTCAAACCATAATTCATAGCAAGAGAAAACAATACTATCAGCCAGTGATTCTCAACCTGGTCCTTGAGACCAACCCACCCAGCCTGTTTTTCCAAATATCTAGAATATATTTCATGCATATTTACATGCATGGCCTGAAGTGTATGTAAATATATTTCATACATATTCATTCTGAATAGCCTGTTCAGACTAGCTGGGTGGGTCCCTGCTACTGCAGTAAACAAATTTGTACAATGCATAGTTTGCCTGTTGTAGTGGATTATCCCTTTAAATATAGGTGGTTCTTTCAATTTCAATAACTACTGCAAAAGTAATTTGTGCAGAAAAAAAATAAAGTTCTCTCACAGTTCTCTTCTTGGGGCAAGTAAGAAACATTGCTCAGTACAACATGCCAACGTGGCCAATTTTCAGGTCTGTGGGCTCCAACACCCACTTTATTAAACAGTGAAAAACTGCTTCAAACACTGCAGGGCACACTTAAAACAGTTTGTTTTGGAAACTAAACTTCAACATCCAACTACAGGGAGGATATACCACACAAACTGAAGATGAATTTAGCTCATCGTGTCACCAGCTGCACTTTCTGCTATTCTATTTACAGCTCATCTGGCTTAAGGATCAGAGCAGCACCTTCCCCTGCTCTTCATCGTGCACAACTTTGTTTTGCTTTCAAAGGTCCCGAGTTATCCTCAAACTTCAAGAGAAGTGACATACAAGACATTTCAAATCACCAAGAGTGGTGGGGGGAGACCCATTAGAGTTGTTTGGTGAGAAGGGTTTAAGGGAAGGGGACAATGTCCAGCCCTTTTGGTAATTTTAAACGCTGAGAAAATGAGGGAGGCAGAGTTCTCAGGACTGTGGCAGAATTAGTAATATTTCTAGATTTCTCCAAAGTTGACAACCTTGACCTCTGTCTCGTCCCTTCCCCCATATCTCATCTCCCAAGAGAGTGGGGCAGGGCTTAATTTGTAGATAAAAAGGAAGTGGAATTGTAGAGGGGGGGCTAGGAGGAGGAAGAAGTGTGAGGCCAGGGTAGGGTGTGAACTGAAAGGGGGCGGGGCAGGCCAGGACTGGGCGTAAACATTTTTTCTTCCTTAACACACATATGCAAATACACTTTTCAAATTCCATTTCTGCGAGGCAGCCACAACTGATTCTGTTCTGCTTCGTCAGGTTCTGGGAGAAAAAGGTGGCAGAAAGCCCATTCTTTGTCATGCTGCCAGAAATTAAGCCCCAGGTAACATGCAAAAGAGTTGAATTAATACATGTTCAAAACTTGCAAGCAGTAGTGTAAATAAAGGCCAGGGATGAAGCCTTAATTACTAGCACTACTTTTCACAAGTACCAAAACTGTGAGCATTCAACTCCTTTTTTGTCTTTGTTTTGTTCTGCAGTATCTACTTCAGTGCCTCTCACACACACACACACATTTGGAAGCAGAGCAGCTGTTCTCTGTTGTGTGTGCTTAGGCTCCCTCCCACCCCTCTTCTTCCCTGTAGACTTCCTGGAGAGGAGGAGGAGTTGGAGAAGACCACCAATGCTGTTCTGTTTCTTAAATCTGAAGAGAAGAGGTAGAAGTGGAACTGTATTCAGGCCATTCCTACACAGATTAAGCTTTAAAGTGGGGCTGGAATAGGAAGGGTGGGTGGCTGTGCATGTGGTGCACTCTTATCTCAACTTACATGCCCCATGTACATTTGCTCTCTCTTGCCATTCCTTTGCCCACCACTTTTTTTCTTGTCCTCTCTCTCCTCTTACAAAATGCCAGGTTTGTGAAATGAGTACACACACCCTCTGGAGATCCTAACCTGTTTAGACACCCTAGTTCTTTGTGTATGGGTCATAATAATGAGGATTTCTATATTCTTTGCTTCAAGAGTCTGCATCCTTTTTTGGGGGGGGGGGGGGGGGGGGAAGGATGATATTCATGTCCCTTCACAGTTCTAAAGAGATGGTTTGTTGTTGGAAGTTGCTTGGCAGCCCCACATAATCCACAGCTCAGTATCACCAGAGCCTTCCTTGCCCATGGCCTACCTCATCCTCCACAATATATATATATATCTATAGAAACATAGAAATGACGGCAGAAGAAGACCAAACGGCCCATCCAGTCTGCCCAGCAAGCTACGCAGAAAACTCCTCTCCTCATGGCTGTGCTGTAGCCTTCCACCCATATGAGATGCGCTAATTCCGCAATGTACAAATGTAGGGAGTGGCAGCCTTGCACCAGCATGCCCTGCCCAATTCACTTCAACATGCTACCACTTGCACTTCAGACTTCAATGAACTGAGCTAGCAGCATACTGCTGCCACAACAAATCAGCTAAAGCTCTTTTTGCCAGGGGCTGGATGAGAGTGGGATTCAGAGCAGGAAGGGAAAGGGGCCAAAGTGAGAGGCCCAATGGCGTAGTGTAGCCGGAACATTTGCATTGCTTACTTCCAAATTCTGGCCTCTTCTCTACTTCTCACTATGAGGATTTTAAATCCCACCAAACTCCTATGTGAAATATTGCTAAAGGAGGCTCATATACTTAGGTATCTGATGTAGGTGTGTTTGTCATCTTCATGTCCAAAGTCATTTCTTTCCACACACTTGCACATTTCAGTGCTCGTGAGCTGGCTTCAGCAAGTTTCTGCATTGTGTAGGGACCATACTCAAAACAATGGACAGACCAAAAGGCATTGCATAATTTGCTTCTTGCTACAGCTGCAGGGCTCAGGATTGCTAGAGTAACCCCTTTTGCCACATTGGCTCGACCTTCTAAACTAGAATGCAGAGGTGATTTAGGGTCCTCCAGATGGTCCATTCCACTTCTACCCAGGTAGGGAGCTGGTCAAATCATTTTCCCCATGTAATCCCAGCAATAAGATCTCAATCATGCCTGCTATGTCTTCCCACAGGTACTCGCAGATGTGATGTAATTAACATCTGTTGTTGAGAAGACGTTCCTGTGTGACTTAAGCCATATTTTTTCTGTAGATTGTAAAGCCAGTATCTTGTATTCTCTGTTTCCCCATTTTGTCTTTGGTGGCATTACACCAGTAAGACTATCTTAAGCTTTTGAGATGAGTTGGTTTACGGCAGCCTGTGATAATTTGTTAGCTGTAATTCAGCACTGGGTCAATTTCTGATCACAGGGAGACAGTCTTTCCATACTGCCCAAGTATATTGAGCAGTGATTTAATATAAGGCAAACACAGTGGTTCAAAAATGTATCTGGGTTCTTTTATCATTCTGACTTTGCAAGCTTATGGGTGTTGTAGTTTCTAACATGGACCTTACTTCTCATGTCATCTATTTGAATTTTGAAGGAAAATGTTTGGTCCAGGATCATTTGAGTGTACACCATGCCAATTAATATTTAGTATTTCATCTGCATCACAATTGCATAGGTGGAAGAGAGCAGCCTGGGACTTAACAATAAGTATAGTGAGACCATGGAAAAACATGCAGAAACTGTCAGTGTTACACAGTAACAAGATGACTTAGAAAGATCACTTGCAGCTTTAGTGCTAGTCACTGGTATTGGAGTCGTTTTACAACATAGTGCCTTTCAAAATTCTTCAGGCCCTTAGTCATTTTTCACATTCTGCTGTAAAAAAATAAATAAATATCAAAATGCATGTTTCACTGATCTATACAAGTCTACACTTTCATCATGACAGAACAATTAAAGAAATATTCCAAAGTAATTAACAAAAATAAAACTAAAAAAAAATTCTTCATATCCTTTGTTACAGCAAATTATCTCCCGTTAAAAACATTTTCCTTAAAAGGGCCCATAATACGTTAAATAAAGCACACCTATGTCCAATCACAGTAGTTGAGCTGATCTGAATACTCTGGATGAAGAAGAATCAAACTATTTATCTTGTATAACATGAATTTGAAGAAATGGTCCAAATATGCCAAACGACGAGCTGCCAAAAGAACTTTGAAATAATGTTAAATGGTACAGAATGGGGAAGACTAAGAAAATTTCAATGTGTTTGAATATCCTATGGGGTATTGTCCATCGCTCTAAAGTGAGAACTGGTACTACCGCAATGCTGCCTTGATCAGGCTATCCCTCCAAAGTCAGTAGCTGTGGATTAAGGAAACTACTGCGGAAGATCACTGTGAAGCCTAAGAATACTTTAAAAGAACTACATACTGTATTTTTTGCTCCATAAGACGCACTTTATTTTCCCCAAAAGTGTGTGTGTGTGGGGGGGGGGGGGGTGTTTGGGTTTTTTTTAAATATTTGCTCCATAAGACGCACAAACACAAAAACCTACCCACCACCCCCCCCCCCCCAAAGACCTGCCAAAAGTCCCTGGTGGTGCAGCGGGGGTCCGGGAGCGATCTCCTGCACTTGGGCCGTCGGCTGCCAGTAATCAAAATGGTGCCGACGGCCCTTTGCCTTTACTATGTCCAGGGGCTACTGGTGCCATTGGTCGGCCCCTGTCACATGGTAGGAGCAATGGACATGGTCTGGTTCATATGGAACCGGGAAACCACTTTCGGAAGGAAGGATGGTACCGACAGGATAATGCTTGAAGTTCGGAGATGCGCCAGGCTGAGCATATCGCGATCAAGAACACTGACTTTAAAGGTCAGGACTCCCCTGCTAGGAGGTCTAGTACTAGGTTGAGGTTCCATAGAGGCACCACTTTAGTGGTGGTCGGAGTTGTTTGACCCCTTTTAGGAAACGAGACATCAGGATGAGTTGAAAGTCTGACACCATCCACTTTGGACCTGAAACAGGCCAGTGCTGAGACTTGGACCTTGAGGAAGTTGAGGGACAACCATTCTGCATGCCATCCTGTAGGAATTCTAGGATCATGGGAATCTTGGCTGTCCTCGGGAGGAGACCGCGGTCTTCACACCAAGCTTCGAATACTCTCCAGATCCGTATGTAAGACGGATGTAGAGAACTTGCGTGCCCGAAGCAGAGTGTCAAGCACGGTTTTGAATAGCCGCACTTCTTTAGGCTAGTCCTCTCAAGGGCTACACCGTAAGAGAGAATCGAGCCGGGTCTTCGTGGGAGATCGGTCCCTGTATGGTGGTAGATGCAAAGGATTCTCCGCCAATAGTCTTCGCATGTCCACGTACCATGGTCTTCTTGGCCAATCCGGGGCGACTAGTAGCACTAGTCCCCTGTGGGGTTTTATCTTGTGGATGACCCTGCCCAGTAATGGCCAGGGTGGGAAGGCGTACAGGAGGCTTTCCTCTGGCCAGGTCTGGACGAGAGCATCGATTCCCCGAGATTGTGGTTCTCATCTGCTACTGAAAAATCTGGAGACCCAGGCATTGCGACAAGTTGCTAGTAGGTCCATGGCTGGGAGACCCCATCAATTTACTATTAGCTGGAAGGCTGTGTCTGACAGCGACCATTCCCCCGGGTCTAGGCTTTCCCTGCTGAGGTAGTCCGCAGAGATGTCTTTTCCCGTGATGTGGGAGGCTGAGATTCCTTGTAGATTTATTTCCAGCCCACACCATGAGGGGATCTATTTTCAGAGACACCTGCTGGCTCTTGGTTCCACCCTGGTGGTTGACGTAGGCAATGGTTGTTGCGTTGTCCAACATGACTCGGACGGACTCGCTTCGGAGTCTGTGGCTGAAACGTAGACAGGCTAGTCTGACCACTCGAGCTTCCAGGCAGTTTATGTTCCATCCCGCCTCTTCCTTGTCCCATTGTCCCTGGGCTGTCAGTTCCTGACAGTGGGCTCCCCACCCTCGCAGACTTGAGTCTGTAGTGAGCAAGATCCACTTCGGCGTGGATAGGTTTACGTCTCTGCTTAGGTGTTCTTCCTGTAGCCACCACTGAAGCTGCTCTGTCGGTAACTGGAGGCGAATTGAGTAGTTCTGGGACACTAGGTTCCATCATGACAGTTGCGGCCGCATATGGGCCCTTGCCCACGGAACAACTTCCAGAATTGATGTCATGAGGCCGAGGACTTGAAGGTAGTCCCATACCTCAGGGCGGACCAAGGTCAACAGTTTTTGTAATTGAACCATCAGCTTCCTTCTCCGTGGAGGGGGAAGGTAGACCTTGTTCTGTTTGATATCAAACCAGACTCCCAGGTATTCTAGTGACTGGGAGGGCTGTAGACAGCTCTTGGCTGTGTTCACGACCCACTCGAGTCCTTGTAGTAGATTCTTGACTCTGGTCACGTGGCGACTCTCCTTAGGCGACTCTGCTGATCAGCCAATCGTCCAAATAAGGATGTACTAGGACTCCTTCTTTCCTCAGTGCTGCTGCCACTACCACCATGATTTTGGTGAAGGTTCTGGGGACGGTGGCTAGTCCGAAGGGTAAGGCCCTGAAGGGCTACAAAAATGATAAGGGGAATGGAACAGCTCCTCTATGAGGAAAGACTAAAGAGGTTAGGACTTTTCAGCTTGGAGAAAAGATGGCTGAGGGGGTATATGATAGAAGCGTTTAAAATTATGAGAGGTCTAGAATGGGTAGATGTGAACCAGTTATTTACTCTTTCGGATAATAGAAAGACTAGGGGGCACTCCATGAAGTTAGCATGGGGCACATTTAAAACTAATCGGAGAAAGTTCTCTTTTACTCAATGCACAATTAAACTCTGGAATTTGTTGCCAGAGGATGTGGTTAGTGCAGTTAGTATAGCTGTGTTTAAAAAAGGATTGGATAAGTTCTTGGAGGAGAAATCCATTACCTGCTATTAAGTTCACTTAGATAATAGCCACTGGCATTAGCAATGGTAACATGGAATAGACTTAGTTTTTGGGTACTTGCCAGGTTCTTATGGCCTGGAATGGCCACTGTTGGAAACAGGATGCTGGGCTTGATGAACCCTTGGTCTGACCCAGTATGGCATTTTCTTATGTTCTTATTGATAATGATGGCCCAGTATCGCAAATCACAGGAAGCGCTGGTGATGTTGATGGACCGGGTTGTGAAGGTAGGCTTCAGATAGGTCCAGGGAGGTTAAAAATTCTCCCGGTTGTACCGCCATTATAATGGAGTGTAGGGTTTCCATGTGGAAGTGTGGTACTTTCAGGTAACTGTTGACGGTCTTGAGGTCCAAGATAGGCCGGAATGTTCCTTCTTTCTTGGGAACGATAAAATAGATGGAATAGTGGCCAG
The DNA here is from genome assembly GCF_901001135.1 of Rhinatrema bivittatum. Lineage (NCBI taxonomy): Eukaryota > Metazoa > Chordata > Amphibia > Gymnophiona > Rhinatrematidae > Rhinatrema > Rhinatrema bivittatum. The sequence continues at coordinate 127,579,812 of NC_042615.1, forward strand.
TATTTTGTTGAAGCAAGTGCACCAGAGCTATTGCCTTCAGGCTGAGTAGTCTTGCTAGTGTGGTTTCCACTGCCAGTCTCTTGGAGTGGGAGTGACATGGCGATCTCATAAATTTGTCTTTGGAATTCCAGAGAGTACCCCTCTCGAATGATAGTTAGGACCCACTTGTCCAAAGTTCTCGACCCATCTTTGGTAGAATAGGGGAAGTCTGCCCCCTATGTCTTCTTCCTGTGGATGGGTCTGCATCTTCTCATTGTTGGGTATGGCCGGGGCCTGCCCCTGAGCTTGCTCCTTTCTTAATGTGCCTGTTCCGAAAGGACTGAGACCTTCCTGAAGGATGAGGTGCTTGGGACTGTGAATTCTTGTAAGGTTTAAAGCGCTGCGATCCTCAGCCCTTGGTTCTTCTGGGGGAGGAGTGCTGATATGATCTTTTGCTCCTGTCTTCAGGTAATCGGGGTACTGGAGATTCACCCCATTTGTTGTGTATAAAGGTTTTTTATTGGAACAAAAAACAAGAAGAACATATCTTGATGATACAAAAAACAATATACACACAAAATTCAAGACATGACGTGTATATGCAAAGTATAAACAACCTCTGTTCCAGTTTTCAAATACAGTAAACCAATACTATGTATGTATCCCCCTCCCCCCACCCAGACAACTGGTGTGATACATTAGGAGACAATGGAATAGACAAAGAGAACAATGAGTATTGTATGAGGGGTAGTGTCTATGCTAACATTAAAGCTAGCAAGGCGAGTACAGGCTAGCAAGGCGACGCAGGTGCACCATAGCCAGGCCTGCAAGGGCAAGGAACCTGAGACAAATGAAAGGAAAGGAATGGAGTCTAGTGGCTAACATGGCGTAGCATAGAAATATAGCAATTAATCCCTGGTAGGAGTAAACGGGAAAATAATAGGTCTGGATGCATCAACCTCCATGGGCCGTAGTGATTCCAGACACTTCCTTCAGTAGTAGGAAGGATACAATTAGTGATGGGTGGCTAACCATCGTTGGTAAGGAGCCCAGGATTTGGAAAAGGCCTCCACTCGACTATGGTGCACAGCTGTGAGCCTACTCAGTTGGTAATAATTATGCAGTCGAGCTTGGACACTGGCTAGGCTAGGTACAATGCTCTGCTTCCAGTGTAGTGCAATTTCTGTACGAGCCGCAATAAAGACCTGTTGTGCAAATCTTTGTTGATCTTTATTGAGGTCTTCATTGGGCAAATGTCAGAAGAACGTGCCAAGGGGTAGCCTTGATAGGTACTCCTATAACGGTCGATAACCATGTAGCAATCATGGGCCAATACTGGAGGAATCTTGGGCAACTCCACCATATATGGTAGTAGGTACCGGTTTCTCCACAACCCCCCCAACAGTGCTCTGAAAAGGACGAATGAAATTGATGCAATTTGGCAGGTGGGTAGTGCCATCTGTATAACATCTTATAGCAATTTTCCTGTACGCCCACTGATATAGAACACTTATGGGCATTCAGGAATATATCATCCCATTCCAGGTCTGTAAGTTCTCGCTCAAAATCAGAGACCCATGCCAATTGTTGTCGGAAGGGGGTATGCTGTCTGCTATTAAATAATGCATAAACCTTAGATATCATACCCCTCATCTGGCAAGCATTCTGGCAATAGTTTTCAAAAAGGGATCCAGTAAGTTTAAGAGCGCCAGTTCTAAGAGCACGATGGAGGGAGTGATAGACTTTAGCATATAAGAAAAAAATCGACAGGGAGCATATCATAATGACGACCCAGTTCATCTCTGGATAAACGGGGCACCCTGCACCTGAACCTGCTCTACGCGAGTAATGCCGGCGGCAATCCACTCCTGAACCGCCGCAGAATGTGAGGTATTAGGCAACAAGGAGTTAGTAAAAAGGTGCGTCAGCAACATATAATCCTCCTTACCAACCAGCATAGGTTTCCAGTAGGACCAAACCCGGAGTGTAGTCTGTAAAGCTGTGGGATAATATATGAATATTCCCCAGGTTTGTCTAGGCTGCCAAGGGAGGGCCGACAGAGGCATGTCTCCAATCATAGCTTGTTGTAAGAGTACCCACTGTGGGACCTCCTGCATTCTGTGCAGGACTATTAAAGCTCGCAGCTGCGCAGCGCTGAAGTACCAGCTGAGATTAGGGACATTTAAACCACCACTGTTTTTTGGTAAATATAGAGTGGTGCGGGCTATTCTAGGTGGCCTCTTATGCCAAATGAACCCAAAAATAATTTGTTGCCAGCGTTTGAGAATGCAGGGCTGAATGTAAATGGGAATGGTGGTGAAGAAGTATAGGAAACGAGGCAGTATATTCATTTTAGTAGAGATGTGAATCGGAACTGAAATCGGATCCGATTCACATCTCTACATTTTAGTAATAGCAATTCGTCCCATCCAAGATTGTGTGTGGCGGTTCCAATTATCTAGATCCCTCTTTAAGGAGTGGATGAGCTTGTTATAATTTAGTTGAAATAATTGGTCAGAGAGCGCTCAGATACGTACTCCCAGGTATTTTAATGCCCCTTTTGCCCACTTGAAGGGGTATTGGCTCTGAAGGCGTCCTTCGACCGCCTCTGGAAGGGTAAGATAAAGTGAATTATGAAAAATCGGAGATACTTAAAGGCCTGAAACCGCAGTAAACTGGTTAAGCTCTTGCATAATACTAGAGAGGGAGGTGGACGGGTCAGTGAGAGTGAGCATGACATCGGCAAATAAAGAGATTTTAAAATGATGACCACCCGCACGAATACCCGCGATAGAATCTGTGAGCCTGACCCTGGTGGTAAATGGATCAAAAAATAATGCAAAAAGCAAAGGTGAAAGCGGGCATCCTTGCCTAGTGCCCCGGCCTATCTCAAAGGATGTCCCATAAGTCCCATTCACTTTAACCCGGGCCTGCGGGTGATCATAAAGTTTCTTTACCAAATTAACAAAGAGACCACCAAAGAACATACGGGAAAGTGTATGAAACAAAAAAAGCCAGTGAACCAAGTCAAATGCCTGTTCCGCATCCAGAGAAAGAAGAACGGCAGGCATATGAGTGTGATGAACATAATCAATAATGTCGACTATCCTCCTAACATTATCAGCTGCAAGCCTACTAGGGACAAAGCCAACTTGATCAGAGTGAACAAGATTAGGTAGTACCCCATTGAGACGAGCAGCCAACACCCGGGCGAGGATTTTCAAGTCAATATTAATCAGGGAAATGGGATGGTAGGACCCACACTGTGTAGGGTCACAGCCCGGCTTAGCTATGACCGATATCCCCGCAGTGTTACTGTCCTGTGCTATCCCTTTCGCCGTTGCGGAGGGAATTAAACATATTGGTAAGGGGTTCTACAATGGTAGGGGCAAAACTACGATAATAAGATCCAGTAAACCCATCGAGCCCAGGTGCTTTACCAGGCTTCAGATTTTTAATGGCCTCTGAGACTTGTATAGGCTGATCTAGAAATGCCTGTTGCACAGAGTAAGAGTGGGGAGTGGTACAGCATCCAAATAACAACAGATAGCAGCCTCCTCAATACCCTGGTTTCCCGTATACAGCTTGGCATAAAAAGTCGAGAAAGAGTCACGAATCTCCTCAGATGTTGTAACAATAGATCCTTGTGCATTATGAATTTTGGCAACTACAGTTTGGGACTGGGCAGCCTTAAGTTTCTGGGCTAGATAGCGTCCAGCCTTGTTGCCGCCTTCAAAAAATTGTTGCTTCAACATGAGGAGATGATGACTACTGGCTGTGTCATCGAGGGATCTCAAAGCATCTTTTGCCCTAAGGATTCTGTGATAAGTGGATTTGGCGCCATCAGCTACATGTTGTTGAGTTAATATAGTGACCTCCAACAAAAGAGAAGAGCGTTCTTTCTCCCGCTCCCTATTACAGCAAGCTGCCCTAGCGATAAAGCACCCTCTTAACAACTGCTTTGGAGCAGTCCCACAAGGTCATAGGCGTGTGTCACCCTTGGCGTTGGTGCAAAAATATTCCTGAAGTTGGGTTGTGGTGCGGTGTACATACTCCTTATCTTTTAATAAACTATCATTAAGACGCCAGGGTTTAAAACCCTGGTCTCGTTCCCCGATCCGTACCTTGATCCAGACAGGAGCGTGGTCAGACCACGTCATAGGCTCTATACTCGTCTCAGAGACAGCATTTTGCAAATGGGAAGAGACAAACAAATAGTCAATACGGGAGTATGTGCCATAGGGAGAGGAGAAAAAGGTATAAGAACGAGAGTGTGGATAATGTTGCCGCCAGACATCCACCAGACACCATCTACTCAGAAAGGATTGCCATTCTTTCCTCATCCCAGGAGATGCAACGCTCCGAGACGAGCTGTCTAACAAAGGATCATATACCGCGTTGAAATCACCTCCCACTATGAGTTCACCCTCCCCATGTGTTGATAGCAACTGATCTATTTCATTGAGAAATGGGGTTTGGGTGGTATTCGGAAAGTATACATTCAGCAAAGTAACTACACATGAGCCCACCCTCAGTTTAAGAAGGAGATATCTGCCACGGGGATCAAAACACTTAGCCAGGACCTCATGTGTCAGGGAATTGGATATAAGGACACCCACTCCCGCATAACGAGATAGTTTGGTACTGGCTGCCCAGTAAGACAGAGTATGAAGGGAACGTGAGGAGTCGTTCATGATGCTTGCGCACATGGGTTTCCTGAACATAAACAATAGTGGCCCCCTGGTTCTGCATTTCCCTCTTTAATAAGAGGCGCTTGCGTGGAGTGTTGAGCCCCTTTACATTAAGGGAGACAATTCTATACGCCATAAGAAATCATGGGGTAGGTCGCCGCCCCCAGTCCTGCCCACCACCCAGCCAAACAGAACAAAGAACAAAGAAAACCCCTTGCAAACCAAGCTAGAGAAATTCCAACAATGTCTACAGTAAAGTAAGTAAAAGTCCAGTTGTTTTCCCCATTAGTCCAAATGTATTCCACCATATTCCGGTGGAAAAACACACTCCAACGAAGTGCGCCCATCGAACCCCAAACAGCCCCCCGGTGCTCACCCCCCCCACCCAAAAAGAAACATATACAGCATGCTGAAAAACAATATAATCCAACCCCAGTTGACCATGCATGAGGACTGTGTAAGTGTACATCAATGCAAGATACAAAGGCTTCTCAGAAAAATGAATCCGCAACTAACAGTGATACCAGAAGGTTGCCACTGATATTTGGATAAGAAGAGATCTCCACTTAGAATCCGAGCATGGAGTGAATCCTCAGCCTTGCTCTGGTATGGCCGGTGGAGGAGCCTCCGACTGACGGCGAAGCCTTCTGCCTCCCTTAGCAGCACGTTGCCAACGTGGTGCAGCATCCATCTTGGCCGATGGATCCGCCATCTTTGGCGCCTGAAAGGTGACTGATAGTTGTGCTTGCTTGAAGGCTTCTACCGCATCTGCGATGGTTTTGATCCGGTGCATGACTCCCTGGGTTTGAAACTGCAGCCCAAAGGGGAAAGTCCACCGATAGCAAATGGATGAGTTGCGTAGGCTAGCAGTCACTTCACGTAGATCATAGTGCCTCTTTAGTTTAGATGGGGCAAGGTCCTGGTAGCCGGCGATCTCATGGTTATTCCACCTCATATCTTTATACTTTCTCGCAGCCTCAGAGACTTGTGATTTTTGCAAAAAGCTATGAAAGCAAATGAGGTCTCTGGGGCAGTGATCTCGCCTGGGCCCTAGAGCACGGTGAGCCCTCTCCAGTCGGATCTCAGATGGTTGTGGGAACGGGTCAGAAGTAGCCTGGCTAGTAAGCGAGAGAATGTGGGAACAAATTTGCTGCGCGACAGTAAACGCATCTTCGTACTCCACAGTGTCAGGCACTCCCCGAATGTGCAGATTACATCTCCGGCTGCAATTCTCGAGATCTTCAATCTTATCGAGCATTGCCGCTACGTCGGTCATTAAATTTGTTTGCTAAGAGTTTAGTACATTAATAGCCTCACCATGGCCTTCCACCCGTATATCAATACCATCCACCCGCGAACCCAATGCGGCAATGTCTTCCTTGAGTTCGGCGACTGCCGCCATAATGTCAGCTTTATTCTGCTTCATATCAGCTCGAAGTATTATAAACCAGTCCCGTAGTTCATCTCGGGAAAGTGGTTCCTGAACCGGCGGTGAGTCTGTCCCGGCATCGAGATCAGCCCGTGTCGCAGCTCCATTCGCCACCTCTAACTCTAGCGCCGCGTGGTCGTCGGCTTCTAGGCCCAAGAGTGGCGGGGGCTTTTCATAAGAAAATTGCCGCAAATCTGCGGTCTTACGCTTCGAGGCCATTTCCCAGCGTGTAAGCTCCTTAATTACCTTCGCTCACGAAAGAAAAAATTTAAAATCGCTGCGGGTATCAGCATTTACTGGATTAGATAGCTTTTGGGGAGTGGAGCTCTCAATTCAGGCGACCGCTTCCATACGATGCGCAATAGCGCCCCCCCCATTTGTTGGCTAATTTCTCCAGTTCGCTCCCGAACAGGAGGGATCCTTTAAAAGGCATTTTTGTGAGGTTCGCTTTGGAAGTCATGTCAGCCGACCAATTCCAGAGCCATAATTGTCTTCTTGCCGCCACTGCGGTGGAGACACCCCTGGATGAGGTGCGCACGAGGTCTGCAGTAGCATCGGTTAGGAAGGAGACCGCAGGCTCCATCGCTTCTCCGGGTGTGGTTGAGTCTCTGGCGAGGATCAAAGAGGAACGTACCACTAATGTCCAGCAAGAAGCAATTTGTAGCATCATTGCTGATTCATCAAAGGACTGCTTAAGGATGGCTTCCAGCTTTCTATCCTGGGCGTCCTTCAGTGCCGCTCCTCCCTCCACTGGGATTGTAGTGCGTTTTGAGACTGCACAGATCATAGCATCCACTTTGGGGAAATGTAGAAGTTCCTTAGCCATGGGTTCCAGCAGGTATTGGGCTTCTAGTGCTCGCCCCCCTTTGAAAGTGGCCTCTGGAGCATTCCATTCCGGGTCAATCAGTTCCTTAATGGGCTTCAACACAGGAAAATAGCATGAGGCCTTATGGAGGTACACATAGAAACATAGAAATGACGGCAGAAGAAGACCACACGGCCCCTTCAGTCTGCCCAGCAAGCTTTCACACTTATTTTTTTCTCATACTTATCTGATACTCTTGGCCTTTTTTAGTAACTTTTTGGTTCTATTTACCTTCCACCCCCACCACTGATGTAGAGAGCAGTGCTGGAGCTGCATCTAAGTGAAGTATCTAGCTTAATTGGTTAGGGGTAGTAACTGCTGCAGTAAGCAAGCTTCTCCCATGCTTATTTGTTTACCCAGAATATGTAATTCAGTCCTTGTTGGTTGTTGTCTAAATATAAATCCTCTTTTCTTCATTCCACCCCTGCCGTTGAAGCAGAGAGCTATGCTGGATATGCATTGAAAGTGAAGTATCAGGCTTATTTGGTTTGGGGTAGTAACCGCCGCAACAAGCAAGCTACTCCCCCGCTTTTTTGTGAATGCAGCTACTCCCTGTTGCGTTCGTGGCTGCTCTTCGCCCTCACTCCACCCTCTTTACCTCTGTGGAGACTCCCTTCAGGTCTGATGGACGGCTTGCTGCCTCGGTGTCTCCTTGCCGCCTTCTCTCCAGGGTACCCGGACCGGCTCGACGCTGCGAATCCGCCATGTTCCTGATGACATAGGGCGTGTGCGCTCCGAAGTATGTACCAGCAAGGGCGCAAACCTCAGGGGCGTTCCCCTGTATTGACGTCATCCACTTCCAACATAAAAGGTCTTCACTTTTGTTTACGATTTCAGTTAGCAAGGACGGACGGACAGACGAATCACATACGGATTAGTCTAAGCTACTCTGTCTCCTTGGACTTACCAATGGTACCCGCTCCTCAGGGGCCTCGCTCTCTTTTCTCTATTTCAGATAGGAACCGGTATTCGCTCCTCGAAGGCCCATGTTCCTGAATACTCTGAAGATTCGCTACTGCCTGGAAGCTAATCGCAGATACAGACATTCGTGAGTTATCACCGTCCTCTCAGAGCTTTCCCTGGAAACAAGTACTCGCTCCTCGAGGGCCTAACTCTTTCCAGCTACTGAGCCTCCTTAAGAACATATGTGAGATTGTCATCTACTACTAGCTATGTACACTGTATACCCTGTCTACTCACTATCTATAGTCTTTCTACAGCTCAGCAACCCTGGGATCACAGTTCCAGTATCTGAGGGACTTCAGCCCTGCTGGGCATATCAACTCACTTCTGCCACCTCTGGTGGTTCTACTAACCTGTCTAATAAAAGAACTCTCTGTGCGTCTCCATACCCAAGCCTAGCCGATGGTCCCTCTCAGGATATCCTCCTGGGGGTGCTGTCATCTGCCATCGGCCCAAGGATTCACCTATTTACATTCCTTTCCAGCTGAGTACCCTCTCTAGCACTCCGCTGGTACATATTGCCAACTCAGCAGTCTATATCATAACAAGATTGCTAGTTCCCCCTACGGAGCATATCAGATTGGTAAACTCCTCCTTCCACGGAAGCCAGTCCCTAACAGATAGCAATCTGTTATGAGACACCATGCGGAATTGCAAACTCCTCCCACTACAGGAGTATCCAGCAGCAGATTACAATAGATTGCTAACTCCTCCCCCTCTGGAGGAGCAAAACATAACACTCCCCCGCTTTTTTGGGAATGCAAATCCTTTTTCCACATTTCCTCTTGCCGTTGAAGCATAGAGCAATGTTGGAGTCGCATTAACCGTGTGTATGTTTATTGAATAAGGGTATTAATCACCAGGTAGTAGCTATCATTCCCGCAAGCCACCCCCATGCCTCTTCTCTTCATTCTCATTCTCTAGATTTTATGGATCCACAGTGTTTATCCCACACCCCTTTGAAATCCTTCACAGTTTTGATCTTCACCACTTCCTCCGGAAGGGCATTCCAGGCATCCACCACCCTCTCCGTGAAGAAATACTTCCTGAGATTGGTTCTGAGTCTTCCTCCCTGGATCTTCAAATAGTGACCCCTGGTTCTGCTGATTTTTTTCCAATGGAAAAGGTTTGTCGTAGTCTTTGGATCATTAAAACCTTTCAAGTATCTGAAAGTCTGTATTATATCACCTCTGCTCCTCCTTTCCTCCAGGGTGTACATATTTAGATTCTTCAATCTCTCCTCATAAGTCATTCGATGAAGACCCTCCACCTTTTTGGTCGCCCTGCTCTGGACCGCCTCCATCCTGTCTCTGTCCCTTCTGAGATACGGTCTCAAGAACTGAGCACAGTACTTCAAGTGAGGCCTCACCAAGGACCTGTACAAGGGGATAATCACTTCCCTTTTCTTACTTTATATTCCTCTTTATGCGCCCAGCATTCTTCTGGCTTTAGCTATCGCCTTGTCACATTGTTCTGCCGAGTTCAGATCGTTAGACACTATCACCCCAAGGTCTCTCTCCTGCTCAGTCCACATCAGCTCTTCACCCCCCATTTAATACAGTTCTTTCGGATTTCCACACTCCATATGCATGACTCTGCACTTCTTGGCACTGAATCTCAGCTGCCATATCTTTGACCACTCTTCCAGCTTCCTTAAATCCAGTCTCAATCTCTCCATTCTGTTGCAGATCTTAGTATCATCCGCAAAAAGACAAACCTTACCTTCTATCCCGTCCTCAATGTCGCTCACAAAGATATTGAACAGAACTGGTCCCAACACCGATCCTTGCGGCACTCTGCTTAACACCGCTCTCTCATCACACATTGTCTTCTGTCCGTCAACCAGTTTGCAATCCAGGCCACCACCTCGGCACTCACTTCTCATTTTATTCACCAGTCTCCTGTGCGGGACCATACCAAAAGCTTTGCTGAAATCCAAGCAGATGACATCGAGTGCTCTTCCTCGATCTAATTCCATAGTCACCCAGTCAAAAAAGTCAGATTTGTCCGACAGGATCTTCCCCTGGTGAATCCATGCTGCCTCTGGTCCAGCAATTCTTCCGACTGTAGATAGTTCACTATTCTTTCTTTCAGCAACGACTCCATTACTTTTCCCACCACTGAGGTGAGGCTAACCGGTCTGTAGTTACTAGCCTCCTCTCTGCTCCCACTCTTGTGAGCGGGACCACCACCGCACTTCTCCAATCACTCGGCATCACTCCCGTTTCTAGGTATCTATTGAACAGGTCACACAGCGGACCCGCCAGCACATCTCTGAGCTCCCTCAATATCCTGGGATGAACCTCATCAGGCCCCATGGCTTTGCCCACTTTCAGTTTCCCCAGCTCTTCCCATACATGGTCTTCTGTAAATGGAGATACATCTACTCCACTCCCCTCCAGTTTCTTGTTAACTAGCGATGGTCCTTCTCCAGGGTCCTCTTTAGTCAACACCGAACTGAAGTATTCGTTTAATATTTCTGCCATTTCTTTGTCTCTCTCCACACATTGCAAGGTGAAAAGGATCAATTTCACTATACCACTTTGAACTTCTCCTTTCTCCAATGTATCTGAAAAATGTTTTGTCACCTCGCTTTACCTCTTTGGCAATCCTTTCTTCCGCTTGACTTTTTGCCGACTTTATTACTAGGGATGTGAATTGCTTTTCTGACGACTGAAAATATCTTATGATATTTTCAAATTCGTCAAAAATCGGGGGGGGGGGGGGGTGTCCCTGAAAGCGATAGGAAAACCCTATGAAATTTTCGTGGGGTTCTCATCGTTTTGGAGGTGGGAAGAAAGGGCACACAAAAACAGCCCCCAAACCCACCCCTTTAAATCTAATTCTTTAGAATCCCCCACCCTCCTGATCACCCCAAAACTTTCTTAAAGTACCTGGTGGTCCAGCGGGGGTCCCGGGAGCGATCTCCCGCTCTCGCCATTTTGATTAGTGGCAGACGGCCCGAGAGCGGGAGATCGCTCCCGGGACCCCCGCTGGACCACCAGGTACTTTAAGAAAGTTTTGGGGTGATCGGGAGGGTGGGGGATTCTAAAGAATTAGATTTAAAGGGTCGGGGTGGGTTTTTTTTGATTATCAGCTTGGGTGCAGCCGATAAAAAAAAACAAAACAAAAAAAAAAAACCACTGTTCGGACCGCGGGAAACATTTTTCCGATGGTCCACGAAACCGAAACTGATTCTGGTTCCGATTCACATCTCTACTGATTACTTTCTTTGTCTCCCTCAGTTCTACCAGATATTCTTCTTTGTGCTCCTCCCTTTGGGATCCTTTATATTTCTTGAACACTGTTCTTTTAGCCTTTATTTTGACAGCCACCTCCTTTGAGAACCAGATAGAAAAGAAAAGCAAAAGAAAAATGAAACCTTACATATAGATTAGTTGCCTTGGTAATTGCTCCTTTTAGTTTGGTCCACTGTTCTACATCTCTTGTTCTCGCAGCCTTCTAGTTCTTCCTCCAGGTACTTCCCCATTTCATCAAAGTTTGTGTTTCTGAACTGCAAAACGCAGGTCTTCGTGCTTCTTCTCCGTATCCTTTAAGTGATATGAAACCATACCGTTTGATGATCACTGGTGCTGAGGTGTGCGCCCACCTGGACAGAGACATTATCTCCATTAGTGAGCACTAAATAGAGTATAGCTCCCTCCCTCGTGGGTTCCATTACCATTTGTTTGAACAGAGCCCCTTGTGGGGCATCCACTATTTCTCTACTATTGTTAGATTCTACAGAAGGGATGCTCCAGTCTACATCCAGCAGATTAAAATCTCCAACGATCACCGCTTCTCCCTTCTTTCCCATCTTTTGGATGTCTTCAACCAGATCTCTGTCAAGCTCTTCTTTTTGATTTGGAGGCCTGTAAACCACTCCAATAAAAATGGATTCCCCATCATCTTTTTTTAGGTCAGCCCATAATGCTTATTCATTGCCCCATCTTCCTTGCAGTTCAAATGCTTGGATATTGTTTCTGACAAAGAGCAACGCCTCCCCCTTTCCTATCCTCTCTGTCCTTCCTTAACAAGGACAGAGAGAACACCAACATGGGGGTTCTTCTTTGGTTCCACTGTGGACTCCGTGCCTGGAAGGCCCAGTGTCCTCATGTTCTGGGACACTAGGGTAGGTAATTCGTCCTTGTGGAAGAATCTGAGCATGGTCCGGTATGGCTCCATCCCTGGGGGAATTTCTCCTTCCAGGGAGTCAGTTTCGTCCTCTGAGGTATCTGGATCCCCATCAGAGGGGTTCTTGGTTCGGAGAGGCATTTCTCGAGAAGGCTGGGAGGTGCCTGGAAGGGCTCGTGTTTCCGGCAGGGTTTGAGTCAGGTGGTCAGCAGGGGCTAGTTGTGCCTGGACAAAGGTTTGCAGCCCTTTGAAAATTTCCACCCAAGAGAAGGTTCCTGGGTCCATGTTGATCCCAGGAGGGGTTGTAGTGGTGGTCCTGGAGGAATTTTTTTGTGGGGGCGCCTAGTTGGATATACTTAGGTCCAGGATGCCATCATCAGTGGTTCTGGATCCCTCTCCTGATGGTAGAGGGTCTTGATTTGGTTCTCCCTGGTTCTGTTCGCACTATTGGCACAGGAGGGATTCCAAGCTAGGCTGTGCGGCTCTTAAGTGGAAGGCTGGGCAAAGGAAGGGGCCCTTGGCTTTTTTGGATGGTGGTGCCATTGTTTGTGCGCGTGTAGGGCTTAAAAAGTCGCTCGGGCGTGGAGTTATGCGCGCAAATGCGCTTAATTGTGAGCAGAGGTGCAGAAGTTATGCGCACAAAGTGCACACAAGTTGTGCGTGCGGGCAACGGAGTTTATGCACGCGGCACAGTTGTGTGTGTTGCTGTGTGTGCGGCCTAGTTGTGCGCGCCACTGTGCGCTCACCCCGTAGATGAGCATTTAAGTTAGGCGCTTCGGGCTTCCGGCCTGCCCTGCGCATACCGCCGGTCGAGGGGGGGAAAATGGCGCCGACGACCCCGAAGGCAAGATGGCGACACCCCCGGAGGGTCTCCACGTGTGTGGACCCTTGTACTGAATCGGGGCCTGCCCAAGGAGGGCTGCTCAACCCGATTTTAAGGCCTCATTGGAGGAAGGACGGTACAGCTATTCGAGCCTTGGAGACCGGAGACTTAGAAGTAAAGGTTTCTACCTTACCTGGTCTCGGCGCTTACTGGTCACGTCGGGCGGTCTGCAGCTGCAAGGGGGGAAGGGAAGAGGGAAATACATTCACCGCCGCGCTCGAATCTGCACTCGCTGCCTTTCAGCTACCCTGGGGGCTAAGTCCACACCGGGATTCGGCCATCGGACCAAGGCTCACCTCTGAGGGATATCGAGAATCAATCTCAGGAAGTCTCGACTGGGGGAGGGACCTTTAGAAAATTTACCTCAAGAGAGCCCCCGCTTCTCCTGCGGTGAAACCTTTCTTTTTCTTACATTTACAGCAACACTATTCTTGTTTGGGATAGTGTCTGCATCTGCTATGGAGACTGAGAAATACCAAAGAGCTAAGCACACTGCACAGGTATATGTAGGCTGACGACAGCTATGAAATATGACTCCGTCTCCCATCTGCTTTCAGGAAAGCACAATACTCATTTGTCCTGAGTCCATCTGGCTACACCCTAGGAAAGTGGAACTTTTTGGTCTCAATGCTAAATAATGTGTGTGACATAAAACAAGTACAGCACATCACCCTGCTAACACTATCCTTACAGGAAAGCATAATGGTGGCTGCATTATTTTCTGGGCATTGTTTGAAGCAGCTGGAACACGGAGCCTGAGAAGATGGATGGTGCAAAGCACAGAAGAGGCTGGAAGAAAAATTTGTTCCAGTCTGCCACAGACCTGGGACTGGAAAGAAGATTCACCTTTCAGCAGGACAATGACCCTAAACATAAAACAAAAGCAACAAAGGAGTGACTCAGCAAGAAGAAAATGAATGTGCTCAAGTCAAAGCCTCAACCTGAATCAGACAGAAAATCTGTGGCAAGACAACTGCAAGTCACAGATGACCCCGCTGCCAACCTGAAAGAGCTTGAGCTCTTCTGCCAAGAACAGGCAAAAACTGCACAACCCTGCTGGGCAAAGTTGGAAGACACTTACACTATACAAATTATGGCTGTTATTGCTGCAAAAGGGGCTTCCAACTTACCTTGTGTACCAGCTGTAAAAAGTTGTAGGCTCCAAAGAACCTATAACATGGCCTTTACTTATTTGACTCCTACTGTGTGGAAAGTACTACCAGCAGATATTCAGTGCATCAAAGCTATCAATATTTTTAGAAAGCATGTTAAAGCCTTTTATTTTTCACTTACATAAAATGCATTCAAATATACAATAAAAGACATCAAATTAAAAGTAAGTTATCTTAATGGGATAAGCTCGTCAAATTAAAATTATGTGACACTGTACTCCACATCAAATATACCGCGAAGACTGTGGATTATAAGAAAAGCTACATAAATAAAATATTTACTAAAAGGGTATGAAGACTTATACAGTCAAGATTTGTTTTTTTTTCTTTTTTTTTACAACTACTTTTGGAATATTCTATAAATTGTCCTCACAATGAAAGTGTAGATCAAACAAACTAATGCATTTTCATTTGTATTTTTATGTAGCAGAATGTAAAAAATGTTCAAGGATGGGAAGACACTTACAAGGTACTGTAACTTGATCCTAAGTAGCTGCCCCAACTCAAGTTACGCCAGTGATATAAATTTGACCCTACCAGTAAGTGTTAAATTTAATAACTGCTGCTACAAAAGGGGAAAAAACCCCTACTCATTTTAAAAACAGACAAGCTATTTAACATGGCCACTGCATGATCCAATGTGTCAGCACATATCTGACTAAACATGTCCTTAATCTTAAACAGTCTAGCATAGTTTTATGGCCTTGTGATCTCTACTATAAATAGGTCTAAAACAAAATGATCAAGTACTGTCTTCCATACAAAACGTGGGCAATACCACCAGTTGTCTTTGTGCTCAGTTTTCCTCCTTTTCACGTTTCCAGATCGAGACCCGACTGCTCTCTGCTTTCCTCTCTATTTTGTGCACTTTTATCATACAGTCCAGCCAAATATCGTTACATCAAAAATATGTTACTAGCTTCAAAAGTGATATATCTATATTTATATATTTTAAAACTAGCACCCAGTTCCAGGTAATGAAAAAAAAAAATCAACTGTCTAAATATATACACACATAATACACATACCCATACATATACACACAGAATGCATCTCTCAATTAATATACATACATTATTTATCAACGGACATGTCACATACTCTCCTTGTTTGTCCATTATATGATGTCTTATTGGTGGATAAACACTGATTATTGGTTTCTCCTGGGGAAACTGAGGAGGAAGCAAGCTGAAAATAAAACAAAAAAAAGAAGGGTCAAACTTTGCAAACCTTTAAATGTGTTAAGGAAAAACTGAAGAATGCAAATGGTCCACAGGCATGGCAGTACGTGGATTAAAGTGCTTTAAATACATAGCTCTGACCTCATCACACCAGCAATATAAAAAGTTACACCCAAAATCCACTGTATTTTCTAGCTTGTTTTAACCAGTTTGACTTAAAAGGAAGAATGCCACCAACTCAGACTGTATTTATGTGGGTTGTGGAAAGCAACAGAACAAACCTAAGCAACTAAACAATTTTCATTTTCAGGATTTTAAACACTTGAATATACAATTCTGCAAATTGAGGGAAAATCAGATTTAGGGACAACCAATCTTTATATCATATTGGTAGGATCACTAGCAAACAAAATTATATTGCAGTCTTAGGGTTCTGAAACATTTGCAAGCCACTGCACGTCTGGTCCATTGTACAAGTTGTTCTCATAAGCATAGAACCAGGACAGCAGAAAGATCACATGGCCTACTTGTCTGCCCATTCACACCAATTGCTCAGTTCTATAATCACTACCATTTCCTTCAGAGTTCTCATGCTTTCTTGAATTCAGATATAGTGTCCCTGATTCCACCACCTCCAGAAGGAAGCTGTTGAATGCATTCACCACCCTTTCTGTAAATTACTTCCGAGTCTGCCCCCTTGACCCTCATCCCCTGACTCCCCTTTCCAGAGCCTTTTTTCCATTGAAGGAGGCCTACCTCCTGTGCATGGATACCTTAAAATGTTGCTATCCTATCTCCCTCCCCTATGCCACCTTTCCTCTAGGGTATACATTTAGATCTTTAATTCTGTCCCCATATGCTTTAGCATGGGCCTATTCTGGCTGAAATTGTTGAGAAAGTCATTTTACAGCAAGTGGTGGGCTTTTTGGAAGATGTAGATGGTTTGGATTAATGACAGGCTGGGTTTAAGTGTAAGGGAGTATGGAAATTGTACTGGTGAGAGTGACTGATGAAATGTTATACTGTAGAGATTGTGGGAGGAGTATGGGGAGTTGGACAAATCCAACAGGATAAGAAAGTCAAGTGCTTTTGATCTGGTGAATCATAAGATCTTGTTTAATGTTGTAAAGCCAACTTGGCTACTTAACTGGTTTTGGATTAGTTTTGTTCAGTTTTTTTTAAATTTGTTTTTTATTGCAGTTTTCTTAATACAACATGAGAAAGGAAAAACACATTCACAGTAATACAATAAATATAATCAGTATGTCTCACATAGTCCTAGATTAAATACATAGGTAACAGTGGGAAGGGAGACAATCTAAAGGAAATAAATCAAGTTTAAATAGAAATCAAACAAGAGATACTCACTATCTGAATCTCTAACATACACCACCACTTACACCCTAGAGCAGTGGTTCTCCACCAGTGTGTTGCCAAGCACATGCAGGTATGTCAGCACACTTCCCAGTGTCCTGCTGGCCCAGCTGTTCCCCCTGCCCCAGAGAAACGTGAACTCTTCCTCCGCCCGGGTGGAACGCGGCAGGAGAGCTGAAGTCAAGAGCACTAGCAGCATACTCGTCTTTCTGCCCCTGTGGCCCGGAAGAAGTGGTGTGCAGCGGCTGCGCGGGAAGAGGCCATGCTAAGGTACATGTGCGTGTAGCATCAGGCCCCGCAACTGAAAGGACTCCTTTCTCAAGGTTGCGAAGCTTGTAAGAAGAGGAGACTGCTGCCACTGCTAGCTGATGGTGAGAGAGTATGCGAGTCCACAGCAAGGGTGATTAATATACTGTGTGTGACCGAGGCAGCATGTATGTAAGTGTGTGACAAAACCTGTATGTGAGAGAGCCTGTATGTGATTGAGACACTGTGAAAGAGAAAGAGAAAGCATGCATGTGTGTCTGTGTGTGATTGAGAGAGACCATGTTTGTTACAGAGGAGAAAGTTGCTAGCAACCCCCACAACAATCTCAGGGCACCGACAAATCCAACACAGAGCAATATTTTATCCTTATTTTTAGTTATTGGGCCTGTGTGTCTGTTTTGAAATATTTTGTGTCTATAGGTTGTTTTTTTTTTGTATATAAAACTTTTTAATAATTGGGTATTCCATTCATCAGCTGACTTGAAATAACCTGTTCTTTTTATTTTTATGGTTTTACTGCTATTGATTTGATACTTCTTGATTTGTTTTATGAGGACTGGTGATTTTTCTATTTTTCCTTTGTTGCACTGCATACAGAGTCTCTGGCTTCTTGTTGTTTCTAGTTCAGTCTTTGACTGCATGTTTCTATTTTTGCTTTATAGTCTCTTTATTAGGTGAGGGCCTGCACATGTGACTGAGGTGAGGTATTCTGCTGAAATGTATAGGGCTCTATAGCAACCTGGTTTGTTCTGTTTTCCTAATAGGAGGAGTATTGGAAACAGAGAGTAGGATTAAATGGTCAATTTTCTCAGTGGAAAAGGGTAAACAGTGGAGTGCCTCAGGTATCTGTACTTGGACCGGTGCTTTTTAATATATTTATAAATGATCTGGAAAGGAATAAGACGAGTGAAGTTATCAAATCTGCAGAGGATACAAAATTATTCAGAGTAGTTAAATCACAAGCAGACTGTGATACATTGCAGGAGGATCTTGCGAGACTGGAAGATTAGGCATCCAAATGGCAGATGAAATTGAATGTGGACAAGTGCAAGGTGTTGCATATAGGGAAAAATAACCCATGTTATAGTTACATGATGTTAGGTCCCTTATTGTAAGTTACCACCCAAAAAAAGATCTAGGCATCATAGTGGATAATACATTGAAATTGTGAGCTCAGTGTGCTGTGGCAGTCAAAAAACACAATGTTGGGAATTATTAGGAAGGGAATGGTGAATAAAAGTGGAAAAAAGATATAGTTGCAGTGGAGAAAATACACAGAAGGGCAACCAAAATGATAAAGGGGATGGAACAGCTCACCTATGAGGAAAGACTAAAGAGATTAGGACTGTTCAGCTTGGAGAAGAGACAGCTGAGGGGAGATATGATAGAGGTCTAGAACAGGTAAATGTGAATCGGTTTGGGTATGTTCTTGGAGGAGAAGTCTATTAACTGCTGTTAATCAAGTGGACTTAGGGAATAGCCACTGCTATTACTGGCATCAGTAGCATGGGATCTAGGTACTTGTAGCCTGGATTGGCCACTGTTGGAAACAGGATGCTGGGCTTGATGGACCCTTGGTCTGATCCAATATGGCAATTTCTTATGTTCTTATGGAGTTAAGATCTGCTGTAATATTTTCAGTGTTGCCTTTTCTTAGGTAAGGTGATTACTGTTTGAGTGCTGGAAGTTGGTGATGTTCTGGTATGGGAGGTTGCTTATTTATGTAATTTCTGTTCAGAGAGAACTCATCTTTCCTTTTGTCATTCTTAACAATAAAAATTAACGCAGCATCTTTTTTTTTTTAAATTTCTGCCGTGGCTGTAATGAGCAGTGTGTCATACGTGAGCATTGTGTGTCATGATGAGAAAAAGGTTGAGAACCACTGCCCTAGAGTACTGCTACTTCATACTTTTATCAGAAAAAAATGGTTTCTAAAGGCACAGGATCAATAAAAACCAAGTGCGCTTTAGTTTTGTTCATTTTTTTAACTTAATTTTATTATACACAAGCTTAACTTACTACAGAAAAATGTTTGAGTGTTGTAATATTAACAAGAGACATAAGCAAACAATTACAGTCAATCGCTGATAGAAAGGGAGAGGGGGAGGAACAGCCCTCCAAAAAAACGAGAAAGACAAAATCTTCCAGTGAGAACATTATACACTTTGTACTTAAATCATAATAGGAGAGAGCCTTTCATAAGCTCCAAAGAAAACAAAAACACAATATTAACAATTATCAGGAACTCTAGCTTTAATGTATGATCTAAGCTGAATAGGTTCTAAGAATTTTCTCAGAGGAAAAAGTAACAATACATTTGCAAGGAAACTGCAAGAAAAATCATGCCCCCAAATCAACTACCTCTTTGCATATCTATAAATGCTTTCCTTTGTGGCTGTGTAGCCATAGAAAAATCAAGAAAAATATGAAGATTGTGTCCCTGTAAGGGAGAAACCAGGATGTTCTACCACTGTATGCAAAATATGAATTCTACCTTCTTTGAATACTGTCCTCAGAGGGACACAGGCTAAATAATAGATGCTGACTTATGTCTCAGCAGAGAAAAACAAGTTAAGGAACTTTGACCAGCACAACAATGCTACCCAGTTTATCAGATCCGCTTGTTTGATTTAGGAGCTATAAGCTTCTTCCCTCAAATAATGAAGTAAGCTGAGACAAACAAACAGGGAGATCACAGGGGAACTCTGAAAAACAAGGACAGGTCATCAGCCAGGGGCTGACCCACACCCCCCTGAAGGGAGAGAAGGGTCAACAATCTGAAAAGGATCTCTGACCTGGCAAAACAGTGCTGGTCAAGATGTGACTGCCATTCCAGAGTCACACACAGTAGGAGCAGTGATCCGATGGAGAAAGGGGGGCAACACTCTAGAGTGAAGAAATGACCCTGTCTGCCCTCCACATGACCATACATGAGCTATTTACATATGCCATGTCTGGTCTGTTAAAACAGCATAGAAATGGAGAGGGCAAACAAGAAGACAGTCAACACCCAACTACATAGAGGCATCAACCCTGCCCCTCCCTGTGTCACAGAGGTAGAGGATCGGGAGTGTCCAGTGAGACTAGAGAGAGGAAAGCCCTGCCTGATATCTAGCCTCCTGTCCCGAAGACAGAGATGGCCCCGGAGCTGAGATGCGCCTCTTCAGCCCTGCCAGGACCAAAAGAAGCAAACCTCTCTCTCGAGACAGTCCCAGAGATCTCCAGCTAGAGACCGCCCAAGAGGTAAACAGAAGGTAATCTCCCAAAGTTGGGTGGGGCTAGCCAGCTAGTTACCTTTATTAATACTAAGCAAGCTAAGGTTTCTGGCATATTTCAAGCCACTAATGATGCAGTGCTTTATTTAGAATAAACTGATGCCATCAAGGACTTTAGAGCACTGAGAGGAGAGGATCATCTTGCTGGTGGCTGAAAGGAATCAGTAAGTTCTGCTTGGAAAATGTTTTAAAAGTATCGGGGAGAACTAAAAACTATTGGGCTATATTAATTAGTGTGTTTGTGTATTTGTTTTTTTAAAGAGTCAGTAAGACAGCTTATAAATAGAAGTTAGTGTTTGGTTTTGATTTTTTTTTTTTTTAAAGTCAGTAAAGCAGCTAATAAGCAAGTTAGTGTGTTTGTTTTTCCCAACCCTCCCACCCCTCGCCCACTTAGCTCATCCTTTAATTTATAGGGAGGTGCCACTTCACACACACAAAAAATCAGCCCTATAACTTCATGAATTCTTCACACCTTATTGAGAGTTTGATCATTCCCTTGTAGGCCACTACCAGACATATAGTAAATACACTAATTAATTTAAAGCACCCTAATTAGACATATTCCTACTCCTGTGGCAACCTAAAACTAGGAACTAAAATTTGAGATGAAAGCAGCAGTCCAGCAACAAGAGGGGGAGCCTCCCAGTTTTTACATCAAGTGTCACATGCATGATTTTTTACCCGCAGGTGAGAAGTTGTACATGTGCATGCGATGCAAAGAGCTCCTGTCTCTCAGAGAACGAGTCCGATCTCTGAAGGCTAGAGTGGCAGACCTGGAAGAGCTGAGATCTTCAAGACATAGTACCCAAGACCCAAATCCAGTCTGGCAGCCTTGGAGGAAGAAGGGCTCATGATCAGACAATATCAACCTGGTGCAGCAGGAAAGGATTCTGTAGCAAGGACCTGCTCTCCAGGTGGTGCATTGTCCTCTCGCACTGAGGATGTGTCTTCCAGGACTAATGCCCAGAAAGGAAGGGATAGGTCGGTAATCATAGTTGGTGATTCGATTATTAGGAATCGAGACAGCTGGGTGGCTGGTGGGCATGAGGATCACCTGGTAACATGCCTACCTGGTGCGAAGGTGGCGGACCTCACGCGTCACCTAGAGAGGATTTTTACACAGTGCTGGGGAGGAGCCGGCTGTTGTGGAACATGTGGGCACCAATGAAAGGAAAATCTGGGAGGGAGATTCTGGAACCCAAATTTAGGCTTAGGTAGAAAGCTGAAATCAAGAACCTCCAGGGTAGCATTCTCTGAAATGATCCCCGTTCCACGCGCAGGTCCCCAGAGGCAGGCAGAGCTCCAGAATCTCAATGTATGGATGAGGGATTCAGTTTTGTAAGGAACTGGGGAACCTTTTGAGGAAGGGGGGAGGGGGAAGTCTTTTCTGAAGGAATGGGCTCCAGCTTAACCAGGGTGGAACCAAACTGCTGGCGCTAACCTTTAAAAAGCAGATTGTTTTCCCCTTAGAGCAGCTTTTAAATTAGAACAGAGTGTTGCTCAGCAGCACATGGTTCGGAAGGAGGTACCTTCAAAGGATACTAATGACGCATTAGAATTAGGGCATCCCGACAGTGAGGTTCCAAGTGCCTGTAATTAAAAAAAAACAAACTCACCTGAGCTAAAAGATTCCAATTTATCCCTATCAATGAGAAAGCAGAATGAAAATACAAACAAAAAAAATGTTTGTATGCTTCTGGCATTAGCATACAAACATTTTAAAGTGAGGTCCACTTTAAAATGTTTGTATGCTAATGCCAGAAGTCTAGGAAGTAAGATGGGAGAATTAGAATGTATAGCAGTGAATGACAGACTTAATTGGCATCTTAGAGATATGGTTGAAGGAGGATAACCAATGGGACAGTGCTATACCGGGGTACAAATTATATTGCAATGACAGAGAGGAGCACTCGTGAGGAGATGTGGCGCTTTATGTCCGGGATGGCATAGAGTCCAACAGGATAAACATCCTGCATGAGACTAAATACAAAATTGAATCTTTATGGGTAGAAATCCCTTGTGTGTCGGGGAAGACTATAGTGATAGGAGTATACTACCGTCCACCTGGTCAAGATGGTGAGACTAACAGTGAAATGCTAAGAGAAATTAGGGAAGCTAACCAAATTGGTAGTGCAGTAATAATGGGAGACTTCAATTACCCCAATATTGACTGGGTAAATGTATCATCGGGTCACGCTAGAGAGATAACGTTCCTGGATGGAATAAATGATAGCTTTATGGAGCAATTGGTTCAGGAACTGATGAGAGGGAGCAATTTTAGATCTAATTCTCAGTGGGGCACAGGACTTGGTGAGAGAGGTAACGGTGGTGGGGCCGCTTGGCAATAATGATCATAATATGATCAAATTTGATTTAATGACTGGAAGAGGAACAGTGTGCAAATCCAAGGCTCTCGTGCTAAACTTTCAAAAGGGAAACTTTGATAAAATGTGAAAAATTGTTAGAAAAAAACTGAAAGGAGCAGCTACAAAAGTAAAAAATGTCCAAGAGGCGTGGTCATTGTTAAAAAATACCATTCTAGAAGCACAGTCTAGATGTATTCCACACATTAAGAAAGGTGGAAAGCAGGCAAAACGATTACCAGCATGGTTAAAAGGGGAGGTGAAAAAAGCTATTTTAGTCAAAAGATCTTCATTCAAAAATTGGAAGAAGGATCCAACAGAAGAAAATAGGATAAAGCATAAACGTTGGCAAGTTAAATGTAAGACATTGATAAGACAGGCTAAGAGAGAATTTGAAAAGAAGTTGGCTGAAGAGGCAAAAACTCACAGTAAAAACTTTTTAAAATATATCCGAAGCAGAAAGCCTGTGAGGGAGTCAGTTGGACTGTTAGATGATAGAGGGGTTAAAGGGGCACTTAGAGAAGATAAGGCCATTGCGGAAAGATTAAATGATTTCTTTGCTTCAGTGTTTACTGAAGAGGATGTTGGGGAGGTACCCGTAATGGAGAAGGTTTTCATGGATAATGATTCAGATGGACTGAATCAAATCACGGTGAACCTAGAAGATGTGGTAGGCCTGATTGACAAACTGAAGAGTAGTAAATCACCCGGACCGGATGGTATGCACCCCAGAGTTCTGAAGGAACTATAAAATGAAATTTCAGACCTATTAGTAAAAATTTGTAACTTATCATTAAAATCATCCATTGTACCTGAAGACTGGAGGATAGCAAATGTAACCCCAATATTTAAAAAGGGCTCCAGGGGTGATCCGGGAAACTACAGACCAGTTAGCCTGACTTCAGTGCCAGGAAAAATAATGGAAAGTGTTCTAAACATCAAAATCACAGAACATATAGAAAGACATGGTTTAATGGAACAAAGTCAGCATGGCTTTACCCAGGGCAAGTCTTGCCTCACAAATTTGCTTCACTTTTTTGAAGGAGTTAAACAAACATGTGGATAAAGGTGAACCAGTAGATATAGTATACTTGGATTTTCAGAAGGCGTTTGACAAAGTTCCTCATGAGAGGCTTCTAGGAAAAGTAAAAAGTCATGGGATAGGTGGCGATGTCCTTTCGTGGATTGCAAACTGGCTAAAAGACAGGAAACAGAGAGTAGGATTAAATGGACAATTTTCTCAGTGGAGTGGACAGTGGAGTGCCTCAAGGATCTGTATTGGGACCCTTACTTTTCAATATATTTATAAATGATCTGAAAAGAAATACGACGAGTGAGATAATCAAATTTGCAGATGACACAAAATTGTTCAGAGTAGTTAAATCACAAGCAGATTGTGATAAATTGCAGGAAGAACTTGTGAGACTGGAAAATTGGGCATCCAAATGGCAGATGAAATTTAATGTGGATAAGTGCAAGGTGATGCATATAGGGAAAAATAACCCATGCTATAATTACACAATGTTGGGTTCCATATTAGGTGCTACAACCCAAGAAAGAGATCTAGGTGTCATAGTGGATAACACATTGAAATCGTTGGTACAGTGTGCTGCGGCAGTCAAAAAAGCAAACAGAATGTTGGGAATTATTAGAAAGGGAATGGTGAATAAAACGGAAAATGTCATAATGCCTCTGTATCGCTACATGGTGAGACCGCACCTTGAATACTGTGTACAATTCTGGTCGCCGCATCTCAAAAAAGATATAATTGCGATGGAGAAGATACAGAGAAGGGCTACCAAAATGATAAGGGGAATGGAACAACTCCCCTATGAGGAAAGACTAAAGAGGTTAGGACTTTTCAGCTTGGAGAAGAGAAGACTGAGGGGGGATATGATAGAGGTGTTTAAAATTATGAGAGGTCTAGAACGGGTAGATGTGAATCGGTTATTTACTCTTTCGGATAGTAGAAAGACTAGGGGACACTCCATGAAGTTAGCATGGGGCACATTTAAAACTAATCAGAGAAAGTTCTTTTTTACTCAACGCACAATTAAACTCTGGAATTTGTTGCCGAGGATGTGGTTAGTGCAGTTAGTATAGCTGTGTTTAAAAAAGGATTGGATAAGTTCTTGGAGAAGTCCATTACCTGCTATTAAGTTCACCTAGAGAATAGCCACTGCCATTAGCAATGGTAACATGGAATAGACTTAGTTTTTGGGTACTTGCCAGGTTCTTGTGGCCTGGATTGGCCACTGTTGGAAGCAGGAAGCTGGGCTTGATGGACCCTTGGTCTGACCCAGTATGGCATTTTCTTATTCTCATGGCTAGCCTGGCCATAGGTGTGACGTGGACCGTGGAAGCCATGTGGCCCAGCAATGTGAGGAATTGATGGGCTGAGGCTGTTTTGTATGTGCGCAGAGATATAGCCAATTTGGAAAGCATGACTGCGCAGTCGTTAGGCAGGAAGGCCTTTGCGACTGTGGTATCACAATCTGCTCTGATGAGGGTAAGGAGGTGAGATGAATTCAAGTGGGATTTCTGGTAATTGTTCAGAAATCCTAGCAAGTGTAAAAGATTCGTAGTGAGCTTTAAAGAGTTGAGAGCTCCTTGCTTGGATCAATTCTTTATTAGCCAGTCATCCACGAAAGGAAATACGTGTACAGTGCTTCTGCGTCTATGTGCGGCAGCCACTGCTAGGCATTTTGTAAATAGTCGAGGCGCTGAGGCCAGACCGAATGGCAAAACTCTGTATTGAAAATGTTTGTGACCCACTATGAAGCGCAGGTATTTGCGGTGATGTGGGTATATGGCAATGTGCACGTAGGTGTCCTGAAGTTCCAGAGAACAAAGCCAATCTCTTTGCAGTAGTAGGGGGAAGCATGGAGCAGAGAGACACCATCCTGAATTTTTCTTTTTGAAGAAAGCTTTTGAGATTGCAGAGGTCTAGGATGGGGCGGAGACCGCCAGATTTTTTTGGAATCAGAAAATAGCACGAGTAGAACCCTTTGCCCCTCTGTGTCAGGGGGACAGCTTGCACAGCCCTGGTTCGCAGAAGGGTGAGTTCTGACTCTAGAAGCAATGTGTGGTCTTTTCAGGCCCACAGTGGATTGGGTGGAGAGTCCGGAGGTACTGTGAGGAAGTTCAAACGATATCCCTGGGTTATGATGGATATTATCCATTGATCTGTTATGAGACGCCAGTTGAGTTTGAAGTGGCGCAATCAACCTCCTATGGGTATTTATGGGTTTGGGTTCATTGAAGAGTGGACGCTGTTTTCTGGAAATGCATCAAAAACTGGAGGCTGGACCAGCTTGTGGGGCTGGTTGTGCTCTGGGTGCTTTAGGCTGGCGTGTATGTCCCCCCTGAGGGACTCTGGCTGGTCTCGCTCGAGATGCAGGAGGATAGTATTTGCATGAGCGGTAGAATTGTCTTCTGGGGCCCCTTCTCATGCTTTTGCGGGTTGAGGAGGGAGCATCCGTAGTGACTGTAGACAATTGATGTAGGGTCTTGTGGTGGTCCTTCAACTGAGCCACTGTGTCCTGTATTTTATCTCCAAAGAGATTGTCTCCAGTGCACGGGATATCAGCAAGCTTATCTTGGACTTCAGGTCTTAAATCAGAAGCTTTCAGCCAGGCCCATCTTCTAGCACTGATTCCTGTTGCTGACAACTGGGAAGCAGTCTCGAAGGAGTCATATGCTGCTCTTACCGCTTGCTTCCCTGCTTCGAACCCCTTGTGGATGATGGCAGTCAAGCTTTCTTGCTGCTGTTGAGGAAAGGGGTTCGCAAAATCTTGGACTTGCTGCCAAAGGTTTCTTTGGTACTGGGTCATATACAGTTGGTAGGCGGCTATACAGGATACCAACATGGAGCCTTGGAAGATTTTCTGACCCAGCCCATCTAGGAACTTCTGGTCTTTACCAGGGGGGAGCTGAGGAATGTGGACGTAACTGTTTAGCTTTCTTCTGTGCGGATTCCACCACAACAGATTGATGAGGCAGTTATGGTTTCTGAAAGCCTGGGGCATGTTGTACTAGGTATGTTGCTTCTGTTTTCCTGTTGTCTGGTGGAACAGTGCCAGGATGGTCCCATAGGCAATGTAGGAGATCCAGCAGGACTTCATGCACTGGAATGGCCATAATTTCCTTGGGGGCATCAACAAACTGCAGAACCTCCAAGGTCTTGTGACAGGTGTACTCTTCAGTCTTTAGGTTGAAGGGGATTATGTCGGACATTTCCTTGATAAAGTTGGCGAAGGAAAGGTCTTTGGGAGGAGACTGCCGTCTTTCCTCTGGAGAAGAAGGCTCTGAGAGCAAGTCCTCTGATGTAGTGGTATCTTGTCCACATCCTCCCATGGTTCTAAGGGAGGGAGAATGTCCAACATTCCAGGGTGCATGGGCATCAATGGAGGCTTTGATGGAATTGATGGCATCGAGGGGAACGGTGGATGTTTAGGTCCCGAGTGCCCTGATGGACCTAGAGTTGGACTGGAATTTGTGTCGTCTTCCTCAATAGGTATCGGGAGCTGCGGAGGTCTCAATGGTCGATTCGATGCCAATGGAATGGGCTGAGTCAGGAAAGCACCGATGAGGGTACTGAGTCAGTCCAGCAACGGTGCAAACATCGATGGTTCTGGGATCAGTGCCGGTATGGGGGCCGGCATCGATGGCGGTTGCAGGCTTCGGAAGGCATCAAGGACTGCCTGGCGGACAAGGACATCCAGTTCCTCCCTGAAAGCTGGTATGGATAGTGCAGCTACAGGGGGAGGCAGGCTAGGCGTTACTGGCCCTTCCACAGGAATTTGTGGAGGCTCAGTACCCGGCACAGATGTCTGTGGGGAATGCCCCAGGGTCTCTGGTGCAGAGGAGGATGGGGGCTCCTCTCCCCAGGCCCTCTTCGAAGGCGGCTCGATGGCCATCGATGTCGCTGTGATGTCTGTGCCAGCACAGGGCATGGAATCCTGTCTTATGGCGATGCTTCCCCTGGTGCTCGGTCCGGTCTTTCCCCGGCACCGAGGATGACGCTACCAATGCCTGGATGGCGTCAGTGAAGGATGGTCACCGTCTCCCTGCTTCTCCCGGAAAAGTTTGTCGATGGAAGGACCCTTAATCGCCAGTGATGACTGGGCAGAAGTCGATGGTTTTAACTTTAATTTAAAGAGAGTCTCCATCTTATCAAGATGGGCATGCCTGCCTTTTGGAGTCATTTGGGCGCAATTAGGACACCGGCGGACATTGTGCTTTGGGCCAAGGTACAGAACACACACAGTGTGAGGGTCTGTGATGGACACTGTTCACAGACACTCTGGGTACTTTCTGAACCCGGTTGCCATGCCGAAAAAGAGGGCACGTAATGGTCGGGAACCTGCGAGAACCGAATGGTAAGGCAGCAGGAACAGACCGGAGACACGGGGAAAAAAAGTACTCAGCGAGCGTCAGAGGGAACGGAGCGCGATGGGAGACCCTGATAATACTCTGTATTTAAATAGTTAACTAAGGATTAAAACAATTAAATGATGAAATTAATGAAACAGTTTTTCCTAAGAGAAAGGAATGTATTTGTCTTTATGAGCAGGCAAAAAGAACCATAGTAAGAGAAACAGAGGCTGTGAACTGTCTGCAATTCAAGACCTTGTTACAGAGATAAGGACACCTGGTATTTTCTAGTATGAGCAAGTTTCAGTAATTCTCCACTCCAAGAAGGGGGGCCATCCCATAGAACACTGTCAGCGAAATTCTGTATATAAGACTGTGATGTGTAACTAAAAGGGAGAGAAGACTGATATGTCACCATTAGACGTTATAAGTCACTCCCAAGATTACCTGTATCTTTTCCTGTACTTTCCTCCTGGCTTTACTTGGCTTTTCTATAATAAATAGTATTATTGAAAAATACTAAGACTGTGAGTGTTTTCTATTACAAGGTAATAAATTAAGATTTTAAAAGGTTAAAGAATTGTGAAGTGCCGGCCTTCTCTTTGAACTCTCTGCTAAGGCAGATAAAGATCTTGAAATCTCTGGGTATGCAGCCCCAGGTAATGATACTCGAACTCCCGGAGCATGGCAGCCCTCAGGAATGAATAATCCCTATTAGGGAACTTTTAAAGAAGTAAACTTCAAGTTTTTCCATGAGGAAAAAAGATGAGAGAGAGAAATCTCACAGAGCTCCTAACCCACGAGGCAAACTGCAGCACAGAAAAAAAAAAGGACTGAAGGGAGACCCCTGTGGCCACAGGGATTTTGGCATGCTCAGTGTGCCAGACAAAGTTCTAGAAACTTTGACAAAAAGTATTCCGTGTCAGGGCTCAGTCTGATGTCACTCATATGTGAGGACTACCATCCTGCTTGTCCTGGGAGAAACAAAGCATCATAATCTCTGTAAAGGCAATATGAGGATAATAAAAAAAAAAAAAAGAAAACAATCATAACTCAAGTTAAATACATTGCCATTATATTCTATAAGACATACTGGAAACAAAACATCATCATCCCCAAATAGAAAAGAAACAGAAAAAAATAGAGACAGGAAGTAAATCCAGGGAGTAACAAGAAGCAACTCAAAAGAAAGGCTAATAGCAAGTAAGGGCCCCCTTATATTAATACAGGTCTCTAATAACTAAGGATCAGGCAGAACTGGAGAAGTAATTATTTTCCTAGCATTAAAGGAAGGATTATTGCTGCTCAGGAGCAAAACAACCAAAAGTATCTGAATGTAACTTTACAAAATTTTTACAGGGGTAATATAAAACGAAAAGCCCCTAAATCAAAGGTATCTTTCCTGAGAGCTAAAAAAGCTTGTCTCCTTTGCTGGGTAAGCTTAGAGATCTCAGGAAAAATATGTAGATTTTGAGGGATTGGCTTTCTATTATAAACCAATAATTTAAATGGCCAAATGGTAATTTGCTCTTGGCCTCTATGCTAATTATCCTCACCTCATATGTAAATGATTTTATCTATGGCTCACAATTAAGTTGGAAGTCAACTGGCCTTATATCTGTTCTATAACCTTGTAGCTCAGCATGTTTACCTAATTCACTGCATGTGCATATCCAAGAAAACAAGTCCAAGGCTAAAGCACAAATGTCATGCTTATGTTAGTAATTATAAAACTGCCTATGACCAAAAATCAAAAGCTTAGGAGAACAAGAATGACAACTTCATGTGTGATACATCAAAAGTATTTCACTGCTTTCCTTTACAAGCCATGTCCGTAATGGGGGCTGTAAGCACAACACATCGAGCTTGTCTCATATGGAGATGTGCAGTAGATGTGACAAGAACAGTTGAGGCCATGAAGCCCAACATATCCCAAGTTGATGTCTGCAGATTTTGTCCACAGTAAAATTAGAAACTAAGTGATAAACCTTTCTATGGGGGAGAAAGGCTCTTGCCGAGTCGTGTCTAGCAGAGATCCTATAAAATTCAACTTCTTCACAAGGTGACTGGCTCAAATGAGGATTCTGGGTAGGTTAAAATAAGCCCCAGTGACACCAACACCCAGATGGTTATGTGCATGGATTTGTTTGCTACTTGCGAAGATGTGGTCTTGACCAGAAAATCCTCCAAATAGGGATACATATGCAGTACCAGTCTGTGAAGATATGCAGCCATCACAGCAACTAAATATATGGTGAACGCATTTCGTGTTGATGCTAGCCTAAACAGCAGTACATGGCACCAAAAGATATTTTCCTATTAAAAATCTGAA
The DNA here is from genome assembly GCF_901001135.1 of Rhinatrema bivittatum. Classification (NCBI taxonomy): domain Eukaryota; kingdom Metazoa; phylum Chordata; class Amphibia; order Gymnophiona; family Rhinatrematidae; genus Rhinatrema; species Rhinatrema bivittatum. Next base: position 127,610,096 of record NC_042615.1, read on the forward strand.
ATACATCCAAGTCACAAGATGCTTCTCTATGTGATTATATGCATTTGGGATTTAGAAAGCATAAGCCAATTCTCTTTTGAAAGGGATAGAATCAAAAGCCCAGGGAAATTATCTTCAATATTTCTTTCAAAAGAAATTTATTCAAGGTCCTTAGATCTAGGTGGTATAGGCCCTTCTTTCTCTGGGATCAGGAAACACTTTGAGTACAATCTCTTCCCTCTCTCCTGTGGTGGAACAGGTTGGATTGCTTTGGATTGCAAAAAAGGGAGGAGAGTTCCAGACATATCATGTTCTGATGACAGCTAGGCCAAGAGCTTAGATAAGCTATTTGGAAGAATTCCCCCCCCAAAAAAAAAAAAAAGTTTGTAACCTTTTTAAATATTTATATTCTACCAATCCAAATAAGATCTTGATTTTATATAATTTGAAGGACTCTGCTGTCTTGAGGGGAGTGAACCAATACTTTATGAAAAAGTTCAACCTTTCCCCGAGGAGGACCACCACTGGAATAGAAACCAAGATGCTGGCTATGCATTCTGGATCCAGTCAGAACCCCATCCCAAGTTTAAATGGGAGTCTGCCTAGGGCTTTGGGCCTCTGCACTTTCTAGGATGAAGGCAAGAACCCTGCTGCCAGGGGATGAGAAAGTGGAAGAAAATGCCTCTTCAGGGGACAGAAGAGTCTCTTTGGTGGCCTGCCTGAAAATCTCCTTAGAAGGTGAAAGTAGCAACTGCAAAGATGGTTTAAATTTGATCCGCTGCTTCTTTAACCTTCGCTCAAGAGATTTTCTCTACTGCATGGTACATCCAAGAGTCTATCCTGCACACCTATTCTAAGGTCTAATGCTTGTAGCTGTGACAGCCTGCAAGCACCAATAGCCATGACAAAGACCCTGAATGCCGTATTGCAACCAGATTGCTTTCCACAATCCTCTCCCAAGCCCATTAGGCAAATTCATCTGGTTTATTCTTGCCCATTCCATTATGGAATGCATATACTGGACCATAAAGATCTAGTAAGAAGCTATGTGGTAACTAAGTGTAGCATTCTGAGAAACTTTTCTTCACAAGTGACTACCACCAATTGTGTAGAGGCTGGGGCTCCCCCAAATCCAAGAGACTTCTGGATATATGATGTCTTCCTTCTAACTGGAGGTAGAGAGAAGGGACTTGCCATATTCTCATCTGTACATCGCCAAGGACCTGGTGGAAATGCATTTCCATCTGTTACTTTAAGACACATTTTAAAAAGCCAAAACAGATGCCATGGGCTCATCTACCTCCAACTCAAATGGAATTTCTTGAGATTTCTTTTTATAGATGAAACAGGCAGAGGTAACTAATGAACAAACTGAGACAGAGGTTAGTGCTTCTCATAAGCAGATCCAATGAAACAAATCGGAAGGCAGTCCCACGTAGCCAAGGCAAAAAACATTGTTTTGGCGATTTGACTTGGGGAATAGAAAATTTCTGTTAGTCATATTTTCCAACTTGGGACATAGACAACTGAATACCTAGACTAACACACTTCGTTCTTCGAAGCAGTGTGAGTCGCCTATAAGACTAAGGATTTTTGATTGCTACTTTCTTACTACATGAAAGATTGCTTAAGTAGTTATGTAACCATCTGAAGCAACCTGAGCCCCTGATGCAGCCTTAATTGGCGAAACTCGGCCGGAGTCGGGCTCTAGATAATAAAATCCTTCCACGACATAAGGTTGTCCCCTTGTTGTTTTTTGCCTTCTCATAAGCAGATGTCATGCCATCTGTACCTCCCATGGGTACCTGTATTGCTTATTGATATAATAAAAAATTGATATTTGTTTCTACAAATTTTGGTATGGTATCCTTGTGTCCATGGAGAAGCACCATAAGCGTGTTTGGCGCTTAACAAATGGCATTAGTCAGTTGTATGAAATCTGAAAAAGCTCTCTGCTAGGGATTTACTCCTTGTCTGTGGAGGTAAAGGATACCTCTGGATATATCACAGATCAGAGAAATCCCCAGACCTACAAGAATAGACTTAGGACTCCTCAGACTCTGATTCAGAAATTGATAAAGTCAAACTCCACCCTCCCTTAGGACTTTCAGATAACAGATGTGGCCTAGACTCTGAGGTACTACAGGGCACAGGGGAAGCTTCCTTCTCCAGTACATCCCATGCAGGCTGTACATCTGGGCAGCCTGCATTGTTACTGTTACTCTGTCATCTTGGGACACTGCAACACAATTCAGTTGCACCTAGTGCTCTAAAGACTTAAAGGACTAGCTCTAGCACCATCCGCATCACAGTTGATGCACTGAAGTGAGATGTGGTGAGACAGAGCCTCACAAATCCTTCAGCCCAGCTCTTCTTCAAAGACTGCCAATAATAAAACTATATGGGCCTCACTGGGAGTGAGCAGATTTTCCACAGGAAATGTATTTGTGATTGGAGGTGGAGAATGAAGCAGCCTGGTATGATCTCTGGAAGGAGAGTGGACACAAGAGGAGTCTTCTTGGGAGGAGAGTGCTACCCTGCTTGTCCTTTGAGAAACAATTCTTCAGTATTAAAATGTCTTAATATTCCTCTGATGGTCTTACTAATGCTCCCTTTTGGATTCTCAACATTTTTCAACTGTCTTCCTGCTACTCTGCCTGCTCACAGTTTAGGTCTTCAGATCTGTAGGAAGAGATATCCTGAAGCTTGATTCAATATACCCTTCAAAGGAAAAATAAAAAACTGCAGGAAAGAAAGCAAAGACACAAGAAAACTGCAGAACAAGTGCAAATTTTCTGTGTCCCTTGCTGAATACCCACTTATAAATGGATAAACAGGAATCAGTATATAAAATGACTTGCTCAAGGTCAGAGTGCACATATCCTTCCAATATCTAGTTCATTACTGTGGTCAGACATTACATCCTTCTTTGATTTATCTGTTGCATGCACCTCTAAATTATTGACTTGGGATATACATTCTATGCTCCTTTTGGCAATTTAAATGCTTATTTTAATAAGTTTTGGGCAAATAATGGGTGGCAATATTTCTCTCTCACCTTCCAATTTCATCTTGACATTTGCCACTCTTAAAATGTACCAATTCACGTCTCCTGAATTCTGCTCTCACTTCTAGCATGGTACCAAATTTATTCAACTCTGCTACTGTGTCCACATTTTTTTCTGTTTCAGGCTGTCATCCCATTTGTCTTCCTCCTTTCCCCTAGAAGGTTCCTGTGTGAACAGACTCATAAGAACAACTTGACTAATAACAGTTTATGTTCTTCTCCGCCAGGAACTTGTCCAAATATTTTTTCCACCCAGATAAGCTAACTGCCTTAACCACATCCTCAAGCAACGAATTATGCGTTGGGTGAAAGAATTTTCTTCAATTTTTTTAAAATGTTCTACTTGCTAATTCATGGCATCTTTGTATTATCTAAAAGAGTAAATCAATTTACATTAACCCATTCTAGTTCTCATGATTTTATGGCCCTCCTCAGCTCTCTTCTCCAAGCCAAACAGCCCTAACCTCTTTAGCCTTTCCTCATAGGGGAGTCATTCTATCCCCTTTATCATTTTGGTCACCCTGCTCTGTACCTTCTCCAATGCATCAATATCTTTTTTTAAATGAGACTCCATTTCCTTCTGCTTACCAGTACTTCGGACCCCTTCCAAGCAGGTTTTTGGCCCTCATATTGTACTGAACAGGACCTCATCTACACTTCTGTTTTCTCTTGGTCCTTGTCTACACTTGTCTGCTTGCTTATAAGAACATAAGAACATAAGAAATTGCCATGCTGGGACAGACCAAGGGTCCATCAAGCCCAGCATCCTGTTTCCAACAGAGGCCAAAAACCAGGCCACAAGAACCTGGCAATTACCCAAACACTAAGAAGAACCCATGCTACTGATGCAATTAATAGCAGTGGCTATTCCCTAAGTATAATTGATTAATAGCCATTAATGGACTTCTCCTCCAAGAACTTATCCAAACCTTTTTTGAACCCAGCTACACTAACTGCACTAACCACATCCTCTGGCAACAAATTCCAGAGCTTTATTGTGCGTTGAGTGAAAAAGAATTTTCTCCAATTAGTCTTAAATGTGCTACTTGCTAACTTCATGGAGTGCCCCCTAGTCCTTCTATTATTTGAAAGTGTAAATAACCGAGTCACATCTACTCATTCAAGACCTCTCTGTCGACACCAACTTTCTCTCTATTCTCGCTGCATTGTCTTTTCTAGCTCAGAAGTTGGTTTCTCTCTGCACCTTCATGGTGCTCATTAACATTTTTTTTTAATCTTCTTAATTTTATTCGTGTTATTTGGGGGTCTTAGTCCCATTACTCTTCTCCATTTATACTCAGTATTGGTATTCTGATTTCCTCCTTTGGTTACTCACGCCATAGTTTTACTGATATCCAAAGTTTATTTCCTTTTCTTATCCTTTTGCCTTCCATTTGCAATCAATCCCCTCCATATTTACAGTTTCCCCCTGAAAACACATTACTTCTCAACACTGAATCCTCCCAAAATCAAAGTCTTACTTTCCTGCTGCTCCTGTTAATCCTTAAACCTCTCGATTTCTCCCTCTTTATTGACTGTTTTTGCCTTTTCTGTCAATAACATAGTGGTAATTGTTAACTCATCTCTCTCTACTCCCTTTTTACTTCTACCTGCACTATTCTCTATCTTCAACTGTTCAAAGCTTTATGAGATTTCCTCTTTTCAGACTGGACACTCATCCATGCTGTTTTTCTGTCCTGTTTAGAATACAGTAGTTCTCTCCTAGCAGGCTTAAAAATTTACTGTTGATCCTTTTCAGCTCTTATAAAGTTGCACCACAAAACTTCTCTCTCTCTGCACAGGCTCCCTTATTTTAGTGCAACTTTCAGACTTTGGGGCCTCCACTAGGTGAAGAGCTGTGGTGAATATCGAGGTTGCTTGAACATATATCTTTTTCTTTTTAAATTTAAGAAACTAACATAAGAATTGCCATGCTGGGGTCAGATCAAGATCCAATGAGCCCAGCATCTCATCTCGGACAGTGATAAATCCAGATCCCAAGTACCTGGCAGATCCCATAAAGCAGAACTTAATCAGAGGCTTCTTCGTGCTCGATTAATAAGGTTTCTGAAACTTGGTACCAGGTAGGGAACAGCCATGTTCAATAAAATCCTTAGAAAAACTGGAGTAGTGCATAAGATTGGAGGAGGGTGATCATGATCCACTTCACAAAAGTGGGAGCAGAGAGTCGGCTGGAATCTATAGGCCAGTCAGTCTTACCTCAATGATGGGAAAATTAATGGAAATGCAGCTGAAGAAAAGGATAGTTGTTTATGATCCAGTGGGTTGCAGGATCTGAGGCAATATGGATTTACTAGAGGAAAGTTATGTCAAAATGATTTTTTTTTGATTGGGCACCTAGAGAATTGATCAAAAGCGAGCACATATATGATATGATTTATCTGGATTTCAAAGCAGCTTTCAATGCTGTCCCACACAGAAAGCTCAGGAACAAAATGAGAAACCATGGAATGGGTCCCAAGGAGATAGAATGCATTAAAAAATGGTTGACCGACAACCAACAGCAGAAAATAGTGGTAAATGGAACCTATTCTGAGGAGAGAAAAGTGATAAGTGGGGCGCCTCATGGATCGGTTCTGTTCAATATCTTTGTGAGAGACAGTGGAGGGGTTAAAAAGAAAGGTCTGTCTTTTTGCGGATGACACTAACATCTGCAATAGAGTGGACACTCCTGAAGGAGTGGAGAGAATTAAAAGTGATCTATGAAAATGTAAGTAGTCATCAAATGAGTAGATACATGACTCTTGCACTTCTTGGCAGCTGGGCTTCATTGTCAAGAAGCACAGAGTCATGCATCTGGGGTGCAGAAATCTAAAGGAGCTATATATGAAGGGAGGCGAGAGACTGATGTGCATGGACTGAGAGAGAACTCAAGGTGATAGTGATTGCTTTGCTGCTTTCAGATCATCCATGTCACAAGGTGGTAGCTAAGGCCAGAAGAATGCTGGCTGCATTGAAAGAGACATAACCAGCAGGAAAAAGGAGGTGATATTGCTCCTGTACAGGTGAAGCCTCAACTGGAGTACTGTATTCAGTTCTGGATACTGTATCTTGAAGAAAAAAAAAAAAAAAAAGGATATAGACAGGATCGAAATAGTCCAATGAAAGGCAACCAAAATGCGTGGGTCTGCATCTAAAGCCATGTGAGATGGACGGAAGGACCTAAACATATACATACCTTGGAGGAGAGAAGGGATGGGGGCATATGATACAGACTTAAATATCTGAAGGATATAAATGATGCAAGGGAAAAAACTAAAAAACGAGCCTTTTCCATTGGAAAGAAAAAAAAACCAAAAAACTGTAGAACTAGGGGGTCAAATATTTCTTCATGGAAAGGGTGGTGGATGCATGGAATGCCCTCTTGGAAGAGGTAGTTAAGATGAGAACTGTAATGAAATTCAAAAAAAGGAGTTTGAGAGAAACACAGATGATACCTGGTGGACAAAGGATGGAAAGTAAGATAAAAGTTATCCTGCTCGGAGCAGCAGTTACTCCCCTTAACAGAATAAAAATTGAAACTAAATACCGTAAATAAAACTTGCTGGGCAGACTGGATGGACCATTTGGTTTTTTTTCTGCCATCATTTACTATTGTTAGTATGACAAAGGAAGCCAGGACTTAGCATGTGGTTTCCCAGTTTTTTGGGTGCATTAATGTGCTTTCAGGACTTATAAGCATTAAGTAAAATGAAAACTGAAAACAATTTAACAGCATCACTGAATAAGCAGCACCAATTACAGGCACCTTCTGATCTGTAACTAAGGCAAAGTCTACTTTATGAATCACAAAGAAGAAGTGGAATATTTCTGGTTTAACAAAGAATTGGCAAAAAGAATTCTTCTGAGAAAATGTTCAACATTTCTATTGCAAACTGGCTCATGTAATATAAATTTTTTTTTTGTAAAAAGTATCAGCTCCACAAATAATTCAGTAAACCTCCATTTACAAAAGGTTCAGAAGTTGTATCCACAGAGTTCACAGTGGATACTGTATACCATAAGTCCTTTATGTCTTTTTATGGCACAGTTTTTACATTTTATATATTTATTTATTTAACAGTTTTATATACCGAAGTTCTGGTAACAAAGTTATTAATCACTTCGGTTTACATTACAACAATAGTTTGACAGTATTTAGAATAATGTCTTACAATGAACAGGATAAATAGAACTTGGAGAAAATAAAAATAATAACTTAAGGGTAATTATATACAAAGTAGTGGACCTTCCTGGAGATCAAAGCTTAGGTATTAAGTTTGAAATTAAGAGAATGCTTGGTTGAACAACCAGGTCTTTAGTCTTTTTTTAAAGGTGGGAGTCGATTGTTCAATTCTAAGGTCTGGTGGGAGTGAATTCCAGAGATTAGGACTGGCAGTGGAAATTATATTCCATAGCTGTACTTAAATTAACATTGGTTTACTCACATGTTAATGCTAACTGTCAAGTTGTTTATGGTGAATGGTAGTCTGTATTCCACATCTTTCTGGATTTCAGCTATGCTGTTCAAAGAAAAAGTGAGATTAATACTGGCTTTTACATACAACTGTACAAAGCACAAGAACATGGAAATAGCTCAACCAGCAGTCTGTAGCTTTTCATTTAGCATTGTTACCTGGCAAATCTCAATGAGACCATAGAAATGGCAAAGCCTACAAAAAAAACAATCTTTTAAAAAATCTCTCTGAAACAAACTGAAGAATAATCATTTCCTCTATCCTAAAGAAGTAGAGCTCCAGTCTTGGCTTAGTACTTGTGGATATTTTAATCCGCTTAGAATTTGGTAGAAAACTCCAATGATCCCATCCAACTTCCATATTCTCTTAAATGTACTCTCCTCTTATTGGAGGGGTGGGGGGAAGACTTTCCTGCCAAGTTATTCATTAACATAAAGCAGTACCTGTGCTTAATTCTCTTGCTTTTGAGAGGAAGATTGAACTTCTATTGCTGCTGAGATTTGAACAGAAATTGACTAGAATTTAGAAAATTTCAGATTCAGGAAACTACAGTATATTGGCATGACAATGTGTACAATGCCAAAATAATGTGGTTAAAATAAAACCAGATTATAGACTAAACAGAAAAATAAAAATTACACAGCACAAAAAGGGCAAAACAAGACAATTTTTAGATTCTGATGCTGGCCAGTTTTATCTCTGGTCAGGTTACATTTCTGACTTGGTAACAGGATACAAAACATTTTGTTGCAGTTTCTCCTGTTTCCCCCAGGATTATACAGAGTTTTTCCTGCCCACTCTTTTAGGGTAAGTACTCAATTTTCTCTCTCAGCTTTGGGAAACATTCATCTCTTTGTATTTTGTATAGTACTGGAGGAAATGCATTTCTGCTTATATCTTTCCAGTACTGCACTACTTGCACAATGTGATTTGCTTGCTTTTTAAGTTCAGTATTTTTCTGAGCAGATAAACATTTTTTCTAGCTGTTCAAGGAGGCCTATGGTAGAAGCTTTTTAAGGCTACATTTCCTGCATCTCAACCACCATCTTCTCTGCCTTAACTTCTTGTATAGTGACTGACCCCCCCACCCCAATGGGGGACACAAAATCAAATGCATCTGCTCATTTAGACAAAACAGTCCTTGGTATGATGGGTAAACATGACACACACAAGTCAAGAATGACGGGAACAATACAGTGCAAAGGAATACTGCAGCAGCACACAACATCACTTCTATCTCCCTATCTTCCTTTGTTTTTCCTCAAAATTCTGCTTCTCCTCTTCCTGTTTTTGTTTATAGTTTGGCCATTTGTATTACAAAGCTTGATGGCAAGACATGAAAGGGAAACCTTGTGAGAACCAAAGAGGGGGAAAAAACCAAAACCCTATAATACCTGGACTAGCCTACCAGCAAAGCCCAGACTAACCATGACTTGGATAGATATAGGAGGGCAGTTGTAAAAGATGAGAAGGAACTGGCACTAGTTTAAGTTCAGGAATTTATACATTCATCTACCCAGAATGGCACAGAACTCTGCTGTCATCTACTATGCTACCACAGCTTTTTTTACTTTTATAAAAATGAAATGAGAGGTAGAGAGACATTGGTGTATTTGCATTCTAATAGCGGCAGTTCATTCCAGAAATAAGAAACATGACTGCCTCTTAGGAAACTTATGTCCAAAAAGTAAAGGAATAAAGAAAAGCAAACAAACAAAAAAAAACAACCCGAAACCCAAGTGGATTTGTGAGCTCTCTCATCAGCCCAATCACATACCACCATGTGACAGTCTTAAGAAAGAGAGCAACACATGATATGTCACACACCCCTATTGCCAGCTGTAGCTAGCCAGAAGCACTGAGTAACTAGAGAATCAACTGCTATTAATGCATAAATATTAAAAAGAAAACAATTATGAAGCTCCAGAAGATTTCTCTTTCAGAAACTGCCCATCTTCACTATTTCCTGACTATTTCATTTTTAATTATTATTATGTGGTAGTGCTGCTATTATGTTGACCTTTTTGTAAAGAGTCATGGTAAAAAGTTACATATAAATGCTGAAAACAAGGTAAACAAATAATGAAATTCGACAAATAAAAATCTTCACTCATGGCTCAGTCACCAACAGAGTCTTTGCCACTTATGTGGCACAATTGTTTGGATGAAATCAGGAGGAAGATATCACAAGGCCTCTTCTCACAACTGCAACTTGTGAATGCTATGACAAAGTTACCGCTTTGGTAACTTTGAAGGTTGACTGACCCTCTCAGTTTCTCTTGTACTGTAGCATTTCTATAGAACTCTTACCATACCGATACTGCAGCTCCAAGATCTTCCATTCTGAAATAAACAGCAAGTCCAATCTCTTGTGAGCAGGGATGGTTAGGGAGCCACACTGTTACTCCTTCTTCCCTCCCCCCCCCCCCACCTGGCTGATTCCCTCCCTCCAAATCTGACTGGGCAGAGAGGGCAGCTGCAGCAGGAGACCTACGCGGACACCATTGAGAAGGCTGGAGTACTGGTGAGACTCCTGTCACCAGCTTGCAGAAAATAGAACACCATACCCCCGGTGCAGGAAAGAGTCAGTAACGTAGCAATCAGTAAAAAAATAAAAAAAGAAATAAAAAGTTTGCCTATCCCTGACACATGATATCATTTCAGGCATATCAGGCCATCCAGATGGCTCGCTATGTCATTCCACTAGATTCAAGCAGATCCGGATAAGATGCAGGATGAGTCTGTGCAACTTTCCCTTACTTAAACCCAATTCGCATAAATCCTGAGGTGATAAGTGAGAACAAAGCTGCAGGTGGAAATATACTGGAAGCTGTAGAAGCAAGGAAGCTCAGAACATAGGGCTGCTCTTCATTGGACAAAAGCAGCCATGAATCTGGCAGCTGCTGGGTGATTGATCAGTCCTAGTTAGGGTCACACTTCTTTCTTCCATAATCTGCCCTACCTAACCCTGGTTGTATTACCATGATAAATTGGAATCCCTATGTATAAATAGATGGCGCCATTCACTAGCAGCAACTGGAATGTGCACACACTAATGGACGATTTAACAGCAGATCAACCAGAATTACTCTAGCTGGTAGAGAACTTGCAAGCTAACCGATACTATATAAATCCCTACGAAGTGCAGATAGCAGAAGATGCAGCTGCTGGAAACTCAAAGAAATCTGGTGGAAGGTTGAACTATTGCTATGTGTGTATATTTGTGTGCTTGAAACAGACAGTTTGAATTAATCCTGTGTGCGCTTAAAGATTTTAATTCAGAGATTATAATTGTGTGCGCCGAGAAGTAGACAGTTTGCAAAGGTCACTTGCTTAATCTGAGAAGGTGTGAGAGCTGATTTACCATCAATAAACAGGGCTCAATTAGACATGATCTGTGGGTGACATCTATCTGGCGGCTCTGAACGGAGCTGTCTCTCAAAACTGGTAGTTTTTGAGCTCTACTGAGCATGTGTGTGAGTTTCCCAGAACCTTCTCAGTCTTTTTGTCTGTGCTTCACATGGGCAGATTTCAGTCTCTTTTCTCCTCAACTTAAAAAAAAAAAAAAAAAAGACATAGGTTTTGAATCTGCCTATCTGCAGGCAGGTCATGTCCATCAAGGACAGTCATGAACGCTGCTACCATCGTCTTGGCCCTAAGCACAATCAACTTAATCAAAGCAGATGGATATCTCCATGCTCTCAACAATCAAGGGCAGCTAAGATTTAAGGATTATACTCCAGCAGCTCCTCTGACTTCTTCAGTCACTGCACTAAAAGGATATAGACTGGCTAAACCTACATGTGCTGAGTGTGTGATGGGCACTCTCCTTGGAACCAGTGAAAAATGCCACCAAAGGTAAAATACTGTCAAACAAACTGACCCAGTCAAAGGAATTTGAACCAGTGCCAGCCAAAGAGAAAAAGAACTTGAAGTACCATGGCGCAAGGTCCCATCCTTTTAGAGATGTATTGAATGCACTGAAGCTGTTGATACTTTCCTCAATGCATAAAAGTCACAAAAAAAAAAAAACATTCCAACAAGATGCATCGAGCACACAGACAGACACATGGTTTGGTCCACCGGAAGCAAGCACCATGGAAGCACTTAACTCTTGATGCATCAAACATTGACAAGATGGATCAAAGATATCGATTGATGGACATCCGAAGATAGGGGAAATCGACACAATGTGTCGATGAGATCAATGCATGGGACATCAAGACACTATGCATAAAATGTCTTAAGTCAGATACATCAACATGCCCGATACAAGAAAGACTCCATTGACACAAAAATCATCCCACCATGCTGGGAAAAGCATGCCACAAAAATCCTCAAAGTCGACACTAGCAGAAGCAGATATCCTGCCCTTAGCTCAGATGAGGCTTCACAACATTTGACTCTCAGAAATAAAACAAAAAAAAACCCAAAAAACACACCACCACCAGAACTAGCATTTCTTACCCGTTTTTGCCAACAGATTCAAAACATCATTATGCCCATATCTTATGGGCTGCATTGCCAACTAAATTACATACTGCTTATAGATCAGCAAGAACACAATCTATGCTTAACCTGCCATCTCCAGTTACAACATGTTTCTTTCCAGCTCAACTTCTTTCTCAAGGTCTTTGCCTACAAACAATAGATCGAATACCAGCAATACATCCCTTATAGTTGGGACCATTCCTCATGACATAACTCAAATTATCATGGTATCAGAGGAAGATGCTCTGTCCTTAACACCAACTCTAGGCTCACAGCAGGCAGTAGGCCAAATATAGTTTGAGGTTTCTTCTCTTCTTTAATTCCAGAATCATAAACATCCAATGTTTCCACCGTTCTATGCAAATCAAGCAAAATCGCCATTCAAGATTATGCCAGGTGCTCCTGTTACACCACCCACTTCATCATTTTCTGGGAAGCTTTGTTCCTCTTCTGGCAAAAAGGATGCTTCCCCATGCCATTCCCATTGGTAGGATACAGTCCACCCAATTCTCCAAACTCTTCCTGGTCTAGTATACCATAGCCAAGGACCCCTAGAAGCTACACAGGGATACCATCTGATCCACCCACAGAGCCACTGATTCATTCTTCTCCTCCTAAAGATCTCACTTACACAAAAAACTTGTTGAGAAAACAGGAAAGGCACTAAATGTAGCTGTCCAGAAAGAACAGGACCCCCACTTGGAAATACTGGCTATCCAGAAGGTACTTTATCTTCCAATGGAACCTTCAGCACTGCCTCCTCATACAGTGTTGCTTTATGTCTTAATGAAGATATGGGAAACGTCAAATTCAGGCATCATGTTTGTCAGAAAGTTAGTCTTGTAATTTTGTTTAAAGAAGTCTCTACAGTATGGGGTGGTACAACTTCCACATAACTTATAGTCATAGAATCAGCCCTTAAAAATGCAAAGAAAACTTGAATCTATGCCATCTCTCCTCGAGGCAAGGTTCACAAATTAAATGATTTTGGTAAAAAAAAAAAAAAAAGAAGAAGTTCCAAAGGTACAATCTCATGGCTCATATAACCCATCGATTTTGCATAGTTCAATATATTTACCACTTTGTGCAATAGCTGAAGCCCTATATAGTCTGACATAGGAAAACAGTTCTCCCTTGCACTCCTCTGTGACCTTGAAGAAGATATCAGACACCTACTCCTGTGTACAAATTGTTCGACACCACCACCAAAACCTCAGCAGCTTCTGAAGGCATCCACCTGATGCCATGGCTCCGAGAAGTATACAGAATGACATTCATGATAAATTGGCCCATCACCCCTGTCTCAATGACAATCTCTTTGACATAAAACAAACAAACTACGAGAAACAGTATAACAAATTAAAGAACAGAATGCTGCTGCCCATACGCTGTCAACAGCAGTGGAACCACATCTCACCCAAAGAGGGTCTTATATACATTATAAATGGCCCTACTATCCTAGATGATTGTATACATCTTATGGTCACTATCATCTCCCTAATATTCAACCACAGCATCAGCAAACTCAAACTCTAGTAGAGGTAGACAGATCAGCAGCAACCCAACAGCAACATACAGTCAAAATCAGGACAGGGTTTTTGACCAAATCTAATTCCCAAAGTCCAGGATGCACTAGAGGGCAGACTCTAATCGTATTCCAAATGGATTCAAGTGATGATGGACACTGGGTTTTGAAGATAGCACATCTCAAGTGTATCAACTCAACTTCAAGAATTACCCCCAATTGCTTCAAATTTCAGTCCAACCATCCAACCCAGCACATCTACCCCTCTTAAATAGAGAAGTCCAACTTTTTATACAACAGAAAGCAATTCTGCGAGTACTCTTAATCCAACAGGACAGGTGGTTTTATTCCCAATAAGACTTGAGGTCTCCAACCAATTTTAAACCTCAGAGCCCTAAATCTACATCTCCAGTGGAAACAAATTCAAGATGACCTTGCTGAATATGATTGCCCCTTTCATTAAAAAAAAAAAAAAAAATGGGGTTGGATGTGTGCATCCCTGTACACCTCTCGTGATGGCATTAAGTGTGCTTCAGTGGGCTTAACTCACTACCAGTACAATCGGCTACTACCTGAATATTCACAAAATGTCTTGTGGTGCTAGTGGTGCACCTCAGAAAACAAGGGATCTGGATATTTCTGTACTTAGATGATTGGCTGATGGTGCCAACAAGTAACAATCTTCAAAGTCATCTGAAGATAAATGAAGTGACCCTGCAATTCCTTGGATTCCTAATCAACTTCAAGAAATCCATCCTCTAACTAACCCAATGACTACAATTCATTGGAGCAATTAGATATGCAACAACTAAGGGCTTTTCTTCCCCTGGATCAGGAGACTGATGACTTCACTAGCCTGTTCTTTATTATGCTTCAATCATTTGACAGCAAGGAAAGTACTAGTATTCCTTGGCCACCTAGCAGCAGCAATCCATTTGGTACTCTTTACACAACTTCATGTGTGCCGACTCCAGCACAGTTTACATCTGCAATAGAATGAACTCCTACATCCCATCCGTACGCAAACTCAAATTGCCTCAGAAATGAGAATGAAAATTTGAAGGTGGCTATAGCCGAACATAATCCATGCCAAGTGGTTCTATCAACAAATGCCTCGACCCTCTGATAGAAAGCTTACACAGGTCCATACAAAACAGAGTATGTGGTCCCCTCCAAGAGTATCAATTCCAGATAAATCTCCTAGAGCTATGTGCCATGTGAAATGCACTACAGATGTTCATGAATATTCTTTGCAACAAAACAATCCTGATTCAAACAGATAATCAAGTCGCAATGTTCCACATAAAAGAGCAAGGCGGAACCATTTCAAGGGTCCTCTGCGAAGAGGCCCTACTCGTTTGGCAATAGCAATGAGAAACAGGGCTACCTTGCAAATGACTCATCTGCCAAGCTTGTCCAACATTCTGCCAGACTGCCTGAGCAGAATTTTCATCCCCATGAGTGGCTGCTGAACCAGTCTGTGGAAAACCACCTCTTCAAGTGCTGGGGGGGTCAACCTTGACTAGGTCTATTTGCAACAGAAAACAAATCTGAAACTAGACAAGATTCTGCTCGATATTTCTCAGTTCATTACACAAAATGCAGGTTGCCTTTTTAATCCATTGGGGGGAAGAGGTGCCGTGTACGCTTTTCCTTCCATATCACTCATAGCGAGAACTGTTCAGAAATTAATATGGGACCAAGCCACAATGATTCTCATAACACCAGCATGGCCCAGACAACCATGGTATGCATCTCTCATTTAACTATCTGAAGCTCCACATATAACTGGGTAATGACTTGGACCTACTTTGCCAAGGAAAGGGCTTTCTCCTTCATCCAGCTCGCCAATCCCTCAAGCTATCAGCCTGGATGTTGAATACAAAACTTTTTAGCTCCTTGAGATTTTCCTAAACAAATCCAAAACGTTCTATTATCTGCAAGAAAGCCATCCACAAGGTGCAATTACATTTTTCAAATGGAAAAGGCATGTGTTGATCACAATGCTTGGGCCCATTCTCTTGCGAACCTAAGCACTGCAATCATACCTTTCCTCATTATCTCAATTAGGTTTGGCTACCATTTCAGCGAGTCCATTTAAGTGCCATTGCAGTCTATCACTACCCCATGGAAGGGGCTCATATCTATGCCTCATGGGGAAGACTGGTGGCTTCTAGAAAATGACCTGCTCTTGCTCCAGGCTCTTAAGCTGGCTATTTTGGCTGCTCTTGATCTTGGGGACATCAGACAACACACACGACAGTTCGGTTGGTCATGATTCAGTCCCAGACAGACAGAGATAATAGAGTTCACGCCCATCTGACAAGTACATGACTTGAAGTCACAGATTTTTTTTTATGTCATTTGGAACTTGTGGATCTCTCTACAGCTTTTCCTTTTTCCTCTTATTTTTCCCCAAGTCAGAAGGCTGAGATAGCATTGAAAAGTGCTGTTGTAGATTGCTGGGAACCAGCAAGGCAAGAAAAGATTAGACTAAGGAGAAGAATCAAAAGATAGATAAGTTGTTTGTGCAAAATATGGACAAAAAATAGAAGACAACGCCAATACAGGAACTCCTGCACGTGCTTAGTAGAGCTCAAAGCTCAGACCAAAGGTTCATCAAGCCCAGTATCCTGTTTCCAACAGTGGCCAATTCAGGTCACAAGTACCTGGCAGGATCCCAAGGGGGTTGATTGCATGCTGCTTATTCCAAGTCCACTTTTATAGACTTTTCCTCCAGGAACTTGTCCAAACTTTTTAAAAATGAGCTACACTAAACAGCTTTCACCCATCCTCTGGCAACAAATTCCAGAGCTTAATTTTGCATCAAGTAAAAAAAATACTCACTAGTTTTAATTTTATCACCTAATTTCATTGTGTGTCCCCTAGTCTTTGTACTATTTGAAAAGTAAACAACCAATTGTTTACTTGTTCCACTCCAGTCATTTCATTTAGCAGTATTTGTGAATTGCTTTACAGATTGAAACAAACACCCAAAGTGGACAAAAATCAGCAAGTAAAACAAAATACAAGATTTACATATTTCAATTATAAAATTTAAATAATAAAAATGTAAATAATTATAGTAGTACATATTTGATCCCAACCCACAACTAATTCATTCTCCCCCCCACATCAATTCACTTATAAATATACAAGCCGTTAAGCCCGTCACAACGGGCTACATTACATTTTTGTTTTCGGTCCATTTTCGAAAACAGCACCCTCCTACGCTTTTTCTCCCTCATGCCCCCTTCCCCCTCAGTCACTCACCCCCTTCCCACCCCTCAGTCTTACTCACTCTCTGTCTCCCACTGCCTCCTTCCCCTCACTCTCACCTCCCTCCCCTTCCCTCAGTCACTCCCACCTCTCTCCCCTTCCCTCAGTCACTCCCCACCCTGTCTCAATCCCATCTCCCTCAGCCCTCCTCCACTCCCTTTTTCTCTGCTCCACAACTTCTTACCCTTCCACTTACTCACATCCCTGTCTCTCACCTCTCCCTCATTCTCACTCTTCCCCACCCCCTACCTCCCTCCCCCTCAGTCCCTCCCTCCCTCCCTCTCACTCACTCAGTCCCTCCCTCCCTCCCTCTCACTCAGTCCCTCCCTCCCCCCACTCAGTCCCTCCCTCTCTCTCTCCTCCCTCGGTACTGGCCGCCGCTGCCGCCGCTCCTCGTCGTCATTCGCCACCACCGCCGCTGCCACCGGACGCCGCCGCCCCCCGACACCGCCGCCGCCACCGGACGCCGCCACCGCTGCCGCTGCCCCCCGACACCGCCGCCGCCCCCCGACACCGCCGCCGCTGCCCCCCCGACACCGCCGCCGCCATGTTGTTTTTTTTTTACGCTGGCTAAGACCGACGTCCTTGCCCGCACATGCGCAGTAGAGCTGCGCTCTACTGCGCATTTGCGGGCCGGTCATGGCCCATTTATAAGGTAGATTAAAAAGCAGTGGCCCCAGAACAGAGCCCTGGGGCACTTCACTGATCACCTTTCTCCATTGGGAAAATTTACCATTTAGCCCTACTTTCTGTTTTTTCTCTTTTAACCAGTTGCCAAGTCACAATTTGACACACTGTCCCCTATCCCACGACATTTTAAATTTCCTAAAGACTCATGAGGGATTTTGTCAAATGCTTTCTGGAAATCCAGATATACTATCAACTGGCTCACCTTTATCCACACCTTCAAAAAAAAATAATGTAGCAAATTGGTGAAACAAGACTTCCCTTAGTTAAATGCATGTTGGCTTTCTCCTAGTAAACTATGTCTGTCTATCTATATGTTGAGCAATTTGTTCTTTATGACCATTTTGCCTGGCACAAACATCACACTCACTGGTCTGTAGTTTCCTGGATCACTTTTTGATCCCTTTTTAAAAACTGTTACATTGGCAAAACTCCAATCTTCAGGTACCATAGACAATGTTAATGATAGTTTACAAATTTCCACTAGCAGGTCCTCAATATCATTTCTCAGTTCTTTCAGCACTGACAAACTAAAAAGAGTAGCAAATCATACGAAGTCGAGTTTACCCTAGAACATCTTCGAGATTCACTGAGATTGGTTTCATTTCCTTTGAATCATCACCTTTGAATATCTTACATCTTCCTCAGTGAAATACCAAAGCAAAAATATTCATTTTGTCTCTCTGCTATAGCTCTGTCATCCCTAAGTGTCCCTTTTACCACTTGATCATCTGATGACTCCCTCACAGTTTTTTGTTTTTTTTACATCAAATGTACCTAAAAATGTTTTATTATATGTTTTCGTTTCTATGGCAAACTTTTCAAAATCTCTTTGCCTTCCTTTTCAATGCTTTGCATCTAACTTGCCAGTGCTTATGCTGTTTCTTGTTTTCTTCATTCAGATCCTTTTCCATTTCTTAAAAGATGTTCTTTTTGTTATTATAGCCTCTCTCACCTCACCTTGTAACCATGCTGGTAGTTGTTTAGACTTCCTTATACCTTTTTGAATGCATGGAATACATCTGGTCTAGGCTTCCAAGATGGTATTTTTAAACAATGTCCATGCTTTAGCTATCTCAAACTTTGAAGTTGCTCCTTTCAGTTTTTTTCCCCTAACCATTTTCCTTGTTTTATCACAGTCACTTTTTTTTTTTTTTTTTTTTTTAAAGTAGATTTCTGTAGTGCCCTCCCTGCAGTTAAGTAAAGTTTGATTGAATGATCACTATTGCCAAGTGGCTCCAACACTGTTTCCTCTCGCACCAAATCCTGTGTTCCGCTAGGTCTAAAATAGTCCGCCCCCCCTCCCCCCTCCCTTGTTGGTTCTTGTACCAGTTACTCCATTTATTTTATCCAAGAACTTTACCTCTCTAGCATGTCCTGATGTGATATTCACCCAGTCAATACTGGGAAAATTGAAATCACCCATCATTGACAGAGTCTGTGACCTCGCCTTGCTATTTCCTCAAATACCCCATGTGAAAATGGTTTAAATTCATGGCCTGGCATCTAAATGCTGTGCAGGTTAAATATACCTACAGCAAGGTTGCTGTAGACCTTCTGTTTTTTGTTGAGTAGTGATATTTCTGCACTATCAAACATCTGTACTTAATCTGTCAAAGGTTATGCTTGCTTTGGCCAAGTCTGGAACTGATTTCATCATATGACAGAGTACTGCTGAGGTAGAGGAACTTGATAGTTTGGTCATTCACTATGATCATAGGCTCCAAATAAGGTTTTCCTGATGTCTTCTTGATATTATGAGACCAAAGTTGTTGCAAGCTGAAGAGAAAGAATCCACACTCCACTGCATATCAGACACAGTTTTGGCATTCTGGGAATAGTCTTCTGCAAACAGAAGATCACAGTTGATCAGTGTGCCTATCTTTGTATTTGCCTGTAGTCTCCTCAAATTGAAGAGCTTACGATCAATCCGATATGTGATGTCAATCCCAATATCATAGCCACAAAAGGCATCTGTAAGCATTGTAGCGATCAAACTTGCTTGACTCCCATCAGTTTTTGAAATTGTATTGCATAAAAGTCACCATCATTCACACTATGAGCAAGCATGCCATCATAAAACTGCCAAACTATTGCAATAAATTTCTCTGATCAACCGAATTTTGCCATGATATTTCAAAAGCCCTCGCAAGTGATTGTATCAAATACTATAGGGCACAAAAGTCATACATTAATTGGAATTCGGTTTAGTTGAGCAAATTCCATGTCTATAGTTCCACATCCTTTCCTGAAGCCACACTGACTTTCAGACAGAAGCTCTTATTCACTGTGTTGCACAAGGCAATTGACAACAAAGCGATGCCGCAATAGTTATCACACGATTGTCTATTACCTTTCCGTTTGTACAATACAGTAAAGCGCGGCCATCCTGTTTTTAACCCATTTTGGACGCACTATTTGGACGCGTAAGGCTAACCCGTGATTCAGTATCTGGTTTTACGTGTCCTTACCGCTTGCCAAAATGGACGCGTATCCGTCTCCGCCCGCCGCATGTATATATGTTAATGATCGATTTAGCTATTCCCTCCGATACAGTAACGTGCGCCCAGCTTATCGCCTTTTTAACCAGCTTATTTGCCGCGTCTTTAACCTGCATATTTACCGCCTACCCTGACCCTGGCGTTAGTGTGGTATTCAGTCAGCTTCATACCGGACAGCGCCATGGACAACATGTATATTATTGCTCTGGCGCTATTTTTCATTCGGTTGAGAAGCAGAATGAGACATGCTCGAATGAGAAACGCTCGAAATGCTCGGCAGATTGGAGAGGCGAACAGGGGAGCCCAGCAGCAAGGAGAACCCATCCGACTGGAGAACCCAGCAGCAAGACCGGAGGAGGTATGTGATATGTTTCAGTTGAACTGTACCATCCATCCATCCATCTCTGGGCATTTCTGAGGGTCCGGACATGGACGCCTTTATGGACGCTGGAGAGATGGGCGTCCTGAGGCTCTGGGTCCAGTGGAGACATGGACGCCTCTACGGACGCCGGAGAGATGGGCATCCGCTAGGTGTCCGGAAAGAGACAGGAACGTCCATGAATGGAAGTCGCGACCTCGGACGTCCAAGGTCGCGGCGTCCGTTCATGGACCTTCCCGCCTGTGTCCGGGCACCCATGATCGGAGGCCGCGCTGCCTTGAGCGCCCGGCCGGACGTCCAAGGCAGCGGGGCCTACAGGCGGGAAGGTCCATGAACGGACGCCACGACCTTGGACATCCGTTCATGGACCTTCGTGCCTGTATCCGGGCGTCCATGATCGGAGGACGAGCTGCCTTGAGCGCTCAGGGCAGCGGGGCCTACAGGCAGGAAGGTCCATGAACGGAAGCCGCGACCTCGGCGTCCGTTCATGGACCTTCGCGCCTGTATCCAGGCGTCCATGACTGGAGGCCGCTCAAGGCAGCAGGGTCTGTAGAAAAGAAACATCCACTTACCTGGTGGAATGACATTTGAAATGACAGGTACCAGCGCACCCTGGATACTGTATAGGCGCTGAATACCGCTCTATACAGTAAAATGGATTGCGAACGCCTACCGCATCATTGACGCGCTTTGGACGCCGCTTGGATTTGTGTCCAATTTGAATACTGAATAGAGCGGTTTGTGAACCAAGATGTGCACGCGGCAAACGAGGGTGCGCCTGGCACTAATGCACTGTTTCTTACGCGTCCTTACTGTATCGGCCCGTGAGTTATCTTTCCTTGAACCCATATTGACCGAGTAGTTCAGCCAGTTTTAATTATACTTAAAAAAAAAAAATCCAGCAAAATATTTTTAAATTAAAAAAAAATAAAAATTACAAACCAAAATGTGATACCAAAAAAGTTAAAAAATGTTTTGCTTCCCCTTAGAATATTTACATTTAAAAATCAAAACATATATATTCCCAAAGTTTGATGTAAACCGGCCTGATATGAAGCTTGTCATGAAGTTCGGTATAGAAAAATGTTAAATAAATAAATAAATATATTCTTGATTTTAATAAAAGGAAAATTGTTTACACGGCTGTTTCTGATAGACAAACCATTTATCTTAGAACTGCAACAGCCCTGCAACTTGTCTTCAAGAAGGAAAGGTTTGACTACATTACAGCTGTTATAATGCTCTAATCCTCCTATATGGTATCCTCCTACTATTGCTGCTTCTTCAGAAAGAATAAGTATAGCCAACTAGCCTATAGATTTTAAGGACAATTTATTTTGTTCTGACCCAGATGAATAGTGGCGTGCCCCAGGGATCTGTTCTGGGGCCATTGCTTTTTATTATATGTATAAACATCCTGGAAATGAGTAGGAGAGAGGAGATCAAATTTGCAGATGACAAAAAAATTATTCAAAGTTGTTAAATTACAAGAGGATTGTAAGAAATTGCAAAAGGACCTTGCACAATTGGGAAACTGGGGCATGCAACCAACGTTTAACGTGAATGAGTTCATAGTGTTATATTTTTTATTTAGATGTACGTAAAACAAGCTCACTGAAGACATTAATCGCAATCCTAGGGCCAGACTGTAAGCGTGAAGCCAAAGTAGCTACTACTAAACATTTATTTAATGTTACATGACGCTATAACTAGATCATCATCTCTAAAGCACAGCTTTGATTATAAACCAGAACACACCGAAACGAGCTCAGTAAGACCCCCATGGGCCGCTGACTCCTCCCCAAGGCCTGTGTCCCACACGAACCTGTCACGAGGGCACAGTTTAGGGCAGGGAGTGGCGGGGGGCCACAGCACACACTCAGCACGTTATTAGGCTAGCCTGAACAACCCCAGCAGCGCAGTCCCCCACCTGCTGTGCGACGCCTTCAAGGAGTCAATCTGCCGCTGCTTTTGCTGCTGAAGAGTGGTGAGCGGCGACAGTGGCCCCGAACTCTTGGACACTGGAAAGAACCAGTTCATACCGCTGCAGAAGCACTCACACGCAAACCCAGAACCAGGACCCAAGTCCAATACACCGACAAATAAACACGTCTCCGGCCCCTACTGTGCGTGCTCCTGACTTAAGAGCCGCCCTCGGGGACGGAAAACGTCAGCACGCACACCGCGCGCTCCACACCTTTTTGTTTTGTTTTCGTTCGTCCGATTGTATTTAACTGGGAAAGTTCGGGGGGCGTCAGGCGCGATAGTGGACGGGATGTATCCGCGGCGCGCGCGAGGTGGGCGGGAAAGGGGGGCGCGGGAACGAAATCGGATAAGAATGCCTCAGAAGCCAAGAAAATGAACCGCTTTCTCTTGTTATTTTCTTACGTCAGAGGAAGAGGAAGCGCCGTGGCGGCGTGCGCACGCGCAGTCGAACGGGTGAAAGTCCGGCGAACAGGCAGCCGAAAGGTAGACGGCAGTGAGGCGGCTTGCGGCAACGTCACGGCTTTGTGCAGCAAGACCGCTGGAAGTTGTGAGTGGTGCGTGCGCGCGGGTCGCCGGCGTCCGTGTACGGCTCTTTATGACCTCACGGGTGCTGCCTGCGCGGGAGCGGAACGCTTTCGGCGGCCGCAGGTAAGCAGCGAGGTTCTGGTGGCAGCCTGTCAGTGCTCTAGAGAAGAGAGGTGAGGGGAGAACGTAGAGGCCGGGACACGATGCAACCCTGTGCGGCGGGACGGAAGCCGGTAGCGGTTCCTCTGCGCTCGCCTCTTGCTGCTGTTACATGTAGTGTGGAAAGCTCCGCGTGCCTTTTTTTTATTTTATTTTAACAGTAATGACCCTTGGGTGCAGTGGTGAGCGCCTCTGGCTGCGCAAGTGTCATGCTTCTCAAGAGTTGCCTAGCGATCCTGGGACTGGAGGGAGACCTGAGTTTGTGCCTAGTTTCTTGGCCCCACTCAGGCTGCGTTTTGGTAGTTGTAATGTTGGTTTTTCATTGTAATCATGTTATGTATGATGGCAACATATGTAAAAATTGATATGCTAATAAAGTTATTTAACTCTGAAGTAGGACTACTAGTACCACAGTGCACAATGACATGAGGTTTGACGTTTCCCTCGATGACCTGGGCTGCTTCGCTTTCTCGCCCTCTTCATGTTTCTACCCCAGGAGATGTCCTTGGACACGAGTTTAGTGCTCTTGGTTATATGATCTTGGGTATCACTCTTTTTTATGTTTTGGGGACTTATTTGACAATAAAGCGTTCGTCTAAATCTAGTTTTTCTGGTTAACACATTCAAAACAAAAAGATCTACAGAAAGGAAGCACTTCCTAGACTACCTTTCCGTGCACTCCCTTGCAGGTTATCTCACCGAGGTCTGAGTCTGTCATCTTTACAGTACCCAAATTCTGATAGTGCTAACGGACAGATAACCTGCATTGGTGTCTCTTCTACATAAAACACGTGTGCCAAGCAGCATGACTCTTATAAAGAAGAAATGCCACTTCATACTAAAGAGTCCCAGTGAACTTCACAGTTTGACATTTCAGAAACATTGACATTTCAGACACCAGGGCCGCAAGAATGCATCTTTGTAGAATAAACAAATAGCGACAGTATTATACAATTGGAATGAGGTAAACTGAGCTACAGAGAAATCATGCACCTTGCTCAAGGTTATCACAGTGTCAGTAGCCAGCTACTTGCCTAGAATTTCTCCCATGTCCCTTATGATAGTGTACTAATCTTAAAACGATATCTGATGTCTGTCATCTTACACAGACCCAGTGAAAGCAGCACTCGCATGCTTTCGCACTGCTAAAAAAGTGGTTCAATTCACACACACATTTGAAATTTGAGAGCAGTAGTGACAGTTGTCAAGGCTTTAATCTTACCCATTGTACCATGTTTGCATTTCACATCAATATTCAGAAAGCAGGCTCAACCTTAAAAATTTCTTGCATTCACACAGTTCATGATAACTGAGGAGTGGTGAAAACCATTAGGAAATATCTCACTTGTGTAAATCCAGCTATTTTTCTTTGTTTTACACATTGCTTTGTTTTCATGATGCACATGTTTACACTAACACATTTGAGGCAGATTTACTTTCGGTTTTATTTTTCCCATTAGGTTTCATTAGAGTTAATTCAAAGTTCCAGGAGCTTCCATGAGTTTGAAGTAAAAGTATTCAAAAGTGATTAAATTATATTTCCTACTCTCTTGAAAATATAGAATTGCCAAGAGTTTAGATGATGATGATGCAGTAAGAGAAAAATCATCGTGTGGGCCACTTCTGTAGAATTGATCCTTGTTAATGTTCTTTACAGAAAGTGCTGGAGTGTTCGTCAGTCCGTGCCCAGGGATGCGGCTATTTTATAACATAAGCGCATGTTGTAAAATAGCCTGACCATGTGCCTGTGTGCGCAAATGCTTCTACCATGTAAGTGGAGGGATTTTAAGACGTGCGCTGATACCATTACCGATTTTCCCAGTTCGTACCCTGTATACTTGGGTAAGGGCTAGGACTTCCAAACCTCCCTAGTTTAATAGCCTCCCTTTCCCCATGTTAGCCCTAACCTTTAAAACCCTGCTGATCTGCCTAGAATTGTTTGTTTTACAATTTACATATCATCCTTAGCAGAAGTAAAGTTACGCGGCAGGGGACCCCAGCGTGTGCTAGTACACGTAAGTATTTACTCGCAAATTTCAAGTTCTTCTACATTCAGGCAGGCCAATCCCCACCAATAGATTATGCACCTCTGCCAGCAGATAGAGACGGAGTAAGAAGCTGATGTCACGGATATATAGTCCTACCCTGACATCAACCCGCCAGTATTGTCTGTCTCCAGTAGATGGTTGGTGGACATGCATTTTCCTACTTGGGATTGCCAGTAAAATAATAAATATAAAAATAAAGGAGAAATAGAACAAAACGGAAGATCGGGCTGATTATATAGCACTGGTTGCCTCCTGAGGTGATACCGTTGGGTCCCTCCCTTAGTTGAGAGCCTTAGTCTGGTAGCCCTGTTCTGGCATGGACTTAAAAAAAAAAAATGTAGCGGTTGCAGGATGGAGAGACTTGGCAGTGAAGGCTTTTGCCTTCTCCCCCCATAGCCGGGAACCTGTTCCTGCTCTCAGCCAGGGAGGGCTGAGCTTAAGTAAAAGTTAAAAAAAAAAAAAAAGAGTGGAGGTAGTGAGTTACTTCCTACTGGGTCCTTCTGCTCAGCATTCAGTTCTCCTGCTCACGTCTTTGGGGAGTTTTCTGAGTGTGGAGGCAGCTCAGGCAAGGCAGGATGAGTAGCCTTTTGCCTAGGCCACACTTGCAGGCTTCCTTCCCTGGCTGTGTGGTAGGCCATAGCGGTTCCTTCGCGTGTTTTTGTGTGTGACATTGGCTCACGCCGCCTTCTGCACCTAAATTTTTGGCCCCTGTTGTGCGTGTAGTTAAGCGCATCACTGAGCACATTTTGCACATTTGTATCTCTGCATTTTCTGTGTGTGTATTTCAGCGCATTTTGGGGTAGATTTTGAAAAACTGCGCGATCGCGTACTTTTGTTTGCGCAGCAGGCGCAAACAAAAGTACGCTGGATTTTATAAGATACGCGCGTATCTTCTAAAATCCTGGATCGGCGCGCGCAAGGCTGCCGATTTTGGGCAGCCGGCGTGCGCCGAGCCGCGCAGCCTGCCTCCGTTCCCTCCCCTCACCTTCCCCTCCCTTCCTCTACCCGGAGGGAGACATAAATCCATGCGCGCCAGCGGGCTGCTGGCGTGCCGAGACCGGACCCGGGGGCGGTTCTGGAGGGCGTGGCCGCGCCCCGCCCCCAAAACGCCGCATCGTTTGGCCCCGCCCCACGACACACTCACGACACACCCCCTTCCGAAAACCCCGGGACCTACGCGCGTCCCGTGGTTCTGCATGCGCTGGCGGCCTATGGAAAATAGGTGCGCCGGCGCGCAAGGCCCTGCTCGCGTAAATCCGGGCGGATTTACGCGAGCAGGGCTTTGAAAATCCGCCCGTTTGTGCGTTTTCTTAAGCGCATAACTGTGCACATAGTTAAGCACATACCTGCCCCTGGATTTTCTGTAAGCATATTTCAGCTCGTTTTGTGCATTTTGCTAAGTGCATAACTGTGGGAATAGTTAAGCGCGTACCTGCCACTGCATGCGTATTGTGCGCATACTAATCTGCGTGCCAGCTTCAAAGAAGTCAAAGTGCTTAGCTATTTGGGTTGCTTGCCATATAAGGGTTATACAGCTGGAGCTTTCTATAAGCCTGTGTCAGCACTGCCTGGATGCTCAAGGAGGTATTTGCCTCCTTCTGATTTTGTCGTTGGTCCATTCCCTCGGTCTGAGGGGAGTGGGTCCAAGGGCGACACGACAAAGGTGTACCCTAATTTGGTTTGTTCACTGACTGAGTTGTCTTCAGGGGAGACTTGCTCTCAGGACATCAGGTTCGGGCCTATGGGGCCTGGTATGGAGCCATCTTCCTTTTCCGGGTGGAATTGTTCCAGGGATTATAGACCTTTCTACAGGGGCATTCTTCTGAGTTGGCAATACCATTTAAATCAGGATTACATGTTCGAAGTTCCCCTGCATCTGCCACCATGGGCAAATACCATGGTACTGCGTATGCTTACAGTGTTTGAGTTGATGTTGGTCAAGATGACATTGATGATGATTTGGGTGGCTCCCCTCTTGAGGAAGGGGAGATTTCCCAGGATTTAGAGCCAGTTAGAACTTTTCTCTGTTTCTTTCATAGAGATGAGTTGCCTGCTCTGATCTCAGACTCTGAAGACCTTTCCAGGCCAATGCACACGGTATTACTTTGGCCTGTTGGAGTGGCTGGGAGTGCAGAAGAAGGACCCCATATTGATCACCCTATGCAAGGCTTCATGTTTTTCACCTCCTGGATGCTATTCGAGTTGTTTGACCTTGAATAGAGTATACCAGAAGTGACCTTTTAAAGGGTAGGTGCGCCTTGGCGGGTTTATATCCCTTGGATCCGCAGGCCAGAGGTCAGTTGCGTTTCCCAAAAGTTGACGCATAGCTATGTTCGGTTACCAAGCGAATCACCATCCCGGTGAATGGAGGGACAGCTGTAAAGGATGCTCAGGATATCCGCTAGCAAGCCTTTGAGGCCGTGGCAAGGAATTGGCAGATTGCTTCTTATTGTGCCTTGGTGGCTCGAGCCATCTTGCATCTTTCGCAAGATTCTGGCAGTGTCCTTCCAGTGATAGAACAGGGGGCTACCTTATTTGCTGATACGGAATGTGGTCTGGTTTGCACAGCCTCCGGAGGAGTTGCTTCTGTAATAGCGGCTAGACTGCAGTTGTGGTTGCATAACTGGTTGGCTGAAACTGTGTCTAAGTCCAGTCTCACCAAGCTGCCCTTGAAGTGTTCCCTTTTGTTTGGCAGTGAGTTGGAAAAGATGGCACATAGATGGAAGCCCAGATCTCTCATTTGTAGGAGGATAAGCTGGCTTCTCGGCTCTTTCGGGCAGGTGGCCGCTCTCATGACTATAGGCAATTTCGTCCTTATACAGGAGCTTCTTGGAGATCCCATCTCTTTGGTAGGTCACATTCCTTTCACCCCAGAAGGCCTCGTAAAGATGTGGGCTTTGGCAGCGAAGCCTCTCTATCTGTTCAGTGAAGATTTGTGGGCTCACCTGTTGGTGCAAGAGATAGGCGGGCATCTATCTCGCTTTTATCACAGGTGGGTTCAGACCTCATTGGATCAATAGGTCCTCGAAGTGATTCGGGATGGCTGTGCTGTAGAATTTCTTGGCATTCCTCCAGGTACCTTTATATCTCCATGCAACTCCCCTCAAAAGAGGGTAGCAGTGGATGCTACATTGAGAAGACTGTTAGATTTGAAGGCCGTGATTCCTGTTCCCAAATCGTAGCAAAATGTTTCAGTTCATATCTAAAAAAACAGGTTTTTCCAAGTTCAGATCAACAACACAGTATCAGAAAAAATTAATCTCAAAACAGGAGTTCCACAGGGATCAGCACTATCTGCGACCCTTTTTAACATATACGTGCTGCCATTATGCCACCTACTTGCAGGACTAGGAATTATCCACTACATTTACACCGGCGACATCCAACTAATTCTACCCATAGACGACACTTTAGAGGAAACATTAAACCTAGCCAACATGTATCTAAGCATTATAAAACAACTACTGACACAAATGGAACTTGTAATTAATATTGATAAAACAGAATTTCTACACTAAGAATGAAAAAATTCTGAAATCAGTCAAACCTCAATAATTCTCAAAGACAACCAGAAAATTGAACTAACTGGAAAAGTACGTAATCTAGGAATAATTATAGACCCTGAAATCAATCTGAAACAACACATATCACTAAAAGTAAAGGAAGGTTATGCAAAGCTCATGGTACTCAGAAAACTTAAACCACTACTAACTCAAAATGACTTCCGAACAATACTACAGGCACTAATTTTCTCCAGCACAGACTACTGCAATGCCCTTATGCTAGGACTACCAAATACGACATTAAGACCACTGCAAATACTACAGAACACAGCAGCTAGAATACTAACCGGAAAAAGAAGGCGGGACCATATAACTGAAACCCTAGCAGAGTTGCATTGGCTACCAATGTGGCAGAATTAAATACAAAACCCTATGTATCATTCACAAACTAATTTATGATGAGAAATCAGATTGGCTAAACACAGCATTACGGGTACACACGCCACACAGGAATCTCGGATCAGCAAATAAAGCACTCCTAACCATTCCATCAGTTAAAACAGCAAGACTGACCCAAGTGAGAGAGAGAGCCCTATCACTAGCAGGACCCATAATCTGGAACACAATGCCTCCAGAGATCAGACTACAAAGTGATCTAAAGACATTCAAGAAAAGTTTAAAAACATGGCTTTTTAAATAAGCATTTTACAAAGAGACAAAAGAATAGAGAGAAATTATTCAGGAAAAGACAGAAAGGCATAGACACACAGTACGTAGAACTTTACAATAGATTAGTCTATGAGCTCTACACCACAACAAACATAACTATAATACTATGTGTGATAAAACTACCCGTGTAAGTACCTTGGTACAACTGGTCATGAACTACTTCACTAAATGTCTATGTCTAATGATATATTGTAACCGAACCTTTAACGGCACCTGTTAGAATGTACTATAGTACGCTTTTACCCTCATTAAATATGTGCCTACATGTAAACCGTTGCGATGGTATTTAACTTAGCAATGGTATAGAAAAGTTTTTAAATAAATAAAATAAACAAAATACAGGCCACTATTCCATCTATTTTGTCATAACAAGAAAGAGAGGGATCCTTTCCACCCATCCTGGATCTCAAGGGAGTCGGTCATCATTTACAGGTCATTCATTTTCCTTATGAAACTGTACGCTCCATCATAATGGCAATACAATCAGAGGAATACTTCACATCTCTGGATATGACCGAGGCATATCTGCATATTCCCATTCATCAGGATCATCAATTATTCCTTGGGTTTGCCATTTTGGGTCGCCAATACCAGTTTCAGGCCTTGCCCTTCTGACTGGCCATTGCGCCCAGGACCTTCTCCAAGGTCATGGTGGATGGTAGCTGCATTCTTGCACAAGGACAGCATTCTGGTGCACCTGTATCTAGATGACTGGTTGATTCATGCCAAGAGCACGGAAGAAAGTCTCTGGGATTTTCGCAAGGTAGTCTCCTTACTTCAGGAGCTAGGTTGGGTGGTGAATCTAGCCAAAAGCAACTTACAGCCATCTCAAACACTGGAGAATCTCGGCATTCACTTTGGTACAAAGCAGGGCGAAGTATTTCTTCTGGAGAGTCAAATTCAAAAATTGATTGCTCAAATTTGCATCCTGATAAGCACTGTTCGCCCAAAAGTGTGGTCTTATTTACAGGTCCTGGCTTTGATAGCAGCCGCATTGGACATAGTTCCCTGGGCAAAAGCTCATATGTGACCTCCTTCAAGGTGCGTTGCTTTCTTGCTGGAACCCAGAGTCGCAGGACTATGTGGTGAGACTTCTCCTGCCATTAAAGGTGAACGCCCAGTTGCAGTGGAGTTTGCAGGCGGATCATCTCAGGAAGGGAGTTTCCTTGGAGTTGCCGCATTAGTTAGTGCTCACAACAGATGCAAGCCTCCTGCATTGGAGGGCTCACTGTCGGGAGTTGATGTTGCAAGGTCACTGGAATGCCTTTTGGAGGAGGTGGTTAATAGATTGCCTCCAATCTATTAACCACCTCCTCACCAGCTTGAACCTGGTCCTCAATGCGGCCAAGACAGAACTCCTTCTCATCTCCTCTGACCACAAGGTCCTAGCCCAGCAGACATCTTCCAACACCCAGATCACGCAAGTAAGGGATCTAGGAATAATCCTCGATAACCATCTGAATCTTAAGAAATCCATCAACAAAACTACCAAGGATTGTTTTTACAAATTACAAGTTATGAAAAGGCTCAAACCTCTCCTCCACTTCCAGGATTTTAGAACTGTCCTTCAAGCCACGCTCTTCTCCAAAACGGATTACTGCAACACTCTCCTCCTTGGGCTACCCATCTCTTCCATCAAACCATTACAGATGCTCCAAAATGCAGCGGCTAGAATCCTAACTAACACCAACCAGGGAACACACATCACCCCCATTCTCCGGGACCTTCATTGGCTGCCAATAAAATACAGAATTTTACACAAGGCCCTCACCGTAATCCACAAAACTATTCACAATCAGCAACAACTAGACCTCCAGATCCCACTCAAATCATACTCCTCCTCAAGACCCATCAGAGAAGCGTATAAAGGCACCCTGCAAGTTCCACCTACGAAATCCACACGTCTATCCACCACCAAAGAACGAGCATTCTCTACAGCAGGCCCGGCCATTTGGAATAACATGCCCACTGACCTCAGGCTAGAACCCTGCCCTCTAACCTTTCGGAAAAAACTTAAGACCTGGCTTTTCCTCCAAGCCTTCCCTTAACTCTCAAAACCTTCAATACCCGACCAGACAAGACTCCACCTTCCTGACTAGGTGCCTCGCCTAGCCTAAACGTTATAATTTATGCATTTGTTTAATTTATTCAGGTACTCTGTCCTTTCCTTAGGCTACCCTAGCCACACCAAGTTCTACCTCCTTGTTATATGTAACTTCCGCTTCTTGTTAAATGGTTGATCAATGTTATCCCCCTGTTATATGTAAACCGATCTGATGTGAATTTTTTCATGAAGGTCGGTATATAAAAGTGTTAAATAAATAAATGCCAAGGAGCAGCAGTGAAGCATCAAGCGATTGGAAGCTTGGTCGGTTCATCTAGCATAAGAACATAAGAAATTGCCATGCTGGGTCAGACCAAGGGTCCATCAAGCCCAGCATCCTGTTTCCAACAGAGGCCAAACCAGGCCACAAGAACCTGCCAATTACCCAAACACCTAGAAGATCCCATGCTACTGATGCAATTAATAGCAGTGGCTATTAATTGCATCAGTGCATCAGTAGCAGTTCGCTGCGTGCCTAGAGGTTTGGATGGTCTGTATAATGTCAAACAAGAGTCTACAGGTGTTGAAGAGATAGATCGCTCATAGTATAGGTGGATCAACATCTGCTAGGCATATCCGCCTCTCATATTGCAGGAAAGGACAATGTCAGAGCTGACTTTCTCAGCAGGAAGAACTTGGACTCAGGAGAATGGGAGCTAGTGGGCGAAGCTTTTCAGCATATTCTGGAGCACTGGGACTGCCCATACATATATTTGCTTGGCAGCCTTTGACAATGTGAGTTATTCAGATTAGACCCGAAAGTGCTGGGTATCTATACTCTCATTCATGTGTAGCTTAGGGGCAGCCTGCTGTATGCCTTGTCACCCTAGCTTCTGATAGGCAGCATTGTTTGGAAGATTGAAAGTCAAACCAATACCGTCCTTTTGGTGGCTCTAGATTGGCTCCAGAGGCCGTGGTATGCCGATCTGCAGAGACTGCTGGTGGGAAGTCGCCTCAGGTTACCCTGTTGTGGCAGGGACCTAGTCTACACAGCAATCCAAGTCGATTTTGTCTTACGGTTTGGCCATTGAGAGGGCTAGGTTGCTGAAATGTGATTATTTGCCTGCCGGGATTCCACTTTGCTTCAGACCAGAACATTTTCTACATCTCTGGCTTATGTTAGAGGGTGGACAGTTTTTGAGGCCTGGTGTACTGAGCTAGGTTCTCAGCCTCTCAAGTTGTTCTTACAGGATGGATTGTGTAAAGGGCTGGGCCTTAACACCTTGAAGGTTCAAGTGGTAGACCTCCCCTGTTATAGGGGGGGGGCAAGTCAATGGTGGGCCTTTGTCTTCCCATCCCAATGTATCCAGGTTCTTGAGGGGAGTTAAATATCTTTGTCCTCCTTTGCAGTTTCTGGTACCTTTGTGTGCCCTTAATCTGGTCCTGGAATTCTTGACAGGTCCAACCTTTCGGCCATTGCGTGGTCTTTCCATGTGGCTGCTTTCCTTGAAGACAGTATTTCTGGTGCCAATCTGTTTTGCATGTCTGGTTTGCAAACTGCAAGCCCTTTTTTGCTGTGAGCCCTTTCTGCTTTTGACTCCGGGAGCAATACAGCTTCAGACTGTGCCCTCTCTTTGCAAAAAGTAGTTTCAGAGTTTTATTTGAATCTCTCCATTTCTCTGCCTAAGTTGGATAGGGACAAAGATGAAAGTGAGTATTGTCTTTTGCATACCTTGGACATCAAGCAGCATTTGCTGCAATACTTGGACATTACAAAATCTGTCCGGAAGTCTAACCGCCTGTTTGTGCTCCATGGTGGCGGCAAACAGTGTGCTTCTGCGACGCGGGTGACTATAGCTCATTAGGTTAAGGAGATCATTACGGCCACCTATTTGGCTGCAGAGATTCCTTTGCTGAAACAGAGTAGACCGCGGAACTTCGATTATTGTTGTCTGTTGAGATTTGCTGAGCTGCAATCATTGCATATCTTTTCCAAGCATTACCGCTTGGATGTTCGGGCGTGGAAGGATGTCACATTCAGTGTTGACTGGACTGTGGGCAGCCTTCCACCCTGTCCAGGAGTAGCTTTGGTACATCCCACTGGTAGGGATTGGCCTGCCTGAATGCATAGGAAGGAGAAATTACTACTTACTTGATAATTTCCTTTCTTCTAATGAGACAGGCTAATTCCCCACCCACACTTGGCTGTTGCATTTTTACCTTTGGTTCGCCTTTTCAGCGCGGACATTGCAGAGTGGTGTTCCTGCTGTTTATTTGAAGACTGGTAAGTGGCTTATCCAGCCCTTCGGTTTAGTGAATGTTTTTTTTTCTTTTGGTTGAGCTCGGTGTTCTCTATTGGTTGGAAGCATGAGTGGTTGATTATTAACAATCTTATTTGAGTTTAATCAGTTTGTCCACAGTTTAGCTTTTCCAGTGGACACTGGCGGGCTGATGTCGGGGCAGAATTATATATCCGTGATGTTGGCTTCTTTCTCAGTCTCCAACTGCTTTCAGAGGCATAACCCACTGGTGGGGATTGGTCTGCCCTCATTAGAGGAAAGAACATTATCAATGTAAGTAGTAATTTCTCCTTTAAATCCAGCAACGCCCAAACTATGCCTATACCCCACCCCTTTTTTGAACTTTTTATTTTTGCGCACAGCAGCAAGTTTGTGTATATCCGGCCATCTTTTAATATCCGCTTGGTGCGCACCGGCGCAATGTATTTGCGCATCCTCTAATTTCAGCATTTGTCAGGCTTTTAAAATTCACCCTTATGTGCGTAGATCAACCAGCAAGAGGAGATTAACACAAACAAATTGAAAAAAGGACAAACGCATATGTACTCCATTTATTTATTTAAAAATGTATATATCACATAACAGTAAGCTCCCCCCCAAGCTCTGTCTACGTTTCCATTGCTAGTGTTTTACTTTACATTTATAGTTATTCTTTTTTGCATACATTCTTTGCATAAATCATATTATTATTTATTCCCAGACCAATTAATGCTTAATGTTAGAACACCAGACAAAATGTTATAGGAGAAAATGACAAAAACAGCATTACTAATAGAAGTGTCAGTACTAAACAAATTTCTTCCAGTACCAGGCACATTGTGAAATAATACAAAATCTGAGGGAAAAAAAAATCTGCACATATGTGGCAGCACTAACTCACAAGACTGTGAAAGCAACAATTCTACCTATGATTAGGCAGCACTACAAATATAATACCAGCCCCTAGAACACCACTATACCTCCTTTTGGGAAAACACAATCAACAAGAGTGCTATAGATCCCTACACAGTAACTACATGCTAGCAAAATATCTCACCTTAGTCACGCTGCAAAATGACCCTTACAAAATAAAAAGGTGATCCCAAGTTAAACACAGAAACATGCAAATAAAAATTAGAATGATGACCTCAAGATACCATACTCAGCATGCAATGCAACACTGGAGCACTAGAAACAGGCCTGCATTTTTCCTCTTAGACTAAGCTGAGCATAGTCATTGTTTTTATGGGGAGTGGGAAAGAAGAAAAACAAAGTCTCGGCAGCACCCACTTAATATGGTGTTTTATTGGGGCCACTGAGCCTTTGTCATTTTTCTTGTGGGAGGTGGGGACAGAAGGGGGAGAGAACATAAGGAGGAATGGGAGCAGGGAGAGAGCAAGAAGAGGGGGTAGAAGCAGGGAGAGAGCAAGAAAAGAGGGGTGGGAGCAGGAAGTCTGAAGGGAGAGGAGGGGGATGGGACAAATGGCAAGAGGGAGTGGAGATGGAGGAGAGATGTTGGATTCTGAAGGGGGAGAGGCAGTGGCGTACCCAAAGTATTTGACACCCAGCGTGGATGTTTCCTTCAGCATTTTTATGTATAATTTTAAAATTTAAGCACACAGAAAAATATATTATGTTTGCAAATTGATTTTTAATTAGTCCACCAAGTGCAGTACTATCATAAGCAATTGGAAATAGGAAAAATGCAGGACATTAATAATTCCATGGACAGGTATTACTGCACATGTACCTGAAAATATTGTAGAAACATTTTTAAAACTTCATAGGTCACTTCTTCAGATGTCAGATCAAACATATCTAAAGACAGGTCCTACATTGTCTCAATAGCTCATGTATAGTATTTTTGGATAATACTTACACAGTGCAATATAAACTATCACAGCCTGCCAAGAATACTGTTTACCCCAAAAGACAAATCTGCTGTA
The DNA here is from genome assembly GCF_901001135.1 of Rhinatrema bivittatum. Lineage (NCBI taxonomy): Eukaryota > Metazoa > Chordata > Amphibia > Gymnophiona > Rhinatrematidae > Rhinatrema > Rhinatrema bivittatum. The sequence goes on from NC_042615.1 coordinate 127,645,701, forward strand.
TCAAAACACTAACTCCCAGATTCAAACAGCAACAACCTTACTCAGGAAAGAGCAGCATTGCAAATATTACAATAGGCCCTAGAACAGGGGTGGGTAAACGTTTTCTTGTGCTGGGGCCACAGTACAAGTTATCAAGTGCAATGAGGGCCAGAGGGTGGAGTGGGGCAGGGTGGGGCTGGTTCTCTTGGAGCTCCTCCACACAGCAATCAAATCCCCAGAATTTATTGCAGGCATTTCAATCTCCAACAAGTTTAAGTGCCATCATTTTTAGCACCTAAGAAGCCCCTTCAATCATGGATCCCAGACTCTACCAAAATCATAAAAATGTTCAACCTATCAGGTAAAAGGCATTTTCCCAGCTAGCAGACTACCTCACTTCAATCACAAATACAGGCCATAAATAGAAAGGTACAGACAAAAAACTGGACACTACTAAAAGCCAGACTTATATGCAGAAATACACCTAATAATTAAACTAATAAGGATAAAAAAAAATTCTCCCCTCTCCATACCTGAAACATTTCATTTGCAGTCACCCTGAGATTGTAGTGCATTAGTAGGGGGAAGGAGAGGAGGGAACACCAGAAACGTCCTCCTTCGTCTCTCATACACACACACACCCTTTTACCTGCTCTTCTTCTCACTCCCTTCTTCTACCTCCTCACCCTTTTCCCTTCCTGCTATCACTCATCCTCCCACTCTGTCCCCTTACCGTCCCTCTCTCACTCACCCATCAGTCACTCCCATTCATTTCCCTCCCCTCCCTTCCCTCTGTCAGTCACTCACTAGTACTCCCATGTCACTCCCACTCAATACCCTTCCCTCTGTCACTCGCCCTTTTCTTTTTTCATTTTCACCTACTTCCTACTCACTTGCCCCTCTTTCCCACCCACTCACTGCCTCCCTCTATCACTCACCCTGTCCTTCGCATTCCTTCATATCCCTTCCATTTCACTCACTCACTCACCATCCTCACTACTTTCCCTACCTTCCCATCCCTTCCCACACCTCCCTCTCTGTCCCTTCCCTTACTCCCCTATTATTCACTATTCCTCTTAACAGCAGCATGGAGTTCCACTGGCAGGGGATGGAAACCCCACCAGTACACTGACAGCGGGGCCTCTCCTTGCTGGCTGGGGGTGGAAACCCTGCCAGTGCACTGACAAAGTGGCCTTATCACCAGTGCCGATGAATGGGGCGGCTTCTTGCTGGTGGGGGGTAGGACTGCCAGCACAGCATTAAAACTCTCCAATGCTCTCACCTGTCTGCTCAAGTGTTAAGTGTCATCAAGGGCAATAACTTGGCCTTTGATGTCGACAGGCAGGCAGGTCAGAGCATTGGTAGGCCACACATAATGGAGAGTATCCCAGTGATAGGTGGGCCGGACTAAAAACCTTTAAGGGCCATATTTTTCCCACCACTGCCCTAGAAGACCAGTACACTTCCTATTGAAAGCAAAACTAAAGAGCCCTACACAGAAACCATACGCTAACAGAATCCCTCATTTTGGTCACACATACAGAACACAGAAAGACCAACAATAAAATCAAGAGAAATCAAACATCAATCATAGTAAAAACCATATTAATAAAAAGAATAAAAGTGTATAACTTTCCCAAATGCCAATATAATATTTCAAAACAGCAGACACATCAAATAACATTAAATAATGAAACTAATAAGGATTTTTTAAAATCTCCATATCTGTTATTTTTTGATTTCCAGTCACTTTGAGATTGTTATGGATTGGGAGAAGGGGCCCCATACAAACTTCATCCCCTCTCTCTCACATACCCCCTTTTCTCTCACATAAACACATACCAGCTCTGTCTCACACATGAACATGCTCTCTGGCTCTCATACACACATGCACATGTATTCTCTGACTATCATATGCACATGCACTCTGGCTCTCATAAACATGCACACACATATGCACATGCGCTCTCTGACTTCCATACACCCATCCATAGCAGTCTTCCTTCCCAGCTCTCTTTCCTCCCAGCCTCCTACTTTCCAGCACTGTTGCTCCCCAGTCCCCTATTTCCTCTCAGGAACCTCACTCTCCATGAGTCTTGCTCCCCAGCTCTCTGTCTCCCTCCCAGAAACTCCATTCCTCAGCAGTTTTGCTCCCCAGTTCTCTCTCCCAGCCCCATTTCCACTCCCAGACACCTCACTCGACAACAGTCTTGCTTCCCAGCCCCCATTCCCCAGCACTCTTGTTTACCAGCCCTCTCATCTCACAGACCAACCATAGCAGAGCAGTCTTGCTTCTCAACTCCATACTTCCCATTTCCAAACAGTCTTAATCCTCAGCCCCTTTCACCTCCCATACTTTCTCATTAAGTCACTACTCATTTACCTCCCACAATCTCCTCACTCATTGGAGGTGGACAACACATTATTTCCTTTCTGCCACTGCACCTCAGCACTTCTGTGACCACTTCACCCACCCTCCATGCTTCTAAACAGGATTGCAGCCTTGTAGTGCTGTCTGCTGCTTCTTTACTGATTGCACCTGAGGACGTCATTTAGGAGCTGGCAGCCAGGAAGGAGGAAACGGCCCTAGGCACTGCAAGGCCACGATCCTTCAATTCATTAGGAGCAGGGAGGGTGAGTGAAAACAAAGTCAGCATGGCTTTACCCAGGGCAAGTCTTGCCTCACAAATCTGCTTCACTTTTTTGAAGGAGTTAATAAACATGTGGATAAAGGTGAACCGGTAGATATAGTATACTTGGATTTTCAGAAGGCGTTTGACAAAGTTCCTCATGAGAGGCTTCTAGGAAAAGTAAAAAGTCATGGGATAGGTGGCGATGTCCTTTCGTGGATTGCAAACTGGCTAAAAGACAGAAAACAGAGAGTAGGATTAAATGGGCAATTTTCTCAGTGGAAGGGCGTGGACAGTGGAGTGCCTCAGGGATCTGTATTGGGACCCTTACTGTTCAATATATTTATAAATGATCTGGAAAGAAATATGACGAGTGAGATAATCAAATTTGCAGATGACACAAAATTGTTCAGAGTAGTTAAATCACAAGCAGATTGTGATAAATTGCAGGAAGACCTTGTGAGACTGGAAAATTGGGCATCCAAATGGCAGATGAAATTTAATGTGGATAAGTGCAAGGTGATGCATATAGGGAAAAATAACCCATGCTATAATTACACAATGTTGGGTTCCATATTAGGTGCTACAACCCAAGAAAGAGATCTAGGTGTCATAGTGGACAACACATTGAAATCGTCGGTGCAGTGTGCTGCGGCAGTCAAAAAAGCAAACAGAATGTTGGGAATTATTAGAAAAGGAATGGTGAATAAAACGGAAAATGTCATGATGCCTCTGTATCGCTCCATGGTGAGACCGCACCTTGAATACTGTGTACAATTCTGGTCGCCGCATCTCAAAAAAGATATAATTGCGATGGAGAAGGTACAGAGAAGGGCTACCAAAATGATAAGGGGAATGGAACAACTCCCCTATGAGGAAAGACTAAAGAGGTTAGGACTTTTCAGCTTGGAGAAGAGACGACTGAGGGGGGATATGATAGAGGTGTTTAAAATCATGAGAGGTCTAGAACGGGTAGATGTGAATCGGTTATTTACTCTTTCGGATAGTAGAAAGACTAGGGGGCACTCCATGAAGTTAGCATGGGGCACATTTAAAACTAATCGGAGAAAGTTCTTTTTTACTCAATGCACAATTAAACTCTGGAATTTGTTGCCAGAGAATTGGTTAGTGCAGTTAGTATAGCTGGGTTTAAAAAAGGATTGGATAAGTTCTTGGAGGAGAAGTCCATTCCCTGTTATTAATTAAGTTGACTTAGAAAATAGCCACTGCCATTAGTAATGGTTACATGAAATAGACTTAGTTTTTGGGTACTTGCCAGGTTCTTATGGCCTGGATTGGCCACTGTTGGAAACAGGATGCTGGGCTTGATGGACCCTTGGTCTGACCCAGTATGGCATTTTCTTATGTTCTTATCACAGCAGCGCCGTTGGGTGGAAGGCAGCAGAAAGGAAATAATGTGCCTTCTCACTGCCACCAATGGGGCTTCTCCCGTTGTCAGCAGAAATATTTTTGTGGGGGAAGGCGATGGCCTCCCTACCCCCATGTTCCAGTGCCTATGAATTGTGAAGCCCATGGACAGATGTCCCTGTACTCACAATGCTCTAGGATCTTGCATATGGAAGAACTGTGTAAATCTCTCAGGAGTTGTAATAGATCTTCCTCCCCTAGTGCAGCCTCATCTGCCTCTTCTGGTAAAGATTTGAATCGTAGTTCTTCCAAAACTCCCCTGATCACTCAGGCCAAGACCGTGGTCAAGTTCAGCTGTCCGGGCAACATCAGAGCAAAAATGGTGTCATACCCTGGAGCTTGGCCCTACCTGCATCGAAGAAACACAAACCATTCAAAGCAAGGTGCATCGACACCACCAACATTGGAGTGTCTCCCTTTTGCACCGGTGGCAAGAAGATCAGCACCACATGGTGCATCCGTCTCATTTAAAGCATTGTGTACCGATGCATGATGCTTCCTTGATACCTGAGGTACGAACGCATTTGATGCACACTGCTACAATGCATCACATGTGCGACACAGTGCTTATCTACATGATGCAGTTGACACATTTCACTCCACAATGTGCCTGGGCAATCCTGCTGCTTAAAAGCAGAAAAAGTGGTGCACGATCCTCTAGAACAACCAAGCATTCCACCTCCTTCATCCATTCTCCTTCCTGGCACCCAGCACGGTTGCCCACATAGCAGTATACTACTCATCTGAGATCTGCGGGAGAAGGTTACCCTTCCCTCCTCCAATAACCAAAACATTAATGCCTCCTAGTTTGGTAGAGAAAGGCCTGGAAACAGTGGCTCTTGTCTCTTCAATAGTTCCTCTTGCCTCAAATAGACGAGTGCTTCCCATATCTCTCCTGTAGGCACACCTAACCATTAGGTTTTCAGAATATCCATAATGAATATGAATGACATATATTTACATACATTGGAGACCCAGGATATGCAAACTTATCTCTTGCATAAACATTGTGGCATTCCTGAAAAACCTGACTGGATAGGTGTGCCTCCAAGAGAGAGATGGGAAACACTGAAATAGACTACCTTTTATAATGCAAAAGCCTGTCTTAGAATAGTAATATAGTAATAGCAGAAGACCAAAAGGTCCATCCAGTCTGCCCAGTCAGTGCACACCACCCTCAAGCTGTCTGCCAAGGACAGCAACTGCTGCTTCGTGCAGTTTATCCCCATTCTTTTAGGGTAGCAACTGCCGCACCTGCAGGTTAACTCCAAGCCTTAAGGGTAGTAACTACTGCTTTGTGCAATTTCATCAAGCCATATGTTAAGGATAGTAATATCTTCAATCAAAACCAAGCAACTGTCAAACCCATAACAAAATTACTGTTAGCAACATTTTACAGTTGTGTTCATAAGTTTACATACCTCAGGGAGAATTTGTAAGATGTGTAGCATTTCAAGAAAACATGAGTGAATAGACAAAACACGTCTGTTATTTTTAATGTGTTTCAAACTAAATTATTTTATGCATCACAGAATAGCACAATCATTAAACAAATCATAGCAATAAAGGAAATCATAATATGGGCCTGTTCAAATGTTTACATACCCTTGAATGTTTGAGCTGATAATATGACTCAGGTTGAGACACACATGTTGAGATGACAATGAAGGGTGGGTATCTACATCTGTGCCTTGCTTGATTGTAATTGGTGTCAGTGAGTTTTTCCCGTCGATAAGAAGGCTGAATTAACCTTGCTTTCTGGACTATCCACTAGGTAGCGGTCTCGACGGAGCTTCCAAAAGATCACAGAGCTTTGCTCTGTGCAGCTGCATTGTCTTTCCTGCACGGCACCATTTTCCCTCAGTCTTTTTTTTTTTCTGCGCTATGACTGCGGAGCTTCTGAGAGATTCCTTCAGTTTCTAATTTTTTCTTCGATCTGACTCCTTTCATGGTTTTTGCCGACCACAATTCGCTTACTTTCTTCGACCCCCCCCCCCCCCCCCCCCAATGCCACCACGCACTCTGGGGTTCAAATTTTGCCCATGTGGCAAAATTGTCAGCCACGGATGGCCACAGCTGCTGTTATATATGCCTGGGTCCGGACCATGACCAGGCCAACTGTCGACACTGCGACTGAATGTCCCACAGGGCCCAGCGGCAAAGGGCCCAGAAGATCATGATGCTTAAAGAAGGGGGCTCAGACCAGCGTTCTTCCCATTCATTACCAGGTCCTTGAGGGGAAAGATCAACTAAGCCCAAGCGGGCGTCCTCTCTACAGGTGATAGTTGGAGGTGTACCGCCTCCAACTATCTAGGCACAGTGGAGAAAAATCTGGAGACCAGGAATAAGCCCTGTGCGGGGAAAAAAGCGACATGCAACAAGGGATATATGCCGCAAAGGTGCGTGGTTGTTGGTGAAAGAGGCCAAACCAGCGCTGTCCATACAACCACTGGTGCATGCGTCAGTGGCGAAGCCTACAGACGAGTGACACAAGGAGGCGTCAGGTGCTGCCGGCGCATTTGCACCATTCTACCTGCCCAATGCAGGCTGCTGTGACGCAGTCGACACAAGAGAAACGCCGAGCGTGCTCGAAGCACCCGACGCCCCGGGACGTGGTGTCTCGCCACCTCAAGAGGCGCCTCCTGGAAGAGTTGAACACGGAACTGTCCGATGTTGAACCACGTTCGGAGCATCTTTCTTCCAGCTCCTCTGAGCAGGTTTTCTCTGACCTATCCTCCATCTCCAAGTGACGAAGAGCTTCCCTCAGCTATAGGAACCCTGCAGAAGTGGCACAAATTCTTTCACCGGGAAGATCAAACAGGGCACTATGCCCATCATCCCCCTTCGAACATCCCACACATGGGAGACGGCAGAGATCCGTTGGGCTCTCCTTCGGACTCGAGACCGAATAATTCTCCATCGCCATCTCCTGAAGAATGCTGCCCAGTGTAACAGAGAGATAAATATCCCCCTTCATCGCCTCAGCATGACCACGGCTCCTCCACAGGGATCCTCTCGGACTCACCCAAGGGGCAGCCGGAGCCCTCCTCTCCCCCGGAACACCTTTCATATTCAAAATTTGTGGAGAAAGTGGGTTCTAGGCTTGGTGTCAATACAAAGAAGATCCCAGACCCTCGAGCTGAAGTTATGGACTTTCTAAAAATACTTGAGGTTCCAGCAGAGCCTACCGTCCCATGCAGTTTTGGAAAACCGACCTTAAGTTCCGAATGAGGTAGTCCCCTTGTTACAACATGGTATAGCTCCCCCATGCCTCTGTGATGGTGGAGTCCGCGATGAAGCGCTCCAAAAAAACTCGCTTCCACTCCAACACCCCACCGGGCAAGGACTGTAAATATATGGACATACCAGGCGAGCATGCTGAATGCCAAGATACAGCAGCACCAATTTTATATTACTTAGTATCTGTATGAGTGCCTGCAAGCTTTAAAAACACCACTTCATCCCCACTGCCTTGGACGGGACTCCACCGCAGCAATTCACTGACCTAGAGGAAGGTTTGAGACACCTGCTCTGATCCATCTACAAAGCCTTTGACATGGTGGCCTGAACATCAGCAGGGTGGATTGCGATGTGAAGGCTAACATGGCTAAGATCCAGTGCCATAAGCGACGACAAGCTCGCGGAGCTTCCCTGCAAGCGTGACAACTTTTTTGGTGAAAAGCTGCAGGAGACTGTCTCCTTGTTGAAGGAACAGAACATGGCAGTCCTGTCTCTCACGTCTCCGGGGGAGCAGTAGAACACCAGCAGGCGGTACACCTCCAACTATTGGCGCTCGTACCAGCACAGGCGCCAGTTCTGCCCTTACCCAGCCTAGTAGACAACTGCCACAATAGCCCCCAATTCAGGGCAGGCCACGGGTACCACGACATCTGCCCCAGCCCACTGACCCGAAGGAACAGCAGGGTTTTTGAGTGGGGCAGGGCTGCTGCCACATCCTCTAGTGGGAAGATGAATATCTTTTTACTACAGCTTTTGGGAGGCGATTGCCTCCGACCATTGGGTGCTCCGCATTTTCAAAGAAGGCTACTCCCTCAACTTCAAAAACAAACCCCTCTTTCATACCTGGTGGAATGCCCAGGGTTCAAGCACCAAACGACCCTGCTCCAGGCCAAAATTTAGGACCTCCTCCAGCACAGTTCTGTCCAGCAGGTGCTCATCCGCGAGTGGAACGAGAGGTTTTATTCCCAATACTTCCTCATTCCGAAGAAAAATGGGGGTCTTCATCCAATCTTGGATTTACGGTCCCTCAACAAATTCTTAGTGAGAGAGATTCAAAATGATGTCTCAAGTCTATTCTAACTTTCCTTCAGCCCAATGATTGGATATGCTCACTGGATCTCAAAAATACTTACTCCCACATCCCAATGCACCCTGGGTCCTGGTGTTATCTATGTTCCCAGGTGATTGTGTGTGGAATTCAAAAATGAAATTTCTGATCTATTAGTTAAAATTTGTAACCTATCATTAAAATCATCCATTGTACCTGAAGACTGGAGGGTGGCCAATGTAACCCCAATATTTAAAAAAGGCTCCAGGGGCGATCCGGGTAACTATAGACCAGTGAGCCTGACCTCATTGCCGGGAAAAATAGTGGAAACTATTCTCAAGATCAAAATCGTAGAGCATATAGAAAGACATGATTTAATGGGACACAGTCAACATGGATTTACCCAAGGGAAGTCTTGCCTAACAAATCTGCTTCATTTTTTTGAAGGGGTTAATAAACATGTGGATAAAGGTAAACCGGTAGATGTAGTGTATTTGGATTTTCAGAAGGCGTTTGACAAAGTCCCTCATGAGAGGCTTCTACGAAAACTAAAAAGTCATGGGATAGGAGGCGATATCCTTTCGTGGATTACAAACTGGTTAAAAGACAGGAAACAGAGAGTAGGATTATTCAGAGTAGTTAAATTGGCAGACTGTGATTCATTACAGGAGGACCTTGCAAGACTGGAGGATTGGGCATCCAAATGGCAGATGAAATTTAATGTGGACAAGTGCAAGGTGTTGCATATAGGGAAAAATAACCCTTGCTGTAGTTACACGATGTTAGGTTCCATATTGGGAGCTACCACCCAGGAGAAAGATCTAGGCATCATAATGGATAATACTTTAAAATCGTCGGCTCAGTGTGCTGCAGCAGTCAAAAAAGCAAATAGAATGTTAGGAATTATTAAGAAGGGAATGGTTAATAGAACGGAAAATGTCATAATGCCTCTGTATCGCTCCATGGTGAGACCGCACTTTGAATACTGTGTACAATTCTGGTCGCCGCATCTCAAAAAAGATATAGTTGCGATGGAGAAGGTACAGAGAAGGGCAACCAAAATGATAAAGGGGATGGAACAGCTCCCCTATGAGGAAAGGCTGAAGAGGTTAGGGCTGTTCAGATTGGAGAAGAGACGGCTGAGGGGGGATATGATAGAGGTCTTTAAGATCATGAGAGGTCTTGAACGAGTAGATGTGACTCGGTTATTTACACTTTTGAATAATAGAAGGACTAGGGGGCATTCCATGAAGTTAGTAAGTAACACATTTAAGACTAATCGGAGAAAATTCTTTTTCACTCAACGCACAATAAAGCTCTGGAATTTGTTGCCAGAGGAGGTGGTTAGTGCAGTTAGTGTAGCTGGGTTCAAAAAAGGTTTGGATAAGTTCTTGGAGGAGAAGTCCATTAATGGCTGTTAATCAATTATACTTAGGGAATAGCCACTGCTATTAATTGCATCAGTAGCATGGGTTCTTCTTAGTGTTTGGGTAATTGCCAGGTTCTTGTGGCCTGGTTTTTGGCCTCTGTTGGAAACAGAATCTTGGGCTTGATGGACCCTTGGTCTGACCCAGCATGGCAATTTCTTATGTTCTTATGTACCAATACAGGGTTCTCCCCTTTGGACTTTCAACTGCACCCGGAGTGTTTATGAAGTGTCTGGCGGTAGATGTGGCCCACTTAAGGAAGCAAGGCATCCAGCTTTTTCCCTATCTGGATGACTGGCTCATAGTTGCATCGAGTGCCTCCCAGTTGCAACGGCACCTGATTTTGACCATACAGTGCCTAGAGGCTCTGGGATTCCTGGTGAGCCTCGAGATGTCCAACCTCCAGCCCACGCAGCTGCTCCAGTTGATTGGGGCAGTGATGAACACGACACTGGGGAAAGCTTTCCTACCATTGTACGCAACTAATACGATGCAGATGCCCTTCTGCACGTCTAATTCTAATGCTCCTGGGCCCATGGCAGCAGCCATATACATAGTACCTCACACTCATCTACATATGTGATGATTGCAGTGGGGCCTCAAGCAACAATGGGTATAGTTTATCCACCTGCTCTCCCAATCAGTACAATGCACTCCCTCCATGTGGAAGAATCTATGGTGGGGGTTGGCCTCTGCCCCCCCCCCCCCCCGAGGAAGGGAATGCCGTTCCGCCCTCTGTCACATCAGCTCATCCTCACCACTGACGCCTCCACCAGGGGTTGGGGAGCACAGCTAGGACCCCTACAAACACAGGGTCTCTGGTCACCGTGAGAGCAATCTCAGCAGATCACTTTCTGGAGCTGCGAGCGATTCGAAACGCGATCTGCACCTTCCGTTACCTACTTCATGGCAAAGTAGTCATGATCCTCACAGACAACCAGATGGCCATGTTATACATAGAAACATAGAAATGACGGCAGAAGAAGACCGAATGGCCCAACCAGTCTGCCCAGCAAGCTTCACACATTTTTTCTCTCATACTTATCTGTTTCTCTTAGCTCTTTGTTCTATTCCCCTTCCACCCCCACCATTAATGTAGAGAGCAGTGATGGAGCTGCATCCAAGTGAAATATCTAGCTTGATTAGTTAGGGGTAGTAGGGGTAGTAACCGCCGCAATAAGCAAGCTACACCCATGCTTATTTGTTTTACCTAGACTATATTGTACAGCCCTTGTTGGTTGTTTTTTCTTCTCCCCTGCCGTTGAAGCAGGGAGCTATGCTGGATATGCGTGAAGTATCAGTTTTGTTTTTTTCTCCCCTGCCGTTGAAGCAGAGAGCCATGCTGGATATGCATTGAAAGTGAAGTATCAGACACATTTGGTTTGGGGTAGTAACCGCCGTAACAAGCCAGCTACTCCTCGCTTTGTGATTGCGAATCCTTTTTTTCTTCACCCCTGTCGTTGAAGCTATGCAGGATATGCGTGTAGCATCAGTTTTTTTTTTTTTGTTTTTTTTTTTCCCTGCTGTTGAAGCAGAGAGCTATGCTGGAAATGCGTGATGTATCAGTCTTTCTCCCATGCCGTTGAAGCAGAGAGCCATGCTGGATATGCATGGAAAGTGGAGTATCAGGCACATTTGGTTTGGGGTGATAACCGCCGTAACAAGCCAGCTACTCCCCTCTTTGTGAGTGCAAATCTTTTTTTCCATTTCCTCTTGCTGTTGAAGCTTAGAGCGATGTTGGAGTCACAGTAAGCATGTGTATGTTTATTGAATAAGGGTATTGTGTCCAGGCAGTAGCCATCATTCTGGCGAGTCACCCACTCTTCATTGGCGGCCTCTTGACTTTATGGATCCACAGTGTTTATCCCACGCCCCTTTGAAGTCTTTCACAGTTCTGGTCTTCATCACTTCCTCCGGAAGGGCATTCCAGGCATCCACCACCCTCTCCGTGAAGAAATACTTCCTGACATTGGTTCTGAATCTTCCTCCCTGGAGCCTCAAATCGTGACCCCTGGTTCTGCTGATTTTTTTTCCTATGGAAAAGGTTTGTCGTTGTTTTTGGATCATTAAAACCTTTCAAGTATCTGAAAGTCTGTATCATATCACCTCTGCTCCTCCTTTCCTCCAGGGTGTACATATTTAGATTCTTCAATCTCTCCTCGTACGTCATCCAATGAAGATCCTCCACCTTCCTGGTCGCCCTTCTCTGTACCGCTTCCATCTTGTCTTTGTCTTTTTGTAGATACGGTCTCCAGAACATCAAAGAAGGAGGGTTTAGTTCCTTAAACCTCTGTCAGGAAGCTGTGACAATCCTAGAATGGGCGGAGAGATGGTCCATCTCCCTGCAAGTCACTTACCTGCTCAGCATTGCCAAATCCAGGGCGGACAAACTGAGCAGAATTTTCCACACCCATGAGTAGGTGCTTCACCAGGAGGTAGCAGATGGCCTTTTCCAGGAGTGGGGGATGCCCTGCACATACCTCTTTGCAATTATAGTCAACAGGAATATGAACAACTTCTGCTCTGTGTTCCCAAGCACAGAAAGATTTGCTCCAGATGCTTTTCTCATTCCGTGGACAGGGGGTCTGTTTTATGCTTATCCCCCAATTTCTCTACTGTCAGACGATTCAAAGGTTCATAGCAGAGGTAGTGGACCTCATTCTCATTGCCCTAGCATGGCCCAGGCAACCCTGGTACACATACCTAGTTTGACTCTGTGGCACCACCCCACCCTCTTCCAGACAGAGTGAACCTACTGACCTAGGACAAAGGCTCTCTTCTCAGTCCCATGCAGACCTCCCTACACCTCACTGCCTGCAGGTTGAAAGGCCTGTATTGAACAGCTGGCAGATCCCAAAGGAGATTCAGGACGTTCTCGTGTCGTCTGTAAGCCATCCCCATGAAAGCACTATCAGAACAAATGGATAAAATACAGACCTGGTGCAGAGAGCGGGATATCGACCCATTTTCCTGCTCCCCACAATTGCTACTGCAATATCTGCACTCACTTTTTCAGGCAGGGCTAGCGACAATGTCCCTCAGAGTTCATTTTTGTGAAATTGCGGCATATCATCCACTGCACAACAGCCTACCAGTCTTACACCACCCCTTAGTCGCTCGTTTAATGAGAGGACTCATCAGATTATGTTCTCCATTGATTAAGCGCTAAGTGACATGGGACCTTAACATAGCCCTGGTACAGCTTAGTCTACCCCTGTTTGAACCCTTGCAGACCCGCCACATGAAATACCTGACATGGAAGGTGCTTTTCCTGGTGGCAATAATATCAGCCAGATGGGTCAGTGAACTATGTGCCTTAGTCCACTATTTGCCCACTTGTAGTTTCATCATGAAAAAGTAACTCTAAGAACGCACCCCACTTTCCTGCCCAAGGTAGTTTCTGTGTTGCACATAACCAGATGATAACCCTACCGATGTTCTTCCTGAAGCCGCTCGCCAATGACAGGGAGAGATTGCTCCACACGCTGGACTGCAAATGTGCACTGGCTTATCACAAGCGTCGGACACAAATAGACAACAGAGCATCCCAGTTATTCATATTCTTCAGTCCAAATGCCCCATCTTTCCCATGGCCAAACGAACTTTATCTAATTGGATATCTCAGTACATAGTTTTCTGCTGCTCCTTACAATCAGATACCCTCGCAGGGAATCCAAAGTCCCACCAAGTGAGGGCATTAGCCACATCGATAGCCCATCTTCAGGATGTTCCTTTACTGGACAATTGCAGAGCCGCCACTTGGTCTTTGTTGCATACCTTCACATCACACTACTGCCTGGATCAACAGGCGTTTTCAGATGCAGCCTTGGGCAAGGCAGTTCTCCACTCCTTCAAGGTTTAATGGCTGTCCACACATACCATTGCAGAAACTGAACTTGCTGCCTCATCACTGCCTCTGACATTGGACTGCAACTGTACCTATATCATTAGCTGGGGACTCCAGAAAGCATGGCTAATTCAGCCTACTTATTGACGTGAAAAAAGCAATTATGCTTACCGTAAATGGTGTTTTCCGTAGATAGGATGAATTAGCTATGCTGGTCTGCCCGCCTGCCTGAACAGCCAAGAGAGAGAGAAAGAAAAAAAAAAAAAGAAGAGGACACCAACCTTTCTTCCTATTGGCTTTATGGACTGAGGGAAAATGGTGCCACATGGGAAAGACAGTACAGCCACACAGAGCAAATCTCTGTGATCTTTTGGAAGCTCCGTCAAGGCCGCCACCTACTGGACATCCCAGAACACATGGCTAATTCATCCTGTTATCTACGGAAAACACATTTTACGGTAAGAAACTTGCTTTTCTTAGCTCTTGAGAAACCATTGTCAAGTTCATCTAGGGCTACACTGACTTTGGTTACTGAAGTATGGGGAAAGCAAAAGAACTGTCAAAAGGATCTGTGAGCAAAAATAGTTCAACTTTATAAATCAGGAAAAGGATATAAAAAGATATCCAAAGATTTGAGAATACCAATCAGTACTTTTCAAACTCTGATTAAGAAGTGGAAAATTATGGGTTTGGTTAATACCAAACCAGACCAAGAAAGATTTCAGGTACAACTGCCAGGAAGATTTGTTGGTATGCAAAGAAAAAAAAAATCCACAAAGAACTTGTTAAATGCAGGCTTCTCTGAAACAGTGGTGTGAGCGTTTCAGCTTGTATAATAAGGAGATGCTTGAACAAATATGGGCTGCATGATAGAGTTGCCAGAAAAAAGCTATTGCTACACCATGTTCTGGGTTCAGACCATGCACACTGGAATTCTACCCAGGGGCTCTAACCTGGGGGACTAAGCTCACTGGGTTCTACCTGAGGGGCTTATCACCTGAGTGCACACAGGATTACCTCGGGGGCTTACCCAATATAAATACCCAAATTAGTTGGATTATACCTGGAGGCTTGAACCCAGGGGCTTATCCCCTGCACAAAGAGTCACACACAAACTTTGGTTCAGTACATCACGGTTCCAGGTACTTAGGAAAGTAAGTTTATTTGAGCAATAGGAGGATAGAACAAATACAATAGATAACTGCTCCATATATATAATATACATGTTTCCAAACCATCAGCCTGTGTTATCATGTCCAGGAGCTACTCTCCCCTCTCTTGCACTGACTCTCCTTATGCACTAAAAATGCTTGTGAAAGCAGTGATGTTCCCTCCCTCTGATTCAAATCTCATATGCAGCTGTGTGGCCTTCACTTTCTCTTTCAGGCTTTAGTATAAGTTAATTGCTTGCTTTCTCATCGTAGACCTAGTGGAATAAATAAAGACTTTTGCTATTCATAAACATTTCACAGTAAAAGGAGTTCACTCAGAGGTTGGCCTGTGGCCTTCAAACTAGTTTGTGTCTGAATGAAAAGTCTGAAACCATATGGCCTACCCTCTATATACATTCTCAGCAAAAGTAACAAAAAAATGACTCCAACACACCAATACCGCAAAAAGCCCACTTAAATACACTAAACAGCACATAGTAAAGCCTCAAAACCTCTGGAACAAAATAATTTAGAAAGATGAGACCAAAATTGAACTTTTATGGTCACAACCATAAACACTGTGTTTGGAGAGGAGTCAACACCATCCCTACTGTGAAGCATGGAACTGGATCTCTGCTGGTTGGGGGGTGGGGGGGGGAGCTACAGCGGCCCAGGGTATTTAGGCAGAATTGATGGTAGGATGAATTCAGTGTCTTATAAGGATATATTGGAGGAGAATTTGCATTCATCAGCCAGGAGGGCGCACTTGGTCTTTCCAATATGACAGTGATCCAAAACATAAGACTAAGTTGACCCTTCATAGTAACTTAGTAATGACGGCAGAAAAAAGACCAAAATGGGCCATCTAGTCTGCCCAGCAAGCTTCCCAAGGCAATCACTGCTGCTCCGTGCAGGTTACCCCTATCTTTCTCTTAAGGGTAGTAACTACCGCTCCGTGCCGGTTAAACTTTTTTATTTATTCCAATCCTATAGTCTTTTTTAGAGATCCACAGTGTTTATCCCAATCCCCTTTGAAATCCTTCACAGTTTTAGACTTCACCATTTCCTCTGGAAGGGCATTCCAGGCATCCACCACCCTCTCAGTGAAGAAATATTTCCTGACATTGGTTCTAAATCTTTCTCCCTGGAGTTTCAAATCGTGACCCCAAGTTCTACTAAATTGTTTCCAATGGAAAAGGTTTGTTGTTGACCATGGATCATTAAAACCTTTCAAGAATCTGAAGGTCTGTATCATATCACCCCTGCACCTCCTCTCCTCCAGAGTATACATATTCAGGTTCTTTAACCTCTCCTCATGTCATTCAGTGGAGAACACCCACCATTTTGGTCACCCTTCTCTGGCCCGCCTCCATCCTGTCTGTCTCCTTTGAGAATCGGTCTCCAGAACTGAACACAGTACTCCAGGTGAGGCCTCACCAAGGACCTGTACAAGGGGATTATCACTTCCCTTTTCTTACTAGATATTTCTCTCTCTGTAGTCTAGCATTCTTCTGGTTTGGCTATCACCGTGTCACACTGCTTCGTCGACTTCAGGTCATTAGACACTATCACCCCAGGTCTCTCTCCTCCTCTGTGCACATCAGCCCTTCACCCCCCCTCCCCCATCCCCCAACGCATATAGTTCTTTTGGATTACCACACCCCAGATGCATGACTCTGCATTTCTTGGCATTGAATCCCAGCTGCCATATCTTTGACCACTCTTCCAGCTTCCTTAAATTCAGTTTCATTCTCTGTACTCCTTCCGGCATGTCCACTCTGTTGCAGATTTTAGTATCATCTGCAACAGACAAACTTTACCTTCTATACCTTCCGCAATGTCGCTCACGAAGATGTTGAACAGAACCGGTCCCAACACCGATCCCTGTGGCACTCTTCAGCAGCTGCAGCAGAGGAAAGTGAATGTTCTAGAGTGGCTAAGAGTCTCCTGACCTTAACATCATTAAGCCACTTTGGGGAGAACTCAAACATGCAGTTCCTGTAAATTCTTTGGTTGTCTAGCATGATCTGGAGGCTTTTTGCCAAGAGGAATGGGCAGCTTTACCAAATGAGAAAATAAAGGGCCTCATTTACAACTATCCTAAAAGACCACAAGCCGTCATTGATGTAAAAGGGGCAATACATGATAGGGTATGTAAACTTTTGAACAGGACCATTTTATTATTTCCTTCATTGCTATGTTTTGTTTAATGCTTGTGCTATTCTTTGATGCATAAAATAGTTTAATTTGAAACACACTGATCACTCGTTTTCTTAAGATGCTACACATTACAAATTCTGCAGGGGTATATAAACTTATGAGCACAACTATATGTGGGGTGACCAGCCTTCTTGATAATTCAAACAATGCTGCTTGAACATGCTTTGCTTTTCGACTTGGCCATAGAAGCAGTCCTGTGCTACATAATGCTTTTTCCTAAATGTCTGCTTGTCAGTATCCCGAACCGTAAAAGTCAGGGCTCAGCATTGGCAGTTGTCTAAATCCAGTTTCCCTGCTGTTGAAACAGAGAGCAATGTTGCAGTTGGGTAAAACACAGTATCAAGGCTATAATTGGGCTGCAAATGCCACAGTATTTCAAATTTCTCAATGCCACAACCTAGTTTTGAATTTGTGGCCTCAGTTGTGCGGCTGGGCACCTCAAGCCTTATGTTAATGCTAGTAACTGCCGCTTCGTGCAGATTACCCCTAATCTGAAATGTTTCACCTAAAGTTAATATAGTTTGCCCTATTTCATTTCCATCCTCTAGCTTGTAGGGATCCACAGTGCTTAACCTGAGCCCTTTTGAATTCCATTATCATTCTCGTTTTCATCACCACTTCTGGGAGGACATTCCAAGCATCCACCACCCTCTCTGCAAAGAAATATTGTCTGATGTAGGTTCTGACTTGACCCCTTTGGAGTTTCATATTGGGACCCTGAGTTCTACAGTTTTCTTTCCAGTGGAAAATATTTGATGTCTGTGCATCATTAAAGCCTTTCAGGTATCTGAAGGTCGGTATAATATATCCCCTGAACCTATTTGCCTCCATGGTATACATATTTAAAATTTTTCAGCCTCTCCTCATGTGTCATCCAATTCAAACCCAAAATCATTGTGGTTGCCCTTCTCTAAAGTGCCTCCATCCCTCCACCTACTCCAGGCCAGAGAACATATCAATCATATGTCCAAATTGTGGGGTTCAAAAGAGATAGATGAAACACGTCACCCTCTTTCTCTAAAAAGATAGATGGAATGCTCCAGCCTCTCTTTTCAACTCTTGCTTCCACAGTTCCACAAAAGGGAGTCCCAAACTCACCAGTGGGTGTGCTCTCATAATCAGAACCCCAAATTTAGGGGCTCTTCATCTACACACTCGACTACAGCGGAGTCTAGTCAGTCAGAGGTAGTGGACCAGGTTGCTCCTCTGAGACCTCAACCAGAGGAAACTGCTTTTTCTTTATCCCCCTGTTAGACCAGTTCTCACCATAGGGATTTCCTCCTCTGTAGCTGGTGCAGACAAAACACGCCTTAAGCTGTTTGCTGTGATGCCATTTTCCCTATAAGGGAGGTGTGCTGGAGGCAGTTCCCAGTAGTTGTCTGTCTCGCAGCAGGTGCAAACAACTGCTGTTTGTCTCAATTTTTTTCCTTTTTTTTTTTTTTTTCATCTTTAGCCGCTTGCTCATTTTCTTCCTGGCTTGGTGCATTTCTCTGGGGTTTTTCCTTGCTAGTTGTAACTCCTGGGTCATTGGTCTGACGCCTCCTGGTGATATCCCTTGGGTCATGTCCATAGCTCTCGCTAGGGCTGGAGAGGTTGCCCTGATAGGGGACGGGAAGCCTAAGGCCAAGTGCTTTGCCCTGACTCAGTTTCCTTCTCCTGGCAGCACATTAAGTTTATAAAAAAAAAAAAAAAAAAAGGTAAAGAGGGAACAGTTTTAAGCATGTATGCATCAGCCTGCCTACGTAGTGAGGATAAGAGGCAGCATTTTGCAGCAGGCCTTATAAATGCCAATTTTCACTGCTGCTGCTTCTCTATGCCGAGAAGTCGGTAGAGCAATCGGGTGGTTATCCTCCTGCAGGCAAGGAGGAGAGGGGACAGGATGAGGTAGCTAAGCTCCAGCTATGTGGAATCCCAGGAGACCAGAAACCCTTGGTCTCTCCCTTAGTTGTTTCTTCGGGTAGTAGACAAGGGAAGCCGAAGGATCTGGTTCTCCCTGCTGGAGGACCCTCGCATGTCTTTTCAGCAGACTGTGTCTTGCTGATTCATCAAGCATACCAGTCCATGCAGAACAACCAAGGTCTGCTGGGCCACTCTGGAGCCACTGGACAGGGACTGCCCTTCAAGAAACCCAGGCCTTCCACAAGGCCTTGGACGTTCCTTGAGGTCTCCCGACGCCAGGGAGAACTCTCCCGGGCCGGACTCATACTTCTCAGAGGAACAAGAGGGCTCCTCAGAGGATGAAGCAGACGCAGTGGTGATGCATCTCTTTCATAGAGAGGAACTGCCAGCGTTAATTACTAATATGCTGGCTGCCCTCAAGATTACATATCCCAGGAGGGAGGACCATCCAGAGGGGGACCCCATTCTCCTGGGGAGGAAGAAACCTCAGAAATCCTTTCCCTTGCATTCAGCTCTAAAATAAATGATTTTCATGGATTAGGAAACCCCTCAAGGCCCGCTGAAGGGAACAAAGATCCTTGGCAAGGTCTACCCCCTGCTGTAGGATATGAGAGACTCTCTTCTTAGCTTCCCCAAGGTTTATGCCTTGGTATCAGCAGTTACTCGCAGGACCACCATTCCCATGAAAGGAGGATCGGCCTTAAAGGATCAACAGGATAGAGAGATCAAAAGCCTGTTAAAACAAGCCTTTGCTACCAATGCATGGGCCTTACAAGCCTCCACATGCGGGGGCTACGTTGCTCAAGCAGTGGTTCATTGGGTCCAACAATTGCCAGACTCAGAGGATTCATCGAGATTTGAATCATGGGTAGCCTTCCTGGCAGATGCCCTCTATGACCTCCTCAGGATGGCTTCACGGGCCTTGGCCTCTGAAGAAGCCATAAGGAGGCTGCTCTGGCTCTGGAACTGGGCCACAGATGAGGCTTCAAAGACCCACCTGGCCAAATTACCTTTTAAAGGGGGTCTGCTTTTTGGGGAGGAACTAGATAAACTAGTAAAGTCTAGGGGAATCAAAGCCCCAGAGGCTTCCAGAGGACAGGCCAAGACATAGCCCTAGGAATCTGAGGTTCCAGCTCCTCAGGGATTACCGCAGACGCAAGTTTGACAGCCCCTCACCTTCCAAGGGGCAAGGAGGTCAAGGAGTCAGCCCTTTCGAGGAGCCAAGCATTCCAGGTCCAACCCTTTAGCAGAGGCCGGTGCTAGCTGGGCTCCCCAATGATGATCAAGGGAAATCCCCTGAGTCTCATCACTGTGGGAGGGTGCTTACAGGGGTTCTACTAAGAGTGGACCCATATCACCTTGGACCTTTGGGTACTCGAAGTGATCTGCACAGGGTATGCGCCCAAACTGGTCAAGGCAGTACCCCAGATGTTTATGGTCTCCCCTTGCTTCTCCCCAGACAAAGGAGTTGCAAAGGTTACAAGCAGTATGCCCCATCCCAATTCAGGAGCAGAGCAGGGGAACCTACTCATCTACTTTGTGGTACCCAAAAAGGATGGTTCCTTTCGCTCTATATTAGAACTCAAGGAGGTCAACAAGTGCCTCCGGGTCCCACACTTCTGTATGAAAACCCCGCACTAAGCCATAGTGGCAGTAAAAAAGGGAGTTTCTCTCCTCCTTATACTTAGCCCAAGCATACTTTCGAGCCCTTCCTTTTGGCATCGCGATTGCACCAAGGACCTTTACCAAGGTGAGGGTGGTGGTAGCAGCCAAGCTGCCCAAGCAGGGCATTTGAGTCCACCCCTATCTGGACGACTGGCTTATTCAGGCCAAGTCCGCCCAGGAAAACACCTGAGCTTTCCACCATAGTATGCTTGATGAAGCATCTAGGTTGGGTGGTGAACTATGTAAAGAGCAGTCTCGAGCTCTCGCAGTCCCTGTAGTTCCTAGGAGCACTTTTCGACACACAAGCTGGGTGGGTGTTTCTCACCCACAAGAAGCAGGAAATGGGCTTCATGGCAGCAGTCATAGATTTGGTCCGTGGGCCAGAGCACATGTACACCCCTACCGGAATCTTTACCGACCAGGTGATCACCAATTTCAATGAACAGTTGCCCCTGCTGCGGCCAACAAGGGACAGCCTAGACTGGTGAACGCATCTTCCCTACCTCTCAAAGAGGGTAAGCTTAGCCATGCCATTCTGGATTTCTGACCACAGATGCCAGCAGCAAAAGCTGGAGAGCCCACTGCTGAGATCAGATGGCCCAGGGACAGCGGGGCCAACAGGAGAAGAGCTGGCACATAAACAGGCTGGAGCCTTCAACCTAGCCCTCGGGGGTTTTCTCCTATTGTTATCAGGCAAGCCAGTCAGAATTCTCTCAGTCAATGTTACAGCAGTGGCCTATATAAATTGCCAGGAGGGGTGCATACAGCCAGTCTCTAGTGTGTGAGACAGCGATTTGCACCTGGGTGGAACAGAATCTGGAGAGCCTGATGGCAACCCACATTGTGCCGCTTATGCAACACTAAGGCAGATTTCCTAAGCAGGAACAAGCTGGACCAGGGAGAATGGGAGTTGAGCCAAGAAGCTTTCCTCAGGATCGTGAGCAAATGGGGGCAGCCAACAATGGACCTGATGGTGTCCCGTCTGAATGCAAAGACAAGACATTTCTTCAACTGAAGAAGAGAACCAGGCTCCAGCAGAATGGACACCCTGCTTGTGCTCTGGCCAGCCAGAGGCCCGCTATATATGTTCCCTCCATAGAGGGAGCAAGCAACCCTGATTGTCCTGGTAAACTTGGACTGACCAAGAAGAGCATGTTATGTGGACTTCCAGAAGCTACTGATAGGTCCTCCCTTGCACCTTTCAGAAGGGAAGGGCCTTCTTCGTCAAGGCCCCATATTCCTGGAAGACTCTGCTCCATTTTGTCTTATGGCATGGCCCTTGAAAGGGCATGCATACAAATATGCTTTATCTACTGCCCACCAAGCCTCCTAGAATTAAATATCTCACCACTAATCGAGTTTCTCACAACACACTTAAACATCTCTAAACCTACCATAGTGCTAGGGGATTTTAATCTTCACATGGACATCCATCCCCTATCAAATACATGCCAGACACTAATAGACACTATGACAGCATTAGGCTTCTCACTAATAACGGATAAACCAACACATAAAGCTGGACATTCACTTGATCTCACCTTCATCAACAACAATTGTTTAGAACACTCTAAAACTAATTACACACAAATTCCCTGGTGAGACCACTTCCTAATTCATTCCAACGTCAAACTCCTTAAACCACAAGTCAAACAAAATTATAAACACATAGAATTTAAGTATCGACCACCTTATAATTTTGAAAAACTAGAAGAAAAACTAACAGATATTGACTACAACAACTGCAGTTCTGCTACGGAAACATGGTTAGACTCTACCAAAAAAAAATAGCTGATGAAGTGGTGAAGACCAGAACTGTGAAGGATTTCAAAGGGGTGTGGGATAAACACTGTGGATCCATAAAGTCTAGAGGACGTGAATGAAGAATGGGTGGCTCGCGGGAATGACGCTCACTGCATGGAGATAATACACACGGTTAATGCGACTCCAACATTGCTCTAAGACTCCAATATTGCTCTAAGCTTCAACGGCAAGAGGAAATGTGAAAAAAAGGATTTGCATTCACAAAAAAGCGGGGAGTAGCTTGCTTGTTACAGCGGTTACTACCCCAAATCAAATAAGCCTGATACTTCACGCATTTCCAGCATAGCTCTCTGCTTCAACGGCAGGGGAGAAAGTCTGATGCTTCACTTTCAATGCATATCCAGCATAACTCTCTGCTTCAGTGGCAGGGGGAATGAAGAAAAGTGGATCTATATACAGACAACAACCAACAAGGACTGAATTACATAGTCTGGGTAAACAAATAAGCATGGGTGTAGCTTGCTTATTGCGGCGGTTACTACCCGTAACTAATTAAGCTAGATATTTCACTTAGATGCAGTTCCAACACTGCTCTCTACATTATTGGTGGGGGTGGAAGGGAAATAGAACCAAAGGTTACTAAGAGCCAAGAGTAACAGATAAGTATGAGAAACAAAAAGTGCGAAGCTTGCTGGGCAGACTGGATGGGCCGTTTGGTCTTCTTCTGCCGTCATTTCTATGTTTCTATATGAAATAAACCCCATCAAATCAATATGAAAAAAAGAATTAAAAAAATAATCCCTGGCATAACGAAAAATTAAAAAATGCAAAAAGGACTCTCAGGACAATAGAAAAAATATGGAGAAAACACAAAACAACCGAAACCCTAACTAAATACAGAAAACATCTAGATTTCTACAAACAACTAATCCTTAATGTAAAAAAAGAATACTATAGCAATAAAATATAAAAGTTTGCTAACAACCCAAGAACCTTATTCTCAATAGTATCAAATCTCACCAATGACAAACAAGAATCACCTCAAAATCTACCAGAATCAAAATGTAACGAAATTGCCAAATTCTTCAGTGACAAAATTACAAACTTAAGAACCAAACTACCCAATACTACCAAACAAGAAATCAAAATGCAAAAAAGAGACGTTAACCAATGGTAGTCATTTATTGAGATATCCGATATGGAAGTTGAATTCATGCTAAAAAAACCCCCCAAAAAACCCTAAACCCGGCTCCACACATCGACTCAATACAAACAATGGATCTGAAAAAAACAGCTAACAGTCCCCCAACACTAGCTAAGATCATAAAACCTATCCCTAGAAGAAGGGGCAATTATTAAACCAGTCATAAAGAAAAAAAAACAAAACAATGACCCCTTGATCCTGAACAACTACCGCCCAGTCTCAAATCTTCCCTTACTAGCCAAACTAATAGAAAAAACAGTACAAAAACAGCTAGCTGAGCACCTAGATAATAACATACTGTACCCGTCGCAACATGGAGTTCGCAAGCACTACAGCATGGAAACACTACCTCTCTCGCTAACAGATAACATTCTAAGAGGTTTTAATAGTGGTAAACATTACATTCTAATAATGCTAGACTTATCAGCAGCATTCGACACAGTAAACCATAAAATACTACTAAAAAGATTAGAAGAAATTGGACTTCACAGCAAAACAATAAATTGGTTCAGTTCATACCTAGATAATAGATTCTTTCAAGTTCAGATCAACAATGTATTATCAGAAAAAATCAATCTCAAAACAGAAGTACCGCAGAGATGAGCCCTGTCCGCAACCCTCTTTAATATACATGTTGCCCTTATGCCATCTACTAGCAGGATTGGGAATCCTACATTATATTTATGCAGACGATATTCAACTAATTCTACCAATTGAGGACACAATAGAGAAAAAGTTAAACCTAGCTAACATGTACCTAGACATAATTAAACAATTTCTAAACCAAATGGAACTTGTGATTAACATCGAAAAAACAGAATTTCTACACTTAGATCGAAAAAATATCGAAATCATTCAAACCCCAATAATACTCAAAAACAACCAGAAAATTGACCTAGCTGAAAAAGTATGGAACCTTGGAATAATAATGGACCCAGAAATCAATCTAAAACAACACCAGTCCCTTGTAGTGGAATCTGCTATGAAAAAAGAACCTGTATTCATTCTAATTTTCCACTGGGTAAGGATCACAAACTTCTGGAGAATTTTGACAAGAATATTCCAGAGTATCATGCTTTTCACTCACATCGCTATCCATCAGTTCTGCATGGTGCAATGCATTCATGATTGTCTTCAGAAACTAAAGGCATACTTACCTTTCTCTAATCAGAATACCTTCCCTCACCCATTCTGGGATTTGGAAGAAGCTCTTGACACTTTCCCTGTTCTGTATCTGAGACATTTGATTCTGCTTCATGGGCCTCCACAGTCTCTTTTGGAATGCAACATATGACATGGCTATGAGCAAGTTCTATCTGAGAGGACAACCATGAAAAATTAGTGGATTTCCCTTGCTTGGAAAACATTCTCTTTGGAGAGGAGTTCTGGGAAACAGTCTCCTAGCTAAAAGACCAAAATATGGTAGTACAATCTTTCTCCCTAGCACCTGAGCATCCCACCCCCATCGCAGTATGCATACTACCCATACAAATGACCCTGTTTTTCACAAATGCCTTACTGGCCTTTCCAACAGTACCAACTTCCATCTCTTCCAGCACAGTGACAGCAGTTTCCAGCCAGATGCAGACAGTGTGAAAGCTGTCAGCCAAAAAATATTCAGCAGACCCAACCCAAACCAGGGCCCAGTTTTTTGTGATGTCAACCAATCCCCCCTTTCTTCCCTTTCAGTAGTGGGATGAGTTCAGCACTTTCTAGAGAAATGGCATCAAATAGCCAAGGACTCTTGGGTCCTCAACATTGTTCAGTATGGTTACCAGTTGCATTTCTCCTAGCCCCCAACCCTTACACTCTATTTTCATTCCCATCCAGATCCATCTTATCTCCCACAAATTGGCCTTACTTGATTCCAAATAAACTTGACCACTGCCAATATAAAGTCTTGTTTAGCCTGTCTCCGGCTCCCAAAGTCTTCCTGAAGTGCCTTGGGTAGTTGCAGTGCAATACAATACCAGGAGATTCAAGGCTTCCCATACCTTGATGATTGGCTAATCACAACGCTGTCTTGAGAAGCAGTTTCCTGCTCTCTAGATGTGACAATTTGTCTTTTGCAGAGCTTAGGGTTTCTCATCAAATTCTAGAAATCAAGCTTAGAACTCACTCAGTGCGTCCAGTTCATAGGGGCATGCATAGATTCCACCCTATAGAAAGCATTCTTGCCCAGCGAATGGATGTCGACCATGATCTGTTCACTGGGGAGGGTGTCTCCAGTTAAAGGTCCCTCCAGGGGACCTTTCCTCCCTGTGATTACTTCCCGAGGGCCCTTTCCTCTCGGGTTGTTATACTGGTGATCAATAAAATTCCTCAGTCAAGTAACTAATCAATTATCTTTATTAAGTAAAAGTAGGAAATGAGCAGGTAAGAATGCGAGAAATACAGTCCATTCTCGGGAGTAGTTTGAGACAGCTCCAATAATGAATTGCCCCAGAATCTACTCAAATTCTACATGGCATATAGCTTTGTTATGTAGAGCAAAGTGTTTTACTTTTTTTTTTTTCTTTCTCCGGGATTTACCATATTAGGCATGGATGGGTACAGAAACTTCTCAATACTAAGGCTAGAACTGAGAGTTGCCAAATACCTTTATCTGAGATACTTTTCTGTTCACTGGCTTCTGGCCTTGGGCTTATAATGGGTGAATTTATGTAGCCACTGTTTCAGTTTCTTGTTCAAGGTCATGCCTGTTTTTCACTTGTGCTGCATTCTTGCTGAAGAAGTCTTTTTTTTATTATTTATTATTTAATCCAGTCTGTCTTCAGATCTCACCCATCCAAGCACAGCTGTCCAATCCAAGGTCCTCTGCCAGGAAACTCCTTGTGACATTGGTTCATATGGCAGCAGCCATCCGCATAGTTCCACTAACCCATCTTCACATCTGTTAGCTACAGTGGGGTCTGAGATCCCGGTGGAATCAACTCACTTAACCCTTTTCTTCACTAGTACAAATCACACTGCTAATGGCGAGATAGTTGTGGTGGTGGTTATGCCCCCCCCTCATACTCTGGAATGGTGCTGTACTTTGCTTGCTTCCCCATCAGCTCATTCTTACCGCAGATGCATCCACCAGAGGTTGGGAAGCCAACGTTGGATCCTTCTGTAATCAAGGCCTTTGCTCTTCTCATGAATCCCTCTTCTAAATCAATCTCTTGGAGTTACGTGATATGGCATGCTCACTACGTTCACACATCATCTCCAAAAGAAGAGCATCCTAATTCAGACTGACAGGTTGCCATGTTCTGTGCGTGGAGAAACAGGTTTTTTGCTTCTCTGTTAGGAAGTGCTGAAAATCTGGAACTGGGTAGAACGTCATCAAGTGAACCTGCAGGCCACTTATCTACGAGGTGTTTCCAACATAGTAGCAGATCGCCTCTCTTGCGAGTGCTCTGCAGCTATTTTTGGATTTACTGTCAGTGGACCTGTTTGCATCACAGCAAAACACAAAACTAAATCAGTTTTGCTCCATTCTTCCAAGTGATCACAGACTAGCACAAGACACTTTCCTAAATGATTGGGGGCAAAGTCTCGTGTACTCTTTTCCCCTCCAATACCCCTCATTGCCAAAACAGTGCAGAATATTTTTCAGGATTGTGTCCATCTGATCCTCAGTGTCAGTGTGGCCCAGACAAATTTGGTACACGTATCGTGACAGACTTTCCTGGGGTCAGATCTTGATCTTCTAATTTAGGATGATGGGACACTCTTTCATCCCAATCTTTCAGCCCTCAACTTCACAGCTTGGACGTTGAGCGCTCAGTGATTGCAAATCTCCATTTACCATCAGAGATAGAAGACATAGTGGTTTTGTCTAGAAATTCTTGAAGCAGAAGAAAGCTATGCCTTCAAACGGAAGCTATTCTCTATCTCATGCCAACAACATGATTTTGATCCCTTTTGTTTTGAGCCTCCACATCTCTTACAGTACTTTCGTCCTCTCTACTGACTCAGTGAGAGTGCCATCACAGCATACCACATCTTATTGGTAGGGACCTTCATTTTCAGTTTTTATTTTATTTTGCCTGGGACTTTCAATGTTATAACAAAAATTAATGGAAAAGTTTTGTTATAACACAGGAGAGAAATGAGTAGAAAAGTAATTTTTCACTGATTTTTGTTATAACGTTGAAATTCAAAGACAAAATTAAAATAAAAAAACTGAAAACAAGGTCCCTACTTATCAGACAACAATCTCCGTGCTTCTACTCGTGTATCATTTTATGAAAGGATTTTGATACATCCTCTGGCAACAAATTCCACAGCTTTGTGTATTGAGTGAAAAAAATACTTTCTTCGACTTTAAATCTGTTACTTGTTAGTTTCATACAGTGTCTCCTAGTCTTCCTTAGTACTATTTGAAATTGTAAATAGCCATCCCTCATCGCTCATCTCATGATTTTATAAACTTTTATCATATCCCAGTTGCCTCTTTTCCAAACCCTTCTCTTCTCTCTTCTATCTCTTCAGTCACTCCTCTGATATTCTCTGCAGCAGTGGTGCTTTTAGCTTCAGCTCTAGGCTGCCCTGCCTTGGCCACAGTATTGACTCCTGGTGTTGAATTTTAGACACCTGGACAACCTGGGATAGTTCTCGCTTTGTCATAAAGCAAGCACATTTGCTGAATAGAAATGTAATAATGGAAGAATCTTGGTTCCTTGCAATCAAACAGTTGTCTTGGGAGCCTACATTGTCCATCAAATGTAAAGCATGTTTGGCCACTGTTCTTTCCTCCACAGTAAATATTTTTCACTGTTGATCTCCTTGGTAAGCCATATTTGCCTGATAGGTAGGTTACGTAGTGATTGCCAGATAAAGGATTTTATTTGTGCTGATCACAAGTGAGGAGAGGGCTTTATATAATTAATTTTGCAGCTTTGGCAACCATTTATCATGGACATTTCTTGTCCCCTCTTGAGTAAACAGCGAGAGCACATTTGGGATCTAGTGGGCAAGCATTGTGTGTTTTATTTTCATGAACTCCCAGATTCTGATAAATGATTGAAGAGAAGCAGAGCAGGATATGCCAGGGCCTGTTCTTGGACATTTAATTGGAGCACCATTAATTAATGAAATCTGATGGGTTTTTACATTTTTTTTCCTGTTTACTTCCAATCTACTACATGGTGCCCTGGCTTAGTGCAAGCAGGAGAAGCATGCTGGCTGGGATGTGCTCAGATGGCACACATGCCGAGGATTGCTGACCCTAATCAAAGTATTTTTCTTTCTGCTTTTGTCAGTAAGCAGTGCTCTCGCAGTGATTGACAGCATCAGTAAGTCATTCTGTTAGTTAAACTGAAACCAAAACAACCTGAAGGAATTAATAAACACTTTTTAAGTACAGTGCCTTTCATATGCATCATAAAATTTAAAAATGAGTTTCCATTGGATGATGGATTTAATCCAACAATTACCAACTACTCCTTAAGGGTTGTAGATAGTGCTGGTTTCTGGGATACATGGCAAAAAAAATGTCCTTCAAACAAGCTAATCAATAGGATCCCAGCAGATCTTAGAAAGTCTGCAAAACTTATTTAACATTGCAACGTATCTGCAATTATTAATATCCATAAAATATATTTGCATCCCTTTTGCTCTAACAACTAGATTGTCATGCATATTTTGCTTGTGCTGAAAATCAAGCCAAGACCAGAGTCAGCCATTGCTAATTTATTTTTCATGTTCACTTGTTTGGTGGGGAGAAAGGTCGGAATGGGGGAAGGTGCAGTTGTCCTAACTAATAGTGTTACCTTTTATGAATTATAGGAACACTTTCTGTCATGCTTAGTAGAAATATACTAGTAGTAAAAGCCTGACAAGGATGAGGAAATACTGTGAAGTGCAGGAAGTGTGTAATTGAGATCTGTGGTAATACAGAGTGCAGGCTGGGCTCGGGTGTACTATGTGGATAGTGGGAGGATAATACAGAAGGGCAGAGCTGGAGGGGGCAGACCTCAGTTTGCTTACTGGTGATGCAGGTGCAGAGCAACTTTTCAGTTTATTAGAATTAGATAATAATGGGTAAGAGGAGAGAGAGACAGGTCTGGAATTTAGATCATTGAATTATGGATCAGGAGAATTACTGGCATGTGAGAGCAAGGCTCTTCCTTGCCTATGTCCATGTGATCTTAGCCAAGTCACTTTATTTTCCCTTTGCTTTGGGATCCAGTTGAAAACAAGTCATTTGTATTAATCTCTTTCCTTGTCAACAAATTAAGCAATTGTAATTTTCTACTTTTCACAAATTCTTTGAGTCTTGAAGAGTCCAAACCTATGGATGTTTTTTAGAAAATTAGTTGTTTAAAAGAAAATCAGCAAAGTAGCTGAATGCAATTGTCAGGTTCCAAGCAGAGTTCATTTTAATAGGAGCTTAACAGAAAATAGAGACCTTCTTGCCTCTAACTTGTCAGAAACAAAGTACAGACTCTCCCCAAGCATATATAAGTCCAGAATTATACTCACTTTATGCAAGTATTATGGCAAGTCAAAGCAGTGCGGTTCAAAGTATGTTCAGGTCTATTCATTACTCAGGTCCACATACAGGTCGAGTTGCGCAGTTCAAATTATTCTCAGGTTACCCTCATGTTACTACCCTTAACAGTAACATGGGGGTAATCTGCAGAAAGCAGTCTAACAGAAACAAAGGGTAACCTGTATGGAGTGGCAGTTATCATAAGTTTGCTGGACAGACTGGATGGACCATTTGGCCTTTTTCTGCCATCATTACTATGTTACTATGTATGTATTCACACCAATATATGCAAGTACTCTCCACAGGTCTGTTATCATGGGTCACAGAATCCAGGATCCACAGTGGGGTGTCAGCCCTCAGTTGCTGGGAGCAAGGAAATGTTCCCAGAAGTCTATTTCTAGTCCCTTGGGCCTATCTGGTGTTTCAGGATTGCGACTTCTGGCTCTACCAGCATATTCAGTGCTAGATGTTTACATCAGCTTACTTTCAACAGCGCACTCCAGCTTGGCAGGCCCCCAGTTCAAGAACCATTGGTGGCCAGTCCTGACACTAATATCTCTTCCTCAGGCAGTGGGACCTTAAAGACCTTGTACTAATGAAAGTTTAGAGCTTTAAACATCTTAGTCTAATAGCTATGGCTCTCCCTATATAGACAAAGCTGGAGGCAATTATTTTATACAACTTCCTCTCAAGAAGAATTTTGTAGTTCAGTAATTGAGAAATTTTGGGAAGAGTGGGAATCCATTTTATATAGATGAGTATTCAATAAACGTAAGAAAGCTATAGGGTGGGATCCTGCCACAGTTTTTGTTAACCAGACTTAGGAAGATGGCACACCTATAAACAAACATCCTGAGTTAAAT
The DNA here is from genome assembly GCF_901001135.1 of Rhinatrema bivittatum. Lineage (NCBI taxonomy): Eukaryota > Metazoa > Chordata > Amphibia > Gymnophiona > Rhinatrematidae > Rhinatrema > Rhinatrema bivittatum. The sequence goes on from NC_042615.1 coordinate 127,676,547, forward strand.
AAGCATGGGGTGGGGTTTTAAGGTTGGAGAGGAAAATAATATATTGTATGAAATTGTATCAAAATAAGTTGTTAGTTATTTCTCAGATATAATTCTATAAAAAATATAGCCAAATTAGATATAATACTATAAAAAATATAGCCAAATTAGGAAGAGATGATCCTGATATCCAGCATGGTATGATTGTTTTTCTTCCCAGAAACGAGTTAATCCAATAAAGTGTTCATAGGCTTACTTGTATATCCAGCTTGGTCTGTTTTTATTAGTCCCAAAACAAATTTTATCTTTAATCTTTTTTTTTTTTTTTTTCTTCAAAATTCCCCTCACATCCTGTAAAAAGGATTGTTCCCTAGAGTATTCTCACATGCTTTCACTCTCCAAGAGGGCCCTTGAAATATGGGCATTGCCTCAAGGGGACAAGCACCTATTTGTGGATGATATGTAAACGTACAACAAAATAGTCCTATGGGAGGTGATGACTGGGGGAGTGGGAGTGGAGATAGATAAAATGAAATATGGCTTTAAAAAATTGGAAGAATAGTCAAGGTTTTTGCAGCTATGCTTTAATCCAAAACCAGAATGACCAATAAACCCAAGAGTTTATTAAATAATGTTTCTTGGGCATTGGAAAGTGAGAAAGATGTTTTGAAAGATTTTCTTTATGATGAATGATTATATGTAAAATATACACCTAGGTTTGTGTCTGTCCACAGTTCAGTAGGGACATTTCACTACTGTTCAGCACCATTGTCTGGACAGAATTCCAAAGGTCAAATACTGGTTTGGAGCAGAAGAACTAGCAATCATCAGATAGGAAAAAATGACCTCAAGGTAGCCAGTTGGTATGAAAAAGCAGTTGGGGAAAGCTAATAGTATACTTGGGTGTATAAAAGAGGTATCATTACTAGAAAAGGGGAAACAATATTACCTATGTACAGATCTCTCGTGAGAACCCACCTTGAATAATCTGTGCAGTTCTGGAGAATAAAATCGTGTATGGCCTCTACTATAAACCATACATAGAGAAAATTGAGGGGCTAAGGATGTCATCTCTAGAAGAAAGAAAGGAAAGTGGGTATATGATTCAAATATCTAGAAGATTTCATAAATGTATCAGAAGATAACATTTTCCATAGAATGAAAACTTCAAGAACAAGATGTCATCATATGAAACCGAAGGAAGGGAGGATAAAAAATATTGTTTTTATATATTCAAAATTGATTACTTGCCTCATCTTTCAAACCCTCAAGGCATGTTACAATCAAAATTTGTGCAATCTTTGCATGCATAAATCTCTGGGAAATATGCCTCTAAAGGGAGGGAAATCCAAGAAAATAAAGCTGAAAGGAACCACAGATAAGATGGCCACCAATTCTGAAAACCAAAATGAATCCTGCCTGACCGTCCAAACTACAGACGCTTTAACACTAAAGGTGACGGGCGCAGCGATTGAGGCTCTAGACAATAGATTGAAATCTATTTCTGAGCAGATCTTGGACTTAAAGATTCGTTTGCCGAAATTACCCCGTGACTGGAAATGACCGAAGGAAGAATTTCCTCTCTGGAGGACAACTCAACGGCCGTAGCAGTAAAAATTGCATCTCTTGAAAAACAACTTGCTGCACAGAACGAAAAAATGGAAGATTTAGAGAACAGATCCTGTAGAACCCCCTGACTCGTTGAATTCGTGGAAACATGGATCCCCAAAGTGCTGCAGTTGCTGGACTTACAAGGCCTATTGAAGATTGCACAGGCTCAGCAGCAAGAAGGATAATGAGAATAGATGCTGAATTATTATCGCACTATTTCAAATTCTGGCACATAAATAGCAAATCCTACAGGCCTGCTATAAGCAGCAGGAGGTATTGTATCAGAACAATACCATTTAATTCATCCAGGATTACTCAGCGAATGTTGGTAAACATCACACAGAATTTAGCCCGATATGTGCCTCTCTGTTGCAGAAGAATTTAAAGTTTACCTTACAATTTCCAGCATGCCTCAAGATCTGGCATGGGGGCAAATTGAAAATCTTTGAGAATCACACTGCAGCTAAAACCTTCGTAGATAACCTACTTTAGGTGTGTGCTCAAATGTCTTTAATTCTCTTTTTTGCAGTCGGAACTTTATTCTGCCAGCAGACGTTTTTTTTTTTTGTCTCTTCTGTGTGATGTTTGTTTTTTGTTTTGTTTTGTTTTGTTTTTTTGCAATAAAGTTTCTTGATTGAAGGCTTGATAGCTGTGTCACAGGGCTATGGTGATTATACCATCTGGCTCTTTCCAACTATGATCCTTTGCTCGTGTGAATTCAGAAGAGAATCGAGGGAGTATTGTGCAGTTATGATGTCTGCTGAGCCCCCCGGTGCTATCAGCGTAGAAATGAGGTGGTCTGTAATGAACGCTCACGCCCTTGGTGTCAAGGCAATGAGTATTACCGCTATGTTTTCAAGGTTCATGCCGGAGATGGCCTGGGGAGCTGTCTGCCTTTTGCTTCGTTACATGACTGCCTCTGTAGTCCCTTCAGGAGCCAAGCTTATAACTCACTCAATTTACTACAAATTGTTTACAGCGTTTGTGGAGTTCTTATTGTTCATTGTTAGATGGTATTGATATTTAGCTGGGACGCCTGTTGCTCTGAATAATTTCAGAAACTATACAATATTGTTTTCTTGGATGTCTTCTTACCTTCACTGCCTGGCTGGGCTACGATCCTATTGGGGGATGGTGTCTGTCCACATATTACACGCACCTCCTATCCATATAGATGAAAACTTGGGGGATTTACTAATTTGTGTTTTGGGAAGGAGGGGGGATTATAATTTTCTCTGATTGTTGGGATTCAAACCGCAAAATCTTTATACAGCCTATAGTCTCATCATTTGCATCTAAGGAAACTAGTTTAGATGTATGTCTTTACAGATATTTTCAGTTTCAGGGAACATATGCTGCAGGGTGATCTGTAGGGAGTCTTTTATAAGATGGATAGCCGTTAAAGATCTTGTCATGTTTCTAAAACATAGGTGATACACTCAGATTGCTCTCCTTAAGTGTGAATGGATTGGGTACTTCCATGAAGAAGGCAAAAATATTGCAAGAACTCAAAACGTAACAAAGCAGATATTGCATGTGTATAGGATATTCATTTATTCTCCCCAGAGAGTAAAATATGATGCCAAGATATATTTTCCCAACTTTTGCCACAATGGTCTAAATGACCAGATACCTGGTTATCACCTGATGATCTTCTTTATTTTATTAAACATATTCCGGAAATTTCGCAGAATGTTTTATTGTGAGAAACACAATACAAGTTTGGCAATTTTACTTGGCGACTTTGGGCTCCTCTCCTCTCAGTCCCAAGTCGCCTAGATCTCTTTCTTGGGTGGTAGCTTCTAATATGGAACCTAACATCGTGTAACTATAGCATGGGTTATTTTTCCCTATATGCATTACCTTGCACTTGTCCACATTAAATTTCATTTGCCATTTGGATGCCCAATTTTCCAGTCTCACAAGGTCTTCCTGCAATTTATCACAATCCGCTTGTGATTTAACTACTCTGAATAATTTTGTATCATCTGCAGATTTGATTATCTCACTCGTCATATTCCTTTCCAGATCATTTATAAATATATTGAAAAGCATGGATCCCAGTACAGATCCCTGAGGCACTCCACTGTCCACACCCTCCACTGAGAAAATTGTCCATTTAATCCTACTCTCTGTTTCCTGTCTTTTAGCCAGTTTGTAATCCAGGAAAGGACATTGCCACCTATCCCATGACTTTTTACTTTTCCTAGAAGCCTCTCATGAGGAACTTTGTCAAATGCCTTCTGAAAATCCAAATACACTACATCTACCGGTTCACCTTTATCTACATGTTTATTAACCCCTTCAAAAAAGTGAAACAGATTTGTGAGGCAAGACTTGCCCTGGGTAAAGCCATGCTGACTTTGTTCCATTAAACCATGTCTTTCTATATGTTCTGTGATTCTGATGTTTAGAACACTTTCCACTATTTTTCCTGGCACTGAAGTCAGGCTACCTGGTCTGTAGTTTCCCGGATCACCCCTGGAGCCCTTTGTAAATATTGGGGTTACATTAGCCACCTTCCAGTCTTCAGGTACAATGGATGATTTTAATGATAAGTTACAAATTTTTACTAATAGATCTGAAATTTCAGTTTTTAGTTCCTTCAGAACACTGGGGTGAATACCAAATGGTCCAGGTGATTTACAACTCTTCAGTTTGTCAATGAGGCCTACCACATCTTCTAGGTTCACCGTGATTTGGTTCAGTCCATCTGAATCATTACCTATGAAAACCTTCACCGGAACGGGTATCTCCCCAACATCCTCTTCGGTGAACACCGAAGCAAAGAATTTGTTTTTCCGCTATGGCCTTATCTTCTCTAAACGCCCCTTTAACCCCTCTAGCATCTAACAGTCCGACTGACTCCCTCACAAGCTTTCTGCTTCGGATATATTTTAAAAAGTTTTTACTGTGAGTTTTTGCCTCTACGGCCAACTTCTTTTCAAATTCCCTCTTAGCCTGTCTTATCAATGTCTTACATTTAACTTGCCAACGTTTATGCTTTATCCTATTTTCTTCTGTTGGATCCTTCTTCCAATTTTTGAATGAAGATCTTTTGGCTAAAATAGCTTCTTTCACCTCCACCTTTTACCCATGCTGGTAATTATTTTGCCTTCCTTCCACCTTTCTTAATGTGTGGAATACATCTAGACTGTGCTTCAAGGATGGTATTTTTTTTTAACAGTGTCCACGCCTCTTGCACACGTTTTACCTTTGTGGCTGCTCCTTTCAGCTTTTTTCTATTTCTCATTTTATCAAAGTTTCCCTTTTGAAAGTTTAGCACTAGAGCCATGGATTTGCTTACTGTCCCCCTTCCAGTTATTAATTCAAATTTGATCATATTATGATCACTATTGCCAAGCGGCCCCACCACAGTTACCTCTCACCAAATCCTGTGCTCCACTGAGAATTAGATCTAAAATTGCTCCCTCTCTCGTCTGTTCCTGAACCAATTGCTCCATAAAACTGTCATTTATTCCACCCAGGAACTTTAACTCTCTAGCATGTCCCAATGTTACATTTATCCAGTCAATATTGGGGTAATTGAAATCTCCCATTTTTACTGCACTACCAAATTGGTTAGCTTCCCTAATTTCTCTTTGCATTTCACTGTCTCACAGTCTTGGCCAGGTGTTTGTTTCACAATTGCACACACTCCTTTTCAGAGTGATCCAGGCTAGTCTCTATAAGAGGCCCTGATGGGGCTGGACCCTGGTAGGAGGCTGAGGTGAAAACCAGAACAAGTGAAGCAATACTGGAGTAAAGTGAGTCCTGGTGCTGGAAAAGCAAGTTTGCTTACTGTAAACGGTGTTTCCGTAGATAGCAGGATGAATTAGCCATGCTGTCATGGGAACTGCCAATCAGGGCCCGGGAGTCGGACCTTAAGTAGCAGAATGTAGATTTTTTTTCAGACTTTGCGGTTGCGCGTGTGTTCCTGCGCAGGAAGTAACAGATTCTCCTCAGTCTGTAGTTAAGCTTGAGCGTAGCTGTTGAAAATGCGACTACCAGGGAGGTGGGTGGGTAAGCAAACTTGCTTTTTCCCATGGATAGCAGGGCTGAATTAGCCATGCTGTCATTGGAGTCCCAAGCTCCCTATCATGCTGTAACAATTACCTAGCACGTGATGGGTAAGTGTGGTAGTCGCTTGTTTTAAGTAGGCAATGTGTGAAGAATCGCCTGTCCCAGCTTCACATCTGCTGCTGACTGATTGTCTATGCAGTAATGAGAAGTGAAGGTATGCAGGGAGGACCATGTGGCCGCCTTGCAGATGTCCACTGGTTATATGTTCCTGAGATGTGCAATGGATGTGGCCATGGCGCGAACTTGATGAGCTCGTGGAAGCGAGGGAAGTGGTAAACTTTTCTTGTTGTAACAAAACTGGATACACTGAACTATCCAGCTTGAGATTGTTCGTTTAGCCACCGGCAATCCCGGGGCATTCGGGTTGAAGGAAACGAATAATTGAGATACCCAGTTCATAGAGTGAGTTCTTCTTTTGTAATAAGCCAGTGCTCGTTTACAGTCCAAGGTGTGCAACAAACGTTCTCTGTCGTTTGAATGAGGTCTTGGGGATAAAAATGGATAACTCGATTGATTGATTGAGATGGAAGGCCGAAATCACCTTTGGAAGGAAGGCTGGATGAGGACGCAGGATGACCTTATTGTGATGGAATTGTAGGTATGGTTCATAATGTACTAGTGCCTGTAATTCACTCACTCTGTGCAGATGTTACTGCTACTAAAATTGCTACTTTCCAGGTGAGATATTTGAGATGTGCTGACTCAATGGGTTCAAATGGTGGTAGCATTAGTTGTTCAAGAAATACATTGAGGTTCCAAGGAACCGGTGGTTTAGCTATAGGCGGGCGAAGATGCAGTAACCCCTTGATTAAACCTGGATAATAATGGGTGCTCAGCAATAGAGTGATTATTAATCGGTCGGTGATATGCGGGAATCGTGCTGAGATGAAATCTTATAGATGATGTTGCTAATCCAGCCTGATATAGTGAATGTAGATAATCTAATAAGAGGGTTGGTGAACAGTCAATGGGTGGAATACCATATTCCGTACACCAGTTGGAATAGTGTTTCCATTTGAATGTATAACTGCGTCTAGTAGATGGGTTCCTTGATTCTAGAAGTATCGCTTGTGCTACTGCAGAAACTCCCTGTGCCATTAGTAGTGCCTGTTCAATCTCCATGCATTCAGATGGAGTGAGGAATGGAGTGGATGGATGAGCACTCCGCCGTCCTGAAGTAGAACATCTGGTCGGTCTGGAAGTCGAACTGGGTTGTCGATAGACAGACGTAAGAGATAACTGTACCACGGTTGTCTGGGCCAGGTTGGGGCAATGAGGATCATTTGGCTGTTGTCCAATATGCATTTTTTAAGTGTCCTGGTGATTAGTGGAATCGGTGGAGAGGCATATAGAAGATTTGTCGTCCATGGTATTAGGAAGGCATCCTGGGCGAGTTGTGATGAGCTCGGTCGAATCGAGCAAAATTGTGGAAGTTGCGTGTTCGCTTCCGTTGCAAATAGATCTATCGTTGGGGTTCCCCAATGATCGAAGATCTGCTGAGTCACTTCTGGGTTGAGTGAACATTCGTGCGGGTGGAAAATGTGACTTAACCTGTCCGCTCTGGTGTTTGCTAGTCCCGGCAGGTAGGTTGCTTGAAGATGGATGGGGACTGCCTGTGTGTATGGTGAAAGATTTGCAGAGCTTCCCTGCAGAGGGACCATGAACCGGACCCGCCTTGCTTGTTTATATAAAACATTGCCACCTGATTGTCGGTATATATCATGACGCGTCGACCTTGCAGGTGTTTCTGAAAGGTTTTTAGGGCATTGCGTATTGCTCTTAGTTCCAGGAGATTGATCTGCAGATTCTGTTCAGTAGGTGTCCATAGACCTTAACATCTCTCAGAGATCTAGATGTGCTCCCCAACCCTTCCGGGATGCATCTGTCGTGAGGACTGCATTGTGTGGCGGAGGACTGAATAGGGCTCCTTTGTCTAATGTGTGTTCTAGGAGCCATCACTCGATGTCCTTCTTCATCTGAAACGTCATCATTACACGTTTTTGCAAGGGTTGCACATGCTGTTTCCACTGTCGTTTGAGACCCCACTGCAAGAGTCTCATGCGAAGTTTTGTGTTCGGCACCATGAAATTTGCTGCCACCATGTGACCCAAGGCTGTCAGAATGTTTCGAGCCATTGGGTGTTGCGTATCCTTGAGTGACCGCAGGAGAGAATGTATTGTCATCTTCCTGTCCTCCGGAAGGAATGCTCTTGTGCGAATGGTGTCCAGGCAAGCTCCTATGAAGTGTAGAATTTGTGTAGGTTGTAACGTGGATTTTGAGTAGTTGATGAGCAACCCCAATCTCTGGAGGCAACTGATTGCTGTGGTGAAATGATTCTTTAATAGAATCGGGTCCTACACTACTGTCAACCAATCGTCCAGATATGGAAAAACTGTCAGACCTTGTTGTCGAAGGTGGGCCACCACCACTACCATACATTTGGTGAATACCCTGGGCGCTGCCGATAGACCAAAGGGAAGAGCCTTGTATTGGTAATGTTGATTGTGATATTGAAAACAAAGGTATCGCCAAGAGGATCGGTGGATTGGAATGTGTGTGTAAGCACCCTTCAGATCTATTGAACACATCCAGTCCTTGGGCTGTAATAATGGAAGGATGGACTTCAGAGAAACCATCTTGAATTTTTCCCAAACTATCCATTTGTTCAAGTCCCTTAGGTCCAAGATAGGTTGGTTTCCCCTGGATTTCTTTGGAATTAGGAAGTAAGGGGAATAAAAACCCTTGCTTCGATCTGTTCGAGGAACGTACCGGATAGCCCCTTGATGGTGGAGTAGGGCTATCTCTTGGGTGAGCTGAGGATGCAGAGTTTTCGAGCCCCGAGGTGTTAGATGTGGAATTTGGGGGTTGGTGACAAACTGACGTTGATATACATTCTTCACTATTTCTAGTACCCACTGATCCGATGTTATGGACTCCCAAGCAGAGAAACGAGCTGTGATTCTTTCGAGAGGTGCTTCTGTTGAGGCTGGTGGTGGCCTGGTCCTTAAAAAGACTGAGGACTTTACTGAGGCTGCTGTTTGCTGCGGTTGTTGTTGTCTTTGCGATCGTGGTTTTTCCCCTCTGCTGGTGTTGTGGAGGAGGATGAGTCTGCTGTCTTTGATATGTAGGATAAGATGGCATTCTAAAGGGTTAATTCCTATGCGGTCATCTAAAGAAGGGTTGTCTACGAGCCGTTTGATAGTATCGTTTGGAAGATGTTGGTGTTAAGGATTGTACTGTGAGAGCTTGATCCTTCAACTTGTTGACTGTATCATGGGAACGCTCACCACACAAGTTATCTCCCATACAAGGAAGATTAGCTAACTTCTCATGTAAGTCGTCTCAAATAGCACTGGCTTTTAACCAAGCCAGTCTGCGTGCTGCTATTGTTGTGGCTGATGCTCGAGAGGAGTTTTCAAATCCTTCATAGACTGCCCGAAGCAGATGACGTGAACATTCCAAAATAGGAGAAGGAATGTTATCCCCAGTCGAGGTAAACATTCCCTTGGTTGCTTGAATACATTCATACATGTACTGGACCATGTAGAATTGATGATGATAAATGCGAGCTGTTAGCATAGCGTTTTGGTATTGCTTAGCAAAATCATCTAAGCATTTATTATCCTTGCCAGGGGGGTTGGAGGCATGTGTGTTTGACTTTTTAGACCTCTGTAACGCTGATTCTACAACGATGGAGTCATGCAGTAACTGTGAAGTGGAATATGTAGAAGGTTTTTGTAACTTAAACTTCAAATCTGTTTTCCTAGATACTGCTGAGACTGTGAACGGTGTCTCCCATGATATTTGAAGAATACTATGTAACACATTGTGTGGTGGCAGTGATGTAGGCTCCCCTGGTGTATCGAAGATTTTTAAGAGGCCCAATGTTTCCGCCCTGGGCTCTGGTAATTTCTGCACTTCCAATTTTAAAATGGCTCCCATCTTTTCTACAAACTTTGGGTAAGAAAGATCCTCCGAGGGAGAATACGGTTCAGATGGCTGTTCTGGCGGATCTGAAGGGTAGCCTGTGGATGAGGAAGGTGAAGATTGTGACGCTACCGACTCCCCTTGTGAGGAGTGAGAGCGAGCTGGAGACGAAGGCTGTGGTTGTATTGGAACAGGTGTTGGTTCTACCGGGAATAACTGTGGCTGTTCTGTCGGTTCCTGTGGACTAGATATGTCTTCTGGTGGCAAAATAAATGAAGACTGCAGCGTTTCGAAGAATCCTGCAAGGGATTGTGAGAGATCCCAGAATGCCTTTTTGGTTTGTGCTGGCATCTGAGGGCGTTTGAGATGTGCCCAATGGTGGTGGGCCATCCGGTGGCTGGACAGACTGCGGGGTGGGAGGTCTCGAACTAGTATCCTCTACTAATGTTTTAGCGTGACTTCCTGATTGTTGTCCGGAGGATTCCCTGTCCGTAGACTGTGAGAGGGAACAAGATGAATTAGAGGATGAAATTGGTATTGTTCGCCTCTCCGAAGGTCCTGACCTTCCTGCATGATTGGAGGAAGATGAAGCTGGTGATATGTCTCCAGTATAATCTGAGGAGCGGTGACGTTTACGCTCGTGAACATGTCTGGAGGAGGAAGAAGAACTTTTATTATGGTGTTTCGACCTCTTTCGTCTATGCGAATGTTCACTATCCGTTGGAGAATCCCTCCCAGATATTGAGCGTTTTGAAGAAGTATGACTTCTGCCCACTGAGGACTGTCTTTCATGCCTCGATCGGGGGGTCTATGTGCTTTATGAGCTGTCTTCGTACCTGCGTCAGTCCTGGAAGTAGTCCCGAAACCTGGCGTGACGTACTCTGTACCAACTCCAGACACTGTTGCACCGGCATCCGATCTCGTCGGCGCCGGCCTCGGTGTTATCTGCTCTGGTTCCGGTCTGGTTGGCCCCGGCCCCGGTCTGGTCGGCCCCGGCACTGGTGTTTTCGGTGGCGCCTCTGGTCTCGCCGGCGCCGGCTCCAGTGTTCTCGGCGCTGGATTCGATGCTCGCAGCGACGGCTCCGGCCTCTTTAGGCCCGTCGAGCGGTGCAGTTTCATCGACGCTACGTGCGTCGGGCGGGCTTTGGGTTCCGATCGGGAATCTGCCCTCTGCGTCGATGGATCCCGGTGTGCCCATACCTGTTCGTATGATTGTCGGCACAGTCTTTTTTGAGTTGAGGGTGAATACTCCCTCGAAATCCTCCATTTTGGTACGGGGTTTTGTTCTTCCTTATGGCGTGACCCAGATCCCTGGGTCTTCTCCTGTTCCATGGCCTTACCTCCGGTCCCGGAAGCCTGCTGGTCCCACGACGAGGCTCTTCTTTTCTGGGGTGGCGCCCGCGACGCCGGCCCCGGTGAGGAATGAGTCGTCAACGGCCTATTTGTGAGCTTGAGTTCCATCATCCTGTAGGCCCTATGACTCTGGGCTCGCGGGTCCATCCGTCCACAAAAATCATAATCGAACTGATTGTGATCCGGTCCCAAACAGCGGTGACAGCGATCATGTCTGGTGACGGACATGATCTTACCACAGGGACACGGTTTGAAGCCCGAAGGCTTTTTCGACATTTTCTTCTAAAAAAAATTTTTAAACTGTGTGAGGAGAATATAGCTCCTCGTGTGCTCCCGCGTGTGGAAAAAACAGACTGAGGAGAATCTGTTACTTCCTGCGCGGGAACACATACGCAGCCGCAGAGTCTGAAAAAATCTACATTCTGCTACTTAAGCTCCGCCTCCTGGGCCCTGATTGGCAGTTCCCATGACAGCATGGCTAATTCAGCCCTGCTATCGACAGGAAACAGCCGGCGTGAAGCAGGGTTGTAATGCTGTGCATCTTGGAGCTCGAACAAGCTGGAACAAAGCAGGGCTGGAGAGATTTGGGACAAGTCAAATGCTAAAGGCTGGATAATCTCCTGGTTGCCAAGAACACTTTCTGCTTCTTATCTCCTTTTACTTGGCCTTCAGCCAATCCCAGTGATTAAGGGAATGACCATCTAATCATCTGACTTTTGTCTTTGCCCCTGTTTTCTGTCTATGCTATCTGTGAGTACAGCACACCAAAGCCAGCTCAATTATATTTTACAAACCATAACATCTCCTGGGGCCTTGGAGAAACCACGCTTAGCTTGAGTATAGTTGAGGAACATCTAGCTTTTGTCAAAATAAATTATCTACCCCCATTGAATTTACTTATTTTTTCTATATAAATACATTTTCATTTCTGTAGAAGAAATGACAGTTACAATAATAAAAACAAAAGGATAGTATTATTTCACAGTAGTATATGATTGCTTTTTGGAGTTCTAGAATCACTTTGATTGACTTCTGAAGCCTTACAGGCAACTGTTGGTTGCTATTGCCTTCAGGAGAAAGGTGATATTTTTAGTAATACAGAGGTACATATTTGGAGGCATTTAGCTGGATAACTCAGTTCTTATCAAGCTAAGTTAATATTTGGGTACTTATTCATCTAAAATTCAGCTGGATATCTTTATCTGGCTAAAATTAAGCCAGATAACTTGGTGTTTTGGGGAGGAGATGCGTTCATTGGATAAATTATCATGCTAACTTATCTGGCTAAGTCTGGTTGTGCCAAAGAGCTATCCTAAAGTTAGCTTGGTAAAGTTACCCGACCAACTTTAAGATAGTTGGCTATATTTAATAGTGTGGCTGCACTATAACTCCAAAGTTAGTTAAGTTTATCTGGTTAACTTTGCTATCCAGAAAATGACTGAATATGTACCCCACAGTTGTTGCCTTGGCTATCCATATAAGAGATTAAACCAGCCTTTTTAAGCAACTAGCAGATTTGACTGGTTTTCTCTTCATAAGTGTTAACAGAGAAGTGGTTGGAAACTATAGGTCAGTTAATCTTATTTACTTGTGGAAAAATTAATGGAGATTCTACTAAAGAAAAGGATAGTAAACTACCTACAAGCCAGTGAGTTGCAGGACCCGAAACAGAATGGTTTTACCAAAAGCAAATCATGTCACATTTGATTTCTTTTGGTGACTAGAGAATTAGAATAAGGGCAATGCTGAATGTAGTTTACATGAATTTTGGTAAAGCTTTTCATATTGTCCTGCATAAGGGGCTCATTAATAAACTGAGCAGTTTGGGGACGCGTTCCGAGGTAGTGGACTGGATTAGAAACTTGTTAAGTGAGACAATACAGAGTGTTGGTAAATATAATTCACTTTGAGAAGAGAAAGGTAATTAATGGAGTGATCTTTGGACCATTTCTGTTCAGTATCTTTGACTGTTCTTTTTGTAAATGACATGAAGACTTGTGCCCTCGAGAGAGCTATCAGATTGAGAAGTGATCAGATGCTTGGCAATTCAGATTCAATGGAAAAATGCAATCATGTATTTTGGGTGCAGAAATCTGATGTACACTGACCAGGAGAGAGACCTCAAGGTGATTGTTTTTCATGAGAAGAGACGGCTGAGGGAAGACATGATAGAGGTCTTTAAAATCATGATCGGTCTAGAACAAGTAGATGTTAATCGGTTACACTTTCGAATAATAGAAGGGCTAGGGGGCACTGCTTGAAGTTAGCAAGTAGCACATTTAAAACTAATCAGAGAAAATTCTTGTTCACTCAATGCACAGTTAAGCTCTGGAATTTGTTGCCAGAGGATGTGGTTTTGCAGTTAGTGTAGCTGGGTTTAAAAAAGGTTTGGATAAGTTCTTGGAGAAGTCTATTAACTGCTATTAATCAAGTTGACTTAGGGAATGGCCTCTGCTGCTACTACTGGCATCAGTAGCATGGGATCTTCTTAGTGTTTGGATACTTGCCAGGTTCTTGCAGCCTGGTTTGGTCACTGTTGGAAACAGGATGCTGGGCTTGATGGACCCTTTGTCTGACCCAGTATGGCAATTTCTTATGTCTTACAGTGTCATAATGAGGTGGCCAGAACCAGAGGGATGCTAGTGGGAGGAGGAATTAGCCTAGTGGGTTAGAGCAGTGGGCTATGAACCAGGAGACCAGGGTTTGAGTCCTGCTGTTGCTCCTTGTGACCTTGGGCAAGTCACTTTACCCTCCATTGCCTCAGGTACAAACTTAGATTGTAAGCCTTCTGGGGATAGGGAAATTCCTACAGTACCTGAATGTAAACCGATGTGATATCTCAGATCAAATGTCAAAATAAATAAATAAATAAAATTGTGTGTATAGGAAGAGGTATAACTAATAAAAATAGAGGTGATAACACCTCTGTACAGGTCATTGGTGAGACCTCCCTTAGAATATTGTGTTCGGTTGTGGAGACCATACCTCAGAAAGGATATAGAGCAGCAACAAAAATGGTGCAGGATCTGAGATGAGATTTAAGGACTTAAATAAGCATACACGAGAGGAGGGACAGGGGGTTATGATATAGATATTTGAAAACCTGATTGGTATTAATAATGCACAAGGCGTGATAGGAAAAAGGATTGAGAGAGATCGGGTAAAAGACAAGATTTTGGCAGGAGCAATTGAAGTTGGGTTGCATATTCAAATATATATGTTCATGTAGCCTAAATGGAAGAGTTTCAACTGGGCACACTGTATGGATCAATTTAATCTTTTGCTGCTGTTCATAATACGTTACTAAGCTTTAAAAAAAATACACTTGCCAGGTGAGTGGATTTTTGTTTGGAGAGCGAGACACTATTGGGGCCCGGAAAGACGGGGCTGCAACAGGTGGGGAGGGAGGGAAGGGATGGGGAGAAGCGAAGGTGAGGGGAGTAGGTAAGGCAGTGAGATGATAGGAGAGAGAGAAGGGACTGCACCTGGTTGAAAGGGGGTGTGTACTGAGGGGAGAGAGCAAGTATAAGGGTATGGCGGGAACTTGGAACTTGCCGGAGAAATACACTCACCATGTATTCCTGCCACTCGATCCCTCAACACAGGACAGCAGGAATACAAAGCAAGTCCTGAATACATTTTTCAAACCCCCATCTATAAGCAATCTGATAGTGTCTGGATGGCATGTATCTTCAGGTTTTTAGTTTCTAGGCAGTGGCATTTTTTTGGTTGTTAAGCTCCTCTGGCCACTTTGCCCTCTCAGGCCACAACTCCTCCACCTCTAGGCTGAACCCCTTCCACTCTATTGCCAACCCCAGAGTTTGACCCTGTTCTTAGTACTACCCCTCACACAGGCTCCCTCTCTCTAATACACATACACACCCCCTCATACAGTCTCTCTGTCTGTCTCTCTGTCTGTGTCTCTCTCACACACACAAACACACACACACACACACACACACACCTTCATACAGGGCCCTCTTTCTTGCTTACATACATCCTCACACAGGCTACCTATGTCTCTCTCTCACGCACCCCTTTACACACATACACAATCCTTTCACAATCTCCTCATATAGGCTCCCTCTCTCTGAAACCCACACTCAAGCATCCCCCCCCCTCTTACCTTCCATGTTCTCTTTCACACCCTCCTGCTCTCTCTCACCCTCCCCTCCCCCTCTCGCGCACACACACACACATTCTCTCTCACCGGGGCCTTCCATCTTTGCCACGAACGGATCACACTCTGTTCGCGGCACACGGGAGCCTTCCATCTTTGCTGCGAGCTCCATTCGCAACATGCCGGGGTCTCCGCTGCTAATTTCTGCGCAGAATTTGGCAATTCTGCGCTCCACAGTGTTGCAGAATTCCCTCAGGACTAAAATTTCTTCTGTTGATTAACAATATGCGACTGTTTAAATTAATATTCCAACATTCAGAAATACCCATGCAGCTTGATAGACTTTTTAGTTTAATGTATTGGAGTCTAAAATTGATGCAATTTTCTTGTCTTCTTTTTGTGTGTTTATATTTTAGGTACAAAAATAGAGGGCAACAAACATATTTTTTTAATGAAATTGTCCTTCAATCAAATTTAGTTCTTTTGATGCCTGGGATCTGACCCTCACCCTGACTATGCCAGCTGCAACGGTAGACCATAGTCAAAGAATTTGTGAAGTCTGGGCCTGCAACTTGGATGAAGAGATGAAGAGAATTCGCCAGGTTATACGCAAGTATAATTATGTTGCAATGGTATGTTTCTTCAGGCCTTTCATAAGTGCTTTGTAGTAGACTTGGTCACATAGTCAACTTATTTCACTTGTTTGGGGCTGCTTATAATTTTGAGCTGTGTTACATCAATTAGAAATGTGAATTAATCATGTGAATTTTGTATTGGATTTCATAGTTTAGTACTAGTAAAATGTATGAAGAGATTCCATGCTCAGTTATGTTTTCTTTTATTGCCTTCTCCTCTGCTTCAGTCTCTGAAATCAAAATCTGCTGAGATCTTAGGCCCTGAAATTTTGAAATCTGAAGGGTCTTCATTCTGCCAAAAGTTAGTTTATAGCTTTTTATTGCTGCTTTGTTTCCTTCTCTGGAAGGAGCGGGGGTTGTCTCCTCCCTCCAGTGGATGTGATTTTAGCAGTATTATCCTTGATATTAGAACCGCGTTCTTGCAACACTAGATAAACAGAATGGCTAACATCATGTACCCAGCCCAGAGCTGGGTACATGATGTTTTGATCATGTTTTTCACTTTATTTGTATCACATAGGGATACTGTCATGAAATGAATGGTCCACTTTTAAAATCTGAGGAAAAATTAGCATACTGTGAGGGCAACTTTTAAAAGCTATTTACCTAGCTAAATAAGCTTGTTGCAAGCGAAAGGAAGGTATTTTATGAAATGTAAAAAGGTTATTACCTAACTTCAATACTTGCATCTAATTTTTAATGTTAACTCAAGCAATACATGTCTCCAGCCACCAGATGGAAGCATAAGATTAATTTAAAACAGGTTTGTTAATTTAAAATCGACTTCATTTAAAAAGAATTGTAGGTTAAATGTTCCATGAACAATTTGCTGCAGCAATCATTTTGATAATTTTATCTATCACGTTCTCCCAGGACAAGCAGGATGGTAGTTCTCACACATGGGTGACCTCATCGGATGGAGCCCTATCACGGAACACTTTTGTCAAAGTTTCTAGAAATTTGACTGGCACACTGAGCATGCCCAACATGCCACTAACCCTGCATCCAGCAGGGGTCCCCCTTCAGTCTTTTTTTCAGCGCAGCAATTGCCTTGCGGTTCTATGGAGCTCTGTGAGAATTTCTCACAATTTTTTCCTCAGAACTTTTTCCTCAAAAATTTCAAAATATTTCCCTGTCCCAGGGTCCCCATTGACCGCCAATCTTCGCTGATACCGGTAAGTTTGCCACGTTTGTTGCAGTCGGCTCCCGGGGGTGTTCCTATCTGTGCCCACCGACCGCACGCTGCCCCTTTTTTTAGAAATGGCGACTGGTTTTCGGAAGTGCCCTGGGTGTCCGAGGACTGTGTCAATTACGGACCCTCATTATGTCTGTGTCTTATGCTTGGGGCCTTCCCACGACGTCCAACAGTGCACTAGTTGTGCCCAAATGACCCCTGAAGGCCGCCGCGCCCACCTGGAGAAGATGGAGCACCTGTTCGCCTCTAAGCACTCGTCTCCATCGACTCCAGTCAAAAGCGCACAGAGTCGGAAACTTTCTTCATCCCTGACTCCTTCTCCTTCGATGTCTCAACAACACTGAGACACCGGTAACCAGCAGTCACCAGCAGCGTCCCGCTCAAAGGCTTCAACATCCTCTGCAACAGAGAAGGACAGGGTGTGATTCCTTATTGTTGATCCTGACCTTGAAGAATCTGTTGTCTAGGAATGATTTGAACCAGCTGAGTGCCACTCCCTTGATGCCAATGTCTGACAGGCGCTCTAAAAGGATGGAATGATTCACCGTGTCAAAGGCCGCAGATAGATCTAGTAGTGCTAGAAGATAAGGTTGTTTTTTTTTTCCAGGTTTAGGAGGATGGTGTCCGAAAGAGAGGTTAGGAGGGATTCAGTGTTTAGAGTTTTGCGAAATCCGAACTGGAATGGTGAGAGAATATTGTTCTCCTCCAGGTATTCGGAGAGTTGTTTGTTTACTATTTTTTCCATAATTTTGGCGATCAGAGGCAAGTTCGCTATAGGGCGGAAGTTTGCTGGGTCAGAGGGCGGAAGGTTGGGTTTTTTTAGTAGGGGTTTAAGTATTGCGAGTTTTAGTTGGTCTGGTACCTGCCCTTGTGCCAAGGAGCAGTTGATGATGTCTGCTATAGGATTTGAGATGATGTTCGGAATGGAGAAAAGCAGGTTGGAGGGTATTGGGTCAGACGGATGTGAAGAGGGCTTAAGCTTCTTAAGAATGTTTTCAATTTCCAGAGATGACGAGGACTCGAAGGATTCTAGAAATGAGTTTCGTTTAGGAGATGTGGTGAGTGGAGGCGGGGCTCCAGGTAGGAAGGCGGTGATTGGCTTGATGAGGTTGGCGATTTTTTTCTCAAAGTAGATAGCTAACTCTGTGGCTTTGCTGAAGGCTAGGTCATCAGCTATGGTGGGAGGGGATGGCTTGGTGAGTGATGAGACATAGGAGAACAAGGCTTTGGAGTCGAAAATGAGAAGAAATCTTTCTTGGATCTAAGGATGGCGTTCCTGTAGGCATTTAGTAGGGATTTGTAGGCCGAAAGAGTCGAGGTAGATGGGTTCTTGCGCCATCTGTGTTCTTTGCTTCATAGGTCTTGCTTAAGGGCCTTCAGTTCTGGAGTGAACCATGGTTTTCTGTTGTCCTGAGATGGTTGTAGTGTTTTATTGATTATTGGGCAGGATTGTTCTGCAACTTTGCTTGTAATATTGAACCAGGAAGAAGTCGCAGTGTTAGCATCCGAGAGGTTGAGTTGGGCTAGATCCTTGGAGAGCAGCGTGCTCAGGTGGTCTATGGAACAACGTTTCTTGAACTGGATTGTTATTTTGGGGAAGTAATGAGGGGGGTGTTCTTTGATTTGCAGCCCTGTGGAAATGATTTGGTGGTCTGTCCAGGGGACTGGAGCGCATGTCGGGCTGGTAAGTGAGGAGATGCCATTATTTATGAAAATGAGGTCCAATGTATGGCCTGCTTTGTGTGTAGGGCTGTTGACAATTTGTCTAAGACCCATGTGGCTGAGTGCAGTGAGTAGAATTTCACAGTTGGGGGATTGCGGTGAGGCGTCCACATGTAGATTGAAGTCTCCCATCAGGATGGCTGGTTTGTCGGGGTTGAAATGCTTGGCGATTAATTCGATCATAGGAGAAGGGTCGGAGTCCAGTTTTCCTGGAGGTGCGTAGATTAGGCCAAGTTGAAGATGATCAGATTTGAAAAGGGCCAGTTCGAGATTGTTTGTAGAGGATGATAGATGCAATGAGAGGCCTAGACCCTTTTTTGCTGCTAGAAGTAGCCCTCCTCTTTTTTTGGGTCTGGGGATTGAAAGGAGGTCGTATAGTTGAGTGGGGAGCTGATTCATTAGTACTGTCTGTCGGTTTCAACCAGGTTTCTGTGACTGCACAGGTGTCCGGTTTAGCGTCAGCCAGATAGTCGTTGAGAATATGAGTTTTTTTGGTGATGGATTGGGCATTGAAAAGGGTTACTGTGAAAAGGGAGAGTCCGAGTATTTGAGTGACAGGTGAAATCATGATAGGGATTAGCCTTTCTTGTCGGAGGATGGGAAGAGCAGCACGTTTGGGCCTATTAACCCAACGGGTGAAAGTTATGGGTATTGCGAAAGTGCACATCTTTCTTGTTTGAGCCTCCAGGCTTGAGGGGAGTGTCGAATCGCTGTTAGTAGGCTTGTCCGGAGGAGCGTAGAGGACGTAGAGGTGAGCCGGTAGTGTGATGGGCTCTAGTGTCTAGGTATATTAGTGGAGTTTGTGAGCAGCCGTAGGGAGTGGCTCTGGCAGCACTTTGGTGTTGCACGAAGGGGTGCACGAGAGGCAAGACTAGAAGCGAGGGTGCTGGATGATTGCTGGAAGAGCGGAGTGTTGAGAAAGGCAGGATGCCTATGAAAGATCCGGTGTGATAGTGTTAAGGGAGAGGTTGCGAACAACTTAGGGGCCCCTACCCTGGGGCTCACGAAATGGGCGCGTGACGCCCGGAGCGAGACGCTGCCGGGATCGCTGCTGTTTTTTAAAGGGACTCTGGCCGGCGCCTGATAGGCCGGCAGAGTCTATTGGGGGCGCAGTTAAACTCACCACGCGGCTGTCTCCCTTTTTTGGCTGCACTTGAGGTCGTCGTGGCTCGGCTGGGCTCTCTCCGCTCGGCTCACTTCGGTATGAGCAGGCTCTTGCCCCGATTGGGCTGCGCCGGCCGCGCGAGCCTCAGCGCTAATTATTACTGATTCTTGATGATCTATTATCCAGTAGATCCACAAGCCTTAAACTGATGATCTCATCAAACGTGTTTGAAATATGTTTTATATTACAAAAACATACAAGTTCTTCCTCAATAATTCCTTTGCACACCCCGGTACCTCCCGATCCAATCGGGCTCTTCTACTTTTATAAAAAACAGTCTTCCTTCCAGTCCGTCCGTTCCATCCAATACGTAAGAGATGTGATTTTATATTTTGTGGTATCAATAAATTTATTGTATTGACATATTATATGTATAAATTATTCTCTTTATGTGTATGTAATCATTTTGATGGACAGAGAATTACTTTGAAATATCCCTGTGTATTGTTTAACATACCTGGTTCAGTCAGCTCCGGGTTTTCAAAAGAGCCAACTACCCCACCACTCCATAGTGGTGGAATCCGCCCCGAAAAAGGCTAAGAGATCCGGCTTCACTCATCAGCCCCTCCTGGCAAAGAGCAGAAGTCCTTGGATGCCTTCGGCTGAAGAGTTTTCCAGGGATCTATGCTGATGGCACGTATAGAGTCCTAACAGCTATAGATGTAGCAATACGCTAGGAATCACTGGAAACAAGTCAAGACTTCACTGAGACCCTGCCTGAAGAATTCCAGGAAAGGTTGCCTACCATCCTCCAGAAAGGACTCTATTTTTTTTTTTTTATTTATCAGTTTTCAAAATTACAACATAATAATATAAGTGGAAATCACAAAAGCAGATCAGACGAGACAATAAAGAAAATATAGCTGACATATAGAATTAGAAACAAAACTATTGTTTTTTTATACACAACAAATATCTGTCAGCTATTATATCTTACTTATATAATCAAAGTAATATAGTGCAAACACCATAAAAAGTGAAAGAGGCATTAGGTTAATATAGGGAGTCTAATCCATGAAAAAATTCAAAGAAAAGGCATTAACATAGACTTTCCATAGCTTTTCAAGTGTTCCGACATGAGAAAAACAAAAGTTTCCTGATTCTTTTTTAGCAAACATTTGCACGGAAACCTCAGTGTAAATGAATACCCCAAGGATACAACCTCTTGGCGGAGAGCCAAAAACTCTTTTGTCCGCATTTGAGTTGTTAAAGCAAGATCTGGGAAAATCTTAACATTTTTATCATAAAGTGAGACTGGGTACTTAGAGAAATACTTCTTCATGACCTTATTCAGGTCTAGGTAATTTATAAAGGAAACTATTAACGTTCCCCTGTCTATCACTTGATTTGAATTTTCTAAGAACTCTGTAAGATTTCCCTGAAAAGGTAAATCAGGTGTATTTAAATTGGAAATTCTTTTTGGCAGGAAGTAGCAAACATTAATATTAGGCAAATCATTTTCCACAAAACCCAACACTTTAAGAAATTTGAGAAAAGTTCCCAAGGGTACTTCCCCCACAACTCTAGGGAAATTTAGGAGACGCAAGTTCAAGCGTTTTGAATTGTTCTCAAAGTTTTCTATTCGCCTTGCTAGAAGGGCTCTGTCTTTCACCACCGCAGCGTGAAATTCCATGTTCTTTTTCTCTGTCTCTTCCAGAACTTTAATCCTCTCCTCCGGTTTCTTAATGGATTTATGTAATAGTTGGCTTTCTTGTTGACTTTTCCCGCTATTTTTATCCGTTTTTTTCTCAAGTCTCTTAATATTTGTCGACATTTCAGCCATTAAATCCCACATTAACTATAAGGTGACCACGGCAGGTCGAGTTACAATGTCCAGGGACTCACACCCATCAGTCGGGTCTATTCCTCCGGTCGCACCGTCGCTCAGGTCCAGATCCACCTCCCCCTCCTCTGGCTCCTGAAAGGACTCTATGCTGGGAAACACGAGGTCAGAGCAGCGTATGATATCTTAGAAACTGCCTCCAGAGTGTCAGTGGCAGGAATAAGCACCAGATGCTGGGCATGGCTTAAATGCTCTGACTTACGCCAGGAAGACCTTCCATGCACAGGGGTCAATTTGTTTGGTGACAAAATTCAAGAGCCAGTAGCGCACTAAACCTTGCGCCAACTGTCCACTGTCCCCTCTGACTTCTTGTCTACCACCAAGAGAACATTTCAACGAGAACCTAGAAGACTAGCCTATAAGCCATCCATCCCGGGCTAGACCGACCAGACCCTCTCACAGAGGCCAGCCTCGTCAGCACAGGCTGGCCTCTGTGAGAGGCCAGCCTGTGCTGACGAGGCTGGCCTCGTCAGCACAAAAGCCCAACCAGCTCCTTAGACTGGTCCTACATCGGGGTTTTGACTTCCATCTAGAGAGCAGCAGTCAACCCTCCCCCCTTTTCCTGTGGGAAGTCGCCTGTGCCACTTTGCCAACAAATGGCACACAATCACCACCGACCAATGGGTCCTTTCTATAGCAGCCCACGGTTACCATTTAAATTTCCTTACACTACCACCAGATACTCCACCGCGGCCGGCGTGGAGTCTAACCAACCACACTCCACTTCTCGAAACAGAACTCTCTTTCCTGCTGCAATCCAATGCCGTGGAACCAGTTCCCTGACTCAGCGAGAAAAATGGTTCTACTCTCGTTATTTTCTGATTCCAAAAAAGTCGGCGGCATACTTTCTATACTGGACCTCCGCGCCCTAAACAAACATCTGAGCAAGGAAAAGTTCAGGATGGTCACCTTGGGCACTATGCTTCCTCTCCTGCAAAAGGGAGATTGGCTCTGCTCTCTAGATCTTCAAGAGGCGTAAGCCCATATATACATATCCCCTCCTCATCGAAAATATCTCAGATTCATAGTAGGTCAAAGGCATTTCCAATACCTGGTGCTGCCATTCGGCCTGGCATCAGCACCCCGAGTATTTACCAAATGCCTGGTAATAGTGGCAGCTTACCTAAGACAGCGCAGTATCCATGTCTATCCGTATCTAGACGATTGGCTGCTCAGAAGTCCATCCAAGGAGGTAGTACTTCACTCCCTCCTTCTTGCCATACAACTGCTACAGTCCTTGGGGTTTCTAATAAACTATCCCAAACCTCATCTGACTCCATCACGCAACCTCTCGTTCATTGGAGTAGATCTCAACACCATTCAAGCCAGAGCGATCCTTCTAAAGGACCGAGCACACACACTGTCTACCTTGGCCAAAGCAGTGCGGACTCGCCAAACCACTTCAGCTCGTCACCTGCTAACCTTGCTAAGCCACATGGCATCTATAGTTCACGTTACCCCAATGGCTTGACTAGCCATGAGAGTAACACAATGGACTTTAAAGTCCCAGTGGTCCCAATCACACCAAAATCTATCACAAACCGTCCACTTGACCAGTCAGCTTCGCCACTCACTGGCTTGGTGGATACAAGAGTCCAATCTTCAGATAGGACTACCCTTTCAACCTCCAGATCCTCAGATTACATTGACTACAGATTCCTCCAACCTAGGTTGGGGAGCCCATGTCAACCAATTACAAACCCAGGGGACCTGGACCAGGGCAGAAGCAAGCCACCAGATAAATTTTCTGGAGCTCCAGGCGATACGGTATGCCCTATTCGCATTTCAGGATTGCCTATCCAACAAGGTAATCTTAATTCAAACAGATAACCAGGTAGCAATGTGGTATCTCAACAAGCAAGGGGGCACAGGCTCTTAACTGCTATGCCAGGAGATGGCACAGATCTGGGCCTCGGCTCTCTCCCATTCTATGCCGCTGAGAGCAACCTACCTGGCAGGCATAGACAATGTGATGGCAGACCATCTCAGCCGGACCTTTCATCCCCATGAATGGGCCCTAGATCCCACTACAGCGAACAGAATTTTCTACCAGTGGGTTGCCCGTACATAGACCTCTTTGCATCAATTCACAACCGCAAAGTAGACCGATTTTATTCTCTACACCCACTCATGGAACACTGGTCTTCTATAAGCATACCTTCCTATTCTACTCATCAGCAAGACCTTCGTGAAGTTACGATAAGACCGGGGCACATTGATCCTCATAGCTCCATACTCGCCGCAACAAGTTTGGTTTCCTCTCAGTCCAGCAACCAATTCGTCTAGGCACAGATCCTCTCAGTCCAACAACCAATTCGCCTAGGCACAGATCCAACCCTAATAATGCAGAACAATGGACTGTTGCGTCATCCGAACCTCCACTCCCTGTCTCTGACGGCATGGATGTTGAAAGGTTGATTCTGCAATTACTTAACCTTTCTAATGATGTGTCCCAGGTCTTCATAGCTTCACGGAAGCCTTCCACTAGAAAATCTTATCGTTTAAAGTAGAAAAGATTCTCCTTGTGGTGCATGACAAAGGAAATAGATCCCTTTCTCTTGCCCCACAGCGAGGCTCCAAGACTACCTCTGGCACCTCTCGGAGTCTGGCCTACAAACTTTCTCAATTCAGGTACATGTAAGTGCCAAAGCCGCTTAACATAAAGGTGTAGGAGATGCCCCAATTTCAGTGCAACCCCTTGTAGGACACTTTAGGAGGCCAACTCCAGCTGAAGTCTCCACTGCGTCCCCCAGTTGCGGCATGGGATCTCAGTGTTGTGCTAGCAAGGCTCATGCGACCTCCGTTTGAGCCTCTATACTCCTGCAAGCTCAGACATCTCACTTGGAAAGTGATCTTTCTAGTTTCTATAACATTGGCTCGCAGAATCAGTGAGCTACAGGCACTGGTAACATACCCACCTTATACCAAATGTTTCCACAATCATGTAGTATTTGTCACTCACCCTAAATTTTTGCCAAAGGTAGTTTCTAGTTTCCTCTTAAATCAGTCCATAATACTTCCTACCTTTTTCCTAAACCTCACTCACACCCTGGTGAGCGGGCGCTGCATTCATTGGACTGTAAACATGCGCTCACCTTTTATTTGGACCGCACCACAGCCCATAGTAAGACCACCCAACTTTTAGTCTCCTTTGATAAGACCAAACTGGGAGTTCCGGTGGGCAAGCAGACCCTGTCCTCCGGGCTGGCAGACTGTATATCCTTCTGCTACCAACAAGCAAGCCTTCCGCTACAGGGACGCATGAAAGCGCATTCAGTCAGAGCCATGGCAACGTCAGTGGCGCACCTCCGTTCTGTACCTTTGACATCTGTAGAGCTGCCACATGGAACTCTCTCCACACCTTTGCAGCTCATTATTGTCTCAACAAGGCTGGCAGGCAAGATTCCATCTTTGGCCAGTCTGTACTACGTAATTTGTTTCCAGTTTAATAACCCAACTTCCTGCGACCCACTGTGAAATTCATGCTGCCCTCATAACCAACAGCACCCTTGTTCTTGTGCCTATTGCATGTCGTTGGGTGCTGGTTGGTTCACTCTATTCAGGCATCCTGTAGCTCGCTATTCACCTATATGTGAGGGCTACCATCATGCTTGTCCTGGGAGAAAACAGAGTTGCTTACCTGTAACAGGTGGTCTCCCAGGACAGCAGGATGTTGGTCCTTATGAAATCCACCCGCCACCCCGCGGAGTTGGGTTCGCTAACGTTTTATTATTTTATTTTTTGCTCGTACGTTTTGCTACAAATGAGACTGAAGGAGGAGACATGCTGGATGCAGGGTTAGTAGCATGCTGGGCATGCTCAGTGTGCCAGTCAAAGTTCTATAAACTTTGACAAAAGTGTTCCGTGATAGAGCTCCATCCGATGATGTCATCCATATGTGAGAACTAACATCCTGCTGTCCTGGGAGAACATCTGTTACAGGTAAGCAACTCTATTTCTTTTTATGAGAGGAGTGCTTATACTCCTTAAATACTTGCAACTGCTTTTTCAGAATCACTTAGAGAAAATATGCAAAAAGAGCAATATTTTCTTTTTACACTTGTTTAATCTGAACTTGCTGATAGGAGTTCTTTTCTGTTGTGAGGTCTCTGATCCTTTTGTGATGATCTGTGGAGCCTGCCTATTAGTCCTGATCTCCTGTCTATTTATCTGATGGTCTATTGTCTCTGGATCTTTCTGATGGATTTTTTTTTATGTCTGTGTGAATATTTTGCAGTCTGAAGTTCTCTTTTGCATCTCTTGTGTGTGTCTTCATTCTAGTCTTATAGTATTGTGCAAAGATTGCAGGGATGTAGATCGCATGTTTAGTATCCCAATTACAGGATAAGGTGAAACCAACTTTCTCTGGAGTCCCAGAGAAAGTTGGTTTCACCTTATCCTGTGATTGGGATACTAAACATGCAATGTCCAGCTGGACAAGTAGTGGGTGTCCAGCAGGACAAGTAGTACTAATCAGGATTGACTCAAGCTGACCATGGGTTTCCAGATGAGCTGATCGTCTGCTTGCTGTGTCATTTCAAGAAACTTCCAGATGATTACATCAGAGCTTATCAGTACATAGAAACATATAAATGTGAAGGCAGAAAAGACCATATGTCCTGCCTGGTCTGCCAATCCACACCAACTATTCAGCTTTACAATCTCTACCACTCCCTTAGAGATCCCCTGTGTTTTTCCCATGCTTTCTTGAACTCAGATACTGTTTTGTCTCCACCACCTCCACATGGGAGATTGTTCTATGCATCCACTACCCTCTCTGTAAAGAAATATTTCCTCAATTACTCCTGTCTTTCCCCTTTCACCCTCATCCCATGACTTTTCCCATAGACAGTATGGCTAATTCAGCTGCTTGGGTACATCCTCCGTGCCACTAGGTGGCGGAGCTCTCTAAGATCACCCAAAGTCTTTAGATGAGGGGGCTCCCTCCTGCCCATCCTTGTGCCTGTACTCGAGGCTCCTCAGTCTGTTTTTTCTGCGCGACTGATCGTACGCGGAGCTCTTAGCTCTTGTGAGGAAAAGTTGTTGTGAGAAGAAAACTTAGATAAATCTTTTCAAAACCTCTCAGAAATTCACAGGATTCTTTCATCATGCCACGTCCAGGGTTTAAATTCTGTGATGGTGGAAAAATGTCTGTAATCGACAGACATCTGAATTGCTACATTTTCCTTGGTCCACACCATGATCAGGCAAATTGCACAGATTCTGGACAGATGTCCCCAAGAGCACAGCGCCAGAGAGCAGCGTGGATTGCCCAACTCACAGAGGAGGCTGCGGGTTCGTATGCCCCCTCTGACGCTTCTGCCAGGTCGGCTCAGAGACCGAAGTCGAAGCCAAAAACACATGCCCATAGGAGGGCCACCTCTGCTGACCCTCCAAGTCGAAAACAGAGGATAAAAAATAAAAATCCTTCCGAGCAAGACGCTGGAGGCGTGCCGAAACCGCATCCTGCGTCGACGTGCTATCGACGCGATACAGATACTCCGGAGCAGCGTGGATGAGCCGACACATTGGCGTAACGTCGACCCACTGACGCATCGGAGCAGCGTGCATATTCCGACACATCAGAGAGGCGTCGACACATTTGGGCAATTGCTGGAAAACAATTTAAAAAGCATATCACGGGGCATAAACGACCTAGAAGCCCATCCCCACTTTTATTAGTGGAATCAGAGGATTCCTTGTCTCCAGCACGATTCTCAGAGAACTCTTCACACTCATCTGAATTTCTCTCAGGTCTTTCTACAGCATCTCATCCTCATACTAGTTCCTTATTTCAAGAACCCTTACCACATGAGGATACTGGACGTTCCAAAGAAACGCACAAGGACATCCTCAAGACAGCCTTTCCACCATCAAGTCAAGTTCCAGATGATAGAGCATCTACATCCATTTCAACCACTGATATACTGACGCAAATCGCATCTATTTTGTCGCAGTTTTTATCATCAGTTCAGCAGCAAAATCAACCAGCCCCTGCTTCACCAGTCGAGGTGCCTGCATCACCTGCATCTGATCCAGCACCAAAGAAATTGCCCAGCAGACCATCTCCTATACCAGTAGATTCTCCTACTCCACAATCATCACCAGGGTCGTCAACTGGCTACCCATCTGACCCACAAGACTTGCCTCCAGAACCAGTTTCACCACCGGAGGATCTCACATACTCTCAATTTTTGGAAAAAGTAGGTCAAAGATTGGGAGTGGTGACAAAAAACATACCTGTCCCTAGACAGGAGATGTTCAGTGTCATAAAAATAGTTGACACACCTGCTGAACCTACAGCACTCCCTTCACATCCAGTGCTGGAATCTCTTTTGGAAAAGACTTGGGATTCCCCATATTCCATAACTCCTACTTCAAGAAAAACGGACTTAAAGTATAGGATGAGAGATTCTCTTTTTTTACAATAATATACAGTTGCCACATGCTTCTGTCGTAGTTGAATCAGCTATGCAAAAGGCACGCAAGTTGCGCTCAAACAACCCTCCTGGAAAAGACCACAAAAGTCTAGATGATTTTGGATGTAAAGCGTACCAATCAGGAATCCTTAATGCTAAGATACAGAATCATCAATTTTATGTAGTTCAGTATCTTTTCGAGTGCCTTCAATCTTTAAAACCTATGTTACAACAAAGTTCTACAGATGGCACATTACCACCAGAATTCCATGATATGGATGAGGGCCTGAGACATCTTGTACAGTCAGTTTATGAAGGTTTCGAAACCTCCACTAAAACAGCTAATGCTATAGCGGCCAGAAGGTTGGCATGGTTACGTGGAAGTACTATACGTGAAGATGTTCACGATAAGTTAACCAATCTTCCTTGTCGTCCCGAAAACATATTTGATGATTAACTTTGCCCCAGTTTCCGTAAGCTTAAGGAACAAAAAGTAGCTGTACTTTCCTTAACTCAGCATGATTCCTCATCATCTAAGCGCCAATTCATTTTCATATAAAAGACCCTACCAGAGACGTCAATATAGGCCTTATACTACCTATAGGCCTCAACCAAATCGTCAACAATCTTATCAGCAGTCAGCTCCTCGCCAGCGCCCATGTGCACAGCGTCAACCAAAAACTACAGAATCTCAACCCCCTAAAAATCAACCAAGTTTTTAGAGGTAACTCCGTCACCACTTCCTGCTCAAATAGTAGGAGATCGCCTTTCTCTTTTTCTTCCTCAATGGAGTACTATCACAACAGATTCTTGGGTCCTGAATATAATTCAACACGGATATTCCCTTGACTTCATATTATCACCTCGTCTTCCGCACTTAATTACGGCAAGATCTGAGTGGTCATCGGGAGACTCTACTCCAAGAGGTTGATCATCTGTATACAGGAAGTACATCATCCCTTCATCCGACGGGATTTTATTCAAAATACTTCCTCATTCCCAAGAAATCCGGAGGCCTATGTCCAATTCTAGACCGCCGTCATCTCAACAAACACATTCGAAAGGAAAAATTCAAAATGACCTCACTCAAATTAATTCTTTCCTTCCTGCAACCTATGGATTGGATGTGCTCCATAGATTTAAAGGATGCATATGCTCATATTCCAATGCATCCAACATCCTGGAATTACCTATGCTTTCAAATGGGAAAGAAACATTTTCAGTACAGTCTTTCCCTTCGGTCTCTCAACTGCCCCCAGGGTATTCACGAAATGCCTATCGGGGGATTCAAATATTTCCTTACCTTGACGATTGGCTACTTGTAGCTTCAACTCCTTGTCTCCTACGAAACAGTTTAATTCAAACTATCAATTGCTTGAACAATCTGGGACTTCTGATAAATTACGAAAAGTCTCATCTTCAACCTACACAGACCTTAGTCTTCATAGGAGCATCCATAAACACCATTCAAGACAAAGCTTTTCTGCCACAAACCCAAGCGATAGCACTTACTTCTCTGGCCCACCGTCTAATAAACCTTACGGTTACCTCTGCCCGCCAAATCTTGACTATCCTGGGTCATATGGCGTCACGTATGTATGTTGTCCAGAACACAAGACTACACATCCGTCGCCTTCAATGGGATTTCAACTACCAGTGGTCTCAGTTCAGAAGTCCCTTGTCCACTCAAATAAAATTGACGCTCAGTATGAAAAAGGATCTTCACTGGTGGATTCGTCCACCAACATTAACAGAAGGCTCACCACTGAGGCCTATAAGACATCAATTAATTCTCACCACAGATGCCTCGCCAACGGGATGGGGAGCCCATCTTGCCAATCTACAAACTCAAGGATTGTGGTTACTCCAGAAACGGGCTTATCACATCAATCTCCTGGAATTACGAGCCATTAAATACGCTCTTCGAGCCTTCAAGCACAAACTACTACGCCGCGTCGTCATCCATACCGACAACCAAGTAGCGATGTTCTACATAAACAAGCAAGGAGGGTGCTGTTCATGGAACCTCTGCATGGAAGCCATAGAGATTCTGGACTGGTCACACAGCAGAAAAATCTCCCTACAAGCCACATGTATTCTGGGATTCAACAATTCCAGAGTGGACAAATTGAGCAGAATTTTTCACCCACACGAATGGGAATTGGGTCAATTTGTAGCCGACCGGATATTTTCAATCTGGAATCTTCCCCACATAGACCTCTTTGCAACAGAAAGGTTCCCCTTTTCTGCTCATTTTACCCCAGTGCTCACAGATTAATACAAGACTCATTTCTACTAGATTGGTCTCAAAATCTACTTTATGCGTTTCCTCCAATTCCACTAATCTGGGGAATAATAGTGGGGGTGAAAGGGAAATAGAACCTAAGGTTACTAAGAGCCAAGAGAAAAAAAGAAGTGTGAAGCTTGCTGGGCAGACTGGATGGACCGATTGGTCTTCTTCTGCTGTCATTTCTATGTTTCTATGTAATCTCTCGCACAATACAGAGATGCATCGAAGACAAAGCGAACCTAATTCTGATCGCACCAGCATGGCCGTGTCAACCATGGTACTCTTACCTACTCCATCTATCAATCTGCGAACCAATTCTTCTGGGGAACACCCCCACTCTTCTCACCCAGGAGCAGGGCTCACTTCTTCATTCACTCCATGCGTCCCTGAATCTCACTGCATGGAGATTGAACGGTTCACTTTCCAGAACTTAAACATATCTCCACACCTCGAACACATTTTGGTAGCATCAAGGAAACTACTCGACTAAACTATCAATGAAAACGTTATGCCACATGGTGTTCTACTATGGATATAGACCAACTCACATGTCCACCTGAAAAACTACTCACTTATCTCCATGTCCTTTATACACAAGGCTTGGCCACTGCTTCATTACGCGTTCATCTAAGCGCGATATCAGCTTATCACAATCTTCTTAATGGACAATCTATAGCATGTCATGCTCTCGTTTCCCGCTTTAGGAAGGGCATTATACATTTATGATCTCCAATACCATGGGATGTTAAACCAGTGTTGGAACAACTTATGCTACCACCCTTTGAACCAATGGACACTTGCCATCTTAGATACCTTTCCTGGAAGGTACTATTCTTAGTCGCTCTCACTTCTGCAAGAAGAATCAGTGAACTTCAAGCTTTGGTTCACTACTCACCTTACCTAGAATTCTAGCATGACAAAGTTACATTACATACACACCCTAACTTTTTGCCTAAAGTAATTTCTACTTTTCATTTGAACCAAACCTTAACACTGCTGATCTTTCATCTTAAACCGCATACAGATGACAGAGAGAAAAGTCTTCATTCATTAGACGTAAACGTGCTCTTGCATATTACAAACAACGCACTCATTCTCCTACCAGACCCTCACAGCTCTTCCTCTCTTTTAACCCAAATGCGCCAGGTCTTCCAGTTTCAAAGAGAACATTATCTTCCTGGCTTACAAACTGTATATGTTTCTGTTACCAAAAGCGTTCGGAATCGTTATCTACCACACCCAAAGCACACCAAATTCGTGCCATGGCTGCTTCTGTGGCCCATTTTCATGATGTTCCTTTATCAGATATCTGCAAAGCAGCCACATGGTCTTCACCTCACACCTTCGCATCCCACTACTGTTTGGACAAGCAGGCGGAGGATGACACAAAAATGGGGCGGACCATTCTCCAAAAGAACACTAATTAGTTTCAATATCTTCAGAACTGTCCGCTTCCTATTGGGTATTGAGCGATAACTGTCATACCAATCAAAACATAATTACTATGCTCAATACTTCAGCTGGGGACTCCCAGACAGCATGGCTAATTCAGCTGCTTATCTATGGGGAAAAAAACAAGTTTGCTTACCGTAAACGGTGTTTTCCGTAGACAGCAGATGAATTAGCCATGCTGACCCTCCCGCCTCCCCGGACAGTTCCACCATTGCATTTCGTCTTGCTTTACACGGACTGAGGAGCCTCAAGCACAGGCACAAGGATGGGCAGGAGGGAGCCCCCTCATCTAAAGACTTTGGGTGATCTTAGAGAGCTCCGCCACGTAGTGGCACGGAGGACATACCCAGACAGCATGGCTAATTCATCTGCTATCTACGGAAAACGCCGTGTACGGTAAGCAAACTTTCTTTTCTTGTTCTTGATCCTCCTTTCCATTGAAACCTTGGAGGTATAAACATCTTTATCATATCTCTCCTATCTCACCTTTCCTCTAGTGTATACATGTTCAGATCTTTGACTGTCTCCATGTGCTTTAGAACAAAGAACGCTAACCATTTTAGTAGCCACCCTCTGGACAAGCTCCAACTGGTTTATATCCTTTTGAAGGTGCAGAGTCCAAGATTATACACTATTCTAAATGAGACCTGATCAGGGACCTATGCGAGGCAATTTCACCTCCCTTTTTCTGCTGACCACTTCTCTCCCTGTGCATCTAAGCATCTTTATGACTTTTGTTGTTGCCTTATCTGCCTGTTTGGCCTCCTTAACATCATCAGATATGATCACTCTCACATCTCACTCTTTCATTCTTAGAAGAATTTCTCCTCCTACAAGTGAGAAGACCATACTGGTCTTCTCACTTGGGTTATTGCACTATAAATGCATAATAGTGTATTTTTTTTAGCTTCTCTAGAATCTCTGCTCATGTTTTCAACACCTTCAAGGTTGAATACCCTGTTGCAGATTTTGATATCTTCAAAAAGGTAAACCTTTTGCAATATTCACAAAAATGCTGAAAAGAGCTTGTCCTAGGACCAATCCCTTCTAGTAAAACCTCCTCTCCTCAGAGTGAACTCTGTTTACCACTACACTTTGTCGTTTCCCACTCAACCAGTTTCTAACCCAGTCAGAAATGGCGCTCAATTTATTTGTCAACTATGCAGAACTGTATCAAAGGCCTTACTGAAATCTAAGTACACAACATCTTAGTGCTCTCCCTGCTCCCACTCTCTGATCACCCAATCAAAGAAATTGATCTTATCCTTTTCCAGATCATTTACAAATATATTGAAAAGCACCAGTCCAAGTACAGATCCCTGAGGCATTCCACTATTTATCTTTTTCCACTGAGAAAATTGACCATTTAATCCTACTGTTTCCTGTCTTTTAACTAGTTTGTAATCCACGAAAGGACATCACCTCCTATCCGATGACTTTCTAGTTTTCTTAGAAGCCTCTCATGAGGGACTTTGCCAAATGCCTTCCGAAAATCCAAATACACTACATCTTCTGGTTCACCTTTATCCATGTGTTTGTTAACCCCTTCAAAAAATGAAGTAGATTTGTGAGGCAAGACTTCCCTTGGGTAAATCCATGTTGGCTATGTTCCATTAAACCATGTCTTTCTATATGCTCTGTGATTTTGATCTTTATAATTAGTTTCTACTATATTTCCTTGTGCTTAAGTCAGGCTCACCGGTCTATAGTTTCCCAGATCATTCCTGGAGCCCTTTTTAAATATTGGGTTTAGATTGGCCACCCTCTAGTCTTCGGGTACAATGGATGACTTTAATGATAGGTTACAAATTTTAACTGAAATCTTTTGACCTCATCACCAAACTGACGCAACACAGTCATCATCCTCCCACAACAGGCAGCAACACAAAGATATGCGAAGAACTGGCCCACTTCTTCTCAGATAAAATTACAAAGCTAATAGTCTCCAACCCCAACACAAACAAGGAACTCCCAATCCCACCCAACACCACACTCACCACCTGGTCTAACTTCGAACCTATTGCCTCAACCGAAATAAAGAAAATCATTCAAAAAATAAACCCAGCCATACATCCCCTTGACCCCATCCCTGTCAAGATATTCAAACTCATTCCAGATCTCATCGCCAAATCCATTGTTGACATAATAAACACTTCCCTTGAACAAGGTATCTTCTCTGAAGCCCTGAAATGTGCAATAATCAAACCCATTCTCAAAACACCAAATCTAAACCCTCTGACCCTGCCAGCTACAGACCCATCTCGAATCTGCCATTCATATCCAAAATCATAGAGAAACATGTGAATCTCCTTCTCTGAACACCTGGAAAACCATAATATACTGTACCCCACTCAACACTGTTTCCGGAAATCTCTCAGCACCAAGACCCTCCTCTTATCCCTCACAGACACAGCCCTAAGAGGTATAGACACCGGCCACTCCTACCTCCTGGCACTACTGGACATCTCTGCAGCATTCGACACCGTAAACCATGACATACTACTAACCCGACTCACTGAGATTGGGCTAGGTGAAAACACCCTCAAATGGTTTAGCTCCTATCTATCTAACAGATCCTACAAAGTTCACTTCAACAACTGCGAATCAAAACAATTCCCACTGCCCCACAGCGTACCTCAAGGATCATCACTCTCCTTCACCCTGTTCAACATATATATATATGCTCCTCCTCTGCAAACTCCTCTCCAGCCTGGACCTTTCTTATTACATCTACGCAGACAATGTCCAGATTCTACTCCTGATCAAAGAAAACATACCAAACACCATCTCATTTTGGGAATCCCCCTCCATCCAAATAAAAAACCTCCTCACTCAGATATCACTTATTCTTAACCACCAAAAAACAGAAATTCTACACATTTCTAACAAAACCACCACAAAGAATATCCAAGACTCTTCGCCCACACAACCAAACATCAAATTCACCAATGAAGTAAAAGACCTTGGAATCACTCTGGACTCTGAACTCAACATGAAAAAGCATATCAACTTAATAATCAAAGAGAGCTACTATAAACTTCAAGTCCTCAAAAAGCTCAAACCCCTATTATTCAACCACGATTACCACACAGTACTACAGTCCCTCATACTCTCCAAACTGCCCTACTGTAATTCCTTCCTCCTTGGCCTCCCTGCATCCTCCACCAAACCCCTCCAGCTTCTGCAAAATGCAGCAGCCAGATCCCTCACAAACAACAATTGCTCCTCACACATCACCCCCATACTAAAAGAGCTCCATTGGCTTCCCATAATGTACAGGTCACAATACAAAATCCTCACCCGCCTGCACAAAACCATCAAAAATGAAAAAATCAAATGGCTAAAGGACACCCCCCCTCCCCATTGAATACCAGAGAAAACTGCAATCCCAAAACACAGGCCTACTCATCATTCCTCACCCAAAATTAGCTCATCTCACCTCCACCAGAGAACGCCCCATCTTGGTAGCGGGCCCCGCCCTCTGGAACAAGCTGCCCACCCAACTAAGACTAGAACCCTCCACCCAATCATTCAAAAAATACCTGAAAACATGGCTATTCCGTAAAGCCTACCAGTACACAGACTAATTCCTCCCCCCCTTCTCCCCTACCCCTCAACACATCCACTAAAACTCCCTCCCATGCCCCCTAGCAGCTCCCTCTAACCCTTCCCCTGAACAATTGAAGATTCCTATGCATACTGTTATTTCTTACAGTTACTATCTTTCTATGCCTCAATGTTAATATTACCATGCCTTCAATGTTAATTTATACCAATAATAAGACCGCTAGTCTCAAGTTAAAATGGTTATAAATTATGCACTAACTATAATGTACCCTAGCCTTAAGTTCTTTTATGCCCTCAATGCTATAAAGTTATAGTGTTACAATGTAAAAATAAGACACCCTAGTCTTATTATTTCATTAGTTATAATGTAAACCGATGTGATATATACCGACATCCATTGGAATATAAAAACAAATAAATAATAGATCTGCAATTTCATTCTCTGAGGGCAAGCAGGATGGTAGTCCTCACACATGGGGAGGGGGGAAATCATCAGATAGAGCACAATGCGGAAAACCTATGTCAAAGTTTCTAGAAACTTTGACTAAGCACACTGAACATGCTCAGCATGCTGAATACCACGCGTTCATGGAGGGTCCTGCTTTAGTCTTTTTCTGTGGAGCTGTGAGCCTTGCAGTTTGATTGAGCTCTAAAAACTTGGCTTTTGCCTTGTGAAAAACTTCATTTTTTCGCGATCTTCTTTTTTTTTTTTTTTTTTTTTCAGACTGTTGCCGGGTCCTTCTTGATGCCTGTCAGAGTTTTCGGCATTTCAAGTAAGTTTCTTTTCGCGGCAGTTCCCCTTGTGGTGGCGGTGCCTACCGGCCATCGACGCCCGCCACCATCGTTCCGTCCTTCTACCCTTTTGTTTCACCTCATCATGACAATGTCCGGCTTTTGCCAGTGTCACCAGTGCCCAAGGACCATATCAATGAGTGATCCTCATTAAATATGCATCCTCTGCCTGGGGATATCGCATGACATCTGGTGTTGCCACTTGTGCGCCCAGATAACCCCAAAGGGACGTCACCTTCGACTCAACAAGATGGATCAGCCCTTTGGGTTGAAGAAGTCTGAGCAATCGGCATCAAAGGACCTTGGAGCCGCACCAATGGACACCTTGCCATCGACATTGGTGGGTCTGTCTGTTCCGTCGAGTTAGCGGATAGAGGTGGCGGAGACTGACCGCTGTTGATCTCCTCTGGGCTGAAGGCACCAGGTTCATCATCCTTAACCTCGGCACCACGGAAGGACTGGGCAGAGCATCAAGGGAAGCCTAAGAAGCACTGGTACCTGTTAATGCATGGTGCTGGGCATGGGATGCATCGGTGTTTGCTGCAATGTCCCCAAAGTGACCCTGTGGCGAGGAGTGCCTAGCCTGCATTGATGCCTGGGATCAGCGATGGTCTCCACAGGTCCTGGTGCCAGTCGCTAATCCCCCTTGCAGGTCCATGGAAGAAATGGTCACCCCTCCTTCCTCCCAGTTGGTGTTGGCATCGGCAACATTTGAGGAGGAGCTGGAGCATCGAATTGAGCTGGCAGTGGAGCGGGTGCTACAGGGCTTCGATCCTGTGGCACCGACAGCACTGGAGCTAGTACAGCCCGTCCTCATGCCACCTCTGGAGAAGTTCAATGTACTTATTGGTGCATTACCAACCCAGCTGGCGTCAGTTACCAGGAGAAAGCTTCACTGAAGCCGGCAGAGACGCCAAGGCCTATAGTTCCCTGTTCAGTTCCATCAGTGCCTGCACCTCTTGATGTAGGTCAAGCACCTAGGGCCCCATCCTCTGTGGCATACAGAGAGGATGAGGGTCCCTATGACCCTTGGGGGGGGGAAGATGATCAGACAGAGTCCTCCAAGGATTGGGATGGGCTCCTGTCAGACCTATCTCCTCCATATGAGTGAAGGTAGTCTCTGCCTGAGGGCTTAAACTTGGCATGTTTGTGAGGGTGATGGCAAAGGCCATCCCATTTCCGCTTTTGATGGAGGAGGATACCAGACACAAAACACTTGAGATCCTCTAGTTTGTGGAAAATCCTAAGGAGATCGTGGTAGTCCCAGTGCATGAGATCCTTAAGGAGTTGCTGCTGAGGATTTGGGAACACCCCATCACAGTGCCTCCCATTAATAAGATGGACAGGGTTTACCTCATCCAGAAGGCTGCCAGATTCGATGAGCATAAGCTGCCTCACTAGTCATGGTGATCAAATCCGCCCTCTAGGGGGCCAAACACATTCTGACCCATTACTGGGCACCCTGGAGGAAGGACCACAGAGTGATGGATGCTCTTGGGAGGAAGGTGTTCCAAGGCACCATGCTTCTTGCCTGCATCGCTCCCCACCAGCTCTATATAAGCCAATACTCGCGGGACATCTGGAAGCAAGTACAGGAGGTAGTTGAGGAGCTGCCTCAACAGCAGCAAGACACCCTCATGTCACTTGTGCATAAGGGTCTGGCGTGTGGGGAAACATGAGGTTCGTGCAACCTACGATGTTTTCAAGATTGCATCGAGGGTCTCTGCAGTGGGAATTGGCGCCCACAGAATGGCATGGCTTTGGACCTTGGATCTCCGATCAGAGGTACAGGAACAGGTTGTTGATGTGCTGTGTACTGGAGAGAATCTCTTCAGAGATAGGGTAAGGGATGCCTTTGCCCAACTCCAGGACTATCATGAAACCCTCTAACAGTTCCCTACCAGCACTCCAGACCCGTCCTCCTCCAGGAGGCTGTCAAGGCCAGGGCCAAAGTCACCTCTTTTTCATCAAAGGAAGTACTATCCTTCGCCTCCTGAATCCCATCAACACCATTAGAGCTCCCGTGGCCATACCATACGGAGTGAAGGCAACTATGCTATACCTCGGTATATAAAAAATGCTAAATAAATACACAAATAAATAAATAAATACCAGGCAGTAGAGAGCTTCCAAGCCCCAGCCAGCTCCTTGGTCAATTCAGAATATGGGGTTTTGACTGGGCCATAGGGAGCGTAAGCCAATTGCCTGTACTTGGGATGATGAACCTCTGGTCAGGGGCAGGCTGTAGTTCTTTGCCAACCAGTGGCCCAGTGTAACCTTGGACCAGTGGGTTTTGTCCATTGTCCCCCAGGGGTACCAATTAAATCTATTGGGTGTCCCACCAAATTGCCCTCCATGCCTATTTTGGGGGCTGGTAGTGCATCAGGAGGTACTATAAGCAGAGCTCTCCTCCCTCTTAATGGCCAGAACAGTCGAGCCCATACCACCAGGGCAGAGATAGCAGGGATTCTACTCCAGGTACTTCCTGATTCCAAAGAGAACAGGAAGGCTCCAACCCATCCTAGACCTACGGGCCTTGAACAAGTTTCTAAGAAAAGAAAAGTTCAGGATGTTTTCCCTGGACACCTTGATCCCTCTCTTGCTAAAAGTGGACTGGCCATGCTCCTTCAACCTAAAGGATTCATGCACCCATATCTAGATCTTCCCCAGTCACAGGAAGTATCTCCGATTTGTGGTGGGAAAACAGCACTCCCAGTACCTGGTGTTGCCGATCAGGCTCGTGTCTGTCCCATGATCCTCATAGTCCCTCATTGGCCAAAGCAGGTCTGGTTTCCACTCCTGCGGGAGTTGTCCATTCGGATGTTGAGAGGTTAATCCTGCTGCCACTTGATCTTTCTGAGGATATGTCTCGAGTCCTGGTGGCTTCTAGAAAGCCTACCACTACAAAGTCCTATGGGTTGAAGTAGAGGAGGTTTTCTGTGTGATCTGAACAGAAGGCCCTAGATCTGTTTTCCTATCCCACACAACTGCTTGAATACCTTCTATACCTTCTGTCAGAGTTGACGCATACTACCACAGTGTAGATGGTACGCCTATCCCTGTACAGCCTATAGTTGTACGTTTCATGAGGAGCCTGCTTCAGTTGAAGGCTCTGTGTCTTGGGCCCTCAACGTGGTGTTGGCACAGCTGATGAAAGCTCTTTTTGAGCTGTTGCGCACCTATGACCTGAAATACCTGACTTGGAAGGTGATATTTTTGGTGGTGGTCACTTCAGCGTGCAGCATCAACGAGCTCCAGGCCTTAGTGACTTATCCACCTTACACTAAATTTTATCATGACAGGGTGGTCTAGCATAGCACCCTAAGTTCCTGGCTAAGGTTGTGACAGATTTCCATTTTAACCAGTCAGTCATCCTGACAATTTTCTTTCCTAGATCCCATTTGCACCAAGGCAAACGAGCACTACACAATTTGGACTGCAAGCAAGCCTTAGCCGTCTATCTGGAGCAGACAGAATCCCATAGACAGTCCACCCAACTTTTTGTTTCTTTTGATAAGAATAGGTTGGGTGTTGCCGTTCCCAAACAGACTATTGAATTGGCCAGCAGATTGCATCTCCTGTTATGCCCAGGTGGGTCTGCATCTTGAGGGTCATGTCAAGGCTCATTCTGTCAGAGCCATGGCAGCATCGGTGGCCCACTTGTGAGCAGTTCCCAAGGAGGAGATCTACAAGGCTGCGACGTGGAGTTCTCTCCAGACATTCACATCACATTACTGTCTGCATAGGGATGGCCGACACAACAGTAGGTTCAATCAGTCTGTCCTCTAGAACTTGTCTGAGTTGTAGAACCCAAGTCTCCCAACCTAGGGCCTGTTGTTTGGGTTCGGGCTTCTTCCCCCCCCATTACCAACAGCACCATTGTTGTGCCCTTTGGCATCTGGTTATGTGTCTGTTAGTCCCCTTTTGTATTGGGAGACAGCGTATAGCTAGGGATTCACCCATGTGTGAGGACTACAAACCTGCTTGTCCCCTGAGAAAGCAAAATTGCTTACCTATAACACTATAGTAGGATAAATTGACAAACTAAAGTGTAGCAAATCACCTGGACTGGATGGTATGCACCCCAAGGTTCTGAAGGAACTCAAAAAAGCAAAGTTGCTTACCTGTACAGGTGTTCTCAGAGGACAGCAGGATGTTAATCCTCACGAAACTCACCCACCACCCTGTGGAATTGGGTTTCTCCCATTTTTTTGTTTTTTATCATAATTCTATGTTACGTGACTGAAAAGGAACCCCATGTGGCTGCATGGTATAGGGTATGCTGGGCATGCGCAGTGTACCTTGTCAAAGTTTCTAGAAATTTTGCCATGTTTTCTGCAACGACCATTATAGCAATATGAACTTATAATTAACAACACTAGAAGACCATCCCGAAGATGTTTAAATACCAATACTGTTACCATAATCTTTTTCCCTTCCTTTCCTTATTCTCGCTTTTTCTCCACCAACCTTTCCCCGATCCCTTCTTATTTCCCACTATTGATTTATGCATCAATGTTTTTAATGGTTTATTCTCTGTTTGATTTTTGTAAACCATTATGATGGTTGCACCGAATGACTGAATATAAAACTGAACAAATAATTAAATAAATAAATCTGATGTCACCCATCCTGCTGTCCTCTGAGAACACCTGTTACAGGTAAGCAACTTTGCTTTTTTGAGTTCCTTCAGAACCTTGGGGTGCATACCATCCAGTCCAGGTGATTTGCTACACTTTAGTTTGTCAATTTAGCCTACTACATCTTCCAGGTTCACTGTGATTTGGTTCAGTTCAACTGACTCATTACCCTTGAAACCCATCGCTGGAAATGGTATCTCCCCAACATCCTCATTAGTAAACACAGAAGCAAAGAATTCATTTAGACTTTCTGCAATTCCTTATCTTCCCTAAGAACAAAGTCATCTAATGGTCCAACCGACTCCCTCGCAGGTTTCCTGCTTCGGATATATTTTTAAAAGTTTTTTGTTTTTTTTTTTAATCTTTTCTTTAGCGCTCTCTAAAGAAAAGGAAAAATTAGAATTAGAGGTAGTTCAAAATAGTTCTATAAACTTATCTGATTTACTGCAAAAGTCTCAACAAGAACGAGGAACATTATTAATCCAGTTTGCTTTTGCAACTGATAAGGAAAACGTTTTGAAATCCTTTTTTCGAAATCGATCAAGTACTTTCTATGGGGAAAGAGTATGGATCTTTCCAGATCTAGTTAAGACGACTCAATTACGCAGAAAGAAATTTCTATCTTATAGGAAAGAAGTAATAGATAAAGGTGGATATTTTATTTTAAAATATCCATGCAAGTGTACTGTTAAGTTAGAGGGGAATACCTACACATTCACAGAGCCAGTAGGTCTTAGGGATCTCCTAGCAGGAAAATGATCGGCTTATGATTAGTAGAGTATTGACAATGCATTTTTCCTTGACTAATGTTTTTTCTATATCCGTTCAAATATCTTGAGACTCACTTGAATTTCCTTAAGTATAATAATGACTGAATTGTATGCTAAATGTTAGGTTGAAAAAATTTTTTCCTGTTTCTTATTAAGGACTCAGTCATTATGAGATTTCTTAAATGTTTTGTTTATTGTAAACATTTTGAAAAAGTAATAAATAAAGAATTAAAAAAAAAAAAGTTTTTTTTAATGAGTTTTTTCCTCTGTGGCCAACTTCATTTCAAATCGTTTCTTAGTCTCTCTTATCAATGTTTTACACTTGACCATGCTTATGCTCTTTTCTGTTTTCTTCAAATGGATCCTTTCAATTTTTGAAGGAATTTTTTTGGCTAAAATAGCCTCTTTCACCTCACCTTTTAACCATGCTAGTAATTGTTTGGCCTTCTTTCCACCTTTTTAATGCTGGAATACATCTGGACTGCGCTCCTAAGATGGTATTTTTAAACAATATCCATGCCTGTTGTACGTTTTCAAGCTTTGCAGCTGCACCTTTTTGTTTTTTTTCCTATGTTCCTCATTTTATCAAAGTTTCTCTTTTGAAACTTTAGTATTAGAGCTGTAGATTTACATGTTGTCTCCCTTCCAGGTTGTGTATATTCCAACAACTCAAATAGAACAACCATGTACCTAGGATCAACAAAAGTGCAAAATGTTTATTCTGATGTGAGACCTCAAATAATTACACCACTATAGCCTAAGTTGCTGGGAAATACTCATAAGTTTCTATTTAAATTTCAATTTTCAGTGTATCTTATGCAAATAAAACACTCATTCTCATTATCTTTAAAATCTAAAATCATGACTTATCTTTTTCACAAAAAAATGAGTAAAGTTCACCAGTCACCAGATGCTGAACAGTGTTTGGAGTGCTCACATCAGGTACTTGTAACCTAGATTGGCCACTGTTGGAAACAGGATACTGGGCTTGATGGATCTTTGGTCTGACCCAGTATAGCAAATCTTATGTTTTTATGCTTATTTTGAATTTTCTTTGTCCCAAGAGGGGCTAACTGTGAATAATTTTCCTAAACAGTATTTCTTAGAAGTATTACTTTCCTGCATTATGTAAGACTATTTACCTATGGATAAAAAAAGTTAGTTTCTTCTTTGGGGGTCATCTGGTATTGGTAGTTCTTTAGTTGGTTCCCTATACTTTTTACCGGATAATCCTCAGAGAGCAACTATACATGTTTCCTTGGAATTCCAGCAAGATGTTAATTTAGTACTGCTCTCATATTTTCACAGGTCTAAAGAGCTTTTTATGTGTTAGGAAGTATGGGTTTGTCCTGATTTTTCTAGACCTACTGAGGAGCAAAGGAAACTCTCTGTAACCCTGCTATCCATAGTAGCGCATTTCTTTTTGTGATATCCATGTAAATATCGTGAATTATGATAATTTGGAATATATATTTTCTTTGAACTTCAATAGTTAAAGACATTTTTTGGAGGGGAAGTTAATAATTGGTTCTACGAATCCAGTTGATTATATGGTCGTCTAGGTTTTGGGAGTTGTACATGTCACTTCAGATGACTGTTCCTTTTAATATTCTTCTCAGTTTACTCCCCCCCATTAATTGAATGTTACTTAGTGGTATAATAGATTTTTTTTCCTTGTTTTTCATTTATATATATTTGATTATGCATTATATGTTTTTCTTTTTTGTTTGTAATAATGTTATGATTCCAAAAAAAATAAAGTTTAATTGGAGCTGCCAGCTGTCTGGTTGGCGCGAAAGTGAAGTCACAACAAATGGCGCTGGCCTTGAGATGGGCACCAAAGTAGCATCACTGTGTT
Source organism: Rhinatrema bivittatum (assembly GCF_901001135.1). NCBI lineage: Eukaryota > Metazoa > Chordata > Amphibia > Gymnophiona > Rhinatrematidae > Rhinatrema > Rhinatrema bivittatum. The sequence continues at coordinate 127,719,968 of NC_042615.1, forward strand.
GCCAGCCTGAGGGCTGCCGGTTCTGTTTTTGAAAAGGCAGGGTGGGAGGCTGTTAGTATGGACATTAGTCCTGCCCTTTGGATTTAAGTACTGCCATAGGTGTGGGGTAAGTGGGGTTCTAGGAGGTCGCTGGCTCTAGACATTTATGGGGTGAGGGTGGGGGGTCTGAGGGGCCTGGGGAGGCCCCAGCTGAGCCTGGCTTAGCTCAGCTTGGTAGGCTTGGCCCTGAGCTCCATTTATGAGGTGGGGAAGCCCTGGCTCAGCCCAACCAGGTATGCCTGGGCCCTTTTACATAGAGGGAGAGGGGTTAAAGGTCCTTAGGGGAGCCCCTTTTCTTTTTTTTTTTGTTTGTTCACAAAATGTAAATATCTGAAATCATCAGCGATTTTCATGCAAGACCATTTGCAATTCAGATGTGTGATTCATTTGAAATGAATGCTCATCCCTAGAAATTACTGCACAGCAATTTAATGACCTGACAGGCTGAACACACAAAACCATGACTTAACTTGCATAAATGGAATTTGCCACATTTTCAGTCGTTAGTTATCACAGTTAAGTTGTAGAAGCCTTTGATAGAGTGCCCTATAGAAACTCTGAGAATACCGTAATGCAGGGCATTCTGGGTACAGGGCGTCTTCTCTGAGCAGGAATAAAGCGTAGGCTCAGAGGAGAGCAAGACAGGCCCTGGGGAGGAGAAGACAGCTCCTTAAACATAACTGACCTACTGAAATTCTTTTGCTGTTATACTGCAAAGTAAGCAGTCTTATGTTCTGTTCTGTGTGTAAAGAATAAAGTTGGGCAAGAGGAAGACTGTAATTCTGTTCTCCAGCCAGTCATAGACCACTTGTGCTCTGTGACATATGGTGTCAGGTTGGGGATATTCTGCACTAAACTACTGCACAGGCAGAAGTCCAAGCCTCCTAGAAGTCTCTAGAAAATGAGGAGGTTTGTTTTTGTTTTTTTAAATTATATATTTATTGATTTTTCAAATTAGATAGATAAATACAATATTACACCATAATTATTTAACATATCAAATTTAGAAATTAATTCTTCAATATCAGTTTTAAGTCTAATTATGATAAAATCAAATCTTGCTGTTTCTTTATAACACATTTGCAGGGATATCGCAGGGTAAACGTAAATCCCATTAATACCACTTCCTGCCGATAAACCAGGAACTCTTTTCTCCTTAATTGTGTAGTAATTGATAGATCTGGGAATATTTTTACTAAACTTTCATGAAAAGAGAGAGGGTATTTACCAAAATACTGCTTCATTACTTTCTTTTTTGAATTTGCTTGACCTCATTAAAGTAAACTACTAGTATACCCCTAGCTATTATTTGATTATTAGTACTTTCCAGGAAATTTGTGAGATTACCTTGAAAAGGCATCTCCTCTGTATTCAAATTTGAATTTTTCTTTGGAAGAAAATAGCAGTAGCTAATTGCAGGTAAATCATTTTCAGGAAAACTCAGTACTTCCTTCAGAAATTTCTATAACGTTTCTATCGGTACCTCCCCAACTACCCTAGGGAAGTTGAGTAGGCGAAGATTTAAACGTTTACTGTTATTCTCGAATATTTCAATTCGCCTGGATAACGTATCCCTATCTTTTACAACTACTGCTTGAAATTCTAAATTCTTTTTTCCCAGATCTTCTAAAGTTTTAAATTCTTTCCTCAGATTTTTTAACTGAATCTTGGATTTCTGCTATATCCTGCTGACTTTTCCCCGCTATTGTATCCCTTTTTCTCTCTATCCCTTTTATATTTGTAGACATTATTGCCATCATATCCCACAACAATTCCAGTGTTACCACTGTTGGGCCCTTTAAGGTTTCCTTGGGCTCACCACTTGAGGCTTGTTCTTCATCCTCAATCGATCTTCCCTGTACAGTCTGCCTCCTTAACGCTTCCACCAGGCTCACATCAGATTTTACTCCATTTGGGTCTCCTCCTCCGATTTCTCTAATCGGAAATCTCGACTCAAAATTGTTGAGCTCCTCTGGTGTAGCTCCCAAGAAACCCTCTGCCGCCCTCTGCAATGGTGGTAATCCTAGGTTGGGACTCAGCGATGCCTCCTCTATAGACTCTGACCGTCCTCCCAAATAGTCTGAGTCAGCAGAATCCTTGGATGCTGGCTTTAAAGCAGGTGCGGTCATAAAACAAACTATTTCTTGTTGAATAGGAGAAGGAAGGGGCATTGAGGGAAACACCCTTATTTTCCCCTTCCGTTTTGGCGGCATCTCAGTCACTTAATTAATATCTAATTCAACAGTCAGTTTGTTTCCCGCAGACAATGCTATTTTATACGCCTCTGTGGCAGCAACGTTTCCAACAGAGTTCCACTTCTAACCTCTCTAAGCCGAGCAAAGCCGCGCCTAAGAGATGCTGGTCTTATGGCATCTCCTCGGCCCCTCCTGATGACGTTGGGGCTAGCAGTGAGAATTCAGAAAGAGAATATCAGAGCTCACCAGGTGCTCCTGTCTGTAAGCAAAAGTCCGTTGCTGCCAAAATGAGGAGTTTTTGAAAGTGTCTGCATCACTATAGGAAGAGAGAGAAACTTTTTTTTTTTTTTTTGAGAACGTGTTTGCTCTAAGCACGGCACAGAGAAACACTAGTACAAAGGCACATTGAAGGAAGAGAGAATTTTGAGAAAGTATTTGTTTGTTCTAAGCACCGCAAAGAGAAACACTATTGCAAATCACACAGGAAAAAAACAAACCTGTAGAGGTTTTTCTTTTCTTGGGGCCTTCCGCTCACATGCGTACACAAAGCGTAGGCAACAGGCCAAGGGGGTTATCCCCACTTGAATAGTCAGGGGTCAAGCATTGAGTAAGGGCTGGAGAGGCCAGCAGGCTTTTCCTATTCCTGGAGAGATCAGTGCAAGAGCTTATTTCTTGGGGAGGAGATGGAAGAGGAACCGGAGGGCTTTGGAGTGGTGCACAGTAATGGAGTATGATGTCCTGGAAGTTCACCAGGACAAGAGAGAGAACACTATGCTAGTGACGAACTGGGGCAACGTGCTCCGGAAACCCTGGAGGGCCTGAAAGCATAGGAATGCAGGAGGGAAAAACCTAAGCAGGCTGTTGCAGGGAAGCCTGAGGTGGTACAGGAGATCCTGAGGAAAGCCCTTTAAAGTGCCCAAACACTGAAAAGAGCCTAGAAGGCGGCAGTACCAAGTGGCTGGTGGGATGTGCTATCAATGGGCCAGAGAGCCCAGAACCAGGTACCATGGAAAGCCTAGTGAGAGGGGCTGTAGAAACCCCAGAGAAAGGGACCATGGGGGTTCCTGATGAGCTGGGCAAGTTGTGGCAATGGCCAAAAGAGGATACTACAGCAAAACTTTGTGAAGCATCAAGGCTAAGGTGAAGAAACCAAAGGGACCAACTCGACTGGAGAGTACGTAAGGCCTGGGGCCTGTGGGGATATTCCCCAGCTTGGACATAGTGTCGGCCGAATATGGGGAAAGTGAGCAGCTGTGGCTGAGCAAAATTCACTTCCCCAACAGCAACAATGATAAACAAGAAAGAAAAGAATACCTATGGAGCTTGGACCTACAGGCTTGTCTATATTTCGGAGAGAGTCCAGAGATTGCTCTGCTGGAACAGATAGCAGAGCAAAAGCTAGAAGGACAAGAGTCTTACACACTGTTGTGAATAGGATAGCAGCACCCTTCCAGTATGGCTATCCCACTCATTGAGGGCTGTGCGACCCAGGAAGCTGAGGGGATAAAATGAGAACAAGAAGTCAGTACTGAGTTGGTGGCAGAGGTCTGGAGCCCAGAGGTCAAGCAGTGGGACAAGAAGCCAGACCTGGTTGGAAAAAGTGTCAGCAAGAGGCTGAGACAAAGGAAACCAAAATCGACGAGAAAATTGAGTTCCTGGGAATCCAGCCCAGAGATGTCAAGATGCAATTAGAGGCTGGTGAAATGGACATTCTGGGGAATGGGATTCTGGGGTTAACCAGGATAGGTTTCTAGGAGAATCAAGAGGGCTTGAGGCGCTGTAAGGAAGCCTCATATAAAAACCCTGAAGGTTGGGGGAAGGGTACCTCTGTAGAAGAGGAAGCTGCTCTTGGTGAAGAGAATCCCCAGTGGGTAAAGTGCAAGGCATTCCCTGGCTAGGAATCCCACATCTTAGAACAGGCAGGGGTAAGGTTGGTAAAGAGGTTGACCCGGGTTGAGAGTGCACCCAAGGGCAAGTGAGGTGGGGTCCTATGGTGGGTCATAGCCCTGATAGGAACAGTCGTTCAATTGGGTAGCTTTGGGCTGAGGAGGAGGGTGCCACAATGCCCTACAGAAACCCTCAGAATACTTTAATAGACTGGTCTCAGAAGTCTGGGCCCGGTCCACCTTAACGCGGGAGATTCTGTGTACAGGGCATCTCCTCTGAGCAGGAATAAAGCGTAGGCTCAGAGGAGAGCAAGAAAGGCTCTGGGGAGAAGAAGGCAGTTCCTTAAACACAACTGACCTACTGTAGTTCTTTTGCTGTTAAACTGCAAGATAAGCAGTCTTATACTCTGTTTTGGGGTAGATTTTCAAATAGCGCGATTTGGCGTACTTTTGTTGGCGCATCAGACGCAAACAAAAGTACGCTGGATTTTAGTAGATACGCGCGTAGCCGCTAAAATCTGGGATCGGCGCGCGCAAGGCTATCGATTCCGTATAGCTGGCGCGCGCCGAGCCGCACAGCCTACCTCCGTTCCTTCCAAGGCCACTCCGAAATCGGAGCGGCCTTGGAGGGAACTTTCTTTTGCCCTCCCCTCACCTTCCCCTACCTAACCCACCCGCCCGGCCCTGTCTAAACCCCCCCCTTTCCTTTGTCGGGGGATTTACGCCTCCCGGAGGGAGACGTAAATCCCCACCCACCAGCGGACCGCGACCTGGGGGCGGGTCCGGAGGGCGCTGCCATGCCCCCGGACCGCCCCGGGCTGTAACCACGCCCCCGGCCCTGCCCCCGAAATGCTACGTCCCACCCCAAAAACGCCGCGCGGATCGGGCCCTCCCCCCGACACGCCCCCCTCGGAAAACCCCGGGACTTACGCGAGTCCCGGGGTCTGCGCGCGCCGGTAGGCATATTGAACATAGGCGCACCGGCGCGCAGGGCCCTTCTCGCCTAAATCCGGGCGGATTTAGGCGAGCAGGGCTCTGAAAATCCACCCCTTTGTGTTTAAACAATAAAATTGGCAAGAGGAAAACCGGACTCCAGACTGTAATTCTGTCCTCCAGCCAGCCATAGACCGCTCGTGCTCTGTGACAAAGCCCTTGTTTAAAATCATATCCCAACATTACAAGAATTCCTGATTCTTGACACACAATTTTGATTCTTTCATATTTCTCAAACCATGAGGAATTCTTTTTATCGTTCAATATTCAGTCAGTATCATGGAATGGAGCTCAGTGTTTATAAAATGTTTTTATAATTGAATTATATCAGACCATTGCCATGTCTGTATGATTGAAGAAGATTGTCCTTTGATTTCATTTGATGTTAGTCTCATACTCTAATATTACCCAGGAATAAGGCAAATTTAAGGGTGCCATTAGAGTTCCTCTATGAACACAACTCACTCTCAAGTATTTTTCTTTTAGTGAGATTTTCAGCAAATGAAAGGTATTACTATGGAGGTCAATATTGTCCTCAATATTGACTGTCTATATTTTGCAGAATTTAAAGAACAATGGGCTTCCCCTTCCCCTTTTTGGTCTTCCATCCATGTTTGGAAACAGTATATTGATAATATTTTGGTTTGAGTGGATGAATTTGACATTTTTTACTTGCTTAAAAACTAGGGATCAGAACTTAATTGTCCAAACCCCCTTTTTTGACTTTAAGTTTAAAAAGTCAGGCTTGTCTTTAATATTTCTTTAGACAGAAAATCCACTGCCCAACCACTTTCTTTATAATAGCTGCCATTCTGAGTGTTGAGTGTTTTAAGCCCTTATGTACAGTTGAAATCTTTGTACTTTTCCAGTTTGTGAATGTGGGCGAGGAATGCCCCATTAACAGATTTGAAAGAGGATGGGTGTTGCTTAGCTAGCCCACTACTGATGCACTGGACTGGCTGAAGTCTATCAAATTCAACAATTGACTGACTGCTCAAAAGACATCTCTTAACTGTATGTAAGAAGAAAGATAATATCCCTATTAGTCCATTTCTGAGATTAAGAAGATTGTACACCACAGTGGCAGATCAGAAGTCTGCAGAATTGGGGAGTCTCTACATTAAAGCCACCATTTAGTAGTTTCTTTTTGACTAGTTGCTTTGAGAATTGGAAAAAATATACTGTGAATTTTGTGACTTTCTTGAAAGCAGGTGGGTATGGTCTGATATATTTTGTGTTGGGAGCAACTGGTGTTATCAACTTCTCCATGAAACAGCTTTCAGGAGTGAAATAGGCTGTGTTGAAGTTCTAGTGGAGCTGTATACTCACTTCTCCCTTATGATGCTCTCGATGAATTGGATAAAGTAGAGCCTTTGCTACACACAATTGTTCTTAAGTATCTGTACATCTTTGCTATGGTTTGGAGACTTCTCACCCTTTTTGTGGTTTTTTTTCCAGAAATATTACTCTAGCTAAGAGCATTAATTTGAAAGTATTAGTATCTACATGATAGAAACCAATCAAAATGTTTGAGTTAAAATCTCCTGTTTATGTGAGGTGCAGTCCTTTCCTTTCTGTCCACATGTACAGTAGAGATGCTTCAGAATGGTGGCAGATGGGGTTAAAATATATGGGGCAGCTTTGGGGAGAAGCTTCTATTAGTTATCAGTCTTTCTCGGATCTACTTGAGGAGTACAGGGAGGAATCTCAGGCCCTATTACACTAGGATGCTAGATGCCCTGCAGCGTTATGCTGCTGATGCCTGGGAACTCTTCCATCTGACATTGCTGGAAAAAGTCTTTATACAGGATGTGGTTCCCAGGAGATCTATATCAGTTATACAGCATTAAGCGAGTTCTTAACACTAATAAAACGCTTTATAATAAAAATAACATAAATTGCCAGACTAAAATATGAAGATGAAAATCCACACTCACACTAATTTCCCAAGTTAATAAATAATGCTAATGAAAAGCCAGTCAGAAAAGATGTCTTTCTTGGACCAGTGTACTATCTCCAGGGGAATCCCTTCTCCAGGCCCATCAGACCATACCTTACTTATTCTAAGTTTGTGGAGAAGATGGGCATAGCAGTTAATGTCACGATATGTAAAGACCCCGACCCTAGAGCAGAAGTTATTGGCATCCTCAAAATTTTGGCCCTCTCTGCTGAACCATCAGCCTTATCTATGCATAGGGTATCAGAGGTAGTGCTGATGAAAATGTGGGAAATGCCTTAATCTGGCACCATTGCTGCACAAAAGTTGGACTTAAAGTTTCACAGGAAAAAATCACTGGGCTATAGCGTGGTGCAACTTCACCACAACTCAGTGGTTGTAGAGTCCACACTTAAGAAGGCTATAAAGACCTGCCTTCATTCCAGCACTCTACCAGGTAAGAACTATTGCATACTGGGCAACTTCAGCAAGAATTTTTTTCAGGGTGCGTATCACTTGGCACCAGTTCTATGTGGTCCCAGTATATTTATGATTGAGTCTGGAGAACAAATCTCTCCTGCACCCCTCTTTGACTTAGAGGAAGCCAGTCACCTTCTCTGCTCTATCTAGGAATCTTTTGAGACTAAAGCATGTACTTAGGCTGCCTCCAGTAGAGCCTGCTGCATGGCATGTATAAGAGAGAGCAACATTCGAGAGGGTGTGCATGAAAAATTAGCCAATTTGCCTTGATGAAAATGTTTGTAGAGAAAAATGGTGTGAAACTATTTCACAGATTAAGGAACAGAATGTGGTGGCTCCATCATTGTCCTCAGCTGCAGAACTGCATCCTTCTAGCAGAAGATCATGCCTCGTTAATAAATATCCCTATTATTCCAGGAGGTCTAATCACTCCTACCAACAGGGTACTGCCTGCCTCCTCTTCCTATGCAGCATCCTATGCTGACGCTGCATAGGAAGAGGAGGCAGGCAGTACCCTGTTGGTAGGAGCGATAAGACTTCCTGGGATAATAGGGATAATAGGTACTGCTGCATTTTCTGTTGCCATCCGAAAAAGAGATGACAACAGAAAATGCAGCAGCAGTTGCTAAAAAAGCTGGGTCAGAGTTTTTGATCAAACTGGTACCCACTACCCTCCATCTGTTGCAGGGCAGGATTCAATCATTTTTGTCTATGTGGCACCAAATATCCCAGGACAAGGTGGATCCTGAAAATTGTTCAGCTTGGGTGCCATCTCAGTTTCAAACGATAACCAGTGCTTCCTCATTCCACCGTTCTGCTATTCAACCCCATACACCTTCCCCAGTTATGCCTGAAGATACAGCAATTATTGGCCCAGAGAGCCATACGAGAAGTACCCCCCTCACAGCATTGCCAGGGATTTTTTCCCCAGTATTTCCTAATTCTCCAGAAGTCTGGAGGCCTATGCCCTATTCTGGATCACTGGGATCTTAATCAGCATGTTTGTCAGGATGATGTAGACGCTGTCTTCTAAAGCTCATAACTCAATAAATTGGTTAGTCTATAAAGTGCCACCCACCTCTTATCAACTTTGTCAGGAGAAATTCAAGATGACCTTGTTGGGCACCATTCTCCCCTTCATTCAACGGGAAGATTGGATGTGTTCTCTGGACTTCAAAGATGTCTATGCGCACATCCCTATACATCTGTCCTTTTGGAGTTACCTCTGCCTCTGGATAGAATCTGTTCACCACCGGTACAAAGTTCTTCTGTTTGGACTTTTGGCTACATGCCTCCCCTGCATTTTCACAAAATGCTTTCCAGTTGTATGGTCCACTTATATCACCAGGGAATTAATGTATTTCCATACATGGAAGACTGGCTTCTAGCTTCCCTGTTGAAAGTTGGTCTCTGAGATCTGGCAACTATGGTGGAAATCCTGCAGTCACTTGGATTCCTCGTAAACTTTGAGAAATCAATCCTAGTGCCCTCTCTGTGCCTTCAATTCATTGTGGCCATCCTAGACTCGGAGCAAGTTAGAGCATTTCTCCTTGCAGAGAAAGCAACCACATTAACCTGAACTGCCAACTCCCTGTTGTCTTCCTTGAACCTCAAAGCATGCCAGCCCCTAGTGCTTTTGGGACACCTAGCAGCAACAGTCCACGTGGTCCAACTCAAGTGCTTACATGTGTCATCTTCAATGGGGACTCTGTGCTCAATGGAATCAACTCTTGCAGTCCCTCAATACATCTGTCCATCTCACTCCGAAGAAGTCAGAAATATATTGGTGGTTACAACAGTGCTTTACCTAGGTACACCCCTCTTTATCAGGTGATGCTAGTTGCAGATGCATCAACTCTGGGCAGGGAAGCTCACACTAGTCCAGAGAACGTAAGTATTTGGTCTCCTCAGGAAAGCTGAACTTAGATCAGCCTTCTAGAAGTGAGCAATGCACAATCCGCTGCAGATCTTTACCTAGGTCCTCTGGGAGTAGTGCATAATGATTCAGACAATCAAGTTGCCATGTTTTATCATAGGATGAAATAGCCATGAGATGCCCGCCCTCCTCCCTGAATAGTAGACTATACTCCTGCTAGCTTTGACATGGACTGAGGAGGCTTCTGAGGCAATGCCTGCACGGGAAATCCCACACATGCTCAGTAGAGCTCAAAGCTCTACTAGCTTGGGGAGATGAGTCTGTTCAGTGCCACCGGATGACATCACCCACAGCTCTTGGCTAGTTCATCTGGTTATCTATGGAAACACAGTTTATGGTAAGCAAACTTGCTTTTACTTCATATCTGTGGTCTGTACTTTTGCTTCTGTTTGCTTACAGTTAGTTTATGAAGGTATAAAGCATTTTGAACTAGACATGAAAGGCAAATTCATCCAAACAAAAAGAAAGCTCTTTTGCTTGCCCTGTGCCACCTTCATAACTGAGGAGTAGCACATAAATGTTTCATACTAACTTCTTACATGATAAATCATTCAGTAGTCAACCCCTCAAATGCTTTCATGGCTTGACATCTTACAATAGTACTAAACACAGTAACCCAAGACATGAAGGGGAGAAGAAAGGGAAGTGAAACATCATCTGTTCCACATCAGGGTTCCATTTCAGGGCTGAGCATGCCCTTCACTGCTATACTCATACTGAGGGTTCTGGCCTTTATATATGCTACTCAGGTCAAAACCAAGGAAAATTGGCCACTACATCTGTCACCCAAATGGAAACGTGTATGACAAAATGCCCTTCTCACGTCCTGTGTCTTTTATTCTGTACATGACACTGCATATAATAGCATATGTAGGCAGCCATGGTATGCAGAATGAACTTGATATCTGAAGTTAGAAGAATGATTGCTCTTACTTATTCTTCTTGCTTCTTTTTTAAAGGCTACAGTTAATTGTAAGAATATCTTTGTGCCAAGTGAGCACAGAAAGATGTAGTCCCTTTAAATAGCTCTGGTACACCACCTTTGTGGTGTAGCAGACAGAACACCTTTGTGGTGTTTTACACCACCTTTGTGGTGTAAAACTGCAAGATTTACATACCGCTACTCCTTTACCTGACTGGGAATTGAAAGGGCAATATTACTGATCCGCACTAACTCTAGTAAGTATCTTTCTGTCTTCCCATATCATTGTTTTGTGTTCTTATACACTGTTGATCAATCTTTGCTGCAAGGGTGAGAGTGAGCAAACGTCAAAACCGTCATTGGAAGGCTCAGTCTGCTGATCCAGGCAAGCTCTCTGCATCGGCGTCAATAGAGCCCCTGATTAAAGAAATCCCGTCCTGAGAAGACCCCATCCTCCTCTGCGACTGGGTCACCAAGGCGTTCCCCACCTTCATTGGTGCCAGGAGCCGCAATTCCACTTTCACTGGTGGACCCTCTGGCTACGCCAGTGTTGCCTCCTACTCCGGAGCCGGGGTTCCACACCCCAGGGCTTCCACGAGAAATTGGATCAGATGATCCAAGAGGCCATCTGTAAGGCTCTGCAGGGCTTTCAACCTCCATCGCTGCCGGTGCCAGTGCCAGCCCCAGTCACCGACCTGATTCCCACAGCACTCGCACTGCTGCTCGGCAGGCTGGATGCGTTGATCGGTGCTCTTCCACCCGCTGGAACCGAGAACATCGATATGTCCACAGCCTTCCCCGCCGATACCTCTGTCATCGGAGGATGAAGAAACACCGATATCCATACCGCTATCTGGGATCTTGCCACCGACTCATCTATCAATGTTTCCAGTTCTATTTGTACCGCCATCGATGCCGTCGGTGCCTCCTCTGCCGTCAATGCCTAGGCCTGGTCCATCGGGAAAAGCACATTACTCCCCTCTGGAGATCCTATCGGAGCTGGTGATCAACCTTACGATCCTTGGACCGATGATTCTTCCCAGGATACTGATGACTTACCTTCAGAGCCATCTCCACCTGAGGAGAGAATACGTTCTCCTCCAGAGGACCTGTCCTTTATTAATTTTATTAAAGAAATGTCTGAGGCAATTCCATTTCAGCTCCAGACAGAAGAGGATTCAAGGTACAAGATGCTGGAAGTATTCCAGTTTCTTGATGCCCCAAAAGAAAACATGTCTATTCCTATTCATGAAATCCTAATTGACCTGCTGAAAAGTTATTGGGAGCATCCAGGCTCGGTAACACCTGTCAACCGAAAGACAGATGCCACCTTCCTTGTCCAGACAGCCCCTGGGTTTCAAAGAATACAGTTGGATCACCATTCTGTGGTTGTGGAGTCAGCCCAGAAGAAGGCACGATGCTCTAAACATCATTCCTCCATACCTCCAGGGAAGTAACAGAGGTCCCTGGATGCTTTTGACAGGCGTGTCTTCCAGGGCTCAATGCTTATTTCTTGCATTGCTTCCTACCAGTTATACATGACCCAGTATAACAGAGACCTGTTCAAGAAGATCCAAGATTTCTCTGAATCTTTACCAAAACAATTCCAGGATCCACTTAATGCTCTGCTCAGAAAGGCCTAGATACTGGCAAGCACGAGGATCGCGCTGCCTATGATATTTTTGACATTGCCTATAGAGTGTCTGCAGCGGGGATTAGTGCAAGAAGGTGGACCTGGCTGAAGTCCTCAGACCTAGGATCAGAGGTGCAGGACCGGTTAGCAGACCTACCCTGCTCTGGAGATAATCTCTTCAGGGACAAAATCCAGGAAACAGTGGCACAGCTAAAGGACTTCCATGAAACACTGCGCCAGCTTTCCTCAGTACCTTCTGATTTCCCGTCCGCTTCTAAGAGGACATACCGAAGGGACTTTAAGCGACCGTTTTTCAAGCCACAGAGATGATATCCTCCTGCTGCTCAAGGTCGTCCTTCCATGCCCTATCAAAAGGGTCAGCCCAGGCAAACCCGACCCCAGAAGATTCAGCCAACCCCTCAACCGGGCCCAGCTGCTGAATTTTGACTCCTCACTGGAGAGCATAAGCCAACCTTCTCTACTGTCCGTACCAGTCGGCGATCGACTTTGCCATTTTACCAATATATGGCACATGATCACTTCAGACCAGTGGGTACTTGCTGTATTGACCCAGGGCTACTACCTCAACGTCCTGTCAGTACCAGCAGACTCCCCACCTTGGCTGACGTGGGCTTCATCTGACCACTTCTCTTCTGGAAGAGGAGGTATCAACACTCCTGAAATCCCAGGCAATAGAACCAGTGCCCCTCTCTCAGCAGGGGTTCTATTCCAGGTATTTCTTCATCCCAAAAAAGTCAGGCGTCATTGGTCCAATACTGGACCTGTGAGCCTTAAACAAATGTCTTCAGAGGGAAAAGTTCAGGATGGTAACCTTGGGTTCTCTACTGCCTTTTCTACAAAGAGGAGAATGGCTTTGCTCTCTAGATCTACAAGATGCGTATGCACACATCTTGATCACTCCGTCCCATCGCAAATTCCTTCGTTTCTTGGTCGACCCCCAGCATTTTCAGTACCGGGTACTGCCGTTCAGCCTATCATCCACTCCTCGAGTCTTCACCAAGTGCCTCATAGTGGTCACGGCCTACCTGAGATGTCAGGGCGTCCATGTCTACACTTATCTTGACGATTGGCTGATAAGGGCCCCGACTCAGAGGGATGCATTAGCCTCCTTACGTCTAACAATCCATACATTGCTGTCTCTCGGGTTTCTGATCAACTACCCCAAGTCCAGCCTAGTTCCATCTTAGGCCCTAACCTTCACACCATGCAGGCCAAAGCATTCCTCCCTCAGGATCGATCTCTTACTCTAATATCCCTCGCACAATGCCTCCAGAATCGGCGTTATTCGACAACTCGTCATTTTCTCATTTTGCTGGGTCACATGGGATCCGCAGTGCATGTCACTCCAATGACACACCTCGCCATGAGAGTCATGCAGTGGACTCTAAAGTCCCAGTGGACTCAGGCTTACCAGCCAATGTCCAGCATTGTCCACGTTACCAAGCAGCTCCACCTATCGCTGGCCTGGTGGGTTCAGCTCTCCAACCTCCTTAAAGGCCTTCCCTTTCAGGACCCAGAGCCTCAAATTGTCCTAACGACAGACGCCTCCAATCTAGGTTGGGGTGCTCATGTCAACGACCTACAGACTCAGGGTCCCTGGTCTCCAGAGGAAGCCAAACATCAGATAAACTTCTTGGAACTTCGAGCAATCAGATATGCCCCCAGTCTTTCAGGATTGCCTCTGAAACAAGACCATCCTGATTTAAAACGACAACCAGGGAGCGATGTGTTACATCAACAAGCAAGGGGGAACGGGCTCCTAGCTTCTGTGTCAGCAGCTGCACAGATATGGGCGTGGGCTCTTTCCCACGCGATGTACCTCAGAGCGACCTACTTGGCGGGCATGGACAATGTTCTGGCAGACAGCACAAATGGTCTCTCAACCCTGCGGTAGCGGTCACAATCTTCCAATGTTGGGGGTATCCACATATAGACCTCTTTGCATCCTTCCACAACCGTAAAGTAGACAACTTCTGCTCGCTCACTCGCAGCCGCCACTCACAGCCGAGGGACGCTTTCGCCCTCTCGTGGTCCAGCGGTCTCCTCTACGTGTATCCCCCACTTCCACTCATATCAAAGACTCTCGTGAAGTTACAAAGAGACACAAGGGCTTAATTTATTTATTTTATTTATTTAAGGTTTTTATATACCGGCATTCATGATAAAATCACATCATGCTGGTTTACATTAAAACAGTGGTGCATAGAAAGAAAAACCAAACTGGAACTGTAGTGCGGAAGAAAGTTACAAAAAACAGGGATGCTTAAACTGGGAGAGGAAGGAAAAAGAAAAGGTTAATAGCATTTTAAATATTTACAACGAACAGTTAAATGAGCTGGTTGTGTTATAGAACTTGAAGTTGAAGGACATTAGCTGGAGTCCGGGAAAGCTTGTTTGAAGAGCCAAGTCTTAAGTCTCTTCCTGAAGGTTGGGAGGCAGGGTTCCTGTCTTAGGTCTGGGGGGATGGAATTCCATAAAGGAGGACCGGCGGTAGAGAGGGCCCGATCTCTCAAGGTAGTATGTCTAGTGGCTTTGGTTGGAGGAACCTGGAGTGAACCTCTATATGCATCTCTGAGCGTAGGGGACAGAGAGGAACCCTGTGGGACTCCTACGGTTGAATTGTAACGTGATGATTCTTTGTTTTGGATTTTAACCTTGTAGCCTCTGTTGTTGAGAAGTTTTGAACCAATTAAGTGTGGCGCCAGTAATTCCTATTGCCGCCAACTGATTTATGAGGATGGAGTGATTGACAGTGTCAAATGCTGCCGAGAGGTCCAGTAGAATCAGTAGAAATGATTGTCCTTTGTCGAGGCCCATGATGAGGTAGTCTGTCAGGGAAATGAGGAGTGATTCTGTGCTAAAGGCTTTGCGGAACCCATGTTGGGAGGGGAACAGGAGATTATTATCTTCTAAGTAGTCTGAAAGTTGAGTGTTCACTAATTTTTCCATGAGTTTTGCTATGAAGGGCAGGTTGGCGATCGGGCGGAAGTTATTTGGGTCTTTTAGGATCCAGATTGGGTTTTTTTAGGAGTGGTTTGAGAGAAGCCAATTTAAGGTCCTCTGGGTAGAGTCCTTGGGAGAGAGAACAATTAATGATGTCCACCAGAATTTTGGAAATGGAGTCTGGAATTGTCAAGAGGAGTTTCGTAGGAATGTGATCCGTAGGATGAGAGGAAGGTTTCATTCTCCTTAATGCTACTTGTATCTCAGTGGAGGAGATGGGATCGAAAGCTTCAAGACGGGTGCTTTTGAAGTAGAGATTAAAAGAAGTCGAGTATGAGGTGGTATTGGAGGGCAGCTGTGTTAGAAGGCTGGCAATTTTGTTTTGGAAAAATAGAGCTAGTTCTTCCGCTTTAGCTTGTGCTAGGTTGCTAGGAACTTCCAGGGGGTTGATTTGGGTAAGGCTAGATACGTAGGCAAAGAGTGCTTTGGCATCGAAGACCAGGTTATGGATCTTGGAGGCATAAAAATCCCTTTTTGATTTTAGAATAGAGGACTTGTATTGGTGTAGTGTAGATTTGTAGGCGGAGAGTGTGCTGGCACATGGGGCTTTGCGCCATTTGCTCTCTTTCTGCCTTAAGCATTGTTTTAGCCTTCTAAGTTCATTGGTGAACCAAGGTTGTCTTTTGGAAGCATTTGAGTGTGCCCTTTTTGTAGATAGTGGGCAGAGCTTGTTGGCTATATCTTCTGTAATTTTGTTCCAAGAGCAGAGAGCCGTGTTCGGGTCGGTGAGGTCTATAAAAGGGGAAGTTGAGCGGTCAGGAGGTTCTTAAGGTCTTCTGAGGAGCAAGATTTTCTGTAAAGAAATGTTGGTGAAGGAACGTGGGGGGTGCTGGATTCTTTCAGTGAGAATGAGGTCGAAATAAGAGTGTGGTCTGACCAAGGTACTTTCTTGCAATTGAGGAGCGATGCAGGATAGATGTCTTTGTTAACAAAGATAAGGTCCAGAGTGTGACCGGCTTTCTGTGTCGGTTTGTTCACTATCTGTTTGAATCCCATTGCTGAGAGGGCTGTGAGAAAGGCTTCACAGCTGGTAGTAAGAGTTCACTTAGAGAATAGCCACTGCCATTAGCAATGGTTACATGGAATAGACTTAGTTTTTGGGTACTTGCCAGGTTCTTATGACCTGGATTGGCCACTGTTGGAAACAGGATGCTGGGCTTGATGGACCCTTGGTCTGACCCAGTATGGCATGTTCTTATGTTCTTATTGTCTACATGCAGGTTAAAATCACCTAGGATAATGGCTGGGGCGTCCAAGTTGAGGAGAGTTGAGACTATTTCCACCATAGGAGATGCATCTGTTTCCAGGAGGCCCGGGGGAGCGTAGACAAGTAGAATTTGAAGATGGTCTGAAGTGAAAAAGCCGATTTCTAGTTTGGAGTATGAGTTGACTGGGTGTTGAGAGGATCTTAAGTATTTTTTAGTTGCTAAAAGAATTCCGCCTCCCCTTTTTTTCTGTCTGGGGAGTGATAAGATGTCATATGTCAGCGTCGGTAGTTGGTTTATTATGGCTGTGTCTGAGTCTTTAAGCCATGTTTCAGTTATTGCGCATATATCGGGCTTAGCGTCGGAGAGATAGTCGGCGAGAATCAGTGATTTCTTGGTTAGAGATTGTGCGTTGAATAATGATAGCGAAAATAGGGTGAGGCCTAGAAGTTGGGTGATCGGTGTAATCAGCATTGGCGTGAGGGATTTTAGGTTGCGGTGTTGTGCTTGCCTGGTTGATTTTCCTATCAATGGTAGGCAGTGATGAAGAATCGGGATTGTAAAAACTGGATGCATTTTGGGAGGTCGGTTTGGCAAGAGTGGTAGACTGGAATGGGGGGGTAAAGAGGTGGCAGGCGGAGGATGTTACAGAATTGTATAAGAATGGGAAGGGAGAAAGTCTTCCTGGGCTGCTGATGAAAGACCGTTGAAAAACTGTTGTATTGTGTTAAAGGTGTTGCGTTGGCTGATTAGAGTTGGCCCCGTGTGGGTGTGGTAGAAAAGGGGTGAAACGCCGCCAAGGTTTGCTTGCAGGGGTACGTGGAGCTGAAGTGATGGTTTGTAGCTGCCTGAGGGCCCTGCAGTGACATAGGAGGAATGGGTTGAAGTGACTGTAAAGAGGAGTATAGTCTGCCCTCCGGGTCTGCACGAAGGGGCGCACTAAGGGGCAGGCCCCTTAGGTCGTGCTCCTTCGGGCGCACGACGCCCGGTGCGCGATGCCCCGGGGAGCGTCTGTAATTTAAGGGCCTGAAAACGGTGCTGGGCTAGACCGGCTGGGTTGGGGGTGGGAGCAGTATCACTCATCACGTGGTCCTGCTGCTTCTCTTTATTTTGCAGGTTTCTGAGCCCTCTTCTCCCTTTTTTTCTCTTAATTTCCCGGATCACTGTTCACTGCTGGCTCACAGAAGGGAGGGGTGAGCGGGCTCTTGCCCCGACTGGGCTGTGCCGACTGCACAAGCCCCTGCAGTGGAGGAGGAGAGAGATTGAGAAAGGATCGCGGCAGAAAGAGGGACGCCCAGGGAAGCGTCTGTAATTTAAACGCCTGAAAACAGTGCTGGGCTAGACCGGCTGGGTTGGGGGTGGGAGCAGTATTAATGATGCTGATAGCCCCTCACTGGCCACGCCAAGTCTGGTTCCCAATCCTCAAGGATCTATCAGTTTGCCAGCACATCACTCTAGGGAAGGACCCGCTTCTGATAACTCAGAACGAAGGATGCCTATGCCACCCCAACCTCCAGGCCCTGTCGCTGACAGCCTGGATGTTGAAAGGTTAATACTTCAACCCCTTAACCTTTCAGAGTCGGTATCCCGAGTCCTGGTAGCTTCACGAAAGCCTTCCACGAGACGCTCTTATCATTCCATGTGGAAAAGGTTTACTGTCTGGTCCATGTCCATAGACCCCTTCACCTGTTCCACTGCAATGTTTCTGGACTATCTCTGGCATCTGTCAGAATCAGGCCTGAAAACGTCCTCTATAAGAGTGCATGTCAGTGCGGTAGCCGCCTTCCTCAACGGAGTAGGAGATGTCTCTCTTTCGACACAGCCCTTAGTCACACGCTTCATGAGAGGGTTGCACCACCTGACATCTCCATTGCGCCCTCTGGCTCCCGCTTGGGACCTTAACGTGGTCTTAGGGTGGCTCATGAAACCTCTGTTCAAACCTCTCCACTCCTGCGATCTCCGCTATCTCACTTGGAAAGTAATTTTTCTTCTCGTTATAACATCTGCTCGTAGAGTTAGTGAATTACAGGCATTA
The DNA here is from genome assembly GCF_901001135.1 of Rhinatrema bivittatum. Lineage (NCBI taxonomy): Eukaryota > Metazoa > Chordata > Amphibia > Gymnophiona > Rhinatrematidae > Rhinatrema > Rhinatrema bivittatum. The sequence goes on from NC_042615.1 coordinate 127,738,252, forward strand.
GTCACCTACCCACTTTACACTAAGTTTCTACATGACAGAGTGGTTCTCCGTACACAACCTAAGCTTTTACTAAAGGTAGTGTCAGAATTTCATCTTAATGAATCCATCATCTTACCTACTTTCTTCCCAAGGCCCCATTCAAACCCAGGAGAAAAGGCTCTACATTCCCTGGACTGCAAACGTGCCCTAGCTTTTTATCTGGAGCGCACGTCAGCCCACAGAAAATCCACTCAATTATTTGTTTCTTTCGATAACATCAGATTGGGAAATCCAGTGGGAAAACAGACCCTTTCTTCCTGGTTGGCAGATTGTATCTCCTTTTGCTACCAGCAAGCAGGCATTCCGCTACAAGACTGTGTGAAAGCACATTCTGTTAGGGCCGTGGCAACCTCTGTGGCACACCTTAGTTCGTTGCCACTTGTTGACATTTGTAAGGCTGCGACCTGGAGCACTCTCCATACCTTCGCAGACCATTATTGCTTAGATAAGGCTGGCAGGCAAGATTCCGTCTTTGGCCAGTCTGTTCTATGCAACTTATTCTCAGCTTAACTACCCAATATCCTACCAGTGACCCATTCAGGGTTTTGAGGATGCCCTCCTACCCAAATCCACCCCTGTTGTTGTGCCTGTTGCACATCTTTGGGTGCATTTGGTGCATTGCTCGGGCATCCTCATCTCGCTACTCACCCATATGTGAAGCCTACTATCTTGCTTGTCCTGTGAGAAAGCAGAGTTGCTTACCTGTAACAGGTGTTCTCACAGGACAGCAAGATGTTAGTCCTCATGAAACCCGCCCACCACTTCGGAGTTGGGTTCGCTTGCGATTGGTTATTTTATTTTTTCGCATGTACTTCTTACTATATACGAGACTGAAGGGGCCCACTCTGGATGCAGGGTTAGTGCTATGCTGGGCATGCCCAGTAGGTGCCAGTCAAAGTTCTAGAAACTTTGACAAAAGTGTTCTGTGTTTGGGCTCCATCCTGATGATGTCACTCATATGTGAGGACTAACATCCTGCTGTCCTGTGAGAACACCAGTTACAGGTAAGCAACTCTGCTTGCTCATTACTACCTAGAAAATGCTTCATATCAAGATAGCAGTTTTGGCCATGCAGTGCTTATTTAACAGATTCCTTCGACTCTCCTCTAGCCTCTGTTAAAGTACAGGTTGCACATTCCATTGCTGAAATAGAAGCATAACAAATATATGCCCCCCCCAGCTTTGGATTCACCACTTGTGTAGCTGATTACTGTCCTGCTTCTCCACAGAGAAAGTGAAGTTGCTTACCTTTAACACATGTTCTCTGTAGACCTTGGGACAAATCAGCTACACTATTCCACCCATCTCCCCCTATAGAGCTGAAGGTATGCTTGCTGTAAAGACTGACAAGACTTGCTTAACAGCGGCTGCACAGGATCAACCACACATGCTTTTTCATCTCCAGCTAATGTCCTTCAACTTCAAGTTCTATAACACAACCAGCTCATTTAACTGTTCGTTGTAAATATTTAAAATGCTATTAACCTTTTCTTTTTCCTTCCTCTCCCAGTTTAAGCATCCCTGTTTTTTGTAACTGCTTTCTTCCGCACTACAGTTCCAGTTTGTTTTTTCTTTCTATGCACCACTGTTTTAATGTAAACCAGCATGATGTGATTTTATCATGAATGCCGGTATATAAAAACCTTAAATAAAAATAATAAATCTCAGTACTGTCAGATGTCATCACATGCTTATGTCATGATTTGTCCTGCTGTCTATGGAGTACACATGTTACAAGTAAGCAACTTTTTCTTTGCATATGCCCTGTTGTCTAGCATGGCAGCGTGTATGTGTGTCTCTCTAGCACTGTGTAGCTGTCTTTTAAAAAAATTTTTTTGCTTTGTTTTTACACAATACAGTTTTATAAAGTTTAAGCTTTTTATAGAATAGATGCTAGCTGCGCCTGTCTCTGTTCTTTGTTCTTGTGTCTGTGCTTTGACATGGTTTGATCTTGTGTTTAAGGGTCAGCCCACTGTTATATGCAGAGGAACAGCACATGCTGAATGTGTGTAAAGTGTTGTCTGTGATTATGGCTTACAGCCATAATGCTAAGAGGAATTAGGGAAGCTAACCAAATTGGTAGTGCAGTAATAATGGGAGATTTCAATTACCCCGATATTGACTGGGTAAATGTAACATCAGGACATGCCAGAGACGAAAGTTCCTGGATGAAATAAATGACAGTTTTAAGGAGCAATTGGTTCAGGAACTGACGAGAGAAGGAGCAATTTTAGATTTAATTCTCAATGAAGCACAGGATTTGGTGAGAGAGGTAACGGTGGTGGGGCCGCTTGGCAATAGAGATCATAATATGATCAAATTTGAATTAATGACTGGAAGGGGGGCAGTAAATAAATCCATGGCTCTAGTGCTAAACTTTCAAAAGGGAAACTTTGATGAAATGAGAAAAATAGAAAAAACTAAAAGCAGCTGCAAAGATAAAAAGTTGGCAAGAGGCATGGACATTGTTTAAAAAAAAAAACCATCATCCTAGAAGCACAGTCCAGATGTATTCCACACATTAAGAAAGGTGGAAGGAAGGCAAAACGATTACCGGCATAGTTAAAACGTGAGGAGAAAGAGGCTATTTTAGCCAAAAGATCTTTATTCAAAAATTGGAAGAAGGATCCAACAAAAGAAAATAGGATGAAGCATAAGCATTGGCAAGTGAAATATAAGACATTGATAAGACAGGCTAAGAGAGAATTTGAAAAGAAGTTGGACATAGAGGCAAAAACTCAAAGTAAAACCTTTTTAAAATATATCCGAAGCAGAAAGCCTGCGAGGGAGTCAATTGGACCGTTAGATGATCGAGGGGTTAAAGGGGCACTTAGAGAAGATAAGGCCATCGCAGAAATATTAAACTATTTCTTTGCTTTGGTGTTTACTGAAGAGGATGTTGGGGAGATACCCATTCTGGAAAAGATTTTCATGGGTAATGATTCAGATAAACTGAAATCATAGTGAACCTAGAAGATGTGGTAGGCCTGATTGACAAACCGAAGAGTAGTAAATCACCTGGACCGGATGGTATACATCCCAGGGTTTTGAAGTAACTGAAAATGAAATTTCAGATCTATTAGTAAAAACTTGTAACCTATCATTAAAATCATCCATTTTACCTGAAGACTGGAGGGTGGCTACTGTAACTCCAATATTTAAAAAGGGCTCCGAGGTGTTCTGGGAAACTACAGACCAGTTAGCCTGACTTCAGTGCCAGGAAAAATATTGAGAAGTGTCCTAAAGATCAAAATCACAGAACATATAGAAAGACATGGTTTAATAGAACAAAGTCAGCATGGCTTTACCCAAGTAAATCTGCTTCACAAATCTGCCTCACAAATCTGCTTCACTTTTTTGAAGGGGTTAATAAACATGTAGATAAAGGTGAACTGGTAGATGTAGTATATTTGGTTTTTCAGAAGCCATTTGACAAAGTTCCTCATGAGAGGCGTCTAAGAAAAGTAAAAAGTCATGGGATAGGTGACTATGTCCTTTTGTGGATTACAAACTGGTTAAAAGACAGAAAACAGAGAATAGGATTAAATGAACAATTTTCTCAGTGGAAAAGGGTAAATAGTGGAGTGCCTCAAGGATATATACTAGGACCTGTGCTTTTCAATATATTTATAAATGATCTGGAAAGGAAAACTATGAGGAGGTAATCAAATTTGCAGATGATACAAAATTATTCAGAGTAGTTAAATCACAAGCGGCTGTTGATAAAATGTAGGAGGATCTTTTGAGACTAGAAAATTGGGCATCCAAATGGCAAATTAAATTTAATGTGGATAAGTGCAAGGTGATGCATATATGGAAAAATAACCCATGCTGTAGTTCCATATTAGGAGCTACCACCCAGGAAAGAGATCTAGGGGTTATAGTGGATAATAAATTGAAATAATCGGCTCAGTATGCTGCGGCAGTCAAAAAAGCAAACAATGTTAGGAATTATTAGGAAGGGAATGGTGAATAAAATGGAAAATGTCATAATACCTCTATCGCTTCATGGTGAAGACCACACCTTGAATACTGTGTACATTTCTGGTCGCTGCATCTCAAAAAAGATATAGTTGGGATGGAGAATGTACACAGAAGGGCAACCAAAATGATAAAGGGGATGAAACAGCCCCCCTATGAGGAAAGAATAAAGAGGTTAGGGTTGTTCAGCTTGGAGAAGAGACAGCTGAGGGGGGATATGATAGATGTCTTTAAAATCATGTGAGGTCTAGAACAGGTAAATGTGAATTGGTTATTTGCTCTTTCGGATAGTAGAAGGACTAGGGGGCACTCCATGAAGTTAGCATGTGGCACATTTAAAACTAATCGGAGAAAATTCTTTTTCATTTAACGCCCAATTAAACTCTGAAATTTGTTGCCAGGGGATGTGGTTGGTGCAGTTAGTGTAGCTGGGTTGAAGAAACTTTTGGATAAGTTCTTGGAGGAGAAGTCCATTACCTGCTATTAATCAAGTTGACTTAGAAAATAGCCACTGCTATTACTAGCATCAGTAGCATGGGATATACTTAGTTTTTGGGTACTTTTCAGGTACTTGTGGCCTGGATTGGCAACTGTTGGAAACAGGATGTTGGGCTTGATGGACCCTTGGTCTGACCCCGTATGGCAATTTCTTATGTTCTGCCTTTTTTCTCTTTTGTGGATTCTAGTTTCCTGTTTGTGTATGATCAGATGTATATTTGTTTATACATTGTATTCTTTTTATTCTTCTTCTTCTGTAATGATTCCAATTCAGAAATCTTTATTGGTAAGAGAATTTGTACATTTATTGCCAAAGTGCTTAAAATAAAAGGAAGAAAAATATATACATAATTGTGGTAATAACAATAAGATAAAATTATTGGTAAAAGAGAGGATAATAAGAACAAGAGCAATTCCTAAGTACTGCTGCTAGTTTATAATGTCCGTGGTCAGATTACAATCTTCCAAAGGATGGGGAGATGGTTATATAAATCACTGAAATAAAATATATTTATGATTTGGTGGCAGTAGACATCATAATTTGCTGCTTTAGCTGCTGTTTCTCCTGTTTCCCCCTCAGGATTAATTGATTTTTTTCTGTTCATTCTTTTGTGGGAAGCTTCTGATTTATTTTCCTGTCTTGGGAAATGTGATAACTTTGTAATGTATCTCTAAAACAGAGGTGGCAGGGGGGAAGTGACTGCTCACATCCCTGTAAATTAAATCCCCTTGATAGGCATCCATGAGTGGTTAAATTGTGATCTGGCGAACTGTCTCTGAGAACCATGGGTGGGTGAAGACATGAGAGGTCTAGAACAGGTAGATGTGAATCGGTTATTTATTCTTTCAAATAATAAAAGGACTAGGGGGCACTCCATGAAGTTAGCATGTGGCACATTTAAAACTAATCGGAGAAAGTTCTTCTTCACTCAACGCACAATTAAACTCTGGAGTTTGTTGGCAGGGGATGTGGATAGTGCAGTTAGTGTAGCTGGGTTTAAAAAAGGATTGGATAAGTTCTTGGAGAAGAAGTCCATTACCTGCTATTAATTAAGTTGACTTAGAAAATAGCCACTGCTATTATTAGCAACAGTAGCATGGGATAGACTTAGTTTTTGGGTACTTGCCAGGTTCTTATGGCCTGGATTGGCCACTGTTGGAAACAGGATGCTGGACTTGATGGACCCTTGCTCTGACCCAGTATGGCATGTTCTTATATTTTTACAACTAAAAAGAAATTAGTTTATTTCAAGTGGTTCTCATACTTAAAAGTTGCCACGGTTATTGGGGACGCAGCTTGCATGGAGAACAATGCAGGCTGCAAGACACTGGAAGTAGCACAAGTGGCGTGGATGAAATGCTAAGAGCTTCAGTGGGGATATGTCCAAGAGATTTGCAATCTGTGATTAGATTTGCAATTTGCGAAAGGACATGAGGGCAATTAAATCAGAGATTATGAAGATGGTGGCAGAGGTAAAGGAGGAGATTGCCAATATTGGCCGGATAGCGAAGGTTAGATGCATAGGCTGAAAAACTGGAACAGATTTGGAGTGTTAATCAGGCTCCGAGCTTGCAACAACAAACCTTGATGGAGAAAATCGAGGATCCAGGAATAGGTCCTGGAGAAGCAATCTTCGGTTTAGAGGGTGCCAGAAACCTCTGATTTTATAGAGTGCTAGTAGATAATCATAGAGATTAGTACAGCTATTCTGACTTCAGGGAAAGCTGGTGCAAGTGCTAGAGGGCTTGGTAATTGAGTTGGACCGCACACATTAAGCGCTGGGCCCAGAAAATGATGACTAGCCTCACAAAAATGACTGGCTTCACAATATTATTACATGCTATGTAATTTTGTGCTGAAAGAATCCTCAAACTGGCCAGGGAAAAAGTATACTGGTCTTGGCAGGGTCATTCTGTGGTACTTTTTGCTGACCTGACCCCAGCTACACTATGAAGATGTCAGGAAATGAAAGAGGTCACCAAAGTGCTGCAGAAAGAAAATGTTTAGTACAGGTGACTATTTCTTTTTAGCATGGCATTTACTATTAACAGAGTTACATCTCGAGAGAAAATATACATGGAGGCTGAAACCATCTTGAAAGTGGCTGGTTTTATCATTACCTAGCAGAGCTACACTGCCCCAGACTTCGGTTTCTAGAGAAGACTCCCTGAAATGGCGGAGGGTTGGGAAAGGGAGCAAACGTCTGCTCAGACAGTCTGGAGGATCTACTTCTTCTTCTCCAGGCACTGCAGCTTGATCAATGGTGGTTGCTAACTTACCTTTTGCTATTTGTGATCTTTTATTAATATGTCCTCGTTATGTTATCACCAATAGCTGGGTCACTGAGGTTTGAGAGATCAGAGATCTAGGTGTGCTGAGTTGAATTCATGTAACGATTACGCTTAGATGGGGGATGCTGTATTGAGTAGGGAATGCAGGATTAATATTGGGGTGTTCATTGATAATAAAATAAAAATTCATTATGTTCCATTATTAGTGTGTAGGTTGAGGGGTGGGAGATCTGGGGAGTTGAGGGAATACCCAGGTAGAGGTTTGGATCTGTGACTTCGGTTTTGCAGATCCCTTCTAGTGGAGGGGGATGGGGAAGGGAGGCTGGGGAAGGATCATAAAGTGAGGGACTTTAGGGGAGGTAGGGGGCAAGGAAGAAAGATAGGAGGGCTGGGATGTAAACATACATTGTTTTTGGGCAGTTACTGTATGTTGTATTAGATAAATATAGATGGCTTTGGTATTGTTGCGCTAAGTGGGCATGTGTGAATACATTTGGGAAGCAATAATGGCATAATTTAAAACTGTTTCTTTGAATGTTAAGAGTTTGAACATCTCCCAGAAAGATACGCTTCTCTTTAGAGAGGCGATATACTTTCAAACTTCGATAATGCTGGTCCAGGAGACCCATTGAAAAAGATGTTTTGAGAGGTTGATGAAATCTAAACAATTCCCCCATATGTTCTTTGCTGTGTGCACTAAACAGGAGAAATATGCAGAGGTAGGAATTCCTTTTTCAAAAAACTTCCACTGTGAAGTCCTACTGGTGCATTGTGATCCAAAGGGTGAAATTTAGGGTGGGAGATGACAAATATACTTTAGTAAACTTCCATGCCCCTAATAAAGATCAAAGACAGTTCCTAGATATGCTCTCTGAAAAGATGCTGACAAGGGTGGAAGAGAAATTTGAGACGGGGGGGATGGGGGGATTTTAATTGCTCTAGAATCCCCAAAAGTGATAGCTCATTAGGAAAAGATATAGTGCCCAGATTAGCGAGAAGTAAACTTAAGAGTTGTATGGCGCAATGGTATCTGGTAGACATGCGGAGGTCCCGATATCCAATGGCTAGAGATTATACTTTTCTTCTCTAAGTCCTACATTTCATACTCCTGAAAAGATTTTTTGTTAGTGGAACGAAAGGTGATCCCAAAATTGAAAAATGCAGGGGGTGGGCAACATCACGTGGTCTGATCGCGCCCAAATTTGGTTTGACATACAGTCTCTTAAGTCCCGACAGAAGAAGCTTATTGAATGATGTTCCTTTCTGCAAACAGCTGTCTGTTGATACTGATGAATATTTGAAATTTAATGATGCTGCTGTTATCTCCCCGATGATCTTGTGAGCTTGTCTGAAGGCAGTGATGTGAGGAAAGCTGATTGCAAGAGCCATCTATAAAAAGAGATAAAAGGATAAACTTGGAATTTCGTTAACAAGAGGAATTGCCAGGCTGGAAATATTACATAAACAGTCCCTTTCTAGAATTGTGTACCAAAAATTGCTGAAGGTTTGAAACGAATTACACTCTAGGTTTAGATGTTATCATTCACCAAATAGACTTGGTACATCAGCAGTTTTTTCAAATTTGGCAGCAAAGCTAGTAAATTATTAGCTAGAAGACAGCCAAAATCTCCCAAAATCAGGTGGTTTAAATTTAAAGGGGTGTTGGGGGAATTTCTCTTCTCTAATACTGAGATTCAGAATGTCTAACTATTAGACTTCAATAAGACGCTTGTCAGCACTTTTTCAAACAAAGATATGACTCAGAATTTAGTTAGAACAAATATAAATTTAATATTTCATATCTTTGGAAGCACAGATGCCAACCTTGCAAGACAGGCAGAGCATCACTGTGTCTTACAATCTCTTGTGAAAGCTGTTATTTTATAGTTTAACCATACATAGACAATGCTTGTGAGAGGATTATTTACGCAATATGAAAGTGTAATAAACTGATCTTCTCTACCCTGAGAAAATTCCTCCCCTAAAAATTCCTTTGTCTTAACATGGCTTTGATGCACTCTGTTCCTTCTGATCTTCTTTGTTTTGTCAATAGATAGGTTTATGTTTTGTTGCTGGTTCCAAGCCTTTAATTAGTCTTGACCTCCGGGAATCTCCAGTTCACCTGGCTTCTGTCAGTCGAGATAGGAATCTGTGAGAACCAAGCTTGTATTATGGCTTAGCTATCTGCCATTGATAACCTCATGGCCTTTAATTATAGGCTTTGCAGAGCCTACAGGTTTCCCAGATCTTTTCCAAATTCTTGAATCTGAGGTCAGTCAGAGGTTCACTGTATCCCAGCAGATTCAGTCTGAAGCAGACAGCTAAGGCTTCTGGGACTGGCTAAATGAACCAAAGTCTTCATTATATCAAGAACCGCTTTAGACAATTAGCTTTACAGCTCAAATAAAACTATAGAGAGAGGACAGATTGAGGACTACTTGGCAGCGGTGGCTATGCCGCAACTTAAACAGGAACAACAGTCTTGGCTAGATTGAGAGATTACATCTGAGGAAGTTTTGTAAGTGATTTAAAAAAAAAAAACAAAACCAACCTAAAAACAGATAAGACATCAGGGCTAGATATACTGCACGGTTCTATAAGTAATTTGCTTCATGGCTGGTTGGCCCGCTAACTAAATGTTTCATTTCTTGAGGGACACTGGGTCCCTTTTCCTTGAAGCAAATTTGATGGGCATAACTATGATTTCTAAGGAAGGATGGGCGCCAGGTTCCGGTGGCTTGTATAGGCTGAAGGAAATAGGGATCTCTGGCATAGTCTGGGATTGTTTCAAATCTTACTTATCAAATTGACAGCAAAAAGCAAGTATTGATGGATCAAGCTCTAACTGGTTTCTGATGTATTCAGGAGTCCTTCAAAGTTCTGCCTTATCGATAACACTTTTTAACATCTGTGTTGCACCAGTTTGTCAGCTATTGTCTACGCTACGTTTAGGTTTCTGGATTTATGCTGATGATCAGTTTTATGTTCTATTGGCAATATCATGGCCTGACACAGCTGCAGTGCTTTCTCTTTGCCTGAATTCTATCAACTGTTGGCTTGACCATAATAAACTGGCTCTAAATCTGGCAAAAACAGAGATTGCAGTGATTAGCCGCAATAAGTAAGTAAAAACTTCTTTGTGTTTGTGTTGATGGTACTATGATACCAATCTCATCACAAGCCTGGAGTTTAGGAGTGATTGTTGACTCTAAATTGTCTGGGATCCCACTGGTCAGATTGATAGTTCATGCAGGATTCTATAAACTGAGACTACTTAGAGATCTCAAGCCATTCCCTGCTAATTTTCACTCTGTGGTTCAGGCATTTCTGCTGCCTGCATTGGATTGTTGCAACTCCCTTTATATGGGTTTGCCATATACATTCATCAAACCATTGCAGCTGTTTCAAAATGCTGCTGCACGATTGATCAAGAGTTGTAATGGAAGTGATCTTCTCTCCTGTGCTGGCTGACCTCCACTGGCTTCGTATTCAGTGGAGGGTTAAATATAAAATAGCCATGTTGATCCACAAACTATTAACAATTGTGTTTGCCCAAGGTAATGAGTCAATGTTTTATATGCATAATCCCACAAGATCCTTGTGATCATCTCAGATGTCATTACTTGATATTCCCTCAATGAAATAAACTAGGCTGTCTGTAACATGTGAATATGCCTTTTCTATTGCTGTACCATCCTTTTGGAATACTCTTCCTAAGGATGTAAATTTAAGCTTGTTTTACTAATTTTAGTTTCTCTTAACATGAATTGATCTTTGAGGTTTTAGCTTGGATTTGATCTTGTTCTTTTTTTTTTATTATTTTAATTTTATGTAATCTAGTTAGGTTATATTTATTACCTTTGCTGTTTGATAGTGCATATTGATGCTGTCATTTTAATAATGTATTTCATTGTGTTTACATTGTGAGCTGCTACAGGCTTTGGTAGCAGCCACATATAAATGCAAATAAAATAAATATAGACCAATAACACTTATTAATGTTGACCTGAACATTTTAGCAAAAGTATTAACTGATAGGTTTAATAGTGTGATAAATGATGATGAATACTTTGATACATACCAATCCAGCGATTTATCCCAGGCTAGATGGCTGGAGATAACGTGAGGAAAAGTTTACTTCTAATTTGGTGGACAGAAACAATTTCTTCCCTGTTACTTTCAATAGATGCCAGAAAATCTTTTGAGAGGGTTCACTGGGCTTTTCTATTTAAAAGCTTTGAAAAAATGTGCTCTGGGCAACAGTTTCTTAACTGGATTAAAAAATGTTATGCTCACCCTGAGGCTTATATCAGAGTGAATAGAGGGTACTCTAGGAGGTTTGTGGTTGGTAGGGGAACACAACAGGGATGCCAGCTGTCCCGCGTTTCACAATTTTCTTAGATCCATTTGCGATGCGAATTAGGCATTATAACGAAATTCAGGGTATTTCAGTGGGAGGGAATATTTACAGAAAGTAAAGTTCAAAGATATATTTACACTTAGACTGGGTGCAATCCCTTAGGGGTGTGACTGTGGAGATGGATAGATCTACTTCACAGATATGTCCACTCCAAATTTAAAAAGAGGGAACAGTACAGATCAATAAACCATATATTCCACTTCAATACATCTATTCCTAAATGTCTTAACCACTCATCCTAATGGGATAACATAATTGGCCATCATACTAGGAATCAGATGAGCTTGTTCCTTATATTACTCTCTGCCTTATGCATAATCATTGGTCAATTAAAACTTTATGCAAGACTTTTTAAAAATGTTTGTATGCAAATAAAATGATAACCTTTTCATGAACACTTTTCTTTTTGATATCTTTTTGATATCACAATTAAACTCTGGAATCGTACAATTAAACTCTGGAATTTGTTGCCAGAGGATGTGGTTAGTGCAGTTAGTATAGCTGTGTTTAAAAAAGGATTGGATAAGTTCTTGGAGGAGAAGTCCATTACCTGCTATTAATTAAGTTGACTTAGAAAATAGCCACTGCTATTACTAGCAATGGTAACATGGAATAGACTTAGTTTTTGGGTACTTGCCAGGTTCTTAAGGCCTGGATTGGCCACTGTTGGAAACAGGATGCTGGGCTTGATGGACCCTTGGTCTGACCCAGTATGGCATATTCTTATGTTCTTATCTTGTTTGAGCACACTCCAAACAGCCACCTAATGTCCAAATCTGACACTGCTCCATTTTTCGAAATACCAACATTCCTCATCAGGGGGACAGTCAGTCTTGAATTACCTAAGAATCAATGATAAAATCACTACAGAATAGCTTTTGTTATTGCGATCCACATCCATATATTACCCACACTGTGTTTTTACATGGCAGGCTGCAGTTCTACATGAGCCAGGTGTAACCTCGGACCAATGGATCCTTGCCATAATTTACAGAGGATACAGATTAAACCTATTGAGTTACGCCATCAAATTGCCCTCAGAGTCCAGTTTGGGGAGCAGTAGCACATCAGCAAGTACTCATGTCAGAGCTTTCCTATCTCTTAATAGCAAGAGTTGTCAAATCTGTTTCACCAGGGCAGAAAGGATGGAAATTTTTTCCCCCAGTACTTCCTGATGCCAAAGAAAACAGGGGGACTTTATCCCATCCTAGACCTAAGGACCTTGAACAAGTTCCTCAAAAGGGAAAAGTTTAGCATGGTTTCCCTGGGCACCTACATCCCTTTCCTGCAAAAAGGGGATTGACTATGTTGTCTCACTCTCAAAGACTCATACACTCACATTGAGATCTTCTCTAGACCACTCGTGAGGATGGAGACATCGATCGAGATGGTCTGCTAATACGTTCGGTATGCCTGTTAGATAAGTGGCCTGGAGATGCTTGGAGTGTGCAAGGCCCAGGCCGAGAACTGCACAGCTTCCTAGTAGAGCAGATAAGAGCCTGTGTGTCACTGTTTGTTCAAGTACCTATTGCCACCATGTTGTCTGTCTGTATCACAATTTTAATGTAAGAGGCAGTGTTTGAAGGCATAAAGGGCATAATGCATGGCTCGCCGCTCCAAGAAGTTGATCTGAGACTTTCCATGGAGTGGAGTAGACGTATTTTGGGTTTGAAGGGTGTTGATACGAGCTCCTCAACTCAAGATGGATGCGACCATGGCCAAGATCATCTGAGGATTTGGTACTGGATCGGTGATATGAATCAGGGACAAAAGCGGTTGAACTGCTTAGAGCCACTGAAATATGAAAATCCACTGAGTTTTCCTCATGGTTAGTCTGGCCATAGGAGTGACGTGGATAGTGGAAACCATGTGGCCCAGCAATGAAAGATGTGAAGAATTTGAGAGGATGTCTGCATGGTTGTTGGGCAGGAAGTCCGTTGCGCCTGTAGTGCCCAGAACTGCTCCATATGGGTTGTATGATAGTTGATCAGAAATTCCAGCCAAATTTAGGAGATTTATAGTGAGTCTTAGAGAATTTAGCTCCTTGTTTGGATTGACTCCTTATTAGGCAGTTGTCCAGGTAAGGAAAGGCATGATTAGGCAGTTTTCCAGGTAAGCATTTCCTTACCTGGACGACTGCCTAATAAGTGGCAGTCACAGCTAGGCAATTGGTGAAATACATAAGTTGTCGAAGCTAGTTCGAACAGCAGAATTTGGGATAGAAAATGTTGTTGACTCACTATGAAGCGCTTAGAAAAACCAGAGGATAGAGGCACCCACTTATTGTAGTAAGGGAAGCATGGTGCCAAGAGACACCATTCTGAACTTTTCTTTCTGAAAAAATCTGTTGAGACTTCGGAGGGGCAGGATGGCGGAGATCGCCTGCTTTCCGTTGGAAGAAGGAAATAGAGGGATTAAAATCTTCTGCCTTGTTGCGTCCTGGGAACGGTACCCCGAGCCCTGGTCCTCAGTGGGATGGCCGCTCTGTTTTGTGGCAAGGTTGAATAATCCAGGAGCCTGCCTGACTGGCGGAGCTGGTGTAATCTGGATATCCGTTGTTCTCATCTGAGAGCGTGAGCGGTAAAAGGTCTTTCTAGCATCCCTCTCTGCTGTTCAAGAAACGTAGAGAGCTGTCGTAGGTCTCGCAGTGGTCTTGCAATTGAGGCACTGTCATCTGGATCTTTTGCATGGCAGATTAGCTGGTTTATCTTGGACTTCAGTCCGGAACCAGGTTACTATTGAGTACAGAGTCCTGTTACTGGCAAGGGGAGGATGTCTTGAAGCAATCCCGTGTTTCTGGTAGAGACTGTTGCGGTCCCAGTCGCTGCACTTGCGACCGGGTCCTTAACTTCCTCCGCCCTGGGGTCCCGCGATGGCCCTCTCCGTGGCAGCGTCTCCACGAGGGAGACGCTGCCGAGCTCTGCCTCTGAGCTCCGCCTCCCTTAGGCTCGCGTGGACGCAGTGGGAAGCCAGTTGGAGTCGCAGGAGCATGAAACCGAGGCTGGCCCACGAGATAACGTCAGACGCCGGCAGGATAATAAATCCCGGCGTCTGACTGAAGTTGTTGCCTTCAGTCTTTCTAAGGAGTGACTGTTGCTGACCTTGGTCCTGTGCTCCTGATTCAGTTTCCTCACCTGTTCCAGCCTCCGCTTCAGATCCTGCTTCTTCACCTGTTCCAGCCTCCGCTCTTGATCCAGCTTCCTTGCCAGTTCCAGTCTTCGCTTCAGCTTCTACTTTCCAGCCCTTGGACTGACTTCCTGGTTCTTGATTTTGGTTCTTATTCTGTTTCTCTTTGCCTGCTGCTAGTTCTGATCCTCGGACTATTCTTCACTCAGCTGGACTTCTGCTCTGGGAGATCGCTCCTAAGTCCCAGCAGCCCGGGTCCTCATGGGCTTCTCCCAGGGGGGTTAGTGGGCCCTTGGGCCGGCCGTGCGGATGAAGATTGGATGAGAAGATAACGCCACTGAGATGATACGGCCGGGAGGTGGCACGGAGCCGGGAGACCAAGCAGGAGCTTCGCCACTGGAAGCCCGCGATCCCCCCCCCCCCCCCCGGAAGGAGCCCGTGAGGACCTGGGGGGGGACGACTGAATCAGGAGCACATGACCAAGGACAGCCACAGTCACTCCTTAGAAAGAACTCTGTTGCAAGGTAATGACTTTGGTCAGACGCCGGGTTTTATTATCCTGCCGGCGTCTGACATAATCTAGGGGGCCGGCCTCTGTTTCTTGCCCCTGCGCCTCCAACTGCCTTCCTCTTGCGTCCGCGCGAGCCTAAGGGGGGGCGGAGCTCAGAAGCAGAGCTCGGCGGCGTCTCCCTTGTGGAGACGCTGCCACGGAGAGGGCTGAGAAGGCCTAAAAAATTCTGGACACGATCGCGGGACCCCAGGGCGGAGGAAGGTAAGGACCCGGTCGCAAGTCCAGCAACCGGGACCGCAACAGTACCCCCCCCCTCTTACACCCCCTCCTCGGAGGCCCTGGCTTACCAGGATAGTCCGTGTGGAACTGCTGCAGAAGGGCCTTGTCCAAGATGTTACTAGCTGGTTCCCAGGTATTCTCCTAAGGACCACATCCCTCCCAGGACAGCAAATACTCCCACCGATGGTGGAAGCGGATGTCTAGTACTTCTCGCACCTGGTATGTTGTCTCAGCTGTAACGGGAGTCTCTGTAGGATCTAGTGGTTTGCGATGAAACCCCATGAACCTTGGAAGGGAGTCAATCTAGAATTACCTAAGTAGACTATCACTACCTTGGACACCATTCAGTAGGATGGGGAGCCGTCTGCCAGGGCCAGATAGCCCACGCCCTTTGGGCAACGGAGGAAGCTAACTGGTCCATAAACCATTTGGAGATGAGGGCTTCAGAATGGCCCTAAAACACTTCCTCCTATTACTAAAGGGAAAATCATTCGGGATCTGTTGACAATGCTACAGCAGTAGCCTATGTGAACAACTAGAGGGACACCCACAGCCACATGCTAGTGGAGGAGGTGAGTTGTCTCTTCAAATGGGCAAAGCAAAATATACTCCGCTTCTCAGCAGCCCAGAAAGCAAAAATGTTCAGGCAGACCTTCTAAGCAGGAACAGTCTGAATCCAGGAGAATGGGAGCTCAGCAAGGAAGCCTTTCAGAGGATAATGGACAGGTGGGGATCCCTTAGTGAAGGATTTGATGGTAACTAGATCAAATGCCAAGTTCGACAAGTTCCTCAGCAGACAGAGAGAGGTAGGATCCAGCAGGATAGATTCGTTCATGGAGCCCTGGCCATAGGGTGGCTTGCTGTATGTTGTCCTGGACTGGTCAAGGTGACCATGATATTTTTTTATTTTTATTTATTTTATTTAGATTTATATTCCACTTTTCACACGTTTTTCAGTGCTTCAAAGTGGATTACATTCAGATACTGTAGGTATTTCCCTATCCCCTCTGGGGATAGGGAAATACCAGAGGGATAGGGATCCAAGTTTGTACCTGAGGCAATGGAGGTCACAAGGAGCGGGACTCGAACCCTTGTCTCCTGGTTTATAGCCCACTGCTCTAACCACTAGGCTACTCCTCCACTCCAGCACAAGGGGGAATGGTACCCCACAATCTCCCAATCAATTGAAGCAAATCCTGGGTGGCACATCACATACTCACACCTATGCCAGCTCCTTAGCTTGTCGCAGGTCACATCCTCCCTCTGACTCTATCCTCTCCTCTGTTCTCGCAGCCCATGTCCCCTTTCTCAATCCGTCTCATCCCCTCAGTTTCTCTCCTCCTCTCCTAGCCAGATATGTACACCTGATTAGGCTTCTATCTGGCCCTCTGCTGTTTTTCCCCAGGGAATGTGGCCACCTCCATCAGTGACCAGTGCCAAAGGAATATACATCTCGGTTCTCACTTATAGCCTGGCCCTTGAAAGAGCACAGCTATGAATGAAGGACTATTCCCCAATTTGTCATGTCATATCCATGCTAAAAGCAGGAAAGACACAAACGTCTGAACCCTATATGCGGATCTGATACCTAGTTGAAGAATTCTACCAAGAGCATAAAACCTCTTCCTGGAAGGCAGACATGACATCCGTTCTGGACTTCCTACAGAGAGCTCTGGACAGCAGTCTAGCCTTCAACTCTTTGAAGGTTCAAGAAGAAGCTAATTTCTGCTGTAGGGGGGATAGTTAAGGGTTGACAAGTGTCTGCATTCACTGATATAGTATGCTACTTGTAAAGAGTTAAGCATATTTGGCCACCATTCAGGCCGCTAGTCCCACAGAGGGAACTTAACCTAATGCCCTAATAAAGCCCACCCTTCAAACCAGTGAAGCAGGCATCATTGAAGGTCCTCTCCATAAAGACAGCCTTCCTTTTGGCTATTTATTCGGCCAACCGCATTTAAGAAGTAAAGGCTCTACCATGTAGTAAACGGACTCTGTTACTTTTTCAACCAGTTTCTTCCTTCTTGCCTAAGGTGATGTATCCCTTTCACCTTTGTGACTGCATTCAATCAGCAAATGACTTATCTTATTAAATGCACACCCACAGTGGATTCTCTCTTCATTATAAAATTCTGTGCGAATAATATTCCCAACATCACTCGACATTAAACACTGTTCAGTCCTTCACCAACATGAAACATTCTTCAAATCTTTGCTGATATGGGTCCCTGTTTCAAACTGTCGTTCTTCAGCAGGGCAATATTAACTCAATTGGTTGTAGTGCAACCCAATCGGTTGCTAGCATCGGGGGATGCTAGCAACAGTAGCTCATCTCAGAAAGAAGGGAATCCAGCTGTTCCCCTACCTAGATGACTGGTTGATAGTTGCCCCAAAATAGATAATGCTACAGAACGGCATGGAAACAATCCGTTGCTTAGAGAGTCTGTTTCATCCTCATCTACGAAAAATCCATTCTGCAGCTCTTTGGGGCCTGAATAATTACTGTGCTGGGAAGAGCATCCTTACCAGCAGACAAGGCCCACACGCTTTGCACCCTGGCTGTCCAATTGAAGGGTTGCACTCTCACCTCAGTCCTGATCCTGACAGTACTGGGCCACATGGTGGCGGCATGCACATGCAACACCTGCAGTGAGGGTTGAAAGTACAGTGGACTCAGTTCTCCCAACCGCTTACCAAAAGGATAAATCTGACCTCGGCTATGCTGCAGGACCTGGCATGGTGGCTGCATCTGATAGTTCTTTCCATCGGAGTGCCATTTCACCCCCCAGCCCATCAAGTGGTTCTTATCACGGATGCCTCAACCAAGGGGTTGGGGGCCCATTTGGAACATGTGCAGAATCAAGGGCTTTGGTCCAGATGGAAGAGAGGTCAGCAGATAAACCTCTTGGAACTCCGGGCAATAAGGAATGTCCTACAAACATTCGAGAAACACCTGCAGGGCCGGACCGTCATGGTTCACATGGACAACCAGGTTGCTATGTTCTACATAAACAAAGAAGGAGGGTCCGGTTCCTGGATAATTATGCAAGGAAGCGGTCTGCATCCTGGAGTGGATGGAGGAGCGCTCCATCACCCTCCTATCTGCCAGGTGTAGCAAATACCATGACCGACAGATTGAGCAGAATATTCCATCTGCATGAGTGAGAACTTCACCAGGAGGTAGCGGATGAGCTGTTCGTGACATGGGTCCTTCCATGCATGGACCTCTTTGTTACAGAAGACAACAAGAGGGTGGAAAAATTCTGTTCCGTCTGCCCCAGCAAGAGTTGAATCATACAGGATGCGATCCTCATTCCTTGGGCAGAGGGGCTCCTCTTTGCCTATCCGCCAATCCCACTCATCTCCAGGATGGTACAGAAGTGTATCGTGGACATCGCAGCCCTCATTCTAATCACCCCAGCTTGGCCCAGGCAACTGTGGCTCGCCTATCTGGTACGACTCTCCATCACCCCACCTATTCTCCTGGGCAATAGTGTGGATGTCCTGACGCAAGAGAACAGCACCTTCCTTCATCCCATGCCCTCCTTGCTGCATCTCACTGTGTGGAGGTCGAAAGGATTGTATTAAGCCACTTGCACTTGCTGGCGGAAATCCAGGAGGTCCTGATGTTATCTAGGAAATCTTCTACCAGGAGAAATTATCTCAGCAAGTGGCACCGAAACTCGGCCTGATGTAGTGACAAGGCATAGACCCCTTCTCTTGCTCCCCAGAATTACTGCTGGAGTATCTCCATTCCCTGTACCTAGATGGAATAGCGATGCGTTTGAAGCGGGTCCATGTGAGTGCCGTAGTGGCCTATCACCACCTATGCAATGGCCTTCCAGTGTCAAATCACCCTCTGATCTCCCGGTTCATGAAGGGGATATTACGATTAAGACTACCGGTTCTGAAACCACCTGTTCCATGGGACCTCAACCTGGTGCTGGAGTAGCTTATGCTCCCTTACTTCGAGCCATTGGAGAGCTGTCACATGAGGTATCTCACATAAAGTACTTTTTTGGTAGCAGTAACCTCCACAAGAAAGGTCAGCGAGTTACAGGCATTGGTTTATTACTCTCCATATCTGCAGTTTCACCACAACAAGGTTACCTTGGAAACGCACCCTTTATTTCTGCCCAAATTGGTTTCAGCTTTCCATCTTAATCAGACCATTACATTGCCAACATTCTTCCCAAAATGGCCCAGGAATGACAGTGAAGGCTGGCTCCACACACTGGACTGCAAGAAAGCCTTAGCTTACTATAAGCGTAGGATGCATTCAGAAAAAAAAAGCTTTGCAGCTGTTTTTCTTTCAATCTGAATGCCCCGGACTTCCAGTGTCAAAGCAACTCTGTCAAATTGGATTTCCCAGTGTATTCGCTTCTGCTACACCAAGAGATCAGCAAACTTTGCTAGTTTGCCAAAGGCGCACCAAGTAAGGGCAGTGGCAGCTTCAGTAGCTCATCTCTGCAAAGTTCCTTTATTGGAAATCTGTAAAGCCACTACGTGGTCATCACTGCATACTTTCACATCTCACTACTGTCTTGACCAGCAAGCCACATCAGACGCAGCACTGGGATCAGCAATACGTCACTCAATGAAGAAGTAACGAGACTGTTCATAATGCAAGCGAGTTGGGCGCATAGTGACATTGTGGGGACTACACTGCAACCCTTCCGGGGTTCTTCAGACTGCTCACAACAATTCAGCTAGGGTCTCCCAGACAGCAGTACTAATTTAGTCTGCTTATCTGTGGGGGGGAAAAAAATCAAGTTTGCTTATCATAAACTGTGTTTTCCATAGATAGCAGGATGAATTAGCCATGCTGACCTGCCCACATCCCTGGACAGTCCCCAAATTCAAGCTTCACAGAGAGGCTATGATATAGACTGAGGAGAAACATGGAGCCATGTGGGAAAGGATGCACAGCCGCACAGAGCAAAAATCTTTGATCTTTGAGAAGCTCTGCCTCGACCACACCAGAGGGACGGCCCTCAGATAGCATGGCTAATTCATCCTGCTATCTACAGAAAACACTGTTTATGATAAGCAAACTTACTTTTATCCTAATATGTACAAAAGCTAATTTGTAAGGAAAAAAAAATCACATTTTCTATTTTTAAAACTAATTTTCTTCTGTGCCTAGTTTTTCTTGTTCTTCTATTCTTTTTCCTCCATATAAGCTTTCTCCTTTTCTGATTTTTCCTACCTTTTTTCTCATTAATATTCCTTCACTTTCTTTTACCTCACATTTATACTACAGCCTTTTTCTCCCCTTCCCAAAGCAAACTCTTCTCACCAACTGTAAGCAAGTTTAGGGGTGCCAGGGACCTGTCTGCTACAGGACACTTCCAGTTCACCTCCCACTTTACTTCACGATCCTAAAGTTCAGGAAAAAGACAACGTGTTCTCCTCAGAAATAAACTTTTATTTATCATATTTGACATGGTTTAGCATTTAAAAAGATAATTCCTGTTTCTAATATCTGGCCTTAAGCACCAATTTATCCTAAAGAAAGTTCTATTCCATGAATGGTTTCAGACATGCCATAAACCTTAGCCTGCTTAGTATATTAATACTTATGGCTAACTTATTTAACCTAGTTCCAACTTCAGGCGATATCCCTCTATTCACCTCTGAAGCAGGCTCTGGCTGGAGAGCTGGAGAATGTGGGCAGGGGAGGAGACTTGCTTCTGATCTGGTACTGGCAGAACTACTGGCTGTCTGGGTGCTTGCTTCTGGGTCCTGTGCTGGGCTGCTCTCGGCTCCCCTTTGATTCATGCTCTGTACCACCATCAGATCCTGGGCAGGGCCTCTCCGGTCTCCTGGCCACACCTTAGACTTCTCCTTTGCCGATAGCAGGATTGCTTTGGTTCTGCTCTTTCTTTCAGGGTCACTCACTTCTCCTTACTTATACTTTGCAGCTGATAAAGATGCATAAGTTCATGTATAATCAGGTGGTGGGTGGAGGGTCTTTGCCACTTTGCATGTCTTTTCCCCCTCCCCATCTTTTTAGGGGGGGTCCTGCCACATCTTGGATCAAGGCCAGCTGTTATGCCAGTCTGAACGTTTTCTCTATATCAGACTGCCCTCCCTTCTTCCAAGGGTGGGGTCCTTCTGATCTCTGGACTCCCTAGCCAGTCCATGACTCCTGCTATGAGCTTAAGTTGTTGCATTGTCCCTCTGCCTTGGCTTTATTTATTCAGGACTATACAACAGGCAGATCTTGATAGCATCCTTGAATTCTGTTTTAGTTCTCATCTGGCCAAATTTTCTTTTTTTTCAGCTGTGACAGTGTTTTAGCCTGTCAGTATTTGTCTGCTTACTTCTTTGGCTATTATAATTCATTTTGATGCTTTCAGTGGTAAACATGGTATGTTGCCCTACATTTCCCCCTTAAGTGGGATGAGCCATCAGTGGAGCTTATCTTGCTTAAGCCTAACTATCAGGCTATTATGCAGACCTCAGCTGTATGGCATATATGACCACCAATGATGACAACATCTATATGAGGTAGGAATAATGCAACAATAATAATAGTCATGGTACTTATAAGGAATCATAATAGTAATAATAGAATGGGAGTAATGTAATAGATAGATAGGATAATAGTAAATAGAATCATCATAACGAGGAAAGGCAAAAAGTATAATGAATGAAAAATAAATGGGAAATAGTAACAGGAAATAAATATATATATATATATATATGATAAGAAATAAGGAAATAATGTAGTTATCATATGAGATAAGGACACCATCTCAGACTTGAGGTAAAATGTATGTGTGCGCAACCCTCCTTTCCCTAGTCTGGAAAGTGACGAAATGTGATCACTGATTGTCCGGTGCGTCTTCCCAGTACGTACCAGGATCAGTCCAGACAGCTGGGTTATGCCTCCCCTCCAGCAGATGGAGTCAGAGAGAAAACTGAAAGCACCCCCTATATACACTGGTGTGCCACCTGCGACCCTTCAGTATAATCTCTGACTCCAGCAGATTGAGAGGCATAACCTGCGGTCCTGCTCCGGTCGGTTTTTATTTCTCGGTCCTGGGAACATTAAAAAATAAATACAATATAAAGAGTAAGGTAGGACAGGGGACCAAGATCATTGGATGCTTCCTTCTCTCCTCTGTCTGCCTGTCGTCTGTGTGAATGTCTGTGTGTAGTGTCTTGCGCTGCGCAGCTAGGGATTAGTGTGAGGCAGGCTCGGAGGGTAGTACCTTCTGATATTCCCGGGTTAGTGTGTCCGCAGGCTGGGGGAGAGCTTACCGGTGGGCCGGTCACCCTCCCCCCCCCCCCCCCCCCAATTCCAGGCTTTAGTCCTGAAGGGGGTTTAAAAAAAAAAAAAAGTTTAAAGTTTAAAGTTTTTACTTACAGAGCCATTTAAGTCCTGTTGGGGACAGGCAGTTGTGCTCATTTCTCCTGACCCCGGCCTGCCCGTGCCTGCTCGGGACCCCGGAGGGGGTGGCTAGCTCACCGGTCGCGCGTTTGCTGTGGGGCTCTCCTCTCTGAGAGTTTTTGGCGCCATTTTTTTCGTGCTGCTCCGTTCGCGGTGCTGATGCCGCGATCTTCGGTCTGCCTGACCTGTGGAGAGGCGGGGGGCGCGACTCTCCCGCGGGGGGTCTCTGCCCCCGATGTGTTCCCGGGGGCGAGGGACCCTCGGGGGGGCCGAGCGCTGCCCGCAGCCGATTCTTCTCCTCCTCTCCGGAGCGGCACAGCAGCATCTCAGGGCAGTCGTCCTTCCGGCCCCTCCTCCACCGGGGAGGAGTGCGGCGGCCATCTTGACCACGCGGCAGGCCTGCATGTTTCAGCATCGGAGGAGGAAATCTCTCCTCCTCCCTCTCCTGAGGCACAGAGCCAGTGCTCCCAGGCCGATTCGGGGTCTCCTCGCGGGCCCCCCTTCATCGGATGGTCCGAATAAAAATCTAAAACGGTCAGTGCCATTTTCTTCCGATTTTGTGCTTTAATGCACAAAGCCTTTTTGCAGGCAGAATCCGGCTGGGAGGCGGAGGCTCCCGCTCCCCCGAAGGTTCCCAAGACCGCCCCGTCTCAAGGGGGGAGTCCACCGGACGTGGGGGTCCTCCGGGATCAAGGGTCCCCGCCCGAGGGGGGGTGGGGCTGAGGACCTGGGAGACACAGGAGCCGCTCCGGAATCCCCGGGGGCTCCGGACTTGCTGATGGCCGACGATCCGGGGGCTGTAGCTGGGGATGAATCCCAGGTACTCCGCTTGTTTGGAAAAGAAGAATTAAGCTCCCTTATTCTCCACGTGTTGCAGGAGCTGGAGTTGACGACTCCGCCTCAGGAGGCGGACACGTCTACAGGGGATATCGCAATGGC
This sequence comes from Rhinatrema bivittatum, assembly GCF_901001135.1. Classification (NCBI taxonomy): domain Eukaryota; kingdom Metazoa; phylum Chordata; class Amphibia; order Gymnophiona; family Rhinatrematidae; genus Rhinatrema; species Rhinatrema bivittatum. The sequence continues at coordinate 127,761,736 of NC_042615.1, forward strand.
AGGGATTAGAGCTCCCCCGCAGACCTTTCCCTTTTCACCACAAGGTCTTACAGATCGTTTCAAAGGAATGGGGAGCTCCCAGAGGGCTTCCCTGCGGATGAATCGAGCCATGGAAAGGCTATATCCCTTACCCAAGGATTCCTTGGAGCTTTTGAAGACACCCGCGGTAGATTCGGCTGTCACGGCTGTGGTGAAGCATACAACTATCCCAGTGACGGGGGGTATAGCGTTGAAGGACCTCCAAGACCGCAAGCTTGAGGTTTTATTAAACGCATTTTTGACGTGGCGGCACTGGGGGTCCGAGCGGCGGCTTGCAGCAGCCTTGTGCAGAGGGCCAACCTCCGCTGGGTTCAGCAGCTGCTGACCATGCAGGAGCTCCCTCCGGGCGAGGCTGAGCAGGCGAATTGTGTTGAAGCGGCGGTCGCTTATACAGCGGATGCCTTGTATGACTTGTTGCGCACATCGGCTCGCATTATGTCCTCGGCGGTCTCAGCCAGGAGGTTGCTCTGGCTCCGTCGTTGGTCGGCGGATGCCAACTCTAAGGCGAGGTTAGGTTCCTTCCCCTTTAAGGGCAAGCTGCTGTTTGGCGAGGAGCTGGACCAGCTCATTAAGGACCTGGGTGACAACAAGGTTTACAAGTTGCCTGAGGATAAGCCTCGGCAACCTCGGTCGTTTGGTAACGCTAGGGCTCGCTTTCGGGGGCAACGGCGTTTCCGTGGGGGAAGAGGGGGTTCCCTTCCCCAGCGGCAGCAGGCGACAAGATCCCAGGCCTGGTCTTCTTCTTTTCGCGGCAGGAGGCCTATACGCGGGGGCTCTTCCCAAGGCTTTCCTGCCATCAAGCCCGCACAATGAAGGTGCGCGGGCCCACTCCTCCGTGCCCGTTATCGGAGGTCGGTTGTCCCGGTTCTGGGAGGAGTGGGCCGCAATTACTTTGGATCAATGGGTCCTCGACGTGGTTCGGTACGGCTACGAGTTGGATTTTGTACGTCCCCTCCGGGATCTCTTCCTGATATCGCCGTGCGGCCCCGTAGAAAAACAGGTAGCTATAGCCCAAACGGTCGCCCATCTACAGGCTCTGGGGGCGGTGGTTCCGGTTCCCCGGGACCAGCTCAGGACGGGTCGGTATTCCATATACTTCCTGGTGCCCAAGAAGGAGGGCACCTTCCGACCCATTCTGGATCTCAAAGGAGTAAACAAGGCGTTGCGTGTGCCCCGCTTCCGGATGGAGACCCTCCGGTCTGTTATTGCGGCCGTCCACAAGGGAGAATTCTTGGCTTCTTTGGACCTGACAGAGGCCTATCTGCACATTGGAATAAGAGAACGGCATCAAAGGTACTTGAGGTTCATGGTGATGGGGACCACTACCAGTTTTGCGCCCTCCCCTTCGGGTTGGCCACCGCGCCGAGGTGTTCACCAAAGTTCTCGTGGTGGTAGCGGCTTCCCTCCGCCGGCAAGGCGTCCTGTACATCCCTATCTCGACGATTGGCTCATTCGAGCAAAGTCGCACGCGGCATGCAACCGGGCGGTCTCCTTAGTGGTGCGCCAGCTGCAGAGGTTGGGTTGGGTAGTCAACTTCGCGAAGAGCAGACTCGAACCGACCCAACAGCTGGAGTTCCTGGGAGCTCGGTTCGACACCTTGGTGGGCAAGGTTTTTCTTCCGCAGCAACGCATGCTCAATCTCATGACTCAGGTACGGCGCCTGTTAGAGCTCGAGATTCCCACGGTCTGGGATTATTTACAAGTCATTGGTCATATGGTGTCTACTATGGAAATGGTACAATGGGCTTTTGCGCATATGCGTCCGTTACAAAGAGCACTTCTATCTCGCTGGGATCCCCGCTCGGAGGAGTACGGGATGGAATTGCCTTTGCTGGAGCCGGCTTGCTCCAGTCTCTCTTGGTGGTTGACTCCAGCCAATCTCCTACAGGGGGTGGACCTCGAACCCCCGTCTTGGTTGGTGGTGACGATGGATGCCAGCCTGTCGGGCTGGGGTGCGGTCTGCCAGTCCCGTGCAGTCCAGGGCAACTGGTCGGCACTCCAAGCGACTTGGTCCATCAACCGATTGGAGACCAGAGCGGTCCGCCTGGCCTTGCGTTGTCTCCTTCCACTGGTACGCGGACGAGCAGTAAGGGTTCTGTCGGACAATACGACAACAGTGGCGTACATAAATCGACAAGGAGGCACAAAAAGCCAAGCAGTAGCGACCGAGGCGGCGCTGTTGATGTCCTGGGCGGAAAGGCACATAGAGCGTCTCGCGGCCACCCACATTGCCGGCGTGGACAACGTTCAGGCGGATTACCTCAGCCGGCAGCACCTAGATCCAGGAGAATGGGAGATCTCGTTGGAGGCGATGGCTCTCATCGCGCGGCGTTGGGGGACTCCGCGCTTGGACCTCATGGCGACCCGTCAAAATGCAAAGGCGGTACGCTTCTTCAGTCGGAGAAGAGAGCACGCGTCAGAAGGGGTGGACGCGCTAGCCCTTCCGTGGCCTCGTCACATTCTTCTTTATGTGTTCCCTCCGTGGCCTCTGGTAGGGAAAGTGCTAAGGCGCATAGAGTCCCATCACGGTCCGGTGATTCTCGTGGCTCCGGAATGGCCGCGGCGCCCGTGGTTCGCGGATCTGGTCAACTTGGCAGTCGACGGCCCACTGCGTCTCGGTCATCTTCCCAATCTTCTTCGGCAGGGTCCAGTATTTTTCGATCTGGCGGATCGTTTTTGTCTGGCGGCTTGGCTTTTGAGAGGAAGTGGTTGAAGAAGAGAGGTTATTCGGACGCGGTGGTGTCTACTCTCCTTCGGGCGCGTCGATCTTCCACTACTCTCGCCTACGCGAGGGTTTGGAAGGTTTTCCATGATTGGTGTGACACGGCAGGTACTTCGGCCAGACGTTCGTCAGTGGCGGATATCCTTATGTTCTTACAGGATGGATTGAAGAAGGGGTTGGCGTATAATTCGCTTCGAGTTCAGGTGGCGGCTTTGGGCTGCTTGAGGGGTAAGGTCGAAGGCTCTTCCCTTGCGAGTCATCCAGATGTGGCTCGTTTTTTGCGAGGGGTTAGAAACTTGCGTCCTCCCGTCAGGCTTCCCTGTCTGTCTTGGAACTTGAACTTGGTACTCCGTGGATTGTGTGCGGCTCCGTTTGAACCTCTTAAGGCGGCTTCTTTGAAGGATCTCACCCTCAAGACTGTTTTCCTTGTCGCCATTTCCTCGGCTCGTCGGGTGTCGGAGCTTCAGGCTCTCTCTTGCAGGGAACCGTTTTTGCGCATTTCGGCGTCAGGAGTTTCCTTACGAACTGTTCCTTCCTTCCTACCTAAGGTGGTCTCCACGTTTCATGTCAATCAAACGGTGGAATTACCTTCTTTTTCGGACGAGGACCTACAGTCTGCTCAGGGTCGGGACTTGAGGCGTTTGGATGTCCGTCGGATTCTCTTACGCTATTTGGAGGTTACGAATGACTTTAGAAAGTCAGATCACCTTTTCGTGTTGTGGAATGGACCCAGGAAGGGTCTTCAAGCGTCCAAAGCTACGATTGCACGCTGGTTAAAAGGTGCTATTGCGTCCACGTATGTTGGCTGTGGTAAGCCTGTTCCCGCTGGGCTTAAGGCTCATTCTCTGCGTTCTCAAGCGACTTCATGGGCAGAGAATCACTTGGTTTCTTGCCAAGAGATATGCAGGGCGGCCACATGGAAATCCTGGCATACTTTTTCCAGGCATTATCGCCTGGATGTCCGGGGACCTCCTGCAGAGTCCTTTGGGAGCAGTGTGATTCGAGCGGGACTCTCAGGGTCCCGCCCCAGTTAAGGCGGCTCGGGTACATCCCAGCTGTCTGGACTGATCCTGGTACGTACTGGGAAAGGAAAATTAGGTTCTTACCTTTGCTAATTTTCATTCCAGTAGTACCATGGATCAGTCCAGACGCCCGCCCACAGGGTTCTGGGAGTCCGCTCGTATTCTCTGATTTTTTTTTTCCGTTTCAGTGGTTTTATGTCGGTTTCCACACGTTTGTGGTTTCCTTGACAGTTATACCAGTGTATCGTGTGTTGTTGTACACTCTTGGTGTTCTATTTGTTGTGTCTGGTTTTATCTGTTTTCAAGGATGTTTCTACGTGATCTGGTCACTTGTTTTAAAAAAAAAAAAAAAAAACAACAAAGGGGGATTCTTGAGGGCAGTGTTGAAAGTGCTTAATTCATTACTTCTGCTTTGATATCACATATACTGAAGGGTCGCAGGTGGCACACCAGTGTATATAGGGGGTGCTTTCAGTTTTCTCTCTGACTCCATCTGCTGGAGGGGAGGCATAACCCAGCTGTCTGGACTGATCCATGGTACTACTGGAATGAAAATTAGCAAAGGTAAGAACCTAATTTTCCTATATAATTCCAGAGATGGGGGCTGTGGGAGGTTTCACGAGCGCATAGGTTTATGATGAAAAATTTCCTGTGTCTCTCTCATTAGGGCCCTTACTCTTTTATAGAGGGTAATTGAAAATAGCATGTGAGCTACAATCACCATGACTAGGGCAGGTAAGGCATAAGACAGTATATAGTCAGTTTGTAAAATACCTTTATCTCTGGAATCATAGTTGTAGTCAGCAATTTCTGCTGTGTCTTGGTCTATAGACAGTTCCACAGTGCAAGAGTCACTATAGCCTAAAAGATATGCCAGGTTTTCATCAAAGTTGATCTCATGGCCCTGATACACTTACAGGATTTCTTCCTCTGTGGGAATTGGGTCTGGTTCTAGGTAGTATAAGGACATATGTCCTACAGTAACTATTGAGTTCTTAAGTACTGTGACTATAGAAGCATTACTGGGTAAGGGAACCTGGTAACATCATGCTTGTTAGAAATAGTACCCCTCTGAAAGAACTTGCTATGTAACCAAACATTATATACAACATCAACCTTGGTTTTAGAGAATTCATCATACTTTGACATGGTAATCTTACATTTCTCTCAGACGTCCTAGAATAAACCACACAGAGCTGCTGTACTATCCTTTAGGAAAAGCTTACCCGGGATATAACCAGATATGTCCTTTGTTGGCATAGGCCTAAATTAGGAACTAAGTATTATTGTGGGTTGTCACTTTGATACGCCCGAAGGGCAGGTATATCTACATGTAGGTATAAATTGTTTGTCCAAGTGCCTACATAAATTACTTGTTTCAATTGTTAAACATTCTCAGGTAAAATGAAAGGCAAATTTGAAATATTCACAACCTCCATATTCTGTGTCCACATACAGAAGTATAGCATTAGCCATATGATAAGCAATCTGGACCTGGATAGGCTCAATGCTACTTTGAGTTATTTTAGCGAAAGTATCTGTAACGACATCTGGAGAGATTAAATAGGTTGGACTCTGTCCTTTCATTAAGTTACTCATGCTGTTGTCCAGCTCTCTAAACAAGTCATTGGTGAGTTCTTCAGTGGGCTGGATAAAAGTGCGGTCCTCACGCAGCACAGTTTTAATGATGGTAATGTCCTCTCGATTGCTTGAGAATGTAGGTTAACCAAAGTGACAGTGTTACTTAGTGTTTTACCTTGAGACGTTAATTGTTCTTGTTGGTGTCCTATCTATTTAGAGATACTTTTCATGTCATCCTGCAACTCTTTAACTGTGTTCTGCAAATATTTTACGGAAACTGCATTTGCAATGGTCATGGATGCACCAAAGAGGGAACCCAGGGCAGAAAAGATGATCCATCAGTTAGTCTAATAAACCTTTTGGGTCAGTTTAAGTCTTTTCTAATGGGCTGGATCATAATGTTATCCAATTGGCTAAAAATGTTCTGAATGTTCTGGGTAGCATATTTTAGATGATTCGTGAAACAAGCTTTAGTTGCAGGTAAATGCATGTTAATGAGGTTAAAATGTTTCTGAAGCACATGTTGGGGGTCCAGCAACACAAAGACTTTTGGGACTGTGTGTGGAGGAAGCCAGGGGTGTCTTGCATCACAATGCAGGAGGAAGGACAAGGCTTGACCCACTTAGTAGCTTCTACTCCTGCCACCAGCAGCATTAGGATGATTGCCCTCAGGGTTTGGCTCTTCATCTGAAAAACAGTAGAGAACTACTCTTCTGCTTTATGGTTAATGTCAGTGTCATCAGGCACAACATTCTGATCCCCAAATTTACAAGGGTGACAAGGTCTGAACTGATTAATGTGGACCCATTTAAGTACATCTTCATAATCAGGATTTGTCTTAATTTGAATAAGATACATGACTGGTGAGACTTTATCCACATTTACAAAAGATCCTTTCCAGTTCAACAAAAATTTGCTTTCTTTGGCTTTGTTTTTACTGTAATTATAGTAAAAGACCTTGTCTCCAATGTTATGCGCTTTAGAGGTAGCTTTTAAATCATAATAGACTTTTCTACCTCTGACATTTGTCTCCAAATTCTTTTGGCCAAAAGCATAAGAGTTTTGCAAATGTTCCTGCAGATGGGTAACACATTCATGTATAGTTGTAGCACTAGCCAAATTAGCATCCTGTGTCCTGTAAAGCAAATGCATAGATAAGGTAATTTCTCTTCTTGCTGTCATCTCAAATGGAGAGAACCTCGTAGCACGGTGTAGTGTGGCTTGGATGGCCATTAACATTAATTTGATATCCTAGTCCTTACCTGATGTGGATACATACTACTTTAGAATGTTGGTTATGGTTTTCTGTGTTCTCTCTACCTTAGAAGCTTGATCATCATAAGGCCAAATAAACTGTAAGTTGATAAGGTCTTTAGGAAGAGTTTTGCACCGCTAAAGGGGATCTTCTCCAGGATATACCTCCAGTGTTCCCAGGTAACTTACCAATGGACCAGCAGGTTTAGCTCTAAATCAGGGAAGGATTCACAGATAGTGAACCTAGGGATTCTTTGTCTCTCAGTGCAGTTCAGCTTGGGCTGTTATTCATCACTAACAGTACTGTGCATAACACCTCCATACAAGGTGTGGCTCCCATAGACAACACAGATTCTAAAATTCTGGTGTTTGGTGAAAAGAAAGCCAATTTATCTAACATTTGTTGACCTTTGGCTATTCTGATTTTGAGGGGATAATTTTGTACCCTTCTAAGGATGTAGGCTTTCCCAACGCTCACCACTTCACATACCTGTAGGACTGCCTGGCCAGACCTGAGCGGTTTGAGAATGTCGGGGCTTCTTACTGGATCACTTTCCAGTCATCTCCAGACAATGTAATTCACTAGGTTGACATAGGCTCCCAGTTTGATGAGACAGACTAAACCTAAATACATCATGAATTAAATGTCTAGTTATGGAGAAGTTGTATTTGAAGGTCTTACTACCTAACTTCAGCTCTAAGTTACATGCTTCCACTTGCAATTTAGTTTCATGTCTGCGGTATCTCTACCAAAGTATTATTGTTTTACTGTATCCAGTTCTATCTTGCCTTCACCTTGCAAAAGAGGAACTCACTCATGAAGGAATCCTCGCTACTGAGGCATCAGGGTGCCTGAATGTTTTGTGTGTTTATAGCTGGACATACACTGAAATGGCATCGCCACTCCAGTGTATGTCTGTCAGCTTCCTGGGAAGTTCCAGGTGTGTGTTTTTGGTTACAGGTAGACTTATCTCTCTGAGCTCCTGAGTCGCTCGGCTCTGGTCAGTGAAGGTGGGTTTTGTTTGAGGCAAATCTCCATTCAATCAGAATCTAGGACAATGCTGAGTATGGTCTCCTTTTTCAAGAGGGATAACATTGTTTATTACTTCCTCCCTCTTTGGGCTGTCTGTACTGAAGTTCTAATAGGGAGGGATCTGCTGATCTCTGGAAATTTGCTCTGAATTTAGTCTGTTTCTGCTCTATGGAGCAGGAACTATGGACCTCCTTCCCCCCTTTGAGCCACTCTTCCATAGGGGAAGAGGGTACCTGACCTGTGTCTACATAACCTCATTTACATAATCAAGGGTAGGGAACAGTCTCATGAGGAGTTCATTCCCAATTAGGAATTCCTCACCAGGGGTCTTGGTGATCAGAACTGGGTGCTTCACTTTCACTTCCCTATCTGAAGGGTGAGCCATGCCTTACCTCTGACCTCCACAGGCATTCTTCCCTAGGCCTCTAGATCCACTTTTTTTCAAGACTATTCTTTTTTAAGTGGACCTACTCTCTAAGGAAGCAGAGAGCTTGTCAAACAAGCTCTGTGTGATTAGGGTGACCTCGGAACCCGTATCTAGGAGCCCCTCCCAATTTAACACATCTTGTATTCTGATGGGGATCATGTAGCGGAGTTTCTGAGGCTTCAATTTCCCTAAGAAATACTTATGCTTCCGTACAGAGTTCACATCCAGAAGGGGAGCAGGAATCTCCTGTGGCTGGATGTCACCGGTTTCTGTAGAGGTATGGGCATCACTCGGGTTGAACAGGGAAGGCTCCCAGGCACTTATTGTAGAGACCTGGGGAGGAAAAACAGGATTGGTTAGTCATTGTATGCTAGGGGAGGACCCAGAAGTACTGGGGCCCTCTTTTGGTGTGCTAAACCCAGTGCTACTCTTAGATTCCTCAGACTTTTTCTCTTTATTTTCTGAGGAACCTTTTCAGGCACAGCATGCACACTGGTTTTAGTCAATGAGCTTCTGGATGACAGCTGTCAGCTCAGCCAACTGGTTCTTCAAAGAGGTCTCTGGTTATATTTTTGCAACCACCTCCAGTTGCGATTTCTTTTAGGTGGCTGCAAATCTCCTGCACCCTTTTCTGAATTACCTGCTGGGTCATCAGATTGCTCCTGGGGAGGAGGCTTCCAGGGCCTGCAGACTTAGGATAACAAGATAGGGGATTAGTTTCAAAGTGTATCTCTGGACTCTGACTCATGGTGGACACTTGGTTCCTTTCCTTCTTCTTATCTGTCTTTTGCTCCCTAGAGGCAGATTTTCCTTTATAACAAATAGCGCATAGCTTTTCTGTTTCCTCTATGAGGAAACTTAAGTGCACCTCCCTATGGGCGATGTAATGGAGTTTGCAGATTAGGGGGAAGAACCTCAAGAGGTTTCGGAGAGCAATCCTGTCTGCTTCGGTGGCACAGGGCTCCCCATAAAAGAAAGTCTGCTTTAAATGGTAGCTAAAAGCTCAGGGACCTTCTTCAGGACAACATCTTACATTATAGGCGGCCTGCCATGCCAAAATGCTGGTAGCATAAGTCCCAAAGTACTCTTTGAAGGTGAACTCAAATGTGTCTAATGATTCTTTTAACTCAGCAGGGTGCAGACAATGTATTGCCTAGCTGCTTCACTGAAACTCCATGGGAGTAGGGGCCACCTGTTCTTTTTCAGAATGGGCACCTACTACCTGAATAATTTCATGCAGCCTTGTAAGTGCTGCAAAATATCTGGGCCAGAATTTTCTTTAAACAGTGATTAGTGTACAGAAGGGCTTTAATTTGGATGGTGAGGTTTGAAGCGCCCCCTAGTGTCAGCTATTGGTAAGCCTGGTTGGGGTGTCAGCTTCTGATCCCAGCCCTACTCTGGGAGGATGAGAGGAGCAGCTCCCTCTCCCCGTCCCATGCTGTATAGAAGGGGGCAGGTGTGTGTGTCTCTTGCCTTTTACTACTGGCGAGAAGCTATGGCTGTATTTAAAAGTTAACCCATCTGCTTTGTCCCATGCCTTAAGCTTTTCCCGTGATTCCTGTAATTTCTCCTTTCTTGGGAAAAACACTGTCTGTGGCTCTGTGTTGTGCATTCCTCTTTCTACCCCCACCAATCCTTACGGAGGTGTGGGGTCAGGGGCACTTCTTGAGCTGTGCTGGGATACTCTGCTACCTGCATGCTGTACTTCAGAGAGAAAGAGCTGTGCATAACATCTGTCTTCTCTTTCAGTAACTGAATCATACCTTGGGACAGTTATAACTGATACCTAGATTCCTTAAAATCAAGTAACAATTCTTGGTTTCTTTTTCTAACTTTAAATTTGCTTCTGTAGCTGGAAAAGCTGAGCTGTGTTTTGCTTATTAGCAGAGAACTGCTTATCTTCCTGTTTTCTCAGAAGCATTTGAATCTCCGTGATTTGTCAAGTCTATGTTTTATTGCTAGCCTTAACAACTCCATTTCAGTAAGGTGTGTCTCTTTGAAGAGACGGCTTTGTAGTTCAAGCTGCCTGATTCTTTGCTCTTTCAGAGACCTGAAATTCTGAGTGAACTTCTTGTTTCACTTCATTAAATCATTATTTTGGCTATCAGTCACAGCTAATTTCAGTTGTAGGTCTTTTAGTTGTTTGTTTTTCAAATATTTAATCTTTTTTTCTGACTCTTCTGCTGGGTTTCAATAGCCAATTCTAATTCCTGAATCCGATCTGCATCTTCCTTTGAATCCCTCTCATGATCTTGCTCTCTGATCTTTTTCTGCTGTTGCTGGATTTGTTCAAGGTATTGAGGGAGCTTATCTAAATGAGTCTGTGGGCTGTCTTTCAACGACTTGTTTTTTTGTCTTTTATTTTTATTGCCTAATTCTTGGTTCTGTATTGCCATTCATTTACGATCTGCTCCTTGCAGCAAATATTTTCAATAATATCAGCTATTTCTAACCTTAGCTGATTAATATCTTTCTCCAATCCTTGACTTAGTGCCTATAAACGTGAGTTATCACTTTGCAGTAATTCTCTTAATAAGTGCAAAGTGGTAGCATATTCAGCTGATGTCTTAAGGTTTAATTTAGATTCACTAACCAAAAATTGCAACATTGTCAGGTAATAATTGATAACATTCCTAACTGTGTAGGTATGTTTCTTTAAATTCTCACATGCCCTAGAGATCTGGAATTGCACATCTTTCTTACTGAAAACCTGTGTAATTTTCACTGGCGCATCATTTTCTAGTTCTACTAATTCTAAATGTGCATCTGTTGTCATCTCTGTGGATAAGCATGGTCAATCCTGTCTTAGGGTAACTCTAGACTGTAAGCAAGTTTAGGTGTGCCAGGACCTGTCAGCTACAGGACACTTCACCTTCCACTTTACTTCATGATCCTAAATTCAGGAAAAAGATAACATGTTCTCCTCAGAAATAGACTTTTATTTACCAGATTTTCAGGATTTAGCATTTAGAAGATAACCATTCCTGTCTCTAATATCTGGCCACTAAGCACCAATTTATCCTAAAGAAAGTTCTGTACCATGGGTGGTTTCAAACATGCCATAAACCTTAGCCTGCTTAATATATTAATACTTATGGCTAACTTACTTACCCCTGGTCCCAACTTCAGGTGATATCCCTCTGTTCACCTCTGAAGAAGGCTCCGGCTGGAGAGTTGGAGAATGTGTGTACATGGAAGGTGACTTGCTTCTGGTCTGGTACTGGCAGAGCTACAGTCTGTCTGGGGGGCTTGATTCTGGGTCCTGTGCTGGCAGAGCTGTGGGCTGCTCTCGGTTCCCTGTCTCCTCAGGCTCCATACCACTGCCTGTCCTCTCTCCAGTCACCTGACCACACCTTAGTCTTCTCCCTCTCTGACAGCAGGGGGTGCTGGGCTGCTTTGGATCTGCTCTTTCTTTCAGGGACAGTCACTTCTCCTTATTTACCCCTGTCTTATACTTTCTAGCTGATAAATATGCATAAGCTCATGCATAATCACATGGTGGGTGGAGGGTCTTTGCTGCATTGCAGGTCTTTTCCCCCTCCCCATTTCTTCCAGGGGGGGGCGGGTCCTGCCATGTCTTGGACCAAAGCTGGATGGCCAGCTGTTATGTCTCCATCTCAGACTTCCCCCCTCTTCTTTCAAGGGTGGGGGTCCTTCTAACCTTTGGACTCCCTTGGCTGGTCCATGACTCCTGCTTATGAGCTTAAAGTTGTTGTATTGTCCCTCTGTCTTGGTTTTATTTACACAGGAGCATACAAACAAGCAGATCTTGATAGCATCCTTGAGTTCTGGTTTACAGTTCTCATCTGACCAAAGTTGTTGTTTGTTTTTTTTCCAGCTGTAATAGTGTTTTGGTCGGTCAGTATTTGTCTGCATATTTCTTTGGCTATTATGATTTATTTTGGTGCTTTCAGTGGTAAAACATGGGATATCTCCTTACACAACTTTGCTTCTCCAGCATATCTATCCTTGACTCCTTCCAAACTGTTCTTTCCTCCTTCCCTCCTTTCTTTTCTTGTTTTGTCATCTTTCCCTTTCTCCCTCTTCCAATCCTTCCTCCTGTAAAATCTTTTGGTCCACCCATTCAGTCTCTCCTCTACACAATCCTCACTTCATTCTGGAGTGGAGGAGCAGCCTAGTGGTTAGAGCAGCTGGCTTTGAACCTGGGAAACCTGGATTCAAATCCCACTGCTGCTCCTTGTGAACTTGGGCAAGTCACTTTTCCCTCCAATGCCTCGGTACAAGCTTACGGGCCGATACAGTAAGGACGCGTAAGAAACAGTGCGGCAGTGCTGGGCGCCTGCTCATTTGCTGGGCGCCCTGCTCATTTGCCGCGCGCATAGTATTCAAATTAGACGCAAATCCAAGCAGCGTCCAAAGCGCGTCAATGAAGCGGTAGGTGCTCGCAATCCATTTTACTGTATAGAGCGGTATGCAGTGCCTATACAGTATCCAGGGTGCGAAGGTACCTGTCCTTTGAAATGCCATTACAAATGTCATTTGAAATATCATTCCACCAGGTAAGTGGATGGTTCTTTTCTATAGACCCCGCTGCCTTGAGCGCCCGGCCGGACGTCCAAGCTGTGACCTTGGACGTCCGGCCGGGCACTCAAGGCAGTGGTGCTTCCGATCATGGTCGCCCGGATACAGGCGGGAAGGTCCATGAACGGACGCCGCAACCTTGGACATCCGAGGTCGTGGCTTCCGTTCATGGACCTTCCCGCCTCCGCTGCCTTGAGCGCCCAACCTCGGACGTCCAAGCCGAGGGCTGGCAAGCGAATCCGCTAGACTCTCTCTATATTATAAAAGTATTAGGGATGTTGGGCGATCACGTCAGCATGCTCACGCACCACTACACACACAGGAGGGCCTCGCATTTCGAGCATTTCTCAACCATTGTTCGGTACGAAGCTGACTGAACACCACACTAACGCCAGGGACAGGGTAGGCGGTAAATATTCAGGTTAAAGACGCAGTAAATGAACTGGTTAACAGGACGATAATTTGGGTGCACGTTACTGTATCGGAGGGAATAGCTAATCCGATCATTAACATGTCATATACATGCGGCGGGCGGAAAGGGATACACGTCCTTTTCGGCAAGCAGTAAGGACGCATAAAAGGCGATACTGAATCGCGGGTACGCCTTACACGTCCAAAATGTGCGTCCAAAGCGGGTTAAAAACCGGGTAACCACGGCCGTGCTTTACTGTATCGACCTGTTAGATTGTGAGCCCTTTGGGGACAGAGAAGTAACTACAGAATATAAAAATAAAATAAATTATCTGCATCCAATTCCTGGTGACTGCTGCTCATGCCACATGACAGTTTATTGTCTGATGTATATTACAAGAGCACAGTCACTGCCATTACTGTACAGTTCACAATAAATAGTCATCAGCCGAGGCCAACTGTAAGATGTTGCATTGAGAACTGGTACAGAAAAGGCTTCAAACTAGGAGCTTTAAGTTCTAAGAGAGTCAGTAAAAACTGAAATAGATAATCCTTTATTTGCAATTTTGTCTTCATTAAACCAACTGAGAAAAGTGAAGTGCCAAGAGGTACAGATGCCTAAAATACCATATGAAATAATAACCAGTAATTCAGAATATTTTTAAACATAAAACATGAGTGAAAGTATGGTGGGCAGGAGGAAAGAAAGGATGCTTTAACAAGAGGAGATGCTAACGGCACAATTTACTATCAGAAGTGGGTGTGCCAGACTAGTAGTTCCCAACCTGATCTTTGTGATCCACCCAGTCATTCTGGTTTTAGGATATCTATAATGAATATGTGATCAAATGTTACAAGATTTATATGAACCACTGCGTTAAGCTAGGTCATCAATTTGTTATCTACATTAACCTTGGAAAGGATCGGTGCATTATAAAACAAAATGATAGATTGTTGTCTACTATCTAGAAATCGCAAGCATGTATATGCTATTGCTGTTTAGTACGGATGCCCTGGAAATGGTTCATACTGGTCTACTGTTCTCTACTCAAGCAAGAAGACTCAAACGTGTGTCTCTCTTTTTGTTACAGGACACAGAGTTTCCAGGTGTAGTTGCAAGGCCGATAGGAGAATTTAGAAGCAATGCTGACTACCAATACCAGCTGCTGCGCTGTAATGTGGACTTACTAAAAATAATTCAGCTAGGACTGACATTTGTGAATGAGCAAGGAGAATACCCTCCAGGAACTTCAACGTGGCAATTTAATTTTAAATTTAATTTAACGTAAGTGGCTACATGAAAGCTCCCCTTCTTGCACTATAGATAGGGTAGGTGATGTCTCTATTTTAATAGATTCAGCACCATGTAAGTTAATGAGAGTTTTACATTGTTTAATTGGAACAGTGTGCTTGCACTTCCTTTGTTTGTTGTGGTCTGGCCTTGTGGGAGATAACTAGTGAATTGTGAACAGATTTTTTTTCAAGCATATTGTGGCCCAAATTAAGTAATGACATTGGTCTGAATTATATAAGTATGAATGTGTGTAGAACATTTCATCATAATGGAAAGGATTAAGCACTCTTCTGCTTCATTTGGCCAGCAGGTAGAAAGTAATGATTAATGTGTATTAAATATGCGAAGATGCATATTTAAGGGGATGATCCACCCATCATTAGGTATCTTGAGTGCCTTCTACTGTGCTTAGCTTCTCGTTCTTAGCAGTCTTTATTTTTTTGCTCCTCTTGTGATGCACTGTTAAAAATCTCTACCTGATTCATGTTTGAATGAATTTGAGGGGGTTACCTTTACTCAAAAGTGTTTCAAGTTGATCAGTGCATCCCCAAGACAAGGCTGATATAGTATAGTGAATTTATTTGTGCCACATAAGCAGTTCATTCAGAAACAATTATCTGGAGCAAGCCAACATTCGTAGTCAATATCCCGAGGCATTATAAAACTATAACTAAAAGACCTGCAGTGTTAAATACTTTTCTACAGTTTTGATAGTCTTCAGAGTTTTCAATAATATTTTTTTGCTTTTTAAACTTATTGCTGCATTTTTTTCTGTCCCCTGAAGCTAAATAAACCAATTTATTTAATCATAAATTGTGAGCCAGGAAGGTGCTACTCAGTATAGTTGGTGGCCTGTGGAGTGCACCTATGCACAAATGCCTCTCACTTCCCTACTTGGCCTTTGTTAGAGCAGTGGGAGCATAAGTGCTAGCTCCTGCTGCTCTTCATCCTCTCTCTTCTGTTGCAGCAGGAGCTCAATCAACAAACTTCTGCTGTTCTTTCCAGTGCCAGTGCTGGCCCAATGATTGTTGGGGCCTGCCTCTTCTGGTTGTCATTCTTCTCTGTTCCCTAGGCCATTGAGATGGGGACTGCAGCACAAGAAGGCAAGTGATATTGAGGAGGACTGGTGGATTGGACGGGGACAAGAATTGGGAGTGTGTTGAGATCGAGTTAGGAGGGTCTGGCATGTACTGGGGCTGGGTTCAGCAGGTGATTGGGCTGGGGCAGGAGATCAGGGTGTGCTGGAGTTGAGCTGGGAAGGGGTGATTGGAGCAAGCAGGGCTTTAGCTGGGGAGCAGTAGGGAGTGGGGACTAGAGAACTGGAAGTTAAGCTTGGGAGTGGAGGGTCAGACTGCTGGCTCTGGGTAGGGGAGTGCAATGGAAACATAGGGCTGGGAAGGGGAGGGGTCAGAGTGTTCTTGGTCTGCACTAGGGATGGGGAGGGTCAGAGTGTACTGGGATGAAAAGAGGATCAGGAGTGTGCTGGGGTCCGGAGAGGGATGGGAAAGGGTGTGCTAGTGTCGAGTTTGGGAGGAGGTTCAATTGTGTGCTTGGCTTAGATTAGAGAAGAGAGTCAATAGTGTGCTGGGACAGAACTGATTAGAGAAGGGACTTCTGGAATTGAGAAGGGCTTAGAGGGCAAGCTGGGGAGAAAAAACAGTGTGCTGGGGTTGGGCCAGTGAGAGGGGAAAGAGCAAAAAGAATGCTGGGAAAGTGGCCAGTAGGGATGTGCAGAGGAACGCCATACTTTGCATTCGGGATTCGGATTCGTCGGGGGAGCAGATACGTTGCATTCGACAGTATGGCGCCCCGATGCGTTAATATGTCGATTTCTATTCATTCCCCCGCTAAAATTAAATTAACTACAACCCCCCACCCTCCTGACACCCTCCCCCCCCCAAGGCTTACCAAAACTCCCTGGTGGTCCAGCGGGGGGTCCGGGAGCCATCCCCTGCACTCACACCCTTGGTGCTGGTTTCAAAATGGCGCCGATAGCCTTTGACCTACTATGTCACAGGGGCTACCGGTGCCACATGGCCATCAGCGCCATCTTGTGCTCCTATCATGTGACAGGGGCTGACCAATGGCACCGGTAGCCCCTGTGACATAGTGAGGGCAAAGGCAATCGGCGCCATTTTGAGTACTGGCATCTGACGGCCAGAGTGCAGGAGGTCACTCCCGGACCCCCGCTGGACTTTTGGCAAGCCTTGTGGGGTCAGGAGGGTCCCCCAAGACTTGCCAAAAGTCCCTGGTGGTCCAGCGGGGGTCCGGGAGCGACCTCCTGCATTCGGACCGTCGGCTGCCAGTAATCAAAATGGCGCCGATAGCCTTTGCCCATACAATGTCACAGGGGCTACCGGTGCCGGGCTACCGGTGCCATTGGTCAGCCCCTGTCACATGGTAGGAGCACAAGATGGCGCTGATGGCCATGTGACAGGGGCTGACCAATGGCACTGGTAGCCCCTGTGACATAGTAGGTCAAAGGCTATCGGCGCAATTTTGAAACCAGCACCGAGGGTGTGAGTGCAGGGGATGGCTTCCGGAACCCCCACTGGACCACCAGGGAGTTTTGGTAAGTCTTGGGGGGGGGGTCAGGAGGGTGGGGGTTTTGTTTAAATTGGTTTCTTTAGGCGGCCGAATAATTCAGCGAAGATTTGTGTATTCGTGGGGAATCGCGATACGTTTCGCTTCCCCACGAATACAACGAATATGGCCACATCCATTGCGGATTGCCAACATGTAGGGACCGAATGCACACCCCTAGTGGCCAGTGTGACTCCACAGTTTTTAAGTAAGGCTCCAGGGTGGAATCAGACCTGAAACCTGCATCAATACTAATAAGGTAGTGGAAGCAGTTATCAAGAATAAAATCATTAAAACACATAGAAGGAATTGTATAATTTATGACTAGCCAGCATGGATTTTGGGTAGGCAAGTTGTGTCTTATAAACCTACTAGACTTTTTTGAGATTGTAACTGAGCACATGGATGATAGACATATAGTGTATTTGAATTTTGTGAAGACATAAGAAGTGCCATGCTGGGTCAGAGCATGTCCATTGAGCCCAGCATTCTGTCTCCACAGTGGCCAGTCCAGATCACAAGTACCCATCAGATTCCCAATAGTTGATCTATTTCTTGTATCTCACTCCCAGGATTAAGCGCTGGCTTTCCCAAGTCTGTCTGGCTAATAACTGTTTATGGGCATTTTCTTCAGGAACTTGTCCATCCCTCTTTTGAACCTCACTTTTAGCTGCTTTGATCACATCTTCCATCATCAGATTTCATAGCTTGATTGTGTGCTGCGTGAAAAAATACTTCCTATCATTTGTTTTAAATCTGCCAGTTGCTACTTTCGTTGAGTGACCTCTAATCCTAATGTTGTTTGAAAGGATAAAAATACACTTAGTGTATTCCAGAAACCTTTCAGTGATAACACAAGCAAAGCTCAATTGGTTTCACTGGTATATTTTTCATGCCATTTCAAATAGCCACATTATAAATAAGTAATATATGATTTTATAATTTGATGTGGGACCCACACTCAGAGTTTGTATATCAATCAAACTCAAGGTTGATAATAGGTCACTTTATTTTCAACTCCAACTTATGTTGTTGGCTTTTTTTAAATTTTTGTTAAAATATATTTGCAAAAATCTTGCTGTATGCTGACAAACTTTAATTTAAACACAAATTTCATTTGCAATTGGAAAGATATTCATCTTACTATATTTCATACAAGTCCCATCATTAAATGGATCCTCAGTTTAAATATCAATTTTCATTTGCAATTCAAGAGATATTCATTTCAGTATATCAAGTCAAAGTCCTGACACGATCGTGTTTCGAACCAACAGGTCCTGCTTCAGGGGAAATGTGTTCTCAAATCTTCACTCCATTCCATTAGCAAAATTTCTAAACGACTAATTTCATATGTTTCTCCTGCGGTCTGGATTCAGACTCGCAATTCAAAAAACATGGTGGCCCCATGGAGCCTTTTATCTCTCTACCGGAAATGACGCATCATATCACACAGTCTTCCAACAGGTCATCACTTCTTAACAAACTGAATCACCGAATGATCTCACCAAATGATAAAAACACAACCACTGTATATCTCCAACAATGCTTACAATCAACTTCCTTTTTTTTTACACAGCAGAAACTTCCTTAAGAACCATGAAACAATCCACTCGAATACTTCCTTCAAATTATGCAGTTCACAAATAGGTCCATTCTTCTTAGCATTATAATCAAAGTCCTCACCCACGTCCGGTTTTCCTTCGTTTGAGCAAAAGCAGTGTTTCCGTTCAACTTACTTTCTTTACACAGCAGAAACTTCCTTAAGAGCCATAAAACAAGATCAACTCGAATACTTCCTTCAAATTATGCAGTTCACAAATAGGTCCATTCTTCTAAGCGTTGTTATCAAAGTCCGGTTATCCTTCGTTTAAGCATTTTGTTCACATTTTTTGATAAGATGATGGTGACGCCTGGTTCGCTTTTAAGGTCTCACTGAGGATAATTTGCACATGTGGGAGTATTAAAAAAAAAAAAAAAAAAGAAAGTCCTTGTTTGTGCTCCAAATACATTGGGTAATGTTCCTAGTAGATTTGTCCATATTTATGAAGAAAAATTTTTTGGGACATAATAAAAACTTTTTTTTTTTTTTTTAGATAATTCTTCGAAAGGAAAGCTGGGTATCATTTGTTTAAATGTAAGAAAATTGGACGCGGTTGAGTACTTTGACTAAAACTACATCTGTTTGAATGAAGGCAAAACTGGATGTGGGAGAGGATGTTGACTACAATGTTAAGAAGAGTGGACCTGGTTGTGAACTACATTTGCTTAAACGAAGGATTACCGGACTTTGATTACAACGCTAAGAAGAATGGACCTATTTGTGAACTGCAAAATTTGAAGGAAGTATTCGAGTTGATCGTTTTATGGCTCTTAAGGAAGTTTCTGCTGTGTAAAGAAAGTAAGTTGACGGTAAACACTGCTTTTGCTCAAACGAAGGAAAACCGGACGTGGGGGAGGACTTTGATTATAATGCTAAGAAGAATGGATCTATTTGTGAACTGCATAATTTGAAGGAAGTATTCGAGTGGATCATTTCACGGTTCTTAAGGAAGCTTCTGCTGTGTAAAAAAAGGAAGTTGATTGTAAACATTGTTGGAGATATACACTGGTTGTGTGTTTATCATTTGGTGAGATCATTCGGTAATTCTGTTTGTCGAGAAGTGACGACCTGTTGGAAGACTGTGTGATATGATGCGTTCTTAGAGGGATAAAAGGCTCCTCCTGTGAGTGTGGGTCCCACCTCAAATTATAAAATCATATATTACTTATTTATAATGAGGCTATTTGAAATGGCATGAAAAATATGCCAGTGAAACCAATTGAGCTTTGCTTGTGTTATCACTGAAAGGATAAATAACCATTGGTAAGGTTGGTTGTGGGGTTTGAAGCGCTGACCCTGAGGTGGCAAACCAGAACTCTGCAGAGAAAGCTATTTTATAGATGAGGAATTGGGGAAGCTTGTAATGTTACTATCCCAGGTACTGTGGGCTGGGCTAAGCACAGCCAGTCTCCCATTGGCTCTAAGTAAACCCTTCCTGTTCACCCGCTGTTTTTAAGTGTTAGCCAGCAGAGAGTTCTCTTCTGGTACACTATCATCTGAGCTTTCATTTCTGAGTCTTAACAAGACTGCACTGAAGTATAATGAATTGAATTGGGTCTCTCGCCTAAGACTACCTGGTAAGGGATACTGCATCTTTTTGCATATTTTTTTTGTCCTGCAAAAGTGTAAGTCAGAAAGCTCATATTTTGTATTCTGCATTAAAGAATATCAACTGAAAGCAAAACTATTATATTTTTTAGACCCTCCACCATTCCCTGTCTACCCATTCATGATTTTATAAATGTCAATTATATCCCTTCTGTCGTCTCTTTACCAAGCTAAAGAGCCCTAATCTGTTTAGCCTTTCTCCATAAGGGAGTTTTTCCGTCCCCTTTTATCATTTTCATTGCCTTTCTCTGTACCTTTTCTATGATTGTCTTTTTAGAGACGGGGCCACCAGAACTGCACACAATATTCCAGGTAGAGTCGCACCATGGATCTATTTTCAGTTTTCTTCTCTATTCCTTTCCTAATAATTTCTAACATTCCATTTGTCTTTTTGACTGCCACCGCACACAGAGCTGAAAATTTCAAGGTATTGTCTATTTTTCCTAGTGGTGACTACTAACACGGAGCCTAGCATCGTGTACCTGTAGTTAGGATTTTCCCTACTATATTTCTTTGTGCTTAGCCACATAAAATTGCATTTGCCATTTAGAAGCCATAGTCTGTTGCCGTTTTAGCACCTTGCAACAATTTTGTCTCATCTGCAAATTTGGTTACTTAACTCATCTTTTAATTTTCCAGATCATTTATGAATATGCTAAATAGCACAGATCCCAATACAGATGCCCAGGGCATTCCACTAATGACCCTTCTCCATTTGGAAAACTGCCTATTCAACAAAGTGCCACATCAGCGAAACTGACAGGACATGGAATGGGGGAAATATAAATTCATACTTCAGCCTCTGGCTAAAAGAAAGGAGACAGCAAATAGGACTGCATGGCCAGTTCGCGTACTGGAGTGGGGTACATAGATTGTGGTAATAAGCCTGGTAGCATTCAGTTTCTTTATATATGATCTAGATGACAGCTTGATGAGTGAGGTTGTGAAATTCATAGACTATATCAAACTATGTAGAGTAGTTACAACTCAAGCTGACTGTTTAAAACTGCAGGAGAATCTAGAAAGATTAGGAACTTGGGCATCCAAGCAGAAAATGGAATTTACTATAGACAAATGCAAAGTAATTCATGTTGAAAGAAGATACCCAAACTACCAGTATGTATTGCTGGTATCCACTTTAGAAAATTGCTATCAAGAGAGGGACCTTGGAGTTACTGTGGACCATACACTGAAGCCATCGGCAGAGTGTGCAGTAGCAGCCGAAAAAAGCCAACTGTATGTTGGGGTAATTTTGGAAAGGCATTCATAACAAATCTGAGGATGATTATATGCCTCTATACAGAGCTCTGGTGTGACTACACCTGGAGTACTGCATGCAGATATGGTCACACCATCTTAAAAAGTATATGGTGGAGATTGAGAAGTGTACACTATAATAAACAGAGCGCCTCTTCTTAACACCTCCTACGAATAGAATCACAAAAACCAATATGGAATATTAAAGCCTTGTTGGCTATCTCTGGTGATGGTATCATCAAGTTAGATACTTGCCATTCTTTCGGCTGTACCTATTGCTATATTTATATACCGTTATGATGTAAAATCTTAACTCTTGTGATATATTTTTTTGATTTTTTTTTCATATGCAATTAAAACAACTTAACAACCTTTTGATTTCATGTTCGACTAAAGGCGTCCTTTCCTATTTCCATTATCTCACTGCATCTACATGTCACCCATGATTCAAAGGAGCTGCATCTGGAACAAGGAGGAGCTCCTGAGGGAGTTTAAAAAGAAACAAAAGTCAGATAAGAGTTGTTTTTCATTCTGGTCCTCAGGATTCCTTTCTAGCAGAAGTTCTTTATTCTCCCATTCCACTGATAGAGCACCCCCCCCCCCCCCCCCCCCTTTTTCAATGCCGGGATCCGGATCCACTGGGAATTTTAGATCGAGTAAAGCCCAAAAGTAGCCAACTTTTTAAATTAGTGTGCTCTTTGGTGCAGTTACTGGACCAGGACCAGGAATCTGAAGTGCTGAAAAAAGAAGAAAAGGTCGACACTATCCCTATCTGTATTAGTGAAAGCACCATCATTGGCGCTAAGCTCCTTGGCATCAAAGATTTTATTTTCATTGGTGCCAAAGTTGGCTTCATTTTCAGCTACTAAGACCTGTGTGCTGGAAACTACACTGTGCCCAAAGACAGGATCATCCTCCCGTGGTGAAGACTTTGGCACTATCTTTGATGCCATTGGCACCTAAGAAGCCCTATTTTTTCTTAATACTGTCTTCATCAAACTTGTGTCCATAGATGCCTTCTTCCTTCATGTCTCAGAAGACACCTCTGGCACTTTCTGATCTTTTCTTCCCGGACAAATCTAAATCGTTCAGAGTGCCCTCAGGTGGTCCAAGAACTTCCAATTCCTAAGTGTTCAGGTAGTTCAGTCCCAACAAGTGGGCAATGCACCTCTGCCAGCAGATGGAGACATGCAAAAACCTGACGTCACGGCTATATAATCCCACCCCAACATCAGCTCACCTTCAAGAAAGACTTAAAAACTTGGCTGTTAAATCAAACTTTCCCTGAAAACCCAAGTTCTCTTTGATGCAGGTCCTAGAACATGACTCCAAGACCTATGCTAACAGTTATTGGACTATCTGAACTATCTTTTCACAGTCCCTCGAGGATCCATCCTAGTTTTAAATAAAATATTTTCTTTATTTCATTTTCTTTATTTATTTATCATTATTTTATCTTATTTTTTTATTTTATTTTTTTTATTATTTTATTTATCCACAATTTTATTTTATTTTTTGGGTTTTTGTTCTCGGTTTGTTATGGTTTCATGGTTCCCTGTTTCCAAATGTTTTTCTGAATGTTTTTCTGAATGTTCCAATTGCTAAGTTCATTGTTTAATGTATCGCCTCCCAGCGAAAGTTCAGTTCCATTGTAAACTGGTGTGATCTATATTCTTTATAGGAATATCGGTATATTTATTTTATTTATTTAACACTTTTTTATACCGACCTTCATAGTAATAACCATATCGGATCGGTTTACATAGAACAAGGGTATAACTGAAGCAATAAATAAAAAAAATAAAATAGTAATTAACAAGAGAGGTGAATAAGGCAAAGTTACATTTAACAAGGAGTAAAAAACTTGGGAAGCTTAAAGCTGGAAGAAAGAAAGGCAGGAGGAATAATAACATAATACAAAAGGAATTTAGGTTAGAGCATAATGTGCTTTAACCTGTGATTGTGATTGTGATTGTATATAAAAATTCTAAATAAATAAATAAATATTTTCCATCTCCAGCAGATGGTGGACATGCATTTCCCTTTTCGGGATTGCCTGTGAGTAAACCCCCCCCCCCCCCCCCCCAAAAAAAAAAAAAAAAAAAAAGAGAAAGAAAGTAGTTGAAAAGGAGATGTCTATGTTGCACCACTTGCCTCCTGAGATGATACCGTGCAGTCCCTCCCTCAGTGGAGTGCCTCAGTCCAGTAGCCTTGACTAGCATGGACCTAAATTCCAATTACTGGTGGCAGGCCAAGAGAGGCTCAGCAGTGAAGGCTTTAGCCCTCTTCCCCCTGCAGCCAGGACCCATTCCTGCTCTCAGCCAGGGAAGGCTAAGCTTAGGTAAAATTTTTTTGACTTTAAAAAAAAAAAAAAGTCAGCAACAGGAAAACAACAGGAGAAGGGTCTGTTTCCTCGGTGTTCGGCTGTCCCGCCCATGTTGCTGGGGATATCTGTGAGGTAAGGACAGAGTTCAGCCGCGCGTATCTTCTAAAATCCTGGATCGGCGCGCACAAGGCTGCCGATTTTGGGCAGCCGGCGCGCGCCAAGCCGCGCAGCCTGCCTCCGTTACCTCCGAGGCCGCTCCGAAATCGGAGCGGCCTCGGAGGGAACTCTCCTTCGCCCTCCCCTCACCTTCCCCTCCCTTCCTCTACCTAACCCACCCCCCCTACCTTTATCCATGGATTTACGCCTCCCAGAGGGAGACGTAAATCCACGCGCGCCAGCGGGTTGCTGGCGCACCGAGACCCGGGGGCGGTTCCGGAGGGTGCGGCCACACCCCCGGAACGCCCCCGGGCCGGCGCCACGCCCCGGGCCCGCCCCCAAACGCCATGCCACGCGGCATCACTCGGCGACGCCCCCGGCACACCCCTGACACGCCCCTTTTCAGAAACCCCGGGACTTACGCGAGTCCCGGGTTCTGCGCGCGCCGGCGGCCTATGGAAAATAGGCGCGCCGGCGCGCAAGGCCCTGCTCGCGTAAATCCGGGCGGATTTACGCGAGCAGGGCTTTTAAAATCCGCCCGTATTTGTTTTGTGTGTCCATTCGTTAGATATGCGCTTAGCTGTGAAACAAATGGACGCAAGAATGCACATCCCTAATGCTCAGTAGAGCATGCTGAAAGCTCTAGAATCTTTGAGATCAAAGTTACATGCCTGGCTCCATTGGATAGAGCTGGGCACCAAGGGACACAAACTATTGAAAAGACTGTCAATGAAGTTGTTTGCTTCAAATAGTAGGCCCACACCCTTTACAATCGAAGGGATGTAGAGCTTTATCTCCTTTATGTGCATGTGGTCTTGGAAAAACATGGGAACAACAATGGATTGGTTCATGTGAAAAGCATTTGCAATACCTCCCCTATTATGGAAGAACTGAAGGTAAGGAGAGTACAAGTCTAAGATCTGCAATTCACTCAGTGAACACTATCAAAATAATACTTTCCAGGCAAAATGTTTCAAGGGCTCAAAAGGAACCTTCAGAAGTTGGGCTAAGACAACATTGAAATCCCATGGGACAAGAGGCTTCATTAATTGTGGTTTTTCATGCCAACATCCTTTCATGAATGTTGAAACCAACAGGTAAACAGATGATCCCCCTATGTGGATGGCTCCAATTGCACTCAAATGCACCCTGACAAAAGATGTGCTGAGTCCTCATGTAGATAAAGAAAATAAATAATGGAGTAGTTCTAACGGACACATAAGGGATTTAAGGCTCCCAACTGAGACCATAAGAAAAAAATTGCTTCCTCTTGAGTTGACTTTCTAGTAGAAGGTTTTGTAGCAGAAATTCAGAAATCTTCTACTACTTGGATAGATGAAGTTCAGCAACCAGAGAGTGCTCAATCTCTGCACTGTCAAGGTCAGTGACAGTGGATTTGGGTAGAACAGTTGGCTGTCTTCCCATGTAAGGAGCAAAAGAGAAGTCCCCAGCTGGATCAAAGGCTGCACGCATAGATGCAGGAGATAAAGAAACCAGACCTGACTCAGCCTTGCCGGGGCAATTAGAATCACCTCTGCCCAATCTTTGAGGATCTTCTGGACCATTCTCAAAATCAGCAGACTGGGAGAAAATGCATACAGAAGACCTGCATTCCATTGAATCAGAGAGTCATCAGTAGTTAACCTGCATTTGACAATATGGAATAGATAGAGGGTTGTGAAGCCCTATAGTTCAAACAGGGAGTTCACCATCCTTTGCTGCAGCAACCACACATGCAACCAGAGAATCCTGCCAAAATGGTCCACTACAGCATTATCAGTTCCCGGAAGATATGTCATCCAAAGATAAGTCCTATGATGGATGACCCATTCCCATATCTTAAGTGATTCTTGACACAGGGCCCAGGATTCAGTCTCCCTTGCTTGTTCACACAGTGACTCTTTTTAATGCTTTAAACTTTAAAAGCAATGCAATAGTTATAGAAAAATGACTCCCTCCCTTCAATCAACAGAATGGAACAGTCTTTCATCCTTGCAGATTACAAATCATGAATTGATTCTCGGTCAGATCATGGCTGCTCACAGATATTTGATTCCCCAGAATTCAGATATTTATTTCTGAAAGAGGGTCTTCTGAGAAAGCACACAGCATCAGAATGAGAGACCGAGGACAGAACCCTCAGTTACTGTTGTCTCTAGACATGTGCCATGATGATGAAATCTTATGCCCTTTCAACATCAGACCACTTATCTTTGCAGTTTCAGATCCAAATGTAAGAAGACCTTATTGTGTACCCTTGGCATGGAGAGATGTTAGAATAATGAGGCAATTTTCAGATTGCAATAGTCTTCTTTGTAACTCATATATATGCTGTCTACTTACATTTTATCAGTAAAGCAAGGGTTCAAACTTACTCTACATTACTTAAAATTGAGCAAAAATAAGACCCTAATTTTGCTTAGGTGTCTGCACCATGATTTCCCACTCACATTTGCTTAGGTTAGTAATTTAAAATAGCTTCTTCCAACAATTACGGTTTGGTTAACTGTTAACCACCTGCTCCTGAAACAGTTGCCTACTGTCCATTGCTGTCGGGCATAGGAAGCATGTCTGTAACAGTGACTGCAGCTGAGGATTGAGTTAGCCACAGTTTAGAGAAAGGACAATGCTAAATCAGGGAACAAAATAAAGAATCAAAGAGAAAAAGAGCATGAACAGGTTTTTCTGATCACTAATTTCTTAATTATGAGAAAACTAAAGATTATATTTTCAATAAAATATATTTGCAATGTAAGCAAATATACAGGGCTTTTAGTCCAAGTGGAACAATTCTAAGGCAAGAAACTCAGATCTCCATACTACAGAGATGTGCAAGTGTTGGCAAAAGAAATTTGTTAGATTTTTCAAAAGATCAGAGAAAAAACAACAAAATCCATCAAGCTCAAACTATGTCCGATAGACCCGATAGATTCAACAAGCTTGCAGGTAAATTCTGGAGAATAACGTTCAATGGACATTGTCTGCATATTCATCACAGTCAGAATAATAAGGGCTACCTCCAGGAGGAGGTCTGTGAATTTTGAGGGAAGCTAAAGGAGAGCGAGGAAGAAAGAAAGGTTTGTTTGTTCAGCTGTGTGTGTATGGTTTGGATGCATGGCTTGTTTAGTTTCTTATTTTGTTAGTGTTGGTTATATTTTTTTGACTTGGCAGTTTCTTCCTGCTCCTTTGGGTCTTAATTGGAACAGAGGCTAGGATCTGACACTTAAGAGTTTTCATTCGCAACTACATGAGGGAACTTCCTCTATTTTATATCTTCTCCTCCTCCCAACGTGCCTAGTCTGGTCACTGCAGTGAAGGTTTTTTGGTTGGGAACCATGCACCAGAACTTCCTCTAAAATCCTGCAATCAGAGATCCTGCATTTGTTTTATTTATTTCATGTTTTGATCCAGCAGTTTCCTCCTGTTCTTTTGGGCTTCAAGCTCAGTTCGAGCAGAGGTTGGGATCTGGTGCCATGAACCCTCATTTGCCACTACCTGGGGATTTTTCCCATTTGTAATCCCCTCCCCCTAACACATTTAGTATTGTTACTGTAATGACTGCCTTTTGGCTAAGGGCCATTCAGCTGGGCTCCTTCCCCTCCCCCTCCATTGTGGGACCTAAATCTGACCACCAAATGTCATTGTTGAGCAATGACTATGACTCAGATTGATCTCAAAGATATCTTAGAGGGTAGATGATCATACATAATCCACTTCTTGGAGGAGAAGTCCATTACCTGCTATTAATTAAGTTGACTTAGAAAATAGCCACTGCTATTACTGGCAACAGTAACATGGGATAGGCTTAGTTTTTGGGTACTTGCCAGGTTCTTATGGCCTGGATTAGCCACTGTTGGAGACAGGATACTGGGCTTGATGGACCCTTGGTCTGACCCAGTATGGCATGTTCTTATGTACTGTTGCAGGTATGTTGGAATCAGCTTTTGCAAGATCCCTCTTTCTTCTGTTAATTAATAATTTCTTTAAAAAGTGATATTTGTGAATACATTTTTTTCTTTCTATGAAACTACTAATTGGTTATAAGTTCTGAACTATATAATTTGTGGTTCCCCAATTATCTGCAATATTGGTTGTGTGGGGTTACTTTAAGCTTCTTTATTTTGTTTACGGATTAACTCTGAATGAATCTGCCTGTAAACTTTTTAACTTTCAGCTACATTTTGGGCTCTGCTCCAATACAAACCAAATATGTAAAAAAATACTGTTGAAGTGTTCATCAAAATGTAGCTTTTCTCAGTGACAAAAAATGAATGATCTAGCAACCTGAAAACATGAGTGAAGGAGGTCACATGATATGGTGAGTCTGGGCAGACATGACTGTCTAGGCTCCAGGCGCCATCACCCTTTCATCGATTGAAATCTGGGGCATAAACTGATTATTTTTCAGACTGCAGAGAAGGATTTATGTCAAGTGATAAATATATGCAAAAATCGCCAATGATTATGCCTTTGAAAAGGGGAGTAAAAAAACGAAGGGGATAACAGAAAAGATGACCGCTGATTCAGAGAAAGAGTGATCCTTCTTTCAACAGTGAGACAATAGCAGACTTAATAATGTAACCACGGCAATGGTGGTTGCTCTGGATGGCAGATTAACTAATATTTCAGAGCAGATTACTGAACTCAGACATGATTGCAGAAATTAGCCCGAGATTGGATGCGATAGAAGGGAGAGTTTCTCTGCTGGAGGATGACTCGAATACTTACTTGCATAAAATCGCAGAATTGGAGAAAAAAAACCCTGGGAGCGCCGAATGAGTATAATCATTACTTTTTCTAAAGCCTTGGTAGGTTTACTCATGGTAAATACCAAAGGACCCTTACTGATGGGGGATTTTAATTGCGTGAATGATCCTGAACTGGTCAGATCCCAGGATTTAAAGA
This sequence comes from Rhinatrema bivittatum, assembly GCF_901001135.1. Lineage (NCBI taxonomy): Eukaryota > Metazoa > Chordata > Amphibia > Gymnophiona > Rhinatrematidae > Rhinatrema > Rhinatrema bivittatum. Next base: position 127,790,496 of record NC_042615.1, read on the forward strand.
TTCTAAGTATATGAAAGGGAAAGGGAGTTCCTTTGTATGTAAGGAATTACAGCTCTTGGATGTTTGTAGGGTATTAAATCCCAAAGTTAAAGATTTTACTTATGTCTCCAGAGCACATAACTCGCTCTCCAGAGTTGACTACATTTTAGCTTCTCAATTTTTCTTTGACAGAATTTCCAAAGCAGAGATAGGTACCCTTGAAATATCAGACTACTCCTTAATTTGGGTAGATTTCAAATTGACTGACAGTGGACTGGCGGAAAGAATCTGGAGATTCCCTGGTTTCTTACAGGGTGATGTGGAGTTCCAAGAATTTTATGTAGAAATGGAAGGAATTTGAAAGTAATAACAGCCAATGTAATGAATCACCATTGCTTTTCTGAGAAACCAGTAAGGCTGTAATTAGGGGAGAAATAATTTCATATATGATTAGTCGGGACAAGTGAATGAACAAATCAATATTACAGTTAGAGGAGAAGCTAAAGCAGGCAAAAGGAAAATTGGCAAGACAGGGGCCAAAAAAACATAAGGAAGAATATAAGACTATTTTAGAGAGCTTAAATCTGATCCTTCATCTAAGGACGCAAAGTAAAATGCAGAAGGAGGACCATAAGTTCTTCCACTTCGAAAATAAAGCAGGGAAGCTCCTAGCTACTGCAGTAAGGATATGGAGGGGGGGAAATCATTTATTGAGAATCTTAAAAACAACCAGGGTAACGTTGTCACCAAGAGCATGGATATATGCACGGTATAGTGGCATTTTTATGACAAATTATATTCAGGAGGACAGAGAAGAAGATATTTTTTTTTTCAAGGCCCAGATCTACCTAGTCTCTCTCTTAAGTAGCAACTAGAATTTCTAAACAGGCCTGTACAGACTTATGACATTTTACAGATCATAAAGTCTAGTAAACCTTGTAAGGCCCCTGGGCCGGATGGGTTTTCTTATGACTATTACAAGACCCTAAATCAAAAAATTGTCGACCCTGTGTGCGAATTCTTTAGAAGGGCTGTAATAAATAATGGTTTTCCCTCAGGGTTTAATAGAGCATACATCACAGTGCTGGCTAAACCAGGAAAGTATTTGCTTTCCCTTGCTTCATACAGACCCATTTCTCTTCTGAATTAAGTTTTTTGAAAATTCTCTCTAAACTTTTAGTGGATAGAATGTCTAATAGTACCATCTATTATATCCAGTAATCAAGTGGGAACACTGAGAGGAGAGGATCACCTTGCTGGTGGCTGAAAGGAATCAGTAAGTGTTTGCTTGGGACATTGTCTTTTTTAAAAGTATTGGGGCAAAGGTAACTATTTGGGAATATTATTTAGTGTGTTTGTGCCTTTAATAGTCAGAAAGGCAGTGAATAAACAAGTTAGACTGTATTTTTAAATAGTCAATAAGGTAGCTAGTAAGCAGTAGGTAGTGTGTTTATTTTTAAAAGTCTATAGAACTGAGTGTTTGTATTTAATACAAACTGAGTGTTTGTATTGAAAAAAAACCCAAACAAACCCCAAAAAGTAGCCAGAAGCTAGAAATAAGCTAGGAGCAGTGTATACCTAAGTAAAAAAAAGTTGAATAGTTCAGCTCAGTTACTCACCTTGGAAAGGTGTTGAGGTAGTGTGATTGGGTTTGAATAGGGACCAACATTTGTTAATCAAGAGAGCAGTGAGTCATTCTGGCTGACTAACTGAAGTTAGATGTTTGGATTTCCCAACCCTCCCACACCTCGCCCACCCACCCCTAGCTCATCCGTTAATTTATAGGCAGGTGCCACTTTCACAAAAAAAAAAAACCATCAACGAAAACTTTATTGAGAATTCGATCAGACCTCGGTAGGCCACTACCAGACACATAGTGAATTCACTAATATATTTAAAGGACATTAGACACATTCCTACTCCCATAGCAACCTAAAACTTAACTAGGAACTGATCAAAATTGAGATGAAGGCATCAGTCCAGCAGCAAGAGGGGGGCTTCCCAGTCTTTTGCATAGAGTGTCACATGTATGATATTTTACCCACCGGTGAGAAGTTTATTTATTTATTTATTTAACATTTTTCTATACCGACCTTCAAGGATGAATACCATATCAGGTCGGTTTACATCGAACAGGGGATAGATACATATAACAAGAGTTGTACATGTGCATGCGATGCAAAGAGCTCCTGGCTCTCAGAGAACGAGTCTGATCTCTGGAGGCTAGAGTGGCAGACCTGGAGGAGCTGAGGCAGACAGAGAGGTATATAGATGAGACCTTCAGGGACATAGTCAAGTCCCAACTTCAGACTGGCAGCCCTGGTGCTGCCTTGGAGGAAGAAGGTCTCATGATGGGAGAGCACCAACCAGGTGCAGCATGAAAGGATCCTGTAGCAAGGACCTGCTCTCCAGGTGATGCATTGTCCTTTCGCACTGAGGATATCTCCCCAAGGCCTACTGCCCAGGAGGGAAGGGTTAGGTCGGCCGTCATAGTTGGTGATTCGATTATTAGGAATGTAGATAGCTGGGTGGCTGGTGGGCATGAGGATCGCCTGGTAACATGCCTCCCTGGTGCGAAGGTAGCGGACCTCACACGTCACCTAGATAGGATTTTAGACAGTGCTGGGGAGGAGCCGGCTGTCGTGGTACATGTGGGCACCAACGACATAGGAAAATGTGGGAGGGAGGTTCTGGAAGCCAAATTTAGGCTCTTAGGTAGAAAGCTTAAATCCAGAACCTCCAGGGTAGCATTCTCTGAAATGCTCCCTGTTCCACGTGCAGGTCACCAGAGGCAGGCAGAGCTCCGGAGTCTCAATGCATGGATGAGACGATGGTGCAAGGAAGAGGGATTCAGTTTTGTTAGGAACTGGGGAACCTTTTGGGGAAGGGGGAGTCTCTTCCGAAGGGATGGGCTCCATCTTAACCAGGGTGGAACCAGACTGCTGGCGCTAACCTTTAAAAAGGAGATAGAGCAGCTTTTAAACTAGAACAAAGGGGAAAGCCGACAGTCGCTCAGCAGCGCATGGTTCGGAGAGAGGTATCTTCAAAGGATACTAATGATGCATTAGAATTAGGGCATTCCGACAGTGAGGTTCCAATAATTTTATTTTATTTATTTAACATTTTTCTATACCGAACTTCATGACAGGCGTCATATCAATATTAATTAGAAAAATAGTCCAAGTGCCTGTAACTAAAAACTCACCTGAGCTAAAAAATTCTTTTTTTTTATTTATTTTTTATTTTTTATTTATTCATTTTTCAATACTTACACCAAAGTAAATATCATACAGTGTGTAGAACCAATAAACAATTTCCAACAAATAAACCATTTATACAAAGTCATTAAAGCTATCTACTGTTCCAAGTAATCCTTGGGGGAATCTTATATAGGCGGCAATATAAGAAACAATATAGTAAGCATTAAGGTTCGTCGCATGAGTGTAGCAAAAGTCATTATTAAACTCTGATTTTTACACAACAGGTATTTACGGGTTAGCAGGCTCTAGAAATTTCTGCAATTGAGTTGGTTCTATAAAAACATACTTTGCATCCTGATGTTTAATGATACATTTACTTGGGTACCTCAGGCTAAAACTAGCACCCCTCGCAATTACTCCTGGCCTTAAGGACAGAAACTTCTTTCGCCTTTCTTGTGTTATGCGAGAAATATCTGGAAATATCCAGATCTTATTTCCATAGTATAACTCTGAGCGATTACGCATAAACCTCTTCATAATCATATCTCTATCAGTAGGAAAAGTGCACGATAGAAATAATGTCATCCTATTCTTAACTTCAGAGTCCATGGACAATTCTAGTATTTGAGTCAAATTAAGTTCCTTTTCTTGATTCTCTTGATTTACTTGATTCTCCTCCACTTGGTCCAAATTTTCTTTACGCCTCCCTCCTTTTTCTGGTAGATAGTAAATTCTGGAAATCCTTCCAATGGTATTTTTAATATTTTTAGCATATAGTCTTTGAACATTTCATATGCTGATATCTCCCTGATAAAGGGAAAGTTCAGTATACGTAGATTCAAGAACTTTGTTTGGTTTTCAATATTTTCCATTTTTTTCAAGTTGATATTTTCAACCCTTAAGATCTCAGTCTGAACAGTCTCCACCTTTTCCACACGATTTTCCAACTGATGCATCTTAGTTGTTTGAATATCAATTTCTTTCTCTATATTTTGAAACTTTTTGTTTGATTCAACTGTTATCACAGTCAGATTAAATATAGCATTTTCCAAGCCTTTCATAATTTGCCACAAGGAGTCCATCGTTATAACCTTTGGCTTCTCCATTGGTATAAACTTTTCCAGCATTAACTTCTGGGCCAGCTTTTCCCCTCCTGCTGCGCTCCCTTTCACCACCTCCTCTAAAGATTTTATTTCCATTTCCACGCTGCTCTTGGGTAAGTCACTCATTTTTTCAATGTTCAAATCGACTTCAGTCCCAAAAAGTGAAGAATATAATCTTTGAGGACTTACCCCAGTTGCCGCAGCGTCGGATGGTAAGGGATATGGGGGGGTAATCGGAGCGCCGGGACTAAGCGTGATCTCGTTGGCCAGCAGTGCCGAAATCCGCCCTAGGTCAGCTTCTGCAGCGGCCCCCTCCACTGGCGTTTCTCTTGCTACCGCGGTAGCGAAGAACGTCTCAATCCTTGTCTGGCCATTCTCAGCAACCGGCGATGATGTGGCGGTAATCTCTCTGAGTTTAGCCTTTCGTTTGGAGTGCGGCATGATTAAAGAAATTTCTTTCAAAGAAATCAGGAGAGAGTGACTTCACCTTCCGCATCAGGCGGCGGCCATCTTAGATTCCCCTGAGCTAAAAAATTCTAACTTATCCCTATCAATTAAAAAGCAGAATGAAAATACAAACAAAAAACAAACTTTGAAATGTTTGTATGCTAATGCCAGAAGTCTAAGAAGTAAGATGGGAGAATTAGAATGTATAGCAGTGAATGATGACATAGACTTAATTGGCATCTCAAAGACATGGTGGAAAGAGGATAACCAATGGGACAGTGCTATACCGGGGTACAAATTATATCGCAGTGACAGAGAGGAGCACCCGGGAGGAGGTGTGGCGCTTTATGGGTAGAAATACCTTCTGTGTCGGGGAAGACTATAGTGATAGGGGTATCCTACCATCCACCTGGTCAAGATGGTGAGACGGACAGTGAAATGGTAAGAGAAATTTGGGAAGCTAACCAAATTGGTAGTGCAGTAATAATGGGAGACTTCAATTACCCCAATATTGACTGGGTAAATGTATCATCGGGACACGATAGAGAGATAACGTTCCTGGATGGAATAAATGATAGCTTTATGGAGCAATTGGTTCAGGAACAGACGAGAGAGGGAGCAATTTTAGATCTAATTCTCAGTGGAGCACAGGACTTGGTGAGAGAGGTAACGGTGGTGGGGACGCTTGGCAATAGTGATCATAATATGATCAAATTTGATTTAATTACTGAAGAGGAACAGTGTGCAAATCCAAGGCTCTCATGCTAAACTTTCAAAAGGGAAACTTTGATAAAATGAGAAAAATTGTTAGAAAAAAACTGAAAGGAGCAGCTACAAAAGTAAAAAATGTCCAAGAGGCGTGGTCATTGTTAAAAAAAAATACCATTCTAGAAGTACAGTCTAGATGTATTCCACACATTAAGAAAGGTGGAAAGAAGGCAAAACGATTACTGGCATGGTTAAAAGGGGAGGTGAAAGAAGCTATTTTAGCCAAAAGATCTTCATTCAAAAATTGGAAAAAGGAACCAACAGAAGAAAATAGGATAAAGCATAAACGTTGGCAAGTTAAATGTAAGACATTGATAAGACAGGCTAAGAGAGAATTTGAAAAGAAGTTGGCTGTAGAGGCAAAAACTCACAGTAAAAACGTTTTAAAATATATCAGAAGCAGAAAGCCTGTGAGGGAGTCAGTTGGACTGTTAGATGATCGAGGGGTTAAAGGGGCACTTAGAGAATATAAGGCCATCGCGGAAAGATTAATTGATTTCTTTGCTTCGGTGTTTACTGAAGAGGATGTTGGGGAGGTACCCGTAATGGAGAAGGTTTTCATGGGTAATGATTCAGATGGACTGAATCAAATCACAGTGAACCTAGAAGATGTGGTAGGCCTGATTGACAAACTGAAGAGTAGTAAATCACCTGGACTGGATGGTATACACCCCAGAGTTCTGAAGGAACTAAAAAAATGAAATTTCAGACCTACTAGTAAAAATTTGTAACATATCATTAAAATCATCCATTATACCTGAAGACTGGAGGATAGCAAATGTAACCCCAATATTTAAAAAGGGCTCCAGGGGCGATCCGGGAAACTACAGACCGGTTAGCCTGACTTCAGTGCCAGGAAAAATAGTGGAAAGTGTTCTAAACATCAGAATCACAGAACATATAGAAAGACATGGTTTAATGGAACAAAGTCAGCATGGCTTTACCCAGGGCAAGTCTTGCCTCACAAATCTGCTTCATTTTTTTGAAGGAGTTAATAAACATGTGGATAAAGGTGAACTGGTAGATGAAGTATACTTGGATTTTCGGAAGGTGTTTGACAAAGTTCCTCATGAGAGGCTTGTAGGAAAAGTAAAAAGTCATGGGATAGGTGGCGATGTCCTTTCGTGGATTGCAAACTGGCTAAAAGACAGGAAACAGAGAGTAGGATTAAATGGACAATTTTCTCAGTGGAAGGGAGTGGACAGTGGAGTGCCTCAGGGATCTGTATTGGGACCCTTACTTTTCAATATATTTATAAATGATCTGGAAAAAAATACTACGAGTGAGATAATCAAATTTGCAGCTGACACAAAATTTTTCAGAGTAGTTAAATCACAAGCAGATTGTGATAAATTGCAGGAAGACCTTGTGAGACTGGAAAATTGGGCGTCCAAATGGCAGATGAAATTTAATGTGGATAAGTGCAAGGTGATGCATATAGGGAAAAATAACCCATGCTATAATTACACAATGTTGGGTTCCATATAAGGTGCTACAACCCAAGAAAGAGAGCTAGGCGTCATAGTGGATAACACATTGAAATCGTCGGTTCAGTGTGCTGCGGCAGTCAAAAAAGCAAACAGAATGTTGGGAATTATTAGAAAGGGAATGGTGAATAAAACGGAAAATGTCATAATGCCTCTGTATCGCTCCATGGTGAGACTGCACCTTGAATACTGTGTACAGTTCTGGTCGCTGCATCTCAAAAAAGATATAATTGCGATGGAGAAGGTACTGAGAAGGGCTACCAAAATGATATGGGGAATGGAACAGCTCCCCTATGAGGAAAGACTAAAGAGGTTAGGACTTTTCAGCTTGGGGAAGAGACGGCTGAGGGGGGATATGATAGAGATGTTTAAAATTATAAGAGGTAGAACGGGTAGATGTGAATCAGTTATTTACTCTTTCGGATAATAGAAAGACTAGGGGGCACTCCATGAAGTTAGCATGGGTCACATTTAAAACTAATCGGAGAAAGTTCTTTTTTACTCAACGCACAATTAAACTCTGGAATTTGTTACCAGAGGATGTGGTTAGTGCAGTTAGTATAGCGGTGTTTAAAAAAGGATTGGATAAGTTCTTGGAGGAGAAGTCCATTACCTGCTATTAAGTTCACTTAGAGAATAGCCACTGCCATTAGCAGTGGTAACATGGAATTGACTTAGTTTTTGGGTACTTGCCAGGTTCTTATGGCCTGGATTGGCCACTGTTGGAAACAGAATGCTGGGCTTGATGGACCCTTGGTCTGACCCAGTATGGCATTTTCTTATGTTCTTATGTAAAGGGGAGAGCGACCTTCTCACTTATAGTAAAACTAACTTTGGCTGTGTCCATCTGTAAGGCCAATAACATACAGTCTCTGGCGATTGGTTTCGATTCTGAAAAGGCCTTTGACAGTGTCTCAGTCTTAAAAATATATGGATTCTCTGGAGAAATTTTCTCCAGTTTCTAACATTATTGCAAATGGGCACAAATCGGAGGATTTATATATACAGAGAGAGGTGACACAAGGGTACCCTTTGTCCCCTTTATTGTATATTCTGTCTATAGATCCACTACTGAAAACAATTGATGGCGATATTTTAATTCATGGATTATGTAAAGGAGACCACTCCTTTAAAGTGCTGCATTTGCAGATGACTTACTGGCATTTCTCATGAAACCAAAGGAGTCCATTCCCAGAGTCTTAAAACATCAAAAAGATTTTGGGGAATTTGCAGAGTTAAAAATCAATCAGGAAAAATCTGAGGTATTAGACATTCTAGGAACCCTAAAAGGATTGGGGGTGAAGATTTTCCATTGTGATGGTAGAGAAAAAGATGAGATATTTAGGAATAAAAATTCTAGTTGACGTAATTATGAAGCCAATGTCAATCCTCTCTTGCAGTGGTCCCCAACCCTGTCCTGGGGGCCCACCAGCCAGTCGGGTTTTCAGGATATCTACAATGAATATGCATGAGAGAAAATTTGCATGTTATGGAGGCAGTGCAGGCAAATTTTCTCTCATGCATATTCATTGTGGATATCCTGAAAACCCGACTGGCTGGTGGGCCCCCAGGACAGGGTTAGGGACCACTGCTCTATTGAATAATACAATAAATTCTTTATGAAATTGTTGAGTTTCTTCTTTCTTT